>NC_073272.2:106012500-107262500 GCF_029289425.2 Pan paniscus
CAGTGGCTCACACCTGTAATCCCAGCACTTTGGGAGACTGAAGCGGGTGGATCACCAGAGGTCGGGAATTCCAGACCAGCCTGACTAACATGGAGAAACCCTGTCTCTACTAAAAATACAAAATTAGCAGGGCGTGGTGGTGCATGCCTGTAATCCCAGCTACTCGGGAGGCTGAGGCAGGAGAATCACTTGAACCCAGGAGGCTGAGGTTGCAGTGAGCCAATATCACGCCATTGCACTCCAGCTTGGGCAACAAGAGCAAAACTCCGTCTCAAAAAAAAAAGAAAGAAAGAAAGAAAACAAAAATGCTCTTTTAATCCTCCATCCCCTACACCCTACAATAGGTAACAATTTCAAAATCCCATGCAATTATAACTAATTCAAAGGTGATGTTTTGAGATTAAAAAGCTATAGATAAAACTTTTTGAGATTAAAAAGCTTCCTGTTTCTCTGGAGATAGAAACTACATTATTACTAACTTCCAAGTGAGGAAAACACATGTGTAATTTTATAACAAAATGGTAATTTTTTAACATTTTATCTAGCCCAAAAAGTAGCATACAAGCATTATCTATTTTAGCAGCTTTATAGAATTATTTTTAGGATGCCATAAATTGCACCCATTTAAAGTATACAGTTCAATAGTCTTTAACATATTCAGAGTTATGTAACCATCAACATAATCTAATTTTAATTACTTTAACCATCTCTGAAATAAAACCTTCTATCCACTGACAGTCACTTCCTATCCCCCACATCCCCTATAGCCTTAATCAACCAGTAATCTACTTTCTGTCTTTATAGATTTGCTTATCCTGTACAATTCATATGAATGGAATCATACAATTTGTGATCTTTCACTCTGCAGTACGTTTTCAAGTTTCATCAGTAATGTAGAATGAATCAGTACTTCATTATTTTTATAGCAGAATAATATTTCATTGTGTACACATACTGTATTTTGTTTTTCCAATCTTCAGTTGATGGCCATTTTGGTTGTTTCCACTTTTTGGCTATTATGAATAATGCTGATATGAACATTCATGTACATGGTTTTTTTTTTTGGTGAACATATGTTTTCAATTCTCTTGAGTATATGCCTAGCAGTGAAATTAATAGGTTAAACGCTAACTTGTTTAATATTTTGGGGAACTACCAAACCATTTTCCACAGTGTCTGCACTATTTTATATTCCTACCAGCAATGTTGGAAGGTTCTGATAACTACCCATCCCTTCCAACACTTGTTATTGGCTGTCGTTTGTATTATAGCCAAACTATTTTGTGTGAAGTGGTATTTCACTGTGGTTTTGATTTGCATTTTTCTGCTAACAAATGATGTTGAGCATCTTTTCATATACTTATTGGCCATTTGCCTGTCTTCTTCGGAGAAATGTCTTTTCAGATTTTTGTCCATTTTTAAATTAGGTTAACTTTCTATTATTGTGTTCCTGTATTTCTGTCATGATTTCTACTTTGACTTATGATTTATTTAGGTGTGTATTGTTTACTTTTTGCATATTTGTGAAATCCCAAAGCTTTCTTCTCTTATAGATTTCTAATTTCAGTCCATCTGATCAAAGAATGTAATATGTATGACTTCGATTTTATTAATGAATTGAGATTTGTTTTATAGCCCAATGTATGCTCTGTCCTAGAGAATGTTTCATGTGCACTTGAGAAGAATGAGTATTCTATTTTTATTGGGTAGAGTGTTCTATCTGATAGATCTAGCTGTTTTATAGTGTTTTTCAAGTTGTCTATGTCCTTTTTTAATTTTTAAAATACTCTCTCAGCAGAATCAAAGTCTTCTATATCTTTGATGATCTGCTTAGTTATGCTACCCATTAGTAAAAGTAGGGTATTGTTGTCTCTTAATATTATTTTTGAACTATTTCTCCCTTCAATTGTGTCAGGTTTGCATTGGTATTTAGGTGCTCTATTGTTAGGTGCATATGTGTGTATAACTATTGTTTCTTCCTAATGATTAATACTTTTATCATTATAAAATGTCCCTCTTTATTTCTAAACATTTTTTGTAAAGTTTATTTTGCCTGACATCCTCTAATGACTTCTGTTTGCCTGGTTTATCTTTTTCTATTCTGCTACTTTCAACCTATTTGTACCTCTAAATCTTAAGTATGTCCCCCTTAGACAACACATAGTTGTTAGACCATAGTTGTACTTGTTTTTCTCCAGTATTAGTATTGACTGGATTACTTTGATTGGATTACTTAATCCATTGACATTTAATGTTATTATTGGTATGTTTGCATTTGGGTCTGCCATTTGCTTTATGCCTGGGAGACAACCCTGTCTCTATAATAAAAAATCTTATTAGAGTTCCTTTGTACACAATGTCTAATGTGTTTCTGTTTCTCTTAGTGTATTCAACGTATTTTTTATCGTCTATGGCTTTCAACTTTTTGACTATGATGTATTTGGATGTGTATCTCTTTCTAGTTATTCTACTTGGAATGTGTTGAGTTTCTTGATGCATAGATTAGTATTTTGGGGCCTTTTCAGACATTATTTCTTACAATGTTTTTTCTGCTTCTTCCTCTCTCTCCCTTTTTCCCTTGATGCTCCCACTGAAGTACTGTAAATGAGATATCAAGGTATCATTCTATGGGTGAATCACTAAATTATCTTTGGAATATCATAAACATGGAAATTGTGCAACAATTAAAAATAATGATGGAGATTTAAAATATGAAAGAGAAATACAAAATCAGATGACTAAAATTGGAGCAGAACAAAAATTACATTGTTATTTATGAGATACAAAAAATACCTCATTTTTTCTTTTTATTGCATATATCTAAGGTGTATGACGTGATGTTGATATACATATATATATACATATATATGTGCAATCATGTGAAAATATTATGAGTCAAGCATCTCCTCAAATAGTTATCCTCTTGTGGGAAGAGTATCTGAAATCTACTCTCTTAACTATGATTATCATACTGCACATTAGAGCTCTAGGCTTGTTAATCCTATGCAACTACAAATTTGTACCTTTGTCAAGGGATACACTTCGACAAGGGTACAAAGTTGTATCGTCCCTAGTGACCAGCGAGATGTAGGTCACTACATCCCCTCTGCCTCTGGGAATCAATGTTCTACACTATTTCTATATATTTGACTTTTTTAGATTTCACATATAAGTGAGATCATGCAGTGTTTTTCTTTCTGTGTCTGGCTTATTTTACTTAACATAATGTCCTCCAAGTTCATCCATGTTGTTGAAAATGATCTGCTGTCCTTTTTTTTAAGCTGAGTTATATATATGTTATACATATATATGAAATAGTATATATAGTATATATAATATACATACATATGTAATAGCATATATAATACATATATGTAATAGTATACATACTATATATACTGTATATATAGTATATATAGTATATACTATATAATATGCTATATAGTCTATATATAGTATGTATATACTGTATATACTATATATACAGTATATATATACTGTATATACTATATATACAGTATATATACTGTATATACTATATATACAGTATATATACTGTATATACTATATATAGACTATATAGCATATTATATAGTATACTATATAATATAGTATAGATAGTCTATTATATAGTATAGTTTACTATATAATATAGTATATATAGTAGACTATATAATATATATAGTAGACTATATAATATAGTATATATAGTAGACTATATAATATATATAGTAGACTATATAATATAGTATATATAGTAGACTATATAATACATATAGTAGACTATATAATATAGTATATATAGTAGACTATATAATATATATAGTAGACTATATAATATAGTATATATAGTAGACTATATAATATATAGTATACTATATAATATAGTATATATGGTATACTATATTATATAGTATACATGTATACTATATATTATATAGTATACCATATATACTATATTATATAGTATATATATACTATATAATATAGTATATATGGTATACTATATAATATAGTATATATGGTATACTATATAATATAGTATACATGTATACTATATTATATAGTATACATGTATACTATATTATATAGTATACCATATATACTATATTATATAGTATACATATATACTATATTATATATATACTATATATATATATAATATATATATAGTATATATAGTATATATATACTATATTATATAGTATATATGTATACTATATAATATAGTATACTATATATACTATATAATATAGTATACATATATACTATATTATATAGTATATATAGTATACCATATTATATAGTATATATGGTATACCATATAATATAGTATAGTATGGTATACTATATAATATAATATATATGGTATACTATATAATATAGTATATATGGTATACTATATAATATAGTATACTATATATACTATATAATATAGTATACCATATATACTATATAATATAGTATATATGGTATACTATATTATATAGTATATATGTATACTATATTATATAGTATATATAGTATACCATATTATATAGTATATGTATTAATACATATATTATATAATATATATAACAATTTGTTGGTCCATTAATCTATTGACAGACACTTAGGTTGTTTTCATACTGGCTTCTGTGAATAATGCTGCAATGAATATGGGAGTGTTCATATCTCTGTGAGGTTTAGATTTCACTTTATTTGGGTATATACCCAGAAGAGAGATTGCTGGGTCATATGGTAGTTCTATTTTTAATTTTCTGCCTGAATCTCCATACTGTTTTCCATAATGGCTGACCAATTTACATTCCTACCAACAGAGTACAAGGATTGCCTTTTTTTCCACATCCTTGCCAACGTTTATGTGTTATCCATTTGATAACAGCCATCCTAATAGGTGTGAGGTGATGTTGTGGTTTTGATATGCATTTCCTTAATGATTAGTGATGTTGACCACCTTTTTATATACCATTTGGCCATTTATATGTCTTCTTTAAAGAAATATCTATTCAGGACTTTTATCCATTTTGTAATTTGGTTATTTGGATTTTTGGCTATTGACCTTTCTGAGTTTCTTATTTATTTTGGATATTATCCCTTTATCAAATATATGGTTTGCAAATATTTCTCCCATTCTGTGGATTGCCTTCTCACTCTGTTGATTGTTTTCTTTTCTGTTCAGAAGGGTTTTAGCTTGATATAGCCCTACTTGTTTATTTTTGCTTTAGCTGCCTGAGCTTTTGGTATAATATTCAAAAAATTATTGCCAGGGTCAATGTGTCAGAGCTTTCCTCTATGTTTTCATCTAAGAGTTTTGT
Source organism: Pan paniscus (assembly GCF_029289425.2). NCBI lineage: Eukaryota > Metazoa > Chordata > Mammalia > Primates > Hominidae > Pan > Pan paniscus. Next base: position 106,017,819 of record NC_073272.2, read on the forward strand.
GATTTCAAGTCTTATGTCTACATCTTTCATCCATTTTGAGCTGATTTTTAAGTATGGTGTAAAATAAGGGTGCAATTTCATGATTTTGCATGTGGATGTCCAGCTTTTCCAACACTATTTATTCAAGAAACTATCCTTTCCCAATTATGCATTCTTGGTTCCCTTGTTGAAAATTAGTTGACCATATATGCTTGAGTTTATTTCTGGGCTTTCAGTTCTGTCTATTGGTCTTTGGTTTGTATGCCCATACCATGCTGTTTGATTACTAGAGCTTTGTTTTACATTGTTTAATATAATTTGAAATTAAACGTATGATGTATCTAATTTGTTTTTCTTCCTCAAGATTGTTTTGGCTATTCAGGGTCTTTTGTGTATTAGTCCATTTTGACATTACTGTAAAGATGCTACCTGAGACTGGGTAGTTTAAAAGGAAAGAGGTTTAATTGACTCACAGTTCTGTATGGCTGGGAAAGCCTCAGGAAACTTACAATTATGGTGGAAGGTGAAGGGGAAGCAGGCAGCTACTTCCAAGGCACCAAGAGAGAGATCGTGTAGGGGAAACTGCCACTTTTAAAGCCACGAGAGCTCATAAGAACTTCCTCACTAACAGGAGAACAGCATGGGGGAAACCACCACCATGAACCAATCACCTCCCACCAGGTCCCTCCCTCGACATGCGGGGATTACAATTTGAGATGAGATTTCAGTGGGGACACAGAGCCAAACCATATCAGTATGAATTTTATCATTATTTTTAAGTTTTTGTGAAAAATGCCATTTTAATTTTGATAGGGTTTGCTCTGAAGCTGTTTATCCCTTTGAGTAATATGGACATTTTAACAATACTAATTCTTCCAATCCATCAATCCATGAACACAAATTATCTTTCCATTTATTTGTATCATCATCTTCAATTTCTTTCATCAGTGTTTTATAGTGTTCAGTGTATAGATCTTTCATGTCCTTGGTTATGTTTATTCCTAGGTATTTTATTCTTTTTTATACTCTCATACATTTAATTATTTTCTTGATTTCTTTTTTGATAGACCATTATTAATGCAAATAAATGCAACTGATGTTTGTATATTGATTTTGTACACTGCAACTTTACTAAATTTGTTTATTAGTTCTAACTAGGGTTTTTTTGGGGGGCGGGGGTGAAGGAGTGTTTAGGGTTTTATATTATACATATATTTTATACATACATCTTTACATATATCATCTGCAAAGATAATTGTACTTTTTCCTTTTCAATTTGGATGACTTTTTTTCTTCTTCTTTTAATTGTCTGATTCCTCTTGCTAGTACTTCCAGTACTATGTTGAACAAAAGTGGCAAGAATAAACATTTTTGTTTTGTACTGGATCTTAAAGAAAAAGCTTCCAATTTTTCCTCATTGATTATGATGTTAGCTATGGGATTTTCATAAGTGGCCTCTATTATGTTGAGAAATACCCTTCAATACTTATTTTGTTAAAAGTTTTTTTAATCATGAAATGATATCGAACTTTGTCAAATGCTTTTCCTGCATATATTGAAAAGATCATATGGTTTTTATATTTCATGCTCTTCATGTGATGTATTGCATTGAATTACTGCGTATGTTAAGCCAAACTTGCATCCCAGGAATGATTTCTATTTGGTTACGGTGTATAATCAATTTGGTGCTTGTTGAATTTGATTTTCTAATATTTTATTGAGAATGTTTGCATCTATGTTCATCTGAGATGTTGGCCTGTATTTTTTTTTCTTGTGGTATCTTTGTCTGGCTTTGGTATCAGGGTAATGCTGGCCTCAGAAAATGAGTTTGGAGGTAGTCCTTCTACGTCTATTTTTTGGACGAGTTTAAGAAGGATTGGTATTAATTTTTCTTTGAATGTTTGGTACAATTCAGCTGTGAAGACATTTGATCTTTGGCTTTTCTTTGTTGGGTGGTTTTTGTTTACTAGTTTAATCTCTTTATTTGCTATTGGTCTGTTCAAGCTTTCTATTTCTTCTTGTTTGTTTCTTTTAGTGATGGGGTATCACTCTGTCACCCAGGCTGGAGTGCAATGAGATGACCATAGTTCACTACAGCCTTGAGCTTCTGGGCTCAAGTGATCCTCCTGCCTCAGCCTTTCCAGTAGCTAGAACTACATCCAGCTAAAATTTTTGTACAAATGAGATCTCTCTATGTTGCACAGGCTGATCTCAAACTCTTGACCTCAAGCGACCCTCCCATCTCAGCCACCCAAAGTGCTGGTATTATAGGCATGAACCGCTGTACCCCACTTTATTTCTTCTTGATCCAGTCTTAATAAATTGTATGTTTGTACGAATTTATCCGTTTTCCCTAGGTTATCCAATTTATTGGCATAAAATCACTCATAATTGTTTCTTGAGATCCTTTTTTTACTTCTGAGACATATGTTGTAATGTCTCATTTTTATTTGAATCTTCTCTCTTACTTAGTTTAGGGTTAAGGGTTAACCTTTAGCTTCTTAATTAAGGATTTGTTCATTTTGTTTATTTTTTCAAAAAACAAACTCTTAGTTTTGTTGATTTTCTTCAATAGATTTTCTATTCTCTATTTAATTTGTTTCTGCTCTGATCTTTATTATTTTCTTCCTTCTGCCAACTTTGGGCTTAGTTTGTTCTTCGTTTTTGTGTTGTTTTGTGTTGTTTTGTTTTCAAGATGAGGTCTCATTCTGTTGCCCAGGCTGGAGTGCAGTGGCATGACCTTGGCTCACTGTAACCTCTACCTCTCTGGCTCAAGTTATCCTCCCACCTCAGCCTCCTGAGTAACTGGGACTACAGGTTTGTGTCACTGTGTCCAGCTAAGCTTTGTATTTTTTGTAGAGACGAGGTTTCATCATGTTGCCCAGGCTAGTCTTGAACTCCTGGACTCAAGTGATCTGACTGCCTTGGCCTCCCAAAGTGCTGGGATTACAAGCGTGAGCCACTGTGCCTGGCCTGTTCTTCTTTTTCTAGTTTCTTGAGATGTAAAGCTTGGTCATTTATTTGAGATCTTTCTTCTTTTATAATGTAGGTGGTTACCACTATAAATTTCCTTGTTAGTACTGCTTTTGCTACATCTCATAAGTTTTGGTATGTTGTTTTCTCATTTTCATTCATCTCAAGATAGTTTTACTTTTCCCTTTTGATTTCATCTTTGAACCAATGGCTGTTCAAGAGTATGTTATTAAGTTTCATATGTTTGTGATTTTTTTCATTTTTTTGCTGTTATTGGTTTCTGGTTTCATACCATTATGATTGGAAAATATACTTGGTATGAATTCAGTCTTCTTAAATTGAAACTTGTTTCATGAACTATTATATGATCTATCCTGGAGAATACTCAGGTGAATGTGCTTGTGGAAAAGGTATATTCTTCTATTGTTGGGTGGAAACTTCTGTGTATGTCTGATGGGTTCATTTGTTTAATACTATTGTTCAATCTCCTGCTTCTTTATTGATTTTCTGTCTTGATGTTCTATCCATTATTAAAAGTGGGGTATCGAAGTATCCTACTATTATTGTATTGCTGTCAATTTTTCCTTTCAGATCTGTCTGTATTTTCTTTATATTTAGGTACTCTCTTTTGGGATATATAGATATTTATAACTGATATATCTTCCTATTGCATTGATCATTTTGTTATTATGTAATTAACTTATTTGTCTCTAGAGACAATTTTTGACTTAAAGTCAACTTTGTCTGATGTAAGTATAGCCACTCCTGCCTTTTTTGATTATCATTTGCATGTAATATCATTCTTCATCCCTTCGCTTTCAGCCTATATATGTCCTTAAATCTAAAATGAGTTTCTTGTAGATAGCATACATTTGAAGCTTGGTGGTATTTTTAAAAATCCATTCAGCCACTTTGTATTTTTCCCCACTCTGTAACTTTTTTCCTACTCTATATCTTTTTAATGAGGAGCTTAGTCTCTTTAAATTTAAAGTAATTATGATTAAGAAAAGATTTACTATTGTCATTTGGCTACCTGTTTTCTATTTGTCTTGTGGGTCTTGCTGTTTTTCTGCTTGCTGTCTTCTTTTGTTTTCATTTTTTCTCTTTTTGTAGTGATAGGTTTGGATTTCTTTCTCTTTTTCTTTTGTGTGCAATTTCTATAGGTAATTCTTTTGTGGTTACCAAAGGACATCCATAAAATATCTTGTAACAATCTACTTTAAGCTGATAATAACTCAACTTAATTTGCATGCAAGAGCTCTCCATTTTTACTTCTTCTCCCTTCACCCTATATTTTATTGATATCACAATTTACATATATTTATGTTATGTAACCATATACATAATTTAGTTGTAGTTGTTTTCAATACTTTTGTCTTTTAACTTTTATAGTAGATTCATATTGATTTACCTGCCACTGTTAGAGTAGTACAATAATCTTGCTTTGTCTGGTTACTTTCACCAACGAATTTTATGTTATCTTGGGCTCTCATGTTACTGTTTAGTGTCCTTGGTTTCAGCTTGAAAAACTCCCTTTAACATTACTTTTAAGGTGTATCTGGCAGTGATAAGCTTTTCTTTGTCTAGGAAAGTATCTACTCTTTTTTTTTTTTTTTTTTTTTGGAGATGGAGTTTCGCTCTTTTTGCCCAGGCTGGAGTGCGGCTCACAGCACCCTCCGCCTCCCGAGTTCAAGCAATTCTCCTGCCTCAGCCTCCCGAGTAGATGAGATTACAGTCGCCTACCACCACGCCTGGCTAATTTTTGTTTTTTCAGTAGAGACAGGGTTTCACCATGTTAGCCAGGCTGGTCTCGAATGCCTTACTTCAGGTGATCCACCCGCCGTGGCCTCCCAAAGTGCTGGGATTACAGGCGTGAGCCACTATGCCTGGCCTACCCTACATTTTTGAAAGACAGATTTGCTGAATATAGTATTGTTGTTGACATGGTTTTTTTCCTTTTAGCACTTTGTATATATCTACTCGCTGTTTGCTGCCCTGCAAGGTTTTTGCTGAAATAACTGCTGAAAGTCTTATGGAGGTTTCCTTGTACATAACAGGCTGCTTTTTCTCCTGCTGCCTTCAAAATCATCTCTTTGACTTAAATTTTTGACAGTTTGATAATGTGTCTTGATGCCAGTTTCTTTGGATTCATCTTATTTGGTGTCCTTTGAGCTTGCTGGATATGAATTTCTATTTCATTCCCCAAGTTTGTGACGTTTTCAGTCATTTCTTACTTGAATAAGCTTTCTGTGTCTCCTCTCTTCCTTGATCTCTAGAAATGAATATATTGGTCCATTACATGGTGCTCTATAAGTCTCTTAAGCAATCTTCACTCTTTTCTCACTCCTCTTCATTCTTGTATTCTCTTCTGATTAAAAGAATTCCAATGGCTTGTTAGAGTTCACTGATCCTTTCTTCCACTTGATCTACTTGGCTGCTGAACCTCTCTATTGGATTTTTATAATTCAGTTATTGTATTTGTCAGTCTTATACTTTTTGTTTGGTATTTTCTTATGTTTTCTATCTGTTTTTTGAAATTCTCACTTTGTTTATGCATTGCTCTCCTGAACTCAATGAGCATCTTTATGATTGTTATTTTGAATTTTCTAGGAGGTAAATCACTTATATTTATTTCATTAGAACGTTTCTGGAGATTCATATTTCTTTCGTTTGAAATATACTTCCCTGTTTCTTCATTTTTTCTTGGTTCTATGTTGGTTTCTGCACATTACATAAGAATATCCCCTCTCCCAGTCTTAACAGAAACCTCATGTAGGAGATGGACCTTGCCAGTCAGCCTGGCTAGAGATTCTAAGTGCCCTTCAAACCTTTGTGCTTGTCCAAACTGCTGTCTTTGTTCTTAGTGGCCCTCAGGAGATTAGGTTGTGCCAAATCCTGTCAGTTCCCCAAGACAGGCAAGATAGAAGCCAGTCTCTCAAGATGCAGTAGGAAAAGTTGTAGTATTAGATGTGTGTTCCTTCTCTTTCTATCCTCAGGAAAAAGTTGGGATCTGTAGTTTACCTTGCTTTTGCTCTGCAGTAAGCTGGAGAGAGTATCTGTGGGAAATACCTATATACTCATTCAGACCACACAATATCTCAACCTGTTGCTTTATTCTTTGCAGTAGGCTGGTGAGAGTATCTGTGACAAATACCTATATATTCATTCATACCACACACTATCTCAACCTGTTGCTTTGTTCTTTGATGTTCCTTGGGGTTTAGTGAATGCCAACGCCCATCTGCTCTCAGAGACAGGTCAGCTGGCTGTAGGCTTGGCTTTATCTCTGGAGTGGTCCAGCAGAGGAGTTATGGAAGGTGCCCACACATCCATTTAGGTTCCCAGTGGACTAATTGCCTGCTCTTTCAGCTCCCAGATGCAGGCTAATTAAAGGTCAGACTCACAGGAAGCAGCTAGGAAAGTCAGGATGTTAGGTTTGTAGTCAAACCCCTTCCAGGGAGGAACCTGGAGCTGTGTGTTCTTACTTGCCTAGTCTGTGCTGAGCCAGGGGAAATAGCTACTGAAAGTGCTCGTGCCCACGTTTAAAATCACCTCTTTGTTTTCTGTGGTCCATGAAGAATCATAAATGCAGAGCCCCCATCAGCTCCGAGAGCTAGGTGATTTAGGACCCTGTCCCTCAGGTGGGAGCTGTAAAATTTGAGGTGCTCAAAGTATGGACAAACTCCTTCCAGGAAGAAGTTGAAGACCTGGTTTTATCACTGGAGTGAGCTGGGATGGGGAGAAGGCATGGGAAGTGCCCATGTGCCTATTCAGGCTCTGAGAGGTCTATTGTTTACCTGCCCCATCAGCTCTCAGATGCAGGCTAGTTAGAAGCCTGATCTTCAGGCACCAGCTTGGAAAATATTTAGACAAACTCCCTTCCAGGGAGAAACAGAGCTAGGCATTTTTGCCTGCTTGCTCTGCGCTGAGCCTGGGGCACTTTCATTTGATTCCTTTCCTATGTGCTTCCTTTGTTATTTGCCTGTCATTTGTCTGTCCCTGCCACAGTGCTAGCAAGTACCACTAATCTGTTTTTTATGTCTTCTCAGAAGAGAGAGAAGATATTAAATGTGTTTTTGTATAGCAGGTGACTAAACAGCTTGATATATAGAAACATACACAAGAATATTAAGCAAAATACTGATGCAGCTGTTTAAAACAATTAGGTTGAATTCAATATATGTATATACACATATAAAATGTACCTGAATAGTTAAACACTATAGAATTAGCAATGGATTATGAATATTTTTATTACTATTACAGATGTTATGGATGTTTTCATTACTGTTTTATTATTTTGTATTTTCTGTAATGATCATGCACTGTATTGATAGTATAAAATCAAGTAATTAAATATTAAGAGAATAATTTTTTAAACCAAGTAGGCTGAACTCTGTTAAATAATATGGAATGATGACATGTTATATAAAATGACTTAATTGCAGAAATATCTATATGGAATGAATCTTTTGGACAAAATAATCACAGCTGTAAAATAGCATCATTCCTTAACTTAAATACACATTGATCCCCATCTTTAACTAAGGATAATAGAACTTCCCGTGCACTCAAAAAAGTTTGCGTACAGACATGGTAGCTGTAGGTTGATGATACAGAATCTAAATTCGTGTCAACTAGGAATGCAGTCTGCAGTTCTTTCCTTTACACACAGTTGTATTGTCTACTGTTTTGGAGGAAAATTGTGAGAGAGAGGTTTAATGTTTAAAATGTTTCTCGTTGAACAGTATGGAGCATGATTTCTGGCCTCCGACCTGATTCCAAGTCCATGAAGCAATGATGACTGGTAGAGAGAGTACACTCACCAGCTGGAAAAGCAGACAAACCTGGATTCTGATTTTGACTTCACAACTTCCCAGTCATGTGGCTCATTTCCTCATACCCTTGCAAACACTCTGTTGTATCATTTGTCTTTTACTCTGCAACTCTGAATAGGTGGAAAAAGTGAAATATCATTGTTGTTTATATTTGCCCTTTGTTATTACTGAAGAGGAATACCATTGTATGTATCTATCAGCCATTTTATTACTGTGAGTGTGTTGAGAATATGAGTGGGCCCAATAAATACCATCTCATCCCCACTATGGTCAGGAACAAATTTAGATATACCACAATGTAAAATATTAGAGGCCACAAAATTTAGTCTAATATGCCAATAGACCATGGCACATTTATGGATTTATGGATCATCTGAGGTAAACTTTGATTTCTGTGTTTCCATCTCCCATCTTTCCTATGTCTCCATGTTGCCTCTTGCTATAAACTAAAGCTGGTACCAAACTCTTTTATTGGTGATAGCTGTATGATATAGTTTAATATATTGTGGTGCTGGTTTTCTCATTTTAAATGCATTATTGCCTGGTCCATTTTCCCATGTTTACATTTCCAGATGAGCTACAGTGTTGTATGTGTTTGTTCCTTTTTTAACCTATGAGGAAGGCTCTACTACTACCCTTATTTGACATTTGAGGAAACTTATGACACAGAAGGCTTAGAAATATGCTTAGACACATACAATAAGTAAGTGGCAAGACTTGGACTCAAAACCACATGTCTTTCTGAATTTCTATCTGAACAGAAAGCTCAAATAAGAAAATGCTCCAAATTATTTCTCCATGACAAACTATGAGAGATTTAGACTTATTTTTTGAGCTATGACTCTCACCACACCTCACTAGGAAAAGGATGGAAGTCTTTGTTCAGAGTTATAGCAAGAATGATTCTACTTCATCCTGGCCCTTTTTCCATGAATCTCTTGAGATTTGTGGTTGCTTTATCTTGCTTTATAGTCATCCAATTGGACCACAGAAAGTGACTTACTCTGCTCATTAATCCCTGGATAAGCTGTTTCATACTGCATCTCTGTTCTCTGACTTTATTATTATGGGCGTGTAATGTGGTGATGTGTTTGGGAGGTCCTCTTTACCCTTTTAAAAAATCTATTGTTTAGTCTTATCTTTGTATCATCCTAAAAGGTCTAATTCCTAGCATCCTTTTGGAAGGTGTATCAATTTAGCACTGCGTTTCGTATCAGTTACATATTGCCATAACAATGGTGCATTAAAAAGACCTCAGTAGCCATTTAGAACATAAGTCTGTAGCTGAGTGATTTAGTCTGGATTCAGTTGGGTGGTTTTTCTGATTGTGGCTGGGTTCACCTGGATGTATGTGTGTCATCTGGCTGTTGGCTGACCTGGGCAGGACTCCTTTAAGAGGCCTGGGGTGACTTGACTATGGTCCACTTGTCTTTTGTACTTCATTGGGTTAGTCTTGGCACACCAAAAGGGCATTTTGGGGAAATTCCCAGTGGGGTGTGGGGAGCAGTTATGTCTCACCTCTTGAAGAACACTGGGGATATCTTTAGGGTTAGGCAACTTGGAGTCAGCTAGAAACAAAGAAGGAAGGCAGGGCACACAAATCTTGGTTGTGACAACATGATCTTGCTAGCAAAGACTCCAGCCAGCAGCTGTACCTACATACAAGGCTGAGCTAGTGGCCCCATCTGACCAGGGAGCACAGTTGGCAGTTTTTTCCAGCTTGGGTTCCTAGCTAGAGGTCCGGCCTGGCCACAAAACCCATTATATAAACCTACGCAGGCAAGGAGGCAAGCCAAAGACCCTGCTTAACTGCAGAACATAGCCTCCAGCCTACCTGACCAAGAAGGATGAACAGGAACACTGCCCAGACTCAGAGCTGAGTGTATGGCCCCACATGGGCAAAGAGCCAAGCTGGTAACACCACCTAACTGGGGAGCATAGCCTGTAGCCTTATTTAACCATGGAGCCAGAACAGTGAGCCTACCCAGCTGTGGATCCTTGCCTATGGCCCTACCCTTTCCAGAAGCCAAGCCAGCAGTCCTACCCAGCTGAGGAGCATAGCCTGGCTCCATTCAACTAGGGAGGCTGGCCAGCAACCCCAGCCAGCCACAGAGCCCAGCCTACAGCACCACCCAGTCATGAAACCCAGCCTACCGCCTTGCCCAGTGATGAAGCCCATTCTACAACCCTGCCTGATTGTTGAGCACAGCCTGTGGCCGTGCCCAAGCAAGGATTCCATTCAATGACTTCACCTAATTGCATACAAAGCCTGAGACCCTGTACAACCAGGGAACCCAGTCAGTGATCACAATCTACACAACCCAATCTGCAGCCCTGCCTGATTGCAGAAACCAGCATTTAGCCCAACTCAACTGCAGGGTAAAACTTGTGGTCTCAACTGACCATGCAGCCCTTCCAGCAGCCCTGCCCAACCATGGAGCTCAGCCAGCAGTCCCACATGATTGCAGAGCACAGCGTGCAGCCCTGCCCAGCTGTGAAGTATAGTCTATGACCCTACCCTGACCAATCTGGTGCCTGGTAGCAAACTAAACCAACTGGGGAGCATAGACAGAACTTTGACAGCATAGGGAAACCAGCCATTGAACTTGCCCAACTGTGCTGTGGTGCACAGCCTACAGCCCTACCCAAATTCAGAGCCCAGCCTGTGGCACTGCCTAACTGCAGAGCACAGACTGAGGCCCTTTCTGAATGAGGAGTCTATCCAGTGGCACCACCTGGATAGGGAGCACAGTCTCAGGCCTCTCCCAAATACTGGTATTGTGAATCCCAGACTGCAGCTCTATCTAATCACAGAATTCAGTCAGTGACACCACCTGGCCAGGGAGCACTGCCTGTGACTGTGTCTGAGCAGATGCTATCACGGAGCCCAGCTATTGGCCCTGCCTGACTATAGAGCCCAGCCAGCGGCCCACATGACTTCAGAGCACATCTAGCAAGTCTACTTGACTGCAGAGCCTAGCAAGTGGCCCTACCTGACCTCAGACATTGGTCAGCAGCCACACCAAACTAGACACCCCAAGGGTAAGCCCTGTCTACCTACAGACTCTATCAGCTGGCCTATCCAGAAACCTAGACTGGACTGACTAGCGAAGGTCTTTTTGCCAACGAAAACCTTTAAAGACTGGAAGAGGTGACTATTTCCAAAAATGCACAGACACAAATGTAAGGATAAAAGGATCATAAAGAATCAGGAAAACGTGATACCATCAAGAGAAACAAATAAATCTCTAATAACTGACACTAAAGAAATGTAGTTCTATGACCTGATTCAGAATAATCCTCTTAGATAAATTCAGTGAACTCCAAGAAGATATAGATAACAACTAAACCAAATTAAGATAAGAATACACGGATGACATGAAAAGCACAAAAAAAGAGACACAAATCAGAACAAAACCAAATAATTCAAATGCTGCCATTTCATTTTATTGATTGTTTCTCTGGCTGTACTTTTACACATTACTTTTCAACTCATTTGGGTAAATACCAAAGAGTACTACTGTTGGATCACATGGTATGAGTACATTTAGCTTTGTAAAAAACTGCCAATTGTCTTCCAAAATGGCTGTACCAATTGGCATTTACCAGCAAGGAATGGGAGTTCCTGTTGCTTTGCATTCTCACCAGCTTTTGGTGTTGTCAGTGTTTTGAATTTTGGCCATTATTATAAGTGGGTAGCGTAACTCACTGTTGTTTTACTTTGCAATTCCCTAATGACATGGTTATGTTAAGCATCTTTTCATATGCTTATTTTCCATCTGTATATCTTCTTTGGTGAGGTATCTGTTTAGGTCTTTTGCCCATTTTTTAATCAGCTTGCTCATTTTCGTATCGTTGAGTTTGAAGAGTTGGATATTTTGGAGAACAGTCTTTTCTCACATGTCTTTTGCAAACATATTTTTCCAGTCTGCTGTGTGAATTGTCTTCTTATTATCTTGACAGTATCTTTCACAGAGAAGAATTTTTTAATTTTAATGAAGTCCAGTTTATCAATTATTTCTTTCATAGATTGTGCCTTTAGTACCTATAAAGTCATTGCCACACCCAAGGTCACTTTGGTTTTCTCCTGTTATCTTCCAGGAGTTTTATAGTTTTGTGATTTACATTTAGGTCTTGATGCATTTTTAGTTAACTTTTGTGAAAGGTATAAGGTCTGTGTCTAAATTCTTCTTCTTTTTTTTGAATTTGGTTGTCTAGTTCTTGTAGCATCGTTTGTTCTCTCCATTGTATTGCCTTTGCTTCTCTGTCAAAGTTCAGTTGGCTATATTTACCTGGGTCTATTTCTGGGCTCTCTATTCTGTTCTGTTGATCTATTTATCTATTCTTTCACCAATACCACATTGCCTTGATTACTGTAGCTTTATTGTGAGTCTTGGAGTCAGGTAGAGTCAGTCCTCTCACTTTGTTGTCTCCTTCAATATTGTGTTGGCTATTTGGAGGCCTTTTGCCTCTCCATATAAACTTTAGAGTCAGTTTATTGATATCCACACAATTATTTACTGGGATTTTGATCTGAGCTCCCATGTGTTTTTTAATCTCAAACATGGTAATTTTCATCTCTAGCACTACAAGATATTTTTAAAATAGCCTTCTGTACTGCTGTATAACTGTTTGGACATATGAAATGTAGTTATAATAACTCTTCTAATGTCAGTTCTAAGTCAGTTTTGATTGATTGATTATTCTCCTTATTATGGATTATGTTTTTCTGCTTCACCAAATGCCTATTAATCATTAAATGGATGTCAGTTGCTGTGAATTTTACTTCGTTGGGTGCTGGATATTTTTGTATTTTCATACATGTTCTTGATTTTGTTCTGAGATGCATTTAAGTTACTTAAAAATAGCTTGACTCTTTTAGGTATTGCTTTTTTGACTGTGTTAAGCAGGTTTGGAGTTATATTCCATCCAGGGTTGATTATTCTGTTATTGATGTAAGACCATCCTGTGTATTCAACCAAATACCAAGTGAATTATAAGTTTTTCCAGTCTGGCTAGTGGGAAGAAGCACTTTTCCCTTCTCTGTGTGAGCACTAGAGAGTGTTCTCTGATACTTTCAAGTTTGGTTTTTTTTTTCATGAGCTTGGGGTAATTTTCTCATGTACATATACCGATTACGATTCTTAATATTTTCGGGAACTCTCTAACAACCTAGGAGGTTCTTTCTGTGAAGGTTCCTTTATGTTCTATCCTACAAGCTCTAGCCACCTTGATTTTCTCAGATTCTTAGTTCCAACTTTTCTACTCATGTAGTCCACTAGGCTTCACTTCAGTTCCTCTCCCCACACCGTGACTAGAACATTCTCTATAACTACCAAGTTGGAGCAATATAGGACTCACTTTGTTGTTTTACAGGCTCTAAGTTACCACTGCCCTTTGCTGATTTTTGTTTAGTGTTTTGAATACTATTATTCATATTTTTCTATTTATTATGGCTGTTTCACAAGAAGTTGAGGTAGGATGAATTACGAAAAATCCCTCCCAAATCTCCACATCCTAATGCTCAAAATCTGTGAATATGTTACCTATTGCAAAAGGAACTTTACAGTTGTGATTAAGTTAAGGATCTTGAATGAGGAAATTACCCTGAAATATCTTCATTGACCAAGTATAATTTCAGGTATTCTTGAAATAGAGAAGTCAATATGAACATAGAAGTAGAGAGAGATTTGAAGATACCACCTTGCTGGCTTTGATGATGGAAGAAGGAGCCATGAGCCAACGAATGCAAAGTATGCATCTGTAGATGCTGGACAAGACAGGGAAACGGATTCTCTCTTAGAGCCTCCAGAGAAACATGGTCCTGCTGATATATTGTTTCTTTCCCAGTGAGATTTATTTCCAACTTCTGACTTCCAGAACCGTGACATGATGAATGTGCATTGTTTTAAGCCACTAAGTTTGTGGTTATTTGTTACAGCAGCAATAGGACACAAATACAGAGGGTAAATTTTTTCCTTGTTACTCCATCATAGGTGAAAAAAAGCAATAATATTCACTGTACATGAGTTATTCCTGAGGAAAAAAAGAAACAACTCTCAACTAATTAAATGGGGCCAGCATTATCCTAAAATAAAAAAAAATCACATGAAATGAAAACTACAGACCAACGTGCCTCACTATTTTAAAAATATTTTAGCAGATTAAACCCACAATATATAACAAGAATAATACAGTGTTATCAAATGGAGTTCATCTCAGGAATGGACAGGTGGTTGACTTACTTCCTTTCCTCCAGATACCTGTCTCCCTCTGAAACTTCCTATGAACACAACATAACAACGAACCAGTTGGCAAAGCAGAAACAGAGTTAGCAGAGATAAAGCTTAAGTATCACAGAGCACAATCAGAAATGTGAGGCTGACTTAGACATACCTTATTTACCAACTGCTTACTAAAACAGATTTCCTACATAGTAAACAATAATAAATATTTTAAATATTCTGCCTTTCTTTTGAAACCTAATGAATGAATAGGAAAACTATTATATCAACAAAAATCACAACTAAAATTCAACTACTGAGAACAAAAGCTCTATTAAGGAGCTTGTATTTTATGCTTATTGTAAAGGGGAGCCATTTACAGATTTTAATTACTGATGTAGTAAGTTGAAAGTGTTCTTTTAGAGTAGCAATTTCCAAAGGGGTGTTCTGATACCTAGAGGGTGCACGAATGATTCATGGAGTCCAGAAAAAAGGTATTAGTATTCCCATTATACCCGTTATATCTCACAATTAATTTGTTTTAAAATTTGTGCATAGCCAGAGCAACAAAGCAAGACCGCATCTCTTCAAAAAAATTTAAAAAATTAGTCAAGCATGATGGCATGCACCTGTAATCATAGATACTCAGGAGGCTGAGGTGGGAGGATCACTTAAGACTCGGAGGTTGAGAGGCTGCAGTGAGATGCAACCATGCCACGGCACCTCAGCCTGGGCAATAGAGCAAAACCCTATCTCAAAAAAAATTTGCACATTCATAATTTACCCTCCTCAAATTTCCATATATATATAGTATAAATGAAGATATATCTTTTAGGGGTTCAGCAAAAATATTTCTTAAGAGAGGTGCATACTCAGGTGTGCAAACTTCTGCTTTACAAATTCAAAGATTACAGAGCTCTCACACTACAGGTGTCAGCTGAGGACACAGAAACAATGAAGGAAATGGAATAACTGGTGACTCAGCCACTTTAGTTTCTTTGCAGCAGTGGCTGCCAGCCTCCCCATGTAACAAGTAATCAGCCCCCACATTTGCAACCATATATTCAATTATTACCTTCCCCCTCATATACACATACATTCACAGTGACGGTAGACACCCAAATTATCTTATTTTAATGCAATTATCACACACTTTCTGCCTATAAACATCCAAGTCCAATATTTCACTTCCCAGGATAAGATGGCATAGTCCAGTTGTCATAGAAACCAGAAGTACATCATGTTATTATGGTTAATGACAGTTTTCTATGGCAACTGGATAGTGCAAATTCATTCTCAGAGGCCAAATTTTAATCTCTACCTCAGAAACTTGAACCCCTCAATCCAATAAATGAGTGAATACCAGAAACTCACCAAGAGATATGCATTAGAGGGAAAATCTTTCTATACAGTGGTTTAGGGAATCAGTTTAGATAGAAGGATTGACAGTTTTGGCTTTCTTGTCAGACACACATCTGTGTTCCAGTCCCAGCACTGCACATCCTTGTACAATGTCCATAATACATTCTGGTCTGAAAGAGATCTCAGAGGTCACTCAGTCCTGATTCCGCTCTCACTTCCACATGGCATCTAATGACACAAATTCTCAAAGAGAGGGGGGAAATGAAGGCATGTCTGAAACACTCTCATTTCCCTTCAGTAAGTGCCTCAGATGTGAATCACAGAAGGACTTAGAACTCTTCTGTCTACCTGCAACCAGCAACTCACAAACTCAACAAAGACAACGGTCACTTAGAATGCCAGATACTAGAAACTGGTTTTCAGAAGCACCTGTCAGCACATGCCTTTGCTGAAGATCTCTCTCTCTGTGCAATACGTATTGCATCTCAGTCATCACAGAAATTATATTTTGCCTAAGTCATAAGATAAACTTATCCTTCCTATGATTACTCTAAAATTATCTGTAGAGCCAGAAATCATACTCCTGTCATTCAGAAAAGTCCATAGTCTTAAGGAAATAATTACAAGATTTGTTATTACATTAAATTATGTTATGACAAATTGCCTGACAAAATCAAAGCTACAAAAAGGAGGGGAGGGGAATACCAAAATAAAATAACGAAATAGACAAAAATGGTCTACTCAAAACTTAAATACTTCTCTTGAGAATGTTTTAATCTACATTCAATAGGGACATTGTTCTGTAGTTTCCTTTTCTGGTTATGCTTTTGTGCATGTTTTGTATTATGGTAATCCTGGCCTATTAGAATGAATTGGGAAATGTTCCTTTCTCTTCTCTTTTTTGAAAGTGTGTGTGAAGGATTTATATTCATTCTTCATTAAAAATTGGTAGACTGCATCAGTGACACCATCTGGATCTGGGGTATTCTTTGCATGAAGATTTTTAATTAATTTAATCTCTTTAATTGTTATAAGTCTATTAATCTATTTCTTTTTGAGTTGATTTTAACAATTTTTGTCCTTACATAAATTTGCTTATAATATGTAGTATTTCATGTTTCCAAATTGTCATGGCAACTGATGTATAAAAATAGTGTGAAAGAATAAAGCTTTGAAGCAATCTATTATTAAAAAACAAAATTAAATACTATGTATCCATTATAAAAATGAGGCAAATTTAAATATACCAACAGGAAAAATAGTAAAATAAAATCAAGTAATGGACTAATAAGTAACAAATTGTGTCATGCATTATAAAACATGCATATTGAAAAAGATGACCATATTTCTTCTTAAGACATAATTACTGATAAATGCATAGATAAAAGGACTTGAATGTTATACACCAAACTGTCGAAATTGTTGCATATGAAGTTAAGGTAGTAGCATTATGGGAGATTTGCTGAAATAAAGTTTTAGAATTCCTTTAATTTTTTAATGTTTTACAAGGATGACCAATTGATATTTTTACCTATGCAACTAAATATTAGTTTTAATAATACTATACAGATACAGGAAATGATAAATCTGGCATGAGTGAAAAAAAAAACCAGACAAGTATAGCAATTTTAACATTAGATAAAGTAAAATTCAAGGACAGTAGCTTTAAGAAGACATAAAGGGATATTTTATAAATATAATGCTAGAATAATCAAGATAATTGGCTGAGGTGGCACTGAGAATAAAAGGAAACACAGGAAGGAGGAAACTTCCAATCCCTCTGTCAGACTTGCAGTCTCCTCACAACCACTAATGTCATAGACAGGGAGCCCCTGGAAAAGGAAAAATATAGACACAATACCAAAATGCAAAGAACAGAATATTGAAGGTTTCATAAACAACACAATCCACTTTTTGCCTGCTAAGAACACCAGACACACACACACACACACACATACACACACACACACACAGACATCCATGCATTTTAATGAATTTTTATATTTCCATACATCAATAAAACCTAATTACCACTTTTTCCTAAGAAAATAAGTGTCCTTTATACAAGCAAAATAGTCTCACCATCTTCCCTCATCCACTCCCCCAAAAACAGACAAAGTCCTAAAAGTAATCCTATCCAAATATGGATGCCAGTCATCATATATTTTTTGAGTCAATCAATGCCACTCACTCTTCAAATTCAGTCACTGTTTGAGCTGAATATTCCATACAATAAGGTCTATACTGCAAGTTTAACCACCAATAACAATCAGTACACAAAATAATCAGAAGTATTATAAAAGAGATAGAAGAGGAAAGTAATTTATATATACAAATATATATGTGTATATATGTATACATACAAATATATATGTGTATATATGTATGCATACAAATATATATGTGTATATATGTATACATACAAATATATGTGTATATATGTATGCATACAAATATATATGTGTATATATGTATACATACAAATATATATGTGTATATATGTATACATACAAATATATATGTATACATACAAATATATATGTATACATACAAATATATATGTATACATACAAATATATATGTATACATACAAATATATATGTATACATACAAATATATATGTATACATACAAATATATATGTATACATACAAATATATATGTATACATACAAATATATGTATATATTTGTATACATACAAATATATGTATATATTTGTATACATACAAATATATGTATATATTTGTATACATACAAATATATGTATATATATTTGTATACATACAAATATATATACAAAGAAGCAAAGAAAAAATATATATTGCTGCTAACCTCCTCATTTCTTTAACTATCCACAGAATCATAGTTAATATTTATATACCTATTTATAACTACCTTATTGTACAGACTATTCCCCGTTTCCTTTGGCTTCAGGCAGGACTCCATATCATCAAAGTTCTATATCTCACGAGCTAACCCATTCATTCCTGGAAGGTCAGAATCCTCAGGAATCTTGCCTTTTATTTTTGTTATTATAGCTTTGCATTAGTGTTTGCTACTACACATGGAATTACTAAAAGTTATTCCCAGAGAAATCCGTAATTTATACACATGCCCCCATTGTGAAACTGCAACATGATTTCTCCTTGGTGAATGTCATCAATCATACCCAACAGTAAAGTGATCCCATTATTTTCCTGTTGTTTCAGTGGCATGAAAAACCTGCAAGAGCCAGGAGCAAGAGTCTACTTCCAAAATAATTAATATCAGCATAAAACAGTATCTTAAAGGAAAAAGCAGTAAGACATCAACAGCCTCTTGAAACAAAAAAAAAGTGAAAACAATGGATTGATCTCTTAAAGATGCTGAAAAAATATTATAGGAAGGTTAGAATTTTATGTATAGTGAGCCTAACCTTCAAAATTGAAGGCAGATTTCAGAGTTTATCTATCAGAAGCTGAGCAACTGGTATAAAACTATCCATTTTGTCATAAACAACCGTAAATCTAGACAAAATATATCAGAGACATTTGGAGAAAACCATATACAACAAATGCAAAATTCGTATTTCTTTCGAGTATATATGGAATGTTTACAAAACAGATCATGTGCTCGCCATAAAACAAAATCAAAATCAATTAATTTCAAAATATTTGAATACCAGATAGTTTGCTATCCAAACACAAGGAAATGAATCTAGAAATCAAATGCCAGAAGAAATAGGAAAAATTCCCAAATATGTGTGTGTGTGTGTGTGTGTGTATTCTAAAAGCCCCATTGGTCAACAATAATCTACAACGGTGATAAAGAAAGGCTTCAAACGCAACAAAAATTAAAACATATCAAGTAAAAAATGTGTGAAATTTAGCTTTTAGAAAAATTTATAGCCATAAATAGCTACATTAAAAAAGCAAATTTTCAATCAACAGCCTAAGTTTTTACTAGAATAGAAAAATTGAGTCAATTTAAGCACAAGATATGGAGAAGGAAATAAATAATAGGGTCAATACTATAGAAGACAAATTATAGAGGAAATTAACAAAGGCAAAATTAAGAAAATATTTATAAAATTGACGAACTACATGCTGGAATAATCAAGAAAGAGGGAAACACAATGAGCCAATACCAGAAAACAAAGATGGGCTATCACTACAGATTCTATAGACGTTAAAATAATAAAAGAATTTTATGAACATTGCATGCCAATACATTTAAAAACAGATGACATTGACAGAGTTATTTGAAAGGGCAATTTACCAACACTACAACAGTGAGAAACAGGAAATTTGGGTAGCTTGATATCTATGAAAGAAATTCACCTCAAAATAAAAAATTTTCCCAGAGGATGGGAGGAAGCCCCAGACCCAAATGATCTCAATATGAAATCTATCAAACACTGAAGTAAGAAATAAGACCAATCTTACACTAAAAACTGTTAATAGAGGAGAAAAATGCTTTCAAATCATTTAATGAGACCAGAATAACAGCTCACATATAAACCATGATCGACGCCATGATTATTGTCTATTTTTCTTACAATTAAGAAAAAGACATCACAAGTAAAGCAATATGAAGGCAAATATGTTTCATGATTATAGATATAAAAATCTTCACCATGATATTTGCAAATCTATAAATATATAAAAATAATTATACATCATGGTGAAGTGAGGTTCATCTCAAGAATGGAAGGTTGTTTCAACTTTCAAAAATCAATAATTGTAAGTCACCACATTTTAAGTTAAAAGGAGATAAACATGAAGACATATGATAATTTCAATAGACACAAAAAAATGATTTGAGAAAATTCATCACTAGCTTCATGATTTTTAAGAAAACCCTCTTAGCAAACTATGTAGAGAAGAACCTATCTCAAAATGATAAAGAGCAGCTACAAAAATTCCACAACTAACACCATATTTAATGTTAGTAAATAAAGTAGTAAATGCTTTATCCTAAGATCGGGATCAAGGCAGGATGCCCAGTTTTATCACCTCTATTAAATATTGTTGTAGAAATTCTAGCCATTACACAAAAAGAAGACATTAGTCTGTCTTGATTAATATGACATACAACATAATTCTTGATGTAGAAAATTTTAGAACTATAAAAGAACCAGTAGAATTAATAACTGAAATTAACCAAAGATGCAGGATATAAAGTTAGTATAAAAATCAGATTCATTTTTAATAGTAACAATAAATAATTCAAAAAATATGTTTAAAAATACTATACAAAACAGACTGGGCATGGTGGCTCATGCCTGTAATCCCAGCACTTTGGGAGGCTGAGGCGGGCAGATCATCTGAGGTCAGGAGTTCAAAACCAGCCTGGCCAAAATGATGAAACCCTGTTTCTATTAAAAATACAAAAATTAGCCAGGTGTGGTGGCACACACCTGTAATCCCAGCTACTCAGGAGGCTGAGGCAGGAAGATTGCTTGTACCCAGGAGACAGAGGTTGCAGTGAGCAGAGATCATGCCACTGCACTCCAGCCTGGGCGACAGAGTGAGACTTCATCTCAAAATAAATAAATAAATAAATATGTGTGTCTCTGTGTGTGTGTGTATATATATATATTTATATGTGTGTATACATATATATATTTATATGTGTGTATATATATATATGTGGTGTGTGCATATATATACCATACAAAACAATCAAAATAATACAATGCTTAGAAATAAATTTAATAAAATATAGGTAAGACCACATCATTGAAAACTACAAAACATCACTGAAAGAATGTTTAAAGATCTAAATCTTAAATGGAGAGATATCCCAAGTGCATGGATTGGAAGATTCACTACTTTTGTTTTGTCTTGTTTTTTTGTTTTGTTGTGTTGTGTTTTGTTTTTTGAGACAGGGTCTCATTCTATTGCTGGAATGCAGTGGCGAGATCATGGCTCAGTGCAGCCTCAACATCCCGAGCTCAGGTGATCCTCCCGCCTCTGCCTCCCAAGTAGCTGGGACTACAGGCACACACCATCATGCCGGTTAATTATTTTTTTTTTTTTTGTATTTTTTGTAGAGACGGGATTTTGGCATATTGCCCAGGCTGATCTTGAACTCCTGGGCTCAAGGGATCTGTCCGTCTCGGCCTCCCAAAGTGCTGAGATTACAGGTGTGAGTCACCATGCCCAGCCTCAATACTCTTAAGATGTTAATTCTCTTCAAAGTGTTCTATGGAATCAATGCCACCTCAATCAAAATCACAGAAAGCTTTTATTTGTAAAAATTGAAGGGCTGCTTCTAAAATGTATATGTAAATGCGAACTTTGAATAACAAAGACAATGACAAAGTTGGAGGACTTACCCAATCTTAAATTGTAAGGTTTGCCACAAAGCTGCAGTGATCAGTACAGTACTGTGTTGGCTTAAAGAAAGACGTATAGATTTAAAAGGGCAAAATAGAGTCCAGAAACAGACCTGCACTTTGATGATCAATCGCTTTAGGCAAAGGAATCAATACAATTCAATGGGAGAAAGAATAGTCTTCTCGTCAAATGGTGTCAGGAGAACTAGGTATCCGTAAGAAAAGTGAATCTCAAGCCCTAAATCACATCATTCACAAAAATTAATTAGAATTATAAACCTAAATGCAAAAGATATTTTTTCTAGAAAACAGCATAGGAGAAAATTTTCATACACTTGGGGTAGGTAAGGATTTCTTAAAGATAACACAAAACGCGCCAATAGAATAAAATATTTTAAAATTGGACTTCACTCATGTTTAACTTTTCTTGATATTCAATAAACATTAAGAAAATAAAAAGGCAAGCCAATTCAATGCAATAAAATATTCACAATAAATTTATCTGACAATTGACTAGATCCCAGGATATATAAATAACTCAGGCTGGGTGCAGTGGCTCATGCCTGTAATCCCAGCCCTGTGGGAGGCCGAGGCAGGCGGATCACTTGAGGTCAGCCTGGCCAACATGGTGAAACCCCATCTCTACTGGAGTTCAAGATCAGCCTGGCCTACATGGTGAAACCCCGTCTCTACTAAAAATACAAAAATTAGCCTGATGTGGTGGCAGGCATCTGTAGTCCCAGCTACTTGGGAGGCTGAGGCAGGAGAATCGCTTGAACCCGAGAGGAGGAGGTTGCAGTGAGCTGAGATCCTGCCACTGCACTCCAGTCTGGGCGACAGAGCAAGACTCCTCCGTCTCAATAAATAAATAAATAAATAAATAAATAAATAAATAAATAAATAAATAACTATTTCAACTCAATAATGGGAATACAACCCAATAAAAAATGGATACAAGACTTGAACAGAAAGCTCAGAGAAGACATGAAGGGTCAATGAACATATAAAAGTCTCCCCAACATCATTAGTCATCAGAGTAAAGGAAAGCACAAAGAGGTACTACTAACCAACTATTAGAATTACTAAAATATTTTTTAAGCTCATAATGCAAAGTTCTGAAAACTAGAAAATATTTTGGACTGAATGATAATTAAAATACAATGCATAAAACTTTGTTGGATGCAATTCAAGTAGTGAATAGAGGGAAATTTGTAGCTGCAAATGCATTTTTTAGAAAAGAAAATTTTAAATCAATATTCTAAGATTTCACTTGAAAAAATTAGAAAAAGAAAAGCAAGGATAGTAGAGAAGGAGAGAAATAATAAAGATAATGGCAGATACCAGTAAAATAGTATACAACCATTAAAATAGGGAAAATCAACAAAGTCAATAGTTAGTTTTCTGAATATCTTAATAAAATTGATAAGCCACAAAGAAAACTAATCATAATAAAATAAATTAACTACATCATAAAAATATATCACAACAGAGTCTATAGACATTAAAAGGATAATAATGGAATATTATGGACATCATGTAAATAAATGTGACAAATTAAATGCACACATTCTTTGAAAAATATGAATTACAAAATTGATAAGAGAAAGCTAGATTATCTCTGTAATCCTATGTTTGTTAAATAAATCGATTCTATAAAAACCTTCCCTCCAAAAACAAAACACTTCAGATCCAGATGGCTTCCCTGGTGTATTGCTGAAGATATTGTATCAACCTCAAACTGACAATAGAAAAAGAAAAAACAACTCCAAACTTTTTGATGAGGCTAGAATAACCTTGAAAGCAAGTTCTGACAGGGATATACCAAGAAAATTTACTTACAAAGCAATGTCCCTCATGAACATAAACATACAGACACAAAAATAAAAAGGGCCAAATAGGATGCAAAATTATATTCATCTTCACTCATTATCAAAGAAATACAAATATAAATAGCAATGAAATTCTATACCTTAACCTATTAGAATTTGCAAAATAGAAAAAGAATATACGCTGTTGGTAAGGGTGTGAGAAAATGGGCAACCTCAGACACAAGCCCTAGGTCACACAGTTTGGAAGTGAAGGAGACCAAATCTGAACCCAGGTCTCTCTGTGTCCATAACAGATGGTTGTGCTCATTCTATTGCTCATCACCCACTCCTGTGTTGGGAATCCTATCTTGGCAATATTACATATTGCATTTTTTTAAATGAAACAGCATTTTGAGATACTTGTAGATTTGCATGGAGTCATAGGAAATAACACAAAGAGATCTCTTGTGCAGTTTACCCAGTTTCCCTGTTGTTAAGTAGTAGTTCATGGTATGGATGTACCAAACCATTTAACCATTACCCATTGAAAGGTATTTGAATTGATTCCAGGTTTTGACTTTTATGAATAAAGCTGCTATAAACATTCAAGTACAAGTATTTGTGTGTGCGAATGTAAAGTCTTTTTCTCTGAGATAAATGCCCAAGAACACAATTACTAGATAGTATAGTAGTTGCATGTTTAGTTTTATAAGAAACTGCCAAACTATTTTCAAGAGTGGAAGTACCATTTTACATTCCCAGAGCAAAATATGATCCAGTTTCTCTGCATCATTGCCAGCATTTGGTGTTGTCACTATTTCTTATTTAGGAATTCTTATAGATTTGTAGTGATATCTCATTGCAGCTTTAACTCTCTAATAGCTAATGATGTTGAACATCTTTTCAAGCATGGGCTTCTTTGTCATCTGTATATCCAGTTTTGAAAAAATGCCTCTTTCTGTATTTTGTCCATTTTCTAATTATATTGTTTTGATTTTACTGTTGAGTTTTGAGAGTTCTTTATATATTCTTATACTAGTCGTTTTTTATACATGTGGTTTACAAATATTTTCTCACCCTCTGTAGCATATTTTTTAATTCTCTTCACAGGATGTTTTTCAGAGCAAAAGTTTTTAATTTCGAGGAGGTCTAATTTGTCAGTTTTTCCTTGTATGTATTGCACTTTTATGTCAAATCTAAGAACTCTTTGCCTAGCCATAGTTCTGAAAGTTTTTTCCTGTTTTCTTCTAAAATGTTTAAAATTGTACATGTCACATTTGAGTCTGTGGTCCAAAATGGCTAATTTTGTATAAGTTACGATAATTGGACCAAACTTCATTTGATGGCCTGTGTATATTCAATTGCTCTAGCATCGGTTGTTTAAAAGGCTATATTTACTCTATTAAATTGCTTTTGCAACTGTGTTAAAAATCAGTTGGGCATATTTCAGCAGTTATATTTCTGGATTCTCTGTTGTGTTCCATTGATCTATGTATCTGATTACTGTACTTATATAGTAAGTCTTGAGATCAGGTAGACTGATTTCCTCCCACTTTATTCTTTTTCAAAATGTATTTATCTATGTTAGTTTCTCCCACTTTCCACATAAATTTTTTTAAATATTCATATATATTTACAAAATATTGCAGATATTTTGATAGAAACTTAATTAAATCCACATAATAATTTGGATAGAATTGAAAGCTTTGCTATGCTGATTCTTTCAATCCATCACCACAATTTTTTTTTCCATTTATGTGGGTCTTGTTTCATTTCTTTCATCAGTGTTGTGTAGTTTGCAGTATACAACTCCTATACATGTTTTAATACATCTACACCCACGTATTTCATTTTCAAGCAATTATAAGCAATATAGTATTTTTAATTTTGGCATCCATATGTTCATTGTTAATACACAGAAACTCAATGGATTTTGGTAGAGGTTTTTTGTGCCTCAACTACCTCTTTTTGTTTTTTTTTCCCCAGCTTTATTGAGGTATACTTGACAAATAAAAATTGAATATATCTACCATAATTTAAAAATTGTATATATCTAAGTTGTACAATGTGATGTTTTGATATACATATACATTGTGAAATAATTATCACAATCAAGCAAATTAAAATGCTTATCAATCACATCACATAGTTACGTGTGTGTGTGTGTGGTAGAAACACTTAAGATCAACTCTCTTAGCAAATTTCAAGTAGGTAGTAAAGTGTTAACTATAGTCACCATGCTGCACATTAGATCTCCAAAACTTATTCATCCCACATAGCTGAACCTTTGTACGGTTTGACCAAGACCTCCCCATTTCCCCCACATCCCAGCCCCTGGCCACCGCCATTCTACTCTGCTTTTATGAGTTTGGCTTTTTTAGTTTCCACATGTAAGTGACATCATGCAGTGTTTGTTTTTCTGTGTCTGACTTATTTCACTTAGCATAATGTCCTCCAGATTCATCCATGCTGTTGCAAATTGCAGGATTTCCTTCTAAGGATGAATAATATAACATTGTCTGATGTACCACAGTTTATTTATCCACTCACTGAAAGACACCTTAGTTGCTTCCAAGCTTTGGCAATTATGCATAAAGCTGCTAAAAATATCCATGTGCAGGTTTTTGTGTGAACATTACTTTTCAATTCACTTGGTTAAATACCAAGGAACACTATTACTGGATCATATAGGAAGAATATGTTTAGCTTTGTAAGAAACTGCCAACCTGTCTTCCAACTTGGCTGTGCCATTTTGCATTTCCACCAGCAATGAGTGAGAGTTTCTGTTGTTCTATATCCTTGCCTGCATTTGGTGTTTTGGTGTTCTGGATTTTTGCCATTCTAATAAATGTAGTGGTATCTCATAATTGTTTTAATTTTCACATCCCTGAGGGCCTACGAGGAGAAGCATCTTTTTATATGCTTATGAGCCACCTTCTTTGGTGAGGTGTCTGCCTAGAACTTTTGCCCATTTTAAATTGAGTTGTTTGTTTTCCTATTGTTGAATTTTAAGAGATCTTTGTATATTTTACAAAGGATAACAGTCCTTTCTCAGATATGTGTTTTGCAAATATTTTCTCCTAGTCTGTGGCATGTCTTATTCACTTGACAATGTCTTTCACTGAGCACAAATATTTAATTCTAATGAAGCTTAGATTATTAATTATTTCTTTCATGGACCATGCCTTTGGTGTTGTATCAAAAAAGTTATTGCCAAACCCAAGATGATCTAGATTTTCTTTTGTTATCTTCTAGAATTTTTTTATAGTTTGGAATTTTACATTTAGGTCTATGATCTCTTTTGACTTACTTTGCCTGAAGGGTATAAAGTCTGCGTTTAGGTTCATTATTTTGCATACGGATGCCTAGTAATTCCAGCAGCATTTGTTGAAAAGACTATCTTCACTCCATTGTAACACCTTTGTTCCTTTGTCAAAGATCAACTGACTATATTCCTGTGGTATCTTCTTCACTTTTGAAGTATAATTTCATTGTGTATAACATTCTAGGTTGGTGGAGTTTTCTTTCAGAACTTCATACATTTCACTCCATTATCATAGAGCTTGCATGGCATCTGGTGAGAAGTCTGCCATGATTTGTATCCTTTTTCCTCTATAGGTAAGGTATTTTTCCCTGTTGTTTCTTTCAAGATTTTTACTTTGTCTTTTCTGCAGTTTATGTTATCATATTTATCCGGATTCGTTTTTCTCTGGGATTCCTGGGTCGCTGATTTGATGTCTAGCACAAATTGTGTAAATTTGGTCATTGTTATTTCTGTTATGTCTTCCTCTCCATTATCTCTTCTGGCATTCCAATTACATATATGTTATACCTTTCGAAATTATCCCATGGTACTTGGATACTCTGGGTTTTTTTTTTTCATTTTTCTCTTAATATTTCAATTTCAGAAGTTTCTATTAATCTATCTTCAGGTTCACTGACTTTCCTTGTCCTCATCATCTATTGATGAGCCCATCAACGGCATTCTTCATTTCTGCTACACTGGTTTTTTTTTTTTATTTCTAGCATTTTTTAAAAAAAATCTTGCTTAGAGTTTCCATCTATGCTTACATTACCCTTCTGTTCTTGCATGGGATCTACATATTTTCCTCTAGAGCCCCTAACATATTAATGATATTTATTTTATTTTTCCTGACTGATTCATTAACACCATCCAAGAAAACATGACATCACCAAATAAACTATATAAAGCACCAGGGACCAATCCTGGAGAAACAGAGATATGTGACCTTTGAGACAGAGAATTCAAAATAGCTGTGTTGAGGAAAATAAAAAAAAAAATCAAGATAACACAGATAATGAAGTCAGAATTCTATTAGATAAATTTAACAAAAGACTGAAATAATTTAAAAGAATCAAGCAGAAATTCTGGAGCTGAAAAATGCAAATGACTTATTGAAGAATGCATCAGTCTTTTAATAACAGAATGGATGAAGCAGAAGAAAGAATTAATGAGCTTGAAGACAGGTTATTTGAAAATACACAATCAGAGGAGACAAAAAAAAGAAAAAGAATAAAAAACAATGAAGCACACCTACTAGATTGAGAAAATAACCTCAAAAGGGCAAATCTATGAGCTACTGGCTTTAATGAGTAGGTAGAGAAATAAATGGCGTAGAAAGTTTATTCAAAGGGATAATAAAAGACAACTTTCCAAACCTAAAGGAAAGAAAGATACCAATATCCAAGTATAAGAAGGTTATAGAACACCAAGCAGATTTGACCCAAAGAAGACTACCTCAAGGCATTTAATATTCATACTCCCAAAGATCAAGGATAAAAGATCCTAAAAGCAACAAGAGAAAATAAACAAATAACATTCAATGGGGCTCCAATATCTCTGGCAACAGACCCTTCAGTGGAAAACGTATGGGCCAGGAGAGAGTGGCATGACAGATTTAAAGTATGGAAGAAAAAAAATCTTTTACCCTATAATAGTATACATGGTGAAAATAATCTTCAAACATGAAAGAGAAATAAAGACTTTCCCAGACAAACACAAACTGAGGGATTTCAACAAAAAACTTGTCCTATAAGAAATGTTAAAGGGAGTTCTTCAGTCACAGAGAAAAGAATATTAGTGAGCAATAAGTAATCACCTGAAGGTATAAAACTCACCAGTAATAGTAAGTACACGGAAAAACACAAAATATCATAACAAACCACACTGTAACTGTGGTGTCTAAACTACTCTTATCCTAAGTAGAAAGACTAAATGATGAACCAATCACAAATAATAACAACTTTTCAAAACATAGACAGTACAATAAGATATAAATAGAAACAACAAAAAGTTGAAAAGCAGGGGGACAAAGTTAAGTTATAGAATTTTATATTTCCTTTTTGCTTGTTTTTTGTTGTTGTTGTTGTTTATGCAAACAGTGTTAAGTTGTTATCAGCAAGCTACCTTCTTCGGGTCCCCTCCCTTTTTATGGGAGCTCTGTTTTCACTCTATTAAATCTTGCAACTGCACTCTCTTCTAGTCCATGTTTGTTATGGCTCGAGCTGAGCTTTCACTCGCCGACCACCACTGCTGTTTGCCGCCGTCGCAGACCTGCTGCTGACTTCCATCCCTCTGGATCCGGCAGGGTGTCCACTGTGCTCCTGATCCAATGAGGCGCCTATTGCCACTCCCGATCAGGCTAAAGGCTTGCCATTGTTCCAGCAAGGCTAAGTGCCCAGGTTCATCCTAATCGAGCTGAACACTAGTCACTGGGTTCCACATGACCCACAGCTTCTAGTAGAGCTATAACACTCACCGCATGGCCCAAGACTCCATTCCTTGGAATTGGTGAGGCCAAGAACCCCAGGTCAGAGAACATGAGGCTTGCCACCATCTTGGAAGCAGCCCGCCACCATCTTGGGAGCTCTGGGAGCAAGGACCACTCGGTAACATTTGGCGACCACGAAGGGACCTTCAAAGCGGTGAGTAATATTGGACCACTTTTGTTTGCTTTTCTGTCCTATCCTTCCTTAGAATTGGAGGAATATACTGGGCACCTGTCGGCCAGTTAAAAACAATTAGCGTGGCCACCAGACTTAAGACTCAGGTGTGAGGCTGTCTGGGGAAGGGCTTTCTAACAACCCCCAACCCTTCTGGGTTGGGAACATTGGCCTGCCCGGAACGAGCTTCCACTTTCAATTTTCTTGGGGAAGCCAAGGGCCAACTAGAGACAGAAAGCTGTCTTCCCGAACTCCCAGCATTAGCCAGTTGAGATCATGGCACAGCCAGAAGTCTCTAGTCAATGTGTGTGCCCCTACCTTTCCTTCTGACCTATACCTCCTGAGTCCTGACTGTGACTTCTTGAAACGGTAGCCCCAAAATTCTCCTTACCTCTGAATCTACTTCCTCGGATCCCTGCCTCCTAGGTACTAATTGTTCAGACTTTCATTTCCTCTAGCAAGTTGTATCTCCAAAGGGATCTAAGGAAGCTCTATGCTGCATCGTTAGGCATCTAGGCTATAAACCCAGTGAGTCTTGTCCCTGGTGTCCCTCCTGATTTAGGTATACAGCTCTCGACATGGGCTGTTATGTGGGACCCGTTCCCCACCACCCTTGCCAAGACCCCAAGTTTGTAAATGGCTAAGAGAGGAAAAAGGGAGAGAGAGAGAGACAGAGAG
This sequence comes from Pan paniscus, assembly GCF_029289425.2. Classification (NCBI taxonomy): domain Eukaryota; kingdom Metazoa; phylum Chordata; class Mammalia; order Primates; family Hominidae; genus Pan; species Pan paniscus. Next base: position 106,047,964 of record NC_073272.2, read on the forward strand.
AGAGAGAGACAGAAAGAGACAGTGAGGAAAGATACAGAGAGGAGAGAGACAGAAGAGAAAGAGGCAGAGAGACAAAGAGGGAGTCAAAGAGAGAAAGAAAGAGAAAGATAGAAATAGTAAAAAAAAGGCCGGGCGCAGGGGCTCACACCTGTAATCCCAGCACTTTTGGAGGCCGAGGCGGGCGGATCATGAGGTCAGGAGATCGAGACCATCCTGGCTAACATGGTGAAACCCCGTCTCTACTAAAAATACAAAAAATTAGCCAGGTGTGGTGGCGGGCGCCTGTAGTCCCAGCTACTCCTGAGGCTGAGACAGGAGAATGGCATGAACCCAGGAGGCGGAGCTTGCAGTGAGCCGAGATAGTGCCACTGCACTCCAGCCTGGGTGACAGAGAGAGACTCTGTCTCAAAAAAAAAAAAAAAAAGAAATAGTAAAAAAAAAAAAAAAAAAAAAAAAAGTGTGCCCTATTCCTTTAAAAGCCAGGGTAAATTTAAAACCTGTAATTGATAATTGAAGGTCTTCTCTGTGACCCTATTACACTCCAATACTACCTTGTTGTCAGTCTAAACAAGGGCGTAGCCTGAAAACACTGAGACCACTGACAACCTGTAGCCTTCCTATCAAAAATCCTTAACCCAGTAACCCGCGGATGGCCCAAATGCATTCAATCTGTAGTGGTAACTTCTTTGCTAACAGAAGAAAGTAGAAAAGTAACTTTTAGAAGAAACCTCATTGTGAGCACCCCTCAACAGTTCAGAATTATTCTAAGTTGTTATCAGCTTAAAATAATGGGTCATAAAGATTGTATTTGCAAGCCTCTTGGTAACCTTGAACCAAAAAACATACAATGCATACACAAAAACATAAATATCAAGAAACTAAATCATATCACCAGAGAAAAACACCGTTATGACAGGAAGACAGGAAGGAGAGAAAGAAGGAAAAGAAGACCACAAAACAACCAGAAAACAAATAACAAAATGGCAGGAGTAACTCCTTACTTATCAATAATAACATTAAATATAAATGGACTAAACTCACCAATCAAAAGACAGGCAGTGGCTGGATGGATGAAAAAATAAGACACATTGATCTGTTGCCTACAAAAAACACACTTCACCTATAAAGACACACATAGACTGAAAATAAAGGGATGGAAAAAGATATTCCATGACAATGGAAACCATAAAAGATCAAGAGTAGGCCAGGCATGGTGGCTCACTCCTGTAATCCCAGCACTTTGGGAGGCCGAGGCAGGCAGATCACCTGAGGTCGGGAGTTCAAGACCAGCCTGACCAACATGGAGAAACCTCATCTTTACTAAACATACAAAATCATCCAGGTGTAGTGGTGCATGCCTATAATCCCAGCTACTCAGGAGGTGGAGGCAGGAGAATCGCTTGAACCCAGGAGGCAGAGGTTGCAGTGAGCTGAGATTGCACCATTGCACTCCAGTCTCGACAACAATAGCAAAACTCCATCTCAAGAGAAAAAAAAAAAAGAGCAAGAGTAGCTATCCATGTACCAGAAAAAAATGCATTTCAAGACAAAAATTACAAGAAGAGACAAAGAAGGTCAATATGTAATAATAAATGGGTTGATTCAGCCAGAGAATAGAACATCACTGCTGTTATTCAACATAATACTAGAAGTCCTACCTAGAGCAATTACGCAAGAGAAAGAAATAAAGGGCATCCAAGTTGGAATGGAAGAAGTCAAATTATCCTTGTTGGCTGATGATATAATCTTATATTTGGAAAAACCTAAAGATTCCACCAAAAAAATGATTATAATGGATAAACAAATTCAGTAAAGTTACAGGATACCAAATCAACATACACAAATCAGTAGTATTTCTATATGCCAACAGTGAACAATCTAAAAAACAAATAAAAAAAGTAAACCCATTTTCCCATTTTCAATAGCCACAAATAAAATTAAATAGCAGGGAATTAACCACAGAAGTGAAAAAAATCTATAATGAAAACTACAAAACAATAATGAAATAAATTGAAGAGTACACACAAAAAATTGAGAGATATTTCATGTTCATGGATTGAAAGACTCAATATTGTTAAAATGTCCAAACTACTCAGTAATCTACAGATTCAATGCAATCCCTATAAAAATACAAATGAAATTATTCACAGGAACAGAAAAGCAATCCTAAAATTTAAATGGAACCACAAAAGACCCAAAATACCCAGTTAAACTAAGAAAAATGAAGAAAACTGCAGGAATCACTTTACCTGAATTCAAATTATGCTACAGAACTATAGTGAACAAAACAGCATGGTACTGGCATTAAAACAGACACATAGACCAATGGAACAGAAGAGAGAATCCAGAAACAAATTCACACACCTACAGTGAACTCATTTTTTACAAAAATGCCAAAAACATACACTGGGAAAAAGACAGTCCCTTCAATAAATGGTGCTGGGAAAACCGGATATCCATATGCACAGGAATGAAATTAGACCCATATCTCTTGCTGTAGACAAAAATCAAATCAAAATGGATTAAAGACTTTAGCACATCAAGCTATGAAACTACTACAAGAAAACATTTGGGAAAATCTCCAGGACATTGGTCTGGGCAAAGATTTCTTCAGTAATAGCCCACAAGCATGATCAACCAAAGCAAAAATGGAAAAATGAGATCACATCAAGTTAAAAATCTTCTGCATAGCAAAAGGAAGCAATCAAAAAGGGAAGAGACAACCCACAGAATGGGAGAAAATACTTGCAAACTACACATCTGACAAGGGATTCATAACCAAAATATACAAGGAGCTCAAACAACTCTATAGGATAAAATCTAATAATCCAATCAAAAAATGGACAAAAGATTTGAATAGACATTTCTCAAAAGAAGACATACAAATGGCAAACAGGCATATGAAAAGTTCCTCAACATCATTGATCATCAGAGAAATGCAAATCAAAACTACAGTGAGATATCTTCTTACCCTAGTTAAAATGGCTTATATTCACAAGACAGGCAATAATAAATTCTTGTGGGGATGTGGAGAAAAAGGTGGGAATGTAAATATGTACAATCACTATGGAGAATAGTATGGAGTTTCCTCAAAAAACTAAAAACAGAGCTATGACACGATACTGCAATCATGTTGCTGGGTATATTCTCAAAAGAAAGGAAATCCATATATCGAAGAGTTATCTGCACTCCTATGTTTGTTGCAGCCCTGTTGAGAACAGCCAAGATTTGGAAGCAACCTAAGTATCCACCAACAGATGAATGGCCAAAGAAAATGTGGTACATATACACAATGGAGTAATATTCAGCCATACAAAAGAATGAGATCCTGTCATTTGCAACAAGATGGATGGAACTGGAGATCATTGTGTTAAGTGAAATTAGCCAGGCACAGGAAGACAAACATTACATGTTCTCACTTACTTGTGGGATCTAAAAGTCAAAACGATTGAACTCATGGAGGTACAGAGTAGAAGGATGGCTACTAGAGGCTGGGAACAGTACAGGGGAAGTCAGGGGAGGTAGGGGTGGTTAATGGGTACAGAAAATAGTTAGAAGGAATGAATATGACCTAGTATTTGATAACACAAAAGGGTGACTATAGTCAATAATAATTTAATTGTACACTGTAAAATAACTAAAAGAGTACAATTGGGTTGTTTGTAACAAAAATGATACATGCTTGAGAGGGTGGATACCCCATTTTCCATCCTGTGATTATTAGTCATTGCATGCCTGTATCAAAAGATCTCATGTACTCCATAAATACATACACCTACTATGTACCCACAAAAATTAAAAATTAAAAAACAGTTCAAGTGGCTAAGAACATAGTTTGGTGTAGTTGTAGGAGAATAAAGCAATAATTTTGTTTTTACTTTCATAAACTACTTCAGGGAAATATCCCCCAATCCACCATAATAAAGTAAAGGGAATTTCAAAGAATTATGTGTGGAGAGTATTTGGCTCCAGAAAATACTCCATTTATTTTGTATGACATAGTTCAGTCAATGATCAGTGGACCTCTGATCAGGCTGGACCTTTCAAAGGAGCAAAGCTATGACTTACATGACCTTCCAGATGGGCTTGCTGCTGTCATCAGGTCTGTAATTTCTAGTAACTTACATTTTTCTCTTTAACAGTCTTATGAAATAGATGAACCCAAGTTGATATTAACAGGAGTATCACAGGTGCTGTTCCAGGATGACACAAAACAAACTAGCAGCTTTATACTGTCAGACACAAAAGGTGAAAAGGGAGATCCAGCCTCCACCCTTCAAGAATACCTCCACCCTTCAAGAATACCTGCTCTCATGGAGCTCAAATCAAAAGCGGTAGTTCTTGCCCCTGGCTACACATTAGAGTCACCTGAAGTTCTTAAAAAATGCTCATGCCTGGACTCCACCTCCAGGTACTCTGATGTAGTTAAACTTTTTAATTACTTACCAGAGTATGAGTTGGTTCCTTATATAGTTTTTCATATGGAGGTGGCAATGTGAGCAAATAGATCATTCAAATAGATTGTGATTAATATTTTTCTCCCTGACATCTACTATTGTAGATGTTGAGAAAAATCTGTGGGCATAGGGTGAAGAGAACTGGTAAATCTGCTTGAGGGAATCAGGGACTGCTTCACCAGAGAGGTTATATTTGAACTGAGTTTCCTTTTTTAACATTTAAAAGTTTCAAAACCTATACAGGAGCTAGGCACAGTGGCTCATGCCTGTAATGCCAGCACTTTGGGAGGCTTAGGCAGGAGGATCGCTTGAGCATAGGAATTTCAGACTAGCTTTGGAAACACAGTGAAACACCATCTCTACAAAAAAAAAAAAAGTTAAAAAATTAGCCAGGAGTGGTGGCACACACCTGTAGTCCCAGCTACTTATGAGGCTAAGGTAAGAGGATCACTTGAGCCCAGGAGGTCAAGGCTGTAGTGAGCTGTGTTCATGCCATTGCACTCCAGCCTGGGTGATAGAGTGAGACCCTGTGTCAAAAAAATAAATAAAACCTACAAGGAAGTACTGAGAATAACATAACAGCACCTAGATGCCAGTCACACAGTTCTAAAAAATGTTTATATGTTTTATTTTTTGTCATATTCCCTGAGAAAAAAATAAAAATGAAATAAACAATTGTAGATATGGTTGAATTACTCTTTATTCTCCTTCTCAAACCCATTGCTACTCTTCTTCCCCCAGAAGTAAGCCTTATCATGAATATTCCCAGTCTATATTTTTATACTTTTATTTCATATATATGTGTCCATTAATTATTTAGTATTGTTTTATGTGCTTTACAGTGATGTAAACAGGGTCATACTTTATTCATTCTTCAACTTGGCTTTTATCAGGTAACATTTTTTGAGATATATTCATGTTTGGGCATGTAGCTATAGTTCCTTAATTTTGGTGCTCAAACAGTATTCACAAAACTTTTGGTGCTCAAAAATTCCGAAGAAGGTAGAGTCTTTCCAAGATGTACTGAGGAGCTACAATTTCTTTTTTCCATGAAGATTTTGCCATTTCTGGCAGAGGGTAGCTGATGGGGAATGAACAAACCAGATGAGATTTTGGTGGCCACAGGGAAACAGAGTGACAAATTTGAAAACTTGAGAGGACTCACACACATAACCAGAACCCCTCTCAAGACATTTGCTAAATTCCAAAACTGAAAAAGGAGGGAGCCTAAAAAGCTAAGTTGAAATCCCTCTGGAAAGTAGAATGGAATTTCCAATACTTTCTCAAGACCTAGGAGACAAAAACTCCCCAAGTGGAGTTATGCTGAGAATACTTCACTATATTCAAGGGGCAAGAGTTGGAGACAGAAAAGAATTTACTTTGATGATGTGCAACAGCTTTCCCTGGGGAAATCTGTCAATGTGAATGCAGCAATATGCTGACAATCAAGGTTCTGGCCTAGGCAGAGAGATGTCTCTGGAAGCTGATTATATGTACATCCTATGTTCCAGCAATTCCACTCCTCGTTTTCTATACAACAGAAAGGTATATACTTACTCACGAAAAAATCTGTACAATAATGCTCAGAGAGACCCTATTCATAATAGCTCAAAACTGAAAATTACCCAAACGTCAATCAACAGTAGAATGGATCAATAAAATGTGGTATTATCAAAAAACAAAATACCATACAACAATGAGACTGAACAATCCATAACTGCATGCAAAAATATAAATGAATATAATAAACATAGTGCTGAGTGGGAAAAAAAAGCCAGACACCAAAGAATATAAACTATAGGATTCTATTTATATTTATATAAGTTTTAAAACATCACAGATAAAGCTAATTTGTAGCATTAGGAGTAAAGATAATGGTTTATTTGGGGGAGGCAGTTATAACAGAAAAGGGGCATAAATGTGGATTCTAGGGTATAGATAATATCCTCTTGGTGCTGGTTACATCAGTATGTTCACTTATTAAAATTTATTGAGCTAAATATTTATGATTTTTGTACTCTTAATATGTGTGTTTTACTGCAATTAAAAAATCAAAACTTTAAGATAAGAATAGCAAAAAAAAAAAAAAAAAAAAATGTGCACAGGCCCCACCACAAGGGATTTGGTTTTTATAAAGCTGTGATAGGTCCTGGAACAGCATTTTTCATACAAAGGTTTACTGGACAATCTTTTCTTTTTATCTGATAATTAATTTTTTTTATTTTACCCCCTTTATGGATTGTATGTCATTGTCTTATAACTTTGTAGGCATTTATTATGTCATTGTGTCTGGTATACTTATTGCAAATAACTTATCTATTATTTTATTTTCATTTTGCTCAAAATGTACTTTTTCAATTATAAGGCTTTATTCTTGAGGTCAAATTTTCTAATATATTCCTTTATGTGTTTAACTTCATTATTATTTCAAGAATCTTGGCCATCCGCTGTAGTATAAAATATCCTATGTTTTTAATGCTTTCAAGGTTTTTACACTTTAATCTTTAATCTATCTGGAATTTATTTAATATTGTGAAATGCAGGGTTCTTGTATTGTACATTCCAAAAATTTTCTTTCTCTGTTTCCCCCCGAAAAGAAAGATGCACCAGAACCCTAGAGGAGCTATTTCCCAGACTTATATGAAGAAGTAAATTTGATCAGCAAAAGGGGTGAACCAGCGTTGGACATGGAGGTGCCCCATACAGATTCCCTCTAAGAAAGGACGTATTGTCTGAGATGTCGGGAGTCCTGTCAACAGGCAGTCTTCAGCTTTTAGCCCATCAAAGACAGCCTCAGTTGCAGGAGACATCTCACTCTGATACAGTGAGTGATCAAGGTGTGTGTGTGTGTAGGCCCAGATATTTTGACCCGATGCAAAACAACTCGGGCCACTTTTACTACAGATCCCTTCATGCAGTCATCCAAGAGACTTTTGCTGTTTGGGCCTGCATTTCACCTTGATTTCTGCCCCTGCCCAATTCTGCTTTTTTCCCTTTTTTCCCCCACAGCTATTTATCCCAAGAGCACTCCCACATAAACATCCTGTACAATAAATACTGTTTCAGAATCTGCTTTCAGGAGAATGTAATCTGCAACATCTCTACTACGGCTACCAATTTCTGTGTTACTTGGAGTAAGGTTACGCTGCTTAGTAAATGGGCCCAGCAATAAATCAGATTCTTAAGAAGAGAGAAGTTTATGTCTGCTCACCTAATCATCTGTCATAAATATTTTTGATCAGTGGGAAGCTCTCCTCTATGTGTGTATTTAGATATAAATGTACTTTCCTAAGGTGGAGATTTTAACCTAGGGTCCACAAACCCTTTAAAAAGGTCTAACAGTAAAATTCAAAGGATGCATGAATTTGAATAAGAAAAAATCTTTCATTTCACCAATCTCCAAATGAAATTTACACCAGCCCCACTGTCTGATGTTGATCAACATGATTGAAACAACTTACATTAACAGGGCTCTTATCAAGTGTCAGGCTCTATAATAAGCACATTAAATGCTTTGCTGCAGTGAGTGTTTACAAAAACCTGATGACATGAATATTATTACACTCCCATTTGACAGATGAGGAAAATAAGTTATGCAAGGTTTAAGCATCTGCCCCAATGTCACAAAACAGTGTAAGTAGCAAAGCCGAGATTGTAATATAACTTCAGTGAAACCAAACTCAATGTTACCAATTAATTTTCTGAGCCACAAGTTACTTTCCCTCTCTGGGATTCCAATTTTTTATCTCTAAAACCAAAGTCTGAACTAGACCAAGAGTAAGCAACCTACATGCAAGTGGGTCTGATGAGAAAAAAATTTAAAATGGTTATGGGACACATATTTTTAAATAGCATATATTAATTACAAATGAAAAGTACAATACCTGCAACAGCACTTTCACACTTTTGCTAAAAGGTTTCACCTTATGGCTAGAATTTCAGCTACTATGTCATTAATACTTATGCTCTTTTACGTACCAAATTATAATACTGGGGCTTTGAATACATATTTTCTGAGACAAAATCTAGTTTGGTGGATGGAGGGGATGGCATATGCAGGCAAAATGTAGTTGTCAAAGGATATGGTGATAGGGAGGTAACAAACTTCAGTAACAGTACAGACAAAAATACAGACTAACCAGGCGATTCCTACTTGAACAAGTGGAACACGGATACAACATTTAGAATGAAGTCTGATTAGAATACAGAAAAAAATATACAAGATATTATGTGAATAAATGACACTAACAATCTGAAAAGGAAATTAAGAAAATAATTATATTTACAACAGCATCATAAAAAGTAAAATACTTAGGACTGAACTAAGAAGGAGAAATATTTATACACTGGAAACTATGAAGTGTTGCTGAAAAATTAACAAAGACACAAATAAATGGAAAGACATCCCTTGTTCATAGATATGAAGACAACATTGTTAAGATGTACACAGTACACAAAGCAATCTACAGATCCTTACCAAATCCTAACAATACTTTTTGCAGAAATACAGAAATTTGTCTTAAAATTCATACGGAATTTCAAAGGCCCCCAAATATTCAAAACAATCTTGAAAAGGAACAAAGTTCAAGGTTTCACATTTTCTGATTTTGACACATACTCCAAAGCTACAGTAATCAAAAAAATATGGTACTGACTTAAGGACAGACATATTAGAACAATAGAATAGGACAGAAAGCCCAGAAATAAACCCTCAAATACATGGTAAATGATTTTCAACAGAGGTGCCAAGACATTCAATGGGGAAAGGACACACTTTTCAACAAATGATATGACAAAACAATGGATATCCAAAAGCAAAGGAATTAAGGTGGACCAATATCTTATTCCACACCAAAAAAATCAACTGAAAATGAATCAGAGTCCTAAATGTAAGAGCTAGAACCACCAAACTCTTAGAAGAAAACATAATAATAAACGTTCATGACATTAAATTTGTTAATGATTTATTGGATATGACATCAAAAGTGCAGGGAACAGAAAAGCAAAGTGCACTACATCAAAATTAAAACTATTGTGCATAGTACATGTATTATGGACTGAATTATATTTCCCTAAGTTTTCTATGTTGAAGCTCCAACCCTCAATATGATTGTATTTGAAAACAGGGCTTTTAGGCGATAGTTTAAAGATTAAATTAAACAATAAAGGCAGAGTTCTAATCTGATAGGATTGGGGGCCTTATTAGAAGTGGAGGAGAGACTGAGATTTGTCTCTCCACATGCAAGGTGCCAAGCAAAGGCCATGTGAGGACACAGCAAAAAGACAGCCATGAGCAATTAAGGAAGAGAGCCCTCACTGGAAACTAAATGAGCTGGTACCTTGCCTACAGGACTGTGAGAAATTAATTTGTATTGCTTAAGCCACCCAGTCAATGATATTTTTATGACAGCCTGAGAAGACTAACACAACATGATAGAAGAATGTATGTAATTTGCCTCAGAGTGCACAAAAAGTGAAGGTCACAGTGGAGTCTAAACCCAAATCTGACACGCGCCAAATGCAGACTTTTCTCACCTCACCAAATTTTTTGGAAAATCTTATGCTCTAAAGAGATGTGAGAAGGATATTCATGCCATTGTCACCCATCTCTCTGAAAGTACCCTCTCCATTGAAATTTCCTAGAATAACTCACAGAGCTGTGTGATCCATACCTGCCTGTGAAAGATGCCCATATAATGTGCAGCAATGGCCGGGGAGCATGTCACTGTGGTATGAGAAGACCTGTTTAGGCTAGTGAGAAGAGATCCAGAGCTTCCTCTTCTATTTTCAAATGATCTTAACATTGATCTTAAAATTGACACTTAGGACTTTACCTTTAAAGCAAATCGAGTTCACTAAGACCATGATGAAGTTCAGTTTGAGGGTGTGGATAAGGCTTACAACTTTTCCTTTGGCTTTCCTTTCCATATTACCTTTTATCTCCTACTGGAATCCAGAAACATTGGGGAAGTAAGTCTCAGAGACTATTTTGACATGTTTTCACATCATCCAATAACTTTGCCAGTGGTTCCAGCCACTTTCCAGTGAAGAGAGTGTTTCCCATTTGCAGTTCTAGCTTCTTCTTTGGAAAATTCAGTGAGTAGATCATGTGCTGGAAGCCATGCAAGATCTCTATCATTGATGTGTCTGTAAGGTTGAATCTCAAACACCCCAGGATCTGAGTTTGGGTCCTGGAGTATGCCTCAAGGGAGGCGAAGCCATGCAAGATCTCTATCATTGACGTGCCTGTGAGGTTGAATCCCAAACACCCCAGGATCTGAGTTTGGGTTCTGGAGCAGGCCTCAAGGGAAAGCATGGCCAAAACTGCAAAAATGCTCACAAGAGAAAAGAAAGTGTTTCTATGTGGGATATCCACAATGAACCTCCAATACAGGTTGAATGCAAAGTCAGAATTAATTAATGATATTTTATATGGAGTAGCATTTTGTTGGGACAAATGGTAGGTGATTACTTTGCCTTCAGAGTTGTTAGGTGATGCACAGTGAACTGTAGCATGAAGCTCATGTACCAAGAGAACCAGATAGAGGAATGGTGACATTTTAGAAGAAAGATACTCTATAAGAGATGAAGTAAGAGAACCATTAGGGGAACTTTGTTGGATGAAATACTCCTAGCCAGAGAAACATAATAATCTCCTACCTTGATTTAAAAACAATACCAAATTTTGATGAGGTATTCACCAGGGGCTGGGTGGAGGTCTCTCTCCCTTGAAAAACTGATGATTCATCTCATGTGGGCAGGGAGTAGGAGAAGTGGCTTGCTGGGGCACGGAAATAATGCCATGGCCTCTCATTTAGATGTAATAGCGAAATTATGAAATTGCTGTGAGTAAATTAAATTCATGGAAATTGAAGCACTTTTGATTTTAATCAGAGGCAGCCTTTTGAAGAAGGAAGAATCCTTAGATAAAACTAGTATTCCCTTGGCATACACTATTATCTGTAGATTAGAATTTTGGATTGTGTTTTTCTTTAATTTGGCCTTTTCTTAAGATAAAATCTATAAGAGATGAGATGAGAGAAGATTCATACTTTCTTCTACTAAAAGAAAAAGGAGAATAATTTTCACAATATATGTTTTGTTGGGAAGGAAGGGTGGGAGTTTGTGGAGCCGTGTGCAAGATCACATGTTGAAATCCATGCATTTGTACAATACATGGAAATCACAGAAGTATTTTTGAACAAGAAGGAGATAAAGATGTAAATGTCTACATTTTAGATTGCTCTTATCATCATTATCATCTAAAGAGTCATTTTACGTTGCAAGGCATTTAACAGTGTTATTCTTAATATCCACGTGCATTATTTCTAAATTGCAAGTGAGGAAGCCAGAAAAATATGGTGTTACATGCTCTGAACTTGGAAGAATAAAAGGCAATGGAGTAAGGGGGTCAGCTGTGAAATCACCAATGACCACGGACATGAGTGGTCAGAGGGAAGAGATCCCTGGAGTCAGGACAGGGCTCCTTCCTTAGACCTCTATCCTCTTACTGGGTGATATAATCCACTCCCAGAAACTCAACTTCTACCTCACAAAACTACATATCTCTAACTCGGATTGCTCTCCTGTGTTCCTAGCCGTTTATCCAGCTCCCTGTTAGATATATCCACCAGGATGGTCCACACATATATCAATCTCAAAGTTTCCAAAAGTAAACTCATCATACCCTCAAGTCTTCTCCTTCTTTGTTCCACATTTTCAGGCTATCATATCACTGTCTACTGAAACCCCCATGCCAAAAATCTAGGCATTGTGCTAGGGGTTTTCTTCATTCTTATTGCTCACATTTAATGAGTCATGATGTCCTGTGAGTATTACCTTCTAAATACCTCTCAAAACTCCCTTCTTTCCATCCCTGCTGCCACTGCATCAAGTCCAAGGCCTGAACTACTGCATCAACTCCCAACAGGCCACATTGTCTTCTATCTCCTCCATCTCATCTTCATTTCTTTCACACTTCATCCAGTCTCCATATTGTAGCCATAGTCCTCTTTCTGTAAAAAGTTGCTGAGACAGGTAGGAAGCCAATGATCAGATGGTCACACTTAAGCCTTGGATCCTGGAGCTGGCAGTTCAGACCTCATAGTGATTTGGAACTCTGACTTGCTGATAGAGATGTTAAAAGCTCCCAAAAAGAAAAAAACATACTTATAAAGCATGCCCAAGAAGCCATTTGCATGTCTCAGAAAGAAAAACCTTTTCATCTCTATAACATATTCTGTATTGCAAAACTAGCTACACTTAGTTACTCATTAACCCCAGCATTAATGGCAAAATGATATTTTCAAAGCCAATACCTAAAACCAAGGCCAAAAGGAACAGAGTGAAAAGTGATAAGCATGGAAATTTGGGTGATTGCTTTGGCTGCCAGATCCCTCATGTAAAACAAAAGAGAAAGAGGATTGTCAGAGCTGGAAGGCTCCCTGTCCCTGCTAGAAAAACTGTCTTTTCATCAGGCAGAATAAGGCAAAAGCACCAAAAGGCACCAGAATAAAGTTCTCACTACTGGGCTAAACAGTTCTGGGACTGGCAGCCTTTTGAAGGAGAAAGGTGAATACAGGCAGAGCTGGGTGAACCTCCTAATGGTGCTGTAGAAATTATTTGCAGAGGAAATGATGTCAAAGGTAGCTTCCAACACTAGATTGCTGGTGCTGCACACATGTATGTCTGCTCAGGGGGAAAAACCAGTCCTCTTTTGCTCACTAAAATCCCCTATGCCCTCCCCTGGCCACATGACTCCAAAAGAGGATGCAGAAGGAGGCAAAGAGAGTGGAATCAAATATTCCACTGTCCACTATTAACTATGTACTTATTATATGCAAAGCAGCAATGGGAACAAACAGAACTGGGCTCAATCAGGAGACACGAGTTCAACCTTGCCTCCGGCAGTTTCTAGCTCTAGTAGTAGTAGTAGCAGGAGTAGTAGTAGGAGTAGCAGTAGCAGCAGCAATAGTAGAAGTAGTAACAGCAATTCCTGCATTTGAATATTTACCATGTGCATGGCATTTTGTGAAGCATCTGATTCCAAACACTGCCAGCTTCAGTACTACATTAAGAATGTATATGGGTTTCTCACTGCAGCCAGAGCTCCAGGTCTCATCTTCACTGCTCTGTGTCTTCTGCTCCTAGAGGTCTAGCCTCTGCGACCCTGTGACCTGCAGGGACTGTAGACTTTCAGGGATGTGGCCATAGAATTCTCTCTGGAGGAGTGGCAAAGCCTGGATGCTGCTCAGCAGAATGTGTATAGGGATGCCATGTTAAAGAACTACAGAAACCTTATCTCTCTAAGTCTCTCCAAAATGGCTGACTAGACACAGCAAGGAGGAACATTGGCCACTAAGAGACTGGAACATCAGGAAAACTGGCACACTCTTAGCAGATTTTCAGAGGGAAAATGGAGCAAATGGAGGAGCACATAATGCACAATGTGCATTAGGAGCAAATGGAGGGAAGACACAAATGCTGGACTGAAGTGGGAGAAAGCTGGGAATGCTGCACCGGGCTACTGTGCACAGGGCCTCATGCCTGGCCCCAAACAACTCTTGTGGAAGGGGAGAGTTGAACAGGCAAGGAGAAACCTACTCTTGCCACAGGCCTCGAGAATCCTGGCAGAACCCTTGACCACCACAGACACTTGAGTTGGCAGGGAGAGTTGGTTAGAGAAATGATAGGGGCAGAACTCCAGCCAGTGCAAAAGTCCAGAGTGTTCGATGCCAGAGTGTCTGCAGTAGAGCACATCCAGAGATGCCCATCCGACTAGGCTCAACTTTCTCCCATAGCAGACTTCAGCCCTAGGGGAACTATTGGTCCTGAATTCTGCAGGGCATTCTTGCCCATGAGATGGTGCCAGTCTAACATGAGCACACCTCGGACTGCTGGCCTCTGTTGGGGCACAAGCCTGGCCATGTCTGCCTACAGTGTAGCCCCCAAGACCCTGCTGGGATCCTAGATTATAGCTCCTCCACTGGTGGACTGTGCCTGACTGGCAGAGTGCTCCAGCAAAGTGGCCTCTGCAGACATGCACCAGCCCACCACTGCCCTTCCCCTACTGCAGCCTCCTCTGTGCTACCTTACCTGAATGTGCTTACCCACAGTCACCCCCCACATCACTTTGCCAGCAAGTGTGTGCACAGTTGGACCTTGCCTTCCCTTCCCTGACAGTGTGCATGTGCATATGCACCTTGCCGTGCCACTGTTGCCAGAGTGGTTGCACCCTGTACCCCCTCCCTGGCCACACCATCATTGTCATCTGAAGCCTTCCAGCCTCGCCCCTGCCAGAGCCCTGCCCTGTGCCAACACTACCTCCACTGAGAAACAAGGCACAGAGAACAATGGATCCTCCCTCATCCTAAGTGGCCACTGCTGCCTGCATGAATGAGCATAGAGGGTGCACACAGTCCTATGCCCACCAGCACCCTGCTCCCATGCTAACACCACCACTAATGTGAATGCATGCACAATCACCAGCGAAAATCATCTGCCTCCCCAAGCTGTGCTGCCACTGCTACTGCTGCAAATGCCCACATGGAGGTCAGCAACCAAGCACCCACTAGCACCCTGCAAGACCCAAGGAGCATGCACCCTGTCACATTGCTGCTGCTGCTGACACATACAAACAAGGATGAATTCCACTGCCACTGCCCTACAGATTGCTTTGGCTGGCACCACCCATTGGAGTGTCGTGACCAACAGTCCAGGAGCAAATTGGCCCCTCCAGTGCAGCAGGTTCCTACTCTCGAGGAGCCAGAGAACAAAGCTGGGGTCTGGTACCAGTCTGACAGAGTTAGAACATGCAGTCCAGGAGTTCTGAGCTGAGCATTGGGCCCCTAAAATGTTCCAGAAAGAAGCCAATTGACTGAGTCCATGAAATACTGCAATCAAACCCCCAAGGTCATCAAATAAGATACAAGAAAAAATACTCATCCAAAGGAGAGCAGCTTCAATGATTGAAGCACCATTAGCTCACAAAGATGACAAAGAACCAGTGCAAGAACCCTGACAACTCAAAAAGCCAGAGTGATTTCTTTCCTCTAAACTGTCACAGTAATTCGCTAGCAAGGGTTCTTAACCAGGCCAAAGGTTCTTAACTAGGCTGAGATAGCTGAAATGACAGGAGTAGAATTAAGAATATGGGTAGGAATGAAGATCATTCAGATGCAGGAGAACATTGAAGCTCAATCCAAGGAAGCTAAGAATTACAATAAAATGATATAGGAACTAACACACAAAATAGCCAGTATAGAAAAGAATGTAACTGACCTGATAGAGCTTAAAAACACACTACAAAAATTTGATAATGCAATTGCAAGCATTAACAGCAGAATAGACCAAACTGAGGAAAAAACCTCAGAGTTTGAAGTCTAGCTTTCTGAAGTAAAACAGTTGAACAAGAATAAAGAATGAAGATTAAAAAGGAATAAGCAAAACTGCCAAGAATTATGGGATTATGTAAAGAGACCAAATCTGTGACTCATTGATGGCCCTGAAAGAGATGGGGAGAAAGGAAGCAATTTGGAAAACATATTTCAGGATATCATCCATGAGAACATCCCCAACCTAGCTAGCCAGGGCAACATTCATATAAGAAAATGCAGAGAACCCCTACAAGATATTTCCCAAGAAGATAATCCCCAAGACATATAATCATCAGATTTTCCAAGGTCAAAATAAAAAAATAAAGGCAGCTAGAGAGAAAGGACAGATGACCTACAAAGCGAAGTCCATCAGAC
Organism: Pan paniscus; assembly: GCF_029289425.2. Lineage (NCBI taxonomy): Eukaryota > Metazoa > Chordata > Mammalia > Primates > Hominidae > Pan > Pan paniscus. The sequence continues at coordinate 106,064,171 of NC_073272.2, forward strand.
TAACACAGATCTCTCAGCAGAAACCCTACAAGCCAGAAGAGACCGGGGACTAATATACAACATTCTTAATGAAAAGAAATTCCAACCAAGAATTTCATATCTGGCCAAACCAAGCTTCATAAGTGAGGGAGAAATAAGATCCTTTTCAGACAAGCAAATGCTGAGGAAAATCATTACCACCAGACCTGCCTTACAAAAGCTCCTGCAAGAAGCACTGCGACCCTTTATGGAAAGAAAAGGGTACTATCAGCCGCTACAAAAGCACACTTAAGCACACAGACCAGTAATATTATAGAGCAACCGCACATACAAGTCTTCAAAATAATCAATTAATGACATGATGACAGAATCAAACCCACACATATCACTACTAACCTTGAAGGTAAACATGCTATATGCCCCAATTAAAAGGCACAGAGTGGCAAGCTGGATAAACAATCGAGACCCAATGGTATACTGTCTTCAAGAGAACCATCTCACATGCAATGACACATACTGGCTCAAAATGAAGGGATGGAGAAAAATCTACCAAGCAAATGGAAAACAGAAAAAAGCAGGGATTGCTATCCTAACTTCAGACAAAACAGACTTTAAACCAACAAAGATCAAAAAAGACAAAAAAAGGTCATTACATATCAGTAAAGGGTTCAATTCAACAAGAAGACATAACTATCCTATATATATATATGCGCCCAACACAGGAGTGCTCAGATTCATAAGACAAGTTCTTAGAGACCTTCAAAGAGACTTAGACTCCCACACAATAATAGTAGGAAACTCCCTCACCCACTGAGAGTACTAGAGAGATCATTGAGGCAGAAAATTGAAAAAGATATTCAGGACCTGAACTCAACACTGGACCAAATGGATCTGATAGACATTTACAGAACTCTGTACCCCCAAAAGGACAGAATATACATTCTTCTCATTGCCGCATGGCATATAAAATTCAGTGTACAATTGGACATGAAACAATCCTCAGCAAATGCAAAAGAGCCAAAATCATACCAACTACACTCTCAGACCACAGCACAATAAAAATAGAATTCAGGTCTAAGAAAATCATTCAAAACATGGAAATGAAACAATCTGTTTCTGAATGACTTTTGGGTAAATACTGAAATTAAGGCAGAAATCAAGAAGTTCTTTGAAATTAATGAGAACAAAGATAGTAACATACCAGAATCTCTGGGACACAGGTAAAGCAGTTTTAAGAGGGAAATTTAAAGCAATAAATGCCCACATTAAAAAGTTAGAAAGATCCCAAATTAACAACCTAATATTACAACTAAAAGAACTAAAGAAGCAAGAGAAGACCAACACCAAAGCTAGCAGAAGACAAGAAATAACCAAAATCGGAGCTGAACTGAAGGAGATTGAGACACAGAGAAACATCCAAAAGATCAACAATTCCAGAAGTTTATCTTTTGAAAAAAAAAAAGTTAGACCATTAGCTAGACTAATAAAGAAGAAAAGAGAGAAGATCCAAATAAAGATAACTGGAAACAGCAGAGAGTACATAAGCACTCACCTCACAGAAATACAAATGATCATCAGAGAATGTTATGAACCCCTCTATGCACACAAACTAGAAGATTTAGAAGAAATGGATAAATTTCTGGACACATACACCCTCTGAAGATTGAAACTTAGGAAGAAAGTTAAACCCTGAACAGACCAATAATGAGCTCTGAAGCTGAATCAGTAATAAATAGCTCACCAACAAAAAAGTTCAGGACCAGAAGGATTCACATCCGAATTCTACCGGATGTTCAAAGAAGAGCTTGTACCATTCCTACTGAAACTATTCCAAGAAATTGGGACTTGAACAATGAGAACACATGGACACAGGAAGGGGAACATCACACACCGGGGCCTGTTGTGGGGTGGGGAGAGGGGGGAGGGATAGTATTTGGAGATATACCTAATGTTAAATGACAAGTTACTGGGTGCAGCACACCAACATGGCACATGTATACATATGTAACTAACCTGCAGGTTGTGCATATGTACCCTAAAACTTAAAGTATAATAAAAAAAGCAAAAAAAAAAGTGAAAGAAATTGAGGAGGAGGGACCCCTCTCCATCTCATTCTATGAGGCCAGCATCATCCTGATGACAAAACCTGGCAGAGACACAACAAAAAAAGAAAACCTCAGGCCAATATCCTTGATGAATGTTGATGCACAAATCCTCAACACAAACTGAATTCAGCAGCACACCAAAAAGCTTACCCACCATAATCAAGTAAGCTTTATTCCTGGGGTGCAGGGTCAGTTCAACATATACAAATCAATAGATGTGATTCATCACATAAACAGAACTAGAAACAAAAACCACATGATTATCTCAATAGATGCAGAAAAGGCTTTTGATAAAATTCAACATCACTTCATGTTAAAAACTCTCAATAAATTAGGTATTGAAGGAAGATACCTCAAAATAATAAGAGGTTTCTATGGCCAACCCACAGCCAACATCATACCGAATGGGAAAAAGCTGGAAGAATTCCCCTTGAAACCTGGCACAAAGCAAGGATGCCATCTCTCACTACTCCTGTTAAACACAGTATTGGAAGTCCTGGCCAGAGAAATCAGGCAAGAGAAAGAAATAAAGAGCATCTAGATAAAAAGAGAGGAAGTCAAACTATCCCTGTTTGTAGGCGACATGATCCTGTATCTAGAAAACCCCATTGTCTTGGCCCAAAAGCTCCTTAAGCTGATAAAGAACTTCAGCAAAGTTTCAGGATACAAAATAAACATACCAAAATCACTAGCATTCCTTTATACCAACAACAGTCAAGCCAAGAGCCATATCAGAAATGCAATCCCATTCACAAAAGAATCTCATACTAAAAACAGAATAAAATACCAAGGAATTCAGCTAACCAGGGAGGTGAAAGATCTCTGCAAGGAGAACTACAAAACACTGTATGAAGAAATCAGAGGTAACACAAGAACATGGAAAAATGTCCCATGCTCAGGGATAGGAAGAATCAATATCATTAAAATGGCCATACTGCCGAAAGTAATTTATAGATTCAATGCTATTCCTATCAAACTACCTATGACATTCTCCACAGAACTAGAAAAACTATTTTAAAATTCATATGGAACCAAAAAAGAGCCTGAATAGCCAAGGCAATCCTAAGAAAAAAAAAAAAAAAAGAAAAGAAAACGCTGGAGGCATCACGTTACCTGACTTTCAACTATACCACAGGAGTACAGTAACCAAAAGAGCATGATACTGATACAAAAACAGACACATAGACTAATGGAACAGAATAAAGAGACCGGAACCCAGAAATAAGGTCGCACACCTACAACCATCTGATCTTTAACAAAGCTGACAAAAACAAGCAATGGGGCATGGAAAGAAAATGTGGTACATATACACCATGGAATACTGTGCGGAAATTAAAAGAACAAGATCATGTTCTTTGCAGGAACATGAATGGAGCTGGAGGCCATTATCCTTAGCAAACTAACACAGGAACAGAAAACCAAATACTGCATGTTCTCACTTATAAGTGGGAGCTAAAAGATGAGAACACGTAGACACAAAGAGGGAAACAACAGACATTGGGGCCTACCTGAGGGTAGAGGGTAGGAAAAGGGAGAGGAGCAGGAAAAATAACTATTGGGTACTAGGTTTAATACCTGGGTGATGAAATTATCTCTACAACAAACCCCTATGACGTGTTTATCTATACAACAAACCTGCACATGTACCTCTGAACCTAAAAAATAAGGTTTTTAAAAAAGAAAGAGTAGACCAAGAAATAAGACACTTGTACACTATATGTAGTCTAAAAGAAACTCATTTTTAATATAAAAATACATATAGATTAAAAGTACATAGATGGAGAAAGATATACCATACCAACACTAATCAAAAGAAAACAAAAGAACCTATGTTTTTCATATAGAGCTGACTTTAGACCACAGAACATTATCAGGGATAAAGATGGGCATAACATAATGATGAATAGGTCAAATTTGATAACAGATGAAGTGCGTCAATTCCTTGAAAAACACAATCTGCCAAAACTCACACAAGAAGAAATAGACAATATGAATAGGCTTATATCGATTAAAGAAATTGAATCAATAATTAATAAACATCTAAAACAGAAAGCACCAGGCTCAGATGGGCTCACTAGAGAATTCTACCAAACATTTAAGGAACAGTTGTACCAATTCTTTGTAATCTCCTTTAAAAGATAAAAGCAGGGGACATACTTCTTAACTCATTCTACAAAGCCAACATCATCCTAACACTAAGGCAGACACAGACAATCTAAGCAAACGAATTCACACCAACATCTCTCTTAGACACTGCTGCAAAATCCTCAACAAAATATTAGCCAATTAAACCCAATAATGTGAAAAAGATGTATACACCACCACCAAGTAGAATTTATCCCAGGTATGCAAGGCTGGTTCAACATTTGAAAATCAATTCAATATAATCTATCACATCAATATGACAAAGAAGAAAAATCACATGATCATATCAATAGATGCAGTAAAAGCATTAGTTTTTTTTTTATTATACTTTAAGTTTTAGGGTACATGAGCACAACGTGCAGGTTTGTTACATATGTATACATGAGCCATGTTGGTGTGCTGCACCCATTAACTAATCATTTAATATTAGGTATATCTCCTAATGCTATCCCTCCCCTCTCCCCTCACCCCACAACAGGTCCCGGTGTGTGATGTTCCCCTTCTTGTGTCCATGTATTCTCATTGTTCAATTCCCACCTATGAGTGAGAACATGCGGTGTTTGGTTTTTTGTCCATGCGATAGTTTGCTGAGAATGATGGTTTCCAGCTTCATCCATGTCCTTACAAAGGACATGAACTCATCATTTTTTATGGCTGCATAGTATTCCATGGTGTATATGTGCCACATTTTCTTAATCCAGTCTATCATTGTTGGACATTTGGCTTGGTTCCAAGTCTTTGCTATTGTGAATAGTGCCGCTATAAACATACGTGTGCATGTGTCCTTATAGCAGCATGTTTTATAATCCTTTGGGTATATACCCAGTAATGGGATGGCTGGGTCAAATGGTATTTCTAGTTCTAGATCCCTGATGAATCGCCACACTGACTTCCACAATGGTTGAACTAGTTTACAGTCCCACCAACAGGTAAAAGTGTTCCTATTTCTGCACATCCTCTCCAGCACCTGTTGTTTCCTGACTTTTTAATGATCACCATTCTAACTGGTGTGAGATGGTATCTCATTGTGGTTTTGATTTTCATTTCTCTGATGGCCAGTGATGATGAGCATTTTTTCATGTGTCTTTTGGCTGCATAAATGTCTTCTTTTGAGAAGTGTCTGTTCATATCCTTTGCCCACTTGTTGATGGAGCTGTTTGTTTTTTTCTTGTAAATTTGTTGGAGTTCATTGTAGATTCTGGATATTAGCCCTTTGTCAGAAGAGTAGATTGCAAAAATTTTCTCCCATTCTGTAGGTTGCCTGTTCACTCTGATGGTAGTTTCTTTTGCTGTGCAGAAGCTCTTTAGTTTAATTAGATCCCATTTGTCAATTTTGGCTTCTGTTGCCATTGCTTTTGGTGTTTTAGACATGAAGTCCTTGCGCATGCCTATGTCCTGAATGGTATTGCCTAGGTTTTCTTCTAGGGTTTTTATGGTTTTAGGTCTAATGTTTAAGTCTTTAATCCATCTTGAATTAATTTTTGTATAAGGTGTAAGGAAGGGATCCAGTTTCAGCTTTCTACATATGCCTAGCCAGTTTTACCAGCACCATTTATTAAATAGGAAATCCTTTCCCCATTTCTTGTTTTTGTCAGGTTTGTCAAAGATCAGATAGTTGTAGATATGCAGCATTATTTGTGAGGCCTCTGTTCTGTTCCATTGGTCTATATCTCTGTTTTGGTGCCAGTACCATGCTGTTTTGGTTACTGTAGCCTTGTAGTATAGTTTGAAGTCAGGTAGGGTGATGCCTCCAGCTTTGTTCTTTTGCCTTAGGATTGACTTGGCGATGCGGGCTCTTTTTTGGTTCCATATGCACTTTAAAGTAGTTTTTTCCAATTCTGTGAAGAAAGTCATTGGTAGCCTGATGGGGATGACATTGAATCTATAAATTACCTTGGGCAGTATGGCCATTTTCACAATATTGATTCTTCCTACCCATGAGCATGGAATGTTCTTCCATTTGTTTGTGTCCTCTTTTATTTCATTGAGAAGTGGTTTGTAGTTCTCCTTGAAGAGGTCCTCTACGTCCCTTGTAAGTTGGATTCCTAGGTATTTTATTCTCTTTGAAGCAACTGTGAATGGGAGTTCACTCATGATTTGGCTCTCTGTTTGTCTGTTGTTGGTGTATAAGAATGCTTGTGATTTTTGTACATTGATTTTGTATCCTGAGAGTTTGCTGAAGTTGCCTATCAGCTTAAGGAGATTTTGGGCTGAGATGATGGGGTTTTCTAGATATACAATCATGTCATCTGCAAACAGGGACAATTTGACTTCCTTTTTTCCTAATTGAATACCCTTTATTGCCTTCTCCTGCCTGATTGCCCTGGCCAGAACTTTCAACACTATGTTGAATAGGAGTGGTGAGAAAGGGCATCCCTGTCTTGTGCCAGTTTTCAAAGGGAATGCTTCCAGTTTTTGCCCATTCAGTATGATATTGGCTGTGGGTTTGTCATAGATAGCTCTTATTATTTTGAGATACGTCCCATCAATACCTAGTTTATTGAGAGTTTTTAGCATGAAGGGCTGTTGAATTTTGTCAAAGGTCTTTTCTGCATCTATTGAGATAATCATGTGGTTTTTGTCATTGGTTCTGTTTATATGCTGGATTACATTTATCGATTTGCATATGTTGAACCAGCCTTGCATCCCAGGGATGAAACCCACTTGATCATGGTGGATAAGCTTTTTGATGTGCTGCTGGATTCGGCTTGCCAATATCTTATTGAGGATTTTTGCATCGATGTTCATCAGGGATATTGGTCTAAAATTCTCTTTTTTGGTTGTGTCTCTGCCAGGCTTTTGTATCAGGATGATGCTGGCCTCATAAAATGAGTCAGGGAGGATTCCCGCTTTTTCTATTGATTGGAATAGTTTCAGAAGGAATGGTATCAGGTCCTCCTTGTACCTCTGGTAGAATTCGGCTGTGAATCCATCTGGTCCTGGACTTTTTTTGGTTGGTAAGCTATTAATTATTGCCTCAATTTCAGAGCCTGTTATTGGTCTATTCAGAGATTCAGCTTCTTCCTGGTTTAGTCTTGGTAGGGTGTATGTGTCGAGGAATTTATCCATTTCTTCTAGATTTTCTACTTTATTTGCATAGAGTTGTTTATAGTATTCTCTGATGGTAGTTTGTATTTCTGTGGGATCGGTGGTGATATCCCCTTTATCATTTTTTATTGCATCTATTTGATTCTTCTCTCTCTTCTTCTTTATTAGTCTTGCTAGCAGTCTATCAATTTTGTTGATCTTTTCAAAAAACCAGCTCCTGGATTCATTGATTTTTTGAAGGATTTTTTGTGTCTCTATTTCCTTCAGTTCTGTTCTGATCTTAGTTATTTCTTGCCTTCTGCTAGCTTTTGAATGTGTTTACTCTTGCTTCTCTAGTTCTTTTAATTGTGATGTTAGGGTGTCAATTTTAGATCTTTCCTGCTTTCTCTTGTGGGCATTTAGTGCTATAAATTTCCCTCTACACACTGCTCTGAATGTGTCCCAGAGATTCTGGTATGTTGTTTCTTTGTTCTCATTGGTTTCAAAGAACATCTTTATTTCTGCCTTCATTTCATTATGTACCCAGTAGTCATTCAGGAGCAGGTTGTTCAGTTTCCATGTAGTTGTGTGGTTTTGAGTGAGTTTCTTAATCCTGAGTTCTAGTTTGATTGCACTGTGGTCTGAGAGACAGTTTGTTATAATTTCTGTTCTTTTACATTTGCTGAGGAGTGCGTTACTTCCAACTGTGTGGTGAATTTTGGAATAGATGTGGTGTGGTGCTGAAAAGAATGTATATTCTGTTGACTTGGGGTGGAGAGTTCTGTAGATGTCTATTAGGTCCGCTTGGTACAGAGCTGAGTTCAGTTCCTGGATATCCTTGTTAACTTTCTGTCTCGTTGATCTGTCTAATGTTGACAGTGGGATGTTAAAGTCTTCCATTATTATTGTGTGGAAGTCTAAGTCTCTTTGTAGGTCACTAAGGACTTGCTTTATGAATCTGGCTGCTCCTGTATTGGGTGCATATATATTTAGGATAGTTAGCTCTTCTTGTTGAATTGATCCCTTTACCATTATGTAATGGCCTTCTTTGTCTCTTTTGATCTTTGTTGGTTTAAAGTCTGTTTTATCAGAGACTAGGATTGCAACCCCTGCCTTTTTTTGTTTTCCATTTCCTTGGTAAATATTCCTCCATCCCTTTATTTTGAGCCTATGTGTGTCTCTGCGTGTGAGATGGGTCTCCTGAATACAGCACACTGATGGGTCTTGACTCTTTATCCAATTTGCCAGTCTGTGTCTTTTAATTGGAGCATTTAGCCCATTTACATTTAAGGTTAATATTGTTATGTGTGAATTTGATCCTGTCATTATGATGTTAGCTGGTTATTTTGCTCGTTAGTTGATGCAGTTTCTTCCTAGCATCGATGGTCTTTACAATTTGGCATGTTTTTGCAGTGTCTGGTACTGGTTGTTCCTTTCCATGTTTAGTGCTTCCTTCAGGAGCTCTTTTAGGGCAGGCCTGGTGGTGACAAAATCTCTCAGCATTTGCTTGTCTGTAAAGGATTTTATTTCTCCTTCACTTATGAAGCTTAGTTTAGCTGGATATGAAATTCTGGGTTGTAAATTCTTTTCTTTAAGAATGTTGAATATCGGCCCCCACTCTCTTCTGGCTTGTAGAGTTTCTGCCAAGAGATCAGCTGTTAATCTGATGGGCTTCCCTTTGTGGGTAACCCGACCTTTCTCTCCTGCTGCCCTTAACATTTTTTCCTTCATTTCAACTTTGGTGAATCTGACAATTATGTGTCTTGGAGTTGCTCTTCTTGAAGAGTATCTCTGTGGTGTTCTCTGTATTTCCTGAATTTGAATGTTGTCCTGCCTTGCTAGATTGGGGAAGTTCTCCTGGATAGTATTCTGCAGAGTGTTTTCCAACTTGGTTCCATTCTCCCCGTCACTTTCAGGTACACCAATCAGACGTAGATTTGGTCTTTTCACATAGTCCCATATTTCTTGGAGGCTTTGTTCGTTTCTTTTTATTCTTTTTTCTCTAAACTTCTCTTCTCGCTTCATTTCATTCATTTGATCTTCCATCGCTGATACCCTTTCTTTCAGTTGATCGAATCAGCTACTGAGTCTTGTGCATTTGTCATGTAGTTCTTGTGCCTTGGTTTTCAGCTCCAACAGGTCCTTTAAGGACTTCTCTGCATTGATTATTGTAGTTAGCCATTCGTCTAATTTTTTTTCAAGGTTTTTAACTTCTTTGCCATGGGTTCAATCTTCCTCCTTTAGCTCGGAGTAGTTTGATCATGTGAAGCCTTCTTCTCTCAACTCGTCAAAGTCATTCTCCATCCAGCTTTGTTCCATTGCTGATGAGGAGTTGCGTTCCTTTGGAAGAGAGGTGCTCTGATTTTTAGAGTTTCTAGTTTTTCTGCTCTGTTTTTTCCCCAGCTTTGTGGTTTTATCTTCCTTTGGTCTTTGATGGTGGTAACAAACAGAGGGGGTTTTGGTGTGGATGTCCTTTCTGTTTGTTATTTTTCCTTCTAACAGTCAGGACACTCAGCTGCAGGTCTGTTGGAGTTTGCTGGAGGTCCACTCCAGACCCTGTTTGCCTGGGTATCAGCAGCGGAGGCTGCAGAACAGCGGATATTGGTGAACAGCAAGTGTTGCTGCCTGATCGTTCCTCTGGAAGTTTTGTCTCAGAGGAGTACCCGGCCGTGTGAGGTGTCAGTTTGCCCCTACTGGGGGGTGCCTCCCAGTTAGGCTACTTGGGGGTCAGGGACCCACTTGAGGAGGCAGTCTGTCTATTCTCAGATCTCCAGTTGCGTGCTGGGAGAACCACTACTGTCTTCAAAGCTGTCAGACAGGGACATTTAAGTCTGCAGAGGTTGCTGCTGCCTTTTGTTCGGCTGTGTCCTGCCCCCAGAGGTGGAGTCTGCAGATGGAGGCAGGCCTCCTTGAGCTGCAGTGGGCTCCACCCAGTTCAAGCTTCCTGACTGCTTTGTTTACCTACTCAAGCCTTGGCAATGGTGGACACCCATCCCTCAGCCTTGCTGCCGCCTTGCAGTTTGATCTCAGACTGCTGTGCTAGCAATGAGTGAGGCTCCATGGGCACAGGACACTCTGAGCCATGCACAGGATATAATCTCCTGGTGTGCCATTTCCTAAGACCGTTGGAAGAGCACAGTATTAGGGTGGGAGTGACCCGATTTTCCAGGTGCCATCTGTCACCCCTTTCTTTGACTAGGAAAGGGTACTCTCTGACCCCTTGTGCTTCCTGGCTCACGCTCAGTGCACTGCTGCTTCGGCTCATGCTCAGTGCGCTGCACCCACTGTCCTGCACCCACTGTCTGACACTCCCCAGTGAGATGAACCTGGTACCTCAGTTGGAAATGCAGAAATTACCGGTCTTCTGCGTCGTTCACGCTAGGAGCTGTAGACTGGAGGTATTCCTATTCAGCCATCTTGGCTCCACCCCCCTAAAATCTCAGTAAAAGCATTTGACAAATGCTTTTCATGATAAAAACTCTCACTAAACTAGGAACAGAGAGGAACTTTCTCAACTTGTTAAAGAATATCTGCAGAAACCTACAGCTAACATCATACTTAATAGTAAAAAACTGGAAGTTTTCCCACTAAGTTCAGGAACAAGGCAAGGGTAACTCCTCTCACCACTCCTTGTCAACATCATACTGGAAGCCCTAGCCAATGCAATAAGACAAGAAAAGGAAATTAAGATATGCTGATTGGGAAGTAAGAAATAAAACTATATTTATAGATGACATTATTGTCTATGGTTAAAACCCAAAATGCTCAACAAAAAACTCCTGGAACTAACAAGCAATTATAGTGAAGTTCCAAGGCACAGGGTTAATATATAATACAAAAGTAAATCAGTTCCCTATATACCAGCAATAAACAAGTGGAATTTGAAATTAAAAATACAATACTACTTATATTAGCACCCCCCAAAATGAAATACTTAGGTATGAAACTAACAAAATATGTATAACTTCTATATGAGGAAAACTATTAAAAGAATTTAAAGAAGTAAATAAATGGAGCGATATTCTATGCTCATGGATAGGAACACTCAATATTGTTATGATGTCAGTTTTTCCCAACTTGATCTACAGATTCAATGCAATCACAATCAAGATTCTAGGAAGTTATTCTGTATTTTTTGACAGACTGATTCTAACATTTATAGAGAGAAGCAAAAGATCCAAGGTAGCCAACACAATATTAAAAGAGAAGAACAAAGTTGGAGAACTGACACTAACCAACTTCAAGACTCGTTGTAAAGCTGCAGCAACCAACACAGTGTGGTATTGGTGGAAGAATAAATGAACAGACCAATGGAGCAGAATAGAGAGCCCAGAAATAGACCCACATAGATATATTAATAGTAAACTGATCTTTGACAAAGGAGAAAAGGCAATACAAATATAGGGAGAAAAGATAAGGTTTTCAACAAATAATGCTGGAAGAACTGGATACTCATATACAAAATAAATAAATAAATAAATAAATTCAGACACAGACCTTAAACCCTTCACAAAAACTAACTCAAAATGAATCACAGAGCTAAATACAAAATGCAAAACTATAAAATTCCTAAAAATGTGTAGGAAGAAATCAAGATAACCTTAGGCTTGGCAATGGCTTTTTCAATTTGGAGAGCTGTAATGCAATTATTATAAATTATTAATTATTAATAAAATTAATTATTAATTAAAAATTATAAATTATTAATTATAAAATTAATATGCATTCACTGCAAGCAATGGAATGGAATAATATAATGATCTTTTTTTAAAAAGAAATAAAATTTCACATACACATAAACCTTGTCCTTCCTCAGCTCCAAACTCCAGATAACCTACTGTGTATTATTGTACACTTTTCTCAATATATTGTGTGTACATTTCACTTACCAATACATCATGAATATCCTTCTAGTAATTAATATAGCTATAACTCATTCTTTCTTTAATTGCTGAAGAAAATAGTCTATTATGAATGTAGCACAATTTATTCAAGCATCCAGCTATTGGTGTACATACAATTAGTTTCCGGTATTTTGCCATTATAGACAATGCTTCAAATAAGCATTCTTATGCTAATAGAGTACATCAATAAAACGTATGCAGTTCTCATTGAGAGAGTAAGCGAAAATAAAAGGCAGTTACATTTCTCTTGGTACCAAATCTGGAATAACGTATTTTAAAAACCTGCTTATAGAGAATATCTTGGAAAGCAGCCTAGGTGTGGGGTCATAGGGCAACTAAATCTTACTTTACAGATTTCCCTACCATTTGTTTATCTAAAACATATACTCTCCTTGTAGTCAGAAAAGTAAAAGAAGTAAACAATTTTGAAGCTCTGAAGAAATCATTCCTTCTGCAAGTGATTCACAAAGTAATGATGTAGATAGTATGGACATGGAAGATTGTCAAATATGCTGTTTTTTTAAATGATTTTCAAATAGTTTATTTAAATTGTATGAATAGTGGGACCCTTAGGAATCAATTTCCTAGGGGTGCCATAACAAAACAACACAAACTAAGTAGGTTAAAACAAGATAAATTTATTTTCTCACAATTATGAAAGCTAGAAGTCAAAAATCAAGGTGTTGGCAGGTCCATGCTCTCTCTGAAGGCTCTAGGGGGAGAATTCTTGCCTCTTCTGGCTTCTAGTGGTTGCTGGTCCTTGGCTGGCAGATACATGACTCCAAACCCTGCCTCAGTCTTCACATGGCTGTCTCCCGATACGTCTGTGTCTTCCCACGGCATTCTTCTCTCTTTCTCTCTATCTCTGTCTCTTCTTCCACTATTGGATTAGGGCCCACCCTAATTCAGTATGATCTCATCTTAAGCTTGATTACATCTGCAAATACCTGATTTTCACATAAGATCACATTCATAGGCAACAGAGATTAGGATTTCAACATATCATTTGTGGGGACACATTCAACTCACAACAAGCAGGATAAAAGTCTGGAAGTTTATAGACCTAAATGTTAACAACAAAAGTTTCTGGGTGAAGAAATTACTGATAATATATATGTCCTCCTTTATAATTTTCAGCATCTTATTAGATTTTTTAAGGGACATTTATAAAATCAGAATAAAAATTGAAGCGGAAACTGGCTTATCCTATTTTGTTAAACACACACACGTGACTTACCTTTCGATGCGAATGGAATTCTCCATGGAGCTGAAGAGCAGAGTTCTGCATAGGTACTTGATGCCAAGAGTTGCCCGACTTGCTTAGAGTGTGTTTCTCTTTTCATCTCACTCTTTGGGTCACAGTATTATAATCAGAGAAAAAATAAGCTTAAAATGACATATCTCATTGTGTTGCATATCACAACCTGTCACATATGAACACATACACATACATCCTTGTCTTTAGTTAAGAATGGAATTTTCCCTGGCTAAACAGTGCAGCCCATAAATCCACTGTCTCTACTTGACCAAATACCCTGGGTGTATTTTCCTTGTCATCTACCTGTATAGATGACTAACTCTAGTCAGCAGCTGATACCCATATGTCTATGCTTTCCAAGGAGAGAGCTATGGATACAGACAGTCCTGCGTTCTGATTTAAGCTTCCCTACTTCCCAGCTGTGTGACCTGGGGCCCAAAAATGCCTGTTTCCTTTCCCTACTGTCAACATGGTGTTTGTTCTTTTTCTAATTTTTACATCCAAATAGGCAAAAACTCAATTCTCAGTACTATTTATATTTGAATTTACTTAATTGTTTTGTTTATTGTTTGTTTACCTAATCATTGGTCATTTCTATTTTGATTGTGGATATGTCACTTCTACTCAAATTTTATTGGCCAAAGCTAGTCCATGGCAATACCCAAATCCAAGGGAGCTGGGAAGAGCAAGCCTACCACACACCTAGAGTAGAAACCAGAAATATTACACAAACAACATTGACTACCACAGATAGATTCCCAGAAGTGGAATTGTTTGGTCAGTAACAAGTATATTTTAATTTTTCATAAGTACAATTTTCAATATTCCAAAGGAATATAGTAGTCAAATTTTAGTAAAAATGTGCAAGAGTATTTCCAACAGCTTGATGGGTTTTTTTGTTTGTTTGTTTTGCTTTTTTACAAAATGAGCACACCCATGGAACCAACATCCAGATCCAGATCTAGAACATCATCCGCACCCCAGAAGCCTCCTCCATACTGCTCAGTCACCGGCATTATGATATAAACCACTATTTTGACTTTTATTACCATAGATGAGTTTTGACTAGTTTTAAACTTTGTATAAATGGAATAATATGTGTATATTCTTTGTATCTAGCTTCTTTTGCTCAATATTCTTTTTGTGAAATGTATCCTTGTTATTTGTAATTGCGGTTTACTCTTTTCCATTGTTGCTAAAATCCCATTTTATGAATATAACACGATTTATTCATTCTGTTGTTGGTGGACATTTGGGTTATTTACTGGTTTTGTCTATTACAATAATGTTGCTATCAATGTTCTCATGCATTTCTCTTGGTACACATATATAGGCATTTCTATTGTACTTATATACTTAGAATGGCTGGGTAACACCATAAGCTCTAAGATATACAGCCCATCAGTTTTCCAAAGAAGTTGTAACAATTAACATGCCCTCCAACAATGTATTAGAATTCTCACATTCCACATCATTGATGACACCTGTCTGCTTGCTTTTTTAAAAAATATTTAGCATTTGTGATGGATATATAGTATTACCAGATACTGATTTTAATTTATATTTACTCAAATAATAAAATCGAACACCTTTTTATTGTTGCCTTGACCATTTGGATATACTGTTTTTGATCTGGCTGCTCAAGACTTGTCATTTTAAAACAACAATTGGGTTGCTTTTTATTTATTGATTTATAGTTCTGTATGTATTCTGAATACAAGCCATTTCTCAGATATAAGTATTGCAAATATTTTTTTCCACTCTGTGACTTGTCTTTTAACTCCAATAGTGTATTGATTTTAATTAAGTCAAATTTATTTTATTTTTGTTTAGAGTTAGTGCTTTTTGCGTCTTTTTAAAGGAATGCTTGACTACATCAAGACCATTAAGGCATTTTCCTATGTTATATCCAGTAACTTTTATTTGTTTCACCTTTGACATTTACTCTACAATTCATTTGGAATTAAATGTTGTATGCAGTTTGAAATAGGTGCAAAGTTTCTTTTGGATCCATTTGGATACCCAGTTGATCAAGATCTACTTATTAAAATGACCATTCTTTCCCCCACTGCATTGTTATGAATTCTTTGTCATAAAGAGAATATGTATAGTCCTCTTTTTGGACTATTCTAGTCCATTGTGCCATTTTTCTATATTTATAACAGTAATTTATTGGTTTAACTATTGTGGCTGTGTAAAATATCTTGATTTCTGTAAATCGTTAAACTTTGTTTTTCTTCAATATTTTCAGTGCGGCTCTTGACATTTGCAATTCTATTTAAGATTTAGAATGCATTTGTCAATTTCCTTGAAAAATAACCCTACTGGAATTATTATTTTGAATCAGAGATCAAATTAGGAAAAAATAATATCTTTAAAATATAAAGTCTTCCAATTCACAATCAATGTATAATTCTCTATTTAAGTCTGTGTTAATTACTTTCAATGTTTTGAAGTTTTCTGTATAGAGATCTTGGACATATTTTGCTAATTTTAATCCTCAATATTTGATTATTCTGAAACTAGTGCAAATGGTATTGCTTTTTACTGTATTTTCTGCTTTCTACTAATATATAGAAATACAATTAATTTTTGTATACTGACCTTACATCTGGCAAACTTGCAAAATTTACTTATTACTTCTAAGTTATTTGTAAATATTTTTGAAATTTCTAAACATAATTATGTCATCTGTGAATAAGGAAAGATTTACATCTTCCTTTACAATCTTTGTAAAGTTCATTCATCTTTCTTACCTTATTTTACTGGCTAAAATATGCAGTAATTAGAAATGGCGATGCAGACAAGCAGGTCTATTTCTGATCTCAGGAGGAAAGCTTTCAATATTTCACCATTAGTATGCCATGTATTGATGTATTGTAGTTTTTAAAGATTCTCTTTATCAAATTAAGAAACTTTCCTTCTATTCCTAGTTTTCTAAAATTGTTTCATATGAACGAGTGTTGAGTTTTATCAAAGGCTTTTTCTGCCTCTATTGTAATAATCATATATTCTTTTTTCTGTTAATGTGATGAATTATATTATTGCTTTATAAATGTTAAACCGTTCTTTCATTCCTGGAATAAATTCAACTTGGTTGTGATGTATTAACCTTATAAATCCCTGGATTCAATTTGCTAATATTTTATGTAAGATTTTTGCATCTATATTCACAAGAGATATTGGTCTATGGTTTTCCTTTCTTATAAGGTCCTTCATAGATTTTCAGTATCAAGGTTATAACAGCATCACAAAACAAGTATGGAAATGTGTTCCTCCCTCTTTTTCTAGTTTCTGGAAGAGTTCATGTAAGATTGGTATTATTTTTTCCCGTAAATATTGGGGAGTTTCACTATGAAAGCACCTGGATTCAGTATTTTCTTTGCAGGATGATATTTACTATGGAATCTATTTCATTAATGTCTATGAGATTATTTGGATTTTGTATATCTTCTTGAAATCAGTTTTGGTAAAATGTATTTCAAGTAATTTGTGCATTTTATGCAAATCATCAGATTTGTTGTTCATTATATCATCTCATGTTTTCAATATTTATAGATTCTGTACTAATGTCCCTTTTCCATTATTGATACTTATAGTTTATGCCTTCAGTTTTTCTTCATTGATATTAATACAGATTTATCAATTTAATTATTCTTTTCAAAAAACCAACTTTTGGCTTCGATGATCTTCTTTATTGTCTCTGTTGTATTTCTTTGGTTTCAGCCCGTATTATTTCTCTCCTTTCTTGGAATTTAACTGGTTGTTTGTTTAACCCTTTTGATGTGAGTGTTTACATAATTATTTTTGCATTTCTTCTTTTCTAATACATGCATATAAGGTTTAAAGCTCTAAGTACAAGTTGTGATGTCATATTTTTATTGTAATTCAGCACAAAATATTTTATAATTTCCATTTTGAGTGCTTCTTTGACTTGCTTTATTTAGAAATATATTGCTTAATTTTCCAATATTTGGGGATTTCTACTATCTTTTTGATATTATTTCTGGCTTAATTCCACTGCAGACAAAGAACATATTCTGTGAATTCAGCCAATCAAAATTTATTGAGACTTGCTTTGTGGCCCAGCACATGGTCAGTTTTGATAAATAACCTACATACACTTGAATGTGCATTCTACATTTATTGCATGCAATGTTCTAAATATATTACCTAGGACTTACCTGTTAGTCTTCTTATCCATTCTTCCACATCCACACTTTTCTTTATCTGCTTCTTTTACCAGTTACTGGAGGAGAGGTGCTAAAATTTTCAACCATGCTTATATGTTTATCTATTTATATTTATATTTATATTTATATTTAGAGTTCTGTCAGTTTTCACTTTTTGTATTTTTGATCTACTTCATATATGCATACCAATTAAGTTTTAAAAAAAACTTGTTAAATTGATCCTTTAATGATTGTGAAATGTCTCTCTAATATGTCTCATAATGTTTCCTGTCTTAAAGTCTAATTTGTCTGATATTACTATAAATACAGCAGCTTCACTTTGGTTCATGTTTGTATGGTATATCTTTTTTAATACTTTTACTTTCAAATATTCTGTTTTATTTAAGGTATGTCTCTTATAAGCAGCACATAGTTGTAATTAGTATTTTTAGTATTAGTATTAGTCTGACAATCTTCATTTTTTAGTTGGAGTACTTAATCTATTCATATTTGATGTGATTCCTTGAATTCCTTTGCTTCCATCTACAATTTTACTATTTGCTTTCTATTTGCTCTCTCTTCTTTATTCCTTTTTCAACTTTACTCCCTTCTTTTTAATTAATCAAGTTTTTTTAATTTCATTTTAACACTCCTATACCTTGTCTGTGATATATTGTTTATTAATAGTTTAGTTACCACAATTACACCATTCCTTCTTGGCTTAATAAAATCTACCTTGAGGCTACAGAGAAAAGGGAACACTTATATACCATTAGTAGGAATGTAAATTAGTTCAGCCACTGTGGAAAGCAGTCTGGCGATTTCTCAAAGAACTTAAAACAGAACTACCATTCGACCCAGCAATCCGATTACTGGGTATATACCCAAAGAAAAATAAATAATTCTATCAAAAATACATATGCACTCATATGTTCATCATTGCACTATTCACAAGAGCAAAGACATAGAAGCAACCCAGGTGCCCACCAATGGTAGACTGGATAAAGAAAATGTGGTACATATACACCACGGAATACTACACAGCCATAAAAGAATGAAAGCATGTCCTTGGCAGCAACATGGTTGGAGCTGGAAGCCACAATCCTAAGTGAATTAATGCAGGAACAGAAAACAAAAATGGGAGTTAAATGTTAAACACACATGGACATAAATATGGGAACAACAGACACCGGATTATTAGGGGGCAGAGGGTAGATGGGCTGAAAAACTACCTACCAGGTACTATGCTCACTACCTGGGTGATGGAATCCATACCTCAAACCTCAGCATCACACAGGATTCCCATGTAACAAACTATGTACCCCGTGTATCTAAATTAAAAGTTAAAATTTTTTAAAATAAAAAATAAATGGTCACATTTCAATTAAAAAATAAATAAAAATAAAACCTACCTTAAGATAGTGCTTTTACTACTTCCCATATTAGGTAAGAACCTTAAAACACTTCAACTCCATTTATAGTCTCCTACCTTTTGTGCTGTAATCATGTATTTTAATTGCACATATATTTTAAACCCCAAAAGATATTATTGCTGTTGTTTTAAATAGCTAATATTCATATAGATTTACTCATATTAATCCTTTCTAATGTTCTTTATTCCTTCTTGAATTGCTTTGCTTCCATCTACAATCACTCCCCTTTTGCCTAAATAACTTCCTTTAGTATTTCTTTTCGTGCACATCTTATAAATTCTCTCAATTTTTGTTTATCTTAAAACACATTTGATTCACTTTCATTTTGAAAGAATGTTTACTAGGTTGGCATTAATTTTTTTCCAGCACTTGAAGATGTCACAACATTGTCTTCTTTCACTACTCCTGTTGAAAATTTTATTTGTCAAGCTTATTGTTGCCCCTTTAAGGATAATGGACCTTTGATGTCTAGTTACTCTTAAAATTTTATATTTGTTTCTGATATCCATCAGCTTCACTTTGATGTACCCAAGTCTGGTTTTCTTTCTCACTACATTAGTTTTCTATTGTCATAACAAGTTTCTACAAATTTAGTGACTTGAAACAATGCAAGTGTATTGTCTTACAATTTCATAGGTCAGAAGTCCAGAAAATGTCCTACTGGGCTAAAATTAAGGTATCAGCGAGATAAGTTCCTTTCTGTAGACTCTAAGGGAAAATTCATTTCCTTGCTTATTCAGATTGCTAACAGGACTCAGTACTTTGCACTTGTATGACTGAATTCCCAGTTTTCTTGCTGGATATAAGTATCAGCATTTCCTTCTTCTAGAGGTCACCTGCATTCCCTGACTCATGGCCCCCTTCTTCCTTCTTTAAAGCCAGCAATGGTTGATCAAATCCTTCTCATGCCACGTCTTTCCCTAATCAATACTGCTACCTTCCTTGTCCATGTTTAAGGGCACATCTTAACTAATCCAGGATAATCTCCTTATCTGAAAGTCATCTAATTAACAACCTTAATTCCATCTGAAACCTTAAATCCCTTTTGCTATGTAACAGAACATATTCACAGATTTTTTGAATTGGGGTCATTATGCTCCTTCACAGTTACATAGCCTTTCAAACATGTAGCTTGATGCCTTCCTCAATTTGTGGAAAACCCTCAGCAAGTATTTGTTTAAACATTGCTTTTGCCATTATCCTCAGCAAACTAATGCAGGAACAGAAAACCAAACACCGCATGTTCTCACTTATAAGTAGGATCTGAACAATGAGAACACATGAACACAGGGAGGGGAACAACACTCATTGGAGTCTGTCGGGGGAGGACAGTGTGGGGAGAGCATTAGGGAAAAGAGCTAATGCATGCTGGGCTTAATACCTAGGTGAAGAGTTTACCTGTGTAACAAACCTGCACATCCTGCACATGTACCCCGGAACTTAAAAAAGAAAAAACAATAAAATAATGTTTTAAAAAATTCAAAAGAAAATATATATATATATTGCTTTTGCCCTCTTTTCTCTCTCTTCTCTTACCGGATTCCAATTCTACATATGTCAGACCTTTTTATCATGTTGTCTATGTTTCTTATTCTCTTTTCTGTATCATTTTCATCATGTTATCTATGTTTCTTATTCTCTTTTCTGTATCCTTCCATCTTTTTCTCTACTGATCTAGTCAAGGAGAAATTTCATGCAGAATGTTGATCACACTTCTCTAGCTGTGTCTTAATCTGCTCAGGCTGCTATGACAAATTGTTACAGGCTTGATGGCTTTAAAAAGAAATTTATTTCTCAAAGAGCTAGAGGCTGGGAAGTAGAAAATCAAGGTGCCAATATGGTCAGGTCCTAGTGGAGGCCCTCTTTCTGGTTTACAGGCAGCCGTCTTCTTAGATCTCCACATAGTGGAGAGAGAAAGTATCTCTCTTATGTCTCTTACAAATCCACTATTCCCATTCATGAGGGCTCCACCTTCATGAACTAATGACCTGCCAAACACTCTGTCTTCTAATATTATCTTTTTGTGGGTTAGGATTTCAATATATGAATTTGGCAGCAACATAAACATTCAGTCCATAACAGCCTCCTTTTTTCCCCCCAGGGACCTTGGCCATTCGAGTCCCAGCCACTTGGTAGGTGTGACTTTCAGTTTTGGTCTTCCTGGCCCAGTAAGAGTGCTATAATCTCTAATTGCTGCTTTCTGTTTGGCCTTTATATCAAACACTCTGTGAATTGGGCAATTCTTCGAGGAGAGAAAGCAGCAGCAAATACAAAACTCATCTCAATGTTTTTCCCTTCACTGTATCCTGTCCTGTCATGTCCTATCTGCCTTGGTTGGTCTCTAGTGTCTTCAAACAGCTTTGTAAAATATTTGTCAAGCATTTATAATTATTGTCAATAGTATAGCTCGTTTGATATTAGCTGCTCCATCCTAGCTGAAAGTAAAAGCTCGATGCATAATTTTCAAGCTATAATTTTTATATTCTAAAATATATCTTTGCCTTAGAGGCACCTCTGGAGGTTTATCTCTGCCTTAGAGGCACCTCTGGAGGGAAGAAAAGAGATGGCTTCTGGCTTTAACATGATGTTTAGAGTTTGGATCAGTCCATAGTATGAAAGGAGAAAAAGCATGAAAGATCCATAAGCAGCCCAAGTGCCTTCCCTACAGTTTGGTTAACAAGTCCTTCTCCTTGTTACTCTCACCTCACTAAGGTCCAACCACTTGGAGATGAGACAAAATGGCTACCTCACAATAATCCATTATCACTCTTTTAAAATTTTCTGGCAATTTGGTCTATAATTTTTATTTTTATTTTATTTTATTTTATTTTATTTTATTTTATTTTTGAGATGGAGTCTCACTCTGTCACCCAGCCTGGAGTGCAGTGGCGTGATCTCGGCTCACTGCAAGCTCCACCTCCCAGGTTCACGCCATTCTCCTGCCTGAGTAGTATACATTATGAAACATCTTTTTACTGACTATTGCTCTTTAGGAATAGCTATTTTAACCCTGTAAATAGTGTTAACTTTCAAACACGCCAGGTTCTAGACCTTCTAGGTACAGTATAATTCAAATCTCATAACAACCTTGTGAGGTAGGTGATCCACTCCACTTTTAAAAGGAGGAAACAGGCCTAGAGAGTTTAGGTAACTTACACAAGGTGAAACAACTAGTACGTGGAATAATAAGAATTCATATTCGTACTAGTTGAATTAAAAGTTAGCTTTCCAGTTCTCATAGTGAAAATAGAGGCAAACTGTGGATAAAACACACAGATATGTTGTTGCCAATGCCTGTCTCCTGTGATCCAGTGAGGAATAAAGTGGAAGATTCTCAACTAAAGAGAAATTATGAGTTAAAATGTCTCAACATTCTTCAGAGTATAAAGTACACTGGTAGAGGAGAAGGATGGAAAAAATTATTTCAAGAGCCTAAGGGTACTCCCAAAGAAACCTAGCCATGCAGAAAATTGTGTCTAGTCAAAGAAGGAATAGTACATTTTAAAGTATGTGTCAGAGGTTATAATAGCGCCAACACAAACTAGTGATATGAATTGTTTCCAGGCTGTTTAAAAAAGTAAAACATTAGGCCTTCTATCTTATGAAGCCATCTAAGTCCTGATTTTTATGAAAATTAGCAAACATTCAAGATTTAAGCTATCCAATCACCTGGAGGACCACCAGATATCCAGAGTCTGACCAACTTAATTACATCAAAGGTGGTCAGATATTCAGAGACTGGGTTGCGCAGGCATAGTAGTCCACCTTAAAAATCATATAGCTAAAAGCCAACCACACACTTTCATTTCAAAAATATTGTGCCTCAATTCAGAATGTTGTATCATAATCAACTTGCATCAACCAGCATTATATCTAAGCCCTATGGGTTTCATACATTTTAGGGAATAATCTCGTGTGGTGATTAAAGGGGCAAAATCTCTTTACAATACCACATTTTTTTTTGGCAGGGTCCCTACTAAAGGACAGGGCTCATTTCCAAATCACAGTAATTTTCAAACTAGTATTTTTTTTACAGACTGGAAAGGTAGCTGAATAAGACAGATTATTTTGCTCTTACATTATAAAGCCCGACCATAGGCAAGTGAGGGCTGGTATGCCGATATCATGAGGGCAACAAGTTATTCCGTTGTCTGATTACACCACAATTTATTTATTCAGTCTTCCATTATGGACATTTGGGCTATTTCCAGTTAAGAGCTATTGTGAACATTCTTTTACACATCTATTAGTGCAGCTATTTGGGTTTCTTTTGGCCAATAGGTCTCACCTGGGAAGGGCTGATTTTCACAGTGATTGGGGAGTACAACTGACATTCAGAGGGTTAGGACCAGGGATGTTAAACACCCTAAAATGTCTGGTACTTTCCAGCACAAGGAAAAATCATTTCCCCGTGAAATGTTAGTATCACCCTCCACTTTGACAAACACTATTCTTGGAGATACACACACACACACACACACACACACACAAATTCGTGGATCATAGAGTGTGCATATGTTCAATTTAACCACTAGTTGAAACAATTTACATTCCCACTGGCGGTTTATTGGTCCATGCCCTTTTTATTGCCAATCTAACACATATATAATGATTCTTTATTTAATTGCTTTTGTCCCCTTGAAGTTCTTGGGGGATGATCTCTAGATGATGATGCTGAAACTATCCTTGCTGCAGATAAAGTGGAGCACTTTTTCCATGACTCCCAGGATCAATGTGACATCACTCAAGAGGTGTCACAGATGATAATGATGCCTCTGATGAAGAGGTTCAAGATCCTAATGAAGATGGCAAAGAACCAGATGAGTCAAATCAAGAAATAAGAAGATTTTCATTTCTCTGATGGCCAGTGATGGTGAGCATTTTTTCATGTGTTTTTTGGCTGCATAAATGTCTTCTTTTGAGAAGTGTCTGTTCATGTCCCTCGCCCACTTTTTGATGGGGTTGTTTGTTTTTTTCTTGTAAATTTGTTTGAGTTCATTGTAGATTCTGGATATTAGCCCTTTGTCAGATGAGTAGGTTGCGAAAATTGTTTCCCATTTTGTGGGTTGCCTGTTCACTCTGATGGTAGTTTCTTTTGCTGTGCAGAAGCTCTTTAGTTTAATTAGATCCCATTTGTCAATTTTGGCTTTTGTTGCCATTGCTTTTGGTATTTTAGACATGAAGTCCTTGCCCGTGCCTATGTCCTGAATGGTAATGCCTAGGTTTCCTCAGGGATCTAGAACTAGAAATACCATTTGACCCAGCCATCCCATTACTGGGTATATACCCAAAGGACTATAAATCATGCTGCTATAAAGACACATGCACACGTATGTTTATTGCGGCACTATTCACAATAGCAAAGACTTGGAACCAACCCAAATGTCCAACAATGATAGACTGGATTAAGAAAATGTGGCACATATACACCATGGAATACTATGCAGCCATAAAAAATGATGAGTTCATGTCCTTTGTAGGGACATGGATGAAATTGGAAATCATCATTCTCAGTAAACTATTGCAAGAACAAAAAACCAAACACCGCATATTCTCACTCATAGGTGGGAATTGAACAATGAGAACACATGGACACAGGAAGGGGAACATCACACTCTGGGGACTGTTGTGGGGTGGGGGGAGGGGGGAGGGATAGCATTGGGAGATATACCTAATGCTAGATGACGAGTTAGTGGGTGCAGCGCACCAGCATGGCACATGTATACATATGTAACTAACCTGCACATTGTGCACATGTACCCTAAAACTTAAAGTATAAAAAAAAAAGAAGTAAGAAGAGGAGAAGCAGGAGGAG
Source organism: Pan paniscus (assembly GCF_029289425.2). Classification (NCBI taxonomy): domain Eukaryota; kingdom Metazoa; phylum Chordata; class Mammalia; order Primates; family Hominidae; genus Pan; species Pan paniscus. The sequence continues at coordinate 106,089,009 of NC_073272.2, forward strand.
GATAACCAAACAGGATCCAAACCAAGAGAATGCAATCCACAGTAATCAGGGTATATGCACCCTTAAGGCTAATGTATATTGAGAATAGTCTAAATACCTCTATTATTTTACTTAGAACATTTTTTTTTCTTGTTAGAGTTATGGTTTTTTAATTTTAAAAATGGACTTAAAATAATTTTGTTTTTTAAAGAAATGTAATAATATCCTTTTCTGTTACGTGTAGGATGCAGAAAATTCTCTAAAGTATGTTCACTCATTTTAAGATAATTTGCTTCTGAAATCTTGCTGTCATGTAGCTATTTGGGGGGTATCCCATCTTTCTCTTAAATTAATATTTTCTACTGAAGAACCCCCCCCATTAGATTAACACCCTTGACCTCTCCTCCCACCCTTTAATTGCTCCTCCCCACAGAAGGAATAATGAAACTGATGACTTTGGGGTAATGATCTCAGCACACACAGCTTAGCCTCATCCTCTGGTTTCTGTGATCTCTGCCTGCTGCCAATGGTACATTCTGCTCTATTCTTTCAACTACATGCTGAAACTGGTGGGACAAACTCTGCTCTTGTGAGGTAAAATGTAAGTTAGGAGGTACGTTGGGTTCAATTCATGTACACCAACTACACCATTTGCCTATTATATCTACTGAGAAAGTTGAATTTATAATTTTTAACAGGTCCTGAAAAAGAAATCTCCAGGCTCCAATGGTTTCACTGGAGACCTCTGTCAAATTTTTTTTAGATAACAATTCTACACAATCTCTTCCAGAAAATAAAGGAGTGGAATTGCTTAATTCAGTTCATGAAGGCATTATTACCCTAATACAAAAACCAGACAGACAGTACAAAAAAAGAAAATTGGCCAGGCATGGTGACTCACGCCTGTAATTCCAGCACTTTGGGAGGCCAAGGCAGGCAGATCACCTGTGGTCAGGAGTTTAAGAGTAGCCTGGCCAACATGGTGAAACACTGTCTCTACCAAAAATACAAAAAATTAGCTGGGCATGGTGGCGGGCACTTGTAATCCCAGCTACTTGGGAGGCTGAGGCAGGAGAATCCCTTGAACCTGGGAGGTGGAGGTTGCAGTGAGCCAAGATTGCACCATTGCACTCCAGCCTGAGCAACAAGAGCGAAACTCTGTCTCAAAAAAAAAAAAAAAGAAAAGAAAAAGAAAAAAAAAGAAAGAAAATTACAGACCAATTTTCTTCATAAATGTAGACATAAATCTTCTCAACAAAATATTAGCCACGCAAGTTCAGCAAGGTATAAAAATAATTATACATCATGACCAAGCAAAATGTATTCTAGGTATGCAAGACTTGTTCAATATTCAGAAGTCACCCAATGTAATCCACCATATCAATGAGCTAAATAAGAAAAATCACATGACCATACCAATTGATGCAGAAAATGCATTTGGTGAAATCTAAAATCCATTCATGATGCTTTATAAAATTACAACAAAATAAAAACAGAAGGTAACTATCTCAATTTGATAATGGGCATCTACAAAAACCGTACAGTTAACATCATGCTTAATGGTGAAAGACTGAATGCCTTCTTTCCAAGACTGGGAACAAGGTAAAGATGTCCGCTCTCAGTACTGCTATTCAGCATTATACTGGAGATCCTAACCATCATAACAAGAAAAGAAATAAGAGTTATACAATTCAGAAAGGAATAAATAAAATTTTCCCTTTTTGCAGATGACGTGGTGGTCTATGTAAAATATGCCAAAGAAGGTACCAAAAAATTCTAGAACTAATACATGAGTTCAGCAAGTTTGCAAGATACAATTTCGACATACAAAAATCAATTTATTTCTACATATTAACAATGAAGACACGGACACTGAAATTTAAAACACAGTATCATTTACAATTGCTCAAGAACTGAAATAGGTGTAAATCTCACAATACATGCACAAAACTTATATGTTAAAAACTATGAAATGCTGGTAAGAAAATCTAAGTAAACAAAGTTCATGCATTGAAAGGCTCAATGTAATAAAACAGTCAATCTCCCCAAATTTATACACAGGTTTAAAGCCATTACTATCAAAATCCTACCAAGATTTTTGTGGATATGGACAAAATATGTCTATAATTTTTACAGAAAGGTAAATAAATTTGAATAGCTAAAATAAATTTGATAAAAGGAGAAAGGAGAAATCTAATTTTAAGAATTGACCACCTACAATAATAAAGACTGTGTGGTATTTCTGGAGGGATATACACATACATCAATGGAATAAAATTGAGAACCTGGAAATATCCTCACAAAAGAACTGGCCACTGATTTTTTGACAAAGGTGCAAAAGCAATTCATTGGTGGAAGGTTGGTCTTCAGCAAATGGTGCTGGAATAATTGGACATCCATGGGTAAGAAAATGAATCTTGACCAAAGTCTCCCATCTTATACAAAAGCAAACTCAAAATGGACCATGGACTTAAATATAAAATGTAAAAGGATACAACTTCTAGGAAAAAAAAAAAACAAACAGAGATTATTTTTGAAATTTAGTGCAAGGCAAAGGGTTCTCAGACTTGATACTAAAAGGAAATATTAGATCCCACAAATAAGGGGTTGGGCGGAAATGGTGATAATTAATGCGTACAAAAATATAGTTAGAAAGAATGGGCCAGGTACGGTGGCTCACGCCTGTAATCCCAGCTTTTTGGGAGGCCAAGGTGGGCAGATCACTTGAGCCCAGGAGTTCAAGACCAGCCTGGGCAACATGGCAAAACCCAGGTTCTACTAAAAATACAAAATTAGCCAGCACAGCAGCATGCATCTTTAATCCCAGCTACTCAGGCGGCTGAGGCAGGCGGAGAGCTTGAGCCCCGGAGGCGGAGGTTGCAGTGAGCCCAGATCGCTCCACTGCATTCCAGACTAGGCGACACAGTGAGACCTTGTCTCAAAAAAAAAAAAAAAAAAAAGAATGAACAAGATCTAGTATTTGATAGCACAACAGAGTGAATACGGTTAATAATAATTTAATTGTATATCTTAAAATAACTAAAAGAGCATAATTGGATTGTTTGTAACAGAAAGGATAAATGCTTGAGATGATGGACACCACATTTACCCTGATGTGATTATTATGCATTCCATGCCTGTATCAAAACATCTTATGTACCATATAAATATATATACCTACTATGTACCCACAAAAATTAAAAATTAAAATATATATATTAATAAATTGGACTTCATCAAAATTAAAAACTGAAAAACTTTTGCTCTGTGAAAGACACTGTTAAGAGGATAAAAAGACAAGTGACAGACTAGGAGAATATATTTGCAATATTTGACAAAATATTCCACTTCACACCCACAATGATGGCTATAATAATAAAAAAGGAAAAATAACAAGTGTTGGCAAGAATGTGGGAAAGTGGAAATTATACATTGTCAGTAGGAATGTAAAATGATGCAACCCTTTGTCATACAGTTTGGCAGTCCCTCAAAAAGTTAAACATAGACTTGTCATATGAGCCAGCAATTTCACTCTTAGGTAACTACAAAAGAGATTAGAAAATATATGTCCACACAAAATCTTATACACTAATATTCATAGCAGTTTTATTCATAATAGCCAAAAGTGGAAACAAACCAAATGTCCATCAGCTGACGAATGGATAAACATAATGTGGTGTATCCATACAATGAAATATTATTCAGTCATAAAAAGGAATGAAGTATACTACAACATGGATGAACCTTAAAATTATTACACTAAGTGAAAGAAGTCAAGTACAATGTATGTTTCCATTTATATGAAATGTCCAAAATAGGCAGATCCATAGTGACAGAAATTGGATTAGCAGTTGCCAGTGGCCAGTTGGAATTGGAAATGGCTGCTAATGTGTATGGGGTTCCTTTATACGATAATAAAATGTTCTAAAATTAGATTGTGGTCATGGTTGCACAAGTCTTTAAATATACTACAAACAACTGAATTTTCCACTTCAAATGGGTAAATTGTATGGTCTGTGAATTATATTTTAATAAGGCTGTTGTATAAAAACAAAAAAAACGAATAAAGACATCTTTAGAGAAATAGCCTATTTTGAACCAACTTCCAGTCCAGTTCTATTTCAGATTTCCAAAATGTTATCAAATTTTAGCCATACATTTTAACAAACAAAATCTTGAAAGAAATAATATAAGCATTAAAGGGTGCTAGACACATCATGACAAATGAGGATGATAAGTGAGTATAAGAAGGACTAAGTTAATCTGTAGAATCCCAGGAGTTTACTGGCAATCCCACTTTCTCTAATAGTCAGAGAAAATAAAGACTTAATAAATTGAAAACAGCAAATTTACATTCTAAAATCCAAGTCTCTTACAGATATATAATATTGAGATTCGGAAGAAAATCTAACATGCTTAGGTCTTTATTAAAAATAGAAGTAGGATTTGGATGGAAGAAAGGAAAAGGGAACAACATCAATCAACCATTCATAGTATGTTTAATATGTGCTCAGGTTGAGCAAAGGCAGGGAACAAATATGAACATTTGCTTGAGATACTAAAGGGCAAAAGGAGTCTAGAACCACTTTAATGGTAAATCTGTGTTAAAGACTTCTGTTTACGTGCTTCAAATATATCAATCAAACCTCAATCGACATCTGATAGAAAGATAACATAGGAGCAACCTTGATTCCGATGAGCTATGGGGTATTATAAGCTATACAGATCTATCCTTGTATATAGCGGCAATTTAGTTAATAAAATCATCAAGAGGAGCCTTAAAAGGGAAAGATGTTGGAAAAGGGCAGCACTGTGCTGGAGGTTGTAGTGCTCTCGTTGCCAGGCAGCCACCCTCAGGCCCTCTCTTGTTACCGTGGTGATGTTTGGAGAGCTTACCTAAATACTCTTTGAGATAGCAGCCGAACTCTCCACATCCTTTTAGCACCAACTAGTCATGCCACTTCTTTTTCTTCCTCCCCCACAACTCCACCCACACTCTCATAATCTTATGAATTTGATGAACCTGTATGTGTACCTCCAATGTCCAAGGCTGGAGAATTATGCTAATTTGCCTATCTAGGCAAATGAATGAAAGGACTGTTAAGTGAATGTGATGATAGAAAAAAACAAGGTTCTTCAAACAAAAAAATTGATATGTTTGGAAGATAATGCAGGATCTGTCCTACCTAACATCAGGGAAAGCCTTATGCTCTGCCACTTATCACACTGTTATCTTGTTCATGTTCATCCCCCTTTCTAGGCCTGAGTTTCTTCATTTATAATAAAAGATAGTTGAGCTATAGAAGTTGTTTTTAAACATTTTGGCCAAACCTATAGTAAGAAATACAGTTTACATCACAACCCAGTATGCACATATACATACATCAAATCTAACACAAAAATTTTACAAAGCAATTCTTACCCTTACTATGTGTGATGTACCCTGATATTTTCTGTGCTGTTATTTTTACGTATTTTTAATTGCTAGTTGTGACCCAATAAATTGACTTCATAGCCTCATTAATGTTTCACAATCCACAGTCTGAAGAACACTGAACTGTGGGCATCTAATGGCTCCCTATAGTTCTAGCATTCTATCATTTTATGTTATGTCTTTATCTTCCTTTTAGAATAATAGTAACAATAGCTAGTAATTATTGAGCTCTTACTATGTGCCAGGTATTGTTTTAAGCACTTTGCCCATATGAACTAACTTAATTTTTTCAACAACTATGACTACTTTTATTAGTTCAATTTTAAAGATGAAGAAAATCAATGTGGCTTATAGCTGCACCAAATTTAGTGGACAACCAAAATACATTTCATAATGTATTTAAGGTGTTTTGAATATCTTAGAACATTCCATTTTATAAAATTCTGTTTTGCCTACTTTTACCATTTTAAACCCTGGAAGGCACTGTAATAAACCTTCCAGATCTGAGAGGAGAAAAAGATCAATAACCTTAATAATACTCATTACTGGCTTTGAAGGTCATATCCTTTACTTTTTCTATTATTGTGAAATTGATCCTAAAACAGGTGCTTAGTAACGCCAAATCAGAGAGCATTCATACTTTCACAGGTGTGACCACTACTCAAGTAGGCAAATTAATTCTTGGGGAGCTGCACACTATCAGCAGATTGTCAGTAGAGCAATATAAGTCTCCAAATGTGTGCCCACAGTCACCATACATCGTTGTTAGTAGTAGTGTAAAACTAAACATTAGTGCTATTTCTTCCCAATTCCAGTAATTATCCAAATACTAAGCACCACTGCTAATATCCATCTTTCATGAATTAGCTGGAAGGACACAGAATGTGATGAGACAATACTATTAGTCATAAATTTCACTGAGCATATATAGTTTAGGGGCTGCTGATGGAATAGATTTGAAATATTTCAAACACATTCTCCTTTGATAAACAACAGAGATAGTCAACATTTAATGACCCCTACAGTAAATGCAATACAAATCCATAATTTCATTTATTCATTCAACAATACTGTTGAGTACCTACTATATGCTAGATACTTATTTTGCCACTGGAGATTCTGCAGTTTACATAACAAAGTACCTACACTCAGGCAACTTATTTTATGTTTGGTAAATTTGGATTTTTGTATATTGCATTTGTTTGTTTATGGAAAGCCACACTTGTATATTCCCTTTGGTAGAGAGGCACTGGGAATTATATGTTTTACTTATTTAAAATATTTGAGTGCCTTTTATGCATAGCAGTAGTGAAAGAACAAATCAGTTTCTGCTTTCGAAAAGTTTAAGATCTAGTTAATGCAGATCATAATCGGGTGTTCCAACTTGTAGCGACTTTGCTACCCCAGGGGACATTTGGCAATGTCTGGAGATATTTCTGGTTCTCACAACTGGAGGGGGAGGTGCTACAGGTATCTAATGGGTAGAGGCCAGAGATGCTGCTAAGCATCCTACAGTGCACAAGACAGCCCACAACAAAAAACTTTCTGGCCCAAAGAATCAAGAGTGCCCATGTTGGGAAACTCTGAGTTACGCATACATTAAGTTTTTTTTTTTTAACTGCAAGTATTAGATGATAAGTATCAAATGAGTGACACAAGGTGATACAGAGAAGAGAAAGATTATCCTAGACTGAATTGGTGAGGGGAGGCATCATGAAGGAAGTGGGGTTCAAGACTAAGTGTCATGTCACTCCTTTGCTCATAACAGAAGAAACCCTGCTACCTCTCTGACCTCACCTCCTACCACTCTCCCCCTCGCCCCTCCACTGCAGCTGATTGGCTTATGCATTTCCTTGAAAATATCAAGTATGCTTCTGTCTCATGGAATTTATTCTTCTTGTTTTCTCTGATTCAAGTGCCATTCCCCTAGATATCCACATAGCTCACTTCCTCACTTCCTGCACATCTCTGTTCTGTTCAGTCTCTTACTAGAGAACCTTTCTGTAATCATACTTTTTATAAAATATTAACTCCTGTTCCCTCCACTTTATTTCCCCTTACTATGTTTTTTGGTCTCCCTAGCAAGGCTATACCCTGCCCAGACCAGACACTCAAGAAATCTGTATAGAATGAGTAAATTAGTTAAGTATTAATAACGGCAGGGCTCTTTAGCCCAAGCAATGAGAAGAAACTTGAGGGAAGGACTCTGACTACAGTTATCCCCAGTGGCCTAAAACAGTGCCTACCTCATATAGAGACTTCATAAATAGTGAATAAAGAATGATAAAATAGAGAGCCAAAGGAAATTAGTATCAACAAAATCAGCTCATAACCATCTTAAAAAGTATTCTTAGAACAATTACTCCCTTCTATGTATACTGGATCTAAGTACATCTGTTAAATATTTTATCCTTAATTTTTACTATTCGTATCAGCTTTTTCACTTTACATTCGTTCCTGATATATGCCTTGCATTAAACAAACAAACATTAAACAAAGTTTCTGAAATCTCTACCCTAGATGTATATTAGGCCAGGTATTATATTAAAACTAGCTGCATTTTAAGAAGTCTAATCTAAAGGCAACCCTTTACAAGCCAGTTCTAGTTTTCTATTTTCATTTGCACTTAAACACTAATTCACCCACCCTACACTCAGGGAGCCACTACAGATAATTATGCTAATGCTAATCGCAATAGCAGCTAATGTTTATTGAGGACTTTTTGTGCTAGAGTCTGTCCTGGAGGCTCTGCATAAATTATGTGGTTTTGTTCATACTACAGGAAACCCATGTTATTACATTAACGTATGTTAACCAACTCTAAATTACTTTCTGTTCCTGGCCCAAAGCCCAAACCCCCAAATCCCTGAGCTTTGACTCTGCACCCTGATTCTTGCCACTTTCTCTTTTCCCTTGCCTCTAGGCATCCTCCTTTCCAGGGGACCACAAGCGCTCTCCCCCTCCCTCTTTGAGAACCATGACAACCACCGATTCCCCCTCCCCTTCCCCTGTCATCCCTCCCCCAGACGGCAACCCGGCGGGCACAAGGTCGGACGACCTGCTACGTAACTCGCGCGTGTGACTGCCTAGTAACAGTGTCTCGAGTCGGAAGCGCTCGGAGCGAGGGGCGGGGTGGGAGAGCTGGCGCGCGCACGCGTAAAGTCTTTGCAGCCTCGCTACGGGGCGGAGTCTTGCCTGTCAGCAGGGGCAGAGTAGCGATCGTCGCCAAAGCGCGCGGTTTTATTTCTCTCCGCTTTGGACGGGGCAAACTAGCTTTTGGGAGTGAAGCGGGTACGCAGTTATCCAACAATGTCTGGTGAGTCAGGACAGCCTGAGGCTGGTCCCTCACATGCGGGGCTAGATTGGCCGAACCCTGAGAGGAATCGGGCTGGGGTCCCGGGAGGGGTGATCCGAAGAGCTGGTTCCCAAGGGCCCAGGTCCTGGATCCAAAAGGTTCTTGAGCAGATTATGGACTCACCTCGCCAGTGTGTCACCCCCTCGGAGGTGGTGCCTGTAACTGTGCTGGCCGTCCAGAGGTACCTGTTAGAGGATGAGCCACGCGACACGGTGCCCAAGCCTCCCCTTTATTGCTATGATGTGACGATCTCAGATGGGGTGTACCAGGAGAAGTGCTACCTGGACCCCAGCTTGAACTCTCTCGTATATCAAAATATTCTTAAAGTTGGCATTCAAATGAGAATTTCCAGGGTCTCATGTCTTTACAATGAGAAAAGGATAGGCCAGGGGATCCTGTGCATAGATAACGTCCACTGTGGGGAGACTTCAGACAGTATTTCTTTAGAAACTCCCTTCAGAAATAGAGCGCACCAGGAGAAACCAGAGAGGCCTTTAAGAGGCGGGAAGAGTCATTACCTGGCGCTGTGGAATAACGAAGATCCCTATGGAGATATCTGGTTAACAGACAAGCAACCTGAGGAACACAACTTTAGCGGTAAGTGTTTGGAAAGAACGGCAGAGGGTTTTTAAAAAATAGTTTTCAGGAGCTTGCGTGAACGGGAAAGGAAATGAAAATGCTTTTGTATTGTTAATTACAAGCCAGGAGTGGTAGATAGACAAGTTTTCTTAAATGACCAAGGGATGCTCAATGAAATTTGCACAGCCCGTGGTTTTTGTTGGTGTTTTTTGTTTGTTTGTTTCTTTGATTGCAAAAGTGGCCAATTCAGGAAGTGTGTTTGACTACATCTTAAAATTCAGTCTGGCAAACGTACTGATGTGGGAGTCAGTATTCCTCATACGTTCGTTACATGTTTGATTGTGGTGGAATTAATCTTAGTTTTATTCCCAATCCAGTTGTGGAAATAGTACGTTGTGTCGGTTGAAGAGCTTATAGATTTGAATTTAGCATAAAGGTTGTAAAAATTTGCGGGTTTGCATGTTTTAATCTTCATTCAAAAAGGATGTTCGGTGATGTATTCCTTAATACTTTACATTGATTGAAACGCCGTGTAGCAGTTATGTAAATATCACCTTTTAACTGTGTGATTTTTATGGGAAGGCTTGACATTCTCATTTTCTTGTTTCTTATTACTCACCACAAAGAGTACTGATCTGGGAACTTCAATTTTTCTGTATCAGAAGTAGGAAGTTAGCTTGAAAACACTAGCTTGCCATCAGCAACTGCTCTAAAATACGTTTTTTTTCTCTAACAGATGAAATTAAGGGGAATGATAGTACTGTAGGCATGAACACGTTTGAAATGGGGAAAGAAATAAAATGCAAAAAATAAAATAAGAGAAAGTACTGGAAGGAGAAAGACTATAATTTTCTACATTACTGCTTTTCAGTCCCTTTTACAATGTTGTCACAATGCTAAATCACGGATAATCTTACTGTGACGTGTAAGAGCAACAAACTTGAAAGTAAAAGAATAACTAGCTCAAAAACCATGCAATTATAGTCACATCCAGTTGTAAGGAAAAAAGATGTTATAGAAATGTGTAGGAAAGGATATTTTAAATAACTAAATTTTAAAAAGCAAGATAGCTATTTCGGGGATGAAAAAATGGAGTGATTTTATCTCAAGTGTGAAATAAGGCAGTAGTGCATTACTACTCTAAATGTTGATCACTTTAATTTTTAGAATTGAATATGTAAATGAAAAACTGGTGCCCTACAAGAAAAGTTGAGGGGATTAATACTTTGTAAAATGTATTTTGTCGTAATATCTATTCATTCATTAAAACCATATTTATAATACAAAAGGCAATGTCTGTATGCCAAAATAAAACCCAATCTGTATATTTGAGAGTATATTGTGTTAGAAATATACCACCAAAGTATAGTAAAATGTTAGTGATAAAATCTAGGAAGTGGGCATATTGATGTTCACTGTAAAATTTATTCAGTTTTGCTATATGTTTCAAATTGTTAATAATAAAATATTAGGGAGAAGTGAAAGACCTCTTTCACCTTCCCTAGTGCCTTCACCTTTCTTCTAAAAATCTCAAATTGTCAGCAGTTTGTTGTGTATTTTTTTTAAAAAAAGGAATTAATGTCGCATTGTGTGATTTGCTATTTCCACTGAACACATCTCAGGCATCTTTCATGTACATCTGTACATACAATATTCCATAGCATGGGTGTGCCATAATTTCTATAATCATGCCCATGTGAATAGGTAATTTGTAGTTTTAGGCACTTATTAGTGTTTTAGTATTACATACAATGATAAGCATCATTAGAATGTACACATATTTTTGTTTACTATGTTTAAGCATTGCTGTTGAACGGCTTCCTCTGGCGGAATTGCTGGCTTAAAAGGTATTTAATTTTTTTAATTTTGTGGATATAGACAGATCATCTTCTGAAAAGGTTGTACTAATTTACATTTACCAACATACATATGAGAATGCCCATTTCCCCATATCTTACTATTTTTAAATACATCTTTTGACATTTTTCTAATTAATTTATAGGATTCCTTTGCTAATGGGTATTCAAATTTTGTCTGCTATATACTGCAAATTATTTTCTTGCATTCTGTTCTTTTTCTCTTAACTTTGTTTATGGCACACGTTTGTGCTTTTGAAACTTTTCATTAAAGTTTACCTTGTACACATTAAAAAAAAGGTTTTAAAAATACAGCTTGATAAATTTTCACGTACATATACCTGTGTAACCATCACCCCCCTCCCTTTAAGATATAGAACATTTCTGTATCTTGTTACCCCAAAAGTCTCCCTCATGCCTCCTCCTGGTCAGTACCCTATCTGAAGGGTAACACATATTGTAACCTCAAATATAGCTTTTAAAAATAGAAGTTAGCCTGTGCCACACCCTCCTGCCTAAATCTCTCAGGTGGCTCCCATTGCATTTAGGCAGCAACCCAAACTCTACCGGGGTCTGGAAGGCAGGCCGTACTGCAGAGGATGGCGAACTTTCAGTAAAGAGCCAAACAGTAAATCTTTTTGTCTTTCCAGACATGATCTCTGTCACAACCATTCAGTTTTGCCATTGTATATGGAAAGCAGCCACAAGCGGTATGTAAATGAATGGGTCTGGCCGTGTTGCAATAGAACTTCATTTACAAAAACAAGCAACAGGCAGGATTTGGCTTGTGGGCTGTATAATTTGCTGACCCCTGCCCTACAGAATCCCTTACTCACCTCTCGAATCTCTAACCCCCCTCCTCCACCATTTTGTTCTAGCAACCAGCCTTCTTTTTGATCCTCAAACCTCCAGTCTTTTTCCTGCACTTGCTTTTTCCTCTTTCTGGAAAGTTTCTTCCCATCTTCCAGTTTCAGCTCAAATAAAAACATTTTAAAAGTGCCTTTTAAATAAATATTTCCTCCCCCATTTATTCTTATTATACCACCTTGCAAATGATCTTCATAGAATCATAGCATTCTGAAATTATTTTCTTTAGCTGTTTTTCTTTCCCCCCTTACATTTTTATAAGATCCACAACTCTTTTTTTTTTTTTTTCATTTCTGTGGGCCATATCTTACAGCTAGAACAATGACTGGCACATAGTAGGCATTCAGTATTTGTTGAATAAAAGAATGAATGAAATAAATTGATGTTTTTACTAATGTTGAGCCACTTTTGAATTCCCACTTGGTCACGATTATTTTTACATCTGTTTATTTAAGTGAATTTGGTCTACAGGTTTGGTTTTTATTTTTGTTTTTTGCAGGGAGAGTACTTTTTCAATGCAATTTTTATATGGCGTTAATATTAGCCTAGTGGAATGAGTTGGAAAGCTTGCCCGTCTTTCTGTACTTACAGAAATTATATGTTCCTTAAAGACTTAGTAAAATTCCTCTCTAAAACTATCTGAACCTGTTGTCTTGGGCCTGGATTGGGGGTTGTGGGGGGATGCCTCTTTTTCAATTTCTTTTAGAAAAAGTGATTAAACCAATAATGCTTTTTCAAGAGCCCATTTCTGAGAGTTGGTAATTCACTAGGAAATCTCATTTCACCTAGATCTCAAAGTTGTACGTAGTAATCTATGTTTTTTGACCTATCTTGTCAATCATGACTCTTTTCACAATCCTCATGTTTGTGTGTTCACCTTTTCTTATGGTGAGCCTTGCCAGAAGTTTATTAGTCTTATTGTTGGTGTTTTTTAAGACACTTGGTTTTACTAATAACAAAATCTATAATGAGGAGATGTTTTCTACTTAATTTCTGCTATTATCTTTAATTTCTTTTACGTACTTCCTTTGTTCATATTTTTCTTGTACTACTTTCTTGAGTTAAATGCTTGGTTCATATATTTCCTTGTTTATTTCTTCCAAAAGCATTTAAAATTCTGAAATTTCCCATGGATATTGCTTAGGCTGCATCCCCCAGGTTTGGAAGTATAGAGATTTTATTGTTACTCGTTATTTATATTTTCTTATTTTATCTTGTTTTATTTTTGTATTTATGCATTATTGAATTATTGTAATCACTTTTGAAATAATTACACTCCAACCCAATGGTTTTTCTTTAGTGTTTTCCATCTTTCAAATCCATTAAAAAAATGACAAAGCTGATTTAAACAACCATGTTGGAAACTAGATGTTGTGATAACTTAATGTGCATCAATTCATTTTGATTATATACTTTCATTACCTTCCTGTATTCTATTTAGCCTTTTGGAGTCTAAATTTCACTGATATTTTCACTTTTGGGGGTCTTCTCTGCCATTTCAAGTGATAATTTTACAGAGATGGTAATATCTTTAAACCCCTCTCTTTTATTTTCTTGGCTTGCAATTGGCATTTCTTTGTTTTTTGTGTGTGGGTTTTTTTTTTTTTTTTTTTTTTTTTTTTTTTTTTTTTTTTTTTTGACAGAGTCTCATTCTGTTTCCCAGGCTGGATCACTGGCGTGATCTCGGCTCACTGCAACCTTCGCCTCCCGGGTTCTCCAGCAGCGATTCTCCTGCTTCAGCCACCTGAGTAGCTGGGACTACAGGCACACACCACCACACCTGGCTAACTTTTGTATTTTCAATAGAGACGGGGTTTCACCATGTTGGCCAGGCTGGTCTCGAACTCCTGACCTCAGGTGATCCACCCACCTCAGCTTCCCAAAGTGCTGGGATTACAGCCGTGAGCCACTGTGCCCGGCTCTTTTTTGCTTCTTTAATCTCTGAAAGTTCAGAAAAAGCTTATTTATTAGGTTTAAAGTTTATTATTATACCAGGTTTTTAAAAATGTAATTCACATATTCCAGATCCTTATTTTTAATCTACTTTATTTGCCCATTTCTCAGAGGAATATTGACTTCTCTCTATGATGATAGTTGCATTTATTTCTCCTTATATTTCTAAAAGGTTTTGCTTTAGATGTTACTATAACGTGTGCAATTTCATAACTGATTAATGTATTATTGTTGAGTTTTACACTTTATCAATATGGAATTTGCCTCTTTGTACCTTTTGCCTTGAATTCTATTTTCCCTAATAGTAATGTTTGCCACTTCCACAGTCTTTTTGGTAGCTTATTAGGACAATGATACTCAAATGTGAGTAGGCATGCATATCACCTCAAGAGTGCCAGTCAGAAAAATAACTTAAGTGCTTCCTTACTCTAAGAATTCACAAATAATATCAAGAAACACTGCAAAAAAATGGATGGGGCAAAAATGAGCAATGGGAATTGGAGACAAATAAGCATCCCGGTACTAACAAGTTCAAATTACACTTACAAAAATGAGAGAAAAAAACTTTATGCAGAAAAAAAGATTTGGAAAAGGTTGCAAAGATAAAGAATACACCAAAACTTAAAGAAATTATTAAGGCAGTATGTTTCAAATGTTGAAGCAAAAAAGAAATGCCAATTGCATGCCATGAAAATAAAAGAGAGGGGTTTAAAGATATTACCGTCTCAGTAAAATTCTCACTTGAAATGGCAAAGAAGACCCCAAAAAGCTAAACAGAATACATGAAAGTCATGAAAGCATATAATCAAAATGAATTGATGCACAATAAGTTATCACAACATCTAGTTTCCAACATGATTGTTTAAATCAGTTTTGTCGTTTTTTTTAATGGATTTGAAAGATGGAAAACTGTAAAGAAAGGCCGTTAGGCTGGAGTGTAATTATTTAAAAAATGACTACAGTAATTCAGTAATGCAAAAATACAGAAATAAAACAAAATACAGATTGCTGACCACCATTCCCAGTGTATGATTCATTAGGTCTGGGGTAGGGCCCTAGAATTTACATTTCTAACATGTTCACTGATGGTAACAATGCTGTTGGTACAGAGACCACACTTTGAGAACCACTGGCAAGCCGGTCACGGTGGCTCATGCCTGTAATCCTAGCATTTTGGGAGACCAGGGCGAGCGGATTGCTTGAGTTCAGAGTCCATGTTGAGACCAGCCTAGGTCCAGACCAGCCTAGACCAGCCGAGGCAACATGGCGAAACCCCATCTTTAATAAAAATACCTTAGCCGGGGCATGAATTTGTGCCTGTAATCCCAGCTACTTGGTGCAGGGGTGGAGTGGGGGGAGCCTGAGTCCGGGAGGTTGAGGCTGCACTGAGCCTTGATCATGCCACTGCACTCCAGCCTGGACCAAAAGAGTGAGACCTTGTCTCAAAAAATAAAAAAAGAGAACCACTGGCCTTAGTGTATGCTTGTCCATCCCTTTATTTCCATTTTGTTTTAGGGTTGTCTCTTTTAAAAAGTATATAGCTAAGACTGCCTTTTGATCCAAACCAATTATTTTTCTTTTAAGAGATCAATTTAATTTATCTAAATTTAATGTGAATAATGGTGTTTGTACCTGTTCTTGAAATTCTACTTTATGTTTACCATATGCCACCTTATTTTTTTTTTTTACTTTTGCCGGATTAAAATTTTCTTTTTCTTCTAGTAGTTTGGAAATCATACATTGTATTTGTATTCTCCTAGTCTCCTAGTTGTTACTGAATGTTTTTTTTAAAAATTTTATGGGTACATAGTAGGTGTAGATATATATGGGGTACATGTATTAATGTTTTAACAAAATTATTTAAACTTACATTTCTGTTTCCGTCTCCAGAATTATTCAAAATAATACACCCCTACTGAATAAGAGAAGATATTTAGGACTCCACTTGATCATGGCACAGTTGTCTTTGTGCATGCTTCTAAATAAGTATTGTATTTAGGATTTTTGCCATCATAACTGATTTTTGGTTTATAGTTTTCTTTCTTGTACTATTTCTGTTGGAATTTTTCAGGATTGTTCTAAGTTTATAAAGCAAAGTGGTACAATTTCTATACTTTATTAGGCTCTGGGACAATTTATAGCTCAGGGAAAGAGCTGTTCTTTGAAATTTGTTAGAATTTTCTTAGAAAACAATGTGAACCTGCTGCCAGTTTTGGAAGCCATCATTCATAAACTTTTTTCTTTTCTTCCACGGTTAAGGACCTAGTTTGGTTTTCTTTTGCTTCTTATGGCAATAGTGGTAATTCATATTTTTCTAAGAAATTATCTATTTCACTGATCTTTTCAAATTTATTGATATAAAATCATACATAATAATCTTTTAACAATTTTTATTTGTGTGTATAGTTGTTTACATTCTGAGTATTACATTTTTGTTTTCTTTTTCATGATTAGACTTGCCAAAGATTTACCTTTTTATTAATTTTTCCAGAGAATTGAATTTATCAATTCTATTTTTTATTGTGGTATAGTGTTTTCTGATTCATTATTTTTAGCTTTAATTTTTATTCCTTCTGCATTCCTTAGATTTATTCTTCTGCTATGATTTTTACGGTATGGTCCAGGGACCTCTAGTGGTGCCCCAAGACATTTTCAGAGGATTCATGAGGTCAAAGCTATTTTCACAATACTAAGGCTTTACTTACCTTTTTTCACTCTTATGCTCTCGCAAGTGTACAGTGTAGTTTTCCAGGGGCTAAATGACGTATGACATAAAAGCAAACTGAGTATCAAAGAAGATATGAATATCCACCTGTCATTTATTAAGCTAGATACTAACAAGATTTGCAGAAATGCAAAACAATGCCACGCTTCTCACTACATTATTTTTTGGTTTTGGAAAATATAGTCATTTTTCCAAAAAAATGTTATTTATAATTATACATATTAGTTTATTATTGCTATTTTTAATGAATTGATCATTTAAAAAATTCTTAGTCTACTTTATAGTACAGTAAAAAGCTCTTCAGGATGGGCACGGTGGCTCACGCTTGTAATCTCAGCACTTTGGGAGTCTGAGGCAGGCGGATCACTTGAGGTCAGGAGTTCGAGACCAGCCTGGCCAACATGGTGAAACCCCGTCTCTACTAAAAAATACAAAAGTTAGCCGGGCATTGTGGTGCATGCTTATAGTCCCAGCTACTCAGGAGGCTGAGGCAGGAGAATCACTTAAACCCGGGAGGTGGAGGTTGCAGTGAGCTGAGATCACACCACAGCACTCCAGCCTGAGCAACAGAGTGAGACTCCATCTTAACAAAAGAAAAAAAAATAGCTCTTCAAGATCTTCAATAATTTTTAAGAATGTATAGGGATCCTGAGACCAAAACATTTTGAGAATCACTGTTCTATTGCATATTGAATAACCAGTTTATTTTCATTATTTCTTTTTTGATAATGAACACATTTATTACTATGAATTTACACAAATTCTTCATTGTCTGTAAACAGCCTCTAATTCTTTTTTAGATTTGAGAGATAAAATGTGTATTCCATGAAGTTTGTGAGTTAAAAACCCTAACTGGGAAAAATGTTAACCAGAAAGATGTCTGATTACAGCTAACTCTCTGGACCTAATTATAACAGAAACAGAGGCTCTTAGAAATCTGCTTTTACAAAACTATGTAGCTCTTGAATTTATTCCAGACAATAAAGGAGCTCTATGTGCCTTTATTGATCAAGAATGTTCCATGTACATCCCAGACAACTCAAAGCTGATCTGAGATTCATCTGACGTTGAAATGAAATCACTTAATTATATCAGATCAAATGTTAGGACCTGTGATCCTGGGATAGTAATCTATTGGGAGAATCTGGAAGGAAAATTACAGAGTATCCTAATACTAAAAATTGTGTGTGTTTTATAGTATAGACATAATTATATAATACCACTTAATCCCTTATTAAAAAGAAATTACAAGTGTGATTTTTGTGTCAAAAATGTTGACTAGGTAAAAAATTATTTGAACAAAGCTAGAAATGAAGGGACCCTTAGCAAAAGAAATACTGGTACTAATGCAAATTCAAGTCTTAATAGTTGAAACTGTGGGCTGTGAGAGAGAAAAATGTGGAGACAATTGCAGGTGGAACCTCTCTTAATCCAAGGAAGAATACATCAGTATTACAAATTAATTCTTTAAGTTGATGAATAGCTTTTTAGCAGTTTTTGAACTTGCCAGCAAGCTTGCAGATAAAAACGTTTCTAAGTAAATTATATGGCATATGAGAAGATAGTAAGTGCAATGTAGAAAAGTAAAGTGGAATGGAGGATAAGGGGTCAGTTTTTAATAGGATGGTTAGGGATAATATCACTGAGAAGGTGATATTTGAGCAAAACTTGAAGAGAGGAGGGAGAAAGTCACTTGGATATATAAAGGGAAGACAGCAATTGCAAAGGTCCTGATACAGGGCCATGTCTGTCATGTTTGCGGGAGATAGAATTTATACATATGAAACTGAGGTGAAGGCAATACAAAAATGTGTAATAAAACAATTCTATGTTTTTTTTTTTTTTTCTTGAGACAGACTCTCAGTTGCTCAGGCTGGAATGCAGTGGTGTGATCATGGTTCACTGCAGCCTGGCTGCAGTGAGCTCAGCTGCCTGGGCTCAGGTGATCCTCCCACTTCAGCCTCTTGAGTAGCTGGAGCTATAGGCACATGCCACCAGGCCCAGCTAATTTTTGTCTTTTTGGAGAGACATGGGGGTTTTGCCATGTTGCCCAGGCTGGTCTCAAACTCCTCGGCACAAGCAAGCTGATGGTCTCGCCCTCCTGAAGTGCTCAGATTATAGGCATTAGCCACTGCACCTGGCCCATTTCTATAAATTAAATATATAAGTGCTTAGTAATGGGAAAAATATTCCATGACATTGAGGTTTTTTTTTTCACAAAATAGCTTAAGGGAGGTGAGTTTAAATCCAGGTTTTCCAGGAAGTTATTAAATGGTTTGGTAAGATGGAGGCCATTCTAGGTGGGACAACGTGTTGGTTAATATAGGTGTTTACCTACGTTCCAGGCACATAGTAAGCCCTATATATATTTCAGCTGTTAATATTAGGGATCAAATGTAGTTTATGAGAGGTAATAGACTTAGCTGACAAGGTTTAGCTGGCAAGAAGGAGTCACTTTAGGTATGATCAAGCTACTATTTTTAACCATTAAAATAGATCTTTGAAGTTACCATTACATGTTAAACAGGATTTCTTTCCTCTTTTTTATATTCTAGATACCAAAATAATTTCCCTTTCTCATCTGGAAATGACCTGGACTAACAGAAGAAATTTTCCTGCATTGCTTGTGAGGATCTTACATAAATCAAAACTGCGATACTATGGAAAACCTGATAAAAAGATGATTGAACCATATCAGGTACAAGTAATAAGATATCATATGTTAATTTAAAAGTTATAAATTATAACTTACACACCTCACTCCATAGTATGATAACCTGTTCATTTAAATAACATTTCATAAGTTCAATGTAATAATTTTTAAATGTACATAAATGTATATTATAAAGTATTTTTCTGCATAATTTATTGTACAAAAAGGAATTATTTCTGTATTGGTGCCCTTTATTTCCCTGATCCAGCTGGTCTCCTTCCCACCTTTTTATTTTCCTTCAACCTTTTCTTCTCACCTATGCTTTCTGTGCCAATATATAAACATACTCTAGTCTCCCATTTAAAAAAAGAAAAGAATCTCCTTTGGCCTTATGACTCTTCTATTCCCTATCTTTCTCTTCAGGTAAGCTTCTTGAAGAAGTAGTCTACACTAGATGTTTTTACTTTCTTGCCTCCCATTTCTCAACACAGTTAGCTTGGCTTTTTTCCTTAGCTTATCATTCACTAGTAACTCTAATTGTCAAATCTGTGTGATACTTCTCTATTGTCTTGACTCTCTGTGCCATATAATGCTCATGAGCTCTACTTTCTTGATATGTTTGTGTTCTATTTTTTTCTTACTTAATATTATATTGTACTTTCCCATGATATCAAGAACTATTTTAGATGTTTCATTAAACTTTTATTATGAAAGTTATACATGCTTATTGTAGGGAATTTGGAAAATGTAGAAAGCTGTTTGAAGATCTTACCACTCAGAGAGAGCCACTGTTAACATGGTGTGTTTTATTCCCTTTCTTGTGTGTCTGTAAATCACATATATACACATATACAAGCATATCATATATATATACATACACATATCTATGATATTTAATCATATATATCACATATATGTGCATATGTAGATGTATTATATATTTCATGTGAGTGTGTATATCATATATCACATTACATTATTTTACAAAATGGGAACCATATTGTGCATACAATTTTGTGTCGTTTAACATTTTCTTAAATATTTTCTTATATCACTTAAAATTCTTCATCCATAATACTTTACAGTTATATCTTTTTAGCACATTCTATCATAAATTATTCAGTCATTCCCCGATAGTTTTTTGCCTTCTCATTGTTGCAATACTTTCCTCCCTGATTTTTTAACTCCGCTTATTTGTTGCCTTCCTACCTCTTTGTGCCTCCATCATTTCGCCCTTGCTTGCCTCTCCAGTCTCATCTCTTCCTGAGCTCTCTATGCTTCACACTAACCAAATTGCCCTACCTGGAATTTTCTAACAGTAACCAATTGTTTTCTACCTTTCATACCTCTGCTCACGTTGTTTCTTCTGCCTAGAATCCTCTTCCTCTCACTTCTCATCAGATTGGCAAAGCCATCTTTAAGATTCAGTTCAGTGCTTACCTCTGATTTAAGTCTTTCCATGTATACCCATATGCCTTGTCACTGGGAGAATCAACTACATGCTACTCAGGACCCCACTATATGCCCTTACATAGGTCTATCAGAGCATGCATAACCCAGTTACACATACCTGTTAATAGATTTGCTAATCTTACTCTACTGTGTGCTCCCTGACTGTAGGGAAGAAGTATCTAATAGTGCTTAAGAGTGCATGCCCTGTGGTCATATGAACTGAATTCAAGTTTCAGCTCTGTTTACCATTTCTTACCTTTATGATGTAGGGAAAATTATTTATCCTTTTAAAGCCTCAGTTTACTCATCTGTAAAATATGGATACTAATTGTACTTACCTTACAGGATTGATGTGAGGATTGAATTAGTAAAGGATTTACCTATGTTCCAGGCACATAGCAAGTCCTATATATATTTTAGCTATTATTATTAGGTACAATGTTTGATTCATCTCTGCATTCCAGGGCCTAACATAATGTCTGGAATATGGATTCAGTAAATGTTTAATGAATAAAGGAATGAATTACCCAAAATGTATATTCATCATTTAGAGAAAGGGTCTGAGAATATAACATCATTATTTAAGAAGAAATTAAGAATTAGAAAACACTTTACGGACTGCCTTTTAGGCAGAACTGAAGTTGTCTGTCACTGTATTTTAATACTGAGAAAAACTCCAAATACTTTCCACCTCAATACATTTCTCTATCTCTAATCTTTAGATGATCAATATTAGCAGAATTGACAACTGAATCATTATTAATAAATAATTAAAATTTAGCTGTTATTTTCCATCACTCTAAATGATCACAAATAATATGCTATATATTATCTGTACAGATAAAAGTGACAAATATGTATGTGCTTTTACTCATTTTCTTTCTAGACCTTTTTGGAAGTTGCTGACAGTTCAGGCACAGTGTCAGTGATTATGTGGAATGCCCTGTGTCCTGAGTGGTATAAAAGTTTGCGGGTTGGTTTAGTTCTTCTGCTTCAAGACTATTCTGTTAAAAAGAGTTACCCATTCAGAATACAGCCTGTCCCCGTGGATCCACAGATCAAACTAATTTCTACAATGGGTTAAGTATTCAATGAATTTGTTGTCTTATCGCTGTTTTGTTTATATAAATTTGCAACGTACCATATTAGGAAAAAAGACCATAAAAATTACTGAAGCTGTTAGAACCTATGAAACCTTTAAATTTATTTGTCCATAAAATTTTCAAGCAATCACATAACCTAATAAAAATACCTATTTATTATTTTATTTATTAAGAAAAATTATCTGAGACATTTATTGTTGATTGAAGAATGAGCTCCACTTGGATTGTACTTATTTTGTTTTATTTTATTTTTGGTCATATAATATTAAGTTAATAACGAATATATTTTGCACTTACTAGTAGGTGCTATCTAAAAAGAACTTCTGTTTACTTTTTGAAATAATTTCAGACTTACATAAAAGTTGAAAGAATGGTATAGAGAACTCCCATATACCCTTTATGCATATTCAACAATTACTAGCATTTACCTTTGCTTTATCATTATATATCTCTCTTCATACATATACATATCTTTACACACACACACACATACACACATATGTATGTATATATATTCCTTGTGATCCAGTAAGAGAAAGTGGCAGCCACATACCCCTTTAAGCCTAAACACTTCATTAATATTTCAGCGTATATTTTCTAATAACAAGAGCATTCTATTACATAATCTGAGTACAATTACCAAAATCAGGAAATTTAAAATTGATACAATACTAATACCTAACCTATAGTCAGTATTCAAATTTTGCCAATTGCTGCAATCTTGAAAGGGCTTTTCCTAGTTAGTATTGGTATATTGACATCACAAATATTTTTGGACCATTAAGATTAATATATTAAATAATTGTTTTTAGATATGACCGTGATTTTTTCACTTTCATTTGTAAGAATTGTAGATTACATTGCTTAAGTTTAAATATTGTTTTTGGTTTATAATACCTTTATTCTGAACCTGAATTTCTGTGTATTCTAAATTCCCCAGCTAATCCATTAAGCTTAATTACTTAGAGAATATTCAGATAAAGGTAGCAGTTGTTCATTGTTTTCTTAAACTTGTGTTTATTTGCAAAAACCTTATATGATTATTTATTAAAATCTTAAGCATTTTGCAGACATTGGTCAGATCTTGCTAGATGAAGAAGTTATTACCTAGGTAGTCTGGTACACACAGTCTATTACCTCATTAGTTTTTGCTATAGAAAGGTGAGGAACTAAACTGATAGAGATATTGTGACTTACTAAGAAAACACAGTAAAAGTTGGCAAGAGGACGCTGATTTACAGCATGCTACCTCTGCTATATAGAATTATAGGACCAGATTTTCATAATGGAAACTCTCTAAGGTATGAGAAATTATTTATGCTTTCAAGTAAGTAATTGCAGATACAGAAATTATTTTTATAAATGATAGCCTTGGTGATAATATATTTAAAATGTACCTTTTGGTCTTTAAAACAGTTTTACTTCTTAGTAATGTTAGCGTTGGTGATAATATATTTAAAATGTACCTTTTGGTCTTTAAAACAGTATTACTTCTTATTAATGTTAGCAGCAGTCTCTATTTTCTTCCTTATATTTTTGATAAGTAACAGGACTTTTGCCCTCTTTTTTTAGGAAGCAATAGACTATTTCTGTAAAGCGCCAAGTAGTAAATATTTTAGGCTTTGCAGGCCATATGGTCTCTGTTTCAGCTTCTCAGCTCTGCCTTTGTAGACTGAAGGCAGCCATATGTATGTAAAGGAATGTATATGGCAATATTCCAATAAATATTTATTTACAAAAACTTGCAGCCATCTGCAGCCTGTAGTTTGCCTAGCCTACATGTGTAAGTGGATTACAACTCTGGCTGTATATTGAAATCACTTGGGGAGCTTTAAAGAGCCACTGGTGCCCCACCCTCAGAGATTCTGATTTAATTACTCTGAGAATGGGACCAAGGCATTGCTATGGGTTTAAATCTCCTCAGCTGATCCCAAAGGTACAGTCAAGGTTGGGAACTATGGCTTTATGATCTTTAAACATTACCTGCATGAAACTGACTAATGATCTTTTTATCCTAGCATGTTCTTTATTTTTAATTGACAAATAATAATAAAATATATTTATGGGGTCTAGTGTGATGTTTTGATCTGTGTATATACATTGTAGAAAGACTCAATCAACATATCCATCACCTTACCAAATTGTCACTTTTTTGTGGTAAGGACATTAAGAATCTATCACAATTTTGAAATATATAATACATTATTATTAACTGTAGTCACCATCCAATGCGATAGATCCCTAAGACATTTCTGCAATCTGACTGAAATTTTGTACCCTTTGATCAACATCTCGTTTTTCCCTATCCCTCCCCACTCACTCCCCAGCCTCTGGTAACCATCTTTCTACTCTCTTTTTCTATGAGATTGACTTTTTTAGATTCTTGGAGAACATTATGCTAATTGAAATAAGCCAGGCACAGAAAGACAAATACTGTAAGATCTAACTCATAAGTGGAATCTACAAAGCTGATCCCATAGAAACAGAGTAGAAAGGTGACTATCTTTTTTATTGTTTTTATTTATTTATTTATTTATTTTTTGAGACAGAGTCTCACTTTGTCACCCAGGCTGGAGTGCAGTTGTGCAATCTCGGCTCACTGCAACCTCCACCTCCTGGGTTCCAGCGATTCTCCTGCCTCAGCCTCTCAAGTAGCTGGGATTACAGGCACACGCCATCAAGCCCAGCTAATTTTTGTTTTTTTAGTAGAGACGGGGTTTCACCATGTTGGCCAGGCTGTACTCGAACTCCTGACCTCAAATGATCTACCTGCCTCGGCCTCTCAAAATGCTAGGATTACACGTGTGAGCCACTGCACCTGGCTGGAAGGTGATTAGTTATCTTTTAAAGAGAAAAAAAAGGCAGTTATGTAAATCATGTTAGGCACAGGAGATGCAAAAGTAAGTAATATACAGTCCTACTCTTAAAAATTAGTCTAATGGGATGACAGCTATGTAAGATAAACAAATTAGAGTAAAATGAAAGACTAATGACAGTAAACCATATTAAAAATGTCATAGACAAAAAGGATAAGGAAATGAATAAAAATGTAATTGAAGAAAGAATGGACAGTAAAGTAGGAGAATGTGTTGCATGGGAGAAAGTGTTAAGCAGAGATTAGGAAAAATATCAGTGGAGTTTAAATGTTCTGAGCATTATAAATGAGAAACAGTATATAGTGGGAGGAGAGTTGGTCAGTAAAGGAATAAGGATTTGTGGTACCATCACTGCCTTCTAGGTGTTCATGTTGGAAGAAAAACTACTGGGGTCATTTATCTTGGTTTATTTTTCATATTTCCACACATAGTTCCAAGTTAGAACTAAGATGTGAATTTTTTTTTTTTTTTTGATACGGAGTCTTGCTATGTCACCCAGGCTGGAGTGGCATGGTGCAAACTTGGCTCACTGCAACCTTCACCTCCTGGGTTCAAATGATTCTCCTGCCTGAGTAGCTGGGATTACAGGCGCCCACCACCATGCCAGGCTACTTTTTGTATTTTTAGTAGAGACAGGGTTTTGCCATATTGGCCGGACTGGTCTTGAACTCCTGACCTCAAGTGATCCACCCGCCTCGGTCTCCCGAAGTGCTGGTAATACAGGCGTGAGCCACCGCGCCTAGCCAACGTATTTTTTTTAAAAGACTGAATAAATGGAAATCTATAAAGATGGAAATTCTATTGCAAAACAAAGGATATATTATTTGCTGGATGTGTATGACTTTGTATATTGAATTTTGTACATTATTCTGTATACCTTTTACAAAATAGTACATAGCTGGCATACACAAATAATACACCCTTTAAAATCTTGAGATTTTCAGACTGTATTACATAATGCATATTGATTTGATGATAGTAACAAGAATTTTTGATTTTGGCGGGCAGGGGCTATTTCTTTAATTCGGAACCCTAGCATTTTAGAACTGGAAGGGACCTTGAATATAATTAAGTGATACTATGACAATGAAAGTACTTCGGAATATGCAAACTATGATGCAAGGTAATATTATGTAATACAACTTTGCTTGCTTATATATGAATAGACTGAAACTCATAAAGGTAAAGTGAATATTTGCTTTCACATGACTAGTAATAGGCAGAAATAGAAATAAAATATCTTCATCCTGGTTTAAGCCTTGTTTGCTACACAGAAAGTTCTTAGAAAAATTTAACTAACCAAGAAGAAAAAAGCCCAAATAGCTTTATAACTATTAAAGGAATTGAATCAGAGGTTTAAATTTTTCCCACAAAGAAAATATCAGGCATACATCATATTATAGAGAAATTCTACCAAACATTTAGGGAATATATCATTCTAAACCTATTCCAGAGACTAGACTAGAAAGCATATTCTCAAACTCATATTTTGCTTCCAATATAACCGTGATAATCAAAACCAAACAAGAATAGTATGAAGGAGAAAAATTATAGGTCAGCTTCAGCCACTAACATATAAACATATATATAGATATTCTGAATGGAATATTGGCAAACTGCATCATGTGTAAAAAAAAATAAGTTCACATACTGTGAGTAGGTTGCATTTTTCCTCAGCAATGCAAAATTGGTTTTACATATAAAAATCTGTGTCACCCGCCATTTTTACAAATTAGATAATGAGCATTTTAATAGATACACAAAAAGCTTTTATTAAAATTTTACAACTATTCATTAATTTAGAAAAGAAAATAGCAAGAGAAGGAAACTTCCTTAAACTAAGTAAGGGGGCTGAGCATGGTGGCTCATGCCTGTAATTCCAGCACTTTGGGAGGCCAAGGCAGGAAGATCACTTGAAGCCAGGTGTTTGAGACCAGCCTGTGCAACATAGTAAGACCCTGTCTCTACAAATAAAAAGAAAAAATTATCCAGTTGTGGTGGCATGCACCTGTAGTCCTAGCTACTCAGGAAGCTGAGGAGAAAGGATTGCTTGAGCCCAGGAGGTTGAGGCTTCAATGAGCCGTGATTGCACCACTGCATTCCAGCCTGAGCGACAGAGCAATACCAACAACAACTACAAAAAAAAAAAAAAAAAAAAAAAAAAAAAACCTAATAATGGGTATTTACAAAATCAAAACCAAACGGCAAACACAATTCTTAATGGGTAAAAGTTAGATACATTCCTTTATAAAATGGGGAAAATGGATGTCTCCTATTATTACTATTTCTATTTAATGTTGTACTGGCTGTCCTAGCCAGTGTGAGAAGACAAAATGAATTAAAGGTATAAAGGTTTTAAAGAAAAGTGCAAGACTGTTACTACTCGCAAATTAAATTTTATACAGAGAAAAAATAACACAAAGTATTAAAAAAAATAGGATTTATTATCCTTACCAAACTAATGCAGGAACAAAAAACCAAATACCACATGTTCTCACTTACAAGCAGGAGCTAAATGATGAGAACACAAAGAGGGGAACAGCACACACTGTGGCCTACTTGAAAGTGGAGGGTGGGAAGAGGGAGAGGATCAGAAAAAATAACTATCGAGTACTAGGCTTAGTACCTGGGTGACAAAATAATCTGTACAACAAACCCCCGTGACATGAGTTTACCTATATAACAAACCTGCACATATGCCCCTGAACCTAAAATAAAAGTTTTTAAAAATAAAAATTAAAAGTAATAAGATATTAGCAAAGCTACAAAAGAAGTCAACTGATTATGTATACTCCAATAATAAAGAGTTAGAAATTATAACTTGAAAACATCATTGACATTGTCAACAATAACTATAAGATGTCTAGAAATAAATGTAAGAGAAGATGTGTAAGACCTGTGTGGAGATGATTATGACACATTATTGGAAGACATTAAGAAAGCCTTAAATAAATAAGTAGAGATAAATAAACTGGGTAAAGATTGTATTTGCCACTACATAATCAATGAAGAATTAATATCCAACATATAAACAACTCTTGCAAATTTTT
Organism: Pan paniscus; assembly: GCF_029289425.2. Lineage (NCBI taxonomy): Eukaryota > Metazoa > Chordata > Mammalia > Primates > Hominidae > Pan > Pan paniscus. The sequence goes on from NC_073272.2 coordinate 106,116,891, forward strand.
AAAAGACAATTCAACAATTCAATAGAACAATGGGCAAAAGACCAAGGCATTTCACAGAAGAGAATGCATATATGAACCATAAGTATATGAAATGTTGTTCAATATGATTAGTACTAAGGGAAATACAAAATAGGATCACAACAAATTGTCATATCACTAGATTGGCCAAAAGTACCAAATTTGACCATGTGCAGTGGCTCACACCTGAGACCTAAGTGCTCTGGGAGGCTGATTCTGGAGGAAGCCTTGAGGCCAGGAGTTCAAGATCAGCCTGGGCAACATAAGACCCCCCCATCTCTACCAAAAATTACAAAAATTAGCTGGACATGATGATTCTAGCTACTCAGGAGGCTAAGGCAGGAGGATTGCTTGAGCCCAGGAGTTCAAGGCTGCAGTGAGCCATGATTGTATGATTGTGCCACTACACTCCAGCCTGGGCAACAGAGTAAGGCCCTGTCAAAAAAAAAAAAGAAAGAAGGAAAGAAAGAAGGAAGAAAGGAAGGAAGGGAGGGAGGGAGAGAGAGAGAGAGAAAGAGAGAGAAAGAAAGAAGAAAGAAAGAAAGAGAAAGAAAGAAAGAAAGAAAGAAAGAAAGAAAGAAAGAAAGAAAGAAAGAAAAGAAAGAAAGAAAAAAAGAAAAGAAAGAAAAAGAGAAAAGAAAGAAAGAAAGTTAGTTGACAATACCAAGGTTTGGAGAGGATGTGTATCAATGGGAATTTTTACACATTGCTGGTAGAAACACAAATAGGCTCATTACTTAAAATGATTAGGGATTATGCTATAGAGCTGAACATTTACATATCACATAATCCAGCATTTTTGCACCTACATATAATACCTTAGAAAAACAGTTGCCTGTGTGCACAGGGAGACATATACAAAAATTTTTAAACAACCTTATGTATAATAGTAAAAACCTGGAAATAATCCAGATGTCCATTAACACAATAATGGATAAATAAATTTTAGTTAATAAATTGTAGTATATTAACACACTGGAACATTATTCAGCTGTGGAAATGACAAGAAAACTGCTATATGCAGCTACATGGATGAATTTTATTAATATAATGTTGAGTGAAAAAAGTAGTCATAAAATGCAGAATATAATTTCACTCATATGAAGTTCAAAAACAAAGCCAAATAGGATTTTGTCTGGGCAAAGTGATAAAACCCTTTTTAAGTTAAAGAAATGATAGAACACAAAGTTCTCAAAGTGTGGTTAAACTTTTTAAACTGTGGTGGAGAGATAAGTGGATGTGATAATGGAGGTAGAAGAACACTGATAATAGTCTAGTTCTTGAGTTTAGTGGTGGGTTCAAAATGTTCAGTCTACTATTTTGCTTTTTAATATATATTCATGTATATTCTTTGGTGTGTATTAAATAGCATATTAAATTAATATATTTATTTTTCAGAAATCTGCCTGAATCTTCGAGATCCCCCAACAAATATAATTATCATTCCAGAAAAGCAGGTGAAACCAGAATGGAGACTGCCAAAGCTAAATCACCGATTTACCACAAGGTAAAATAGTTTCTTGTAAAATGTCTTAAATATTAATCTTCAGTCTTGGTTACTGAAAAACAATGCATTATAATTTGCTCAAAATCTACCCAGAATTAAGCTATAGCAATTATGTAGATATACATTTTCAAAATAATAATTGTAGAATGCTTTTTCACTGTTTAAAAATAAAATATTAATTTAGTGATTTTACCTTTTTAGGTCAGAACTGGATGATATGCCAGAAAATTGCATCTGTGATGTTATTGGCCTTTTAGTTTTTGTAGGAAGGGTCCAGCGGTCAAAAAAGAAAGGTAAGCTTTTAAAATTGAAAATCATAAAAAGTATTTCAGTGAATAATTTTGTGTTCATATGTATATAACAGTTACCTTCATTTATTTTAATATTCTATCCATATAGAAAACCGTGAAGATTTTTGGTCATATCGCTGGATTCACATTGCTGACGGTACTTCAGAACAACCATTTATAGTGGAACTGTTTTCAACATCGCAGCCAGAAATCTTTGAAAATATTTACCCAAGTAAGCGATTTTTAATATTTTTATTTTATGTTTGGAAGTAGGAGAATTAACTTTAAAAATGTAGAGTAAACTGACTTACAGAAGTAGGGTGACATTGAGTTGGCAATTCAAGCAGTCTGACAGCATGTTTAAATCTTTTCTATATTAATATTGTTTTTTATAGACATTAACAACCCGTTGGTTGTCTGTTCAGAATTAACTTGGGATTGAAACCAGTTTTTCAGAAAACAGGTCCTCTTATCAATTCTCATTGTAAAAATTCCATGCATTAAAAAAATCCTTAAATTTCAGTAAGACTAAAACATGGGCAGTCAATTCCCTTTTTATACATTTGGAAATTGATGTAAGTAGACCACATTAAAGACATCGAAGACTTATATAGCATTAATTGGTAGAAGATTGGTGGACTATGTAATTACATAATAACAATGGTAAGTATGGTTCTGGTCGAATATTAAATTATTCAAGTAAGTTGGTAGTGTTATTTATACCGGCTGGTCAATATTTTACTTTGGCTTACTTTGGCATTGACTTTCTCCCCTGGATTCATTCAGATATAAAAGTATTTTTTCCACTAGTTTTATTTATTTGAAATTATTTTAGGTTTGTCCTATTACATATTACATATAACAGGCTAGTCTTCAGATCTATTATGACAAGGAAAAAAGTATAATACTTTTCAGCAGTTTCAATGAATATTTCCTTATTTAAATTTAGAATATAAAGCTATTGTAGTTAGGGGATGACATTTTATTTTTTTCCAAATAATTACATGAATAAACACTAATTGCTATCTGTGTTAAATGCTTGGCCAACATTGAAGAAACTCCCAATATTTACTACATATATGTGTGTGTGTTTGTATATATCTATCTATCTATCTATCTGTATACATATATATATATTTGAGATGGAGTCTCACTCTGTCGCCCAGGCTAGAGTGCAGTGCACGATCTTGACTCACTGCAACCACTACCTCCCAGGTTCAAATGATTCTCTTGCCTCAGCCTCCTGAGTAGCTAGGACTATAGGAGCACACCACCATGCCTGGCTAATTTTTATATTTTCAGTAGAGACGGGGTTTCACCATGTTGGGCAGGCTAGTCTCGAACTCAACCTCAGGTGATCTGCCCACCTCAGCCTCCCAAAGTGCTGGGTTTACAGGCGTGAGCCACTGCACCTGGCCTATATCTATTATTATTACTTTTTTAACCAGCAATAAGATAGACATTGTAGAACACCAAGAGACCTAGACACTATATATAGGGCTGTTCTGCTGCCCCTTTATTCTCTATACAAAACAGTATTATACACCTCTGCTTTGTTAGATTCCACCCTAGGCTTGTGAGATTAAATTTTAAAAATATATCTGAATAGAACCAAACCTCACCCCAATTTATGGGGGATGGAACAGAAAGAGAGTTTTGGCCAAACCATGGCATGGACTTCCAAGGTGAGTGGGCTATTAACTCTGATATAACTTCTTTTAGGGCATAAGTAATTGGCAGTGATGACTTCTGGTGATAATCCTATTGCCTCAATTTAGGTGGGTTTTATTGCCAACTTCCTTTTTGTTTGTTTGTAACCACTTTAAACAACAAGCTAACAAGAATTTTGGATAAAGATTTCTCGCAGGAACTTTGCCAAGCACGCATATTGTATTTCTTGTGATAATGTGAAATGTATCCTTCTAAGAAACGTATATTCGGATCTTGGTGAGATTTATTCTAGTATAATGGTTGACAACAGTCACAATTTGTTTTTATCTTTTGACCAAAAGTGAAGGAAAAAATCATTAAATTAATGGTGAGTATTAAGGGGGCTTCAGGCCCAAGAAGGGGAGCATGGCCAAAAGTCTTCAGGAATAATACCAAAATTCTTTGGTAGTATGACTTTTTTTTTTCATAAGAAAAGTGAAGAACTAAGGGGAAGTAATGTTGTGTGTTTACCATGTACCAGATGCTTATAGATATTATCTCATTTTGTACTCTCAATTACCTTTTGAAGAGTTGATGTTGTTATAAATTTTCAGGTGAGAAAGCAAACTTCCAGAGGGGTTAAGTAATTTCCTGGATTTCATATAGCTAGGAAGTGTTAGATCTGACTCTCAGATTTTTAGTGGCCATGAATTTAGAATTAGAGGTTTCTTTATTTTTTTCTAAATTTATTTTATTGTTGTAAGAACACGTAACATGAGATCTACTGACAACATATTTTAGAGGTTTCTTTAATATTCCTGTATCAACACCTTTAGCCATTAGTATTCATATGTTTGTAGTTTTTGAAATAATGGAAAAATTAAGATAATTCTTAATATAAATTAAGGTAATTCTTAGCATTTGAACAGATTTTCTTCATTTTCATTGCTACAGAATAAAGAACTTAGTAAATATGAGATGTAGCAAATGAATGTACAGTTGTGCTCTGGAGAAATTTTTATTCTCAAATGAGAAATTACTTTTGTGTGATTATGAGAATTTACATTTATTTCTTCATTTCCTAGTTTGTAAAACCATAAGTGTTTTGACATATAATGAGTTAAAATAAAAAATACTGTTGGATTAATGAAACTATAATAATTAGATAGCCTGTTAGGTAAAAACAATTGATAGTTGTTGAAAGTAGTTGAAATCTGAAGACATTATACTCTCATTTTTAGATATTCTTTTTAGTCTATAAAGTTAGCAAGGTGAAAAGAAAATAAACAGATGATATAAGCCCTGCCATTGGCCTTAAAATCTAATTAAGATAAATACATAAAAGATAAAAAACAGTTGCATAAGCAAATACCAGTCAATAATATATAAGCCCTATCTGGTGGAAGGAGTTAGAGTAATTCAGAGTTTAGTGTTAGTTAGGGTTAGTCAGTGAAAGTATCATGGAGAAACTAAGCTTTTTTTTCTCTGTTGGAAATCACTGTTCACACTCAGGTGTGGGCCCAGTTAAAATGACTTGCACTCTTTATCTGTGCAACAAACAAATGACTTTAGTTAGTTGCAGCTGTTGTACTTTCTTTAAAAAAGGGGGCCTCTCGCAAAAAGCAGAGTAGTGTTAAACCCTTGTTGTTCCTAGTGTGGTCCCAGGACTGGCAGCACTAATAATTGCCTAGGAGATTATTAGAAATGCAGAATCTCAGGCCCCACCCTAGACCTACTGAATCTGAATTTGCATTTTAACATTGGTACCATGTGATTTCTTTGTGCATTAAAGTTTGAGAAGCATTGTGTTAGATCCTGATCTTGTTATGTCCTATTTGAAATGGAAAAGTAATTTCATAAGTGTTTTTGTTCTCTAGTGGCATATTTTGTGTGTACACAGTTGAAAGTTGTCAGAAATGACAATCAAGTACCTAAGCTGCTTTACCTCACCACTACAAATGAGAGTGGAGTGTTTATTACTGGTGAGTAATTTCTTTGTGTATATTATTAGAAATATATTTTCTCTTCCCTAGAATCCTTCAGTACATATTAACTTTTATATAATAACATTCAACTACATGATAGCTTTATTTTGACTTCCTTTATTACTATGAGTGTTTTAGCAAAGAATTTTTGGCCTGTGAAATACGTTGCTTATGGATTACTTACGAATGAGGCAATGATTTTGTGACTCAGTGGAAAATTGCATTTATATCCTTCAGTCAACTTTAATTCCTGCTTGGCATAGAATGTAGATAATCATAAATTGCTTGATAGATTGAAGACCTGGTTAGGCCTGGTATCATAATATGGATTCTGTTAACAATATTTTAAAATTCTAAATGAAAACAAAACTGAGTGTCAAATTGCAGCCCCAAGATCTTATGTTTTATTTATATAACAAGAGAGGTCTCATTACTTGTCTGCAAGTATATTGTTTTTCCCTATTCCCTCCAATAATAGGATCAAAACATTAAAGAAAAACGTTTCCAAATGAGAGAGTGAGGAAATAGTGTGGAATGGGGTGTTTACCAGATTGTTACCATGCTGGTAATTAAGAAATTTGTTAAAAGAAGAGTCCTAGGAAAGGTGTAACATACATCTTTGTCAATGCATATCTTATTTTATAAATACTATCAGATGTGAATATAGCACTTTTAAGTATGCTTTAAGAACATAAATTTAAATGCTGAGCCATATTCATAGGAAGTTTCATTCATACATGATGCCATAATTTCAGGTTAATTCGTAGTTTAAAAATCGGTTATTTCAGAAGATGTCAACCATTTGGATGGTTAGAAAAATTCAAATTATTAGTTTTTCTTCTTCCTGTGATTTCTAGCATCCTATAGCTAGCTACAGTTTAGTCCACTTAAACTCTAATACACAGTGTGTCTGATTTCCTTCTTAGGATTTATTTACTGTCTTTGGATAATTATACATAGTGAATAAGTAAACTTGACTGTTTTTTTCTTGGTGATAAAAGAGGGATTGTTTTAATAGTAAACTGTTTTTACACAAAAATTTGCATACAGATTGTTACAGTGACATTTTTATTTCTCATTTTTTATGATTTACCCTTCCCGCGAGGAGGTCATAGAGGCCAGCCCTATACGTATGATGCCAAGGTAAAAAACTTTATTCAATGGATTAGAACAAAGTCTGATTCCGGGGAACAGAAGAATATGGTTATTGGTGGATATTACCCCTATCCACCAGTGCCAGAGACATTTTCCAAGTATAGTAGTTCTATTAAAGGTACTAATGTAATTGCCAGTCCTTCTAAATATGTTTATATTTTATATGTATGGCTTATGCTATTTCAATTAGTCATCTTTATTCTTTTCTTTTATGGGAGTGATCTAAAGTTGAGCAACATTCACCGATAATAGCTTTGTCTTAATGCAGATCTAAAAATATATGTCACGTATTTTCTATATAGTTTTCCCTATATCTCGCATGGTGGTCTAAAGATTAATACTTTGATTTTTATCAGACTGGAAGAAAAGAGAAAACACAGATGATAACCAACTGGAGATATAGGTTGAGTATTCCTAATCCAAAAATCTGAAATCTGAAATGTTCCAAAACCTGAAACTTCTTGAGTACTGAAGTGACACTCAAAGAACTACTCATTGGAGCAGTTCAGATTTTGGAATTTTGCATTAGGGAAGCTGAACTGATAAGTATAATACAAATATTCCAAAATAAAGAAAATCAGAAATCTGAAATATTCTGGTCCAATGTATTTCAGAGAAGGGATGTTCAGCCTATAAATATCTTTATTTAATGTCATTGAGATCACATCTGACCTTGGTGTAGATCTCAATTGCTATGATGTTATACAGAAAGACTAAAGATATCTAAAGGAGACACTGGGTAACTTGATATTCAGAGACTGACAACTGTATTATGCGACTCTTGTGGAATGATATATATTGTGTTTAACACAATTGAGTGCTATCTTTAAATATGAAATGATGCCAAAATAAATGAGATGCTGAATTTGGAATTGAAGTACTGATGAGAAGCCTACTATTAATATACTTTTTAGTAGAATTAATATATGACAGTTGAAAAGTTTAGCACAAGCATGTTCTTTTTTAAAAAGCTATGAGATAATTGCATGGTTTTGGAAAAAAAGAGAAACTTTAAAATGCGGACCTATCATCATCTAAATATTGGCATCCTCTTATACATCATAATGCTAGCAATATGTAATAGTGTTTGAAATAATTAAAATGTGTTTTTCTATGCAGTGGCTAGGCAACACTTTATAGTTTGAAATATAATATGTAAATTGCATTTAATATGCAAAATGTATTTTGCAAATGAGGGGTACAGAGTGGAAGCCTGTATTCAAATTTAACTGATAAAAGTATTTTGCCTATTTCACAAAATTATATAAAAGGATGCCAGAAATAAACACAGTGTCTCACAGTTAATGTAGTAAGTTTATAATTTTGTATTGTGAAATTACATTGCAAATCTAATTCTTATTTTTATCATTTCAGTTCTTTAAAACTTACAATTTTCTTGGACTTTTTTGCAGTTGAGTCGCTCTTGACAGCTATAAGTGAAGTCAGGAAGGAGATTGAAGACTTGCAGTATAGGGAACAAAAGCGCATTGCAATTCAGGGGATAATTACTGCTATAAAGTATATCCCCCATAGCAGTGCGACTGAAAGTGCCTCAGCATCAGAAACACTTCGGGTATGGTGCCAGAGAATTAATAGTATTTCTCTGAAAGCACTGTGATTATGATTGCAATTGATACCTTTTACATTTTATTCAGAACTCACGTGTATTGACTCTTAATAATGTAAGCCTAAGAGAAAACATTAGGTTGGTGCAAAAGGCATTGTGGTTTTTGCCTATAAAAGTAATGGCAAAAACCGCAATTCCTTTTGCACCAACCTAATATTTTTACTTTTTTGTTTGTTTCCTTTTTGTGTCATTTATTTGGGGGCAGACTAGGCCAATAATGATTATAGCCTCTTGACATTTCCCAAGGCCCTCAAAACTTGGTATCCTGTTTTTGCATTCTGTGTAATTTGAGGCTATTGTGGGTGTTTTAAATTTCTAGGTGGTATCTATGACTATAGTAATTTCCTACCTTTTGTCCAGGCCAGTACTACAGGAAAGCTTTCATGGGAAGTTTTCTCTATATCTGGCATAGTAGTCTTACCCAGGTTCTATAACTCTTCTAGAATAAATAGTTTAGTATTATAGAAGATGCCAGTTCTGGAATATTGGCACAATCAAGACAAACAAGTTAGTTTTTCCCATGAGTTTATCTTTTTAAACACTACGTCCAGGACTACTACTATTTATATGGAAATAAGTGTTTAATCCAGCTTTTCAGATAGTAGTATAAGAAGGACTTTTGTTTGTCTTCCTTTTAAAAAATATTTTAATAGCAGATGGATTAGATTCAATCATTTTCATAAAAGCACTGTTATGATTGAAGTTTTGCCAGAACTGTTGATTATGAAAAATGAATACACTAAAATTGTAGTCTTTTATGAGATTAATAATTGTGAATTAGCATAAAGTGTTTTCTCTAAATTATTGGTTTTAGAATGCTAACAGACCCTCGACCTCTCAAGCAGCTAGAGTAGAAATTCAAGAAAGAAATGGTAAACGGCATCAAGATGATGAGCCTGTGAATTCTCAGTATTTCCAAACTACATCTACAAATTTAAGTCTGAGCAATAAAATAAGAATTCTTCAAGGCCCACACGCTAATCCGTAAGTCATTTGTATTAAGTATATGTAAAGTATATTTTTTCTTTTGGTTTATCTCTACCCTGTAAAATAAGCAATTATCGTAGAAGCTGTATTAATTTGTTAGGGCCCCCATAACAAAATACCACAACTGAGTGACTTAAACACCGAAATTTGTTGTCTCAAAGTTCTGGACGATAGAGTTCAAGATCAAGGTGTCAACAGCATTGGTTCCCTCAGGGCTGCGAGAGAGAATCTGTTCAATGCCTCTCTCCTAGCCTCTTAGTGTGCTGGCAATCTTTGGCATTCCTTAACTTGTAGAAGCATCACCCCAATCTCTGCCTTCATATTCACATGGAGTTCTCTCTGTGTAATGTCTGTGTCCAAATTTCACCTTTTTCATAAGGATACCACTCATATTGGATTAGGGGACCACCCTAATCCAGTATGACGTCATCTTTATCAGTAACATCTGCTATGACCCTATTTCCAAATAAGGTCATATTCAGAAGTCCTGAGGGTTAGGACTTCATCATATGAATTTTGTGGGGACACAATTCAACCCATAAGTCTGCCCTCTGGTCCCACAAAATTCCTGTCCTTCTCATATGCAAAATAGGTTCACCTCATCACAACATCCCCAAAAGTCTTATCCCATAGCAGCATCAATTCTAATCCAAAATCTCATCTAAATCTCATATGGATGTAATTCATCCATCCATGATCATGGTGATTTATCCTGGGGCAAAATTCTTCTGCATCTGTATACCTATAAAATCAAACAAGTTATCTGTCCAGAATACAGTGATGAGATAGGTATAGGATAGACACTCCCATTCTGAAAGAGAGAAATTGGAAAGAAAAGGGGGATCATGGATCACAAGCAACTCCAAAACCTAGCAAGGCAAATAAATTGCATTAGATTTTAAGGCTTCAGAATTATTCTCTTCGCCACAGTCTTATGTCCTCTGGGCTCACTGGGGTAGCATCCCCACTTCTACAATCCTGGGTGATGGCCCCACACTCTGGAACCAAGGAAATGAACCCACCCTCTGGAATTGAAAAGGGAGCCCTTGTCCTCTGAAACCAAGGAGGTAGTCTCACTCCCAAGGTCATTCTTCCATTTTCTTGAACAACAAGAACATTATAGCTTACATTTGCTTACCAGTTGTTTAAGCATGGGTCTTTACTACAAAACATTCATACATTATGAATTGTACATGATTGGAAGTTTTGGTTTCTTTAAAGTGTCAGGAAAGCCCAAACACTCATAAAGCAGAGTGCAGAATCACTTTAGATTTTAAGATTTTAAAAATTCCAATCTTTTAGAGTGTGCCCAGGTGCACAGCAGTTTTTGGTTGTGAATAAGTAATAGGTAAAATTTTTAATTTATTTTTTAAAATTGTTTAACTTTTAATTTTTGTGGGTACATTTAGTAGGTATATATATATTTATGGGGGTACATGAGATGTTTTGATACAAGCATACAATGTGAAATAAGAATGTCATGGAGAATGGGGTATCCATCCCATCAAGCATTTATCCTTTGTATTACAATCAAATTACACTCTTTTAGTTACATTTAAATGTACAATTAAGTTATTATGGACTATAGTCACTCTGATATGCTATCAAGTTGTAGGTCTTATTCATTCTTTCTAGCTATTTATTTGTACCCGTTAAACGTCTTCACTTCCCCGCACCCCCCTGCTACCCTTCCCAGCTTCTGGTAACCGTCCTTCTAAACTCTACCTTTATGAGTTCACTTGTTTGATTTTTAGATCCCACAAATAGGTGAGAACACGGAATGTTTATCTTTCTATGCTTGGCTTATTTCACTTAACATAATGATCTCCAGTTCCATCCATGTTGTTGCAAATCACTGGATCTCATTTTTATGGCTAAATAGTACTCCATTGGGTATATGTATCACATTTTCTTTATCCACTCATCTGTTGATGGACATGTAGGTTGCTTCCAAATCTTAGCTATTATAAACAGTGCTGCAGCAACATAGGAGTGCAGATATCTCTTTGGTATACTGATTTCCTTTCTCCTGGGTGTATACCCAGCAGTGGAATTGCTGGATCACATTGTATTTCAATTTTCAGTTTCTTTGAGGAACCTCCAAACTGTTCTCCATAGTGGTTGTACTAATTTACATTCCCACCAACAACGTACAGAGTTCCTTTTCTCCACATCATCACCAGCATTTGTTATTGCCTGTATTTTGGATTTAAGCCGTTTTAACTGAGGTAAAATGGTATCTATCCACGGCTTTTTGAGGGTTTTTTTCATGAAGGGATGTTGAATTTTATCAAATTTTTTTCAGCATCTAATGAAACGATTGTATGGTTTTGATTTGCATTTCTCTGATGATCAGTGATGTTGAGCACCTTTTCATGTGCCTGTTTGCCATTTGTATACCTTCTTTTGAGAAACGTCTATTCAAATCTTTTGCCCGTTTTTTATTGCATTATTAGATTTATTCCTATAAGTTGTTTGAGCTCCTTATATATTCTGGTTATTAATCGCTTGTCAGATGGGTAGTTTGCAAGTATTTCCTCCCATTCTGTGGGTTGTCTCTTCACTTTGTTGATTGTTTCCTTTGCTGTGCAGAAGCTTTTCACCTTGATGTCAATCTATTTGTCCATTTTTGCTTTGGTTGCCTGTTCTTGTGGGGTATTACTCAAGAAATTTTTGCCCAGACGAATGTCCTGTAGATTTTGCCCAATGTTTTCTTGTAGTAGTTTCATATCTCGATGTGTTAGATTTAGGTCTTTAATCCATTTTGAGTTGATTTTTGTATATGGCAAGAGATAGGGGTATAGTTTCATTCTTCTGAATATGGATATCCAGTTTTCCCCGCACCATTTATTGGAAAGACTGTCTTTACCCCAGTGTATGTTCTTGGCACCTTTGTTAAAAATGAGTTCACTTTAGGTGTGTGGATTTGTGTGTTGATCAATTGAAATGATCGTATGGTTTTGATCCTTTAATCTGTTGATATGATATATCACATTGATTTGCATATGTTGATTAGGATAGCTTTGGCTATTCTGGGTCTTTTGTGGGTCCATCTAAATTTTAGGATTGTTTTTTCTGTTTCTGTGAAGAATGTCATTGGTATTTTGGCAGGGATTGCATTGAATATGTAGATTGCTTTGGGCAGTATAGACATTGTAATAAATTGATTCTTCCAATACATGATCATACAGTATTTTTCCATTTTTGAATGTCCTCTTCAATTTCTTTCATCAGTGTTTTATAGCTTTCATTATAGACATCTTTCACTTGTTTGGTTATGTTCATTTCTAGGTATTTAATTTTATGTGTGGCTGTCGTAAATGGGATTACTTTTTTATTTCTTTTTCACATTTTTCACTTTTGGCATAGAGAAGTGCTACTGATTTTTGTATGTTGATTTTGTATCCTGCAACTTTAGTGAGTTTACGAGTTCTAATAGTTTTCTTGTGGAGTCTTTAAGTTTTTCCAAATATAAAATCATATCCTCTGCAAACAAGGATTATTTGACTTCTTCCTTTCCAAGTTGGATGCCCTTTATTTCTTTCTCTTGTCTGATTGCTTTAGCTAGGACTTCCAGTACTATGCTGAATAACAGGGGTGAAAGTGTGCATCCTTGTTGTCTTCCAGATCTGAGGAAAGGCTTTCAGTTTTTCCCCATTAAGTATGATACTAGTTGTGGGTCTTTCATATATGGTTTTTATTATGCTGAAGTACGTTCCTTCTATCCACAGCTTTTTGAGGGTTTTTATCATGAAGGGATATTGAATTTTATCAAATGTTTTTTCAACATCAATTGAAATGATTGTATGGTTTTGATCCTTTATTCTGTTGATATGGTATATCACATTGATTTGCATATGTTGAACCATCTTGGCATCCCAGGGATAAATCTCCCTTGGTCATGATGAGAGATCATTCTAATATATTGTTGAATTTGGTTTGCTAGTATTTTGTTGAGGATTTTTGTATCAAAATTCTTCAGAGATATTGACCTGTAGTTTTCTTTTATGGATGTGTCTTTGTCTGGTTTTGTTATAAGGGTAATACTGGCCTTGCAGAATGGGTTTGGAAGTATTCCTTCCTCCTCCATTTTTTTGAATAGTTTGAGTAGGATTGATCTTAGCTCTTCTTGAAATGTTTGGTAGAATTCATCAGTGTAGCCATTGGATCCCAGGCTTTTCTTTACTGGGAGACTTTTTGTTACAACTTCCATCTCATTACTTGTTATTGGTCTGTTCAGGTTTTGGATTTCTTCCTGGTTCAATCTTGGTAGGTTGTATGTATCTACGAATTTGTTCATTTCTTCTACATTTTCCATTTTATTGTCATATGGTTGTACATAGTAGCCACTAATGAACCTTTGAATTTCTGCAGTATCAGTTGTAAAAGCTCCTTTTTCATTTCTAATTTAATTTATTTGGATCTTCTCTCTTTTTTTCATGGTCTGGCTAAATGTAAGTTTTGTTTTACTTTTCAAGAAAGCAGCTTTTTGCTTCATTGATCTTTTGTATTGATTTTCTCATTTGAATTTTATTTATTTATGCTCTGATCTTGTTTTCTTCCACTACTTTGGGTTTGTTTTGCTCTTGCCTTTCTAATTCTTTAAGATGCATCATTAGGTTGCTTATTTGAAGTTTTTCTTCTTTTTTGTTGGAGGCACTTATAGCTGTAAATGTCCCTCTTACTACTGCTTTTGCTGTATCCCTTAGGTTTTGTTATGTTTTGTTTCTATTTTCATTTGTTTCGAGCAATTTTTCAATTTTCTTCTTAATTTCTTCATTGACACATTGGTAATTGAAGAACATGCTGTTTAATTTCTATGTATTTGTATAGTTTCCAAAATCATTCTTGTTACTAATTTCTAGTTTTACTCCATTGTGGACAGAAAAGGTGCTAGATATTATTTGTTTATTTGAATGTTTTAAGACTTGTTTTGTGACCTAACATATGATCTATCCTTGAGAATGATCCATGTGCTGGGGAAAAGAATGTGTATTCTGCAGCTGTTGGATTACATGTTCTGTAAATATCTATTAATTAGATCCATTTGATCTACAGTGCAGATTAAGTCCAATATTTCTTTGTTGATTTTCTGTCTAGAAGATTTGTCCAGTGCTGAAAGTGGGGTGTTGAAGTCTCTAGCTATTATTGTATTGCGGCCTATCTGTCTCTTTAGCTCTAATAATAATTGGTTTATATATCTGGGTGCTCCAGTGTTGGGTGCATACATATTTAAAATTGTTATATTGTCTTGCTGGATTGACTCCTTTATCATTATATAGTGATCTTCTTTGTCTCTTCTTATTGTTTTTGTCTCAAAATCGATTTTGTCTGATATAAAGATAGCTACTCCTTATTATTTTTGTCTCAAAATCGATATTGTCTGATATAAAGATAGCTACTCCTACGGTTTTTTGGTTTCCATTGACATGGAATACCTTTTACCATCCTTTTATTTTCAGTTTACATGTATCTTTATAGGTAAAGTATGTTTCTTATAAGCAACAGATCAATGGATTTTGCCGCTATGGGATAAGACTTTTGGGGCTGTTGTGATGGGGTGAACCTATTTTGCATATGAGAAGGACAGGAATTTTGTGGGACCAGAGGGCAGACTTATGGGTTGAATTGTGTCCCCACGAAATTCATACGATGAAGTCCTAACCCTCAGGACTTCTGAATATGACCTTATTTGGAAATAGGGTCATAGCAGATGTAACTGATAAAGATGAGTTAATACTTTCATAGAGAGCTAAGTCTTGTGGAAGAGACAGACTTTTAAACCTGTAATTTCAATATGATATGGTGAATGCCATGATAGAAGTTTATTCACAGTACTGTAATAGCATATACAAGGGGCAGTTAGCCTTGGCAAGAGATCAAGGGAAGCTTCTTGTAGGAAATTATGCTGGAGCTAAATCCTGAAGGATGAGTAAGAGTTAACCAGGCAAATGAAAGGGGACATAGGATTGTTCCAGGCAGAAAGAAAAGGGTGAAGGTTTAAAGCACCATGGGACTAATAAGAAACTATGAAATGAAATTGGAAAGGCAGGCCAGATTGTTTCCCATAATTTTTGAACAAAGAAAACGTAAAAACTAGGCCATTGCACTTATTTCATTTTTACTTATTTATTTTTAATTTTTGTAAGTATATGTTAGGTGCATTCATGAAATGTTTTGATGCAGGCATACAATGCATAATAATCACATCATGGAGAATGGGGTATCCATCCCCTCAAGCATTTATCCTTTGTGTTACAAACAATTAAATTACACAGTCTTTTAGTTATTTTAAAATGTACAGTGAAGTTATTATGGACTATAGTCACCCTGTTGTGCTATCAAATAGTAGGTCTTATTCATTCTTTCTATATTTTTGTACCCATTAACCATCCATACCTCTCCCAAACTCCCCTACTCCCCTTCCCAGCCTCTGGTAACCATTCTTCTTCTACTCTCTATCTCCATGTGTTCAGTTGTTTTAATTTTTAGCTCCCACAAATAAGTGAGAACATGCAATGTTTATCTTTTATTGCCTATCTTATTTCCACTTAACACAATGATCTCCAGTTCTATCCATGTCATTGCAAATGACAGGATCTTAATCATTTTATGCCTGAATAGTGCTCCATTGTGTATATGTACCACATTTTCTTTATCTATTCATCTGTTGATGGACTCTTAGGTTGCTTCCAAATATTAGCTATTGTAAAAGCTTCTGCAACAAACATGGAAGTGCAGCTATCTCTTTGATATACTGATTTTCTTTCTTTTGGGTATATACCAAGCAGGGGGGATGCTCGATTATATGGTAGCTCAATTTTTAATTTTTGTAGAAACCTCCAAACTGTCTTCATAGTGGATATACTAATTTACATTCCTACCAACATTATACAGAGTTTTCCCATTCTCCATATTCTTGTCAGCATTTGTTATTTGCCTGTCTTTTGGATTTAAGCCACTTTTACTGGGGTGAGATGATATCTCATTGTAGTTTTGATTTGGGTTTCTCTGATGATCAGTGATGTTGAGCACCTTTTCATATACCTGTTTGCCATTTATATGTCTTTTTTTGAGAAATGTCTGTTACAGAAATGTCATTTCTCATAAAAATGTCCAATCTTTTCCCCATTTTTCATCAAATTATTAGCTTTTTTCCTTTACAGTTTTATTTGAGCTCCTTGTGTATTCTGGTTATTAATCCCTTGTCAGATGAGTAGTTTGCAAATATTTTCTCCCATTCTGTGGGTTGTCTCTTCACTTTGATTATTTCGTTTGCTCTGCATGCACTAAATTTTAAATTTCTGTCATAAAGAATAAAAATATTATCTTCAGTTAATATTTAATAAAATTAATGCTCCCTTTTATGGAATAATCTTTACAATTTAAATCTATTGCAGTATTTGAGTTGTTTTATATATGTATATTTTTCATAA
Source organism: Pan paniscus (assembly GCF_029289425.2). Taxonomy (NCBI): domain Eukaryota; kingdom Metazoa; phylum Chordata; class Mammalia; order Primates; family Hominidae; genus Pan; species Pan paniscus. The sequence goes on from NC_073272.2 coordinate 106,133,546, forward strand.
TTATTAGTGTATGTTAATGTATTATTCAACAAACTTAACCTGTATATTTTCTAAATTTATTGAATTAAAATAAATTCTGAATAGAACCAGTTGATTTGTTTTTCATTTGAGACTCTTTTTATAAGGATTGGTTATACTCTTCTTATCCTTTATAGAGTTGCTGTACCTCAACCAGGAGCTTCTGTACAAACAAAGGGAATTAAACCAGGCATGCCAAGCATCTTCAACCGTATGTTACTATTTGTTATTATTATTTATGAAAACTTTATGAAACATTATTCTATGAAGATTACTATTTAATTACTAAGCACAAGTAATACATGCTTAGAATGTATACTTTGCATATAGTAATATTAGCTTAGGTCACTGTCAAAAGTGTACTGATCAATTTGGTATCATCCCAAAAGTGAAAGTAATTTTAAACAAACTTATACTTACCAGTTTGTTTCATTAGTAATAGTATATCTCTTCAAATGTACTATTTTTAATAGAAGAATAAGTAGGAAGTTTAATTTTTAATTGACAACAAATATGGATAGCTCTTAAAAGTAAATTGTATCTTCTTTCTTTGCTATTGGGTTGGCTGATTTGAACTTTGGCCTCATTTCTGAAGTGATTTCATAATACAATTTTTTCTGGTGGGGTGTCCGTAGAGTAGTTTGGTTTAAGTCAGATCTTATCAGGTATCATCTCTCTGGATTAGACTTTTTAGCACTTTATTTCCTTGCTTTGCTTTTGGTGTTATTTTGTTTTCATCCTCCACCTAGACAAAAGTGATACTGTCATTTTATTGAATACTACCTTGTTAAATTTGATGTCTCAACGAACCTTTCCAAAGTATTTAAATATGACTTTTGTTGATTGTTACATGATATAAAATTGGAGCATTGTGAACAAGTCCATTCTAAACATTTTAAATCTTTTTAGAAACATCTGTCCTTACCTATTAGATTTATGTGGGTTAGTTAATAATAGATTTTTATTCATTTCTCCTGTCATATTCTAGACTGATTATTCTCTATGAGGCTGAATACTTTGTCCAAAAGTTTCAATGAGCACTTTAGATGATTTCAGTAAAAAATGTAATTTGCGTACTTATGGAGAAAAAGATTATTTTTCCCAGCTAAGCATAATTTGAATTAAAAAAATGTTCCTCAGGCAATGGATCTTGCCTGGACTCTAAATTCTAAAAATGAAGGAGAAAACCATAATTGTTCCCAGGTTTTGTGATTCTCTGTTTAATATCCAAGAAAGCAATTAAATTCTATTCTTCAGCTTGTCAGCTTGGTGATTAAACTTCATACAGATTTCTATATTAGCATCTGCTAAGATTATCCCATCTCTTTTACCTACAGAAGATAATATGGTACTTCTCACAATTATATAATAGTAGTACCAGCCATTTATTGAGCATTTATGTGTCAGGCACTGTGCTGAGCTTTATGGACACATTTTGTTTATCTCACAGGAAGTGGTTATTTGAAATTAATTTCAACTTTTCCTTCCTATTCCATGCTGTTTTGGAGAAAGCTCTTGTTCAGATGTAAGTTAATCATTCACTTGCTAACTAAAATTGAAAGATAGAATGGATTGAGTCTTAGGTTGCAGAAAGAAATAAATCCAAGAATAGCCTGACAGACCAGTAGCAAAAGGAGGGATTGCCTTATGGTAAATCTGGCTGATTGAAAACCCACAAAAGAAAAACATTATAATATAAGTATCTAATCAAGCTCTAAACAAGAATGAAAAATCACCAGGTGCCAGAAACAAAAAAGGAATTTAAATTTACTAGTGAGTAGGAACCAAAACTGAAAGTGTTCATAGACATCTCAGAACTAGATAGAGACCTTAATTTTCATGGGCTGAGGTATAATAACCACATGGGAAGGAGAGTCCAGACCACAGGCCTCCTACTTGTGAAGAAGTAAAACTAATGTAAAGTTGGAAGTTTGCAGAAGGGCAGAAAAATTGTGACCATGAATGTGGAGAGATATCAAAGAGCTTCCTGTATCTCCTGGGCAATGGGTAAGAAAAAGTCATCTGAGAGAAAGTGGAATCCCAGACCTGTGCAGCATGGAAGTATGGTTGCAGTTCACATGATTAAAATGGTGAGGCTACTGAACTAAGGAGTTAACACTAATATCTGGTCCAAAATCAGTGAAATCAAGACCCTAAGGTCTAGACAAAGGCAGTTGTGAAACTTCCTAAAAGGGAGGTTTCTTGTAACCTAGGGTGCTTGGGATTCCCTTGGAAAACAATATCTACAGAAAATGGATTCATGGTGAAAAATTACAAACTTCCAAAGGAAATGAGCTACTACTGAAAAGCAATGTGATCAGATGTAACACATGGATGAATTTATACCCCAGGAACTAGAAATACTAGGCCAATCAGAAAGAGGCTTTGAAACGTATGTTTATTATTTTTATAATTTTTTATAGAGATAGTGTCTCACTATGTTTCCCAGGTTGATCTCAAACTCCTGGCCTCACGTGATCCTCCAGCCTCAGCCTTCCAAAGTGCTGGGATTACAGGTGTGAGCCATCACATCCAGCTCTAAAATAAACATGTTTAAAAAGTTAAAGGAATAAATAAAAGTCAGTAGGTTGGAAACAGAAAAATATGAAGAACTGACATATGTGAAAAAGGTATCCACACACACACTTATCGGTAGAGGATGAGTAGAATAATAGATAAATGCAGATGAAGAAATAATTTAGTGTATTTGGAGATACTGATGAAATCACACCAGAGAGTGGTAAAGAGTTTAGAAAGGTAAAATACAAGTTGAGAGACATAGTGGATAGGATGAGAAAGTCCAATTTATATCTAATAAAGGTTCAGGAGGACAGAACAGAGATAGTTAGGAAGAAGCAGTATTTGAAGAGGGTATTTTTTCAAAATTGTATATATATAAAAATGAATTATTAAATTGAAGGATCACAGTGAATTCTGAGTAGAATAAAAATAAACTGTATCTAGACATATGATATGTGATAAATCATACAGACCATGATAGTGAACCTGCAGAGCATCAAAGATAAACATCCTTAAAACTACCAGAGATAAAAAAAAAGACAGATTTATCAACAAAGAAAACAAAATTAGACGGAAAAATTTCCCAAAAACAATAATGCTTTAGACAGTGAAATATCTTCAAAGTGTTGAGATAATTCCTAACCTGGAATTTTATGTCTACCTAAACAATCAAGCAAGAGTGACGGTGAAATAAAGATATTTTCAGATAGTCAGAGACTAAAAGAGTTATTACTTGTAGAGTCTCAATGAAAGAATTACTAAAGAATTCTGAGAGATGGAAAATCAAACCAAAAGGAAATATCAGAATGTAAGAAGCAATGGTAAGCAAAGAAGTTAGTAAAATATTGGTAAATATAAATAAATATATGCAGTAGAAATTAATAACTATGGTAACAAATTATTTCATGGGATTTGAAACAAAGTCGAATGAAAATACTATTTAAGGTGAAATGGATGGAAAGATGAGAATTAAAGCATTCTAAGATCATTGTATCTTTATGGAAAATAGAGATTTATATACTGCAGGCTTTGTAAATTTAAACTTGTGAGTTAAAAATTTAAGATCAAGCTGAAAGAATAGGATAGAATGTGTAACTTCTGAAGCAGCACAGAAAAAAAGGGGAGGAATTATGAAAAATTTTTCAGGGCAGTAAAGGTAGAAAAAAGGGGGAAAAAGCAAAGAAAAAGCATGATTAAAATAAAACATGGGCTGGGCATGGTGGCTTATGTCTGTGATTCCTGCACTTGGGGAGTCTGAGACAGGAAGATTACTTGAGGCCAGGAGTTCAAGACTAGTCTGGGCAACATAATGGGACTCCATCTCTCTCTCTCTTTTTTTTTTAAGATAAAACACAAAATGATATAGCTGAGATAATTCTGAATTATCAACAATTTCAATAAATGTAAACATATTAAACTTTCGTATTTCAATCTTAAAAATTAATCCAGTTACATCCTACATATAAGGGACACACTTAAGCCTGGTGCAGTGGCATGCACCTATAGTCCTAGCTACTCAGGAAGCTGAGGCAGGAGGATCACTTGAGCCCAGGAGTTTGAGACTGTAGTGTGCTATGATTGTGTCTGTGAATAGCCACTGCACTTCAGCCTGGGCAACATAGTGAGAACCAATCTCAAAAGAAATTTTTTTTAAGAGAGAGACATACTTAAGCAAAATTATATAAAAAGTTGAAAATAAAGGAATGGCAAAATATATACCTGATATATACTAACCAAGAGAAAAGTGGTATAGCAATATTCATATGAAGTAAATAGAATTTAAGGTAAAAACTGTAAGTAAAGATAAATAGGGACGATATAGAATATATAGGATGATAAATGGACATTCCACTAAGAATACAGTAACAATCATGAATGTGTATAACATATAATATAATCTTAAAAAGGTAAATAACCTGGTGGATTTTAAGAGCAGTTGGTGCACATAACAGTCATGGTGCACTCCTCTTAAAATAATAGAACAAGGAGACAAAAACATCATTAAATGCACACACACACACACACACACACGCCACTGAAAACCAGGATAAACGATATCTTAAAAGAAGCAAAAGAGAAAAGAAAAAAATACACATAAGTCACAAAGGATCAAAGACAAGCATGACAGCAGATGTCTCTTAAGAAATCATGTAATCACGGAGCATGCCTATATTACCAGTGACTTGGGAGGCTGAGGCAGGAGATTCGCTTGAATTCAGGAGGCGGAGGTTGCAGTGAGCCAAAATTGCACCACTGCACTCTAGCCTGGGTGACAGAGTGAGATTCTGTCAAAAAAAAAAAAAAAAACCTGTAAACTTAGAATTCTATACACAGTGACTATAACTTTTAAAAATAAAGGCAAAATAAAGACAAAAGCTGCAAAAGCTGCAAAAGCTGAGAGAATTCATCACCACGAGACCTACACAATGAAAAATATTAAAGGAAGTTCTTCAGGCGGAAAATGTATAGCACCTGATAGAAATTTTTATCTAAGTAAAGGAAGATAAAGCACTAGAATTAGTAAATAGGTGGGTAAAATAAAATATATTTTCTCATTTCTCTTTTAGATCAGAAATAATAAAAATATATTGTGGAGTTTATAGTTTATATAGAAGTAAAGTGTTATGAAAAAATAGCATGATGACTGGAGGGGATATGGAAATACACTGTTCTAAAATTCTTACACTACATGCATGAAGATGCATAGCATCATTTGAAGGTAGATTGTAGTAAGTTAATGTTGTATATTGTAGACCTTGGAGAAAACACTAAAAAAAAAGTGTAGCTAATCAATAGCAGGGCTTAATGGGATTATTTTTTATTTTATTTTATTTTATTTTATTTTATTTTATTATACTTTTAAGTTCTAGGATACATTTGCAGAACGTGCAGGTTTGTTACATAGGTATATATGTGCCATGATGGTTTGCTGCACCCATCAACCCATCGTCTACATTAGGTATTTCTCCTAATACTATCCCTCCCCTAGCCCCCAACATGCCGACAGGCCCCAGTGTGTGATGTTCTCCTCCCTGTGTCCATGTGTTCTCATTGTTCAACTCCCACTTGTTAGTGAGAACATGCAGTGTTTGGTTTTCTGTTCTTGTGTTAGTTTACTGAGAATGATGGTTTCCAGCTTCATCCATGTCCCTGAAAAGGACATGAACTCATCCTTTTTTATGGCTGCATAGTATTCCATGGTGTATATGTGCCACATTTTCTTTATCCAGTCTATCATTGTTGGACATTTGGAATGGTTCCAAGTCTTTGCTATTGTGAACAGTGCCTCAATAAACATAAGTGTGCATGTGTCTTTATAGTAGAATAATTTATAATCCTTTGAGTATATACCCAGTAATGGGATTGCTGGGTCAAATGGTATTTCTGGTTCTAGATCCTTGAGGAATCACCAAACTGTCTTCCACAATGGTTGAACTAATTTACACTCCCACCAACAGTGTAAAAGCATTCCTATTTCTCCACATCCTCTCCAGCATCTGTTGTTTCCTGACTTTATAATGATCACCATTCTAACTGGCATGAGATGGTATCTCATTATGGTTTTGATTTGCATTTCTCTAATGACTAGTGATGATGAGATTTTTTTTCATATGTTTTTTGGCTGCATAAATATCTTCTTTTGAGAAGTGTCTGTTCATATCCTTCACCCACTTCTTGATGGGGTTGTTTATTTTTTTCTTGTAAATTTGTTTAAGTGACCAGTGGAACAGAACAGAGGCCTCAGAAATAACACCACACATCTACAACCATCTGATCTTTGACAAACCTGACAAAAACAAGCAATGGGGAAAGGATTCCCTATTTAATAAATGGTGTTGGGAAAACTGGCTAGCCATGTGCAGAAAACTTAAACTGGACCCCTTCCTTACACCTTATACAAAAATTAACTCAAGATGGATTAGACTTAAACGTAAGACCTAAATCCATAAAAACCCTAGAAAAAAACCTAGGCAATATCACTCAGGACATAGGCATGGGCAAAGACTTAGGAATAAAACACCAAAAGCAATGGCAACAAAAGCCAAAATTGACAAATGGGATCTAATTAAACTAAAGAGCTTCTGCACAGCAAAAGAAACTATCATCAGAGTGAACAGGCAACCTACAGAATGGGAGAAAATTTTTGCAATGTATCCATCTGACAAAAGGCTAATATCCAGAATCTATAAAGGGATTATTTTTTAAAGCATTCAATCCAAGAGAAGGCAGGAAAAGAGAAAATTGATCTAAGGAATAGATGAGTCAAAGAGAAACAATAGAAAAGTAGCAAATTTAAGTCCTTCCATGGTTAATTGCAGGCATACCTCAGAGATATTGTGGGTTTGGTGCCAAACCATTAGAATAAAGTGAAAACTGCAGTAGAGCAAATAACACAAATTTTTAGGTTTTTCAGTACATATAAAAGTTATGTTTACATTCTAATAAGTATGCAATATCATTATATCCAAAAATGTACATACTTGAATTTAAAAATACTGTATTGCTAATAAATGCTAACCATCATCTGAGCCTTAAGTGAGTCATAGTCTTTTTGCTGGCGGAGGGTCTTGCCTTATGCTGATGGCTGTGGCAGTTTCTTTTTCTTTTTTTTTTTAAGTTGTTATTAGCTTTATTTTTTTCAGGTTTTCTTTTTTTATTATACTTTAAGTTCTAGGGTACATGTGCACAACGTGCAGGTTTGTTACATATGTATACATGTGCCATGTTAGTGTGCTGCACCCATTAACTCGTCATTTACATTAGGTATATCTCCTAATGCTATCCCTCCCCCCACCGCCCACCCCATGACAGGCCCCAGTGCTTGATGTTCCCTACCCTGTGTCCAAGTGTTCTCATGTTCAATTCCCACCTATGAGTGAGAACATGTGGTGTTTGGTTTTCTGCCCTTGGGATAGTTTGCTCAGAATGATGGTTTCCAGCTTCATCCATGTCCTTAAAAAGGACATGAACTCATCCTTTTTTATGGCTACATAGTATTCCATGGTGTATATGTGCCACATTTTCTTAATCCAGTCTATCATTGATGGACATTTGGGTTGGTTCCAAGTCTTTGCTATTGTGAATACTGCCACAGTAAACATACGTGTGCATGTGTCTTTATAGCAGCATGATTTATAATCCTTTGGGTATATACCTAGAAATGGGATGGCTGGGTCAAATGATATTTCTAGTTCTAGATCCCTGAGGAATCGGCTTTGGCAGTTTCCTAAAATAAGACAGCAATAAATTTTGCCACATCAGTTGACTTTTCCTTTCAGGAAAGATTTCTCTGTAGCATGTGATGCTGTTTGACAGCATTTTACCCAGAGTAGAACTTCTTTCAAAATTGGAGTCACTCCTTTCAAAAATTGACACTACTTTATCTATTATGCTAAGCTTATGTAATATTCTAAATTCTTTATTTTAATTTTAACAGTGTTCACGACATCTTCACCAGGAATAGATTCAATCTCAAAAAAACCACCTTTGTTCATTTGTAAGAAGCAACTCTTCGTCCATTCAAGTTTTATGATGAGATTGCAGCAATTTAGTAACATCTTCAGACTCCACTTCTAATTCTAGTTCTCCTGCCATTTCCACCACTTCTGCAGTTACTTCCTACCCTAAAGTGTTGAACACCTCAAAGTCATCTATGGGGTTTGGAATCAATTTCTTCTAAACTCCTGTTAATGTTGATATTTTGGCCTCCTTCCATAAATCACAAATACTTTAAATGGCATCTAGAATGGTGAATCCTTTCCAGAAGGTTTTCAAATTTCCAGGAAGTTTTCAGTTTTCACTTTTGCCCAGATCCATCAGAGGAATCACTATGGTAGCTATAGCCTTATGAAATGCATTTCTTAAGAATTAAGACTTGAAAGTCAGAATTACTCCTTGATCCATGGGCTTCTGAATGGTTTTGTGTTTGCAGGCACGAAAACAACATTGAACTCCTTGATGGAACTCCGTCAGAGCTCCTGGTCATCAGAGCTCCTGAGTGACTGGGTGCATTGTCAATAAGCAGTAATATTTTGAGGGGAATCTTTTTATCTGAGCAGTAGTTCTCAATAGTGGGCTTAAAATATTCAGTAAACCATACTATAAACAGATGTGCTGTCATTGAGGCTTTGTTCCATTTCTAGAGCACAGGCAGAGTAGATTTAGCATAATTCTTAAGGGCCCCAGGATTTTTGGAATGGTAAATGAGCATTGGTTTCAACTTAAAGTCATCAGCTGCATTAGCCCCTAAGAAGAGAGTCAGCCTGCCCGTTGAAGATTTAAAGCCAGGCATTGACTTTTCCTCTCTAACTATGAAAGTCTTAGATGGCATCTTCTTCCAATACAAAGCTATTTTATCTCCATTGAAAATCTGTTTTTCAGTGTAGCCACCTTCATCAGTTATCTTAGCTGGATTTTCTGAATAACTTGCAGCTTCTACATCAGAACTTGCTGCCTCACCTTGCACTTTTATGTTATGGAGATAGCTTCTTTCTTAAACCTCATGAACCAATCTCTGCTAGCTTCCAACTTTTCTTCTCCAGCTTCCTCACTTATCTTAGCCTTCATAGAATTGAAGAGAGTTAGGTTAGGGCCTTGCTAGGAATTAGGCTTTGGCCTTAGGGAATATTGTTGTGGCTAGCATGATATTCTATTCAGACCACCAAAACTTTCTTTAGATCAGCAATAAGGCTGTTTCAGTTTGTTATCATTCATGTGTTCACTAGAATAGCACTTTTACTTTCCTTCAAGAACTTTTACATTGCACTCTCAACTTGGCTAATTGTTTGGCTCAGAAGGCCTTAGTTTTCAGCCTATCTTGTTTTTTAACATGCCTTCCTCACTAAACTAAATTGTTCCTAGCTTTTGATTTAAAATGAGAGATGTGTGACTCTCCTTTCACTTGAACACTTAGAAAACATGATAAGGTTATTCATTGGCCTAATTTCAATATTAGTTTGTCTTAGGGAGTAGGGAGACTTGAGGAAAAGAGGATAGACAGGGAAATGGCCAGTAATTGGGGCAGTTAGAACACACACAGTATTTTTCAATTAAGTTTGCTATCTCATATGGGTGTGGTTTGTGGCGCCTCAAAACAATTACAATAGTAGCATCAGAGATCAGTAATCACAGGTCACCATAATATATATAATAATTTAAAAGTTTGAAATATTGTGATAATTACCAAAACGTGACGCAGAGACACAAAATGAACATATGCTGTTTAAAAAATGTCACCAATAGACTTGCGCAACACAGGGTTCCCACAGACCTTCAATTTGCAAAAAAATGCAATATCTGTGAAGCACAATAAAGTGCATTAAAACAAGGTATGCCTTTATATTAAAATAAATAGCATAAATACCCCAAGTAAAAAGTGGAGATTATCATATTGGATACAAAAGTAAGACCCAACCATATACCATCTAAAAGAAAACCAATTTAAATGTAAAGATATGATATAAAAAGATGGAAAAGCACATACCATACAAAAGAAAACTTGAGTGTCTACACTTATATAAGAACAGTAGATTTCTGATACAATCAACTATAACTGGATATTGATAAAAATTTAAAGTAGAGAAATGAGAAGAGTCAAGGATCCCTTAATTACCTACTCCTTGTCTCTTTTTGACAAACTCAGTATTCCAGCTGGAGTAGGCATTTGTATTAGGGAGAGACTCATGCACCTCCCCACTTTCTTAGAATAGATATGCTGCAACCACCATTTGAGAATAATTTGACAATACCTAATTTGTTGGGAATGTGTTACACTCTGTGACCTAGAAATTCCATTTATGTCTTTGGCCACATAGGAAGACACATTCCAAGATTTTCGCTGGAAAATTATTTATAATAGAGAAAATTAAAAGCTAAATGTTAATTAACAGATGATTATAAATATAGCATATTAATATACTGTAATATTATATTGCAGTTTTAAGAATGAATTAGATCTATATGTGTCAACATGGTCACTAATGTATTCCCAGGTAGTTTCATGATAACTTTGGCTTTTTAGATGCTTGTAAATTCAAAAGTCATTCATTTTGTGAATACACAATTAATATGTTTGTGTGGTTTGTTTGTGCTTATATCTAGTAACTCAGACATACACTTGAAAAGTTAACAGTAACACAAGGCATTACAGGTAGCCTCTGACTTTCACTAGTCTTTAAAAAGTCCGTTATATACTTGCTAGCAAGAAGGAGAGGCAAAGAAAGTAGCTCCTTTCCCTCCCCCATGCCTCCATACATCCCATTACATTTTTTTTTTTTTTTGAGACAGAGTCTTGCTATGTCACCCAGGCAGGAGTGCAATGGCACGATCATGGCTCACTGCAGCCTCGACCTCCCAGGCTCAAGCAATCCTCCCACCTCAGCTACCAAGTAGATGGAACCATAGGTGTGTGCCATAATGCCTGCTTATTTTATTACTATTACTATTATTATTATTATTACTTTGTAGAGACAGGGTCTCCCTATGTTGCCTAAGCTGGTCTTGAACTCCCGGCCTCAAGCAGTCCTCCTGCCTCAGGCTCCTAAAGTGCTGGGATTACAGGCGTGAGCCTGCCTCTATCAACCTACCACTCTTATCCACGTAATGAAATGCTTGGAGTAGATTTAAAAAAAAAAATTCACGATGCCTACGTACATACGTTTGAACTGCATTCTTTTTTTAACCTTACGACCTAAATGTAAATGTTCCTCATTAAAACATTGAACCAATCTCACCAGAAATAAGAGTAAAATAGATAATTGAAATAATAGAATGAAAATTATAATTGTAAAATATAAAAATATAATTTTGCTAAGTAATTAACCTATATTTTAGCTATGCATTAAGCTTAAAATATAACATGTTTCATATAGTAATTTTATTAATATTCAAAAACAACTAGTTCATGATTTTCCATCTTATTTTTAGAAAAACCTGAGCTCTAGATATATTTTGTCTCTTTCCTATTTATTGTCTTTGATTTGTTACTATTCACAACCAATAACTGCCAATGTCTCCTGTATTGATTTCATACTGATTTGTATTACTTAATTATGAAGATACAATTGAGGTAGGTAATTGTAGTCCCCAGTTACTAAAATAAAAAAATAAAGCATGTTTCTTTAGAGGAATTTTTCATATAAACATTTGTACCTTGGCAGTCCTTAATATTAACACTCAAATAAGAAAATATGCATAGAAAATATTCTGGCTTTTTCCAAACAGGTCAATCATATAATTGTTTTCTATAAGGTAGATGTAAATACTTAATTTTTAAAAATTAGAATAGCATATCACTTTTTCTTTTGCATGCTGTATTCTAAAATAAGTCAAGCAGGAATGTTTAATATGGGTTAGATCATTGCAATAGCTACTAATTGTTGTTCTGATTATGTACTTTTATTAGTTTGAGAAGAGATTTATTTCTAGAAGATACAAAAGATGAAGTCATTTCCCAATCATCAATTTAGTCCTACTAACTCTTTTTCTCAGCTTTGATTTATTCCTTTTGATCTTTTCATGTGTGACTAAGTTTTTTATCCCTTTTGTTATCAATCATTATTATAGGAATTTGTGTGTTCATCAACTGAATTTTTAGTTTAAAAAACTCTTTTGTAGTATTGCAATATTTTAAATTCCTGGTAAGAAGTATGTGTTCAACTTCTTCATCTTCCCTTACAACTCAAACTAATACTTTACCTTGTAATACATTTTCAATAAGTCTCCAGCTAGGCTTAAGAAACCAAGCAAGTACTCTGGGAATATGTAATAAAGTCTGATAATCAGAAGTAGCATTTTAACCATACTGAAACCTTGCTATTGCAGCCACCTTCTGCCTCAGCAAGGTTTTTTATGCTAGGATAAGAATACCAGGACATAGGCAAGAAAGAAAGTCAGCAACTTTGGTAAACTCTTAAGCTGTCAGCCTATCTCAGCTAGCAGAACTGTTGTTCCAAAATCAATTTTTTTTTCTGATTTTACAGTGTTTCCGATTCTACCATGGTACATTATTTAATCAAAATATTAACTTGTACCAAATTCCTTAACACAATGTCTGGCACATAATAGGGGTTCTGTAATTGTTTGTTGAATGGATGAACGAATGTCATAATGTATACGTGTATTAGTCTGTTCTCACACTGCTATAAATGACTGCCTGAGACTGGGTAATTTACGAAGAAAAGAGGTTTAATTGGCTCACAGTTCCACATGGCTGGGGAGGCCTCAGGAAACCTACAATCATGCCAGGCACGTCTTATATGGTGGCAGGCAAGAGAGACAATGTGTGCAGGAAGAAATGTCAAACACTTATAAAACCATCAGATCTCGTGGGAACTATCTCATTTTCATGAGAACAGCATGGGAGAACCACCCCCATGATCCAATCACCTCTCACTAGGTCTCTCCCTCAACACCTGGGGATTACAACTCAAGATGAGTTTTGGGTAGGAATACAAAGCCTAACCATATCAATAAGGGATAAATTATATTCTGCATTAGAAACTTAATGTGTTAGATTTTAATCATACATAAATGATAATTTGATTTGATGATAGAGAACAACAAAAATTGAGGGGGTCTTTCATCTCAATTTCGTTCCCTTTTTGTTTTCCATAAAGGAGTGTCATATATAATAAATAAATGGCCCCTTTGTTTTTCGTTTTTGTTTTGTTTTTTTTTTCTTGTTTTTTTTGGTTTTTTTGTTTTGTTTTGTTTTTTAGTGACAGGTCTCTCTATGTTAACTAGGCTGGTCTTGAACTCCTGGCTTCAAGTGATCCTCCTGCCTCAGCCTCCAAAAATGCTGAGATTACAGGCATGAACCACCATGCCCAACCCCTAAATGGCCCCTCTGAAGGAGAGAAGTAATGAAGAAGGAGACTGTATTTGTTCAGTTTACTTTTAGCAGAGATTAACAAAAGTTTATTTTAGGCTCAAATTTCCACCAAGAGTGAGTGATCTCTAATCATGAATTTAATTTAATTTGAATTTGTCACTGAATATAAAAAGAACATATGTTTAAGAGCATTTAGAACATTTAGAAAAAGTAGAAAGAACGTAATTACAAATCTACATAATTCCAACAACAGAGAAAACAATGTCACTTTAGTATTTTACGGTAAAAGTTTATTTTGAAAGTGAATTTAGTTCCTCACTTTAATAAGAATTTTCTTTTGTATATTCATTTTATATTTTGTAGGTAGTGGTTTGATTTTTAATGTTACTTAAACTCTTCCTCATTAATGTGTGGTTTTTTTTTTTTGCAGTGAATGACTTGATTTGATTAGTTTATAGATCAATTGTGTCTATCTCCTTGTGTCTTTAACAGGTCGAGCAAATATAAATGCTAATCTGCAAGGGAAAGCCAGAAAAACTATAAGTGATAGGTGGGAGAGTCAGCTGTGGAGAGAGAAAAAGTTTGGCTTAATAGATCACCTACACTACAGCCGTGTTTATCCTGAAAGTATTCCACGGAAATTTATGTTTGAACACAGAAAGTTTCTTAGTGACCAGTATAATTCTCAGCCTGCGAAATATGTACCACCAGAAGGAAGGCCCCCAAAACTTGATGATTTTAAGAGCGCCCGAAGCCTTGGACATTTTGAAGTAACCATACTAGGTAAGTTCACTGTTCTTTTTGCATATCATTAATTTAACATATTTTAAATATACCTACTATTTCGCTTTAAAAATTTAAGCCCTTCCCACAAAAACATTAAGCCCAAGGGAAGTTTTTGTTTGGCTCCAACAAAAGGAATGGAGCACCAATTATGGAATAAATGAAGCTCTAATTGTGTGCTTCTAAACATTGGCAAGTCCTTGGAAGGTATCTGGCGAGAGAAGAATGGGAAAACTAAGGGAATTTTCCTCATTCCTGACTATCAGTCAGCTTCTAAGGCAGCTTCTGTTCTCCCTTAGCCACCACTTTCTTGCCTATATTCTCTGCTTCTTCATTCACCGGAACCACTGAAGGGTAAAGTGTAAGTTAAAGAGGAGAAAGAATACTAATCAAAAGAAGCCCCTACAAAAAAAAAAAAAGAAAAAAAGGTCTGTTTAGACCCTCAAGATAATAAAATAATCAAGTAACTGAGGTTGACTAGAAATAAGTTATTGAAAATACTTCCCTTGTCTGATAAGAGAAAATAAGCTGATTTACCCAGGTTTTTCAAAATTGAGAGGTAGCTATGGAACTTACAGAAATTTAAAGAAGTCAAAACATTTTAAAACTTAGTTTTTTTTTTTGTTTCGGAAAGATGAAAAATTTACACACAAAAACATTCTCAAACAAAATCTTAGTTAAAATGACTCTCAGAGTCAAGCAAAACAATGCATTTGTATTTCACAGGAAGATCTTAGTACCAGGTCTTATTACCTTAAAATGAAGGAATGAGGAAAAAATTATTAGCAAATTAACTTAATGACCGAATAATGTAGTTCATGGATTTTTACATTTGTAGTACTGGACATCTTGGCCGGTTAGCTCAGTTGGTGAGAGCGTGGTGCTAACATTTGCAGTCCTTGGATGAATTGCCTTGACCTTTATCAAGATTCTCTTTTCCCTTTTATTCTCTCCCAATCCCTCTTCCCTACCTCCTCACATATAAATATGTACAGACATGTGAGTATGTATGTAATCTATGAAAAGTCTGAATTCTCACTGACTCCATTAGACAATCACAGACCTAAGTTTCAAATGCTTTTTCACTAGAATGTATTACTTGGTCTCTTCAAGTAGTTCATCAACTTTAGTTTTGTATCTAGGGAACAAAAATTATAGCAAAATTTCCCATCCATCAAAAAAATAATAATCATGGATAATGGATACAAAAATTTAGAAATAATGCATAAGACCTACAATTTTGTAGCAGAATAAGGTGACTATGGTCAATAATAATTTAATTGTACATTTTAAAATAACTAAAAGAGTATAATTGCATCATTTGTAACTCAAAGGATAAATGCTTGAGGAGATGGATACCCCATTTACCCTGATGTGATTTTTACATATTGCATGCCTATATCAAAATATCTCATGTACCCCATAAATATATACACTTATATACCCACAAAATTAAAAATTAAAAAGGTAACCATGGAAATGATGAGTTCATCTAGAAACATAGAACTTGAATTTTTTTCTTACTTTTAACATGTTAGTGCTCTATTAAAACAGCTTGACTAAGACTTCTCAGCTGTATTACATGTAATTATAAATTTGTGTAGCTTTGGCTATGAGTCAGCTAAGAGCAGGAATCAAATGTGAAGAAGGAAATTTCATCATTCCTCCCACTAGCTTTAATCCATGTTAGAAGTATGCTGTTTCTATATAAATTTTATATCCTACATTTTTCCAAGTATGGTTTACATAGTTAAAAGACAGTGGAAAATAAGCCATTTATGAATGAAACAAAACAGAACATTTTAAAGGAAGCACAAAAGTAGGTATTACTAGGTACTTGAAAATAACCAAATTTCTACCATTGGCAATATTTTTCTGTGCTTTCTGGCAGGAAGGGAGAAGGGTTTTTTTTTTAATTGTTATTGTTTTTTTTCTGATGAGATATTTAATTTTAAAACCAAACAAACCTTGGATATCTTCTAGTCTTACCCTTGGCTAGGTAAAAGCCAGGCCATGATTATAAATCAGATCTCCTGATTCTCTAAACGTATCATCTGTTGCAGAGAAAACAATTACGTAGAGGAACCCTGCTATTTTTTCTCTCAAACAAAATTCAAGTCCGAATTAACTGTATGAAACTTCAACTGTAGTTTTTTTAAAAAGTTATGTAAATGATCTTCAGATAGTTGCTTCGTGCATCAACATTTTAATATACCTAATCAGTATAATCATTAGTCATACCTTAATAAAGCATTTCTATAAAGGAATATATTTTCACTTTATTATTATATAATCCAAGTACTTCACGCTCTAATAGTTTAACTTAATGGAGGGATAAAACCTAGAGGGCTGGGATAAATGGTACTGGATCCAGTGATTCTCATACAGTCTCGGTGGGAGGGGGTAGCTTATCAAAGTCATCTACAAGAGGCCTATTCCTACTTCTTAGAATTCTGATACACACTAGAGAAGCTGCCCATTCAGTCTACTCCATTCATAAGAGAGACTTATTGCCACAGAGATAATTCCACTGCCAAGAACACATCCTGTCCATCAGGTGTAAAGGAGTAGATTAAAGGTTGAAAACTACTATGCTTTAAGTAGTACTTGAAGTATACATTGTCTATACTTCAAGTACTATCTATATTCATATCTTCATTCATTCAGGTACTATCTACATCTATACTTCAAGTACTACTTAGAATGAGAGCTGAATATCGGATGTGACAGTGCTGAATTTGTCATATCTTTTAGAAAAGTATGAACCCAAGTTGTATTATAAGACCAGACAAATGGTTCATATATATTTTAAGCATGGACATGAGCAATAAACTCAGAAGAGAGGAGTAAATCTCTTATTACTGTGCTATTTGTTGAAAGGTAGAGTCCCAAAACTGAAAGATGACTTTAAGTGTATCTTATACAAGGTGGCACACTTGGTCAGTAAAGGGCCAAGTAGTAAATGTTTGAGGTTTTACAGGCCATACAATTTCTTTTGCAACTACTCAGCTCTGCTGTATTAATGTGAAAGCAACCATTGACAATATGCAAATGAATGCACATGGCTGTTTGAAAAAAACTTTATGTACACTAAAATTTGAATTTCATATTTTCATGTATCATAAAATATTGTTCTTTTGATTTTTTTAACTATTTAAAAATGTGAAAGCTATTCTTAGCTCATGGAATGTACAAAACCAGGGGCAGGCTGAATTTCCACCCCCTCCCCCAACCCCCCGGTCATAGTTTACCCTGTTCTAGACCCCTGTTCTTAGTTGAGACTGCCTAAACCAATTCAGGCAGATAAATCTGTATGATGTTTAAGGTTCTCCAAGCATGAAGATTGTCTAATTTAGTGATACTATCTTCTAGTGGTTTATTATACCTCTGCAATATCTTGCAAGTCTCTAGAAGACCTCGTAATTTTGAAGTGCCTTATTCTTGGAGCCAAAAATGTTATTTAGACCACAACTCTGTTACTTGGTCATTACCTCTGACTGGAAGGGTGAATTGTTATTGAAAACATTGAATAGAATTATTAGTCTTCCTTCTTTCCCACAGTCCTAATGGCTCTCAGCAACCACCAGCTTGGTACCATGGCAATGTCAGAAACCTATCCTAGAAGCACTGGTTCTTGCCTTTAAATTCTTGCTGGGCCATCTCACTTGCCTCAAATCAATAGATTATGACCATTAAAACCTCAGCTCATTGCCTACCATGTAAGATCACACACTTTAAATAGAATATATTGAGATGAAGTAACGAACTAGATTTTCAGTGCCCTTAGCCCAAGTACAAAATGTAAAATCTGTTGGTCAGTCTTTCCCAATTTTAAGAATTATTTTTCACCTGAAATATAAGAACACACCTTTCAAAAGTTTTAATTGAACTTACAGATCATTAAGATACACAATAGTGTATCATTGGCTCTACTAACACTAATTTGGTTACCCATGAAATCTGATGAGTCAATCAAAGTTTAAAAGTCATCTCCTCAATTTTCATTTGACTTAGATAATTAGGAACATAATACAGCCAGCCTTTCCAAGTCTCTGAAGGCTGCCTATTTGTCTTTTAAAAGTCAAAAGATATAAACTCCAATAATAGCATTAATTGGTAAGGGAATCAACATTGAGGGAACCCAGTGCTACTCAGTTAATCTTTCAAAAAGGCTTTCAGCAAGGAAGGTAGCATACCTCAGAGGTAGAAATAATTGATCCTGAGCCCACAGGCTAATACCAAGGAGGGAAAGAATTATATTGGTCTACTTGGCTGCTTTAATAAAAGAAAATATAAAGATGAGTAAAGCCTTATTATTTCAGCATATCTATATTATATTAAATTACCTTGATGTCACAATTAATGTTATTAAAATTTGAAATTATCTTTTAAATGCATTTTACGGTAAAGGAAAAGAACAAACCATATGACAAATTTTTCCAAAAAATACTTTGACAAAAAAATCTAGAAAAGATTATTTTAACAGCTCTCCTTACATCATAGCCATTTTTCTTGGGGTTTGTACAGGATATTTGTGTTCATTTCTTGGTAATGGGAATATGGATGAACTTATATTTGAATGCTCTTGCACAAATGTCTTAAATTCTATTATTGAAAAATTATAGGTAAAATGCACACATGTGTATTTATTTACTCAATTTAAGAAATATTTACTGGGCAGCTACTGTGTGCCTAGCACTCTTCTAAGTGCTGAAGTCACATTAGTGAACACAACAGATAAAAACCCTGCCCTATGAGAGCTTGTAGTAGAGTGAGATGGTGATAAGTGCTAAGAAAAACAGGTGCTGGAAAGTGTTGTAGTAGGAAAGGGTTAAATTTTAAATAGCAGAGGTCTCCTGGAGAAAGGAACATTTCAGAAACTTGGTGGAGATGTAGTTATCTGGGGAAAAACCATTCTAGGCACAGAGGCAGCAAGCACAAAAGCCCTGAGGCCTATTGACTTAAACGTTTGTACTTTGAACTCTAGTGGTTGGTTTGTTTGTTTGTTTGTTTGTTTTTGAGACAGGTTACCACTCTGTTGCCCAGGCTGGAGTACAGTGGTACAATCTTGGCTCACTGCAACCTCCACCTCCCGGGCTCAAGCAATCCTCCCACCTCTGCCTCCCAAGTAGCTGGGACCACAGGCGCACACCACCACACCCAGTTATTATTTTTATTATTGTATTTTTGGTAGAGACAGGGTTTCACCATGTTGCCCAGGCTGGTCTCGAACTCCTGGACTCAAGCAATCCACCCACCTCGGCCTCCCAAAGTGCTGGAATTACAGGCATGAGCCACCACACCCGACCAGAACTCTAGTTTTAATCAAACAGCTCAGTAAAAAATTCACTGATAATGCTGAAGCTCTACTCCCAATATTTTATAATGTAGAAAGCAACTCAAAATAATATCAATAACACACTAATATGTCTACTTTCTTGAAAATATCAGGATTTCCAAATTCTGATAGTTTCTCAGTTTTAAGGCATCCTTCCTTTTTTGTTTGCAAGTTGGAACGGTCAATGGTAAATTTAATGCAGTGTTTTCTTTTTATTAAAAAATAAAATTAATGATATATATCTAAGTTAAATTTAGTCTTAGAATCAAGGATATAAGATACCAGCATGTGCACATTCATATGAGTCTTGCAGCATTGCTAGGAGTTGTGACGTGGCTATGCTTCTTATAATACTGAATTAGAATTCTTGGAAAATTCTAGATAACATGATTATTTCAATTTATGGCTACCAAATTTTAGTAATCCTTAGAAAGCGCTAAGTGGCCTTTAGCTGTATGTTAAGTTAAATATATGAGATTTAATGTCATTTCCCCATAAAAAGCAAAGAACTTGCATTTCTGGATTGATTTGCAGCTTAACGAGAAGGATTTGGTTACCCATCATTGGCCCATACTCAGTACTTAGGAATCACTATAAGGGATGAATCAGAGAAATATTAAGGTCATAGAATCTAGCTGACTAAATATCTCGGAAAGACCGAAAAGGAGGAGTTAAGGATAACTCTCAGGTTTCTGATTTGGGTCACTAAATAGAATTCATAGTTTTGAAGCTGTGCTCTGTGTGTTTGTTTACGCTTACTCTAGCCAAGATGGTCTTTTACTCTGGTCTACACCTTTGGCTTGTGCTATTCCCTGCCATGCCTAAAATGCCCTCTTCTCTGTTTATTTAAATGCTATTCATCCTTTAGTACATAGCTAGAATTCTTTTCTTCCTCTAGGAAGTCTTTTTTATCTACCCCAACTGACATTGACCCACATAAAAAGATGACAGCCAAAGGTCAGGATTCACTTTAGTTCTTCCCTCTTAGCCCTTTTTCTAGCACAACCTTTTATGGCCCTGATGGTGAGTGTGCGAACCTTGTCTTGTATATTTGAGGACAGATGAGATCTAGCTACTATATCATCCCTGACCTTGCATTAGTCAGATATCTTTGAGTCCAAATGGCAATAAGGGAACGAATAGTCATCTCCAAACTCCCCTGCCCCAGAATAGCACCTGTCCTAAATGACCAAGGAAACACTCTACATGTCATTTATGTGACCATGCTGTCCTTTGGATAGTAAGATTCCAATCTTCCATCAGTAGGGGAAACCTTTTGAACTGTTATTTCCAGCAGTGGTGAAAGGTTGCACTGGAGTGTCTACTCTTTCAACAAATACCATGTATTCATAAATTGCAGTACTAGGAGTTTAGTCTCCAGTTTTCAAACACAGGTTTTTTCAGATCTAAAGCTATCTGGAACATGTTGGGATCAAACCAGCAAACTCGGCATCAGCACCACATGCTAACCCACTGAACTTTTAATAATGTATGAATTTTCTTTAACAGGTCTGAACCATGAGATAGCAATCGATGTTGCTTTCCTACCCATGTATTGTCCAGAAGATATTCGAACATCTCAAATAGACACACTGTTGACCTCCATGAATTACAGCTGTGCATATCCACAGGACACAACTGGAAATGACCGATTGCCAGGTCCAAGAGCGGTTGCAGGTAAAACAATCTCAGTGTTCTTTTCACTCAGAAAAAAAAAATAATTATAAACAGCCCTAGCCTTAAGATTTTATTATATAAACAGTTTTAGCCTTAAAATTTAGTGTAGTTTTAATTAAAGGGTTATTTGGTAAATGTTCCCCAAGACTTATAAATGAGAATATGTCTTTTAAATAAATTGAATAGCTGTTTCTACTCTAGGCAAGCATTAAGAATATTATCTTATAATACAATTCCAAGTATAATTATTTCATCAGACATAAGTGGTATGCACATGGAACAGTACAAATTCTACTCTTTTCTTCCTTTTTCTCAGGCGACACAATTTGTCCTTTCACCTTGTAATTGCCTGAAATTACAATACCTCTATAGTATAATACAGTAAAATTATTCTCTCTTATAAATGTTTAGTTATTCCAGTGCTATGCAATAAATTTCTTGAGAACTGCTAGGAGCATATGTATTCCCAATAGTGAAACTCTTCAACCAGCTAATTGTTTAGGTTGCTGCATAATATACTGAACTCTAAATTGTCTCTATGTACCTATAAAGTTATCTGTCCAATTATAATTACCCCATTCACGTTTTTCTGTTATTTCTAATTCCTAATCATGTGGTAAAGTTTCTAGCAGTTTTCATTGAGCTTATCAGGATATTACATTTAAAATGGCTTTTCAGAAAGGCCTTATTATCTTGGGATTTTGTGGTGGGTCTTTCTAAGCTGATGAAACTCTTGAGTGTATGTTGTTTTTGAACAAGTCTTATGACCTGTGCCTGATGACAAAGTAATTTGGGGCAGTAACAGTTGCTGCAAATTGAACTTGGGTACCTAATTTTATAAGAGATGATTTTTTTTTATTTTTCCCACAGTCCATTTTAGAGATGATATACACTTGCCGTATTACTTTCTACATTGGAGCTCCTTAGACTTTCAGTAATTTCACATTTCTTAATTAGTGCCCTAACATGCAGCTTAAATATTTGTGCACTCATGTATGCTCATGTTTCATATAATATCCACTTATGTTACATGTCTTCTGCTGTATGTCTACACTACTATTGATATAAAATACCAGTTCAGTGTTCTCAGCTAACTGCTTAGTGCTAGTGCCAGTATTCTTCCAGTAGTCACTAACATGGTCATATGAAATATACCTGGTACCCTTCTGACAATGCAGGTAATATTTGAAATGTGAAGGACAAGAATCACTAGGGAAGACAAATTAATTGGTAATCACAAACAAAGTGGTTCATTTTGAGAGGAATACCATGTTTTTCATGACATAGCATTAATAATAATATGTATAATATAATAATAATAATAATAGTGTTCATTTAACTCTGTACCAAGCACTGTGCCTGGGCATTTTATATGGTACAACTAATCCTAATAAGAATCTCACAAAGTGAACCTTGTTAT
Source organism: Pan paniscus (assembly GCF_029289425.2). Taxonomy (NCBI): domain Eukaryota; kingdom Metazoa; phylum Chordata; class Mammalia; order Primates; family Hominidae; genus Pan; species Pan paniscus. The sequence goes on from NC_073272.2 coordinate 106,156,133, forward strand.
CCCCTATTTATAGATAACTAGACTGAAAATCAGAGAGATTCACTAGCATAAGTAAGCTAGATTTTGAAACCTGATCCGATTCCAAACTTTTTCTTTCCTTTCATGATTCTCAACTGAAAGATAAAAATAGTTACAAAATGATATAATGCAGTGTCTCATGGTATAATACTAGTGTCATCTTTCAAACATTCTTTATAAAGTAGTTTCTTTTTTATTACAAAAGCTATACACATTAATAATTTAAAAATTCAAATAGTACACAAAGGTACCAGGTAAAAATGAAAGCTCCCCTCCTTGCCTTCCCAGGTCCAGCCCTTTCCACCAACTCACTCACCTATTCTCAGGAGATAACCAGTATTATTTGAACTCTTTAAGAAATGATTTTTGCTTATGAAAGTATGTATTCTATTGCTCTCTCTCTTTCTCGAATAAATACACAAAAATGGAATTAGTAAACATATGGTTCTATGTCCAGCTTTTTCCCTTTGACAGTATGTCTTTGACATATTTCATATTAGTATATAGAAAGCTACCTCATTCTTTTTAATAACTACAAAGTATTCCACTGTGTAGATGTGCCAAAATTTATTTGACCAGTCTCCTACTGGTAGACATTTAGATTGTTTCTAAATGTTTTTGCTATTAACAAACAGTACTGCATGAATATCCATTATGTGTTGTGTGTGTGTCAATAAAATCTTTACACTTGTTTCACTTAAGATAATGACCTCCAGTTCCACCCATGTTCCTGGAAAAGACATAATTTCATTCTTTTTATGGCTAAATAGTATTCCACAGGGCATACTTATACAAGAGATATGTAACTTTGGTAGATACTGACAAGTGGTTCTCTAAAATGGTTATGCTAATTTACACTAGAACCAAAAGCAAGAGTGCCACTTTACTCATGCCCTTGTAAAAACTAGATATTATTGGTCTTACTAATCTATGGTGGATAGATAAGCAAAAATATATATTATTATTTTGATTTGCATTTATCAATTTCTGAGCTTTAAAATCTTAATACATTTCTTGGCCATTTATATGTTTTTTCTTTCTATATACTTTCTATGCTGGTTTTACCTTTCATTTGTCTCTATTTTTTCTTAATAATTTGTAAGTTCTCTTTGCATATTAAAGAAATTAACCTTTTATCATGTGTTACAAAGATTTTTACCCAGTTTGACATTGTTTCAATGGGATGTTTGTTTTGGTTGTTTAAGTAATTTTACTCATATGTACTCAAATACACTAGACTTTTTATCTTGTAGCTGCTGGTTTTATGTCATACTCAGGCATCACTCAGGTCAAGACTACATTTTTTTGAATTCACTGTCTTTTTCCAGCACTTTTAGAGCTTCACCCATATATACTGATATATTTTTATTGCGATAAAACATACAGGTCAAAATTTACTATTTTAACCATTTTATATGTACTATTCAATGACACTAAGTACATTTACAATGTTGTGCAACCATCACCACTATTCATTTCCAAAACGTTTTCATCATCCCAAACAGAAACTCTGCACCCATTGAACAGTAACTCCCCATTCTCCCCTCTCCCAATCCCTGGGTAACAGCTATTCCACTTTCTGTCTCTAGAAATTTGCCTGTTTTTCATTCCTTTTTGTGGCTATGGCTGAGTGATGGTCTTGGACAAGATCCAGGAGAATTCTCTGAACTACCAGGAAGAAACTCTTGTTTTCTTCCCTTACTTTCTCCCAAAGATACTCTCTCTCTCTCTCTCTCTCTCTCTCTCTCTCTATTCTGAGCCACTTGAAGCTGAGGCTGGAGTGACACAAGCTGCCCTGTAGCCACCACTATGACTGCACTGGGTCAGACCTGAAGCCAGCACCACTCTGAGTCTGGCCCAAGGCCTGCTGTAACCACTCCCTGGCTACCACCTATGTTCGCCTTATGCCCTAGGGCTCTATAGTCAGGCGATGGCAAAGCCAGACAGGCCTGTGACCTTCCCTTCAGTGCAGCTAGTTCCTCCAGTCCACAAGCAGGTCCAGACGTGCCATCCAGGAGCCAGTGACTAGAGTCAAAAATCTTAGATGTCTACCTGGTATTGTATTGTACTGTAGGTGAGCTGGCTTTCAAACAATACACAGTCCCTCCCCCTCTTTGCTTCCCTTTCCAAAGGCAGGAGGGACCTCATCCATGGCTATCAGCACCACAGGCCTATGGGGAGCACTGCCAGACCTCCACCAATGTTTGCTTAAGACCTATGGGCTCTTCAGTCAGCTTGCGGTGAATGCTGCCTGGCCTGGCACTCACCCTTCAGGGCAGTGGGCTCCCCTCTGGCCCAGGGCATGTCCAGAAATACCATCTAAGAGCCAAGTCCTGGAATCGGGAACCCCAAGTGCCCACTTGTTGCTCTACCTCCCTGTGGCTGCGCTGGTATCTAACATGCAAGACAAAGTCCCCTTTACTTTTCCCTCTGCTTTTCGCAAGTAAATGGAGTCTCACCCCAAAGCCACCACAGCTGAGAATGTGCTGAGTCTTACCTGAAGCCAGCCAGTCTCAGAGTCTCACCCAAGATCCTTGACATAGTACCTGAGGTATCACTGCGGGTTATTCAGGGCCCAAGGGCTCATCAGTTAGCAGGTGATGAATACTGCCAGGATTGGATCCTTTCCTTCAAGGCACTGGGTTCCCTCCTGGCCTAGAGTGTGTCTAGAAATAACATCTGGGAGCTAAGGCCCGAAACGATGTCTTCACGACTGACTGGTGCCCTATCCTGCTATGCCCTGTCTTGCTGTGTCTTCTTTGGAGAAATATCTATTCAAATGCTTTGCCCATTTCTTCCCTCTCCTCTCCTCAAGCAGAAGGAAGGGGCCTCTTTGGGAGCCATGGGCTGTGCAGCCTGGGGTTAAGGGAGGGGTGATGCCAGCACTTCCTTAGACACCCTGGCTGATGTCTCAGTAGGTTGTGTCTCCCCCCCCATCCCCCGCCCACACACACACCGCCCCTGGTACACTGTCTCTGAGTCCAGTTCAGCACTAGGACTCTCCTAGGAGCTGCAGTCCTTGTAGCCTAGACTGCCTTTCCAGTTTATTTAGGACCTCAGAGCACTTTAGCTCGTGGTGGTGAGGCTTGTGGACTGCTGGGATTAGTGATTCCTTTCTAGCTAGTGCTGGTTTCAATGCTCCATCCATGAGCAGGCATCAGCTGAATTTGGTCCACTTTTGCTTTCTGCTGTAACAAGGGCAGCACTGAGTTCAATGCCTTACAATTGCTGGATCTCCCTCTCCCCAGGGCACAGAAATGCTCTCTGTACCCTGCCATGGCTGCAGGGGGGTGGGGGGTGGTATTGGTGATTCAGGAGTGTTTTTTCTGCCTCTTCAGTGCCTCTTTCAGTGATATGAAGTTAAAACCAGGTACTGTGAGTGCTCACCCGACTTTTGATTCACATGAAGGTGTTTTGTGTGTGTGTGTGTGTGTGTGTGTAGATAGTTGTTAAATTAATGTCCTTTCCAGGGGAGGGGTGGGAGACAATTGGTGGAGCCTTCTATTCCGCCCTCCTGCTCTGCCTCCAATCCCTCAACTTGATTTCATTTCCTTTGGATACATACCCAGTAGTGGAATTGCTGGATTAAATGGTTATTCTATGTTTCACTTTTTGAGGAACTGCCAAGCTTTCTCATAGCAGCTGCACTATTTTACATTCCCACCAGCAATGCATGAGGATTCCAGTTTCTCCACTTCTTCACCAGCACTTGTTTTCTGTTTTGTTTTGTTGTTGTTGTTGTTTTAACAACAGTGATCCTAATGGATGTGAAGTGGTATCTCATTGTGGTTTTGATTTGTTTTTCCCTGATTACAAATGATGTGTTAAGCATCTTTTCATGTGCTTGCTGCCCATTCGTATGTCTTCTTTGGAGAAATATCTACTCAAATGCTTTGCCCATTTCTGAATTTGATTTGGGTGATGTTGATATGGCTTCATCTTTACAACTTAAAATTTTAATCCATTTGGAATTTATTTTTGTGTAAAGAATGAGATAGGGATCTTTGGCCAGGCGCGGTGGCTCACGCCTGTACTCCCAGCACTTTGGGAGGCCGAGGCGGGCGGATCACGAGGTTAAGAGATCGAGACCATCCTGGCCAACATGGTGAAACCCCGTCTCTACTAAAAATACAAAAATTAGCCAGACGTGGTGGTGCACGCCTGTAGTCCCAGCTACTCAGGAGGCTGAGGGAGGAGAATCGCTTGAACCCGGGAGGTGGAGGTTGCAGTGAGCCGAGATCTCACCACTGCACTCCAACCTGGCAACAGAGCGAGACTCCATCTCAAAAAAAAAAAAAAAAGAGTGAGATAGAGATCCAGCTTCATATTTTTTTCCAAATAGCCATTTATCCCAAGTCATTTATTGAATACTGATTACTGATATGATATCCTACTTGGTGTCATCTTTAACTTTGAAGTCCAGGGATATCATTTTGAAAGTACAGCATGGTATGGAAATGTTTTAACACATCTAAGAAAACAATTTTATTATTCTCTAGGTAATCAAGGTTTCCCTTATTAGTTTCAGAGACAGGAATACCACACTGTATTACAATATCTATAGGACTATGCTCAATTACAAAGCAACTCTAAAGTCACAGACACTTTAACTCAAGAAGTTTATTTCTTGCTCAAGTCTGATGCAATCAGTCATCAGCTCTCTTCCCAACAGCAATTCACGAATCCAGTCTGCTTCCATCTTGTTGCTGCCTAAGCAGGAAAAAATGGCTTCTAGGGTCGTCAAGGCAGAGGAAGAAAGATGAAGGAGATGCTGGCTTTTAATTATGCTGGACCAGAATTGACACATTACTTCTACTTGCATTCTCATTTGCAAGAACTAAGTTACATGATCCCAGCCTAGCTACAAGGGAAGCCAGGACACTGTTTTTTCCTGTGACCAAAGAGAGGAAATGGAGTGGAGAACACATAGTGTTGCCTTTGTCACACTTACCTTATGCATTTGTAAGCTTCCTAAAAATGTATAATTTTTGTAATTCTAGCAATTTAAAATGAACCGAAGAGTAGCTCGTTTTATTAGGTAAAATCTATAGTCCTTTTTAAAGAATTTTTATGATATAAATACTATCCTAATTTCATAATAGGTTTCCTTAAGTAAAGATTATCACTGCTAATATTTAATGAATGTTTGCTATGTGTCAACTACCATTCTAAATGCTTTATGTGTATTTAATCCTCAAAATACCCTATGATGTAGGTACTAGATAAGCAAATTGAGGCATAGAGAAGTTGTCATTTGTTCAAAGCATTACACAACTAGGCAGAATTACCTGAACAGCTGAACAGAAGACTTATTTATATTTTATGTTGTGGATAGAAGTAAGTCATTGTTCATAAAAGTCAAAATATGATAACAATTAGAATTATCTGTTAGCATCAGATCTCAAGATCTTGAAATCTTTCCAAAGCATCTGGATTAAAGTCCACCCCACTCAAGGCAAAAGAAAATTATATAGTACTACCAGTTGTAATCATTATGATTTAGTGAACTTACACAATTTTAAATCATTAATTAGATCTTTTGATAAGTCTAGCAGAGATGGATTTACTGTGACGCTAATGTAGCCTAAATTTGCACAAATCCCTTCTAAAACCCATTTGGCATTCTTACGTATTTTGTATTTTTTCATTAAAAAGTGCCCCCAAATAGTATACCCTTGGGGTCCCACAAAACCTGGATCTACTACTATATTTTAGCACAGTTTTGTAGAGATGTAGCTCTAGCATAAAAGATTAAAAGCATATGCCTTCCTGCCAGCTTGTCTGGATAAGAATCACCATGTGACTTTGCTTGTTACTTAACCTCTAATTGTTTTCATTTTCTTATATTGAAAATAAAGTATTTTTATGCGTAGCCACTAAAGTCTGTGATGCATTATCTTAGCAGTAGTCAGCTAGTGTTTTGACAGTTTCCTTAAACACCTGGAGCCCAGAAATGAAAAAGAAAAAATATATTCTCCCAGTTTTTGTAAATTGACCTGGAGTGGTGGCACTCCTTCGACACTTAGCCAGGCCATTTACAATTCTGCCTTAGCCTTCACTTCCTGCTTGCTCAGAGCATGAAGGTCAGCCACAGATGAGTGATTAGAGTCTTCTCAGCCTTTTTCTGACCATATGTCTGCCCTGGGTATGCATGTGGCCTTCTTGATTCCCCGTTGTACAAAGGAGTTTTTAAAGCCCACTTTCCACCATATATATCTTTTCTCAGCTTCTTCCTGCCCAGGATTTTTTGGTTTGCTTCTTGCTTGTCCCAACTTTATAACCTGCCCAGCTGCACTGGCTACTATTTTTGTCTTTAAATGCGTTCAGCAATGCCACCACCAGAAAAGCCATCCCAGCTGTGGGAATGCTCCAAACTGGGTAAAACAAAAGTAAACCCTTGCATCTTCCTTGAGGGAGCTACTGTAAAGGTGAGAACACACAACCACATCTTTGAGAATAAGGTCTGCATTGCTCCCTTTGGTACTAGCAACCTGCACCAGAAGTGCAAGCAGCCATCTTCATGACTGCCCCTTATCTGCGGAGTGAGGAGTGATAGGCAGGCAATTTAAAATACCACAGCACACTCTACCCACCGTGTAGCAGTTTATTTCTTTATTAATTTTTCCCTAGTTGCTCTAAGTTTTTGTCTAGATTCTAGAGTTCTGCAAAAGTTGATTCTAAGAGTTTTTTCAGCTTATAAGATGCTTTATAGAAGGACAGGGCCCTGGAACTCGTTACTCTGCCGTGTCACTCACCTGATCCATTTTTTTTTTTTTTTTTCTGAGAAGCGAATTGTCTTACTGGAGACCTGATATATTTTTCACAGAGTTTCTCAAGAGTATCCAAAGATAAGTTTTAATTAATAAAGCCACTTTAAAGGAAATACACTTTAAAAGATGTATCAGTTACACATATACACATATGTATACATATATTTATGCGGTAAAATATATAAGGCAAATACAGTTTTGCTTTATGGCTTATAGTTTTACAAAAATATTGATAATTGAATTTCAAAATAGAAAACTTTATCTTTGCATTCCTTTGAAGTATACCAATAAGCTATTTATTTGGAACCTTACAAATGACCTTGAAGATATCTGGATTTATTTTGCTCCACCAAGAACAAAACAAAAACCCGAAAACTAAATGTGGCTTTTGAATACCAGTTCATGCCATGGCAGTTTTGGTGTATCTGTTTGATATGTTCACCTTTATCTGCAGAAGTTGCCATATAATTTTGGTAAATGCATGTAATAAATTGGAGGGAAGAGGGAGAGGATGGGGCACAGTGTTAATATTATAAGAAAAAAATTAACAGCTTATGTGATACTAAAGTCAAGTAAATATTTAACTATTTTACAGTACTTACCATCTGCTTTTTACTTTTAGGTGATATTATAAAAGCAGCAACTGAACTGGATAGAGTGCATATCGTCGGTATCTTGGATATCTGTAATTTGGGTAATAATAAAGTGGAAGTCTATTTGCACAAGATTTATAGTCCAGAGAATACTTCTTAAAAGTTAGCAAATGAAATTATTACAGATTATACGAGTGTACTGCTTTAAAGATATTCCATCATTTTGCTGGTAATTTCAGTAACTGTTTTCAGCAAGAATATTACATGAGCTCTAAAGTTATTAAGCAGTTTTATGTTCGTTTTGTGTTTAGGGAGCTTTTTAAAACACTTCATTTTAGATTCATTATTGAAAAAGGTCATCAAAATAATTTTTGTGTATAAGGGAATTTACCTTGCTTACCTTACTAGTATGACTATTATCTTGACTTCTGGTAATTTATGTTCACTATTCCATTTGTGAAGTGTACTTTCATTCTAAAGCCTCAGTATAAGGCATCCTAACTTACAAGAGTAACTTTCCATGGACATTTAACATCCTTCCAATTTTATTCACATATAATGGGAAATTTTGAATTGCCAGTTTGAAGACTGTTCTCCTAAAGTGTTCAACCTGCACTTCTTACAACCAAGGTAGTTTGTATCATTTTCAAAAGTACACATTATTAGGGTCTAGTTGCCCCTGGTCCTTAGCTTGCTCAGCTGCAAAATAAGCGTGCTAAATTAAATTGTCTTAAGGTTTTTCCACTTCATTTTGTGACTTTGTGTGGTTCGAATTTCTCAGTATTTTAACCAGTGTGTTGATGTTAAAGTCAAAGGCCGCAGTATGTCTATATTCTTGCTGTACTCATTGGTAGTTTCAGTATATGTAATGTGAGTTCAAATAGTGAAATTGTATCTCATATTAACATTTCAAATGCTCATATTGAAAATGGAAAATAGTAAATACGGGAATTGATTTTATTCTGGTTGTCTATAATACTTCATTTTAAATGTAAATGGCCACTCTGCATTTGCAAGGCCCGGTGGTTGACATCTGTGTGGTTTGTTAGATGAGACAAAATGACCATTAAATGAGTTTATAGATTATTCTGTATCAAGATAAATCTGATTCCAGTTAAGCTATAAACTTGTGGGATTTCCTTGTAGCCCTATAGTTCTGTGACTTCATTTGCTATACGCTTTAAATGTGTTGAGCAGCCTATGAACCTAAAGACATACTGCAGTTTGTTCATAAATGTGTTCAGTCTTTTATTCTTTATAATTGTGTGTAAATGTTAACTAAACAGTGGATTCCTCTCGTGTTACAGTTTTGAGTGAATTATTAAAGAAGTTCAAATGCAATAACTTTTTGGTCTGCTGTCTCATTTTGAATGAATTTGATGTGTTTCCTTCATATTTTTGGCCTAAATATATACTTACTAAATGAGCCAAGATGATTCTTCCATATGGGTTTAAAGACTGTTGTCAAAACAAATCTGAACTATATTAGCTTTTTGAAAAATTATATGCACATTTTCAGTGAAAATCAAGCAATATCCCTAAAAGAACTCAAGTAACTCTGATGTTATTCTAAGGTTATTGTACCTGACTTCTAGTAGCTTGAGACCTAGAAGTTGCCCCTAACAAGGTTTTAATATCTATTTTGTAGATGGGGAACTGAAAGAGAAAAAGACTAAATGACTTAATGTAAATTAGTAAAGACAATTTAATGGTAAGGTCAAGCTTATATTCCAAAGTCTATTTCTTTAAACTCTAATTAGAGCAAAAAGCAAAATGTTTGAGGCTGGGTGTGGTGGTTCACGCCTGTAATCCCAGCACTTTGGGAGGCCAAGATGAGTGGATTGCTTGAGCTTAAGAGCTCGAGACCAGCCTGGGCAACATGGTAAGACCCCTGCATCTAAAAAAATAGAAAAAGTAAAATGTTTAAATAATAATACAATTTCTATTAGTATATTAGATCACTACACAATAAATTCTATGTCTTGGGGCTCATGAAATAATGAGCTAAATTATTGCAGCTTATATTCAAATCTTCGAGTGTCCACTCCATGCCTAGCACTGGGCTAGCACTAGGAACACAATACAATACAAACAAAAATAAACAAGGCCCCTATTCTCATGGAACTTAAAAGTCTCATGGAGGAGAAACACATCCAAATAATTGCACAAATAAGTGAGACAAATGTGTCAATGGAAACATGTGATTTATATTAGAGCTTTTTAACAAAGTGGGGGGCACTAGGAAAGTTTTTCCTGGGGAAGTAAACTTGAGGTATAAAGGACATGCAGCAAAAGGTGTGTTTGAGAATTGAACAAGGACTGATATGGCTGGAGTGTAGAAAGTGAGATACAAGATGAGACAGGCAAATAGACAAGAGCTCTTACAGACTATGCCGTCTTATAGGCTATGGCAAAGACTTTAGAAGTTTGTATCTTTAAAGCACTGGGAAGCCACTGAAAGATTTGTGGCTAGTATATGCCATGATTCAATTCCTGTTTTAGAATGGTCACTGTCTGCTGGAAGGAGAACGGATTATAAGGAGATTGGCAGAGACTGCTATAATAGATGTACCCTAATACCTGTTCTCTTCTTCTATAGTAATAGATCTCCCAATATTTATCTGGGAACAAAGCTACCTAGAATAAAGAATACCTTGCTCTGCTTCCCTTGTAGCTAAGTAGGCCCTATGACCAAGTCCTGACCAATGGGAGTGAGCATATGTGATATGTACAATTTTGGAACCATTCCCTCAAAGGTTAAGAGGGAATGTTTTATTTCCGTCCACCCTCCACTTCCTGCTAGCTATAAAGTGAGCATAGTCATGAGACATTGTGGATCATGCAGAGAAGAGCAACACCCTAGGGATGGCAGAGCAACCAGCTATTAGGAGCCAAGGTCCTGTCATTGTGGAGCTGCCATACCAGCTTTGCACACTGCTTACCACAGTTTTGGCTGTTACATGAGACAAAAAATAAAATTCTATTTTCTTTAAGTCACTATTATTTTGAGTATCTGAACAGAAGTTAAACCTGTATTCTACAAATGTAGGAGGCAAAGGTGAAAGCAAGGAGACCAGCTAGGTAACAAATAATATTGAGAGAGGTAGATATATTCAATATAAATTTTAAAGGTAACATTAAAATGCAGATTTTGTTACAGTTAAAATATAGATTTTTTAATGTAATAAGTACTTTCATTCAGGTACTTAATATTAAGTACAAGTAGTTGAAAAGGTCTAGTAATGTTAAATTTTGACAGCAATATATAGTAGTGGTTCTAAAACTTAGCTTCATATTGGTATCACCTAGAAAGCTTCATAATTACTGTGCCTGAGATGCACCTCTAATTGGGGTGTGGCCTGGGCACTGGAGTAGCTAAAAGGTCCCCAGGTGATTTTAATGTGCAAATAACTTTGCAAATCATTGGTATATAGTACTGTTTCAAGCATTTGTTAGTTTTATTAGAGCTCAAGCGTCACACAATGCTTTAAACTCACCTCCTATTTAGGCTCTGTAATTTCATGTACTATTAATGCAGCTTTATTATGAATTGTGCTGCTGGGAAGGAAAACATTAGAAATTGGTAATTTGTAAACAACTTTTTCACAGAGCTCTAGTGCGTTTCATTTGGAAAAGGCCTTATAGATAAATCCTAGTCTAACCTTGTTTATTGTGCAAATGAAGTAAAGGGCCCAGAGAGATTTTTATTTTCCCAAGGATATGATACTAGTTATTGCAGATTTGGCACTTGTGGAAAGTTTTGGGTTGTGAGATGCTCCATAAATGTTCAGAGTACCACTTAAACTAAAAGTAAACATCAAACATTTATAGATTGGAAGTTGAGGCACAATGAGTTTAAAATGAAATGGCAGCAACTTATTTGTCAAAACCAGAACTAGATCCAGTTACTATACATCATGTAGAAGTTGTATGATCTAAAGTTCTTAAACTTGAAAGTGCATAGAAATTACCTGGAGAGCTTATTTAAAAAGCAAGTTCCTAGGTTTCCCCTCAGATTTTGATTCAAGATGATGGAGGGTGGGACCCAAGAACCTTCATTTTAGTAAGCTTCCAAGGGATACTAATGTAGGTGTTCCACAGACAAACTAAAAACACTGAATAAGCACTTAGACCATTCACCTTCCAGCAAATTATCTTGAGTTAAAAAAAAAGAAAGAAAATTGTATTGATGGGTATTTATTATTTTAGGACTAATTCTACTCAACTGCAAATTTTTAAAAACAATTTAAAATTGTATTTGCAAGTTATGACTCTCTGAAAACCATAAAAGGAAAATGTAAAAGCACTTATGTGCATTATATATGACGATGGTTACCATAACGTCATGTACTTCAGGCGGAAGCAGAGCAAGATGGTCAAAAAAAGATTCCACCAATTATACGCACAGCAGTAACACAAAATTGAACAACTATCCACACAAAAACACCTTTATAGGAACAAAAAATCAGGCGAGTGATCACAGTACCTGGTTTTAACATATTAAGAAAGGAGGCACTGAAGAAGGTAGAAAAGACAGTCTTGAATTGCCTACACCACCCATCCACCAGCAGCAACCACGTAGTGTGGACTGAGAATCTGTGTGCATGGGGGAGGGAGAGTGCAGTGATTGTGGGACTTTGCATCGGAACTCAGTGCTGCCCTGTCACAGAAGAAAGCAACACAGGGCAGAATTCAGCCAGTGCTCACAGAGGGAGCATTTAGAACAGCCCTAGCCAGGGGGAATCGTCCATCCCAGTGGTAGGAACCTGAGTTCCAGCAAGCCCCACCACCACAGGCTGAAGTTCTCTGGGGTCCTAAATAAATGAAAGGCAGTCTACACCACAAGGACTGCAATTCCTGGGCAAGCAACAGTGCTGTGCAGGGCTCACAGGCAGTGAGACACTGGCTAAGGAAGCCAAGGGAGTGCTTGCATCACCCCTCCCCCAACCTTAGGCAGTGCAGCTTACAGCTCCAGGAGAGACTCCTTCCTTCTGCTTAAGGAGAGGAGAGGGGAGACTAAAGAGGACTTTGTCTTGCAACTTGGATACTAGTTCAGTCAAAGTAGGATAAGGCACTGGGCAGAGTGCTGAGGCTTCCATTCCAGGTCTCAGCTACCAGATGACATTTCTAGACACACCCTGGGCCAGACGATAACCTGCTGCCTAGAAGGGAAAGACACTGTGCTAGCAGGATTTATCACCTGCTGACTAAAGAGGTCTTGGGTCCTGAATAATCAGCAGTGGTAGCCAGGCAGTACTCACTGTGGGCCATGGGTGAGACTCAGAGACATGCTGGCTTCAGGTGTGACCCAGCACATTCCCAGCTGTGGTGGCTACAGGGAGAGACTCTTTCTGCTTGAGGAAAGGAGAAGGAAGAGTAAAGGGACTTTGCCTTGCAGCTTGGGCACCAGCTCAGCCACATTGGGGTAGAGCACCAAGCAGGCTTCTAGAGTTCCTGATACCAGGCCTTTGCTCCTGGATGGTATTTCTGGACCTTCCCTGGGTCAGAGGGGAGCCAGTGCCCTTAAGGGAGAGACCCAGACCTGGAAGCATTCACCACAGGCTGACAGAAGAACCCTTGGCAGTTAAACATCAGCGGTAGCCAGGCAGTACTTGCCACAGCCTGGGGTGGTGATGGCCACAGGAAAAAATTCCTCCACTTGAGAGAAGTGGAGGAAAGGGTAAAAAAGATTTGGTCTTGCAACTTGGGTACCACATCAGCTTCAGTAGAATAGAGTACTGGGTAGATTCCTAAGGTCCCAATCCCAGCCCTTGGCTCCTGGATAGCATCTCTGGACCCTCCCAGGATTGGGTGAGGAACTTGCCACCCTGAAGGGAAGGACATAAGCCTGGTTGCATTTGCCACTTGTTAATTGTAAAGCCGTAGGGCCTTGAGTAAACATAGGTGGCCGCCAGGAATGGTCACCATGGGTCTTGGGCAAAACCAAGTGCTGTTTGCTTCAGATCTGACCCAGCACATTTCCAATGGTGGTGGGAACAGGGGTACTTGTATCAACCCTCACTCAGCTCTAGGAAGTTCAGCACAGAGAGAGAGATTCTGTTTGTTTGGGGGAAAGTAAGGGAAGACAACAAGAGTCTCTGCCTGGTAATCCAGGGAATTCTTTTAGATCTTACCCAAGACCACCAAGGCGGTAACTCTGTGTGTCTACAAGAGACACAGAATTACTGGGTTTGGAGTGCCCCGTAATGAAGATATGGCTGCAGGGACCAAAGACTTACACCACAATACCTAAGTCCCTTTAAAGACTTGGCAAGCTTCCTTAAGCAGGATGCGTACAAACAAGCCCAGACAGTGAAGACTGCAATAAGTACCTATCCCTTCAATTTCCAAAGTCCACAAGCATCAACGCCATCCAAGCAAACATTACCTCACCAAATGAACTAAACAAGGCACCAGTGACCAATCCTGAAGAGACAGAGATATGTGATATTTCAGGCAAAGAAGTCAAATGAGCTGTTTTGAGGAAGCTCAAAGAAATTCAAAGTAACATGGAGAAGGATTTCAGAATCCTATCAGATAAATTTAACAAAGAGATTGAAATAATTTTAAAAGAAGCTGAAATTCTGGAGCTGAGAAATGCAAATGACATACTGAAGGATGCATCAGAGTCTCTCAACAACAACAAAAAGATCAAGCAGAAGAAAGAATTAGTGAGCTTGAAGACAGCCTATATGAAAATACAAAGAGAAGATAAAAGAAAAAAAGAATAAAAAAGAGTGAAACACACCTACAAGATCTAGAAAATAGCATCAGAAGGGCAAATCTAAGAGTTATAGGTCTTAAAAAGGAAGTAGAGAGATCAGGGTAGAAAGTTTATTCAAAGGAATAATAATAGAGAACTTCCCAAACCTAGAGAAAGATAGGAATATTCAAGTACAAGAAAGTTATAGAACACCAACCAGATTTAACCCAAAGAAGACTACCTCAACGTATTAAGTAATAAATTTCCAAAGGTCAAGGATAAAGAAAGGATCCTACAAGCAGTAAGAGAAAATAAACAACTAACATACCAAGGAGCTCCAATATGCCTGGCAGCAAACTTTTCAGTGGAAACCTTACAGGCCAGGAGAGAGTAGCATGACATATTTAAAGTACTGAAGGAAAGAAACTTACATCCTAGAATAGACTATCCAGATAAAATATTCTTAAAACATGAAGGAGAAATAAAGACTTTCCCAAACAAACGGAAGCTGAGGGACTTCATTGACACCAGACCTGTCCTATGAAAAATGCTACAGGGAGTTCTTCAATCCAAAAGAAAAGGATGTTAATGAGTCATAAGAAATCATCTGAAGAGACAAAACTCACTGGTAATAGTAAGTACACAGAAAAACACAAAATATTATAACACTGTATTTGTGGTATCTAAACTACATATATCTTGAGTAGAAAGACTAAGAGATGAACCTACCAAAAATAAAAACTACAACAACTTTTCAAGAAATAGATAGTATAATAAAATATAAATAGAAAAAACAAAAAGTTAAAACATGGGAGGATGAAGTTAAAGTATAGAGTTTTATCAGTTTTCTCTTTGCTTGTTTGTTTGTTTATTTATGCAATCAGTGTTAAGTAGTTATCAGTTTAAAATAATTAGTTATAAAATATCATTTGCAAGCCTCGTGGCAACCTCAAATTAAAAAACCTACAACAAGTACACAAAAAATAAAAATCAAGAGTCATAACACCAGAGAAAATCACCTTTACTAAAAGGAACACAGCAATGAAGGAAAGAAGGAAGAGAAGACCACAAAACAACCAGAAAACAAATAACTAAGTGTCAAGAGTAAGCCCTTAATTATCAATAATAAGATTGAATATAAATGAACTGAACTTTCCAATCAAGAGATAGACAATGGCTGAATGGATGAAACAAAAAACAAGACCCGACTATCTGCTATCTATGAAAAACACACTTTACCTCTAAAGACACATATAGACTGAAAATAAAGGGATAGAAAAATATATTCCCTGCCAAAGGAAACCCAAAAAAGAGCAGGAGTAGCTATCCTTACATTAGACAAAATATATTTCAAGACAAAAATTGTAAGAAGAGACAGAGATCATTACATAATGATAAAGGGGTCAATTCAGAAAGAGGATATAACAATTGTAAATGTATATGCGCCCAACACTAGAGTATCTAGATATATAAAATAAATATTATTAGAGCTAAAGACAGAAAGACCTCAAAAAATAATAGCTAGAGGCTTCAACACCCTACATTCAGCATTAGACAGATCTTCCAGGCAGAAAATCAACAAAGAAACATTGAACTTAATCTGCACTATAGACCAAATGGACCTAATAGATACTTACAGGACATTTCATCCAATGGCTGCAGCATACACATTCTTCTCCTCACCACGTGGATCATTCTCAATGATAGACCATATATTAGTCCACAAAACAAGTTTTTAAAATTCAAAAAATAATGAAATTATATCAAATATATTTTCTGCCCACAATAGAATAAAACTAGATATCAGTAACAAGAGGAATTTTTGAAACTATACAATCATATAGAAATTAAATAATATGCTCCTGAATGACCCATGGGTCAATGAAGAAACTGAGAACAAAACTAAAAAATGTATTGAAACAAATGATAATAGAAATACAACATATCAAAATGTATCATATACAGCAAAAGCAGTGCTAAGAGGAAAGTTTATAGCAGTAAGCACCTACATTTTAAAAGTAGGAAAACTTCAAATAAACAACCTAACAATACATCTTAAAGAACTAGAAAAGCAAGAGCAAACAAAATCTGAAATTGGTACAGAAAAGTAATAAAGATCAGAGCAGAAATAAATGAAAATGAAATTTACAGAAATACAAAACATCAATGAAACAAAAACTCGTTTTTTTCAAAAGATAAATAAAATTGACAAATCTTTAGCTAAACTAGCTAAGAAAAAAAGAGGGAAGATACAAATAAATAAAATCATAGGTGAAAAAGGAAACATTTCAACTGATACTACAGAAATTTGAAGGATCATTTAAGGCTGCTATGAGCAATTATATGCCAATAAATTGGAAAACTTAGAAGAAATGGCTAAATTCCTAGACTTATACGACCTTCCAACATTGAACTATGAAGAAATCCAAAACCTTAACAGGCCAATAACAAGTAACGAGACCTAAGCCATAATAAAAATTTTCCCAGTAAAGGAAAACAGGAGACCAAATGGTTTCACTGCTGAGTTCTACCAAATATTTAAGAAGAACTAATACCAATTCTACTCAAACTATTCCATAAAACAGAGAAAGAGGGAATACTTCCAAACTCCTATGAGGCCAGTATTAACTTGATACCAAAACCAGGGAAAGATAAATCAACAAAAAGAAAACTACAGGTCAATATCCCTGATATATATTGATGCAAAAATCCTCAACAAAATACTAGCAAACCAAATTCAACAACACATTAAAAAGTTCACTCATCATGACTAAGAGGGATTTATCCCAAGGATGCAAGGATGGCTCAACACACAAAAGTCAATCAATGTGATACATCATATCAACAGAATAAAGGACAAAAACCACATGATCATTTCAATTGATGCTGAAAAACATTATGATAAAGTTCACATTGCTTCATGATAAAAACCCTCAGAGAACTGCATATAGAAAGAACATACCTCAACACAATAAAAGCTATATATAACAGACCCATTGCAAGTATCATGTTGAATGGGGAAAAACTGAAAGTATTTCCTCTAAGATCTGGAACATGACAAGGATGCCCACTTTCACCATTATTCAACATTGTACTGAGAATCCTACCTAGAACAATCAGACAAGAGAAAGAAATAAAGGGCATTTAAATTGGCAAGGAAAAAGTCAAATTATCCTTCTTTGCTGATGATATGATCTTGTAGTAGGAAAATCTAAAGATTCCACCGAAAACTACTAGAACAGATAAATAAATTCAGTAACGTTGCAGGATACAAAATCAACATCAAAAAGTTAGTAGCATTTCTATATGCTGATAGCAAACAATCTGAAAAGGAGACCAAAAAATTTATTCCACTTAGCAAAGCTAAAAACAAAATAAAATACAGAGGAGTAAACTTAATCAAAGAAATAAAATACCTCTAAAATGAAAACTATAAAACATTGACTCAAGAAATTGAAGATGCCAAAAAAAATGAAAAGATAGTCCATGTTTATGGATTGGAAGAACCAATATTGTTAAAATGTCCACAATACCCAAAGCGATCTATGGGATTCAACACAATCCCTACTAAAATACCAATGACATTCTTCACAAAGAGAAAATGAAAATTCCTAATATTTATATAAAACCCCAAAAGATTCAGAATAGCCAAAGTGATCATGAACAAAAAGAACAAAACTGGCGGAATCACATTACCTGACTTCAAATTGTACTACACAGCTATAGTAACCAGAACAGCATGGCACTGGTATGAAAACAGACACAGAGACCAAAGGAACAGAATAGACAAACCAGAAATAAATCCATACATCTGAAGTGAACTCATTTTCAACAAATATGCCAAGAACCTACATTGGGGAATGGACAGTCTCTTCAATAAATGGTGATGGGAAAACTGGATATCCATATGCAGAGGAATAAAACTAGACCCTATCTCTCACCATATACAAAAATCAAATCAAAATCAATTAAAGACTTAAATCTAAGACTTCAAACTCTGAAACTACTGCAAGAAAACATTGGGGAAACTCTCCAGGTCATTGGACAGGGCAAAGATTTCTTGAGTAATACTCTACAAGCACAGGCAATCAAATAAAAAATGGACAAATGAGTTCACATCAAGTTAAAAAGCTTCTGCACAGCAAAGTAAGCAATCAACAAGGTGAAGAGACAATTCACAAAATGGGAGAAAATATTTGCAAACTATTCATCTATAAACTAGGGATTAATAACCAAAATATATAAGGAACACAAGCAACTTACAGGACAAAATCTAATAATCCAATCAAAATGGGCAAAAGATCTGATAAAAGATTTCTCAAAAGAAGACATACAAATGGCAAACAGATTCACGAAAATGTGCTCAACATCACTGATCATCAGAGAAATGCAAAACAAAGCTACAATGAGATATCATCTTACCCCAGTTAAAATGGCTTTTATCCAAAAGACAGGCAATAATTAATACTGATGAGGATGTAGAGAAAAGAGAACTTTCATATAATGTTGGTGGAAATGTAAACTGGTACAACTACTATAGAGAACAGTTTGGAGGTTACTCAAAAAACTAAACTAGAACTGCCATAAGATCCAGCAATCCCACTGTTAGGTCTACATACAAAAGAAAGGAACTCCACATATCGAAGATATATCTATACCCCTATGTTTATTGCAGCACTATTCACAATAACCATGATTTGGAATCAACTTAAGCGTCCATCAACAGACGAATGAATAAAGAAAATGTGGTATATGTACATAATAGAGCACTATTTGGCCATAAAAAAGCATAAGATTCTGTCATTTGCAACAACATAGGTAGAACTGGAGATCATCATGTTAAGTGAAATAAGCCAGGCACAGAAAGACAAACTTTGCATGTTCTCACTTATTTGTGGAAGATAAAAATTAAAACAATTGAATTCATGGATATAGAAAGATAAAGGTTGGTTACAAGGCCTGCAAGAGTAGTGCAGAGGGAAGAAGCAGGGATGGTTGTTGGGTACAAAAATATAGTTAGATAGAATGAATAAGATCTAGTATTTGATAGCACAACAGAGGAACAATTTGTTGTACATTTACAAATAACCAGAAGAGTATAATTGGATTGTTTATAACACAAAGTGAAGATAAATGCTTGAGGTGATGGATATCCCATTTGCCCTGATGTGATTTTTACACATTGCATGCCGGTATTCAAATATCTCATGTTCCCCATGAATACACCTACCCACACACAAAAATTTTTTTTTCAAGTTTAAGTTATGTACTTCAACCTCCAGTGCAATGTAACATAATAGTTTAGGAATGTTCTCTTATTACACCAACACTGGCACAAGATGTTATGGGAAAGTTGTCATTGTTTAAAATTTATTTTATTTGTATTTTTTTAAAATATATATAGAGAGAGACGGGGTTTTGTCTTGTTGCCCAGGCTGGTCTCGAACTCCTGAGCTCAAGCAATCCGCCAGCCTCAGCCTCCCAAAGTGCTGGGATTACAGGCATGAGCCACTGCACCCATCCAAGTTGTCCTTTTTTCAGAACTTAATGATTTAACTTGTGCAAAAATATGTCAAGATTTGAAACTAGTATGTTCAGATTATTTAACAGGGAGCCAGTGGTAAAGGCCTGGGTGTGTCTTCCTACCTTTCTCCTTGTTTGTGCATACAATTACACTTCTTTTTAAAGATGCAAAGAAGGCTTGGTTTTATTACCAAAAGAAAGTCATAGTATGCATATTATTCTTTAATTTGCTTTGCTTTCCATGGGTATAAGATCTTTAATAACATGTAATAAAATACCTTTGGGGCATTTGCTACAAATATTTCCCCAATGTATCACTGCCTATTTAAAATAGTTTAATATTGTTGAGTGGGCAAATGTTCCACTTTAATTTTTTCCACTGATATGACAGTCTTTTCCCTTTCACAAGGTTTAATAAATACCCAGGTCTGTGTCTGCTGGTTTTAAAAAATTCTTAATTTTTCAAAAAACATTATTACTTAATCCAACTGTAATTTATTTGGGTGTTTTGTGAGGAGGAAATGAGGAGCAAACTGATTATTTTCCTTCTTTAACTGACTAGCCAATTGTCCCATCACCATTTATTGAATGGTGCCTTCTTGGGTTGTTTTGTTTTGTCTTGTTTTGTTTTTTGAGACAGAGTCCCTCTGTCACCCAGGCTGAAGTGCAGTGGTGCAATCTCAGCTCACTGCATCCTCGACCTCCCAGGCTCAAGCAATCCTCCTGCCTCAGCCTCCCGAGTAGCTGGGACCACAGATGCACACCACCACACCAGCTATTTTTTTTTTTTGATAGAGATGGGGTTTCATCATGTTGCCCAGTGTGGTCTCAAACTCCAGGGCTCAAGCAATCTGCACGCCTCTATCTCCCAAAATGCTGAGATTACAGGCATGAGCCACCGTGCCTGGCCTTTTTGTATTTTTTATTGATAGATTATAGTTGTGCATATTTATGGGGTACATGTGACATTTTGACACATGCAATGTATATTGATAAAATCAGGGTAATTGGGATATCCATCACCTCAAACATTTATCTTTTCTTTGTGTTGGGATCATTACAATTCTTCTCTTCTGTTTTTGAAATATACCATACACTGTTGCTAACTATATTCACCCTTCTGTACTGTCGAATACTAGAACTTCTTCCTTCTAGCTAACTGTATTCTTGTACCCATTAACCAACTTCTCTTCATCCCTCCCTCCTCCTTCCCTTCCCAGCCTCTGGTAACTACCCTGGAGACATGGGAGGAGGAATGAGGCAGGAGAGCTTTTCCTTAGTGTATTTTTATCCTGAATTGTTTCCTGAATACGTAAAATGTGTTAAGATTTTTTAAATGTTCAAAACTTCAACCTATTAAATCCACTGAAAAAATCTGTTAGGATATAATCTTAAACACAGAAAAAGTTATTATAACAAAATGATAATAGCAAAAATATTATTTAAAATTTTGACCAAACAAAAATGGAATGACTAAGTAAACTGAGGTATTTCCATTAATGGAATATCATTTATCCAACAAAGCATTGTCTACAAAGATTATAAGATAAAATATATAATGACTGAGATATTAAATGAAAAACTAATTTAAAAATATATAAATATGATCATGTAACTAAGAAAAAATCCCTACACAAAATAATGAAAAGAAATCTTAAGATAAACAAAGAAATATTATTTTTTAAAATTTGACTTCTAATGGATTTAGGTAACTTCTCATTAATCTGCTTTTAAAGTTTTTCATGAGAAGATTTTTTAAGGAGTAATTTAATTGGCAGAAAAGGATAGATCAAATTTCTGGGATTTTACTAATTATTTAAATGTTGAATGTTGATGTTGAATTTATCACAAAAGACTGTCCATCAGCAATCTCTAAGCTAATGGTTTTGACAACATTTATAATAACAATAATAACATTTCTGTTTTTAGTCTGATAATTTTCTCTGGTGAATACAGGCTTTATTGTGATCCGAAAAACACATCAAAATGATAGGGCTAGTAGCAAAATAATGAACTATTTGTGTTTACTCTTAAATTGACCATAAGCTAATACACAAGACCTTTAATCTTTTCAGTTCAATTATATGAATTATTAGGCTGTTACTAGGTGTATGATGCTAGTAGTACCAGGTACTATGGGAGGGTACGCTAATGAGTAATTGGCAGCTATGATATGATAGCAAGGTTCATATTTGTATTATACATCTGCTGGGATTTATTCAGCAGGTTCTGCTGCTGATTCCCTGAACTCCTTCCCTCTGCTGAGTGGTGTGAACTGTTAATTCTCACCTGCAGGGTCCACTCCAACACTGATATTTCAGATGTTTAAAAGCGGACAAGAAGTAGGGAGAAGAAACAGCTTCATTGACCACCTCCATCAACAACGTCTCCTATTTTTTTATTTTCGGTTGTCCTGTCCCCTTGACTCTAGTAAACCTTCCTGATTCCAGATTACCTGACTTGGACCTTGGACTACCATTGTCCCTACCTTCCTTTTGACCTGGTAGCTTTTTGCTTCCCTGGAAGCCTGATGCCTGTTTGTCTAGTTTGCTGACTCTTGGCCCAGTCAGACTCCTGATATCTCTGTTTGTCTTGTTCGTTCATCTATTCCTTCACCAGCCCTTGGCACACATTGCAATCTCCCCATCCCAGCAATTTTCACAGACCAGTTGACCCCGTAGCGTATGTGTCCTAATGCTCTTAGTGTCCAGTGTGCTCCTGAATAAAAACAGAGCTTGAACTAAAGGAAGCAATGAAACAAATAAAGTTGTCTATACATCTGGGAGAACTAAAAATTTAAAAATGTAAATGTTAAAAATTAAACCTTCAACAACCTTTTTTAGAGTATAACACATGGGGCACAAAAATTAATGGAATGCAGCAACTTGCAGGTATCAATCAATCAACAAATATTTGAGTGCCTGCCATGGGCAAGGCACTATACTTGAAAGGAAAGGAATTCTAGCTACTGAAATATGTTTGTTTTCCAACGAATAAACAAGGTAACAGAGGATATCCCTTGGGGAGCCTGCTAAGAAAACACACACACACACACATACACACACACACACACACACACACACAGAGAGAGAGAGAGAAATTAGAAGAGAAAAAAGCAGTAAAATTCATTCTACTAATGCCATAGCAATTAAACTCATGGATCTTAACTTACTCCAGGCTGAACTGGTTGATAGCATATTTCAGCAGGGCTTGGCAAACCAGTTTAGTGTTTTAGATATTCTGAGAGAGGTAACTTTCAGCCTTGTCACGTGGGATTCCCCAGAGTCCAGTTCCTCTTTCCAATCCACTCCATGTTTATGAAAGTGCATTAGTTGGAACAGTAAGAAGAAAAAAAAATGTACTGCAGGAAGTCATCCAATCCTAATAAGTTGACATGTAGAATAAAGTTGATGGTGTTATTTATTACTAAGGTAGTCCTGGTTAAGGGTTACCTGTGTGTACAGCTGGAGGAGGGGCAAGCAAAGGGGAATGTAGATAACTAAAGTGAAATAGAGCTGATGTATCCAGAGGTTATGTTGCTAGAGGTGAGATCAGTTACCTACGTGCAACTGAAATTTCAAACTTCTGTTCAGCAGGGACGTGAGTGGACAATGGTGACTGATAGTTGGAAATATCAGCAAACATCTTAAATTTTATACTCAAATGAATGAGCAATGAACCAGGAGAATAGGTCCAGTTTTTTTTGGCTCCTTGTAATTTTTACCTTTTTACTTAAAATTACAGCATCTTTTTCAATGAGTGCCTATGTGACTGTGACTTATTACAATGAAACCAGCAACTACACTGCAATAGAGACATGTGAATGTGGCGTTTATGGATTAGCTTCACCAGTGGCTAATGCTATGGGAGTGGTAGGCATCCCTAAGAACAATAACTACCAAGCTTGTGACCACAACACTGAGTTTAGTAATACTAAGAAGCCCTGGATTGCGCTGATAGAAAGAGGTAATTGTACATTTTCAGAAAAAATTCAAACAGCGGGCAGAAGAAATGCTGATGCTGTTGTGATTTACAATGCTCCAGAGACTGGCAATCAGACGATACAGATGGCAAATTTTGGTAAGTAATAATTGATTCACAAAGAGAGTTAATGTCCGTTTATCTTAGAATGGTATTTCCATCTAGAACTGCTCTAGGATCTGGCAACAAGGTTGTAAAATAATTTTACTTTAAATTTTCTTGCCTGGCACAACTTGTAATTACTTTATTATTATTTAATATTTTTAATTAATTTGTTCCAAAGACAGTAGCAATTCATGAAGTGATTCCTATTTTCTTTCATGTTTTCTTAGCAATATAAGTTTCCTCAGTGGGCATTATATCGTGAGTTGCTTTTTAATAAACTGTGCCTTTACCTCTAAACATTAAAAAATTTAATTTCATTATTAATTTGCACTTCTCAGTTTGATTTATTTTCTCCTGCAAAAGGGATTGTATGTTTTCAAGTTTGTGAAACTGCAAAACAGTTTCATTATGCTTAAATAATAGCATATTATAAGTGTGTAAAATGTTATAGAAATGAGAACTTGACTCTACTGTATGCTTGTAAGATTTGAATCTTTTTGCGGGACTGATACAAACGAATCTGCAAAAAAATGATATTACCCATTGAAAAGTGTATGGCAGAAATAGGATAACACTGTAATTAACAAAGAAAATAAAGATTTCCCTTAGAAATATTTACTAATGGCTTCTTAAGTAAATAGAAACTTCTAATTTATTAACTTTTTAAAGGAGTTACTTCTGAAAATCACTGGTTTTTATTTATTTAAAAAAACAGTTTCCAAGTAAATAGATTTTTAAACCAATGAAGAAGTAAACTTCTGAACCCCATTTTGTTCACTGTGGATAGGTACGTGTGTTTTTATCAGACTTGGTCTAAAAAAAAAAAAGGAATAATTTCAATCAAGGCAAGCGCTGACAGTAAATGAATACAAAATTTTGATAATTGGTGTTATTGCCAAATTTGGCCTCTAAGAAAATTAATGCAAATTAAATTAAACAGATTTTAGAATTATGAAAAGGAGAAAATCAAACTTATGTTAAGAATAGTATGGTGCTTGGAATGTTCCAAGTTGTACACATACAATATCACTGTTTGGTACTAATATTTGAAAACCAAACTGCTTATTTCGCTAAGCATCAAAAAAACAAGTAAGATGAACTTCAGCAGTACAAAATTATTGTAGATGTAACAAAACTCCATGTGCTACCTTTTGTGACACATCCTGGACACTGCAAGAGCTCAGACATTCACATTTTATATTATTTTCTAGCTAAGAGCATTTCATAAGCATTCCCTGCCTGTTCCTGTGTTTTTACGAGTGACTTTCATTTTTGTAGAAAGAAACTAATGCCATTTTCTGATAAAACTTAGGAATTAAATCTGTTCTAAGGAACCAACTTGCTATACATTTAAACTTAGAGATCCTGAATACTCTGGGTTTCCTTTTGCATGAACACATTCTACTTATTCACTCTCCTGCTATTTTTGAAATACAAACAGTATCAAACTAAATAGTAGTCCTGTTTTCAAAACTTTCTTTGCAACCTGTATTAGGGACCAATATCTAGTAGAATGTAGGTACCTTGCCAGTAAATTTGAAATATTTACCAAAGATCACTCACAGTAAATCTCTCCAAAAGAAACATGTGCATAATCATTTGAATATGTGACTCTGAACAGAGTTTTAAAAAGGAGGCAGTTAGACTTTTCATTCAGTATATACCTCCAATATAACCAAAGACACATGATCAAAAATATTTTAAAGCTACAGTATTGCACCTCTTTTAAAATAAACACATTGAAAAAGATAGCATAATGATCATAACTGTGATAGTTAACATTTATTGGCATTTACTATATTTCAGGCACTGTTATAGTGTGTTTATTTAATGAACATTGTTTTTTAACATATGATGATATCAACCCCAAAGAATTAAAACTAAATTTGGAATTTTGCCCTTTTAAGACCTGCCAAATAGTGTGCCATTGGATTTTTTCCTTCCTAGAAATTTCCCTTATATAAAAACTATTCAGTGATGCAGCTGACAAACATAAGGAATCAAGTGTGGATATGAAAACTAGATGACCAGACACTAGATCATTAAAGACTGTCATTATTTTATGCCAACATTTTGTTTGTTGTTGCTGTCTTTTCATTCGTGTTTTGTTTTGTTTTGACACAGAGGATGGGGGAAATCCTCCTACAATAAAGCTCACAATTTCACCTTCTGTCATCTCATCTTGTATTACCCCCTAAAAACCACCTTTTCAGAAAATCACACTGTAGCCCCCTCAGGCCCTTGTACTCTTCTACTCTTCCCTGGCTCCCCCTACCTCTTCATTCCTTCAGTCCCATTATCCTGTACTAGGTCTTACTAAGCACTTCCACAATGTTGTGTCTCTCTGCTTCTTTCTAATGTCAGTGCTCTCCAGCCAAAGACCACTAGCAACAGACCTGTAGTTTAAAAAGGTAGATGTATTACTTGTTGCAGCAATTGGAAGAGCACACACCATGGAAAACCACAGGGCATCCTACTAAGAGGGTGTTAAAAAGGACTTGCAGGATTTGGGCTTGCTTATGTGTTTTGGGGGAGAGTTGAAGGAAGATGACTGTTAACCAACCATTCTAGTTTGCTTGAGATTGAAGGTTTCTTGGGATGTGGGACTCTTAATGTTAAACCAGGAAATTCCTGGGAAAATTGTGACAAGTTGGCCACCCTAGCTGGCTTTGTTCTGAACTTGGAGGCTGCCAGTAAGTTGTAATTCTGTGTTTAGGTTTCTAAATAAACCTTTTTTATAAGTGGGGAAGACTAGCCCATGGCTAAAGCTGTAATTGGTAAAGAAGCAATAGTTACCCTTATTAGCCAGAATAGAGAGATATTTGGTAGTTACACTTATTAGCCAGAATAGAGAAATATTTGGTAGTTTTTGTGGCGAGGACACTGTCCATATTTTGTCTGTGTTCAGACCTGATTATGGAGTGGTCTTTTTTGTTTGTTTGTTTTGATCCATCATAGTCACAGATTGACCTTCTCTAATGTTGATGTTCTGTGAGATGGTTTATATTCAACAAGAAAATGTCAAGGCTTAATTGAGAGTGCCAGGCTAGGTCCTAAATATCAGGGGCAACTTGTCTCTTTCTCACTGAAAATCTACTTCACCCACCCTCGTACTGTTGTGCAAATATATTCTCTTCCCCCATGTCCTTTCACATTTCTGTGCCTCCCCATCCCTTATAGGTTGCCTTCAAGGGACCTGATAAGTCTAAGGGATGCTTCCACACTCCTTGCCTCACATGGTTTCATGATTTAAATACAGAATGTCCTTACTCTTGAGTCCAGTCTATTTACAGCCTCCCTACTAAGAGTGTTATTTTTCTGAAGGGGATAATTTCAGTTTGAGAATAGCTTTCACTGAGGAAGAATAGTGTATAGCCTAATAATTGGAGGTAAACTTCTAACTCAGTTTCCCATTGTGCTGTGTCCAGTATCAGTTTCCTAATTTGCTCTTGGATTTCTCCTTTGGGTTATATTCTGCATTGGTGAGTATATCTGTATCTATCGACACACAAACATATATGTATATATACGTATATTTTCATATTCTAGCTTACCAGAAGGAATAATGGGATTTTGACTCGGCATTTTGATGAGGTGGGAAATAAAAGGATATGTTTACCATGTTCTTAAGTAAGTATGTAACTTCCTAACAATCTTTTCCAAGCACTGCAGACATGGCCTTTCAGTTCTATTCTAGAGATGCAAGAAAATTCAGGACTCCTGAGTTATTCAAGCAGAAGACGCGTAACATGTTAAGTACTTGCTTGCTGAGCAGACAGCTTTGGAAGTTAAATATGCTATTTTTAGGTAAAATGTCTTAAGAAATGCTTAGATTTGGATGTAGTTTATATCAGCAAGGTCAGTAATTTGGGAGGGATAAAATGGTTTTTACGTTTTATCATTTCAGCTGTGTCCAACGAAGTGGATTAGAGTCAAGTGTGCGGCATTCAGAATCCCCAAAACTCAACCAATTCCAGAGTAGTGAAGTGCATGAAAAGGAAGGGTTTAATTATAGCAGCAAACTCACATGCTTTATAAAAATGTTTTTCTAGAAGTAAAAGGGGAAATAAAAGCATGGTATATAAATGAAGTGAGAAGATGACAAAAACTTCGGTAAAACTAACTCAGATATGTACATAAAGAAGAGCTTAATTCAAGAAAACTAATCAGTTGCATTTCAAATGAGCCTCAAATCTGTCTAATTCTGTGCATCTCCAAGACACCACTCACTCTATCTTAGACCTCTACAACAGCTTTCCAGTTGATTTCCCTGCCACTCTTTTCCCCTTCCAAGCCCAATCTCCAGACTGTAAGCCAAAGTGGCTTTTTAGAGAAAATAAATCTCACTCTGTTTAAAATCCTTCCGTGGCTTCCCATGACACTCAGGGTAAATTCAAACTTCTTTCCAAGACTTTATCCAGCTCTGAATCATCTGGCCTACTGCTGTGACCTCATTTCCTCTCACTCCCTCCTCTTCTACTCACTGAACTCTTGCCACACGGGACTCCTTTCAGTGCCTCAATTCCACTAAACATTTCCTTGCCAGACAGCCTGAAAGTAACCCCTGATGCCATCCTCATCTTCGCTCCCACATCTCATTAAACATAAAGTTCTCTTGATCCTACCTCCAAGCATTTCTTAAGTCCATTCACTTTTTCACCTCTGCTGCCTCCATCCAAGCCCAGGCCAAAATCATCTCTCACCTGGACCACTGCAATAGCTTCTTAAGTGTTCTCTCTTGCTATTCTCGCCCCTCTGTAGCACATAGCAGCCAGAGTGATCCTGTGGAAAATGTAATTCCACCCCAGTTAGAATAAAATCCAGGCCTTGAGCCTAGGCCTACAAGGTTTGATGCTAATCATGTACAATCAGACCTTATCCTATGCCCTTCTGCCCTGCATTACCATGCCTCAGCGACTCTAGTTTTCTCTCTGTTTTTTAACAAAGAGAAATAAGCGCAAGCTTTTGTACTTGCTGCCTCCTCTGCCTGAGTCACTTCTCCTTCATTTTTTTTTCACATAACACTGCCTCCAAAATATAACCATGTCTATCTACTACCACTAGTCTAGTACAGGCTACTGCCAGCTCTCGCACTGACTACTGCAAATAGCCTCCAAACTGGGCTCCCTGCTTCTACTCAACCTACCCCATATATTCTCTACACAGAAGCCAGAGTGATCAAAACATATAGGTCGATCACATCACTCCTCTTCTCAGAACTCCCCAGTGACTTTCCATTGTTCTTCAAATAAAGTCTAAATTTTATCAGGCCTAAAAGGAGTTGCATGATCTGGCCTCTGCCTATCTCTCCAACCTAACAGTCTACTCTTTCCCTCTCCCTCACAATGCTTCAACCACTCTGATCTTCGGACATTTTCTCCAACATGTGAAGCTTTTTCTGCGTGGGACGCTTTTTACTTGCTTTGCTCTCTCTCACCACCATCGTTATCACACATAACAGGTACTCCATATACCAGTTTAAATGTTTCTTCTAACGGGTCTCCCTTGACCTTATACATATTATTTTCTATCAAAACCTTCAGGTCGTTCTTGTTAAAATTTATTTTAATGTATATTTTCTTTTTTAATTTATTTTTTAAATTTATTTATTTAATTTTTTTTTTTTTTTGATACGGGTCTTGCTCTGTCACCCAGGCTGGAGTGCAGTGACACAAACGAAGTTCACTGAAGTCTCGAACTCCCTGGGCTCAAGCAATCCTCCTGTCTCAGCCTCCCAAGTAGCTGGGACCACAGGCCTGTGTTATCACACCAGGCAATTTTATTTTATTTTTTTAGAGACAGGGGTCTCACTGTGTTGCCCAGGCTGATCTTGAACTCCTAGTCTCAAGTAATCCTTCTGCCTCGACATCCCAAAGTGCTGGGATTATAGTCGTGAGCCATCGCACTTGGCCTAATTATTTTCTTACTTGTTTATTATTTGTTTCTCCCACTAGATTGTAAGTTCCAGGAAGACAGAGACCACGTCTGTCATGTTTGCCATTGTATCCATTGTACAGAGCATAGTGCATGGTCTTCACTATTTGCTCAATGAATAAAAGTTTAAGAAGCTACAAAACAATTCTCTTTTATATGTGAAAAGATGGACAAGTTGAAATGAAGTTTGGTAAATTTGGCAAACTATTGTATTTTTTAAATTGTTTTTATTTTTACTGATACAAGTAATAAATGAGTAGTTTCTCCTATAAAAAATACTAACAATATAATTAAAGTCTCCCCTTGACTACCACCCCCAATTCCAGCACCTTTTCAAGAGATAACTATTGCTATTCATTCAGTATGTAACATTTCAGACTTTTTCTATTCATTTTTGCATATATACGTACAGAAAACACGTAGTCAATTTGTGTTTTATTTTTAATATTAACAAAGTTATTCTGTAGCTTGCTTTAGCTACTCAACAATAGGAACTGGAGTTATGTTCATGTCAGTAAATTTGTATTTAAATCAAATTCATTCTTTTAACTATTGCATTATATTAATATTGCACACACACACATAATTTATTTAACCAGTCCCCTAGCAATGGACATTTGGGTTGTTTTCAGTGCTGCTCTTTTACAAACAATACTTCAGTTAACATAATTATTGCTGATACATAAGAAAGCTATTGATATTGATCTTGTATCACTATGGTTGACCTTGCATCTGACCACCTTGTTGAACTCGCATCTGACCACCTTGTTGAACTCCTATTAATTTTATTAATTCATCCATTGATTCTCTTGAATTTTCAAGATAAGTGATCATTTTCTCTAGAAAGTTTTGCTTCTTCTTTTATTTTAATTCTACCTCTTAATTTTTCCAATGGTCTTATTCCATTGTCTAGAGCTACAATAGTGATAACAGTATACATCCTTGACTTGCTCTTGACTTTACTAAAAAGTGCTCCCACCGTTCTATCATTGAGTATGTTATTTGATAGAAGCTTCTGGGAGATAGTCTTTATCAAGGTTCAGGACTTCAGTAAGATTTTTTAATTTTGTTATTCTTATGGCTTAACTAGAATATGAATATATATGTATATATGCATATATGTTTGTGTGTCGATAGATACAGACAGAGTCACCATGTAGGATATGCCCAAAAGGGAAATCCAATAGTTTACTGTTAGCTTGGGAGAAATAATAAGGTGGTATACAGAAACAATAGATGATCTCCATAAATTAGGTATGGAAAGAAGAAACAATAGGTAAAAGGGACAATTTTGGGTTATTTTCCAAATACAATTTTATTAGTGCCCTGGATAAAACAATTGAAAAAGAAATTTCGTTGTGACTCCGAGTTGAGTGTCAAGTTGTAAGACACAAACAAATAGTAAAAGCATCTTGACAAGTTAGGAAAATTATTTATTAAAAACAAGATGAAGTACCATGGTGAATAGTAAAGAATAATAAATGTAGAGACAGATATAAAATAGAAATATATGGGCAAAAAAGACAGGTTTCTAAGCAAAATATTTGACAACTACATTGTACCACAAGTCAACTAAAGAATGACACAGTTATTTTAAAAATTGACATGATTATGGGATGTATTAGTAAGTATATAACATGTTACGCCTGGAAAATAACTCAGCTATGCTTGGAATTCATGAATCTCTGAAACATCATAAGCTTTTATTTTTTTACCTGACTTACAATAACAAATTATTTTAGTACCTCTTTTATGCTTTCACACAAATGCCCAGGTACCCCCCTCCCCTGGGTACAGGCACATACAAACATAATTGCATAAAAATGTATGTTTATAAGGAAATCAAGATATAGTACCTCTGGGCACCAGTTTCCGGATAAAAACAAAATGAGTAAATTTACTGTGAGCCCTTTCAAGTACATTTCATCTCCCTTTTCTCCATTTTAAAATCAAAGAACATTTTGAAAGCATCTAAACATGTGCCATTTGTTCATTAACATATCCTTTGCTTAACTCTTGGCCTCTTCCTCCTAAATTTTTAATGTTTCATTTATTATGTTGTGATTTGCTGCTCAGACATAGATTTCCCCCAGAATTACTTGCAATTATTAGAAAAGAGTGTGTGTGTAAATACACACAGAACAATGCCTGAGCAAGACTATATAAAGTAGGCTACTTCCTCTTAAGTACTCTCTCTCTGTCGCTCTCATTTCAGCAGTCCTCAGTTCATAAGTGCTCTTACCCCAGCTACCTCTCTTCCTTCATTCGAAGAGTACATTCCCTAGGCAGCAAGGACATCATATAAACAAATTATATCTGTTTCTGTCTAAACTTGCAAGTTTTATGTGCTACTTATTTAGAAAATTGTTCGATATTCAGGTGCTATTTTGATAAAGTTGGGGGAAAGATTTACTTGTTGCACCTAGAAACAACATGCCTTAAAGGAAAAACAAAACAGATTTCTTACTGGTGATATCAGGACCTTTGACAGAACAGTGGAAGAGTGAATTCCAGGAGATGATGTTTCAGAGTGTCCCTCATCACATCATGCAAGCAACAACCTGTTCCACCTATGCTCAGGACATGCTTTGAGCACACAAATATTCAACAGTATAGTAATGTTAATAGTCATGTAAATATTTAACAATATAGTAATGTTAACTGTAACTTTTTAGAGTTTTAGATGTATATCATATTTTTGCCTAAATTTTTAATGACATATATTCTCAGCATGACCTAGCTAATGACCTCAATATGCAATGATAGTAACACAATGTAGTTAAGTGAATTCGTCTCTAGCAATAATCAATACATTGACATCTCCCCTGTGGAAAGAACAAAGAGAAATGAAAATTTCCTTAATAATTCACTTGCTTTCCATTTATATTTTAAATGACTGTCTCAGCATCATTT
Source organism: Pan paniscus (assembly GCF_029289425.2). Lineage (NCBI taxonomy): Eukaryota > Metazoa > Chordata > Mammalia > Primates > Hominidae > Pan > Pan paniscus. The sequence continues at coordinate 106,188,673 of NC_073272.2, forward strand.
CTCATGATAAATTGGAACTCTTTATTTCTTTCAGTAATGTACCTGTTAAAGTATCTGTTTTTCCTTCCCCTTTATGAAGGCAGTTGTTAATAGTAAGTACTCTGTTAACTATGTGCCGAGCATTCTTCTCAGTGTAATCATCCCAACAACTGCTATGAGGTACATAGTGTCAGTATCTCCATTTTATATATAAGAAAACTGAGACACAGAGAGATTGGTTAAATTCGCCATGGTCATACAGCTAGTACGTTTCAAAGCTGAGATTTGAAACCTAATATCCTAATAATTAAGTGTCTGTGCTCTTAATCAGTACACAATACTACCTCTCCAGTGAGCATATACTATGGAAGGCACTGTAAAAAATGGTACAAAAATATCATCATTGCCCTCAAGGAGGGAAATGTAGTCAGGGGACTAATATTTACGCAAGTCATAAAAGGCAGAATAGAAATGTTAAGGTTATTAGAACTGAAGCAATTAAGAAATTGTAAAGGTCAGAGTGTTGGAAGGGTCATCAACATAGAAGGTGATAGCAGAGAAGTCAAAGACCAGTACCGGGAATATGAAAGTGAGAGAGTTATAGGATAACCAGTCAGAAAGTGGGATATTTCTGTTAGGATTTTGGAGGTTTAGCAGATTAGGATGCTGATAATATACAGAGTATGGCCATGGCAGTGGGGTCAATAAAGTGGAATGGCAACAAAAATTCCTGAAGTTAAACCACACTGAGGACAGAATGTTGGGTGATGGAAAGATTTGAGGGTGAAAAGGATGGCAGTGATCCAAATGATAATGTCTTCGATAAATGTGTGGAAATTACTGGGAGGTTGGTCCATGGCCAAGCAGAGAGGAAGGTAATAGAGGTTATTAAAACCAAATGCTGTTGAGTCTCCAAGAAGCAGATTTTGATTCATAAGAGTGGGGGAGTAGGCCGGGCGCAGTGGCTCACGCCTGTAATCCCAGCACTTTGGGAGGCCAAGGAGGGCAGATCACGAGGTCAGGAGATCAAAACCATCCTAGCTAATACGGTGAAACCCCGTCTCTACTAAAAAATACAAAAAAGCCAGGCGTGGTGGCTGGCGCCTGTAGTCCCAGCTACTCGGGAGGCTGAGGTAGGAGAATGGCGTGAACCCGGGAGGCGGAGCTTGCAGTGAGCCGAGATCGCGCCACTGCACTCCAGCCTGGACGACAGAGCCAGACTCCGTCTCAAAAAAAAAAAAAAAAAAAAAGAGCTGGGGAGTAGTCTGGAAACAACAATGTGGGAGTGAAGAGACTCCTATTCCTTGAAATATGTGGGGCACGAACAGATGAGCTGCCTTACTGAAAATATCTGAAGGAGAAGTCGTGTCCTCATGATAAGACGGGTTTTGGTTGAGTCAGGAAGCACAGGGAACCCACAGTGAAGAGAAGATGAGGAAAGTATACAAGTTAAACATCTGTCATGTAACCAGAGATCTAGAAGACACATGGAAACTTTTAGGAGAGGAGAAGTAGAAGAAAGTAATGAGTAGTACAGAGAGAGGAGCACAGAAGTGAATAGTAAACAAATTAGCTTCCATTTGGGAAACTAGCTAAGGATGGAATGAATGTGATACCAGGTGGCAATAATGTAAAGATTAGAAACAAAATTCTGGAGTAAATTTGTCTCAGGCAAGTATGGTACTTGGTTTATCAATGTAAAGGGCTGGCATTGTATATGAAATGTAAGAGCATTATTCACAAGGGAGCAGCCACTCTTGAAGGAGCTGGCAAGGGCACAGAGCTGAACAGATTAGAGGTGAAAATGTGAATAAATTTAAATCACAAGGGTTTGTTCCTAGAGCTATGATTGTAGATCACAGGGATGGAGAAGCATGTCAATGTTTGGGCAGGGAGGTAGGGTACGGTGGAGGGTAACAAGTGCTAAATGACCTGAATATAAAACTAACCCGCCCTAGGGTTCCAAATGGAACTGCTTTATAGTCTTAATCCAGGTACAAGTTGGTCCTCGACTTGAGTGTCACCTGGGTATCTGGATGATGTTGCATAAAAATAGGAAATCATTATAAGAAACAAGCACATGAAAAATTATTTGGGGCTCTTTTAATAAATCAAATGGCTGGAAAATGATCTATTTGTTATGACTAATGCTAATTACCTATCTGCATTGAGGAGATTAGGATTTTAGTAAAAACTGGTAGAAACTTAGTCAAGGCCTTAGGATGTCAAAATTGCAATCATTAAATGCCCGGATACCCTGCATTCCAGAATTGAATTAAATCCAGTCAACATTTACTTATGTATATTTTTAGCTTTTAAATGGAATTGTAAATTGAGTTCTTTTCCTCAAAGCAGTCAATTCAGCAGAGGAAGAGAAGTATACAATCAGTCAAATAGGATGTTTGATATTGTTTTAGCTCTAAAAATGTCAGCATGGACCGAATAACCATTTTTCAGAAATAATTTTTCAACTGATTTTTTTTAGCCTCATATAGGATGCAGCCAGCATCTAAATGCTCAGTTAACTTATGTATAGCAAGATTAGCTGCAGTTGGAGGCCACAGTAGTTACATCTGAGAAATGTAGTACCATTTCAACCATACACACAGGCAAATGCTCTTAGAAAATTAGTTTTCTCAAAAAGCCAGGATATGCAAAATGACCATATTTACCAAAGGGCTTTGTGAGGACTCCTTGGAGCAGAACTCAGAGAGAGGTGGGTAAATCACATGTTGGTTAGAAGAAGGAGTGTGATTTGATTGTTTCACAAGGAATACATCTTTCTCACCTGAAAGCTGCTGTTCATTACCTCAATAAGGGCAGCTTAAAGGCTTAAAGAAGGCCTACAGAGAAATACTAGGCCTCTAACCTGATGCATTACCACATGATACCTCCACGGCATGGGAGACCAAGGGGTGAAGAGAAACCCTAGGGTATGAACCCCTGGGTTGCTATTCATTCTTGTTTACTTGTCCATAGCCTTGGCCAAGGGTAGCTTTGCAGTGTGGCTAGGAGGAAATCTCTTAGGGAGAGCAAGTTCTGGCTGACAATTGGATTTTCCAAATTGGGAATAAAAGAAGGCAAAACTGTGATTTTTGTAAATCTAAAAAACAATGTGGGTTTGTTTATACACATTTTATTTGTATCATTTCATGTTAAACCTCAAATAAATGCTTCCTTATGTGAAAAAAAAAACAAAAAAAAAAACAAGGGTTTACTTATTCACTCAACAAATGTTTACTGAGAGCCAAATATTTGTCCTCCCAAGTTTTACATTTCATAGTTCTATCTCTGAAACTTCAAGCATGCATGGCTTCTACCAGAAGCAGTGAGATGTAGTAGTGATTCAAGGCATGGGCTTTGTAGGGGGATAGACCTGGGTTTGAATCCCAGATCTACTGTTTGTTTTCTAGCTGTGTGATCTTGGTCTAGTTACTTAAACACTCTGAATTTCAGTCTTCTTATCTCAGTCATCTCATCTGTAAAATGGGAATACTAGCAATACTACTTTAAACGGCAAAAGATGTATAGGATCTGAAAAGAAATAAGAGTATGTGGTACTACTTTATATAGGGTGGTTGTAAGGATTAAATTACATAATGCATATAAAGAAGGCACTTTGCGCAATGTCTATTCTGTAGTAGACAGTAAAAACTACGGTAGTAGCAAGATGATGCTCATGAAGTCATCCTTGTTTTCAGTTCACTCTCCCTCTTCTTCACCTGTCTGTGTCTCTTTCCCACTTTAAACTCTTGGGCAAAAATATTTGTCCTACAAGAAGTCTTTTTTGGCTAACAGTTTATCCTGATATTTCCTTTACTTGGCACCTATTCAAAATTTACATACATAGTTCGGGTCATGCTAATTTTGCCTTTTTGCCTATTTTTATGTATTCTTATGTATTCATTTGTATAATTCCTGAATTCCTAACTATTATAGACTAATAGATTCATAGCTTAAACATTAAAAAATACATAATTTCCATGTACTTCAGAAATCCCTTAAACTAAAACCCTGTCCAGTGGTCATTCACTTACTACTTGAGCACTATCAGGGACAGAGAGTTCATCATCTCACAAGGCATTTCAGTTCATTGCTGAACAGCTCAAGTTTTTAGAAAGTTATTGTTCAAACTATGCCAAAATGTGCCTTCCTCTAACTTTCACACATTTTTCCTTGTTGTGCCTTCCTGAGCAATATAGGACATATTTTAAGTTGTCTTCTATTTACTTTATATCATCCAGTCAATTACCAATCAGTGGTATTGACATGTTGGCTTTTTTTCTTAACTAATGTTAGAATTTCAATGTTTTTACCACTAAAATAATTATAAATAAATTATTTTTTAAATTTTCTTTTGGTGGGATGGGATATACTCCATCTACTTTTTGAGGATGACTTTACTTTTGTGTCTTGGAGAAGGATTTGGGGGCCAGTCACCTGTGTGATGTGCGGTTTTTTGTGTCTCAGGAGTCCCCCTCCCCAACAATATTCTCCTCCCTATTAGCATGCTGTCTAAAATTTCATCCTTCATTAAAACAGCATTCTTTCGGGTTTTAAAAGCTGTAGGGTCTTTGAGTCCTTGTTAAAAAGGCAAATGGTCCCAGGAAAAAAAAACACCAACTGAAAAGTACTACTGATAACTTAGCAGGGATTAATTCATTGATGGCAACCTGAGTGTAAAACAGCAGATTGATTGAGGTGTGATCTGGAAGCAGTACAAGACTGACGGAGATCCAGGGACTTTGTTTCATTCATCTCAGTATAGCACAGTGACTGATTCATATCAGGCCCTCATTGATGAATGAATAAATGAGAGTATGAAAATGAATGAATGAGGCTGGAAAAGTGAGCATCTATCCCCCCAGTCAAATATTTCCTACTTCATAATCTTATCTAGAACCATTTAAGTGTGATAACACCAGAAAGATTGGGGTTCCTCGGCTTAATGACACCATGCTGACTCTTAACAGAGTGTTCTTTTAATCTCTGTCTGCTCTCCCCACAGCTATTTGATGTCTCATCTTTAGCTGGCAGTTGGAGACATGACTTCTTTGTAGGCTGTTTCTATATAAAGCTCTGGCAGTAGGAACTGCCTAGGTTACCAACAGTGATTCACACAGCTACATAAAGTGCTTACACCCACACAGGGTTATGGAGTGAAGGAAACAGATTCCAGTTCAGATCTTGTTTCACTGCACGATATTGTGGAATTAGTTAACATTACTCTCCACTTATCTACATAAGCTATTGTAGATGTAGTGATCTCCATCATACCATGTGAATTTGAGTAGAGTATTAAAAACCTCATTAATTCTCACCAGTGTTTAAGTTTAAAGTGTGGGGTTAGCACTTAGAGGAGTGAGGAGATTATTAAGTGCTTTCAGAGAAAGAAACTCTTTTAAGTAGTATATAGAAGCAACTGTTTTCTGCAAACAATCTTTGCCTATTCAATAAAGCAGATCCAGCAGTGCTTCTTTTTGGCATCATTTTAGTAGCAATTCATTTGTGTTATTATATTACTTGAAAATAATAGAGCTGCATTTTATATTTTTTAAAAACTTTAAGAGGAAGGCCTACCTGACAGCAGTTTTCTTAACAATGGAAGGATATATTTAAAAATACATAAAATGCCTGTTTTAAGGCTATATAGTAATGTAATCAAAGCTAATGAAATATAGAAATCTGCTTCAAAGAATAATGTGATTTGAATTAATACTTCAGTTGCTTTTATGCAAATGAATACTTCCTAAAGCACTAGAAAAATTGTGGGGTCTTTTTTTGTACAAGGTTCCTAGTGCAGAACTTATATACAGTATGAATTTTCTTTATCATGGAATGAGTGCTAACCATTCTCCAAAATAATAAAATAATACTATATTCTATAACTCCAATTATAGAACTTGCCTACTTCAAGCAAGTTTTATTAGTATAGTTTCACTCTATTTGCAAAATAATTTCATAATGAAAGTAGGCTTCTATTTCCTTTATTTTGTATGCTCAGGCTGTACTTCTGACAATGAAAAAAGTTATATCTAAAAGAATATCCTCATTGCTCATTTGTGGATATTGTTCAAATTATTGGATATCCTATTAATACTTCTCTGAAGAAATAGATGTCCACAGCCCATTAATCCTTACTCTATAAATACATAAAATGTTAGCAAAGTGATAAATATTGATAAAACTTGTCTCATTCAAGCAATAATACGTTATGAATCTTCTACTTTAGGCTTTCATTTCACTGAACTGTGCCATTTAAATGTAATTATACTTTCATAATATGAAGCTGTGGTGGTTTTGTGTTGTTTTATATTTACTTGGAACATTTTTAACTGTTATAACTTCTTTTTTTTTTTTTAGATGGAGTTTCGCTCTTGTTGCCCAGGCTGGAGTGCAACAGCCCAATCTGGGCTCACCGCAACCTCTGCCTCCCGGGTTCAAGAAATTCTCCTGCCTCAGCCTCCCGAGTAGCTGGGATTACAGGCAGATGCCACCACGCCCAACTAATTTCATATTTTTAATAGAGACGGGGTTTCTCCATGTTGGTCAGGCTGATCTCGAACTCTCGACCTCAGGTGATCCCACCACCTCGGCCTCCCAAAGTGCTGGGATTACAGGTGTGAGCCACTGTGCCCAGCCTGTTTTAACTTCTTATGGGAATATTTTTATTTCCCTACGGTAAGATCTTGGAGATAGTCTATATTTTTTGAAAGGCTTCCTCAATCACATATCCTATTTGTACTTTAGGGAAAGAAAATATTACTCAGAAGAGAAGGGTAATTTAAGACTTTTACCTTCAGCCAAACAAAATGGCAAAAATGAACAAACACTCCAATGTTCTAAATTTACTTTCATATAAATTTTAAATACTGCATAAATTGTGTTCTGATTCCTGAGAAGCTAAACAGTAAAGTACCATGTTCTACTGAACTATGAAAAAAATAGATAATCTCAATTCCTTTAATATGGTTGTTTTCCTGACCCTGAGTCAGTTTCACCCTTGTCTTTGATATACCACTAGAATTTGTTATGAACAGAAGGAAAGCAGTGAAGATATACACAACAAAAGGCAAATTTCTAGTCCTCCAAGCACTACTTTTGCACCTGTTATATATTCTGTTAAAATGGTATAAGCAATTATGGATAATACATTAGGAAACTCAGAGAACTACAGTTTATTGAGGATATTGACTTAAATGAGTCAGAAGAATTTTCAATTTGACAAAATTAAAACCTTTTGGAGTTTCAGGGATACGAAAAGCTGATCTGGCTGGGCACTGTGAATCACGCCTGTAATCCCAGCACTTTGGGAGGCTGAGGCGGGCAGATCACTTGAGGTCAGGGGTTTGAGACCAGCCTAGCCAACAAGGTGAAACTCTGTCTCTACTAAAATACAAAAATTAGCAGGGCATGGTGGCAGGCGCCTGTAATCCCATCTACTGGGGAGGCTGAGGCAGGAGAATTGCTTGAACCCAGGAGGCAGAGGTTGCAGTGAGCCAAGGTGGTGCCACTGCACTCCAGCCTGGACGAAAGTCTGTCAAAAAAAAAAAAAAAAAAAAAAAAGCTGATCTGGGTGCCTTAGGGAGAAATTCACAAAGGAAATAGCCAACTATATTCTGGCCAATTTTATTTAGAAATAATAGTCTCTCTAGGTTTAGTCTAGCTTCATGATTTGCCTCTTCTGAAGCTTTAAGCAGAAATATGTGGTCAACTAAAATGTGATTTATATGTGTACAACATATGCAGCTGAACTGTGCACAACCCCATTTGACTGTGAAGGAAGTTGGTGGGAAAATACTTGTTGAATATTTGCTACTTTACCACACAGGATGTTGAAAAATATTTTGATCCACAGCAAATATAAAAATAATTTTTGCTAAAAAAAATCACTGAATCTAATTCCTCATTTTCAAAACACCCACTTAATTTATAGGAAGATGTGCTTATTTATAGGAGCCAGCCTCTCTCCCCACCTACTCACCGCCTAGCCCCATGGGAGTGGAGGGTTGGAGTGGAAATGCACTTTTGCAAACCCTGCAAAAATCTGAAATTAGTATCCACCCCTTCACAGATATCCTCTTGTGGATGGTAGAATTATTTAGTTGGTTTACATATTTATGGAGCAATCACCAGACAGTAAGATCATTTTGTTTCATAAAACACAGGAAAGTTCCTAAGCACATAACAAAGTTTTCATTTATTTGGATCTCGACGGTTTTTTAAATCTTCCTTTTGAAACTAGCTAAGTGAGCCAGACTTATCCATACCAGAAAAACCTGTGAATATGTATTTAGGATTTATTTACTGCATATCATAGTTAGAGTGCAATTCCTTTTTTCAACCCACTATACAACAGATGACACAGCATTTTTTTGTTCCAACCTTATAAAAGAAAGGCCCAACAGACAGCATGTTGAACATTTTTATGGCTAATTCAAACACTTCAGTACTTGTCTCAAGCACATTTTATTTTGGTTTATTTTTCCATATTTTTTAAATTTTATTTTATTTTAAGTTCCGGGATACATGTGCAGGACATGCAGGTTTGGGTAACTTGTTATACTGACATCTGAAATCAAATTTCCAATGTCTTCTGACACCATATGGCAACTGCTTCAATTATGAGAACACCAAGACACTCAGCCAAGGTCAGCCAAATTGATTTGAATAAAACAAAAATCAATCTAATTGATTATTTTAAAACTAAGCATCTTGAAGATGGGAATAAATTCCCAGAATGAATAAGATCAGTAAGTTCATAGAATCTCTTTAGTGGCTACATGCTCATGGGAGTAAGCTGACATACAGAATACAAATATGCTAAGTTTTGCCATTAATTTAATTACCTGCATGTGGCTAGCCCACCGGTGATGGTTAAATCTCAGGCTAACTTTCTTTGATCACTCAACATACTTCAGAGTCACCTCTTTATAGGTCTGAAGAGAATGCCTGCATAAAACAGAATATGAAAATGTGCTGAAAAATGCATTTCAAAGCCAACTTCGAGTGTCTTTTTATTATCTGCTCCTTTGTATCATCTGCATCACTGCTTCCCATCTACTGGTGTCTGTAACTGACTCAATTCCCTTCTAAGGACTAATAAGCAGCAACTCTGAGAAAATTATACATTGCTTTAGGTGGAAAATGAAATTCAATTCAAAAAAGAAAAAAGTTAATTTTAAGATCTCAAGAAGAAAGCCAGTAAAGCAAGGTTATTGTTAATGCTTTAAGCGTATAATTCTTCTAAGAGAAAGATCATTAGAGCTTTGATAAATCACTAACACTTTGAGCATGAGCACCTTCTAATCCTAAATATCTGACAAACTACAATGAACCAGAATGCTACTTTTTGCAAGACAGAAGTTCCCTTATGCATTCTCCACGTTTTTTTCCGCCTACACATCTAAAATGTTACTCAACTCAGCTATTTTTCCCATCATAGTATTTAAAATTTTGCTCTTCCCTCTTAACTGAGTTAAAAGTTAAGTAAAAGGGTTATTTTAATAACCCTTTGCCACAGTTAGTATCATATATGTTTACTAAAATAAAAGATATACTATTTGAACAAAGTCACTGAACATTCCACTTTTAGCCAGTTGTTTTGGTGTTATGTAAATAAGCCTGACTCTTGACTACCTCCTAATATTCTTGAAGTTATGAGTAGATAAAGTTACTTTTTTTTTTTTTTTTTGAGATGGAGTCTCACTCTGCGGCCCAGGCTGGAAGTGCAGTGGCGCTATCTGGGCTCACTGCAACCTCTGCCTCCTGGGTTCAAACGATTCTCCCGCCTCAGCCACCCCAGTAGCTGGGACTGCAGGTATCCGCCGCTTCGCCCATCTAATTTTTGTATTTTTATTAGAGATGGGATTTCACCATGTTGGCCAGGCTGGTCTCGAACTCCAGAGCTCAAGTGGTCCCCCACCCCCCGCCTTGGGCACCCAAAGTGCTGGGATTACAGGTGTGAGCCGCTGTCCCCAGCCCGATGAAGTTAATTTAAAAAAAAAAAATACAAGCAAATCTCAGCCGGGTGCGGTGGCTCACACCTGTAATCCCAGCACTTTGGGAAGCCAAGGCGGGTGGATTGCTTGAGCTTAGGAGTTGGAGACCAACCCGGCCAACAGGGCGAAACCCCGTCTCTACTAAAAATACAAAAATTAGTAGGGCATGGTGGCGCAGCCTGTAGTCCCAGCTACTCGGGAGACTGAGGTGGGAGGATCGCTTGAGCCCATGAGGTGGAGGTTGTAGTGAGCCGAGATCAACCACTGCACTCCAGCCTGGGCAACAGAGTGAGACTCAGTCTCAAAAAATTAATTAAAAGCAAATCTTATTCTGAATGTTCTAGAGCAATGCTGTCCAACAGAACATTTTAAAATTATACAAAATTCTATTTCTGTGTTGAATATGTAGCCACGAGCCATCTGTGGCTACTGAGTGCTTGAAATATAGTTAATGCAACTGAAAAACTGAATTTTTCATATAAAAAATGTAAATAACCACATGAGCCTATTGGCTACCATATTGAACAGTATATGAACATGAACATGGGGTCGTTGGATAACTTTCATAAGGTCCATACAACTCCTTGAAATTGTGCACAAAATTGTGTGTGTTGATTTATTTTGTACCTAGGTTTCATCAAATTTTCAGAGGTAACTCTGACCTCGGAAAGGTTAAGAACTACTATAGCAAGACCGGGCACGGTGGCTCACGCCTGTAATCCCAGCACTTTGGGAGGCTGAGGCAGGCAGATCAAGAGGTCAGGAGATCGAGACCATCCTGGCTAACATGGTGAAACCCCGTCTCTACTAAAAATACAAAAAAATTAGTCGGGTGGTGGCAGGCACTCCCCAGTAGTCCCAGCTACTGGGGAGGCTGAGGCGGGAGAATGGCGTGAACCCAGGAGGCGGAGCTTGCAGTGAGCCGAGATGGCATCACTGCACTCCAGCCTGGGCGACAGAGTGAGACTCCGTCTCAAAAAAAAAAAAAAGAACTACTATAGCAGGAGTACTATGGGCTTTATGTTTCCTGACACAAAGTTAAAACTAGAAACACGGTGATTTTTTTTTATGTTTTAAGAAAATATGCAAATTCTTCAACAAAAATAATTTCCTAAAGTTGAATTCAAATAATGCATTATACAATTCTACAATCAACATGTATTCCTCTTTTTTAAAAAAGAAAAACTTTTTATTTTTTAAAAATGTAGATTTACATGCAGTTGTAAGAAATAGATCCTGTATACCCTTCATCCCTTTACCCAGTTTCCCCCAGTGGTATCACCTCGTATAACGATAGTACAATATCACAACCAGGAAATTGGAGTTGATACAATCCACCCACCTTACTCGAATTTCACTAGTTTTACATGCAATTATATGCATGTTCTGCACAATTTTATCACATGTGTAGGTTCATGTGACTATCACCACAGTTAAGATTCAGAACGATTCCATTGCAACAGAACTCCTTCATATTGTCCCTTTATAGCCAAAAGGACCTCCACCCCGTAACCCCTTATTAACTCTGGGCAACCACTAATCTGCTATTAGTATAATTTTATCACCTTAAAAAATGTTGTATAAATTGAATCTCATTGTATGTAAACTTTTTGGGATTGGCTTTTTTCATTCAGTATAATTCTCGGGAGATTCATCCAGATTGTTGCATATATTAATAGCTCCTTTCTTTCTATTGCTAAGTGATATTCCATGGTATAGATGTACCACAGTTTGTTTTACCATTCACTCACTGAAGGATATTTAGGTTGTTTCCAAGATTTGGCAATTATGAGTGAAGTTGCTATGAAAATTTGTGAATGGCTTTTTGTGAATATAATTTTTCATTTTTCTGAGATAAAGGTCCATGACTGAAATTGGTGAGTTGGATGTTAGTTTTATAAGAAACTGCCAGACTGTTTTCCAGATTGGCTGTGCCATTTCACATTCCCACCAAAAAAAAATGTACGTGTGATCCAGCTTCTCCACATCCTTAACAACATTTGGTGTAGACACATTATTTTTCTTAATTTTAGCCATTCTGGTAGGTATGCAGTGATATCACACTGTGATTTTAATTTGCATTTCCCTAATGGCTAATGACATTTAACATCTTTTCGTGTGCTTATTTTCCATCTGTATTTCCTCTTTGGTGAAATGTTTATTCATGTCTTTTATAATCAGACACAAGCATCCAAAATAGGAAAAAGTTCTTTTTACATAGGAATTCAAGTAATCAGTGGATAATATGGTTTTACAAAAGAAAGAAATGCTGTTCAATGGGGATTTTTTTAAATTGGCTATCTGCTAAGACAGATGCCCTAACATTAACTCTTACCCCAGTGAAGATGTTTTTGTGGAGGACTAGGAAAATAGGATCCAGGAACAAAACTTGCCTTTCTGATACCTTTACTGTAGACAGAATTGAGAGAATACAACTGGAGATAAAAGAGAGCTTTTAGCAGGTATCAGATTCAATAATTTCATGAATGCATTTTCTAGCAAGTATCTGTAGTGCAGATATTTTATGTCCTTGGTATGCTTTGGATATATTTAGATGTAGTTTGTTGCCTTGTTTTAGGAGTCCAAGTTGTATACCTACCTGGACAGAGAGCTGTCTACTACAGTTCAGGCAGGGCAACAGAATTACCTGCAGGCTAAACTACTCTTCTCCTCATAAAAGAGATTGAATAAAAAGCCTACAATGACAGTCCACTGCCCAGTGAATCAAGACCAACTCCAAAATATGTTATTCAAGGTCAACAAAGCCCTAACCTACCTTTTCTGCCCAATCTCCCACTACTCCTCCTCTTGTACTCTAGCCAAATGAAAATACTGTTTCCCAAATCTGCTCTGCTGTGTCCTGACTCTGAGCTTTTGTTACTGCTATATCCTCTACTGAAATACCTTCCCTCACCATTTGTGTCCATCAAAAATCCCACATATCCCTCAAGGTCCTGCTGTTATCCATGAAACAGCCCCTACTTCCTTGAGTCAGAGGCAAACATTCCTGCCTCTATTCTAGCACAGGATTTTGTACTCCCTCACAGCACTTATCTCTCTGACCACTCTTTTGTTTAAATACCACGCCAACGCAATAACATGGATGAATCTCAACTGCATTTTGCTAAGTGAAAGAAGTCAGACACAAAAAGCTACATGTATATGACAATCCAGAAAAGGCAAAAACCATAGGGAAAGAAAACAACTGAGTAGTTACCAGGGATTAAAAGTGGGAAGGGGTTTTGACTATAAAGGCATAGCATGAGGGAATTTTTGTGGTAATGAAACCATTCTATATCTTGACTGTGATGGTAGTGGTTAAATGACTGTATATATTTGTAAAAACTTATATAACCATATACTAAAAAGGGTGAATTTTACTCTATGTAAATTATACCTTAACAAAAACGTTAGGAAAAAATCATACCAGCTAGGCAGCAAACTAGATAGCCTGCCCTCAAATTCTTGCCAATCATTTACTTGCACTTCAAGTGATGTGCCAGAGTAAGATCTGTGGCTACAAAAAAGATACATGGTCCCTTCTCTCAAGAAACTGTCTCTAATGAAGGAGATAGGCATGTAAGTAAATAAATGTAATATACTATGAAAGATGCCATATATATTATGTGTAAAATACAGTGAAGAGGTAAAGGAGGAAGTGGTCAGATTGACTTAGATTGTTGAAGGCCTAGAATTCCAGGTTAAGAAATTTATATATTGCCGGGCACGGTGGCTCATGCTTGTAATCCTAGCACTTTGGGAGGCCGAGGCGGGCAGATCACGAGGTCAGGAGATCGAGACCATCCTGGCTAGCACGGTGAAACCCCGTCTCTACTAAAAATATAAAAAAATTAGCCTGGCGTGGTGGCGGGCGCCTGTAGTCCCAGCTACTCAGGAGGCTGAGGCAGGAGAATGGCGTGGACCCGGGAGGCGGAGCTCGCAGTGAGCCGAGATCGCCTCACTGCACTCAAGCCTGGGCGACAGAGCGAGACTCCGTCTCAAAAAAAAAAAAAAAAAGAAAAGAAATTTATATTGTATTCAATATGCAATGAAAAGTGACATAATCATAGCTAGGTTTTAGAAAGTATAATCTGGCTGTAATATGAAGGATGATTTGGAATAGGGAAGAGACTAAAATCAATTAGAAGGCTATTTACAATAATCTAAAAAAATTAATATCACTTCTCTTTTCCAGTAGTAGACAATTGAGATCAGACTGTGCTTTCAATTAAAGCTTATATTGCTGATAATCTAGATATGTGAAAGTAAAAACAAAGAGAGGACCCACAGATCTTTTCTTGATACAGTTTAACCCTATTAACTGAGATCTTTAATGGGGGGACCTTGTCGCATTCATGTTTTTATCTTCCCCAGCAAATTTGTAGGACTTTGTAGACAGCAGAAGCTCTAAGAATGTTTATTCTAATGAATAGAGCAGATGAATTTTATTTTAAATCACTGAAACTCCAAAATAGAAAATTATAATACCTCTATGCCCAATGATAGTTACTGCTTACAATTTTATGTTAGAAATCCCAGAGGGTTAAGGTTGATAAAAATGTTTTGTTCCTTAATTTGTATACTTAATGTAAAGATTAAGTGGGATTCGTCTAGCACATTTTTCCCTAGCAATACTGTTTCATTGAAAGTCTTCTATTCTTTACTTATTCACTGTTACAACTTGCAATGAGTGACAAGGGTAAGATTCTGTTGCAAACTGGACAATAGCAGGCAGTATAAATCTACTCTTTAGTAGACTACTCTTAAGCAATTGATTATTGCCTCTGTCTTAGAACTTGGAAACCTCTGCCTAAAATGCCATACATGGGGCATATTGAAAGCTCTGACACATGTTAGCCTGCTTACTGGAATGTGTGTACTGAAGAGTTTTTATTCTGTTTTAAATCTAACCAATAGAAGGCCCTAAAACCAGGAGGGAGCTATGCCCTAAACACTGTATAGAGGCCAAACATATGCTCTCATCAGGTCTCTAAATACCTCCATCATCACCTAAGAAAATTAAGACATTTAATGAACTAGTGGGATCATTGAAGATAAACTTAATGAGCCTCTTCTTCAAACAAACAAGAGCTTCAGGGTTTCAATTTCTGCCCTCTTTTTCCCCCTCTCGAAAATCAAACATTGCTGAGCCACTTCCTTGCCTCTGATAAAAGACTTTCTGTGGCTCTAGAGTTGGCAGCATCCAGAATGTTCAACAGTCACAGATTTCTGTGTCTGAACTAGTTTACTATGAAGAAGATAAAATATTTTGATGTTAACTGCACCCAAAGCTACACAGAGACAGCTTAGAAAAAATGTACCTCCCCCCACCCCCCAGCTAATTGGAAGATTGTCGGCTAAGGGAGATGTGATTTTATAGATGCCAGGGTGTGCTCTGATTCAATGCATCTGGGCTTTTTTTCCTTTTGATGTTCCCGTTAGCATTTTTCCCCATTAAAGTTCTTGTACTTTATACTGCATGATTTGTGGTGAAGTCAAAACCGAAGTCATTTTTGTAGCTATAAAATACCTTATTGTTGAAGGCCTGCTTGTTCCTTGCCTGTTTCCTGCTACCAACATAACCGTAACACTTGTCTAATTCTGGTGTGACAGAACTTATTTATTCTGTGAATCATGAGTGGCAAGGCAGCCAATTTCAGTTGTCCCAACTACGTGCTAGCACCTGGTCACTTATTGCCAGATACTTGTTTACTCCGAGTTATTGATCAAGTTTGAGTCCTGTGCAGCTGCCACTAATCCTAATGCATATAGTTGGCAGCTGTGAATTTGTGACTTTGCCCCCTTGGAATACAAAGGCAGCCTTTGCCCACACTCATGAAGACTTTAACTTCTAAAGGGTAAGTCTTAGCTTAATAGGTGATTGTGATTACATACTACAGTAGAAGGACGTTTGTTCATAAATTGTTTTTTCAGGAGCCCCAGCCTTATTAGAAATTATCAAGTTAGGTTTCTATCAGAAAAGAATCCCATTGCCTGTAGATTAAAAAAAAAATTACTGCCCATGGGCATTTTTTTTTTTTGAAACAGAGTCTCTGTTGCCCTGGCTGGAGTGCAGTGGCATGATCTCAACTCACTTCAACCTCCCCCCCCGGGTTCAAGTGATTCTCCTGTCTCAGCCTCTCGAGTACCTGGGATTACAGGTGTGCTCCACCACACTCAGCTAATTTTTGTATTTCTAGTAGAAACGGGGTTTCGCCATGTTGGCCAGGCTGGTCTCAAACTCCTGATCTCAGGTGATCCACCTGCCTTAGCCTCCCAAAGTGCTGGGATTACAGAGGTGAGCCACTGCACCTGACCATGGGCACTTTTAATAACTTAATTTCTCCCTAATTTACTAAACTGATTTTATCCATGCCTGACAGGTCCACTTCCTTCTACAGCTCTTCTCTCATTTGTCCTAGGCAATGGCAAGATCATAGATATTTATTTTAGATATACTATCTGATTTGTTAGGCTTTCATCTAATGGAATATTAAGTGATTCAAAATATATCTGTTCAATTTTTTACCAGTAGTATTGCTATTTTAGTTGAGAAAGAAGAAACAGAGACTCCCTCAATGTCACATAACCAGTCAACAGCAGAGTTAAAAATAAGAACAGAGACTAAAATAGGGGGGATTCTGTGGATCTAGTATACTGAGTGTCATACTGGATCTGATGAATGGATTGGAAATGAACCTCAAATACGTGGTCATATTTGCAGGGCATAGTTCATTAAAAACATTTTCCTCTCCCACTTTCCCCAAATAGTTGTTTTTCTTTCTTTAATAAGATACACAGAAATTCTCTTGTGGTCACAGGTTTAATTCTTTTGGAATCTTCACCTTACTGGAAACCTGAAAAGGAAAGATAGGAGACTGCATGAGACAAGATGTTTCCGAGGTAGGTTTGCCCAATACCAGAGTGGGGAGTAAAGACCACTCATCTCCATAGTTCCTTCCAGCACCTCCCTTGCTCAACTTGCCCCCATGCCTTGGGCCTTTCCCCACTCTTTATCCCTCTCCTTCTCAGCAATCTGTGATCCTCTCAATCACCTCCCTAAACTCAAGATAGCTAATTTGATCTCCCAGTAGCAATCAAGTGCATACAATTTAGCTCAAGTTTTCTGCAATGACCTCCACCAACACAATTTCTTTCTTTCTTATTTAAAAATATATATTTTTTATGTTTTGTAGAGACAGGATCTCGCTATGTTGCCCAGGCTGGTCTCAAACTCCTGGGCTCAAGCAACTCTCCTGCCTCAGCCTCTCAAAATGCTGGGATTACAGGCATGAGCCACCACACCCGGCCTCATAATCTCTGTTATCTAGGATTTCTGGGCTGCTCAGCAGGATTCTGGTGAGGGGGTTCTTAGCATGGTAAAATGTGTGGCTGAAGAACACCCATTTTTTCCACCTTGTAATAATGTTCTCCCTATGTATGTGTAGAGGTAGTATAGCAGAATGAAAACAGCATGGAATTTGGAGTCATACATACCCCTGTGTGAATTCCAACCCCACCACCTACCAGCTGTGTGACCTTCAGCAAGATACTTCATTTTTCTGAGTCTCATTTTCCTCATCTGAAAAAATGTAAATTATAATAGGATATCATTACCTGTTGTGAAAATCAAATGATAACATTAATATATGTAAAGTACCTGGCCCATAGTAGGCTCTTAATGGTAGTTATTAAAGTTATGGATATGAAAAGATTGTTCTTAGTTTTAGATACAGCGTATCTACTGTTTGTAAAGCCACTCTCTGTAATTCTGTCCTTTCTTTGGGTGCATGAAAGTTTTGCTTTAAAAAAAGAATCCCTGTTTCCTAATGGTTGTATACTAACTTGAGCTGACTGAGGTTTAATCTTCATTTGCAAGTGACATTATGTTATTTGGAAGTATGCTGTTGGCATCATGCTTTGGCTTTTCATTTTGTTTTGTTGACTGCTTCTTCTCTCCACACACCCACCATTTTCTTCTTGCTATCTACATAGAGCAGCTGCCTGGAGTGGAGATTTATTGTCATCCCTTGTCTACACATTCTCTATACCTATGTTGTCGAGCTGTGTATCCAGCATCACTTAGATGCCAGGATACCGTTTGTCCCAAGTTGTGCTTTGCCATTCATTTAATGGTGAGAAGCCAGATATAGTGTCTCATTTCTTGCAAACATATTAAAAGCTGAACACTATCAAACATCTCAACATCTCTATAGAGTCAGTGTGATGGGAAACTAAATCTGCCACAATGGTTCCCTGCTGTTGCTCCTGCAGAATGCTGCTCTGTTTATCAGTTCATCATTAAATAGTGAAGTGCTCAGGGCAGCTTTCAGTTTAGTATTGCTGATACAAATATTTAGCAGGGTAGGCCTTTGTGGTAGGATTTGAAGAATTCAAAAAGGCTCCTGGCCCATATATATCCTGGCCCATATATATCTCCCTCAATGGTCACAGTGCCTGAAATGCATACATGAGACATTTCACTTGAACTTTCTCTTTTTGGTATAAAGCAACATCCAAATGCGAATGGCACTCTCCAGAGGGAAAATAGTTAAGTCATTATCAGCTATTAATACTTAAGAGTCAGAACAGCATTGGAATCCTTCTTCTGTTCCTAGCTATATGCGTTTTGGCAGGTTGCTGTAATTCTCTCTGGGCCAGTTTTCCCTTCTGTAAAACTGTGGTTAATAATAGATACTTGTGAGGATTAAATGAGATAATGCATGTAAAACATATAGTAAATGCTCAATGAACAGTAGCTGTTATTAGTCTTAGGGAGAGTAGGACTCCGAGGGAATATATTTGGGACTAGTAAATTTGATTTGTCAGATATAAGGTGAAGTCTGGTACAGGGGGACTGCTCAGAGCAAAGGTCCTGGTGGAGTAGTGATATGGCCAGGGAGTAGCATGGAAACTCTGGGGGCCTGGGTTGGGAAGAGGAGGGTGGAAGGAAGAAGAAGGACTGAAACAGGGTGAAACTATACTTAAATTAACTTCCCAACAAGAAAAGTGTAGTCTTACTCAGGATGGGATGCTTGGTGAGGTAGTGAGCTCTGACACTGGGAGTGTTCAAGCAGATGCTGGATGCTAGCTACCTGTCAGGAATACTCTAGTCTACCCTAGGGCTCCTCAAACATATATACATGCAGATCCCCTGGGGATCATGTTAAAAGACAGGTTCCAAGTCAGTTGGTCTGGGTGGAACCTGTGATTCTGCATTTCTAACCAGCTCCCTGATGATGCTGATGCTCCTGATCAACAGACCTCACTCTTGGTAGCAAGGCTCTGTTGTAGTTAGAAAATAACTCACAGTGAAATAGAGGAATATGGTTGGGGAAAACCAGTGGGTTACCCAGGCAAGTCTCCATAGAGTGGAAGTACTTTGTTGCAGTCATGATCTACAATCTGGTTCTTAGCTTTGTAAGCCTCGAAATTTGATTGGTAGTATAACCAGAGACTGGGTTTCTGGCGACTGACTCACACTTAACCAAATTCACGAGAGACCAATATATAAGCCAGAATGCCAATTGATTAATTTATAATGAGAAGTACAACTTCCAAGTGGACCAGATACTAGTGTTTGCTAATCAGTACATTATCTCCCTGTAGGCATATTTACATGAGGAGCTAACTGATAATAAGTAGGGTTGCTTGGTGAGGATGAACTCAGAGCAAGGGGGGTTCATAGGATGATTTTAATGACTCACGTTATCAAGCTATGGTAGTCTGATACCTCCATTCCACAAGTGTCTAGACCTCCAGAATAGTTCTGGAGATATTGGCCTCCTCACTAGTCTCTTTTTCATCAGTCTTGTCCTCATACAATCCATATGATCTCTTTAAGTTCAAATCTGGTCACACCATTCATTTGCTCCATTGACTTCAATATAAATTCACAATTTTAAACTCATTATTACAAAATGTTTAAAATACTGTATAAGAAAAGTAGAAAAAAAAGTACAATGAGCACCCATACACCCACCATCTAGATTTATCACTTGTTGTCATTTTGCCATATTTGCTTTATGTATGTGTATACACATGTGCATGCATATTGAGTCCGTACACTTTAATATAATTTTCTGGCCTGGCGCGGTGGCTCACACCTGTAATCCCAGCACTTTGGGAGGCCGAGGTGGGCAGATCATGAGGTCAGGAGTTCGAGACCGGCCTGGCCAACATGGTGAAACCCCGTCTCTACTAAAAATATAAAAATTAGCCGGGCATGGTGGCACGCGCCTGTAATTCCAGCTACTTGGGAGGCTGAGGCAGGAGAATCGCTTAAACCTGGGAGGCAGAGGTTGCAGCGAGCCAAGATCATGCCATTGCACTATAGCCTGGGCAACAAGAGCAAAACTCTGTCTAAAATATATATATATATATGTATGTATAATTTTCTAAACTTTTCATGTTCTGTCACAAGTTATTTGACTAGCTTCACTTCCCTTGGCTCCACCTTTGCAACTTTATATCCCAACCATACCGAACTACTGAATGCTAGTTCCCTGAATGTTCTTTGGAGTTCTCATATAATATACTCTTGCCTGTGCCTGAAAATCCTTACCCTCTTTGCTTGGGTCACTCCATTTGTACTTAAAGACTCAGTCACACTCGTCTTGCCCTAGCGCCTTATACTTTTCTCAGTCATAACATATATTACACTGTACTGTTATTGATAGTTTATCTCTCTGATTGTCTCACTAGACCATGAGCTCATTGAAGGCAAGGGCTGTTTCTTTTGTCTCTCTACACCCCTGTCTCTCCCATGCTTTGCACTTAGTAGGTGTTCAGTGATCAGAAACTCAACTGCCTATCACACAGTTCTACCTGGTTACATCATAGGCACCTCAAAATCGACATATCTAAAGTGAACTCATCTCTCCTTCTACCCATTCTATACATTTAAAACCCTCCTCCTGTATTCCCTGATTGAATGTCATCTAGTCTTCCAAGTCAAAAACCTCAGAGTAATTTCTAACTCCTCCTTCTCTTTCATCCCCCAAACCAAGTCCTGTTGATTCTACCGCCAAAGAACATTCCCATTCTGCCCACTTCTCTTCATGTCCACTACCTGTCTATCCAAGCCACCTTCATCTCTCACCTGTAGCACTGCCAACCATCTTCTGTATGGGCTCCCTGCTGCTATTCTTATTCCCTCCAATCTATTATCCACAGAGAAGGATCTCTAAACTTCAGATCTGATTCTATTACTCCCTGATTAAACCCTGATTATATTACTCCTTGTTTTTGGATAAAGTCTAAACTCCCTAGCTTTACCCAAAGGACTCTCAAGAACTGGCCCCCATGTACCTCTCCAACATGATCTGTTACCACCCTCCCTCAGTTACTTTAGGTTCCAACCATTTTGCATTTACTGGGCCTGTAGTAATTGTAGCTTCCTAACACTTCTTTTTCATATTTCAATGCCTTTCCTTGTGTTGTTTTCTGCCTAGAAAAGTTAACTGTCTCAAACTCAGCCCAGGTCTAACCTCCTCTGGGAAGCTTTTCCTTACTTCTCAGTCTGGGTTAGGTGCTTCTCTGTTATCCACTACTACCCTGTCATATCTCCATCATAGTGCTTACAGTATATACATATATCACTCTATACTGCACTTTCCATTTTACTTGTCCTTCTCATCAAAACTAATTTATGAACTTCTTGATAGGAGAGTTGATGTCTTATTTGATTTTGCACCACAATGCTCAGCCCATGGCTTATGGCAGATGTACAACAAATATTTAAGAAAATAATGAATGGACAAACATTAATAAATGTCTCTCTGAACTTCATTTTTGTAGCTATAAAATACCTTCTTTCTTCTGAACACATTGTTTCTTCAAAGTACAATATAGTTGGCTGTCATGCAGGTAATATCAATTGAATTTTGAATGCTCTTCACCAGCAAAATCAGACAATTTCTGGAATTGTACCATTTCTCAGAGGTGGTTGGTCCTACCCATTTTTCCCCTAGGTAATTTTTATCTCAGAGATTACCATCAGTATTTGGGGGTACCATGCTATTGGTCTCATATACCCACTTTGACCTCTAAAGTCCTTTTCAATACCTAAGAGTATATGTTTCACAAAATTGCACATTTATTTATGTTCTAGGTGTTGTTTGGTATATGATGTTAATTTTCCTCTAGGTTTCTCTCAAGCCATAAGAGTATCAAGTACAGAATTGGTCCATGCTTAATTTTTGTAAATAACATTGATTAAGTAAATGCTGGGCCAGGGATTGAGGGGAGTAATTGATCAGAAATTTAACAAACGTTGAGCTGCATAAAGTAGACTGTATTTATTTGAACTGAAAAAGTGGCTAAGACTGAACATCTTGAACATCATTTTCTCTGATATTACCTCAAATTAAAACTTTAATATTATTTTAGAATTGTGTCTCTAAACCTGTTTAATAATTTTAATATTTAACATGTGTTTTTTATATTGCTAAGCATTGTTCTAAGTGCTTTATTACATGTATTAACTCATTTAATCATCTGAAAACTCTGTGAGGTAGGTGCAATTATTATCCCCCTTTTACAGATGATGAGGAAACTGAGCCACAGGGAAGTTCCCCAAGGTCAAAAGTTATTCATAACTATCAGACAGCAGGTATATTAATTCAGCTTAATTCAAGGCTCATTTGTTAACCATCTAGTAAATATAATAGTTGACAGGGTAGACAAAAATTGAATACTTAAGCAAGGATAAATCGTAATGTAATAATGCCATGAGTGAATCGCCTAGGCGAGTCAGGCTCCTTTCAGTTAGTGGGAAATGGAGAAAGATTATGTAGTTAAGGTCATGAATAGCGCAGGAACATCCGCTTGGGTAAGTCAGGTTTGTGAAAAATGCAGAAGAAAGGCTTGGTTCTGAGGTGTGTGAAAACAGTCATTCTTTTGTGAGGACTAAAATTAGTTTTAGAAGAGGCATCTGATGCGGTACATTAAACCTAGGGTAACGGTGAGGAAATACACATGTATGAGGCTTCTTAGGAGCAGGGAAAGAGAAAGGTGCCATTTGAAGTCAGTAAGAAAGGGTAACAGCGCACTTTTCCTGCCCTTCCCCCCTCTAGAGAATCAGTAAATAGCCTGATTCTACTCAAATTCCTTCCCTACCCAAATTCCCTTGACTACAACTCAGACCCTTTGGATCTGCGCTTTTTAGAAGTACTGTACTTCACATTCTGGCACCGTAAGCCCGAAATGTCCTTTAGGCAAATGTTAGGAGGGAGAAATGTATTCTTGCAATTCAAAACCGACTCGAATCCTGCCAGAAAGCTTTATGTTTGCGGACTTTATCGTTCCTCGCCTGTCCGTTTTTTATAAAACGACGCGACACACCTGGCCACACAGCCTCAGATCCTATTCTAACATCGATCCATCCTGTTACCCTTTTAAGAGGCGGATCCCGCAGTGTCCTTTCCTCCCTCCCAGCCACCTCTACCCCCAGTCGGCTGGGCGGAGCTTCACGCTAAAGCCCCAGAGCCCGACGCGGCAGCCGCGGTAGCGGAGAAGACTGGAGCTCCGAGGAGCTGCATCTGCGGCAACCTGTGTGCTGACGCTACGTGCCTCCTGGCTCCGACCTAGCTCGCAGCTCCCCAGTCTCACTCCATTCCTTCCCCACCTGGCGCGCACCTGCTCAAGACCAGGGTCCTGCCAAGCGCTAGGAGGGCGCGTGCCAGGGGCACTAGGGAACTGCGGAGCGCGCGCGCCATGGGGCCGCCGCCTGGGGCCGGGGTCTCCTGCCGCGGTGGCTGCGGCTTTTCCAGATTGCTGGCATGGTGCTTCCTGCTGGCCCTGAGTCCGCAGGCACCCGGTTCCCGGGGGGCTGAAGCAGTGTGGACCGCGTACCTCAACGTGTCCTGGCGGGTTCCGCACACGGGAGTGAACCGTACGGTGTGGGAGCTGAGCGAGGAGGGCGTGTACGGCCAGGACTCGCCGCTGGAGCCTGTGGCTGGGGTCCTGGTACCGCCCGACGGGCCCGGGGCGCTTAACGCCTGTAACCCGCACACGAATTTCACGGTGCCCACGGTTTGGGGAAGCACCGTGCAAGTCTCTTGGTTGGCCCTCATCCAACGCGGCGGGGGCTGCACCTTCGCAGACAAGATCCATCTGGCTTATGAGAGAGGGGCATCTGGAGCCGTCATCTTTAACTTCCCCGGGACCCGCAATGAGGTCATCCCCATGTCTCACCCGGGTGAGTCCAGCTACTAGATTGCACCCCTCCAGACCTCTGCCATGGCCAGTTTCTCTTATTTTCCTCATTGCCCTCCTCGTCCTATCCCCTTGCTCCGAAGGAAAGTGGGTGCTCTTTCTGTCCCCACGGAGTGGGGCAGGGTCCTCCCCGAGATTCACCAGGCCTGGGTGTTGGGCAAAAAAAAATCCTTCATTTGCCTCTCTGGTGGAAAAGGGTAAAACAAACCGGATGCAGAGGCTGGCAAATCAAGGACTGTTTGAGCTCTTTGCGTTCCCTTTTCCTGGTTTTTCACAAGGGTGTCTAGCCTTGGATTAAGTGGTGGTAGGCATCGGGTCTTAAATGACCGAGGAGATCACCTGGAAATCTCTTCCTCACTCTGCTTTTTAACAACCTCAGACTGGCAGCAGATTTTCCCCTCCTCTCCCTGTTTTTCTCTCCATGTTTCCTGGGTATCAAATACTAGATTGTGCTACTGTGCCGTGTTAACCTCATTGCAATTTTGGTGGAAACTTTGCTTAGTTCTTGGGTTCTTCTCTGCCCAGTGGTCTCAAGTCCCAAGTGACTTGGTATCAGTGCTTTTGTTTGCTTCTGAAAAATCTGATTTAGGTTATTGAGTTGCAAAACAGGTGACTAACGTTCTTGAAAAAGAAGAGGTTTCTGCATGAGGATAGCAAAGGCCTAGACTTTGGAGAAAAAAATAGTCCAGGTAGTTCTTAAATTCTTGGAGATGGTATGAGGTTACTATTTTTCCCCGTCAGTTATCCTTCCACAAACTTCCCTATTTGTGATTAGGTATCCATACCTTATGTATATAGTTATCCTAGACCCTAAAGGACAAAGGGGAAAAAAATGGAGAAAAAGAAAGAGACACGTGTAATAGCAGTGTATCATAGTTTTTAAGAGCTGGGCCTCAAGTCAGAGCTTGGTTTAAATTCCTACTCTGTTGCTTACTAGTCCTGTGACCTTGGGCAACTTATTTCAAGTCTTAGAGTCTGGGTTCTCTCATCAGTCAAATGAGAATGAATAATAAGAAAACTTATCCACAAGTTTGCCTTCAGGATAAAATGAAATAATGCCTTAAAGAGTTTAGTGCAGTAAAGCACATCATCCACTCTCACTCAGTAAGGGTTAGCTGATAGGATTAGCCTTCTGGGAGTCACTGGAAGGAAGAAGCTGCTTATTTGACTACTGGAGGTTTTCTGTTTTTCTTAAAACCTTATGACTGAACCTGCCTAGAGAGCACTTGTATTGAGTGGCTGGATGGCGTAATGGAAAGAACACTGAATTGGAACTCAGGAGATTTGAGTTCTTTTAGCCCCTTCTTTGCCTCTACCGACTTTGTAACCTTGTACAAGTTACTCACATGTCAAATGATTGTATAGGCAGTGGAGGCCAAGTTAGAAGCGTGTACTGAAACAAAACAAAAGTAGATGAGCTCTAAGATCCCTTTCAGATCTAAAATGCTATGATTTTTAGTTTTTATATTGATTAAAGGAGAAACTGTATCTCTCTTGGCCGATAATTCATTGATTAGAATGAATCAGTAGCTTTTAGAAGTTACTGAAAATCAAGAATAAAGACCTAATAAAGTTTATAGTCTTTATATTTCAGTTGACTGTCTAATAGCAAGGGTTTGACTTTGTCTTCTAATGAGATTCATTTGCATGAATGATTTGTAATTGAAGAGTATTTAATTACAGAGTCCTACTTAGACCATTTTCCTTTTACTTCTGTTAAGGGTATTTATCTGATAGTTTTAGGAGACAATAAAATTAACTTTTGCTTGGCTCCCACTATATGCCAGGCACTCTGCATACATATTACTTATACTTTATTGAGAGGCAATATGGTGTACTAAGAAAAACACAGGCATTTTAGTCAAGATTGGGAATAAAATTCTGGATTTACCACACAATAGCTTTGTGTCCTTGGTAGGATTATTTAACTTTACTGAGCCTTGGATACCCCATCTGTAAGATGGAGATAATATTTATGTTGCTGTGATTATTAAGGATTATATATATATATATACTACCCAGCTGATAATAGTCACTGAATGTTATAATAGGTTAATGCTAACAGGATGAAAAAAATAATGTACAAATGTATGATTGTGCAACTGTCGATTTGAAGACATGAATACACTGAGAATCTAACTATGGGTGTTGTGTTTCAGGATACCATATAGGAATAAAGCCCTAAATATTGATCACTAAATTACACTACATTCAGAAAAGCATTTTGATACTTTAAAAACAATCTTATCTGAGATAAAGGCTATACCAAAGTTTGCCATCAAGCTAATTAGATAAAACCAGCAAATTACTTGAGGTAAGGAATCACATTTCTCCTTGAACTCCTGGAAAAACTATTTTTCAATATAGGAGGAAAATCACTTTGCATATTATCCACATGTGTTATTGAATATTTGTTTGCAAAGTGTTATATTGTTTGCTTTACTCATTCCTCAGAGTAAGCCTAGGGTTTCCTTTTAATCTCTGGTCAAAAACTTATCTTGGATCATAGTGGCAGAGAGATAGGACTGAGATTTAAGTATGGATTAATTCATTATATATTGCTGTGAATTACAAAGGGGCCACCAAATGTGGAAAAGCCTTCTGTATCTTCTTTGTTTACAAAATCTCTCTTCACTCACTCTCATAGGGGCCTGCACTTGAATTGTTTGCCCTTGGTTAGAGTTTGTGCTGAGTGTCTATATTCCCACCTAACTAATTTAGAACAGTTGCTTTAAAATTTTTGTTTAGGAGAAAGAAACTCCACTATATAAGAGCAATCAATTAGGAAAATGAGACTTTTATGTATACCAAAATTTTTCAAAAGTTAATTGTAGCCTAGCATCAACTCATGCAGTTTATTTCTGTATTTTGTTTGCAGAGTATTCAGAAAATTCTGATTCACACAGATAAATAATTGCAAATGACAGATGCTTATTGGCAGTTTGGCTTGCAATCTCTGGATATATTTCAATCAAATCAGTGCAGAAACCTGAAAGGAAATTAGGAGAAAATGTTTATTCCAAAGTGTAATTACTATTCAAATTTCTTATCTTAAAAATGAAAGTCAGATAAGAAGTGGCCAAATCTTAAAGTAAACATTAAAACCATCTAAAATGTAAGATTGTCACGAGACACGTTAAGCATGTTCTCACTATTGCACAACAAACTGTTCTGCTTACGCCAGGCAGATGGGCCTGAGCTTTGCCTGGTGTCTAATTGAGCACAACCCACAGGTTGAAGAGATATGTATACTTGCTTGTACAATTTTCCTTGAGTCAACATTGTAGGCATGAATTTATTGAAAGACCGGTGCAGAACTACAACCTTCATAATTCATGAAACATTTACAACGTTATGCATGAAACATATGCAAAGGGATGTCAGGAGAAGCATTATTCCTGAGGGCTGTAAAAAAAAAAGTGAATGAACCAAGCAGTTTAATTAATGATTTGGGGGTCTCCAATGGGATACAGTTTGATATATAACACAGTTGCTTGTGTACATTGTTGAAAGATAGTGGAACAGATTAGTTAAGAGGTTGTGCTCTGCCAATTAGTATTTTTTAAATCTTAGGCCAGTTATTTTACTTCTCTAAGTCTCAGTTTTCTCCTATGTAAGGTAGGCATAATAATAAACTTGCCTCCTAAGGTTGCTGGGATTCAATGAGATAATGCAGATAAAGTGTTTAGCACAGTGTCTGACATATAGGAAGCTACTATTATGTTTTAATCACAGTTAAATATATTTTAGAAAATGAAAGTTGAATCCTGTGTTTGTAGAACATAATTGGAAATGAACAGTCTAGAGTACTTCAAAGTCCACATTACCTGAAATTCTAATTTGATCCCTTTAGGTACGGAGGGTAGACTGAATTTTAACAGGAAAAAGATCTTTTGGTCCTCCTATGTTTGTTGTACTTTTCTCAAATAACTGCTTCTCCCTCCTGCTACCAATCTTTTTCCGTTCACAGAGGACCTTGGAATAGTATGTTTGTACTACTTAATCACCACCCAATCCCTTCTCAACCATTTTATATTTAAGTTTTATTCTACTTTTTCTAGAATGTTGACTTTGAAAATAAATCTTTTTTTAATAGAGAAGTTCAAAAGGGATTGGCCAGTGATGATTAACCAATGTAAAATACTATTCCCAAAGCCATTTTCAGCTGTAGCCTTCTTGGTACCTCTGCAGGACTGTATTTGACACTGTTGACTGCCTCTTTAAAACTATCCCAAGTAGTGTCTTCCTTCCTTGCCTCTCTTTTGTTTCATTACTATTTTATTAATTCATGCATCTGACACTTCTCACTTGCATCCCAGACTCCTAGCACTCCTCCTCCAGTAAATAGATGCCACATCCTGTTGATTCTGGCACTTTAAACATTCTCACATATGTCTCCTTCTTTCTTGCTTTCAATACCCTGCTTTCAGTTCCTGTGTCTTCTCATGGGAAAAAATACTTAGCCTCTTGATTGGTCTCCTTGCCTCCAGTAGTTTTTTTCCTAGTATGCAGTTCTTCCTCCATGCCATCAGAACACAGCTCTGATCACATATATGCTATTACTTATAAATTTTAGACTACATTTATCAGCATGGCATATAAAACTCCTAGTAATCTGATCCCAAACTACATTCAAAGCTTTATATGCCTCTTCTTTCATGTTGGTCCCTAAACATTCTCTATTCTTTTCCACTAACATTCCTTTGCTTCTGCGTTCTTAGCTCTGCTAGTCAAAAATTTACACATCCTTCAAAATACAACACAAATGCCTCCTCATCTTTGAAGCCTTTCTTAATTCCTTCTTTTCCTCTTCCCAGCACAGCCCACACCCAAAACAAAGTATAGTAATCTCTTTTTGTTCCAATAGCACTTCCTCTCTTATAGTACGTTCTGCATTTTGCTGGTAATTATTTGTTTACATATTTTACCTTCTACTGGATTATAATCATTTTAATGTTTTGTTAATCTTTGTAATCTCTATACAAACCTTTGTACTATACATGCTCTAGAAATGCTTGCTGAATTGCCTTAAACACTCAAGAACTCTAATGCCAGAAGGGTCACAAGATTCACTAGAGAAGTATCTAGTGGATTGGAATTCAATTCATCGAGCATTTATCAAAGGTCTGCTGTCTGATAGATACTGTGCTTCTTGCCTGAGTATACAAAATAATTAAGGTAAAGTCCCTGCCCTCTTAAGCAATGTAGAGCCTGGTAGAAGGAAGAAGAGCATACAGGAATAGAGTGTACACATACTTCAAGATTGCTGGCTAACTTCTATGGTGATTAGCCTGGTTTTATGGATTTTTAATGGCAAAATGCCCTAGGTAACAAGAAAATAATGACAAATGACTTTTCATATTGAGTTTTCCCTGTGCTGGGGTGTTTTATTTTTTTGATCTTTTAAAAACTACACCAGCATTATATTTATGTCTCCAATTAAAATGCTTCCATTGAACATGTTGGTGAATGTGAAATTTCATAAAGTAAAAATCTTTTTTAAAAAAAGGAAAATAGAGTCAGCCCCCTATATCTATGTCCACATCTATGGATTCAACCAACTGAGGAGGAACAATATTTGGGGGAAAAGAAGCATCTGCACTGAATATGTACAGACCTCATTTTCTTGTCATTATCCCCTAAATGATACAGTATAACAACTATTTACATAGCATTTACATCATATTAGGTATTATAAATAATCTAGAGATTATTTAAAATATACAGGAAGATGTGCACTGGTTATATGCACACATTGAACCATTTTATATAAGGAAATTGAGCATCTGTGGATTTCGGTATCGTTGGGAGGTCCTGAAACCAATCCCCCATGGATACTGAGGGATGACTATATAGCTTGATCAGTGAATTGTTTTCTAAGCACATAAATAACTTTTCCCCCCTCAGTCCCTGGAAGATATGTGTTTTCAATACAGAATGCCACATTTTAACTCTGTTCACACTCAAATGGACAGAAAAGAGGAGAGTACTAAAGACATTTTCTAAGTAATTTTCTGATTATAAAATTAACTGTTATAGAAAACTTGAAAAATACAGAAAAGTGTAAAACTAAAATACCCATAATTCTACAACACAGATGACACCATTAATATTCCTTCTTACCTTGATTTCTGTACATAGGCATAACTTTGTATTCTACTTTTGTAATAGTTAATTTTTTATAAATATTAATGTAGTATTAATACAGAAAAAAATGAAAAAAGATATACAAATCTGTTTTAGCATTGGGGGGGGTTAGTCATTTTATTCTTTTTTATTTATTTATTTATTTTGAGACAGAGTCTCGCTTTGTCACCCAGGCTGGAGTACTATGGCGTGATCTCAGCTCACTGAAACCTCCTCTTCCCGGGTTCAAGTGATTCTCATGCCTCAGCCTCTCGAGTAGCTGGGATTACAGGCCTGTGCTAACACACCCGGCTAATTGTTATAGTTTTAGCAGAGACAGGGTTTCACCATGTTGGCCAGGCTGGTCTCTAACGCCTGACCTCAAGTTATCTGCCTGCTTTAGCCTCCCAAAGTGCTGGAATTACAGGCGTGAGCCACTGTGCCCAGCTTATCATTTTATTCTTTTGCTCTGTATATAGATATATTATTTAAAGAATTATATACTATATATACTAGTTTTGTATACTGCTTTCTATTGTAAGAATTTCTCCATGTATCTAGAAATAGAAGATGGTCCTCTTGTAGTTGAAGGTTGTGGTCATTGACTGAGAGTTGGGGATTGAGCCTCTCTTTCTTTAGCTACCAGAAAGGAAGTGCAAAAATGGAGATGGGGAGGGTTGTGAATTGGGGCATTTAAATAAAAAATATGCTCCACCGAGGTTTACATTGAAATATACTTACTAGCCTTAAACATGGTCTGATCTAACCCATATGCATTGCCTATTGTGGCCTTGGTATTTCTTAGGGTTTGATCACCACTTGTGCTTAAGTTCATTTTCTCCCCCAATATTCCCATAGGTAATGCCTTTTTATTTTTCTTTTTTTATGTCTTCTTCACAATTGAGGTTTGCACCTGGTTTCCCTGTTGCTTTTAAGTAGCTTTTCTATTATAATGATGGCTACTGAACTATAAACTGTTGTTGGTGTTTACCCCAAAGTTTATTTGATAAGGCACCATAGGTATTTCCTGGGAATAAATAATTTTTGTATATGTAAGTTCTATCGAAGTATAATATACATCCCAAAAAGGTACATAGATCATTGATTTAGCTCAGCGAAATTTCACAATTGAGCACACCTGTGTGACCAGCGCCCTGCTCAAGGAATAAAATAGTACCAAACTCCAGAAGAGCACCTCACGCTCCAATATGAAGAATTTTTGATGTAGCACAATTATCAATTTTGTTTCCTGAGGGAATGACCTCTTGCAGCATGTGGTAGGAGCCCAGTCACCCACAGAAATATTCTCCTCTTCACTGCACTGGGGTTATTTTATGGTGGTGATCCTCAGCTAATGCACCTTTCCAAGCCAGTTCAGAATTGCCACACTTTGCTGTACACCACCACCTTGGAGCCCTATGGGCAAAGTGGAACACAAGGGCTCTTTGTTGTGTTATTTCCTGTTCTGTCCTTTTCTTTTTCAGCTGTGTGTATGTCCTTCTATGCACCATGGCACGTAGTTACTGCTTGAATTTACCAATAGTCTTAGTGCAATATTGATTTCTTTCTTAAGGAAAGTTTGGTGATTCATGCTGACCTCTGGGAAACTGGACTTGATGAAGGTTGTTAGCTCCAGAATCTGCTCATGAATTACTTGCTTTTAATACTTGAATGACCAAGTTGGTACAAATCAGTAATTCTGAGTTAACCCTATTCATTTTGACCTTTTTTGAAAGAAGATAGTCCTTGAACTCAATAGTTGATATATGTTTCTCTGTAAATGTTAACTTGTCATTTCAGACAAAATGTTGAAATAGCTTAGTTAAATACTGCCTGCAACTAAAAGCATCTTAGCTTTTAAAAAGAAAATGCACCATAATGTTAATATTGTTGGTGAAATTATAGGAGAAAGTATTTGTTCTCTTCATTATTATTTTTCTATATTTTCTGACTTTCTTATAATGAATGTTTTACTTTTATAATCAGAAAAATTCGTAGTTTTAAAGAACCCAAAATACTCCAAAATTATTGATAGATCCTAAAGAAAGCATTACTAATGTGACTATAGTGACAACAGGAACAAAGCATATCTGCTCATAGAAATGATTTACAAACTATTATGAGAATTTAAGAATTGCTTTGGCCTTTTGAATATAGCTATCTAATCCATATGATAGTTGGTGTTACCTTTTATTGTTAACACTGGTTTCTTCATGTGCCTTGACGACTAAAAGAATTTTCAGGACTGACTTTTCCTATTTTAATATGGAATCTTTCTCTTCTCTTTACCCATTGTATCACTAGCTTTTTTTACCCTCCCCCCAACACACACACACATAAAAAAATGCACATTCCATGCCTTTCTTTGTATTTTTGTTTTTTTTCCCGTAAGAGGCCTGCTTACCCTCATTAGCCCCCTTCAGTATCCATTCTACTCAATACTGTTAAGATTAGTGCTAATAGCTCAATATGAAGAATTCAATATATTGGTAATTTTCATCCATGAGACACTGACTTCATCTGATGGTGATAGATTTTGTCATTCTAGAAAATAGGAGGAAATTGTATTAGATTAAGGGCAGAAGGGAATCGTGATATTCTTATTTTACACTTTATTAATGATAGAACACACAAGCTCATTTAAATTGAGTTACTTGTTTTTAAAATGAGCATTTCCCTTGGGATTTTATTCAGCTATATAAAATTCCACTAGTTGGTGGTTTATACAAGAAACTGTCAAGTTCCAAGGTTGCTTTGGTACCACTTATTTTCCTCTTAGAATGTATTTTGTGTCATACTTTTCTACCCTCCTCTGTCTTTCATAACATGATTAATTTTACCTTAGGTAATCTTACACATACATACACACCCCTCTTAGAGCTTCTTTTTCCTTTTCAAAAATTTTGTGCTTCCTTCTATGTGATTCCACTTCTTTTGATGTAGTAGTAAACGTTATAGCAAACCAGTACTCTCAAAATCTAATGACCTTGAAGGTGTCCATAACTTACTCCCATAAATTCTATAAAAACCACCCATTAACCATGTAATCCTCCTGATTAAATACACATTTCCTTCATGTACCAGTATTCATGATAAATTTGATGTGCCTTTGTTTTACTTTAGATATTGCAGTGATACTGCTTTCTGAAAAGTTTTATTACAAATATGGGTTAAATAATAATTTATATTTGCTTTGCAGTTTTTTGTCCTCAAAGCACTTTCATATGTAATAATCTTTGAGCTCATTTAAGAACCCAGTGTTCAGCAACATTACTGTGGGAAAATATGTTGTCTCTACTTCCAAAGAACTGGTTTACAAATGAACTTTTAAAACATAACCTATTAGTGTTTCTATTGTGGCTGTTCATTATGATAGCCCCATCGAGTATGGATTATTATATTATTCCCAACCATGCTGGTTTAGGGAGTTTTAATTCAGTTTCTGTGTCATGTTGACCAAAGTTCTGTCTCACCTTTTCCATGTACTTCACCTTAAAGACTACATTTTGTTTTCTTAATCTTTGAGGATCTCAGATGTTGGCTTATCTTAAGAGCATTTGTAATGTCCCTAAAAGTCTTAAGAATGTATCTTAACTTGATTTGTGGCTTAGTTAGCCATCAGTAGATTTTCTTTTTTTATTATTATTATTATAATACTTTAAGTTTTAGGGTACATGTGCACAATATGCAGGTTAGTTACATATGTATACATGTGCCATGCTGGTGTGCTGCTAGATTTTCAAGTACAGTTGTCCATTGGTATCTGTGGAGGATTGGTTCCATGACCTCCCGCATATACTAAAATCCACAGATGCTCAAGTCCCTGATATAAAATGGCATAGTATTTGTATATAATATATGCACCTCCTCCTATGTGCTTTAAATCATCTCTAAAATACTTATAATACCTAATACAATGTAAATGCTATGTAAATAGTTGTTAATAGCATTGTTTAGGGAATAATGACAAGAGAAGAAAGTCTGTACATGTTCAGTACAGGCACTTTTTTTCCCAAACATTTTTGATCCTTGGTTAGTTGACTCCATGGATGCAGAACTCATGGATATGGAGGGCTGACTATACATCTCTTATCTTCGAAGATTTCAACAGTCACTTGGATGAAAGCTAGAAAAAATGTGATTATATTGAGTGAGGGTTTCATTCATAGAACCATGGGCAATCTATATTGAACACAATTCCAAAATACTTTTACAGGTGTGTTTCAATCAAATTCTTTCATCACCAGTTCATTTTGGCAAAAGGGCAGGATATGTAAGAAAGACTGAAACTGGATGGTGTGAAATCACCAATTACCTCCCTTGGCACAAACCATAACTGCCATTATTTTTGCTGCTCCTCTATGGCTGATGCTTTTTGGTTGAACTGGCTAGTAAGACAAAAGAATTGACTTACTTTGAGTAATGTAATTAAAGGCCAACAGATCATCATTTGATAGTAAGGAAAGCTATTTGATTGCTCTGTTTTTATTTCAACCTATTGTACCAAGGTGAATGTGTTCCATTTGAAATTGGGAGACAGCATATTGCAATGGAAGCAGGTGTCCTTGAGTCAGACAGCTTGATTTGAATTCCAGCTCTACCAATTAATAAATATGTGATCTTGGGCAAGTTGTTAACCTAGACCTTATTTATCTTGTTCATCAAAAGGGGGATAATAATACCTACTTTTTCTATGATATTATAAATCAAGTGTTTGGCAGGTAGTGAGCATTTAGTAAATGCTAGTTCTCTTGAACCTTTGCTAATAATTTCATTACTACTAAACATAATACTTCTCCATTGGTTATTATAGATGTTTACTACCACACTTTGAAATATGTAATTGTTTCATATGTAGAAGCAGAAAAAACGGAACATCCATATTGCAATTTTTCTGGGAAGTTCCTGAAAAATGCAGGAAGAAATCACATAATCAAGAAACTGAAACGACTATATTATCTTCCTTCTCCCTGGTGTATTTCCATTTTAAGCAAAAGCAAAACCTTAAAATCAAGATATTAAGCTCTAACAATGGAAATGGCTATGACCCTTTTGCTGGCACAGTGGTTAAGAAGAGGGGACTTAGGAATCAAATGGATTTAGAAGAGGGGACTTAGGAATCAAATGGATTTGGTATGAGTCCCAACTCTATCATGTAAAACTTTGTGACCTTAACCAAATTAATCTAAGACTCAGTTTCTTCTCCCACAGAATGGGTAATATAATTGTCTTTATGTCATAGGGTTATTGTGAGGTGTAAATTAAATAATATATGTACAGTGCTCAGTGCACATCCTGGTTTATTAAAGGATAGCTTACCCATCTCCTTACCCTCATCTATAGCCCAGCTTTGGAGATTGGCAGTGTATATCACTACAGGGCTTCTTAGAGCCTCTAATATGCAAAAGAAACCCTGTTTGACTTTGTTCAATGCATTATTTTCTGAATTTATCTGCAGAGTCCTTTTTGTCTTTCCAAATACTTAACATCCGAAATACGATTTGGGTAGCACTGATTATCAGACACTTAACAATTTCTCTCTTCTCTTCTCTTCTCTTCTCTTCTCTTCTCTTCCTTCCTTCCTTTTTTCCTTCCTTCCTTCCTTCCTTCCTTCCTTCCTTCCTTCCTTCCTTCTTTCTTTCTTTCTGACTTTTTTTTTGAGATGCAGTCTTGCTCTGTCACCCAGGCTGGAGTGCAGTGGTGCGATATGGGCTCACTTCAACCTCTACATCCCGGGTTCAAGCGATTCTCCTGCCTCAGCCTCCTGAGTAGCTGGGATTATAGGAGTGTGCTACCATGTCCAGCTAATTTTTGGATTTTAGTAGAGGCGGGGTTTCACCATGTTGGCCAGGCTGGTCTCAAACTCCTGACCTCAAGTAATCCGCCCGCCATGGCCTCCCAAAGTGGTGGGATTACAGGCATGAGCAACCATGCCCGGCCCTCATATTTTAACTGTGTCAAAGTTTTGTCAATGTCAGAGACTAACCAATAAAGTTAACCTCAGTATGATAGGAACAGAATATATTCAATGTGATGACAAATATTCTTTTTTTGTACTAATATGGTAGCTTTTATATCAGGTTTATGTGGCTTTAAAGTGGTTCTACATGCTAGGTTTATTCTCTTTACTGACTTTCAGAAACAATTTATAGTGAAAAGATAAGGACATAAGTGAGACAGATTCATGTTTGGTTTTATAATTCATGTGTGGACCTTAATGTAGAAGCTAGCTTTTGTAATATGTCATACAGGAGGAAATTTAATATACTCAGGTACTAGAATGTTCTTTTTTATAGATTTTTTGGTACCTATATGATACCAAAAGTCATGCAGAGGCATCCCAAATTCTCCTTTTCTCTAATTTGAGTACATAATGGAAAAATAACTAATTGGACTACTGGAACTCTTGCACCCTTGGATTTTGTGGCCAGGTCAAAATGAATACCTAATCTCTCAACATAATATTCTTCCTAACTTTAATGACAAATGCAATTTCCAACCCAATCCCCATATTAAAAACTATACCTGAAGAGAATGCATATAAGAAGAAGCACCAATTTCAATAAAAGTTTGAATGTCCCTTTATGACCAGCATTATGCTGAATGTTGTAGTAGGAGAAGGGGAATGTGTAAGCAGCATGCTCAAAACAATGATAGTGTTTTTTCCTTCCAGGGACCTCACATTTTTAGCCTCTGTTGTTGTTGTTGTTGTTGTTTTGTTTGTTTGTTTTGCCTAATAATATTTTAGTCTGGCACTTAAATGTCAATTTAGGTAGGGCTTTCAGATCTACACAAAAAATTGCATTGACTAGAGTTTGGCAACATTTAAGGTACAGAGTACAGGTACCTTTCATGCATTGTTTTACTAGTTCCACCTGGTCTGAAAGGTTCAGGATAAAGTGGTGAAGGTCATGTCCCAGTTTCATTGTAAGTCTAGGCTATGACCTATGCCTGTACCCATATGTTTGCTCCTAAATAAACAATTGAATAAACAGTGGAATTCTCCTTTACAAGGGCTCACATTATAGGAAAATACAACCAACAAATAATTTTTACTTTTTATTTTTAGAGACAGGGTCTTGCCCTGTCATCCAGGCTGGAGTGCAGTGGTGCAATCATAGTTCACTGCAGCCTTGAACTCCTGGGCTCAAGCATTCCTCCCGTCTCAGCTTCTCAAAGTGCTGGGATTACAGACATGAGCAACCACACCTGGCTAGAACCAAAAAATAAAGGACAAAAGGAACACCGTAATTTCTAATGATCATTTGTATAAATTTTCTCTCTCTAAAACCTCAAAGTCTCCTGTTTGCTCCTTTTTTTAAACTGCCCGACAAATAATCTAATTATTTTTAACCACTTGTGTATATCTTGTTAGTCATAGTTGTTTCACCTTTTCTCATCAAATAGTCCTATCAGATTCTGAACAGCTTTTTGTATTTCATAGTTTATGGGATTGAAAATGTTGATGGTATAGAGTTTACTGACTAGCATTCCTCTAGAAAACATAAATAAATAGCAACTGCAAATGTTAAATCTGGCTTCTAGAAACCTTACCACCCCAAAACAGAAACAATGACAATAGAAAACATTGGCATAAAAATTTTAATATAATTACAGAATACCCTATTTATCAATATAATAACATATACACTATAATTTCTGCCTGGCCTTGCAATAGCATATCTTATTTTTTTCCTCAGTATCAGCAGAAATTTAAGGTTTTATAGAGACTCAACCTGTTCTGGATGCTTCAATGCTTCTCTTTTATGCCCTCTGAAATTCCTCATAACCATCCAAGCCATCAGCCTACTAGTGAACCAGGATGACTGTGTTTTAACTTGAGCTTTAGGCTAAAATGGCATGTGTACCAGCATCTGAATGGAAGTTTGAAACTGAGGTATACCAAAGCCCCATGTTGGAAGGGGATTATTTGTCACCATTAATGCAGCTCTGGAAGTATGGTAATTTCAACAGAATCAGTACTGTGGCAATAAGCATTCCACTAAACCCAAGGTCTATAGGATAGAATTAGTATTTAATTTTTTATCTGTTTTTGTGATAGGTCTTTGCTGTAGGCAGACATGTCTTGTCTAGATATGCCATCTTTATATAGAGAGAGGACGCACACCTTAGACTGTTAACCACAGTTATCTTTAAAAGATGAATTTGTTTTCAGATTAAATCAAAATTCAAATTATCACTAAATATATTATACTTAAAATTGCATTCATCAGAAATTTATTTGACATGTGTTATGTGGTAGGCACTCTGCTAGTTGCTATAGATACAGTGATGAAAGACCTAGTCCCTAACATGAAGTTCATAGTTTATGAAGGACAAATAAACCAGATAACTTTAAGGGAAGTCTGTAGTAGATAGTGTAAAAGCAGGACATCTAACGCAGTCAGGTCAGAATCTTATAAAAGGAGGTTCAATTTTATTCCGTAGGTGAAATGGAGCTCTTTAAGGGTCTTTTGAAAAAGAATAATGTACTTTTTCCTTTTAGAAATGTTTCATTAGTAGCCATGAGGAGAATGAATTAGAAGTCTAAGACTGGTGGCTTGGAGACCAGCTAAGGGGTTGTTAATGGTGATTTAAGTGAAAGATAATGGTGACAATGGAGATATACTATAACAGGAAAGGAATGGGACTATTTCTGATATAGCACATTTTTAAAATTCTATGTGAAGTACATTACATACTGAGGAAAACAAAATAATTCTATTGGCAGAGTTTTTCTCTGCACGGTAAAGGATTGGCATTGATCTGGACAGAGGGAATAGACTGCTATCTTGAAACTCTTTGACCTTAATGTTTGAAAAGCTATAAACAAACTCCAATCCAGTATTTCTCAATGTATTTTCCACAGACCACATGCAGCAAAATAACCCACAGAACTTGTTAAACCTGCAGATTCCCAAGCCCCACCCCAGACATACTGAATGAAGGAATGGGGCCCAGAGAGCTCAGTGTTTTAACAAGTTTTCCAGGTGATTCTTCTGCCTATTAACGTTTGAGGATCATCGATCCAGCACAATGGTTCTGAAATTATGATCTGGGGACTACTAGTCTCTGAGATTCTTTCAGGGGTCCATGAGATCAAAACTATTTTTATAATAATACTTACACATTATTTGCCTTATTCACTGTGTTAATATTTACACAGATGATATAAAAGCAATGGTGGGTAAAACTGCTGGCACCTTAACACAAATTAAGACTGTGGCACCAAACTGTATTAATTGTATTCTCTACCTCCATGCACTTCAGGAAACAGAAAGTGCTAGTTTCACTTAAGAATGCCCTTGATGAATCAAAAAGAATAATTAATTTTATTAAATCTCTACCCTGCACAACTATGTATATAGTGTGTGTACATATTGATATACATATATGTATATGCACATATATATACATGTATATATATACACATATATATGTATTTCTGTGTCATGAAATGGGAAGTGGGCATAAAGCACTTCAACAGCATACCAAAGTATGATGGTTATCTGAAGGAAAAGCACTTGTATGACTGAGTCATGAGATGAAATAGCCACTTCAAACAACTCTTTAACTTGAAGATCCACTGACAAACAACAGTTATTCAGACTTCAGTCCTATTTGGAAGATATTTTCTCTAAAGTTAACTGGGTGAGCCTGTCATTTCAGGAAAACAAATGACAATATTTGTTGCCAATGATAAGATTTAAGTTTTTAAGCAAAAATCAGAATTTTGAAAAACTTTTATCTACTATGTAAGCATAACTTCCCAATACTTAGACTTTTCTAATGGGATCAATGGTGATATTAACAACTGACTTTTTTGTTATTGTTTTATCTTGAAATGAGTCACCATATAACTGCATAACTCAGTGAATCTGCATAACTGAGTCTGCCTAACTGGGATCTATGTAACACAGTGAGCCAATATTTTCCAAATGACCAATGCATGATATTACAAAACCCCATATAAATAAAAGATCCATTCAATGTGTGAGATAGACCAATGGATTTTCATTTAACCAAGTAGAAAGAATTCATTAATATTGTTTCAAATTCTACCTTGCACATAGTATTTAAGAAACTACCATTTGTTGAGTTTTGGTGTAGTACCAAAGGATAATATCTACAGTTATCTGAAAATGCTATTGAGACATCCGTCAATTTTCCAATTGCATATCTGAATATAGTTTCCCTTCTTGTGCTTATTTGACCCAGCCATCCCGTTACTGGGTATATACCCAAAGGATTATAAATCATGCTGCTATAAAGACACATGCACACGTATGTTTATTGCAGCACTATTCACAATAGCAAAGACTTGGAACCAACCCAAATGTCCCACAATGATAGACTGGATTAAGAAAATGTGGCACATATACACCATGGAATACTATGCAGCCATAAAAAATGATGAGTTCATGTCCTTTGTAGGGACATGGATGAAGCTGGAAACCATCATTCTCAGCAAACTATCACAAGGACAAAAAACCAAACATTGCAAGTTCTCACTCATAGGTGGGAATTGAACAATGAGAACACTTGGACACAGGAAGGGGGACATCACACACTGGGGCCTGTTGGGTGGGGGAAGGGGGGAGGGATAGCATTAGGAGATATACCTAATGTAAATGATGAGTTAGTGGGTGCAGCACACCAACATGGCACATGTATACATATGTAACAAACCTGCACGTTGTGCACATGTACCCTAGAACTTAAAGTATAATAAAAAAAAGATTTCCTTCTTGTGCTTTAACCAAAACAACATATCACTATAGATCTCATGCAGAAACAGCTATGAAGATTCAGCTATCTTTTATTACATCTGATATTACAGGTTGGCACAAATGAAAAACAATGCCACTCTTCCTTGTTACATTTTGTTGTGAAATATAGTTATTTTTAATACAATTAGGTTAATTACTTTAACATGAACTTATGATTATTTTAAATGAATATATATATATATTGAGATGGAGTCTCACTCTGTCACCCAGGCTGGAGTGCAGCCACTGCAACCTCTGCCTCCCAGGTTCAAGTGATTCTCCTGTCTCAGCCTCCGAAGTAGCTAGGACAGCAGGCACGTGCCACCATGCCCAGCAATTTGTTGTATTTTTAGTGGAGATGGGGTTTCACCGTGTTAACCAGGATGGTCTCTATCTCCTGACCTCGTGATCCACTCACCTCGGCCTCCCAAAGTGCTAGGATTACAGGCGTGAGCCACCAAGCCCAGTCGAATAAATAAATAAATATTTTTTAAATTCCTCGGTGTTAATTTCTAATGTGGTAAATATCAATAGAAATAATCTACTAAACAAAAGTTATTTGGAGTTCTCAATAACTTTAAAGAGTGTAAAGGGGTCCTGAGACCAAAAAATTGGAGAATTGCTGATCTAGCCCTTAGGTTCTATGTGATACGTTAAACATAACCACTAGTGGAAGTCAGAATAGTTCAAGCAGGATCAGGTGTTTTATATAATATTTCTAAGAATTGTTTACCTATGAGTGTGACATGCCATCCACAAATTATTCATCTGTGACCTTTTGAACAGTGTCATTTCTAATTCCCTAATGTCTTTAATATACTGTTTCCTGAGGACTCCATCTACCAGAGAATTTTTGTGCTATATCAAGTATGTGACCCATTTCCTAATGTATTATTGCCTTCAAAAACTACAGCAAAATTATCTAGAGGTGCAGGGCAGAAAGGCAACTTGCTGTACTCTACATTAGCTATGTGCCTTTGTTGATTTTAAAAAAATGGTAATAAAGGTGATTTGGGTCACATTCCCTGCGATACACCCTCCCTCCAAAAGATGATCTGTGATAATCCAGAATATTAAGAACCATTGCTTTAATCAACAGCTAATCTGTACTAATGCCTATTCTGCAACAGACTAGATTTTAACAAAAGGCTAGATAGGAGGTGTCTAAGTTCATTTGTGTGGCTATAAAGAAATACATGAGGCCAGGTAAAGAAAGAAAAGAATTTTGGGGGCCAAATAAACCATATTCAAACCATAGCAGGAGGATAATCACTTTATACAAGGGTATGCACTACTGATTTTGTCTGGTTCCTAGTGAAACACCGATATATAGTCCAGATACTTTTAAGAAATCACTTGTGTATTTGTTTCTTTGATGAGGTACACTGATAGTAAATACATATATATATATTGCAAGAACTGCTATGAAGGAATCAAGAAACGCAAATTTGGTTCATCTGTGACTGAGACCAATCAAAAGGAAACAAAAAAAGTTGCCACTAAACAGGACTTTGAAGAAAGAGAGGCTAGTTTGGCTTAAAAGTTTAGATTTTTTTTTTCTGTTTTGAAAAATCACTACTTAGGATTCTTGGTCTGATGAGGTTTGGTATCACCCTTTGAAATAGTTGTCCTTCCCCAGTTGTCTGAAGAGTTTGGGATATAGGAGGAAAAGCCAAGCCTTTGAAAAGCTACTGTGGGCAAAATGAATATTTAGAAGTCCACTTGAATTGGTTCCAGATTTTATAATGGAGGAAATGTTTGTTACGTTGGAACTCTTTACACCTAGATCTTGTTCATTCTGGATATCAGCAAATTCAGAAGTGCTGACCCTATTGTATTATCAGGATGTTTGGACAGTATTGAATGTAGTTTTATAAGAAGAACTACTTTGCCCTTCAGTTGCCCTTATTATTCTCATTGTGAATAACCTCTATTTTCTAATATGTTAATATTAGAAAATGTTAGTTGAAAGAGATACTAGAACAGCTTCCTTCACCTTGTATTTTGTATTTCAATGCCAAGGTGCTGTAAGTATGTTATCACTATGCTAGAATATTTAATATATTGTAAAAATATTTTAGAATTTATTTTACATTTTAACACGTTAATATTAAATGTGGGGAAAAAAAGGTCCAGAGGCACAGAACTTATTACATAGTTGGTGCTTAATAAATATTTGTTCAGTGAATTTGTGTTTACAAATAAGATTAGACAAAAACCATAATATCATTAGCTTTTTGAAAGAAATGAAAGAAGTTGGCCACCAGCAGGATCCTACAGTGGATTTCTATACGTTGCGAATAATAATTTTTCCCCAATAATGCCCAAGATAGACATTCTTTGTATTAACATTTTAATTGAATGATATTCAACAGCAATAGGTAAGAGTTGCTACAGCTTATTTCATTACCTTTGTTCCCAAGATAGGTAAATGCCAAAACCTTTTTTCACTGTTAAACATTTGAAATTGAATCTCTATTTCTTCTTCTACTTAATTGCTAACTATTTCTAATCTGTCCCTTCTCCTAAGATACTTTAGATAGCAGAATGAAAATGCATGAAACTCTAGCCATGTCTCGTTATTATTAATGACTATTAAGCTTGAGAATTTCTCGTAGAATTGGAATCTGTAACTACTATATACATTTGTTGTATCAAGATAAGTGTGCTTTAAGTTATAATGGACTCAGGAATCTATATTTAAGTAATAAGGGTCCAGATTAACTACTCTTGATGACTAAATTGTCAAATACAAAGTGGTATAAATACACTGGAATTATAAAAATGACAGCTTTTTCTGCTATTCAACTCTGAAAATGTAATTATTAGATATAAGATTTATGAGTAAATCCTTGATTGATCTCTACAAATCAGATAGGCATTTAACAAATAAATTTTATAGTTTGTGTTAATGATTTTTGCCTAACAGTCCATGAAAGAAAAGGGTGTGAATGATCTCACAATTACCTTTGAAACAAAGTACAGATTTAGAAAGATTGAAATCTTGAAAAGACAGCTGTTCTGTGATTGGGGTTTAGACTATCTGTTGTCCAATTATCAGTTTTTCTCATCAGATACTTTTAGCAAATTAAGGACTTTTTTCTTTTCTTTGGGATGAGCGCTATGTTTGTTTAGAAAAATAGGATGAAATTAATAAATGATTTGGAGAGATTCTATAAGGATAGAAGAAATGTAGTGATCTTCCTTTGCCAGACTTGATTATAGAACCTTAGAAACCTAGCACAGCCTGACCTCCTTCATGCAGAAGATGCAACCCAATCTTCTGATCCCATTTGAGTTACTTTGGCTACATTATACTGTTTCTCTCTCCCAAACTGTAGACTGTTTCAGGTTACCAGTTTTTAAATAAAGAACACTATCAAGTTGAGAAATATCAAAACCAATACAAAACAATTTGTTATTTTACAAATCATTGGACATTGAAGGAAAATAAATTTTCCTTTTTATTCTACTTGTATCAGTTTGAAATGTGATTTGGGAATTATTATTTTCTACTA
Organism: Pan paniscus; assembly: GCF_029289425.2. Taxonomy (NCBI): domain Eukaryota; kingdom Metazoa; phylum Chordata; class Mammalia; order Primates; family Hominidae; genus Pan; species Pan paniscus. Next base: position 106,233,283 of record NC_073272.2, read on the forward strand.
CTGGCCATAATAGTAGATATATACAATTCATTTCACTGGCTTGGATCATATTCTTCCTAGTGATGAATATCTAACATACGGAAGATATTTGCAAGTGTGTAGAGGGCAGGGACTGCACTTTATTACTCTCTATAGCCCCACAGGCTAGCATAGTGCCAGGCATGTGTGTAGATATTCAGTAAAACACTTAATGAATGAAATTAAGAGTACTGTCTGTCTTCTGTATAACCGGTCCACAAGGAAGTTAATGGAACCATAGCTTTGATCTTATTAGTGCTACGTTTTAATCAACTGAGCTATGTAACCCATTTTTGGCTTCTTAAGCCTGGTACTTTCCAAAGGAAATAGTTGTTACAGTGAAATTTTGGACAGAAAAGTGGAAAACTCTAGAACTTGTACAGGAATCTATATATTAGCATATCAACATTGGTTTTAAAGATCAGCTCTCAACGTTTTGAGAAAAAAACATAATTTTACAGACTGTGGTAAAACTGATTCCATTTGTATAATATGGTGTTGTTTTATTATGAGAGAATAACAAAATTTGCTGATAAGCAAAACTCAGCAACATAAACAACATAGATTCAGTGATATGGTATCTGTTCATTGGACTTGTGTTCTTGAGGGCCTGAACTCTTGTTTTCAAAGATCAATTTTTATGAGCACTTAAAGAAATGCTTTGATATTGCAGCACTATTTACAATAGCCAAGATATGGAATCAGTCATCAAAAGATGAATGGATAAAGAAAATGTGGTATGTGTACACAATGGAATACTATACAGCCTTAAAAAATGAAATCCTGTCATTTGTAGCAACATGGATGAAACTAGAGGATATTGTGTCAAATGAAATAAGCAAGGCACAGAAAGACAAATATCACATGTTCTCACTCATGTGGGAGCTAAAAAAGTGAATCTCATGAAGATAGAGAGTAGATTGGTGGTTATCGGAGGCCAGGAAGGGGAGGGATGAAGAGAAGTTGTATAAGGGGCACAAAAATACAGTTAGACAGAAGAAATAAGCTCTAGTATACAATAATACAGTAGTGAATAACTTACAGCTAAAAGAATTGTAATCTTCTCAACACAAAGAAAAATAAATATTTGAGATGACAAATATCCTGATTACCCTGATTTAATCATTACATATTATATACAGTTATCAAAATATCACATTTATCACAAAAATATGTACAACTATGATACATCAATTTTTAAAAAAGGAAGTGAATTTTTTTCTCAGGCAAAAGATGATATTTTAATCTATCTTTGAAAAAAATGCCATCCTTCACATTTTCCAAATCTTGTTTAATATGAGAAAAGCTTCTGGTCCTGTGTATGTTTTAAATATTCCTTTCACTTTCTATTCCCTAACACACTGAAAATCGGGAGATTAAATATCTATGATAAATTCTGAACATGACCACATCTATATTGCTTATAATAAATGGCTAACTTTACATACTGAATGTTTTGTGGTCCTTTAAAAAGATAACTTACAAAGTCACTAATTTTAATTTGAGAGGTTTGGAATTCGCTGGCGCATTATAAGAGACCCTTTCCAATATTTTAAGGATAGAAAAAAGCTAAAGGGAAAAAGAGGCTCAACAAGGCCTGCTGTAGCAACAGAAACACACAACACCACACAAAAAAGCACACACACTAAAAGGGTTTCTTTCTTGTTCCACAAAGGAAGTTTGATTGTTCTTCCTTGGAGTTTCAGGGTACATATTTTGTGGTTTTCAACACAGTAGCAAGTAGAAACACTTAATTTGGGAATGTGCATGGGTTTTCACTAGTTTTTAAACATAAGTATGAGGCCAGCCATGGTAGTTCACACCTGTAATCCCAGCTCTTTAGGAGGCCATGGTGGGAGGATAGCTTGAAGCCAGAAGTTTGAAGCCAGCCTGGGCAACATAGTGAGACCCCTGTTTCTACAAAATAAAAAAATTACCCGGGTGTGGTGGTGTACACCTGTATTCCCAACTACTCAGGAAGCTGAGGTGGGAGTATCACTTGATCCTGGGAGGTGGAGACTGCAGTGAGCCGTGATCGTGCCACTGCACTCCAGCCTGGGCAACAGAGCGAGACCTTGTTTCAAAAAAAAAAAGGAAATTAGGTATGCACAAGTGAAAAGAATAGCAAAGTAAAATAGTTACAGATTTTGAATTGTATTTAGTTGTAGTTAAGCTTTTTTAAGACTGGGTGAGTTCAGTAGTGAGAAGTGGGGAAAGAGTAGAATAAGCAGTTCAATCTGTAACTGAGTGAATAATCAATTGTACTTAAGTTTTGAATCTGTAATGTCCAGTGGTGAGCTTGTTCAGTCAATTGTACACATTTCATCCCAATTCCACATTCACGTGGCTATGGTGGGAGTATTTACACCATGGAAACTGGCACACACTACACATTAGGGCTTTCTCCAACCCTGAGAGCAGATTTCTAAACATTTACTACTGCACCCATGAATGTGCCTATTTAATTTTCACTTTTACAGTTAAATAACAGCTTTAGGTTTCATTGAAGATAACTAGTGTAGAATGGTGAAGAGCAGAGATACCAGAGCCAAACTATCTGGGTACAAATACCATTTCTTCACTTACTAGCTTGTGTTATCCTAGGCAGTTAGTCAAACTTATCATTAATGGGGATAGTAGCAATGCCTACCTTATAGGGTTGACGTGAGGATTAAATATGTTAAGGGTCTGTTTTATAGATAAATCTTATCTGGCAACCTCAGAAATCCAGCGCATAGCCAGGATTCAGGAAATAAACAAAAACATCACTGAGCCACCAATGTAAATGTCAGACAGAGGGTACTTGCCCTGAAGCCCCCAAGCTTTCTCTGGAAGCTAATTTTACTCTTTCTGTAGAACCAAGCTTGATTGTCTTTTCTGAGCCAAAGGGATATTAGAAGCATGACATCACACAAAAAAAAAAAGAGAGAGAGGAGAGATGCTGCTAGAAGCAACAACTGAAGTGAGAACCTTCCTCCCTCAAAGAAAATTATCCAATGTGAGAACTCAAAAATGAGTCAGACTGCTTGATTGCTAAGATCTGTTCCATTTCCAAAAATTTATGACAAGAGTGAAAAATTGCAACAGTTTAGAAACAAATAATCTTACTACTATGTTAAATAATGGCATACAAAGATAATCCACTGTCAATAATAAATCATAATCAGTATCTATTAGTTAAGAAAATAGGACAGGGAGCAAGATGGCCAAATAAAACCCACCAGTGATCATCCCCTCCATAGGAACACCAAATTGAACAACTCCCCACACAAGAAAGCATCTTTGTAAGAATCAAAAATCAGCTGAGCAGTAACAGTGCCTTGTTTTAACATCATATTAAGGAAAGAGGCACTGGATAGGATAGGAAAGATAGTCATTAATTTCTTACACCACCCCTCCCTCATCCCCTGGTGGTGCAGCATGGCACAGAGAGAAAATCTGTGTGTTTAGGGGAAGGAGAGCACAGTGATTGTGGGACTTTGCATCAGAACTCAGTGCTACCCTGTCACAGAGGAAAGCAACATGGGGCATAATTGTGCCCATACCCATGGAGGGAGCATTTAGACCAGCCCTAGCCGGAGGAGAATTGTCCATCCCTCTGGCAAGCCTCACCACTGTGAGCTAAAGTGCCCTGGGGTCCTAGATAAATATGAAAGGCAGTCTAGACCAAAAGGACTGCAATTTTGAGGCAAGTCCTGGTGGTTCTGTGCTGGGCTCAGAACCAGAGGACTTGCAGTACATATGGCCAAGAAAGCGTTTGCATCACCCCTCCCCCAACTCCAGGCAGTACAGCTCACAGCTCTGGGAGGAGAGGAAAGATTAAAGTGGACTTTGTCTTAACATTTGGATACCAGCTCAGCCACAGTAAAATAAAGCACCAAGCAGAGTCCTGAAGCCCACACTCCAGGCCCTAGATCCTGGATGACATTTCTAGACACACCCTGGGCCAGAAGGGAACCCACCAATTTGAAGGAAAGGACCCAGTTCTGGAAGGATTCATCACCTGCTGACTACAGAGCCCTTGGACCTTGAATAAACATTATTAGTAGCTAAGCAGTACTCACCATGAGCCTTGGGCAAGGCTTCAGGTGTGACCCAGCACATTCCCAGCTGTAGTGGCCAAGGGGAGAGACTCCTTTTCTCTGCTTGAGGAAAGGAGAGTGAAAAGTAAAAAGGACTTCACCTTGCAATTTGGGTACCAGTTCAGCCGCAGTAAAATAAAGCACCGAATAGATTCCTAAAGTTCCTGACTCCAGACCCTACCTCCCAGACAGCATTTCTAGACCCACCCTGGGCCAGAAGGGACACCACCACCCTGAAGGGAAAGACACAAGCCTGGCTGGATTCACCACCTGCTGATTAAAGAGCCCTTGGGCCTTGAACAAACAGCAATACTCACCATAAGCCTTGGGCAAAACCCAGAACTATGCTGGTTTCTGGTCTAATGCAGCTCAGTCCCAGCAGTGGTGGCCACAGGGGTGCTTGCATCACGTCCCCTCCAACTCCAGGCAGCACAGCATGGTGAGAGAGATTCCTTTTGTTTGAGAGAAAGTAAGGGAAGAGAACAACACATTCTGCCTGGTAATCCAGGGAATTCTCCTAGATATTACCCAAGACCACCAAAACAGTACCTCTACTAGTCTGCAAGAGCCACAGCGTTACTGGGCTTGGGGTGCCCCCTAATGCATATATGGTTATAGTGACCAAAAACTTAGATCACAACACTCAATTCCCTTTGAATGCTTGAAAAGCATTCTCAAGAAGGACAGGTATAAACAAGCCCAGACTGTGAATATTATAATACCTATCTCTTCAGTGCACAAGCACCAAGAAATATCCACAAGCATCCAGATCATCCAGGATAACATTACCTCAGAAAATGAAATAAAGAAGGAACCAGTGACCAATCCCAGAGTAACAGAGATATGTGACCTTTTAGACAGAATTCAAAATAGCTGTTCTGAGGAAGCTCAGTGAAATTCCAGATAACACAGAGAAGAAATTCAGAATTCTATCAGATAAATTGAACAAAGAGATTGAAATACTTTAAAAAAATCAAGCATAAATTCTGGAGCTGAAAAATGCAATTGATATACCGAAGAATGCATCAGAGTCTTTCAACAGCAGAACTGATCAAGCAGAAGAAAAAAGTATTGAGCTTGAAGAGGGGCTGTTTGAAAATACACAGTCAGAGGAGACAAAAAAAAAGAATAAAATAGAATGAAGCACACCTACAACATCTAGGAAATAGCTTCAAAAGTACAGATCTAAAAGTTATTTGCCTTAAAGAGGTGGTAGAGAGATCGAGATAGAAAGCATATTCAAAGGAATAATATTATAACACTGTAGTTGTGGTGTGTGAACTACTCATACCTTGAGTAGGAAGACTAAGAGATGAACCTATCAAAAATAATAACTGCAAGTTTTGAAGACATAGACAGTATAATAAGATATGAATAGAAACAATAAAAATGTAAAAAGCCATGGAGGGGATAAAGTTAAAGTATAGAGTTTCAATTAGTTTTCTCTTTGTTTGTTTGTTTGTTTTAGCAATCACTGTTGTCATCAGTTTGAAATAATGCAATATAAGATGTTATCTATAACATTCATGGTAGCCTCAAATCAATGAACCTACAACAGATACACCAAAAAATAAAAAGCAAGAAATTAAAACATACCACCAGAGACAATCACCTTCACAAAAAGAAGACAGAGAGGGAAAAAAGGAAGAGATCACAAAACAACCAGAAAACAAATAATAAAATGGGAAGGGAGTAAGAACTTACTTATCAATAATAACATTGAATTTAAATAGAATAAACTTTTCAATCAAAAAACATAGAATGGCTGAATGCATTAAAAAGCCCCAACTAGCTTCTGTCTGTAAGAAACACACTTCACCTATAAGGACACACATAGACTGAATATAAAAGGATGGAAAAAGATATTCCATGCAAATAGAAAACAACAAAGAGGAGTAGCTATACTTATATCACACAATATAGATTTCAAGACAAAAACTATAAAAAGAGATAAAGAAGGTCATTATATAATGATAAGAGGATCAATTCAGCAAGAAGATAGAACAAGTGTATATATGCACCCAAAGCTGGAGCACCCAGGTGTATAAAGCAAATATTATACAAACTAGAAAGTGGGATATAGACCCTGATATAATAATAGCTGGAGACTTCAACACCCTTTCAGCATTGGACAGATCATCCGGACAGAAAATCCACAAAGAAATATCACACTTAATGTGCAGTAGAGAACAAATGGACCTAATAGATATTTACAGAACATTTCATCCAACAGCTGCAGAAGACACAATTGTCTCTTTGGCACGTGGATCATTCTCAAGGATAAACCATATGTTAAGTCATAAAACAAATAATTTTTTTCTTTTTTCTTTTTTTTCAGACAAGTTCTCACTCTGTTGCCCAGGCTGGAGTGTAGTGGCATGATTTCGGCTCACTGCAGCCTAAACCTACCAGGCTTGAAGGGAACCTTCCACCTCAGCCTTCCAAGTAGCTGGGACTACAGTGGGACTACAGGCACATGCCACCACACCTGGCAATGTTTTCTTTCTCCTTTTTTTTTTTTTTTTTTTTTTTTGTAGCGACAGGGTCTCACCATATTGCCCAAGCTGTTCTCAAACTCCTTGGCTCAAATGATCTGCCACCTTGGCCTCCCAAAGTGCTGGGATTACAGGTGTGAGCCAGCATGCCCAGCCAAAATTTTTTTTAAATTGAAATATCAAGCATCTTCTCTAACCACAATGGAATAAAACTAAGTCAATAATAACAGAAACTTTGGAAACTATACAAATACATGGAGATAAAACAGTATGCTCCTGAATGACCAGTGGGTTAATGAAGAAATTAAGAAGAAAATTTTAAAATTTCTTGAAACAAGTGGAAATGAAAACAAAATGTAACAAAACCTATGAGATATAGCAAAAACAGTACTAATAGGAAAGTTTATAAAAATGAGTGCCTACATCAAAAATGTAGAAAACCTTCAAATTAACAACCTAATAATAGAACTAGAAAAGCAAGAGCAAACCAAATGGAAAATTAGTAGAAGAAAAGAATTAATAAAGATCGGAGCAGAAATAAATTGAAATAAAAAAACACAAAACATCAATGACATGAAAAGTTGTTTTTTTAAAAAAATAAATAAAATCAACAAACCTTTAGCCAGAATAAAGAAAAAGAGAAAACCCAAATAGATAAAGATGAAAAATGGGACATACAACCAATACCACAGAAATTCAAAGAATCCCTGGAGACTACTGGGAGCAGCTATACGCCAATAAATTGGAAAACGTAGAAGAAATGGATAAATTCCTAGACACACAGAACCTTCCATGATTGGATCAGGAAGAAAACCAAAACCTGAATAGACCAATAACAAGTAATGAGAAGAAAGCCATGACAAATAGTCCCCCAGTAAAGAAAAACCTGGAACCCAATGACTTCACTGCTGATTTTTGCCAAACGTTTAAAGAAGAACTAATGCCAACCCTACTGAAACTATTCTGAAAAAACAGAGCAGGAAGAAATACTTCCAGACTCATTCTATGAGGCCAGTATTACCCTGATACCAAAACCAGACAAAGACATATCGAAAAAAAAAAAAGGAAACTAATACAGGCAAGTCTCTCTGATGAACATCAATGCAAAACCTCAACCAAATATTAACAAACCAAATTCAGCAACACATTAATAGGGTAATTGATCATGATCAAGTGGGATTTATCCTAGGGATGCAAGGATAGTTATACATAAATCAATCAATGTCCTACATCCTATCAACAGAATGAAGGACAGAAAGCATATAATTCCAATTGATGCTGAAAATCATTTGATAAAGTTCAACATCCTTTCACGATTAAAAACCCTAAAAAATCTGTGTATGCAAGGAACATACCTCATTTCAATGAAAGCTATATGTGACAGATCCACAGCTCAGTATCATATTGAATAGGGAAAAACTGAAAGCCTTTCCTCTAATACCTGGAACAGGACAGAGATATCCACTTTTACCACTGTTATGCAACATAGTACTGGAGGTCCTAGCTAGAGACATCAGACAAGAGAAAGAAGGGCAACAAAATTGGAAAGGAAAAAGTCAAATTATCCTTGTTTGCAGATAATATGATCTTATAGTTTGAAAAACCTAAAGGCCCCACAAGAAACTATTAGAACTGATAAATTCAGTAAAGCTGCAGGATGCAAAATCAACATATATAAATCAGTAGTATTTCTAGATGCCAATGGCACACAATCTGAAAAAGAAATCAAGTAAGTATTCCCATTTACAATAACAACAAATAAAATAAAGTACTAGGAGGAAACCTAACCAAAGAAGAGAGCTCTACAATAAAAACTGTAAAACAATGATGTAAGAAATTGAAGATGGCGCAAAAAGATGGAAAGATATTACATGTTCATGGATTGGAAGTTTCAATTTTATTAAAAGGTTCATACTACCCAATGCAATCTACAGATTTAATGCAATCCCTATTAAGATATAATACCAATGACATCATTCACATAAATAGAAAAAATAATTATAGAATTTATATGAAACCACAGAAGACCCAGAATAGCCAAAGCCATCCTGAGCAAAAAGAACAAAACTAGAGGAAACATATTACCTGACTTTAAATTATACTACACAGTTATAGTAACCAAAGAAGCATGGTACTGGCATAAATACAGACATATAGACCAAAGAAAAATAATAGAGAATTCAGAAATAAATCTATACATTCACAGTGAGCTTATTTTCAACAAAGTGCCAAGAACATACATTGGGGAAAATATAGGCTCTCCGATTAATGCTGCTGGCAAAACTGCATATCCATGTGCAGAAGAATGAAACTAGACCCTTATCTCCTGCCATATACAAAAATCAAATCAAAATGGAATGAAGACTTAAATCTAAGACCTCAAAATATGAAACTACTAAAAGAAAACACTGGGGAAACTCTCCAGGACATTGGACTGAGCACAGATTACCTGAGCAATACCCCACCACAAGTACAGGTAACCAAAGCAAACATGAAGAAAGGAGATCACATCAAGCTAAAAAGCTTCTACCAGCAAAGAAAACAATCAGCAAGTAGAAGAGACTACCCATAGAATGGGAGAAAATATTTGCAAACTGTTCATCTGACAAGGGATTAATAATCAGAATACGTAAGGAGCTGAAATCACTAAATAGGAAAATATCTAATAATCCGATTAAAAATGGACAAAAGATCTGAATAGACATTTCTCAAAAGAAAACATACAAAAGGCAAACAGGTATATGAAAAGATGCTCAACATAATTGATCATCAGAAATGCAAATAAAAACTACAATGAGATATTATCTCATCCCAGTTAAAATGGCTTTTATTCAAAAGTCAGGCAATAATGAATGCTGGCGAGGATGTAGAGGAAAGGGAACCCTTGTACACTGTTGGTTGGAATGTAAATTACTACAGCCACTATGTAGAACAATATGGAGGTTCCTCAGAAAACTAAAAATAGAATTACCGTATAATCCAGCAATCCCACTGCTAGGTATATACCCAAAAGAAAGGAAATCAGGATATCAAAGAGATGTCTACACCCCCGTGTTTATTGCAGCACTGTTCTACAATAACCATGATTTGGAAGCAACCTAAGTGTCCATCAAGAGACAAATGGATAAAGAAAAGGTGGTACTTACACACAATGGAGTACTATTCAGCCATAAAGAAAAATGAGTTCCTGTCATTTGCAACAACACATATGGAACTGGAGAATTATTATGTTAAGTGAAATAAGCCAGGCACAGAAAGACAAACTTTGCATGTTTTCCACTCATTTATGAGAGCTAAAATTTTAAACAGTTGGAGATAGATATCAGAAGGATGGTTACCAGAGGCTGGGAAGGGTAGAGGTGGGTAGAAAGAAATTGGGGATTATTACTGGGCACAAAAATATAGTTAGATAGAATGAGTAAGACCTAGCATTTTATAGCACAAAAGGGTGACTGTAGTCAACAATAACTTAATGTACATTTTAAAATAACTAAAAGCATAACTGGAATGTTTGTAACACAAAGAAAATAAAAATGCTTGAAGTGATGGATACCCCATTTACCCTGATGTGATTATTACAGATTGTATGTCTGTATCAAAATATCTCATGTAACCTAGAAATATATACACCTGATATGCACCCATAAAAACTAAAAATTTTATAAAAAGAATAAAAAATTTAGGAAAATATAGATTACTTTTTCGAGTGTTCATTCAAAATTGTTAAAACTAAGTATTTGTGTAAAACCTTTTGTTACCTATAAATTTTACTTTTATGGAACATCTAATTCCTAAAAAGAGCAGATAAAGGCATTACTGTCATTAAGAGACTGTTAACTCAAACAATTAAATAGCAAAACAACAAATAATCTGATTTTACAATGGGCAAAAGACCTGAATAGACAGTTCTCAAAAGAAGCATACAAATAGCCAACAGTTACATGAAAAAATATTCAACGTCACCAATCATCAGGAAAATGCAAATCAAAACTGCAATGTGATATCACTTCACTCCAGTTAGGATGGCTATTATAAAAGAGACAAAAAACAAACAAATACTGGCAAGGATGTGGAGAAAAGGGAACTCTTATATACTTACTGTTGGTGGGAATGTAAATTAGTCCAGCCATATTGGAAAACAGTATGGAGAGTTTTTAAAAATGTTAGAAATACAATTACCATATAATCTGGCAATTCAATTACTGGGTATCTATCCAAAGGAATGGAAGTCAGTTTGTCCAAGAGATATCTGCCCTCCCATGTTTATTTTAGCACTATTCACAACAGCAAAGATATGGAATCAAGCTAAGTATCCATCAATGGATGAATGGATATAGAAAAAGTCACACATATATACAATGGAATACTATTCAGCATTTAAAAAGCAGCAAATCGTGTCATTTGCAGCAGTGTGGATGAACCTGGAGGAAATTAAGTGCCAAAAGCAATTGCAACAAAAGCAAAAACAAAAACAAAAGTTGGCAAATGCAACCTAATTAAATTAAAAAGCTTTTGCATAGCAAAAGAAACTATCAACAGAGTAAACAGACAACCTACAGAATGGGAGAAAATATTTGCAAACTATGCATCCAACAAAGGTCTGATATCCGAAATCTTTAAGGAACTTAAATTAACAAGCAAAAATCCAACAACCCCATTAAAAACTGGACAAAGGACATGAATAGACACTTTTCAAAAGAAGACATACATGCAGCCAACAAATGAAACATATGAAAAATTGCTGAACATCACTAATCAGATTACTAGAGAAATACCAATCCAAATCACAATGCAATACCATCTCCCACCAGTCAGTATGGCTATTATTAAAAAGTCAAAAAATAACAGATGTTAACAAGGTTTTAGAGAAAAGGGAGCACTTATACACTGCTCGTGGGAATGTAAATTAGTTCAGCCATTGTGGAAAGCAGTTTGCTGATTTCTCAAAAAACTCAAAGCAGAATTGCAATTTGACACAGCAATCCCATTATTGGGTATATACCCAAAGGAATATAAATCATTCTACCATAAAGACACATGCACATGTATGTTCATCACAGCACTATTTACAATAGCAAAGTCATGGAATCCACCTAAATGCCCATCAATGGTGGACTGAATAAAGAAAATGTGGTGCAAATACACCATGGAATATTATACAGCCATAAAAAAGTACATCTATGAGTACTCAGATACAGCCACATAGGACTATTGTCATTCACTTTTCTTAACTGTTCATTCTGATCTTTCTGCCTAAAATACCCATATTTGCTCTGACACTCCCTGTCCTCTGCTTATCTATGTATTACTTAAGTCCCAGCTCAAATGATGCTTCTATACAGGTTCCCCAAGCTCCAAGTGAGAGAATAAATGTTTCCTCTTTGGTCCCCTGTCACTTGGTTTCTAACCTCTATCTAGTATTTCATTTTACTTTGCATCTCAATTGGCATGCCTCTCTAAATTAAGAACCTTTTTATTTTGGGCAGACACTGTCTTTTTTTTTTTAAAGACCCTTAATTTAAAAATTTATAATTGACACATAATTGTATATATTTATGGGGTACAATGTGATTGTAAATGTAAGTATACTATATAGTATAATGATCAAATGGGGGCAATTACCATATCCATCACATGGAACATTTTTCATTTGTTTGTGGTAACATCATTCAAAATCTTTTCTTCTAGTTATCTTAAAACATACACTACATTGCTGTTTGCTATAGTCACCCTACTGTGTAAAAAAACACCAAACTTATTCTTCCTGCCTAACTGTAAGTTTGTACACATTGGCCAACCTCTCTCCATCCTTCCCTACCCTGTACCCTCCCCAGCCCCTGGTAATCACTATTCCATTCTCCACTTTTGATTTTTTTTTTTTTTTGAGATGGAGTTTTGCTCTTGTTGCCCAGGCTGGAGTGCAGTGGCACCATCTCAGCTCACCGCAACCTCTGCCTCGGGTTCAAGCGATTCTCCTGCCTCAGCCTCCTGAGTAGCTGGGATTACAGGCATGCACTGCCACGCCTGGCTAATTTTGTGCTTTTAGTAGAGACAGGGTTTTTCCATGTTGGTCAAGCTGGTCTTGAACTCCTGACCTCAGGTGATCCGCCCCCCATCGGCCTCCCAAAGTGCTGGGATTACAGGTGTGAGCCACCAAGCTCAGTCTTGAAATTTTTTAAACTTTTATTTTAGGCTCAAGGACACATGTGTTTGTTTGTTGTATAGGCAAATTGTGTGTCACAGGGGTTTGTGTACAGATTATGTTCTTTGCAGCAACATGGATGGAGCTGGAGGCCATTATCCTGAGTGAACAAACACAGCAACAGGAAACCAAATACCACATGTTCTTATGTATAAGTGGGAGCTAAACTTTGAGTACACATGGACACAAAGAAGGGAACAACGGACACCGGGGCCTACTTGAGGGTGGAGGAAGGGAGGAGGATGAATACCTATTGGGCACTATGCTTATTACATGGATGATGAAATAATCTGTACACAAACCCCTGTGACACACAGTTTGCCTATATAACATACCAACACATGTGCAAGATCAGTTGAGATCAGATCATATATGGCTTTACATGTTAGGCTAAGGAGTCAGATTGTAATGAGTAATTAGGAGCCACTAAAGACTCCTGGGCAGAAAAAGAGGCATGATTCAACCATGTTATGGCAAAAGTCAAGCAGAAAGGTCGACTCTAATGAAACTTTAAGGGAGGGACTGGATATAGGATGACCAGCTAGGAGGTTACTGTAATAGTTTCAGTACCCTATTTCAAAGAAATTATGATGGTCTATATTAAAACAGCAGAAATAGAAAGATCTGATAATGGAGACACCAAGAAAGTAAATAGCATCTCCATGACTGACTAGGTGAGCAGTGAGGATTCAAACATGATTCTGAGGTTACTAAACTAGGTGACCAGGGGGGTTGTTACACTGTTAACTGCAATTGAGAACAGTGGAGGGGGAGCAGTTTACAGATATTTTCAAGTGCATGGGAAGTATCAAAATGCTTAGAAATAGGTCTTTTACATGTTTAGGAAGCCAATTCAGGGTTTTTTGTTTTCGTTGAGACGGAGTCTCGCTCTGTCGTCCAGGCTGGAGTGCACTGGCACGATCTTGGCTCACTGCAAGCTCTGCCTCCCGGGTTCACGCCATTCTCCTGCCTCAGCCTCCTGAGTAGCTGGGACTACAGGCGCCAGCCACCACGCCCGGCTAATTTTTTGTATTTTTAGTAGAGATGGGGTTTCACCGTGTTAGCCAGGATGGTCTCGATCTCCTGACCTCATGATCCGCCTGCCTCGGCCTTCCAAAGTGCTGGGATTACAGGCGTGGGCCACCACGCCCGGCCAATTCAGGTTTTTTAATAGTTGGACTGTATATAGCACGTATGAATATAGATTGTGAGGACTGAAGCACAGCATTGTCGCTAAGATGTATACAATGTACATTTCTTGCCTATCCTTGTTTTTTGGTTTGGTTTGGTTTGGTTTGGTTTTTGTTTTTGTTTTTTGAGATGGAGTCTCGCTCTGTCGCCCAGGCTGGAGTGCAGTGGCACGATCTCAGCTCACTGCAAGCTCCACCTCCCAGGTTCACGCCATTCTCCTGCCTCAGCCTCCCCAGTAGCTGGGACTACAGGTGCCCGCCACCACGCCCGACTAATTTTTTTTTTGTATTTTTAGAAGAGACGGGGTTTCACCGTGTTAGCCAGGATAGTCTTGATCTCCTGACCTCGTGATCCACCCACCTCAGCCTCCCAAAGTGCTGGAATTACAGGCGTGAGCCACCACGCCCGGCCTTGTTTTGTTTTTTAACCTTCATCTGACCACAATGGCCCATGTGTTCCTGAGTATCCACCCCTGCCACCTACCCCATATGTTCTAAAAGAACACAACATTTCTATTAGTTAAAAACTTATGGCCAGGTGCAGTGGCTGACGCCTCTAATCCCTGCACTTTGGGAGGCCAAGGTGGGTGGATCACCTGAGGTTAGGGGATTGAAACCAGCCTGGCCAACATGGTGAAACCCCGTCTCTACTAAAAATACAAAAATTAGCTGGGTGTGGTGGCATGCACCTGTAATGCCAGCTACTCGGGAGGCTGAAGCAGGAGAATCACTTGAACCCAGGAGGCAGAGGTTGCAGTGAGCCAAGATTGCGCCACTGCACTCCACTCTGGGTGAGGAGCGAAACTCCGTCTCAAAAAAAACAAAACAACAACAACAACAAAAAAAAACCAACTTATTAGCAGTACACATCTGTGATTCAAAAGAAATATTTAAAAATATATTCCAAAGCCTAACTTTTAGAATTCTCTATGCTTTCAAAGATTATACAGTTTATAATATCGGAAATGAATGCTACATTATATAATTAATCACAACTTTATTACTATACATTTTCCTGAGAGATGGCTCTTAGAGAAAAGACAAATAATGTCTGTGATTTTAGTACCATAGCTAAAAATTTAAAGCCCCTAAATAAATAGAAAAAAAGGGCCACTCTTTGGTAAAATTATCTCCAGATCCATAAGGGATATTTGGGTCATATACTGATATTGGAAGAAAATATAACAGAGGGTCTCTACATTTCAGACTCCTTCACTCCCCATTGTTTTTGAGATTTTCCTTTTGTAAATGAGAACAAGGTGAGTCATTAATCTCTATCAAACTGAATGATCACACATGACTCAGTAGAGTTTTAAAAAGGGCTTAACTAAATGGCTATCATGTAAAAATAGTGTCTTTTGGAATGTTAAGGATCTATAATAAAATGCTTTGAATAAAATGTTTAAATTAATAACTTCAAATAGAGAATCTTAGCATACTATGAGATATTTCTTTTTGGCCCCATCTTTTGAAAACTTTGGCTACTGAGGACCATAAATTTAAGGGATTGCTTGATTAACAATTTTACTGTGTACATTGCCATTTAAGGTTTATACCCTTAATTTGAAAATTAAAACTGTGAATACTATTTTAATATTTTCCTGAGAAATGGCTTTTAGAGAAAAGACAAATAATGTCTGTGATTTTAGTGCCATAGCTAAAAACTTAATGTCCCCAAATAAATAGAAAAAAGGGGCACTCTCTGGCAAAATTACCTCCAGACCCATAAGGGATATTTGGATAATATACTCATATTGGAAGAAGATACAACAGAGGGTGTCTACATTTCAGACATTCAGTATTTTTGTATTTAAATTCTAGTCTAAAAGTCCTTTCATTTTATTTTATTTTATTTTATATTTTGTTGGTTTTTTTATTATTATACTTTAAGTTCTAGGCTACGTGTGCACAACATGCAGGTTTGTTACATATGTTTACATGTGCCATGTTGGTGTGCTGCACCCATTAACTCGTCATTTACATTAGGTTTATCTCCTAATGCTATCCCCCCCAGCCCCCCACCCCACGACAGGCTCCAGTGTGTGATGTTCCCCACCCTGTGTCCAAGTGTTCTCATTGTTCAATTCCCACCTATGAGTGAGAACATGCGGTGTTTGGTTTTCTGTCTTGGTGATAGTTTGCTCAGAATGATGGTTTCTAGCTTCATCCATGTCCCTACAAAGACATGAACTCATCTTTTTATGGCTGCATAGTATTCCATGGTATATATGTGCCAAATTTTCTTAATCCAGTCTATTATTGAAGGACATTTGGGTTGGTTCCAAGTCTATGCTATTGTGAATAGTGCCGAAATAAACATACGTGTGCATGTGTCTTTATAGCAGCATGATTTATAATCCTTTGGGTATATGCCCAGTAATGGGATGGCTGGATCAAATGGTATTTCTAGTTCTAGATCCTTGAGGAATCGCCACACTGTCTTCCACAATGGTTGAACTAGTTTACACTCCCACCAACAGTTAAAGGAGTTCCTATTTCTCCACATCCTCTCCAGTACCTGTTGTTTCCTGACTTTTTAATGATCGCCATTCTAAGTCGTGTGAGATGGTATCTCATTGTGGTTTGGTTTGCATTTCTCTGATGGTCAGTGATGATGAACATTTTTTCATGTGTCTTTTGGCTGCATAAATGTCTTCTTTTGAGAAGTGTCTGTTCATATCCTTTGCCCACTTTTTGATAGGGTTGTTTGATTTTTTCTTGTAAATTTGTTCAAGTTCATTGTAGATTCTGGATATTAGCCCTTTGTCAGATGGGTAAATTGTAAAACTTTTCTCCCATTCTGTAGGTTGCCTGTTCACTCTGACGGTAGTTTCTTTTGCTGTGCAGAAGCTCTTTAGTTTAATTAGATCCCATTTGTCAATTTTGGCTTTTCTTGCCATTGCTTTTGGTGTTTTGGTCATGAAGTCCTTGCCCATGCCTATGGCCTGAATGGTATTTGCCTACGTTTTCTTCTAGGATTTTTATGGTTTTAGGTCTAATATTTAGGTCTTTAATCCATCTTGAGTTAATTTTTGTATAAGGTATAAGGAAGGGATCCAGTTTCAGCTTTCTATATATGGCTAGCCAGTTTTCCCAGCACCATTTATTAAATAGGGAATCCTTTCCCCATTGTTTGTTTTTGTCAGGTTTGTCAAAGATCGGATGGTTGTAGATGTGTGGTATTATTTCTGAGGGCTCTATTCTGTTCCATTGATCTATATCTCTGTTTTGGTACCACTACCATGCTATTTTGGTTACTGTAGCCTTGTAGTATAGTTTGAAGTCAGGTAGGGTGATGCCTCCAGCTTTGTTCTTTTGAGTTAGGATTGTCTTGGCGATGCGGGCTCTTTTGGGTTCCATATGAACTTTAAAGTAGTTTTTTCCAATTCTATGAAGAAAGTCATTGTCAGCTTGATGGGGATGACATTGAATCTATAAATTACCTTGGGCAGAATGGCCATTTTCACAATATTGATTCTTCCTATCCATGAACACGGAATGTTCTTCCATTTGTTTGTGTCCTCTTTTATTTCGTTGAGCAGTGGTTTGTAGTTCTCCTTGAAGAGGTCCTTCACATCCTTTTTAAGTTAGATTCCTAGGTATTTTATTCTCTTTGAAGCAATTGTGAATGGGAGTTCGCTCGTGATTTGGCTTTCTGTTTGTCTGTTATTGGTGTATAAGAATGCTTGTAATTTTTGCACATTGATTTTGTATCCTGAGACTTTGCTGAAGTTGCTTATCAGCCTGAGGAGAATTTGGGCTGAGACGATGGGGTTTTCTAGATATATAATCATGTCATCTGCAAATAGGGACAATTTGACTTCCTCTTTTCCTAATTGAATACTCTTTATTTCCTTCTCTTGCCTGATTGCCCTGGCTAGAACTTCCAACACTATGTTGAATAGGAGTGGTGAGAAAGGGCATCCCTGTCTTCTGCCAGTTTTCAAAGGGAATGCTTCCAGTTTTTGCCCATTCTGTATAATATTGGCTGTGGGTTTGTCATAGATAGCTCTTATTATTTTGAGATACGTCCCATCAATACCTAGTTTATTGAGAGTTTTTAGCATGAAGGGCTGTTGAATTTTGTCAAAGGTCTTTTCTGCATCTATTGAGATAATCATGTGGTTTTTATCTTTGGTTCTGTTTATATGATGGATTACATTTATTGATTTGCTTATGTTGAACCAGCCTTGCATCCCAGGGTTGATGCCAACTTGATTGTGGTGGATAAGCTTTTTGATGTGCTGCTGGATTCGGCTTGCCAATATCTTATTGAGGATTTTTGCATCGTTGTTCATCAGGGATTTTGGTCTAAAATTTTCTTTTTTTATTTTCTCTCTGCCAGGCTTTGGTATCAGGATGATGCTGGCCTCATAAAATGAGATAGGGAGGATTCCCTCTTTTTCTGTTGATT
The DNA here is from genome assembly GCF_029289425.2 of Pan paniscus. Classification (NCBI taxonomy): domain Eukaryota; kingdom Metazoa; phylum Chordata; class Mammalia; order Primates; family Hominidae; genus Pan; species Pan paniscus. Next base: position 106,251,684 of record NC_073272.2, read on the forward strand.
GGAATAGTTTCAGAAGGAATGGTACCAGCTTCTCTTTGTACCTCTGGTAGACCTCGGCTGTGAATCCATCTGGTCCTGGACTTTTTTTGGTTGGTAGGCTATTAATTATTGCCACAATTTCAGAGGCTGTTATTGGTCTATTCAGAGATTCAACTTCTTCCTGGTTTAGTCTTGGGAGGGTGTATGTGTCGAGGAATTTATCCATTTCTTCTAGATTTTCTAGTTTATTTGCGTAGAGGGGTTTATAGTATTCTCTGATGGTAGTTTGTATTTCTGTGGGATTGGTGGTGATATCCCCTTTATCATTTTTTATTGCATCTATTTGATTCTTCTCTCTTTTCTTCTTTATTTGTCTTGCTAGTGGTCTATCAATTTTGTTGATCTTTTCAAAAAACCAGCTCCTGGATTCATTGATTTTTTGAAGGGTTTTTTGTGTCTCTATCTCCTTCTCTTCTGCTCTGATCTTAGTTATTTCTTGCCTTCTGCCAGCTTTTGAATGTGTTTGCTCTTGCTTCTCTAGTTCTTTTAATTGTGATATTAGGGTGTCAATTTTAGATCTTTCCTGCTTTCTCTTGTGGGCATTTAGTGCTGTAAATTTTCCTCTATACACTGCTTTGAATGTGTCCCAGAGATTCTGGTATGTTGTGTCTTTGTTCTCATTGGTTTCAAAGAACATCTTTATTTCTGCCTTCATTTTGTTATGTACCCAGTAGTCATTCAGGAGCAGGTTGTTCAGTTTCCATGTGGTTGTGTGGTTTTGAGTGAGTTTCTGAATCCTGAGTTCTAGTTTCATTGCACTGTGGTCTGAGACAGTTTGTTATAATTTCTGTTCTTTTACATTTGCTGAGGAGTGTTTTACTTCCAACTATGTCGTCCATTTTGGAATATGTGTTATGTGGTGCTGAGAAGAATGTATATTCTGTTGATTTGGGGTGGAGAGTTCTGTAGATGTCTATTAGGTCTGCTTGGTGCAGAGCTAAGTTCAGTTCCTGGTTATCCTTGTTAACTTACTGTCTCGTTGATCTGTCTAATGTAGACAGTGGGGTTTTAAAGTCTCCCATTATTATTGTGTGCGTGTCTAAGTCTCTTTGTAGGTCTCTAAGGACTTGCTTTATAAATCTGGGTGCTCCTGTATTGGGTGCATATATATTTAGGATAGTCAGCTCTTCTTGTTGAATTGATCCCTTTGCCATTATGTAATGACCTTCTTTGTTGGTTTAAAGTCTGTTTGATCAGAGACTAGGATTGCTACACCTGCTTTGTTATTTTTTTGCTTTCCATTTGCTTGGTATATCTTCCTCCATCCCTTTATTTTGAGCCTGTGTGTGTCTCTGCATGTGAGATGGGTCTCCTGAATACAGCACACTGATGGGTCTTGATTCTTTATCCAATTTGCCAGTCTGTGTCTTTTTTTTTCAGTCTATGTCTTTTAATTGGAGCATTTAGCCCATTTACATTTAAAGTTAATATTATTATGTGTGAATTTGATCCTGTCATTATGATGTTAGCTGGTTATTTTGCTCATTAGTTGATGTATTTTCTTCCTAGCATCGATGGTCTTTACAATTTCGCATGCTTTTGCAGTGGCTGGTACCAGTTGTTCCTTTCCATGTTTAGTGCTTCCTTCAGGAGCTCTTGTAAGGCAGGCCTGGTGGTGACAAAATCTCTCAGCATTTGCTTGTCTGTAAAGAATTTTATTTCTCCTTCACTTATGAAGCTTAGTTTGGCTGGATATGAAATTCTGGGTTGAAAATTCTTTAAGAATGTTGAATATTGGCCCCGACTCTCTTCTGGCTTGTAGAGTTTCTGCCGAGAGATCCGCTGTTAGTTTGATGGACTTCCCTTTGTGGGTAACCCGACCTTTCTCTCTGGCTGCCCTTAACATTTTTTCCTTCTTTTCAACTTTGGTGAATCTGACAATTATGTGTCTTGGAGTTGCTCTTCTCAAGGAGTATCTTTGTGGCATTCTCTGTACTTCCTGAATTTGAATGTTGGCCTGCCTTGCTAGGTTGGGGAAGTTCTCCTGGATAATCTCCTGAAGAGTATTTTCCGACATGGTTCCATTCTCCCCGTCACTTTCAGGTACACCAATCAGACGTAGATTTGGTCTTTTCACATGGTCTCATATTTCTTGGAGGCTATGTTCATTTCTTTTTACTCTTTTTTTTCTCTAAACTTCTCTTCTTGCTTCATTTCATTCATTTGATCTTCAATCACTGATACCCTTTCTTCCACTTGATCAAATCGGCTACTGAAGCTTGTGCATGCGCCACGTAGTCCTCATGCCATGGTTTTCAGCTCCATCCGGTCATTTAAGGACTTCTCTACACTGTTTATTCTAGTTAGCCATTCGTCTAATCTTTTTTCAAGGTTTTTAGCTTCTTTGCAATGGGTTCGAACATCCTCCTTTAGTTCAGAGAAGTTTGTTATTACCGATCATCTGAAGCCTTCTTCTCTCAACCCATCAAAGTCATTTTCCATCCAGCTTTGTTCTGTTGCTGGCGAGGAGCTGCATTCCTTTGGAGGAGAAGAGGCGCTCTGATTTTTAGAATTTTCAGCTTTTCTGCTCTGGTTTCTCCCCATTTTTGTGGTTTTATCTACCTTTGGTCTTTGATGATGGTGACGTACTGACAGGGTTTTGGTGTGGATGTCCTTTCTGTTTGTTAGTTTTCCTTCTAACAGTCAGGACCCTCAGCTGCAGGTCTATTGGAGTTTGCTGGAGGTCTACTCCAGACCCTGTTTGCCTGGGTATCACCAGCGGAGGCTGCAGAACAGCAAATATTGCAGAACAGCAGATGTGGCTGCCTGATCCTTCCTCTGGAAGCTTCGTCTCAGAGGGGCACCCCACTGTATGAGGTGTCAGTCAGCCCCTGCTGGGAAGTGTCTCCCAGTTAGGCTACTGAGGGGTCAGGGACCCACTTGAGGAGGCAGTCTGTCCGTTCTCAGATCTCAAACTCCGTGCTGGGAGAACCACTACTCTTCAAAGCTGTCAGACAGGGATGTTTAAGTCTCCAAAAGTTTCTGCTGCCTTTTGTTCACCTATGCCCTGCCCCCAGAGGTGGAGTCTACAGAGTCAGGCAGGCCTCCTTGAGCTGTGGTGGGCTCCACCCAGTTTGAGCTTGCCTGCCACTTTGTTTACCTACTCAAGCCTCAGCAATGGCGTACGCCCCTCCCCCAGCCCCACTGCCGCCTTGCAGTTTGATCTCAGACTGCTGTGTTAGCAGTGAGCGAGGCTCCATGGGCGTGGGACCCTCTGAGCCAGGTGCGGGTTATAATCTCCTGGTGTGCCATTTGCTAAGGCTGTTGGAAAAGTGCAGTATTAGAGTGGGAGTGTCCCGATTTTCCAGGTACGGTCTGTCACGGCTTCCCTTTGCTAGGAAAGGGAATTCCCTGACCCCTTGCACTTCCTGGGTGAGACAATGGCCTGCCCTGCTCCGTGGGCTGTACCCACTTGTCTGGCAAGCCCCAGTGAGATGAACCCAGTACCTCAGTTGGAAATGCAGAAATCACCCGTCTTCTGCATCACTCACACTGGGAGCTGCAGACTGGAGCTGTTCCTATTTGGCCATCTTGGAACCTCCTCTAAAAGTCCTTTTAGAGTTGCATGTGTGTATTTGTATTTATTCCAGATTGGAGTTGGATCATTAACCCAGATTAGCACCTTAACTTAATATCTGTGGGAGGTTTCTCTAGTTGGTTATACCTTAACATTCAATAAGTGTTCTTCTTTTGCTTAAGATTATTGGTCTCAGGTCATATAAACTAGAGGGAATATAAACCTTGATAAGCATTGGAATGGCATGAGCAATCTGACATTCTTTTAACATTGGGAAAGATAACGTTGGTACTTTATTTATTTCCACAAAACTTATATAATTGGTGGTAGAGAGGTAAGTATTATAGATAATTAGACCTTTAGTAATAAGATTAGTCTTAGTTTAGGCTTGTCTTTAATAGGTAGTGAATAGAAATGTGCATTTCTATATGTTATCTTCATTGCTAACCTGATCACGTCTGTGTAAAACCTTAGAACACCTTGAGCAAATTTTATATTGCTTTTGAGGATATAGAAAAATGGTACATCATGGACATATGTAGTTTGTACATTTGGGTTTGTAAACATTGTTTGGCTCAAATTACTATCCCAATATGTAAATCCTTATACATGCTAGTAGTGAGCTCTTGAGATAATTTATCATCTTATAAATTGGGAAATATTTCTGTATTCCCCAAATCTTAGATTCCTTATCATATAAGCCCTATTTTCTACAATTTGGGGGACTATTTGTCTTTAAGCAAGCCTTCATATAAGATGCAAATTGGGTCTCAAAGGCAATACTGTTGAATTATAGATAGTTAATCTGAGGAGGGGGAGGTGTTTGTTGTATATAATAGCTTCCTTACTAAGTTATGAGTTCCCTAAAATCGGTAACCAAATCTCATGCGTGTTTATATAGCCTACAACTTTCATATAGATAGTAGGTGCTCAAAAATGTTAATTGAATGAATGGGTATCCTTCCTTTGTCTCATTGAGACCCATTTAAAATCATTTTAGCAATTGGGTTATTATACTAAGAATGTTTCACCAAACTAAAACTGAATTTGTTTTATTTTACAGGTGCAGTAGACATTGTTGCAATCATGATCGGCAATCTGAAAGGCACAAAAATTCTGCAATCTATTCAAAGAGGCATACAAGTGACAATGGTCATAGAAGTAGGGAAAAAACATGGCCCTTGGGTGAATCACTATTCAATTTTTTTCGTTTCTGTGTCCTTTTTTATTATTACGGCGGCAACTGTGGGCTATTTTATCTTTTATTCTGCTCGAAGGCTACGGAATGCAAGAGCTCAAAGCAGGAAGCAGGTTTGTAATGGTCCTTTCTTCCACTATTAAAAAAAATTTACTGTTCTAATTGTAGTTTCAGGGTCCTGCATTTTAATACATTGTACTTGCTAGACAATGATCTCCCCATATGTTTTACAAAATCTGGTAGTTTTTAAAAGTATGTCAGCTCTTCTCAAAGGTTTTATTTTCTATATTTGTCAAAGAACTTAATCCTACCTGATTAAATTTTCTAACACCTCATTAGAGAACACATCCAGCATTTAATTACATATAGGTGTAAATACATATGTTCTTTTAAATAAACATTTTTTCCTAAATTACAAAAACATTTCATACTCAATATAGAAAACTTAGAAATTAGAAAGTACACAGGAAAAAAACTCACCTAAAACCTGATATAGCAATATAACTATAGTCATCGCCCAAAGGTAACCACTATTATTTTATATGTACGTCTGTATTTGCATGTGGGGATGGGGCTGAGAAGAGGGACTAGGCTGAGAAGGCAGGTTAGAAGATCTGATTGTGCATGATATATTGTTAGGCTTCAAGTGGAGTCAAATATTAATAGTTTCTACCATATTATAACAGTGTATAAAAAGGTACAAGGTACACAAACAACAGAGCAAAAATACCAAAGCATTACTGAACAGTAAAGTACCTATGGTTGTATGGCATTGTTCCTGCCACCATTAAATTGTCCCCCTCAGCCCCCTGATATGCTCACATTTCTCCTTACCCAGCTTAAATTCCATGGTTACTCCCATGCATACATCTTCAGTTCCCTTGGCCCTTCTTTCTCTTTGTTATAGTTGCTGGAAAAACAAATCCAACCCTGGTTAAATTTACTTCCCACCTACTCTATGTCTTCACCTTGCACAACTGAAGTATCAGAAAGGCATTTACAGCTGTACTGACTGATCTCACTTTAAATTTGTGACCGTAAAATCAGAGTGGGCCCTTAATGCTACCCAGGAATCACACTATGTTTTCTTGGCCATTTACTCTCCTACTGTTGGCTAACCATATGTGTTCCTTTCCCTTTCTCCAACACCTCCTCCAACTTTACTCTCAATTTGTATTTTATTTTACTGAGAAAATTGAATCAATCAATAATACTTCCACATCTTCTCATCTGTCTTCATCTGCGTCTATCCTATTCCCCTGCTTTGTCTTCTGTTTTTATGGATGAACTGTTCCTTTGCAAAGGCTCTTTCACTCAGGTATAAGATTATTTTTGTCTTTTGTATACTCAAGGACATCACTCCAGAAATTGTCCTCTCTCACTCTCCTACTTTAACAATTTCTCCCTCTCCTCCGGATCTTTTCCACCAACATGCAAACATAGTATTATTGCTCCCATTTTCAAAAGATTTTCTCTTGGCCCCAGGCCAAAAACCTTGAAGTTGTTCTTTATTCCTTTTCTTTCTGTCACCTCCCATGTAAACTCTATCAGCAAATCCTATTATTTCTACCTTCATTATATATCCAGAATTTGATTATTTCTTATTACCTCCATTGCTTCTGCCCCAGTCAAAGCCACCATAATTTCTTACCTCCTCCTCCCTTCAGGTATTCTCAGTATAACAGCGGAATGGTGTGCCACTTCTTTAGAAAGCTCAGTAGGGATTTAATGCTTTCAGATGAAAATACATTTTTATATGTACTGAGAAGTTTCTCTAAAGGCAATCGATTTCTGGTCACTTCATGTACTCTTCCTCCAATAAGTGAAAAGGAACTCAATTTATTTAGGGGGCGGAAGGAGCAGTGAGGATTTTTATATAGCAAGAAAGTTAATTTAATTTAGGAATAGATGAGAAATTGAAATTTTATTATAAAAACTTCATAAAGATTAGATACCAGCATATGGTAATAAGTGATGGTTATCTCAGTGTTTAAAGTTAATTGGCTTCTATCCTTCTCCTTAGAGAAGCAGCTTATCACATTGGTGGCAGGTTCAGCCTGATACTAGCTGCAGTCAAAAAGATGTTTAAAATTCCTGTACCAGGCCACTCAGTAGTTTCACACTGTGTTAATATTTGACATTTGTATATTGTGCAGTTTTTTATCTGCGAGGCTGGAAGGAAATTGGTGTCCAGTGTGACTAACTATTCAAAGGTTATAGTTACAATGACAAGAGTGTTTGGTTTGCATATGTTCATGGTGGGGTATGTGTTTCAGTATTCTCAGTGCTATAATAAATTTATTGACATGGCATTAAACCCCATCAGAAAATAATAAGGTTTATAAAGAACTTTGTCTGGTGTTACAGAGCTTCATTGGACATTTAGCTCTGGTCTACGCATTTAATTTTCATAGTTTATAATACATCTTATGATAATTAACCTCTGTAGAAATGGTCAAGAATAGCATTAAAACTTCTCATCTATTTGGAGAAGGCTTTTGAAGGGGCTTTTAAAAATTACTTAATGGACTATATCTGTTTATCCTTTGAGGACTGAAAGATTAAATATATGGCTGATAATCCTTTTTGCTTATAAATATTTGAGAGTGCTAGAAAGTCATTTATATATTTAATTTTCATGACAGTATTAATTTTTAAAAGGTAGAGCTTAATGCATATGCTGATTATAATTATCACTAAACATTTAACTATATTATCTCCATTTTACTGGTAGAAATGATGATGAAGCTGAGTTATGGAAATTTGGCTTCATTAGAATGTTAGGCAAATTTAATATATTCAAGAATTTCTTCCTTCTGAAGGTTATGATACATGGTATATAATGTCAGGAAACTGATAACTGTAACCGTAAATTCTGATGACTGAATGCTCAGATGAGCCCCCAGACAGAATAGCCTCATATGTTGTAGTGTGATGTGTAAGAACACATATCATCCCTGTTTTTTAGATACAAAGCTTTTAAACAGAACAAAAAAGTATCAATGGATTATAAATGAAAATAACGTATTAGGCCTTATAAGTTAGTTTCATGTCCCTTCCGGGAACAACCCTAACTTGAGACAAGAAAGATTATGGGAAACCTTATGGCATACACAAATTAAACTACATTCAGGAGTGAACACTATACACTTGACTCTAGCATGGAGTACCAAACATTTTCGGGTACCGTAAATGTATCCTAACTGTATTCAAGCAGTTAATACTCAATAGCCACAATGCATGTGTTGGATTAAACATTGGCAAGTGAAACAAAAGAGGGCTGTAGGTGAAATAGGAGCTGGCCTAGATATAATGTGAAAAGCTGAATTTACTTTTAATGAAGAGTGGCTTTCAGAAGAAAAGGATTTACTAACTAAAATAGACAGATTAGAAGGAAATCATCTTCCAAGAGGAGGGAAAAGAATGGGAATCCACTTGCAAAGGTCATAAAGCTTTGATAAACTGATCACACAGACCCAACACATAATGCTAGAGAATGCTAGGAATCAATATTGGGAAAGAGAATATACTCTAACACAACAGAATCTATTAACTATTTTACTTAAAAGTGATCCCCAAGTAGCCATGGGGGTAATGACCTTCCATTTTTAGCTGTAGAAGCTCAGGCAGAGAATCTTTGAGACACATGCAGATCCTCAAATTTATGGAATTTTTTTTTGTAAAATTGCAACTTGCACTGCTGATCTCTGACTGATCTTGACCAAAGGATGGGCCAAAATAAGGCTAGTAGGAATAGAACTAATACTGAATGATACCCATGTACTCCCATGGGAGGGAAATGGCCTTGCTGTACAAAGTTAACAGGAACCTATAACTTTATAATAATATAAGTTGAGACAAATGATTGGCTTTGTCCCCAGCTAACATGGAACCTAGAAATGACAGAATGATTGCAACTGGTGACAGCATTTGTTCCTCATCATATCTGGCATATAGGCAAAGGCTAATTCTTCTAGGAAGGTTTAATAAATATTTCTGTGACATTTCTGGATTTTTTTGTAACCAAACCAAACTGTATCATAACCATGCTCTGATATGGTGTAATACTGGTATTGTTAGTAAAATTCAACTATCTTATATAAATAAATCATATGGTAATCAAATGTATTTGAGACATTGAACTAAAAACTCCTCACAGTGTGATACCAAGGGAGAGTGACTGGCATGAAGAAGAAGTAGAATGATTTAGTTCATTACTATATTAAATAGTTCTGTGCAAGTTTATCACAAAGTTCAAGTGGCCATAGATCCAGGGAATAAATGGATAATTAAATTGGTATAATAATGTAAAGATGTTTGTGATGGTCTTATAAACTGGATGAATTGTTCCTTTGAACCTGTTTCCACTCCTTGTTGGCTTCTGCAAGTATTAGATAGACTTGTGTTGTTCTTATGGCACCTTATATAAAAATACTGTGCTAACTGAACAGTATATACAGTTGACCCTTAAACAACTTGGGTTTCAACCACACGAATCCACTTTTACATGGATATTCTTCCACTTCTGCCACACCGGAGGCAGCAAGGCCAATATATCCTTTTCCTCCTCCCCAGTCTAGTGAATGTGAAGAAAGAAGGATGGAGGCCTTCATGATAATCCACGGCCTCTTAATTAAGATAAAATTTATTTTCTCTCACACCTGTCATACCAGCACTTTGGGAGGCCGAGGCGGGTGGATCGCTTGAGCCCAGGAGTTCCAGACCAACTTGTGCAACATGGCAAAACCCTGTCCCTGCAAATAATAGAAAAATTAGCCAGGCATGGTGGCATGTGCCTGTAGTCCCAGCTACTTGGGAGGCTGAGGTGGGAGAATCACTTGAGCCCGGAAGGCAGAGGTTGCAGTGAGCCGAGATCATGCCACTGCTTTCCAGCCTGGGTGACAGTGAGACCCTGTCTTTAAATATATATTCTTTTCTTCCTTATGATTTTCTTAATAACATTTTCTTTTCTCTAATTTACTTTATTGTACAAACACAGTATATAATTTATATAACATACAACATAGGTGTTTATTAACTGTTTATGTTATCAGTAAGGCTTCCAGTCAACAGTAGACTATTAGTAGTTAAGTTTTGGGGGTGTCAAAAGCTATATGTGGAGTCTTGGCTGTGTGAGGGTCAGTGCCTATAACTGCCATGTTGTTCAAGGGTCAACTGTATACTGTATACTGTATACTGTTTATAAATATTATGCTAACTGTATAGTAACTATACTGACTACTGTACTAACTGAAGTGATAATATATAAATACTGTACAAACAGTTACTGTACTGAAAGTTTTATTATAAAAAGGCTTTGACCAACAGGATGGATTGTGAGGAAAAAGGTAACACAACAGATGCAGTTGCTTACTCCTTCCATGTCCCCAAGGGAACCATGATTGGCCCCTGGCCAACCCTGGGAATGTGGCTCTCAAACTGGTCTTTATGTTAGTGATTGATAATTTTGTTATATACACCTGGAACAATGGACCATGTTGTACCAGCCTGTCAGAGTTGCTTTTCACAACAATCAAGATTGATGATATCCTAGTTTCATTGTTGGGGTCCTCAGTTTCCGGCAACATGGCCAGTTGCTAGCAGGATGCACCTAGTAAGCAGTCCCTTCATCTGAGTCTTGGACCCCAACGCTTAAATTGGTTCCCTGGGCAGAGATATGCCACACATTTCTGTAGTTTGCTGCCAGACAGAAAGAGCACTCCTGTGTGCTCTCAGATGAGGAAGGACTAGGCTACATTAATATTTTAAAATCTGTCCTTCAACTTAAAGCATTACTAAAAATTATCTAAACTATTTCTGGTTACATTAAGTTTTTTTCTACTCCACTAGTACACGAAATTACCTGGAAGATTCATTAAGTACCTGCACACTGTACCACTATTAACATATATACATTTGCAGTTGGTGTGTTCACATGTATGTATCTATTTCTGCCTACATTTGAGAGTAGTTCAGGGTCTTTTACAGAAACCATGAGAATTTTGACTCTTGTATAAGAAGAGCAGATTAAATCCTTGTCTAAGTAGGGCTTAGTTTTACAATATTTCTTCTGACTTTCTCACTGAACAAAAGAAAGCTCTTATAATGGGTCTCAGGATTTTTATATATTCACTTACTCTAATTTTAAATTTATACCACTAATTCTTTTTCCAGCTTTATTGAAGTATGATTGACAAATAAAATTTGTATATATTCAAGGTGTACAACATTATGATTTGATATACATATAAATTGTAAAATGATTGACATAAATTAATACATCTATCCCTACACATAGTTACGTGTGTGTGTGTGTGTGTGTGTGTGTGTGTGTGTGTGTGTTGAGGATACTTAAGATCTACTTTCTTAGCAAATTTCAAGTAAACCATGCTGTAAATAAGATCCTCAGGATTTATTCATCTAAAAAATTTGAACTCATAGATGCAGAGAACAGAGAAGTGGTTGCCAGGGGGATTGGGGAAATGGGGAGATGTTAGTCAAAGGATACAAACTTGCAGTTATACCACAAATTCTAAAGGGTGTTAATCACATTTCTTTGAAAAAATGCTGTAATCTGAGCTATAACCTATCTACTGAGTCAAATTCACCCTTTCTTCACTGTTCTTCCTTATAGTGTATTTCCTTACACTGCTCACAGTTATGTTCTTCATGAGAGTGGTCTGCACTCTTATTTATCCCCTCATCTGTAGTTCCATAGATTTATAGGAAGCTGTTTTATAGCCTGCACCTCCTCTTACCTGTAGGAATATTTTCACTCGAATATTGTGGATAGGTTTTTATTGAATAAAATGGATTTCTTTCAGTTCTCAGATACCTAAACAGCTACATGGCTCAGACTTTTATTTTGTCCTAGGAATATATCTGAGGAAAAGAATCCTCTTACTATAATTCTTGATTTTAAATATCTTGTGTTAAAACTCTTAGCCAAATTTTTAGGAAAATGTTTATTTTTAAAATATGGTGACTTAAGTACAGAAAAATCTAGTTTGCTTATATCTCTCTCCTTTCTTGCTTTTTGCACACCCTGTCCTCCATCAAGTAATTAGGTTTGACTATATACTTAATACTATTCATGTGGGTTTCAGTTAAGCTAAAAGCTGAATGCCCTGGGACCAAAAATCAGGCTGAAAAATCACCAGACTGAAACATATACTTTCCCTAATTGGGTATAAATACACCAGTGAACTAGGTAGAATATCTTTACTTTCACCATAATTTCAAAATTGAACATTGTAATAAAGAATGATCATTGGTTTGACATTTTATCATCAACCCCAATATATTCCCATTCAGAATCAAGAAAAAAAAAAACCATATAGTGGAGATTCTTCACTAACTAGAGCGAATGCAGCTTCTGATTAGTCAGAATAGTCACATTAAGCTTCTGTTAAGAAAATTGGCCAACAACCAGCTTCTTTGAATCAGTCTTCAGTTCTACTGCCAAATATTCTTAGACCAGGTATCTCTTAGGATTAGAGAGGAGGAGGGGAAAGGCAAAAGGCGTTTGACATCATATACTTGCTTTTTAAAATTCCCCAAATCACAGTAAATAGCCAGTTTGGGAAGAATTTTAAGATTGGATAATTGCTGGCTTTAAAGGGGTTTTTAAATTTCCTTCATTTGTCTTCTTCACAAGAAATGTGAAGCCTCTTAAAGGCTTCTTTGCCATTACACAATGGAGGCAGTGTACAATAGTGGAGAGGTCATGGGCTTTAAAGCCAGATAGAACCTGGGCTTGAATTGAATCACAGCTCTGAAACTTACCAGCTGTCTGGACTTTAGTCAAGCTTCTGAACCTTACTTTTCTTGTCTATAAAACTTGGATATTAAAATAGCTATTTCACAATGTTGTTAATGATTAAACAAGATGACACATGTAAAAAGCTTACAACCTGACACATGGTAAAGGTTCAATTAATGTGTAAACCTTTCTTTCCCCAAACTTAATGGAGTAGAGACTTTTAATAATTGAAATGAGAAGTGTCTTGCATGAGAAAATCAAGAAAGTCTGTTTATATTTTCTAAATTCAGAAAATAATTTTTGAGCAAACTCTAGCCACTGGGGAATTTTTTTCTAAGTGACTAAGGCCCAGTCCTCCAGCTACTCAAGAGAGAAAGGCACATTAATAATACAATTACTGAACAAGATAAGAGATGGAAACAATGTGTTACTGGAATTTATAGACTAAGGAAATTCTGATCGGTAGCAAGGCATTGGAAAAGTATCTCATGTAATTTGTATAATGTAGATATGTTCTTGAAATTCTGTTTTTTAAGGAGTAAGGTACAAATTACAGTTCACATGGGGCATATTGTCTTTAAATGTTGAGGTATATTTGGGCACTGAAAAGTTGACATAATGTTATTCAAACATGTGTTGAATATAATCTACTGGGCCCTAATGGTGTTCTCAGTTTTTTTAAGAGGGAGGCTTGCATCTTGGAACTCTTGCTATCAGTATCACAGTGAAATATCTTGAGTACTATCTTGAATATCGTGAGGCAGTTTTTTTGTGAGTGACTTTCCTTTAAGCTCTAAAAATAGTTTGTGCTTTTTATTAAATCACTTGTCTTGCATCCATATTTAAAGAAAATAGCTTTTCTTTATATCAGCCCAGTAGGAGCTATTGAAAATACTCAAATTTTCTTTTAAACACATTTTTATTCTAAGGCTGCTTTGTTAAACATTAGTTTATGCTATGCTGCAAATCTTTTAGAGATCCTTTATAATCAAATCTCTTGTCTAGTGTCTTCTGGCATTTTGGATTTGGCCCTGTTTTTTTATTTTTTGTATTCTCCCCCACCATCATTTTCCAGCATCGGCCTTAATGCAAGTTCTACTGTTCTCCTGGGCATAGACTCAGACATTACATACAAAGTTTCCCTTTGATCCCACACTTCAAATTAATTTGCATTATAGTCTTGGCTATAATTAAGAAAGTTATATATTTGGCATTAATGCCTAATAAATTGATAAGCCCTATCACTGGAGATTCAGACATTTATATTGTATTGAATCAAATATTTTGCAATGAGAAATCAGACTGTATAGACTGAATCAAGTAAATACCCTAGAGAGGTATCAATTCCTTATGAGAGCTTTCCCCAACTGTGTGATACAGCTTGTTGCCTAAACCTAAATTAGAATTGCTTTAAGGACAAAAAGCAAAACGATTGTGAAAGACATCATGAACTACATTACATTTTTTCCCCTTTCTTCTTGCTGGCTCTATTTTTTTATCATTTGCATTTTTCTCATCTCGATGTCCAACTGACTCATGATCTATGTGGAAAGAAAGTAGTGAAGTGTAGGTGTGTGGGCCAGGGCCAGGACCCTGTAGGCATACAGGTGGAAGGATTGCCACAGTTTGACAGACCCTAGAATCCAGGAGCTAGAAAAACATCAAAAGACAGCTGAGTTATGGATGGTTGTATTGTAATGGACTCTTGGAATATGAAGAGCAGAGTTCCAGTACCAGCTTTATTATTTAGATGCTGCATTCCCTTTTGAATAAGTTATTTTACTTTTTCAACCCTCCACTTGAGCATCTCTAAAATGAGGATATTACCTTCTTCTGGGGGTTGTTGTGAGGATTAAATGAGGTAATGGATATAAAAAATATATTTTAAACTGTATAACAACTGTATATTGTAAGGAAATGGTAGGAGTAGCTTCCTACTCCATGCTACAGTCAAAACAGATAGCTACTTTGATATAACTCTGGACTTCAGTGGGGCTGACACTAGCTCTGATATTTCAAGCAAGACATTCTTCCTCTTTGAGCATCAGTTTTCTTCTCTGTCTGATTAGATGTCGGGCTCGGTAATCTAAAGATCCTAGGTGTACCTTTGTTCACTGTCACTCTATTATTATCTTACAAGTAACAAAATAGAAGGGAAGATATTTGTGCTGAAATTAAGTCCCATCATAGAATTTTTTTAGTTCACAATTATGTCCCAAAATGGGAGTGAAAGTGCCTTGATTATCACCTCTTTTCCTTTTTAGGGTCTAGGCCTTCCTATTCACTGTTTCTGTTAGGCTTATTTGCTGGTCAGGTAATAATCTGAGAGGTTTCTGCTTTTCCTGTGACAGCAAAGAAATACTTTGGCTAATATTCTCCTTGGCATTAAGCTAAATATCTTCCACAAAATGATATCTTATATAGGAGACAGGTTTGGGCATCAATGAGATGCCTCACCTACTGATACTTATAGATTCTTACCTTCCAAAATATATTTGCTACAAATATTTGTAGCATTTGTAGCAAATATATATTGGCAAGTACCTGTTATGCTTATTGATGAATGGTAGTTTACATTTTATGTAATAAACATTTTATTGAGTATCTGCTATATGCCAGACATTATACTAAATACTTACATTATCTCTAATTTTCATGTAACATAAATGTCAGCTGGGGACGGGGGTACATATAGGAGGGAAGCTGCTTACATTCTCCCAAAGGTCTGGGGGCCTACTTTTTGCCAAATTTCTAAGTTTGTTCATTTTACAGTTCAAAATAGAAAGATCACTTATCTTGCCATGCTGCACATGCTACCATTATATTCCACACATGTATTAGTCGGGTTTGTGTTGCTGTAAAGGAATACCTGAGGCTGGGTAATTCATAAAGAAAAGAGGTTGATTTGCCTCATGGTTCTGCAGGCTATACAAGAAGCTTGGTGCCAACCTCCGCTTCTGGTGAAAGCTTCAGGAATCTACCTATCATGGCAGAAAGGAAAGGGGAAGCACGCGTGTCACAGGGAGAGAGAGGGAGCAGGTGCCAGGCTCTTTTAAACAACCAGCGGGAACTGAGAACTCACTCATTACCATAAGGATGGCACTAAGCCATTCATGAGGGATCCTCCTCCATGACCCAAATACTTCCCACCACGCCCCACCTCCAACATTGGGGGTCACACTTCAATGAGATTTGGAGGGGACAAATATTCACCATTTCAACACAGCATCTACCAAGTGTCATACTTAGCCTCTACTTCAATTCATATGTATATTATATTCACTACTTCAATTCATATGTATATTATATTCACTTGAGGCATTCCTGTCTGTAGTAGACCTTAGTGAAGGGGAATGAAGTATTTGCAGCATCACCAGTAACTTCAAATTGACAAATATCTTAACAAATATCACCTGGGATTTTTTCCTCTGGCTAGTTCACCATACATAGAGGGACAATATGTTATTGAACTGTATAGACTCTCTTTATAGTCTTTCCCTCACCTGGTAGATTCTTCCCACACCCCAACTTCACTTCTGACTCAATTATGCATAATGTTTTAGTTTTTATTCCATAAATGAGCCTGTGGCTTGCTTTTGCATATCCAGACACATCTAGATATATGCTCAGTGAAACAATAAAAGGCAACCACTCTCAGAATCAATCTTCTTCATTAAGCAATCGTGGTTATAAGCACCAATATTTTTCTTAATACCAAACAGTGTAAAGGTTGGTACTACCCTCATTTTATAGATAAGTAAACAAGCTCAAAGAATTAAATGACTCGTGCAGGGTTATTCATTGAGTAAGTGATAAAGTCAGATTTTGAACCATTGGAATCCAAATCCTATGCACTTTCCACCAAACAAGACACGATTCAAAAAGGAAATTGGAAAAAAAAATGCATATTAATGTCCTCTGAGCTTGCAAATAGGAAGATTGCTTTGAAAATTCATAGTATTTGAATCCATTAGGGGTGGGGGAAATGTATTTTTACCATTATGGTCCCAACAGTATTGTTTAAGAAAGTAGGGAAACATAAGTTAAGTAAAAAGTCTCAGTAACTTGGAAAATCCTGCCTTATATCAGGTAAATGGGACATTTATTATGGCTAATTAAGTTTTATCTTTTAAAATTGATTTGTACATTGACTTTTACCTGATAAATATTTATTGATTCTCTCTATCTTTTTCATCATACTTCTTTTAAAAAATAGTTTTTCTAATACCTGCTGTTTTTTTTTTTTACAGAGGCAATTAAAGGCAGATGCTAAAAAAGCTATTGGAAGGCTTCAACTACGCACACTGAAACAAGGAGACAAGGTACATTCATGACTTTTAAATGCTATTTATTTTAAAGCAGTGCTACCAAGCCATTGTTCAGGCTAAATGTTCTTCCTAAGTATGCTTTTATTGGCATTTATGAACCTTATTGACTTTTTATATGCATTTGATTCTAGAGGTTGGCTGAATAATGGCCTCCCAAAGATATCTAAGATAACTATTCCCTTGAACCTGTGAATATTACCTTATATGGCAAAAAGGACTTTGCAGATATGATTAAGTTAAGGGTCATGAGATGGGGAGATTATCCTGGATTATCCAGGTAGATTCAAAATATAATTGCAGTGTCCTTATAAGAGGGAGAGAGAGGGAGATTTGACCATAGTACAGTAAGGGATGTGACAAGGGAAGCAAGAGGGTGGGGTGATACAAGAAAGAGGCAAAGAGCTAAGGGATGCAGACAGCCTCTAGAAGCTGGGAAAGATAAGGAGAGGGATTCTCCCGTGGTGCCTCCAGAAGGAGCGCAGTATTGCCAATGCCTTGGTTATAGACTTCGGATTTCCAGAACAGTAAGAGAATAAACTTGTGTTGTTTTAAGCCACTGAATTATGATAATTTGTTACAGCAGCTACAGGAAACTAATACAATGCTTTAGTGTTACTTTGGTTGAATACGCATTTTCAGATTTAGGACAGTTGAAAACTACCATTGATGGGTAAAACATGTATTTCAAAAAATAGCTATAGAACTTATGGAAATAATACACCATTTTAAATCTTACCAAAGTCATGAAACTGTAAAACACTAATGAAAGAGAGAAATCAAAGAAGATCTAAATAAATGGAAACATATACCATGTTCATGGGTCAGAAGACTTGCTGTTGTTAAGATGTCGGTTCCCCACCAAACTAATTTATGGATTTGATGCAGTTTCAATAAAAATCCTAGTGTAAATCTTTTATAGAAATTGACAGGCTGATTCTAAGCTTAGATGAAAATGCAAAAGAACTAGAGTGAACAAAACAATTTTGATAAAGAACAACTTTGGATGATTCATGCTACCTGATTTCAAGAATTATTTTAAAGTCACAGCAGTCAAGATAGTGTCGTATTGGAAAAAGGATAGATTTATAGATCAAAGAAACAGAAGAGAGAGTACAGAAATAAACCCATATATATATGGTCAGTTGATTTTCCATAAAAGTGCAAAAGCAATTCAATGAAGAAAGGATAGCCTTTTCAGGAGGATAGCCCTTTGTTGGCTATCCATATGCAGTGATTGGATATCCTTAAGCAAAAAACGAGCAAACAGACAAAAAAGAACTTAAATCCATTCTTCATACCCTATGTAAACATTATTTCAATAGATCATAGACCTTAACATAAAACCTAGAACTATGAAATTTTTAGAAGAAAACGTTAAAGAAAAATATTTTCATGACTTGGGTGACAAATATTTCTTAGATATAACTCCAAAAACAAGTCCAAAAAAGAAAAAAATTGATAGATTTGGCCTTGTCAAAATTAAGAATTTCTGTTCTTTGAAAGGCACTGTTAAAAGAAGGAAAAGATAAGGTACAGACTGGGAGAAAATATTTGCAAATCATATGTCTGTTAAAGGGCTGTACCCAGAATATAAAGAACTCTTAAAACTTAACAGTAAGAATACAAACAACCTAATAGAAAACTGGCAAGCAAAACAGACAATTCACCAAAAAAATATATATATGAATGGCAAATAAGCACATAAAAGATGTTCAACATCATTAATAATTAAAGAAATACAATTAAAGCCACAATGAAATACAATTACACATTCATTAGAATGGCTAAAATGCATACAACTGAAAATACCAAGAGCTGGGTGAGATTTGGAGCAACTGGTACACTCATTCATTTGCTGGTGAGAATGCAAAATGTATAGCCAATTTGAAAATGTTTGGCAGTTCCTTATGAAGTTAAAAATACACTTACCATAGCACCTAGCAATCTCACTACTAGATATTTACCCTAAAGGGAGAAAAAATCTACGTTCACATAAAAACACAACTGTTCATAGCAGCTTTATTCATAATTGTCAAATACTAGGAAAAAGCCAAATATTGTTCAACTGGTGAATGGATAAACTGTGG
The DNA here is from genome assembly GCF_029289425.2 of Pan paniscus. Lineage (NCBI taxonomy): Eukaryota > Metazoa > Chordata > Mammalia > Primates > Hominidae > Pan > Pan paniscus. The sequence goes on from NC_073272.2 coordinate 106,270,615, forward strand.
TACATACATATCATGGTATACTACTTAGCAATAAAAGTGTGATGGGAATCCCATTGATACATACAGCATTATGGATGAATCTCAAATGCATTATACTAAGTTTAAAAAGCCAGACTCAAAAGCTAGATAATGCATGATTCCATTTATATGACATTCTGGGAAAGCCAAAACTATAAAAACAGATCAGTGGTTGCCAGGAGGTGGGGATGAGAGGAAAGGTTAACTACAAAGAGTTTGGAGGAGTTTGTTGGGAGTAATAGCACTATTCTATATCTTGATTGTGATAAGGATTAAGTGACAACATATTTTTCAAAACGTGCAGAACTGTACACTAAAAGGGTGAATTTTACTGTATGTGAATTATACCTTAATTTTTTAAAAATGAGAAAAGTTATAGAGCTTGCACAAATGGTATTTTATATATCCTAAATCAGGAAAAATAAATCAGTGCTACATGTTTCCCTTTGTTCTGTTCCCTTTTTGTTTCAGTTTATTCTTTTACCTTTTTAAAGTCTGGATACTTTTAAATCACCTTTGGGAACTTTACAGTTACATAATCATTCAGTGATATAATGCTCCTCCTTTTATAGGAATTTAGGCTGGTTAAGTACATGTATGTTCTGATCTTGTTCTGTAGTTTAATGTATTTTTTCTTATCTGTCAGAGTAACAATAACTACTTGCTTGTAGGAAATTGGCCCTGATGGAGATAGTTGTGCTGTGTGCATTGAATTGTATAAACCAAATGATTTGGTACGCATCTTAACGTGCAAGTAAGTTTGATTTTCTTCTATATCTTCAATAAAATAGGTGACCCACAAAAATGACTGTGATGGAAGAAAACTATTTTTAATATTTCCAAATTAATGTAAAAAATGTTTATTTTTTAACTTATCTTCATTTAAATATAGAATAGTTTATTTTTATTTTTATTCATTTCTTAATACCACTGAAATTGGTATAAGTCTAATTGTAATCTGCTTCAATTTGTTCTAAACTAATTCCATAGAAAACTGAGAACCTAGCCAGCACAATTGATATATATATATTATATATATTATATATAGTATATATACTATATAATATGTATTAATATTATATATACTATATATACTATATTATATATAGTATATATAATATATATTATATCTTATATATACTATATATAATATATATTATATATTATATGTAATATATAATATATATTATATATTATATGTAATATATAATATATATTATATATTATATGTAATATATAATATATAATATATATTATATATTATATGTAATATTGTAATTATATTATATATTATATAATATATTATATAATATATAATATAATTATAATTCTAAATTATATATAATTATAATTATAATTATATATCATATAATTATAATTATAAATTATATATAATATAATTGTAATTGTAATTATATATATATTATATATTATAATTATATAATTATAATTATAATATATATAATATGTATTATATATTAAATATAATAATATATTTATATATTATATAGTATATATCTTACATAGTATATTATGTATAATACATATACTCTATATTATATATACTTTATAATATAGTATATAATATATAATTATATATACTATATAACATAGTATATAATATATAATTATATATACTATATAATATAGTATATATAATTATATATACTATATAATATAGTATATATAATTATATATACTATATTATATAGTATATAATATATAATTATATATACTATATAATATAGTATATATAATTATATACTATATAATATAGTATATATAATTATATATACTATATAATATAGTATATAATATATAATTATATATAAATATATTTTATATATACTATATTTTAAATATAGTATATATAATATACATAATATACTATATAATATATATACTATATATAATACATATTTTATATAATTATATATAGTGTATATACTATATATTATATATAATGATATATACTACATATAATATGTATTATATATTATATAATGTATATATAATATATTATATATTATACATTATATACTATATACTGAGTATATATACTATATAGTGTATAGTATATAATATATGTATATGTATATGTACATATATATACTATATACTGAGTATACTATATAGTGAGATAATATACTATATATTATCTATTATATAGTATATAATAGTATATATACTATATACTATATAGTATATATATACTATATACTATATATACTATATACTATATATATTATATAGTGTATATATACTACATATATATAAATTGTGTATATATTATACATATATGTAAATTGTATATATATAATACATATATATAAATTCCAACTAAGGAGTGAACACTTCCAAATAGATGCTCATAAATTGATTTCATTTTATTTTTTCTTGATAGATTAGAATACATTTAAAATTAATCCAGTACTATCCTTATATTTATGTGTATTTATATTATATTATGTATATATGTATATTATATATTTATGTGTATATATGTACATTATATAATATATATACTCTACATAATATATAGTATATATATTATATACATTATACACTATATATAATATAGTGTATATATTATATACATTATACACTATATATAATATAGTGTATATATTATATACATTATACACTATATATAATATAGTGTATATATTATATACATTATACACTATATATAATATAGTGTATATATTATATACATTATACACTATATATAATATAGTGTATATATTATATACATTATACACTATATATAATATAGTGTATATATTATATACATTATACACTATATATAATATAGTGTATATATTATATACATTATACACTATATATAATATAGTGTATATATTATATACATTATACACTATATATAATATAGTGTATATATTATATACATTATACACTATATACATTATATATAATATATACTATATAATATTATAATATGTAGTATTATATATAGTTACACATGTAAATATAAGGACAGTACTGGATTAATGTTAAATTTATTCTAATCCATCAAGAAAAAAATAAAATGAAATCAACTTATGAGCATCTGTTTGAAGGTGTTCATTCCTTAGTTTTTTAAATTATCCCTCTCCTGAAGGTTGTTCTTAACACTACTTCTTTTAGCTATTTAATACAATAGTGATGCTCTTGGACCATATCACATTGCCTAAAGCATCAGTACGGTGTTGTTGTACTCAATACTATATTGGACTATATTATTGAGAATGACTGTACCATTTATCAGTTAGGGAATTATAACTGTTTAAGATTTGAAATAATGAACAAAGTCTTAGGTCAGGTAGCGTCCTAGCCATTTTCAAATGAGTACTGAAAATATTTTTATTTTGGAGCTAGAGTAATGAGGCTTTTACATTTAAAAGTACCGTATTATGGAATTTCCAAATTTTGTTTCTGTGACTCCTTCATTTTATGAATAGTGTGTTTAAAAGGAAAGGCATCCATTCAAAGACTAAATAAAGTTACACTAAGTAATCTGTTAATATATATTAGGTAAAGTGTTGCTACTTTACAACTGATAATTATGTTTTTTTCCTACATTAGCCATATTTTCCATAAGACATGTGTTGACCCATGGCTGTTAGAACACAGGACTTGCCCCATGTGCAAATGTGACATACTCAAAGCTTTGGGAATTGAGGTAAACATTAATATGTTATTTATATGAAGAATATATGCCTGGGCTTTGGGGAAAATAACAAAATAACATCCTTATTTTTTCGCTATGTAATACACCATACTTATAGTTTATACCTAAAACCAGACATATTTATATCATATAGACAATGAGGTGCCATCTTGGGCCATCTCCATTTTCCTTCTTCCTCCCTCTTTCCAAATAGACTCATTATTTGGTCAGAATTTGAAATGATAACCATATAAACCACCAACTTGGCATCCCTCTTTCTATTTTTGTAATATTTTACTATTGCATAGTGACCAAACTTGTAGTTAAATAAGCAGACATAATTTGAGAAAGCATAATAAGTATTAAATTATAATTTTATATTTGGTAAATGAAAAAAAGGCCTATTTTCAAGATACAACATAAAATCAAGCTCAAATCTTGACTTGGGAACGTGCATAGATGACAATGATTCTCAAGTTCCATAGGGGACAGCATGATGTTTTTTTAGGGCCTAACTTGTACCCAGCATTATTTTATGAAGTGCTGGTATCACCCAAATGAACATACCAGATGAGAGTGCACTCTGCCTATAGCATCTTTCATCCCATTGGTGGACCCAGTTACTCTGTTTTGACTGGGGCTAACAAGAGACTTGTGATCATCAAAAGGGATCATAGGTTTAAAAGGTTAAGAAATATTGCTCCAATGAGTCACCTATAAAGAAACTTTGAAGTGATATGTCGAGGAAAAGCGTGTACACTGAGAGGCTTTTAATTTGTTACATGTTCTTTAAAGGTGGATGTTGAAGATGGATCAGTGTCTTTACAAGTCCCTGTATCCAATGAAATATCTAATAGTGCCTCCTCCCATGAAGAGGATAATCGCAGCGAGACCGCATCATCTGGATATGCTTCAGTACAGGGAACAGATGAACCGCCTCTGGAGGAACACGTGCAGTCAACAAGTAAGCATCATACTAAAGGTTAACGAGTGCCCTGCAATCCATTGTAGATCATATGCCTGTATAGTACTCTTGCTTTTTAGCGTTTGTTCCATTCAGCCATTATCATGATCCAGGTTTTTTCTACTTAAAATAATGCCGTGAAGGATGCACCCTTACCTTAATATACATATATTCAAATGTATTTGAAATAGATGAAATGCATCAGAGTGGGGATTATTTACAAAAGAAAGATTTATTGGAAAGCTTCTCTCTGATGCATTTAAATCTTGGCTTATTAACTAATTACAGAGGGTAAGGAGAAACTTTAAACTTTAGGAGCCATTGTTTATTGCAGATAAAGCAGAAATTAAAATAAAGGAGTTCTGAAATGATAAAACAGAATTCAATTTACAAAAGTTTGATTTATACCCAACTTCTCTGGAACCCATGTTTTGCAAGTAGGAAACTGTTTAAGAATGGTATGTGCTGCCACCTGTTGACTATTTACCATGAAATGGACAAACAGAAACTAAAATTGAATATATCATTTTCAAAATTCATGTGAATTTGTATTGCAACTTAGTAATTTTATGCCAAATGAGAAATTTTAGGGAGTTCTGTTTTTCCCTATAAAGATAAAACCCCTATAAAAATTATTTTCCCTTTCTTTTACCTCAATCTTTTCCATGTTTTTGTTGGTTTGAAAGTCTTCTCTCAATCCTCATTTTGAGATAATTTAATTCTAGTATAAAAGTAAAACAAAAACTGATTGTCAAGATGACTTATGAAACTTTCAGCTTCCTATTATATAAACCTTTGTCCTCTATAGGCTTATCAGTGCCATAGATACCACTTCTGAAGATATCACAATGAATATAACCACACAAAGGCAAACTTTGTATTTCTTGTATCTAATCTTCAGACATTCCCTTGAATATAAACTAGTTATAAGTATCTTAATAATCTGTGGATTATTCTACCTGTAATAGAGAATCATTGTCTGATTGCCCCAGATGATCTTGTACTCTCATAATTGTGTGGTAATAGAATTCAGTAAAGATAAAAGAGAGTGTACGAGATAATTTATTGCTAGTCTTTTAAAAAACAACATTCCAATCTACTCTTTTTGTGTTCTGTTCTTCTGTGGGTAGGGGTGGGGTGGGGGAAAAAGGTAAGCACAACAGATTTTGCAGAGATTTGAAAAGCAAATGAAATAATGATCCATGTTTCTCCTCCTGTATTCTTAATTTGGATGATAGTAATACTCACCCAACCGCCCCAAACCAGAAACTAGGGACATCCCAAATTCTTCCCACTTCCCCTTCTGTGTTCTCAACTCTGTCCCCTAATTTCCAACCTTAATTCCACAGTCATAGTTTGAGCCACTATCTTCTCTTTGCCTATTCCTTCCATTCTTCCTTACCCAAGAAGTTAGGGGAGCCCAGTATAACTCCTGTTTCTCCTTTAAGACTGACACCTCTTTGAGAAGCCTCTCTTGACTAGATGTGATGGCCCTACTGTTGGCTTCCATAGAACTTCGATCATTGCACTTACTACACTGAGTTGTATTAAAACTTTTAAAGTTCTTTTGGATAAGAACAGTGTCTTATATTCACTGTTGTCTATCCAGCACCCAGCACATAGTAGATACTCAAATTTATGTTGAATCAATTACCACTTAAACCAGATTTAATTTTGTCTGGGATTACATATTACTAGTTTAAGAATCTTGCGTATTAGCCATTGATTCTTATGGTGATAGTTGATTTGCATAACTTTGTAAATACACATAGTTCATGTCGTGTGTCACATCACTGGGCTAAGTTCTATTAGAGCACTGGTTTTCAAACTTAAGTATTCATTGAGTCACTTGGAGGGCTTATTAAAACGGAAAGGTCACCACCAGAGTTTCTGACTCAGTGGGTTTTGGGTGATGCCTAGGAATTTTCATTTCCAACAGGTTCACAGGTGATACTGATTCTACTAGTCCAGGGACCACATTTTGAGAACCATTGAATAAGGGCCCTACTGTCAATCCTGGCTGTACATAAAAATCACCTGCAGAGATTTTAAACTTTGCTGATGTTTGGATTGTACCTCAGAGCAACTGTGATTTAACATGAGGTGCAGGGCCCGGGCACAGGTATTTTTTATTTTAATTTGAAATGATTTCAGACTGACTGACAAAAACGTTTCAAAAATAATACAAAGAATGCCCATATACCATTCACCCAGCTTCTCCAAATGTTAACATATAACCATATACAATTATCAAAACCAGGAAATTTGCTGATAAAATGTTATTATCAAAACTATAAACTTGACTCAAATTTCACCAACTGGCCCACTAATGTCCTTTTTCTGTCCCAGGATCCCACATTGCATTTAATTGTCATGTGTCCTTAGTCTCCAATCTGTGACACTTCTTCAGTCTTTGTCTTTCATGACCTTGACACTTCTGAAGATTACTGGTCAGTTATTTTCTAGAGTGTCCCTCAATTTGGGTTAGTCTGCTGTTTCCGAGTGATTAAATTTATTGTCCATTTTTGTCAAGAATACTACAGAAGTGATGTTGTGCCCCTTTCAGTGCCCCCATATCATACCAGGAAGCACGTGATGTTGGTGTCTTATTAGTGATGATTCAAACTTTGCCCACTTGGTTGAGGTGGTGTCTGCCAGGTTTCTCCCTTTAAAGTTACTATTTTTCCCTTTGTAATTATTAAATATCTTATAGAGAGATACTTGGAGACTACACAAATGTCCTGGTACTTATCATACTTCTACCCACTACTTTTAGCAATCATTGATGCTTCTTGCTTGCAGTAATTATTGAAGTATTCACCAAATGGTGATTTTCTGTTTGCATCATTCTTTGTACATTTATTGATTAAACTTCTAATATAAGGAAGAGCTCTTCCTTCTCCTCCATTTATTTATTGAGTTATTTATTTATTGTACTATAGGATCCTAGATGTTTCTTTCATTCTATAATATCATTCTCATCGTTTATCCCTTGCTCACATCATCCTAGATTTGGTCATTGGGAACTTGTTCAAGTTGGTTTTTGTGTTCTTTCAACTTTCTTACTTTCTGGTAACACAAGGTGTTCTAGGTCTGGGATTAGCCAACTTTTTCTGTAAGGGGCCACATAGTAAATATGTTAGGCTTTGAAGGCCTTAAGTCTTCATTTTCATACTCTTATTTTTTTGTTTTTGTTGGTTTGTTTTACAACCTTTTACAACCATGATAAGCACTTTTAGCTATGGTTTGTAGGCTGGAGTTTGCTGGCCCCTAGGCTAAAATCTAGGTTAACCTTGTACTTTCCCTCTCCTAGCCCTAGAATCAGCCACTTCTTCAGGAGGCCTTTTACTGGAGAATAGTATTTCAAAACCAGGATCTGAGCAACGGGCATGCTTATTGCTACTGGGGTGTCATTGCTATTGGCCCTTTTAGTGAACAAGACTAGAAAATATATGTATTTACTCTCACAAATATACACATACATATACATTATTTCTCTATCTGTCATTTTATCTATCTATCTGAAAAACAATGACCCTACTAATACATCTGATTCCAATCCCACACGACAGGGTTCATTCTAGCCTCCCCCTTTATTTATTTGTAACTCCTTTCTCCGACAGTGAAAGGAGAAATATTCTTTTTATCCACAGTATTTTTACTTATTTGTTCAATTATAGAATATACATAAAATAGTTTCAGCATTGCTAACACATACCCCTGTGTAAAACAATGTCAGTAACTAGTGTACAGTTCTTTTTGTTTTTAGCCTTACAGGTTAGAGTCAAAATACTGTTTTCCAAAGTTATTTAAGTTTAGTTGTTTTCTTCCCCATTCTCTTCACATGGTTATGTATTTCATTTATAATACAATTAAGTTCATTTATTACTCTTTGTATTCAATTTTGGGCATCCTTCCAACTTCCTGGTTGATTTTTTAAATCTGTCTATCTATACTTATGTGAATGAAGAAGCACTGGTAATTTTTTAAGTGCCCAGGTGATTGAAATGTATAGCCAGATTTAACAGCTTGTTATATTTAAGGTAAGGAAGAAGTAGAAGACATAATTTTTGCTCTTAAGGAGGCTATAATCTAGGTAGAAATAAGCACATGTACGTGAATCAAAAAAGCAATTATAAATCAATATAATAATGCCATATGTGCTTTATGTAAGATATAGCATAAATCATATAATTATTAGAGGTACAGGGAATGAATATGGTAATCAGTGTATGTTGAAATTAAATAAGAAAGACTTCTTGGAAGTAAATGTTGAATTTTGTCTTAAAAGAGGAGAGGGGCAAAATCATCCTAAAATTGCTATTTCTTTTTAAAGATGAAAATCTACAGCTGGTAAACCATGAAGCAAATTCTGTGGCAGTGGATGTTATTCCTCATGTTGACAACCCAACCTTTGAAGAAGACGAAACTCCTAATCAAGAGACTGCTGTTCGAGAAATTAAATCTTAAAATCTGTGTAAATAGAAAACTTGAACCATTAGTAATAACAGAACTGCCAATCAGGGCCTAGTTTCTATTAATAAATTGGATAAATTTAATAAAATAAGAGTGATACTGAAAGTGCTCAGATGACTAATATTATGCTATAGTTAAATGGCTTAAAATATTTAACCTGTTAACTTTTTTCCACAAACTCATTATAATATTTTTCATAGGCAAGTTTCCTCTCAGTAGTGATAGCAACATTTTTAGACATTCAAAACTGTCTTCAAGAAGTCACGTTTTTTCATTTATAACAATTTTCTTATAAAAACATGTTGCTTTTAAAATGTGGAGTAGCTGTAATCACTTTATTTTATGATAGTATCTTAATGAAAAATACTACTTCTTTAGCTTGGGCTACATGTGTCAGGGTTTTTCTCCAGGTGCTTATATTGATCTGGAATTGTAATGTAAAAAGCAATGCAAACTTAGGCTAGTACTTCTTGAAATGTCTATTTAAGCTGCTTTAAGTTAATAGAAAAGATTAAAGCAAAATATTCATTTTTACTTTTTCTTGTTTTTAAAATTAGGCTGAATGTACTTCATGTGATTTGTCAACCATAGTTTATCAGAGATTATGGACTTAATTGATTGGTATATTAGTGACATCAACTTGACACAAGATTAGACAAAAAATTCCTTACAAAAATACTGTGTAACTATTTCTCAAACTTGTGGGATTTTTCAAAAGCTCAGTATATGAATCATCATACTGTTTGAAAGTGCTAATGACAGAGTAAGTAACACTAATATTGGTCATTGATCTTCGTTCATGAATTAGTCTACAGAAAAAAAAATGTTCTGTAAAATTAGTCTGTTGAAAATGTTTTCCAAACAATGTTACTTTGAAAATTGAGTTTATGTTTGACCTAAATGGGCTAAAATTACATTAGATAAACTAAAATTCTGTCCGTGTAACTATAAATTTTGTGAATGCATTTTCCTGGTGTTTGAAAAAGAAGGAGGGGAGAATTCCAGGTGCCTTAATATAAAGTTTGAAGCTTCATCCACCAAAGTTAAATAGAGCTATTTAAAAATGCACTTTATTTGTACTCTGTGTGGCTTTTGTTTTAGAATTTTGTTCAAATTATAGCAGAATTTAGGCAAAAATAAAACAGACATGTATTTTTGTTTGCTGAATGGATGAAACCATTGCATTCTTGTACACTGATTTGAAATGCTGTAAATATGTCCCAATTTGTATTGATTCTCTTTAAATATAAAATGTAAATAAAATATTCCAATAAAAGTTTGTGTCTGGTGTTAGTTTAACTATCTGTATTAGGATGTTTCTTGTGTCACTATAAAGGAATACCTGAGACTGGGTAATATATAAGGAAAACAGGATTAATTGGCTCATGGTTTTATAAGCTGTATAGTAAGCATGGGGCCAACATCTGCTTCACTTCTGGTAAGGGCTTCAGGAAGTTTATAGTCATGATGGAAGGCTAAGTGGAAACACATCACATGACAAGAGCAGGAGGAAGAGAGAGAGAAGCAAGAGGTCCCAGACTCTTAAACAAGCAGATCTTGCATGAACTGAGTGAGAACTCACTTATCACCAAGGGGATGATGCTAAATCATTCATGAGGGATCCACCTTCATGATCCAATCACCCCCACCAGGCCTCACCCCCGACATTGAAAATCACATTTCAACATGAGATTTGGAAGGGACAAATATCCAAACCTTATCACTGTCCATACACTAATTTTTCTCATATAATATGTCTGGATTTGGGAGATAAGAAAATGGTTGGATATAAATGGTCATTTATATATTTGATCAATAAACACTGAAACATTAGTATGATATATTTACATATTACATAGAGAGGAATGGATGCCATTGTAGTATCATTCAACTTACCATGAATTATTGTTAAATGTCAGCCAGGTAAAAAGGGTTTGACCAGTAATAATATAACATTAAAATAGACCTTGATGCCAGTCCATCTTCATGCTATACATGACAGAGGAACTTTTATTACTTTAAAGTTTTTCTTCAGCCTTCTCTTTGTCAGTGTGATTGTCAGGATGCTGTTAATAAGTTAAGTGCATCTTTCTTTTGTCAAGCATGTTAAGAATACACAGATGCTTGGAACGCCTCAGCACTATGATTATCAAACCAGGTACATGTGTCTTATGTGACGATATGCTGGGGACGAGGGTGGATGTGTGATGCCTATATTCTTGCCCTATATTCTTAGATAGTTAACCTCTTTTCAAGTTTTGTGGGACTTCTTTGGGGGCATTTTTAAGTGTTTTTTAACGGCTGTACTGAAGTATAATTTACCCATTGTAAATATATCATTGGAATGTGTTTAGCAAATGTGTAGATATGTACAACTATTACCACAATCCAGTTTTAAAACACTCCATCACCCCAAAACATTCCCTCATGCCCATTTACAGTTAGTTCCCCCTCCCATTTCCAGCCCCACATCACCACCAATCTGCTGTTTCTATAGATTTGTCTATTGTGGACATTTCATACAAATGGAATCATACATTATAGGCCTTTTGTGACTGGCTTCTTCCCCTTAGCATAATGTTTTCAAGGTTCCTCCATGTTGTAGCATATAACAGTATTTCGTTCATTTTCCTTGCTGAGCAATATTCTATTGTATGGCTATATCATGTGTGGCTATCCATTCAACAGTTAATGAACCTTTGGACTATTCTAACTTTTTGGCCATTACGGATAATGCTGCTATGCACATTCACATACAAGTATTTGTGTAGATATATGTTTTAGATTCTCTTGGTTATAAACCAAGGAGAGAAATTCCGTAACACTTGGGAATTTTCTTCCTGCTATTATCATTTGACATTCTTTAGCTTGAGCATCAGACTTTATGCTACACTCTCACATCGTAGTAAAAATATAAGCTGGTGTTTTTTAACAGTGGCAGTAATATTTGTGTGTCTATGGAGTCTCCAACTTAAGAAGGGTTTTCACAGTTTATTTGTAAGTTTAATGGAATCCAGGTTGTGTTATCTTATAAATAAGAATATACATGGTTCCCAAGTCAATCAGTAAAAATATATTTAGAGATACAATTGGAATGCTAGGAAGATTCCTTCCCTCACCTACATCTAGTTTCTGTTCACTTATGAAACATTTTATTTAAGTTCTATAATGTCTGGAAAAATGTTATCACGTTAGGCTGTAACAAATTTTCAGTTATTCACTTTGTTCATTGCTTTTGTTTGGAGTTAATTTTTTATATTTTTAAACATTGAACAATATAAAATTTAAACAAATATACTACACGAGACTTAAAAGAAATTCATTATTGTGATGGGCACTTTGACTTCCAGAGATAAACGTTCATTATCCTCTACCGTCAGAGCTAATGTGAAATTCAGTTTGAGAAACACTATCCACTAGTTCTCAACCTTTTTCTACATAAACAGTCTCATGAATGTGGGACACTAATAGGCATACCTAGACATTGATGGTTAAGAGAATAGTATAGATAAATAGGATTTAGCATGGAAGGTTAGTGGCAATTTCCCCTTCTAGTTATAATACCAACTGATATCCCACATCTAAACCACGGCCTTAGAAAATTAAATGGTCATGTGCTGTTATAAACATTTTTTTTGGGGGGGGACAGCGTCTCACTCTGTCACCCAGGCTGGAGTGCAGTGGCACAATCTCGGCTCACTGCAACCTCTGCCTCCCAGGCTCAAGCAATCCTTCCACCTCAGCCTAGTGAGTAGCTGGGACTACAAGCACACACCACCATGTCAGGCTAATTTTTGTACTTTTTGTAGAGACAGGCATGTTCTCTTGGCATGTTCCCCAGACTGGTCTCAAACTCCTGAGCCCAAGAAATCCACCCGCTCTTCAGCCTCCCAAAATGCTGGGATTACAGGCGTGAGCCACCGCACCCAGCCCCTGTTATAAACCTTTTTAAAAAGCAATTCAGTTATCTAAAATTCATTAATAGCCTATTTTTTAAGAAGATATCTATGTGGGTCTTAATGGAAACATAAGTACCCTCAATTTGTTGTAGAGTTTGATTTTCAAATTCTAATTTGCTTTAACTCAGTGCAACTAAAACGTTAATGTGCCTACAAGTTACTTGGGGATCTTGTTAAAATGCACATTTCAATTCAGCAAGTGTAGAAGGAAGTATGAGATTCAGAATTTCTAGCAAGCTCCAGGGTGATGCAAATGTTGATGGTCTGGGGTCCACATTTTAAGTAGCAAAGCTTTAAATGGCTCTCTTCTGGCAGTAGTCCACCTGTTTTGAATCTTACTGCTTCTAAACTAGCTGCAGACTGCAAAAAAAGTATAACCTAAGCTAGTGACATTCCTTTCAAAAAAGCCAGTAAAATCCTGAGTGACAGCCTCAGTCTTTCCATAGCACAGGGTTTGGAATTGCTATTTGGGGTTTCCAAATACCTTTTCTTATAGGTGTTTGAGGCTCTTAGAAGGCTGAGTCAGCTGGAAGACTGACCTTCAGAAAAATGAGGTATTATTTATCTCTACATGGTGTATTATTGGGTCTGTTAATATGTGGCTTGGATAAGTCAGAAAACAAGAATGGAAGCAGACAGATGAGTTGGGAAGCTATATTATCATATGGCGGGAAAGTGTTGTGAGGCTAATCTAAAGCCATAATAGGCAGATAGGATGGACTTTTGAAAAAGAAGTAGAGGAGTGTGTGTGTGTGTGTGTGTGTGTGTGTCAGAGAGAGAGAGACTGGCCAACCAATGGACTAACACCAAGTTCTTACTTTCAGTGTCTTGGTAAACAGTGGCCTTTGAACTAGAAAACCTAGTAGGAGAAACATCAACCAGGGGGAATATTGGAAAAATAAGTTTGGCTTTGAACATATTGTATTTGAGGTAACTATGGACCATATGCATAAGCAGTATAGTGTCATGGTTTGTAATCAGACAAATCTAGGTTCAAATTCCAGCTTTGCTGTTTATTTAGCTATATGATCTTAAGCAAGTTACTTCTCTGAGCCTCCTTTCCTTCATTTGTAAAGTAAGCATGTAAAAATGTGCAAGCTTATTAATGAAAATTAAATGACATAATACATATACAGTACCAGTACAGCACCAGTACTGTACCAGCAATGCAGACAGTGTGCAATCCCAGTCCTTCCCCAAGCAATTTATATTGACATTGAATAGAGTGGCACGCTCTATTTTTTTAAGGTGCTTCTAGGAAAATACTTTTATTTGCAAGGGTGCGAAATTAAGTCGTTTATTATTGAGCCAAAAATTTAGATCACATAAGTAATTTAATTAGAAAAAAATGTTTACATAATTGGTGAAATGTTTATTTACTAAAGCAGGAGCTCTCTAAACGCCCTGCTGTAAGCCAAAAGTGGCCCTGATCCTGTAACAGGGAGCATGTGGGTATATCTGGAAGAAATTGCAGAGTAAACAAGTAGAAAAGCCATCCAGTTCTGGATAGCTTTTGCCACACTGTAACCTTTAAGGGTATTGGAAAAGGATGTGGTTTGATGGGGAAGGAAGTAAAAAGGGGAAGGCAAGGTAAAAAGAAAGGAAGATATCTCTCAACGTTTGCTACATTTACTGATCTTTCTCCAGGAAGAGAAGAAGAAATTACCTCCCTTAGTACACATTCAAATTGCGATGGCTTTTCCCAAAGATACATTGCAGTCTGGACTCTGAAAGGATTATCTCTTTCCAAACTGTCCAGATAGCTGCCTTGGGACTACTTACTGCCATTTAGTAGAAGAGAATCCCAGATTGCCCCTTTTCTCATTCACAAGAAAAATCCCTGCTTGGAGCACACGCCTGCCTCACTCGAGATGGCTCACATCTTGGAAGGTTACCCCAGAGATGCTCCTCCAGGGCAGAGTTCCTTGGCTTGGCATCTGCGTGTGCCCCACCCCATTTTTTTTTAATCCACATGACTTTGAGGCTCTATTCTCAAAACAGCTTGCCAAGAGCCCTTTGCTTATACATGGCCTCCCAACTCCTTCCTCCCTCTAAACTTTTTTTCACTTTTAATGCACTCTTTAATTCCGGTGGACTTAGTTATTGCAATAAATAAAAACATCTGTCAAATATTTCCTCACAGCGATATCATGCAAATTATTGACCTCATTCACCTTAGTGTTCAAACCGCTGCGCATCATTGCCAAGATACAAAGAGGTCAAGTTTGCTTCCAAAGGGATTTTTTTTTAAGAGTGTAAGAAAGAAAAAAAATGCACATAAATTGTTTAGATTCCAAAATAGGAAGCTGGACAAGAGATTTTCTGTGGTTCATTACAGCAGTTTAATAAACAGATAGGGGCGACAGTGAAGGAAAGGAGCGGTGCACGGAGTGAAGAAAACGCGTGGCTTCTGGAAATTTTATATTCTTCCTATATAACCAAAAAGAGCTTAATCTAGGCATGAATTTTGGATTTAGAGAAGGAATCGTATCACTGACTGTGTGACCTTGGATAAGTCGCCTCACCCGACAGCGCTTTCCTTTATTAATGTGCAAAGCGGGGACGAATGTCCACTTCGCAAGACTGCTGTGAGGATTACGTGAGATCGCCTGAGTTTATAGTGAGAGCTCATTAAATGTTAGTTGTTGCTACTGCTGCTTCCTGGAATGAACCGATATTCCAAAATTCCAGAAACTTTGTTTTCTACAGTTTAATGCCTTCGGCTGTAAAATGATAAAAAGAAGCAACACCTTTACACCTGGGACTCACTTATTTGAACCAAAAAAATGCTTTAAACTTCAGATAGGCAAAACACACTTAACTGATGGCTGGGACCCGCTTTGAAAGCACCCCCACCCATTCTCACCCCAGTGTATTGTGGGAAGGGTAGTCCCATGTTCCAGTCGCTTGAGCACAGAAAAGCGCGTAGGAAACTACAACTCCCAAGAGGTAAAGAAGCGGGACTATTTCCCAGTCTGGCGGTAGCGCTGTGGGAGGGAATTGGCAATCTCTCTGCCTACGTGGGAGAGAAGGGAGGGTTGGGGGAAGTGTGGAAAACCTGAACCTGAGCTGCTGTCGCCTGAGGAAGATTTGGTGGGAGGAGAAGCAGAGGGGAAGAGACGGGTTGAGAGTGAGGTGAGGAGGGCATCTAGGTCACTGCTCCCGGGGGGCACAAAGTTCGCGATGTGGCTGAAGCCTGAGGAAGTGCTTCTGAAAAATGCGCTGAAGCTGTGGCTGATGGAAAGGTCCAACGACTACTTCGTGCTGCAGCGGCGTCGGGGCTACGGGGAGGAAGGCGGAGGGGGGCTCACAGGTAAGCTGTGGCCACCCTACCTGCCTCTGGGCTGTGTTCGCTGTTACTTAAAAGGTGGTGAGGACAACAGTTACTCGTCGCTACCAGTTTCCCGATCCTAAATCGTGGGCGGAGGGACTGGGGTTCTTCTCCCGACACCACCTTTCCGCCACCACCTCCAAGTCCTGAGAATGTCTCACTGGACGACGAGTTGCTCTTCGGTTGGGACAGGTGAAGGGAGGAGCGCGGTTCTTTCTGAGGCCAAGGAAGAAACGGGTACCTACCTTGTCGCTTCCCATGGGGGAAGGGAGGCTGATGATGAGTGTTAGACCTAGACAGGTCGCATTTAGGCTGGTGACAGGAGCCAGTTCGCAGTTGTGAACTTAACTTTTTTCACGGAGCCCATACCGATCATCAGCACCCTGGGGAGATTAAGTGTATGGGGGATGGGATGGAGTGGGTACGCGGGGATGGTGAGGAGAAAGGGAGGCGCCCCAATCACATCCTGAGAAATAGACTTCAAAAGAAATATTAGGGAGGAGGGAGAACTGGAGTCAGGAGAGGTGGAGGGGTAGGCTCAGAATTGCTGATCTCTCCCAATTTAGCATCTTTTACTTTGTCTCCAAGTTTTCAATCTTTGGGATCCCCTCTCAAAGGCTATTAACAACGTCGTAATAAATTAATCTCTTGAGTGACTGGTGCTGCCCCTTCATTCAAAGCTGTGGTTGTAAGCCAGACGGTAAGAGTTTAACTCTTCCTGTCTAACCCACCCTGACCCCAATTCTTAAAAAGTGTTTTTTGGCCAAATGTTTAAAGTTTCCAGAGAACGTTATTTTGAGACCACTCATCTTGGGTAGGGACATTTAAAGTTTTGGACGTTGGGAAAGCAAGAGCTCTTTTTCTAATCAATCTCTAATTTGGTATTGTGACCTTGAAGTGGTAGACCAGGCAGCGTGATGTAATGGAAAGAGGGAAGAGTCCCGAAAACCTGCATTTTAGTCCCATCCTACTCTGTTACTTGTTGGATGACATTCCTCAAACTCTTTCATTTACTCAACCTTAAGCACCTACTGTGTGCCACAAGGTTCACAAGATTCAGTTTCTTGGCTTTGCAGTGCTTATATTCTGGATAAGAAGGGTGGGAAGATCTAAAGGAAAAAGAAGACCACCTAGTAAACTAGGCAAGTTATAATTCATGGAGGAGATGACCTTGCTTTTTCTCTCTTGGAAAATGGTGCCTACCTCACAGAGTTGAGAGGATAAAACGAAAGATAATAGCACCAAATCAATGTATGTCGTCAAGATGGTGATAAACGTATGCTGTTATTTCGTTTTCAAGCCACTCCCGGGGTGCAAAGAATTCTGAGGTTCTACAGGACATTTTTTAAAATTTTGCTAGACCTGTTAATCTTATCCAGCTTCTAAAAAGGCCCTCTCGAAAATATGGCAACAAAAATTGCCCTGTTAAATGTGACATTTTGTCATTTTCTAATTTTTAAAAATTACAAATGCTATTTTGCAGAAGAGTCTTTCCATTTAATAGATGCAGATATTTTCGAGATCAAAATTTTAGAATCGATGTTCATAATTACCCAGTGACATAAATTATCCACTTGAGTCCATTGAGAATAGTTCAGGATATATTTAAAATAGATTTCAGGCCGGGCACGGTGGTTTATGCCTGTAATTCCAGCACTTTGGGAGACCGAGGCAGGTGGATTGCTTGAGACCAGGAGTTCAAGACCAGCCTGGACAACATGGCGAAACCCCATCTCTACAAAAAATACTAAAATTAGCCAGCCATGTGGCCCCAGCTACTTGAGAGACTGAAATGGGAGGATGGCTTGAGCCTGGGAGGTCAAGGCTACAGTGAGCCGTAATGGGGCCACTGCACTCCAGCCTGGGCAACAGAGGGAGACTCTGTCTCAAAAAGAAAAAAAAAAATTAAAATAGATTTTATAGTCCTGTGTTACAGCCTCAGGAATAGTCTTATAATTTATTTTCGTTCCTCATACTAAAACTGTGTTCCTTTAAGTAGGTAAATCAAATTCTTGAAAATATAATCACTGTAATGTAATATTGCATGTTTTTTTTAACTTGTTGCAAGTTTCCTTTTTTTTTTTTTTTTTTTGTTTGTTTGAGACAGGATCTCTCACTCTGTCACCCAGGCTGGAGGGCAGTGATAGTGATGTGATTATAGCTCACAGCAGCCTGGAACTCCTGGGCTCAAGTGATCTTCCCACCTCAGCCTCCGGAGTAGCTAGGGCTTCAGGTACAAGCCACTAAGCCTGGCTAATTTCATTTTTTTTTTTAAGAGACAGGCTGTGTTGCCCAGGCATGATCTTGAACTCCTGGCCTTAGGATCCTCCCACCTTGGTCTCCCAAAGGACTGGGATTGGGATTAAAGGAATGAGCCACCTCATCCAGCCTGACATGCTTTCTTCTTAAAGCATGGACCAACTGCACTAGTTTACCTCTATCCTGCCCACTCCATTTACTAGTCCCCATAGTCTAGAATAAGAGAAATTTGTCTGAAGAAATAAACTAAGATTTCTACCACATATATATGTTGTGACTAGTGATATCCACACTCATTTAGTGGTCAGTTTATAACTCTTCATGATTATTTTATCTGTGGTATTGACAAGATGCTTGAAATTACCACATGAGAACTACCACTGTAATTCCATGTAAATTAAACAAAATGGATAAGAAAGAAACAAAGAGGTGCTTTTAAGGTTCATTTGGTTCTTTTTGGTCCAGAGCATAAGTGTGTGCTGATTTTCCTGGCTGCTCAATTACTGTATTCTTACTTAAAATCATGAAGCCAAAAGCTTTGTTGTGCTTTACCACAAATCCACATTTGGATTAGCTCTCACAGGAGCTTGACTGTGTGCCAGCATAAGTTTGCCTCTGTTCACTTTGTTTGCTAAAATCCAGTGTTATGTGTTATCCCTTTAAAAGATTAGTTTATGCATTTTGTTTAATGAAGAAATGATAATGATCATCTAGAAACCTTAGTGGTTATACTTTAAGATTTCATTTCTTTGCCATATGATAATTGGTGGTAATCACCAGCAATGTAATGACTCTTAAGTGTGGACTTGATAAAGTTAGTTGACTCCATTTTTTTCTAATAATGGAATAGCAGCAACAGAGAACTCAAGGATTATTAAAACAAGAGATGAGTTTGTAAGTTAGAATTCTGAGGTACCTCTTTTAAATTGTTGAAACACTTCTAGTGGATATCTGATAGATTACTGACCATTTGCCTAATTTTATCTTAATTGTTCTGGCTCACAGCAGGATGGAATATCTTGTGGAAATTTTTGGTATACATAAGCGGTTTTATAGATAAAGCGATTTTCCTTCATTTAGAGAAATAATTCACCCTTCTGGATTTTACGGTCCCCTTATGTTATCTCTTGCTTCTCCTAGCTAATAATGACTTTTCTATGACACCTACATTTAGCACCTGGTTTTATAGAGTTAAAACTAATTTATGCATATTTGTCTTATTAAGCACAAATCAATTTGCTTTGCTTGGCAGATGGGAACTACTACACGAATGGAGCTATGGGGCTACATTCTACTAAGTACTCTAGTATATGGGATTTAGGAAGGTCTGCCAATCAGGAAGCCTTCATATAGGTAGTTTTTAAAGAGTATTTTAGTCTTGAATTTTCCATATCTGAATAGTGTAAGCAGGTTCTTCAGTGTTAGATTGATAAGCTCCCTCAGTAGACCTTTTTTGTGTGGTGTAGAACAAAGCTAGGAAGTAAAACTTATTAAAATGGAGAATTTTTAGACATTCTGTTTCTGATTTCCTTTTTCATCTTGGTACCATTACTTTGAAATTAAATTATCTGTAAAAACCAGAATATGATAATATTTGAAATAAGCTTTTCATTTTATGATATTTATATAGACTGAGCAAATCACTGTGTAAACAATTTGTCATAAACCCATACATAATAAACAATAAGGTAACCTTTTTAAAACCTCTTAGTGACCATCCCTTGAAAATATAAAGCTTCTTTCCCCTATTTCCTCACCCCAGACTCAAGGAGTCCAACTCTGAAAATGTGCGCCTTAGTTATTAGCAAAATATCCCTGCATTTCATGCTTACAAAGGACATATCTGATAAAAAAATTTTGGCCTTCTAAGTACCTGTCTCCTGAGATGAGGGTGCCCAAGTGCCAAGCATGACATTTCATTTAAGGTAAGGAAAGATCTACCCGCCCCCCCCCATACACACACACACAAACACACACACACAAAATTAATAAGTTAACATTTTGGCTTATTAAAAAGAAAATCCCATGGGGCAACCCCTAGAGAGGGTAGATCACGCTTTATGCTCCCATCCCTCTCTGGAACATCTTGGTCCCTGTGAAATCAAGTTAAAGATTACTTTTAAAGATCTCTGAATGAGAAAGAGCAACTTTGTAGGAGGTTTTGAGTAATGAAGGATGATCAGTGTTACCCTCACCTTTTTTTTTTTTTTTTGGAATAGTGGAAAGATTATTGACTGCATACCTAAGTAGAAAACTAATATTTGGTTTCAAGTAGATTTAATTCTAATGAAAAAAAAAAAACAAGACTGAAAAGTCATGACATTGACCGTCCTTTATTTCTCAAAATCTCCTACAAGGCTGCCCTTTCTTATTCAAAGAGATCTTTAAAGGTAATTTTTTACTTGATTTCAGAGAACGAAATGTTCCAGGGAGGGAGAGGAAAACAGTGTGATTTGCCCTCCCTAGGTATTGCCCTATGGGATTTTAAAAAAATAAAAAATAAATAAACCAGGCTGGGCACAGTGGCTCACGCCTGTAATCCCAGTACTTTGGGAGGCCAAGGCGGGCGGATCATTTGAGGTCAGGAGTTTGAGACTACCCTGGCCAACACGTTGAAACCCCGTCTCTACTAAAAATACAAAAATTAGCCGGACTTGGTGGCGGGTGCCTGTAGTCCCAGCTACTGATGAGGCTAAGGCAGGAGAATCACTTGAACCCAGGAAGTGGAGGCTGCAGTGAACCGAGATCGCACTGTTGTACTCCAGCCTAGGTGACACAGGGAGACTCCATCTCAAATAATAATAACAATAATAATAATAATAAATAAACCAACTACAAGCCAACATCCACAAATATATGAATATAACACCAAGTTCAGTGATTCCACTTGCCCCATTAACCCTGTTTCTTTTATCTTCCTTGATTTTTTGATAGTTTTATGTCTCTATTCAGCTATAATTATTTTATAAAGGCTTAGTTTCCTCATCTGTAAAATGGGGATAAAAACTTGTCTTTCCTACCTCACAGCATTTTTTATGTGGGTCAAATGAGTTTTGAAACTTGTGAGCAACTATACAAATACTTGACATTTATCTATTAATGAAAGAGAAAGACGTTAAAATGCCATTTTCTGGGCCTGAAGAACAAAGGGGTTATATATTTATGCCATTTTCCCTAGTAATTACTTTCCCCATGTTGTATATAGAAATTGATTTGGAGTGGTAACATAGATTATATCTGATATGCAATGATATCACTACAAAAACAAAACACTGATAGTTACTAATTGAAGAATTTGGGCATGATAGTGATTATGCATTTATGGTTTATAATCAGAATAATGTACAAGAATTAGAATAACTTATCATGACATCATTTCCTTTTGATCTGTCATTGCCCAAAACCTGGAAGTTCTCAAACAGTGCTTCCGTAGATATCAGCATCACTTGTCTTGCTGAGTGGTGATAAAGAGTACATATAACATTGGTTACCTTAGTAGTATTTTTCAAAACAATACTTAAAAAATAATTATTCAACTGGTGAAAACTCATGCTGTTTGTGAACAGTTGTGGAAGGCTTATGGCTATAAGGTAAGCTAAAAATAAAAAAAAGCAGTCAGGCATGGTGGTGCACACCTGTAGTCCCAGCTACTTAGGAGGCTGGGGCGGGAGGATTGCTTGAGCCCAGGAGTTCGAGGCCAGCCTAGGCAATATAGTGAGATAAAAAATATTTTAAAAAGTAAAAGGCATTATAATGTTTGCCACATTGCTGTACAGCTATGACAGATTTTATATTGCCTTTATTTTAGAACATTTGCCCAGTTTTCCACCTTTTGCTACTGCTATGTAAGCACAAAAGGTAAGATTAAATCCTAAATGTGATGGTATACAATGCTTTAATTCAACAGATATTTACCGAGTGCCTTTTAAAAAACAAGCACTGTTTTAAGTGCTGGAGATAAAGCAATGAAAAAAAAACAAAGTCCCTACTCTCATGGGGCTAATACCGTAGTTGGGGGAGGCAAATAAACAAATAGTATATGATATGACTGGTGCTGATAAGCAATATGAAGAAAAATAAAGTAAGGTATCATGATAGAGAGGGGAGGGGGTTGGTATATTAGAGAAATTGGTCTGGGAAGGCCTTTTAGGATGAGCTGTGGACAGAGACTTGTGGTACTAGAATATATGAGCCAAACAAATATTTGGGAACAGAGTGAATTCATATAATTTTTTCTAGGAGTTTTTTCTGTGAAGGGAAAGAGAGAAATAGGGTGGTAGCTGGCCCTTGTCCTGGATGTTGAGTATACAGTGGTGAATAAGACAGGAATAGTTCTGGCCAGGCGCAGTGGCTCACACCTGTAATCCCAGTGCTTTGGGAGGCCGAGGCAGATGTATCACCTGAGGTCAGAGTTCGAGACCAGCCTGGTCAACATGGTGAAACCCCATCTCTACAAAAAATACAAAAATTATCTGGGCGTGGTGGCACACACCTGTAATCCCAGCTACTTGGGAGGCTGAGGCAGGAGAATCACTGGAACCCACGAGGTGGAGGTTGCAGTGAGCCGAGATCACGCCACCGCACTCCAGCCTGGGTAACAAGAGTGAGACTCCGTCTCAAAAAAAAAAAAAAAAAAAAAAGACAGAAATAGTTCCAACCCTTACGGAGTTTATCATGTGATGGGTCAGACAGTTGATAAATAAGTAAGCAAACCAATACAATTGCTAGTGTAGTCAATAATAATAGCAGCCTTGTTCTGTTGGCTTAGAAATCTCCATAATGCAGGGAAACCCTCAAAGCAATTTTCCAAGGCCAGCTGTCTTATAAAGTATGCTTATCTGAAGTCCTGTTAAAGATACAAATATTTCCTAAAAGCAGTGATTAATAATAGGTGGTGTACTGGTGGCAAAGTTCCAGTGTGGCATCTGTGAAGCATCTTGCCAAAAACCAGTTTGGGGTGTTTTCAAATTAAATCATCCATCTATGAGCACTAACAATATCTGAGAGGTGGTTTGGTAGAAGTGGTGGGAGGAGGGTGGACGTTCTAAGTAGGAGGAATAATGTGATAGTGCAAAAGCAAAAGATAACAGTTGTTGGGGACACAGCAAATATTCTAGATTCATTTACGTGGAGTTGAAAATATGAGACTCAATATATAATGCACTTAGCGACTAGAAAAAGGTTATTAAAGAGCAATGTCTTAATCTATACCAGAGGAAAACCTGAGATAGAGAATTAAAGGGACCTAATAATTAAACATTTGTTTTTTGTGTCCACTGTTCTTTCAGTGGACATAAAACAGCCTATGTATAACAAAAATTTCCACAAGATATTCCATCCTGCTCTGAGCCAGAACAATTAAGTAAGATAAAATTAGGCAAATAGTCAGTAATCTATCAGATATCCACTAGAAGTGTTTCAACTCATAAGCCAAATAAATTAACATTTTGGCTTATTAAAAGGAAAATCACATAGAGCAACCCCTAGAGAGGTCAGATCACACTGTGTGCTCCCCTCCCTCCCTGGAACATCTTGGTCCCTGTGAAATCAAGTAAAAAATTACCTTTAAACATCTCTGAATGAGAAAGGGCAACCTTGTAGGAGGTTTTGAAAAATGAAGGATGATTAGTGTTACCCCCCCACTTTTTTGGTAGCAGTGGAAAGATTATTGACTGCATACCTAAGTAGAAAACTAATATTTCCTGTAAAGTAGATTTCATTCTAATGGAAAAAGAAAAAAGAAAAAAAGAAAAAGAAAAAACAAGACTGAAAAGTCATGACATTGGCCATACTTTATTTCTCAAAATCTCCTATAAGGCTGCCCTTTCTTATGCAAAGAGATCTTTAAAGGTAATTTTTTACTTCATTTCAGAGAATAAAATGTTCCAGGGAGGGAGAGGAATACACATTGTGATATGCCCCTTTTTCCCCCTCCCTTACTACACTATAAAGAAGTGAAGTTTTAAAACAAGGTATAGGGCTGGGCACGGTGACCCATGCCTGTAATCTCAGCACTTTGGGAGGCCAAGGCAGGAGAATTGCTTGAGCCCAGGAGTTGGAGACCAGCCTCGGCCACACAGTAAGACCTTGTGTCTACAAAAAATAAACAAAATTAGCAGGACGTGGTGGTATGCGCCTGTAGTCCCAGCTACACGGAAGGCTGGGGTGGGTGGGAGATCGTTTGAGCCAGGGATGTGGAGGCTCCAGTGAGCTGAGATTGCATCACTACACTCCAGGCAGGGCGACCGAGTGAGACCTTGTCTCAAAATAAATAAATAAAACAAGGTGTAATCACATTTTCTGATTATTATTATAATATTAGTTGCTCTCTTGTTTTAAACTAACCAAAATGATGGGCCTGGTTTAGTTCTTCTAAATAATGTTTAAAAGTACTACACTGTATACCAGTTTATTCATTTGCTATCATATTTGCTTTCTTCTTTGTACCTAGAAATTCAGGTGTTGCAATTTATTTGCTTTTCTGAGGGTTACTCTTTTTGTGCATTGGTGTATAGGTCTTGAAGAGTAAGAAGTGGCTGTAAATATAGTACCAATTGTCATATTTTCCTGTGTCTCTATCTTTAGAAATGTATCTGGGTTTGAGTAATAATTCATCTATTCTTTTTTTCCCAGAAGACATTGTAATCTGTTGTTTGTTATATCAATTGCTTCCCTAAAAAATTCTAAATCCTTTAATGAAAAAAAGATTTCAGTTAGGGAAGGAAATGAGTGCTTATATATATATATTCAGTTTTCAAGTAAGTCCCTTTAAAAGAATACAGGGAGAGAGAAAACAGGACCAAAGAAGAATTATTTTTATTAACTGTTTTCCAAAGCTCTTAATATAAAGTTGGCAGCTTTCAAAATGCCAACTGTGGCTATTGAATTATTCCAAAATAAGCATTCATAGTGTCATTTTAAGGACTTACATCTGGTAGCAAAGTAATAGAATCAGGAAAATCCACAAACTTTATTGAGCACACTACCTTCTCTTATTTGAATATATTTCCTGCTAAGTGTATTGGCAGTTTACTAATTAGTTTGTTTATTAACATATAATGAAACTAAGTTCAGTAAAGTTGTACTTGTTTGACTTTGTAAGCATGACAACTTATGACAAGATAAATAATCCACTGTAAGTTTCCAGTAATCATTACCATGGAAAAAATTATAATTGAACATTTTACTTAGAATGGAAATAAATCTTGTTTGTAATTAGGAAGTTCATTACATGGCTCTTCTGCAGCTAGAGCAGTATTCACTTACACAGTGCCCTCAATCCAGTTTACAAACAGAAAGAGCAACTTGTCAAACTAAAGGACATTTTAGTTTGTGTACTAAACTAGCACATTGATAATGAGTACCATTTTCAAGCTGTGGCTGTTTTACTGGTCTTTCCTCTAGCACTCAGCCCTACCTGTTCATCATTACCATTGACCTAATACAAAAAAAGAAATGTTTATGAAATTTGCAGGTGTCTAAATATTGGAAGGGGCAATTAATACCATAGATCAGTGTGCTCAATATTGGCCACAGGTTAGATTCAAATGAGGACCTTTTATTTTTATTTATTCATTTATTTATTAATTTTTGAGATGAGTCTCACTCTGTTGCCCAGGTGGGGGTGCAGCGGCGCAATCTCAGCTCACTCCAAGTGATGCAACCTCCGCCTCCCGAGTTCAAGAGACTCTCCTACCTCAGCCTTCTGAGTAGCTGGGATTACAGGCACCTGCCACCATGCCCAGCTAATTTTTGTATTTTTAATAGAGACAGGGCTTCACCATATTGGTCAGGCTGGTCTGAAACTCCTGACCTCAGGTGATTCACCCGCCTCGGCCTCCCAAAGTGCTGGGATTACAGGCATGAGTCACCAAGCCCAGCCTCTGAGGACCTTTTAAAATAAACTAAAAGATACTGGATATTCATGGATGAAATGATACAATGTCTAGAATTTACTTTAAAATACTCCAGGAGGGAGTATTTAGAACCCAGAAATTGGTACATATTAATTTCTGAATGACTTGCAGGGACTTGATGATGATTACAGCTTAATGAGCTGGAAGAGTTCCCCAAGTGACTACAAATGTAGTCTAGCACTAGTTTCCAAATTATTTGTTGCATAGTTTTATACTAACTGCCTGATTTCACACTTAACAAAACTGAGCAATTTTCTTTCTACATAGTACAAGGCGCTTATAATCTTGTGAACATTTCTGCTGCCAAAAAGTGACCTTTCTTGCCAGTGATTTTGACTACTCCTCTCACATCCACATAGCCACCATTAATCTTTCAACAGTATCTTCAAAAAGATAGTTATCTTTTATCTTTATCTGTTATCTGCTAAAGCTATCCTGTATTCAATAAAGTGCCTTCATTTGAAATTCTAATTCCTTTATTTTGACAAATTTGACAACTTATGTTTATTTATATACACACACATTTATGTACTTAATTCTGTTTTTCAACATAGTGATAGCTCTTTTGGTTGTCTTTTGCGACTACTCTTTTATCCCTTTTTTTAGTATTTTCACATTCCTATCTTCAAATTGAAAACATTCTCCTCTTCTCTATTTCCTCAGTAATTTTTTTTTATTATTATACTTTAAGTTTTAGGGTACATGTGCACAATGTGCAGGTTAGTTACATATGTATACATGTGCCATGCTGGTGTGCTGCACCCATTAACGCGTCATTTAGCATTAGGTATATCTCTTAATGCTATCCCTCCCCCCTCCCCCCACCCCACAACAGGCCCCAGAGTGTGATGTTCCCCTTCCTATGTTCATGTGTTCTCATTGTTCAATTCCCATCTATGAGTCAGAACATGCGGTGTTTGGTTTTTTGTCCTTGCGATAGTTTACTGAGAATGATGATTTCCAATTTTATCCATGTCCCTACAAAGGACATGAACTCATCATTTTTTATGGCTGTATAGTATTCCATGGTGTATATGTGCCACATTTTCTTAATCCAGTCTATCATTGATGGACATTTGGCTTGGTTCCAAGTCATTGCTATTGTGAATAGTGCCGCAATAAACATACGTGTGCATGTGTCTTTATAGCAGCATGATTTATAGTCCCTACAAAGGACATGAACTCATCATTTTTTATGGCTGCATAGTATTCCATGGTGTATATGTGCCACATTTTCTTAATCCAGTCTATCATTGTTGGACATTTGGCTTGGTTCCAAGTCTTTGCTATTGTGAATAGTGCCGCAATAAACATACGTGTGCATGTGTCTTTATAGCAGCATGATTTATAGTCCTTTGGGTATATACCCAGTAATGGCATGGCTGGGTCAAATGGTATTTCTACTTCTAGATCCCTGAGGAATCGCCACACTGACTTCCACAACGGTTGAACTAGTTTACAGTCCCACCAACAGTGTAAAAGTGTTCCTATTTCTCCACATCCTCTCCAGTACCTGTTGTTTCCTGACTTTTTAATGATTGCCATTCTAACTGGTGTGAGATGGTATCTCATTGTGGTTTTGATTTGCATTTCTCTGATGGCCAGTGATGATGAGCATTTTTTCATGTGTTTTTTGGCTGCATAAATGTCTTCTTTTGAGAAGTGTCTGTTCATATCCTTTGCCCACTTTTTGATGGGGTTGTTTGTTTTTTTCTTGTAAATTTGTTTGAGTTCATTGTAAATTCTGGATATTAGCCCTTTGTCAGATGATTAGGTTGCGAAAATTTTCTCCCATTCTGTAAGTTGCCTGTTCACTCTGATGGTAGTTTCTTTTGCTGTGCAGAAGCTCTTTAGTTTAATTAGATCCCATTTGTCAATTTTGGCTTTTGTTGCCATTGCTTTTGGTGTTTTAGACATGAAGTCCTTGCCCATTCCTATGTCCTGAATGGTAATGCCTAGGTTTTCTTCTAGGGTTTTTATGGTTTTAGGTCTAATGTTTAAGTCTTTAATCCACCTTGAATTAATTTTCGTATAAGGTGTAAGGAAGGGATCCAGTTTCAGCTTTTTACATATGGCTAGCCAGTTTTCCCAGCACCATTTATTAAATAGGGAATCCTTTCCCCATTGCTTGTTTTTGTCAGGTTTGTCAAAGATCAGATAGTTGTAGATATGCGGCATTATTTCTGAGGGCTCTGTTCTGTTCCATTGATCTATATGTCTGTTTTGGTACCAGTACCATGCTGTTTTGGTTACTGTAGCCTTGTAGTATAGTTTGAAGTCAGGTAGCATGATGCCTCCAGCTTTTTTCTTTTGCCTTAGGATTGACTTGGTGATGCGGGCTCTTTTTTGGTTCCATATGAACTTTAAAGTAGTTTTTTCCAATTCTGTGAAGAAAGTCATTTGTAGCTTGATGGGGATGGCATTGAATCTATAAATTACCTTGGGCAGTATGGCCATTTTCACGATATTGATTCTTCCTACCCATGAGCATGGAATGATCTTCCATTTGTTTGTATCCTCTTTTATTTCATTGAGCAGTGGTTTGTAGTTCTCCTTGAAGAGGTCCTTCACATCCCCTGTAAGTTGGATTCCTAACTGTTAGAACCAAAGACAAAAACCACATGATTATCTCAATAGATGCAGAAAAGGCCTTTGACAAAATTCAACAACGCTTCATGCTAAAACCTCTCAATAAATTAGGTATTGATGGGTCGTATCTTAAAATAATAAGAGCTATCTATGACAAACCCACAGCCAATATCATACTGAATGGGCAAAAACTGGAAGCATTCCCTTTGAAAACTGGCACAAGACAGGGATGCCCTCTCTCACCACTCCTATTCAACATAGTGTTGGAAGTTCTGGCCAGGGCAATTAGGCAGGAGAAGGAAATAAAGAGTATTCAATTAGGAAAAGAAGAAGTCAAATTGTCCCTGTTTGCAGACGACATGATTGTATATCTAGAAAACCCCATTGTCTAAGCCCAAAATCTCCTTAAGCTGATAAGCAACTTTAGCAAAGTCTCAGGATACAAAATCAATGTACAAAAATCACAAGCATTCTTATACACCAATAACAGACAAACAGAGAGCCAAATCATGAGTGAACTCCCATTCACAATTGCTTCAAAGAGAATAAAATACTCAGTAATTTTAATCACATAGTTCTGAAGACACTATCTGCATATTTTGGCTCCTACTTTTCTTTCTTTTTACTTTACCAAATCTCCAATTTCTCATAGTCACTATTTCAATGCTAAAAGTGATAGAATTATTTTTCCTTTTATCCCCAAACCCATCAGTAATTCCCTCCTCATTAGTTGAAATATAATTATTTTCTGTTTCCCTCATCCTCATTCTCATTGTCTTTTCCCCAATACTTTCTCTTTCATAATATTTGTCAGTTTTCTCATTTCTATTTTTTAAAAGCTTCAATTCATACTTGAACTTTTTTTCATATCAGATAACTTCTTACCTCTATAATCTGCACATACTGCCATTGCCAAAATCTTCTTTCTTGAACTTTGCCCTATCAAAATCCTCAGAAAATTGCTAATTGATGCTATGCTGCATTTGTGACTCCTGTTTTTACTTTTTATCAATTCCTGTATCTACTCTCCTATCCTTTCCTTTCAGCTAAGCCAAATTTCTCTTTATGTCTTTGTCTTATCTCCTACTCTTCTAATTTACCTCCTTCTATGCATATAACTTCCTAATGTGATAGGAAGTGATGTGAGGCAGATGTGAGCATCTGCCAATCTATCTATATTCTCATTCAAACCTTGCTTAAAATCTCAATTCTTTTTAAGTGGGTCAAAATAGGAAGAGAGCCAAAAGCCTGGTTTATAATTGATTTAAATTTTTCTTAAAAATCTGTATTCTAAATTAAAGGGAAATGCCTCATAAAGCAAAACCAACACTCAACCAATCAGAGCTTCCAGAAAAGGAAGGTAAATTTATATATTTCAGCCATCCCATTGATATGGTTAAATCAACAAACTATATCCTTATTGTGCAGCAATATGTTGAAAGTTATGGATATAAACACAGAGACAGAAGACATGGTTATTGTCCTCAGAGGACAAATAATCTAGATAAAGAGACAAAAATTATATACATGAAGCTCTTAGAAAGTAGTTATAATAACCAGCCTAATATATGCTAGGTTGTGTAGTACAGGTTAAACATCACTAATCTAAAAATGAAAAATCTGAAATGTTCCAAAATCCGAAACATTGATTGCTGACATGATGCCGCAAATGGAAAATTTCCACACCTGACCTCATGTGACAGGTTGCAGTCAAAATTCATGCATAAAATTATTTAAAATGTTGTATAAAATTATCTTCGGGCTATATGTATAAGGTATATATGAAACAAATAAGTTTCATGTTCAGACCTGGGTCCCATCCCCAAGATATCTCAGTATGTGTATGCACTTAATCCAAAACCTGAAAAAATCTGAAATCTGAAACACTTCTGGTCACAAGCATTTCATATAAGGGATACTCAACCTGTATAGACTCTAAGTCCTATGAATATTCAGAGAAAAGGGAAAGTATTATTGCTTGGGATAGCCAGTGAGGATTTCATAGGGGAAGTGGGTCTTGAAGAAAATGTAGAATTCAGATTAGTTGGACTGGACTAGAAGACTTTCATTAGGATTTCTTTTTTTTTTTCATTAGCATTTCTAGGTAAAATGATAATTGCTTAGCAAAGACCCCATGGGAGAAATTAGCTGGTTGTTTAAGAAAACAGTGAACTTTGTTCTAGGAAATAGTAGGAAATATAATTAGATTATTAAACTGGAACTAATTGATCAAGAGCCTTGAATTCCTAATTGAGGAATTAAGAATTGTTGAAAAGAAAATCCCTGTACAGAAGCATTTTATTTAATCAAGGTTTTATCTTGTTTAAATATCTAAGATTTTCTTGAATAATAATAGTATTAACTAATATTGGGTGTTTTACTGTGTGCTAAGCATTGCTCTAAGTGCGTTAAATGTAACAACTCATTTAATCTTTACAACAGCCCTTTGTAGTAGGATCTGTTTTAACCTTATTTTACAAATGAGGATGCAGAAAGGGTAAGTACTTTAACTTGCTCAAGTTGACACAAGCGACAGAGCCAGAATTTAAACCCAGTTAGTCTATAGTACTATATTCTACATTCTTATCTAATATACATACAACCTTATGAACGAGATACATAAGTGCTGCAGATACATTTTGAGATTTGGACAATTGAAGCTGACTTAACTCTTTTATTGAAAGATAATTTTCTCAGATACTACTCACATTGGCATACTGTAATCTTTCTTTATCCCAAATATATTTTTTCTTTAAGAAAAATCTCTGTAAGGACTCTATGGGCTAGAAAAGTTTTAAAATAAATTTATTAGTTTGTCATATGAAGTGATACAGATTTGATTTATCTCTTGTAAAGTCCTTATTTCAACAATCTTTCTATTACAACAGGGCTTCTGGTTGGGACTCTTGATTCAGTCTTAGACTCTACTGCTAAAGTAGCTCCATTTCGCATCCTACACCAGACACCAGATTCTCAAGTTTACTTGTCAATTGCATGTGGTGAGTATGATTTTTAAAACATAATTCAAATTAAATAAGGGTACTACAAAGCTGAGTATTCATATTTATTTATAGTCTGTAGTTGCTTTGAGATTTAAAAACAAATTAAATGTGCAACTTTACTTTGAGAGAATAGCAAGACCTCTATTTTTAAAGGATATGGGTTATTAAGTTTTTTTTTTTTTTAAATCCATTGGTGTGAGGGACCTGAAGCATGTGGTCTAGCAGGGCTGATTCTGCACAGATTTTGGTCACTGTTACTGCTATATAACTCCTTTCTTCAACTTCTGCTTTATCCAACTGCTGGGAAGATGAGAACTTCTCCATGAAATAAATTGTTTCATTACTAATAACTCAAATGAGAAGAATCTGAAGTTATCTGTGAACCCAAAACATAATGACTCCTAAGGAAGTATAAGCCTGGAAAATTAAACCTTTTTTATTCATTCCCACCTTCTCAGAAAAAGCATCATATCCTTGAAATATGAAGGAATGTCTTACAGTTAATGTTACATATTCATTCATGCCAGGGTGGTTCAGATGCTTCAACATATATATTATGGGTAGAAAAGGAATTAGGATAATCCTTTCTAATAAAGCAAGTCAAAATAAATTTTTAAAAAGCTGCATTGACAGTTTCTTACTTCCTTTTATGATGCCATTATAATGTTGGTCTAAATTAGAATCCCAGATTTCTAGCCTTTTTGATATTGAAAAACTGCCTTTCTTCTTATCCCCCTCTCTTCTAAAGTAGATATATTATAATTTTTTCAAAAGAACAAAAGCACATGAGTTTCTGGAACATTCATATGTGTGAACATATAGCATACAATTAATTTTTTAGGTTGTGTGGCTTGTTTTTTATATTTCCGCCTAAATTTCTTTTAGTGTTGCCAGTGAGTCTTTCCTCCTGGCCCTCTTAAATTGAATGTCACTTAACCTAAATGAAGTTGACATTATACCTGCTGACATCACGAGAATTCTGTAATCTCAACTCTAAATCTGGTTAGTAAAAATTATTTTTTTTAAAAAAAAGGCCTTTCTACTTAAATAAAGATGATTGTATAACTTATTTCCCCCAAATTAACCTGATGCAGAAATAGTGTAGTTACCTACTAATGAAGCTTCCTTATACCAAAAGAATCAAACTTAAGGCCTTAACATTTCCCCCATGGCTTTTATTTGTGGTCCATTAAAGACAGTTATTACTCTTGCTATGGTGACTTAGTAGCATGAATAAAATTCTGATTGAATTGTAGGAAATAGGCCATTTGCAATGTCAACAAATTTTTTAATATGCCAGTCTCCATATATTATAAAATATACTAAAAAGTCAGCATATTTCTTTTGAATATTTATATAATCCATAGTGCTGAGAAGACTTTAATGGTATGTGAGTGATAGGAAGAGATTGATAGATACTGAAATATTCTTCAAGTCAAAGCGACTAGGGCTAATAATGTTTAATCTCACCCTCAGCAAACCTCTTAACACTGATTCAGCGGGTCACATGGATTTAACCTTGCTACAGAATTTCTAACCTCCTGTATGAAATTTCTGTAAGTTTACTAGGTCTTTTGATGAATGGGGTTGCTCTGAGCAAAGGTTTTGTGGCTTCTGAAATAAGTAGAGTGGCCACAGTTAAAATCTACATTTACTTAGCATGCATAGGATTGTCACATACATGCTGTTTTCAGCCACACATATTATAGACACAGTACTAACTGCATTATTTGGAGACCAAGGATTGAATTACACATTATGTATTTTCTGGTACTCTACATATTTTCTTAAAAGATACTGGTTATTCTTTAGGCACCAGTTACTAGCATCTTGTTTTCAGAATTTTATATATTTTCTCATGAGCTGGATTTACTTTACTCCCCTTTCATTAAATGTTTTGTTCTTTCTATTTATGAGAAGTACTGTTCATGCCCACATAGAGGGATAAAGTAGGAATAAATGTAAATATTTTACTCCTTTATGACCATCATTTTTTAAAGTGAAAGTGTTATTTCTTTTTAAACTATGCTTTTAAATAACAAGAGCAGTTTTGTTGTGGAGTTTTCCTTGAGTGTTTTATTTTCTTGTGTTATTAATCAGGAGCCAACAGAGAAGAAATAACCAAGCATTGGGATTGGTTGGAACAAAATATTATGAAGACCTTATCTGTATTTGATTCAAATGAAGATATTACTAATTTTGTACAAGGAAAAATAAGAGTAAGTGGCACGGATATATCTTGTAGATGGAGTGCCAAAACCTTTGACTCTCATGTATGAGGATCAAAGTTTGCATGGAAGGTCATTGTTTCACTGGCACCTTTCAGGATTGGTAGAAACGAACATATGAATTTCAGAATCAGTGTGCTAAAGAAAACTGTAAAGTCTTTAGCACAGGGGGAGATTGATAGATATTGAAATATTCTCTTAAAACATACTGGTTATTCTTTAGGTACCAATTACTGACATATAGTTTTCAGAATTTTATATATTTTCTCATGAGCTGGATTTACTTTTTTCCCCTTTCATTAAATGTTTGTCTTTGGTGCCCTTGTGAGTGCTTTTAGGGGCATTTTTATTTCAATATCTCTTGAGTTTTGAGTTGAATAAACCATTTGTTCATTCAAAAAAATATATTTAGCACTTGTATTTGTAGTAGTTCCTTATGAGGCATTCAGAAAAAAACCTAAGCACAAAACTGAAGAAAATTTGCTTACCTCTGTCCTAAGAGAATTATCTATGTACACACATATGATATATGTACCTGTATAGATATATACAGTCGTCCCTAGGTATCTATGGGGATTGGTTCTGGCCGCCGCTGTAGATACCAAAATTCACAGATGCTCAAGTCTCCTAATATAAAATGGCATAGTATTTGCATATAACCTATGCACATCTGCCTATATACCTAAAGTCATCTCTAGACTATTCATTCCTAATACAATGCCTATGCATCACTTCATTTGAGTGGACTCTGCATAGTCCTCGGTGCATGGCAAATTCAAGTTTTGCTTTTTGGAACTTTGTAGAATTTTTTTCCCAAATATTTTCAATCCCTGGTTGGTTGAATCCATGGATGAGGAACCCATGGATATGGAGGGCTGACTGTACAATTGTATTCAATCAACTGTTTGAATGTATGAAATATATTTTTGTTGGTAGGTGATGAATTTTCAGAAAATATTTTGTCTCCTTTAGGGATTAATTGCTGAAGAGGGAAAACATTGTTTTGCAAAAGAAGATGATCCTGAGAAATTTCGAGAAGCCCTTTTGAAATTTGAAAAATGTTTTGGTTTACCAGAGAAGGAGAAGTTAGTGACCTATTATTCATGCAGTTATTGGAAAGGACGGGTTCCTTGTCAGGGTTGGCTTTATCTTAGCACCAACTTTCTGAGCTTCTATTCTTTTTTGTTGGGATCAGAAAGTAAGTGGTTTCTATTGCTTACTATGGCCTTGAATTTGCTGTCTGACCTACCAACTCTAATGATGTTAGGTTGTAAATAAAATAATAGGATTGATATTAAAGGTAATTAAACTGTACAATAAAAAGTTTATTTCATCTAGGGAAAGAACTCTTTTAAGACTGGTTGCTTAACATAAAACCATTAGAAGTGTATATAGAATGCCTTGCATATCGTGGGAAGTGAGTCAGTATTAAATGATGATGATCTGGCATATGACTGCTTTCAATTCCTTGTTATGAACTACCTACATGCTTTAGTCTGTGTTTTAATCTATTTTAAACATACAATTTGAATATAGTGGCCATAGTACCTAATGGCCCACATCTCACTTTGTAGCTACAAAGAAGAATCAAACAGTGCTATTTATAGCATACAAACAGCTTTTACATTGGTAGTTATATAATTATGTAATTATATAAAGAGATAGATTTAAATATCAAATCAGAATCATTTTTTAAAAAAATTATCTAAAATTAAATTGGGCACAGTGGCTCACGCCTATAATCCTAGCACTTTGGGAGGCCAAGGCAGGAGGATCACTTGAGCCCAGGAGTTCAAGACGAACCTGAGCAATATAGTGAGACTCTGTCTCTACAAAAAAAAAAAAAATTTACATTAACTGGGCATGGTGGCACATGCCTGTAGTCCCAGCTACTTGGGGGGACTACTTGGGATGTGAGAATCACTTGAACCCGGGAGGTCAAGGCTGTAATGAGCCATGATCATGTCACCTCACTCCAGTCTGAGCAACAGAGTGAGACTCTATCTCAAAAGAAATTATTTAAAATTAGATCTCTTCCTGGAATCACCAATTCTTGCACGTTCATGTTGATGCTTCAAATTTTTAACTAATCTTGAACTCTAAACTATTTTAGCTGTTTATAGTATTTTTCAAGGGATTAACTATTGTTTCAGAAGACCTGATTAATAAACATAAATCACTATGAAAATTTAATCATATCTGCTTATACCTCTTATTTGCAGTAAAACTCATTATCTCCTGGGATGAAGTCTCAAAACTTGAAAAGACTTCAAATGTCATACTGACAGAGAGTATTCACGTGTGTTCCCAAGGAGAGAATCACTACTTTTCAATGTTTTTGCACATTAACCAAACATACCTTCTTATGGAACAGCTGGCAAACTATGCCATTAGAAGACTTTTTGATAAGGAAACATTTGATAATGACCCAGTCCTTTATAATCCTCTACAGATCACCAAAAGGTATTCAAAGCTTAATTTTTACTTTTCAAAGTATTGTTTGACCATAAGAATGAAGATAGTATTGCTTACCATTAAAAGTTAACTCTTCTATATTATATGATAGGGTTTTTTTTTGGAGTTGATTGTGGGTGTGTGTGTGTTTTGTGAGTTTATTCATATGCATTACATAAATAGTACCCTTCTCTCCAGGAAATTTAATTGTAAGAAATAATAGAAGTTAGATTTGAAAATTATTTCTTGAGATTCAGATAGGACTTGCCCTGGAATGCTTTTAGAAATGCAGAGATTTTTATGTGTGGTTAGTCTAACTCTAAATTTCTCTATGAATAGTCTAGACAGTTTGGTTCTGAAATTGTTAAATATATTGTTTATTTTTTAAAATAACTTACAGAAAACATTTTTTAATGAAGAGGCAAGTTCGTGGAGTCAGTGGAGCATGGACTTTAGAATGAAAGTAGAACAACCCTTAGACAAGTCATACCTCTCAGGACCTCAGTTTCCTCATCTGTCATTTCTACCTCAGAGGGCACTTATGAGGAATGGGCATGACATGTGTGAAAGCACTTTGTAAAATATAAAATATGAGGCAAATATTAATCATTATTAGTGCCTCCTTCAGAAGTATGTGTCTGATAGCTGTTTGCCATTATATTTGGTTTGTTGAAACTGACCAGATATCTTTTATCCTGCTGAACATTCTGAACAGTTGACTAAAATGAGCATGCCAAAGGGGAAAAGGAGAGGAGATGATCCAGAAATAGCTAGTGAAAGCAGCTTCTGGCAAGGAGGATGACAGTATAGACTATATGGGAAAGTATAAGAGGAACCTAAGCCGAAGTCCTATGGATGGACCAGAACAAGTGACCTAGAAGGTTGTATGATCACTACATAGCCCTCATTGGGTACAGTTGTTCCTCTTACCTGTTCCTAAACTATTCCTAAAATTGATATACATAAGGATTTGTTTGTGAGCCTCCCTGCTTTTATGGAAATTAGATCAGCAAGGTAAATTTTTTATACTTCAGTACCAAAACTAGGTCTCAGTATGCATGATTTATAAATAGAATTCTATAAGGATTAAGAATCCTGTTTGTATTATATTATAGGTGGGCGTTTGTTTTTGTATTTCATTTCTTGATTGGCAACCATAAACAAACTGTTTTGCCATTTTATTTCCCTTAAAATATAGTCTAAAAGGCTATCAATGAGTTATTCATCACCAAATCGGTATTTAATTAAGATATAATAAATCCATTTTTGTCTGTGTGCATTTTTAGGAGAGCCCATTGAAAATCGTACATATCTACATCTTTTTTTCTAGTAAGTTAAAAAGAACAGTAATTTATTGGGACTTAGTCTCCAAATGGCTTTTTTATAAAATGGAATATCTTTATTGCTCTGCTTATTGTTTTTACAAATATGTATTACTTTTATAGTTTAAACAATACAGAAGCACAGTAATGATAGTTAAGTTTAGCGTATATCCTTCTAGGCTTTTTAATGCATGAATTTATAAATATTTGCAAAAATAGGTCTGGACATCAGACATTGTTCTACAATCTGCTTTTTTTCTCTTATATCATGGACAACTTTCTATTCACATAAATGGACTTTATTTTATTTAAATAATAGTGAACCCACAAAATTGCAATTTATTTGTTTTATTAGCTTTCCCAGTTTGAAAAAAATACCATTTAACTGAGGTAAAAATTAACATGGTTGTGTTTTTCTGTTCATGTTTATCCAAAGTATTTTGAAAGACATGATGAACTACCACATATTTAAATAGTATATGCAGGAAGAATGAATTTAGTTTTAGCTTTGTTGGATTTGAGTTAGAACTTGCATTATTTACTTATTATCCCAGATGGCATTGCTGCTTAATGCAATTGTTTCGTGTGCCTAGAAAAAATTATACTATTTAAAGCAATTGCTTTTTACACAAAGGCTACATTTGTCTATCAGTTAATAAGCCCTCTGTATTTATTGACACCTATCCTGTGCCCAACATAGTACAAGCAGTATTATTTTATCATACTTCTACTTTAGATTTTTTAAAACATTCATTTAAAATTTTACTTCACTTAATTTTTAATATCGTCTTTAATAGACTACTCTTTCCCTCTAAATTTTTATGCCACAAATTTTCATTATTTTATTTTACTTGAACTGGGTAACTCGCTTGATTTTCTGGTAACCAGATAGGAATATTGTTGTCTTCCAGGATTGATTTTAACCATAGTCACATATTATGCCTATATGATAATATAATAGTCTTCTAGGAAATCACCCCTTAGAGATAGTTTGAAGACCTACATGATCTCTAACTTTTGTGCATTTTAATCTACTAATAAAATGAAATTGGAAGAAAAGAACAAACAAAAGGAGTTTGCAAGGAATCAGTGTATTTTTTTCTATTTCAGAATTTGTTGAAAAATATAGCATTTTTAGTGTTTAATCTGTGTGCACAGTGTATGTAGATTAGTCAATATAGGCATATGTATACCTTAGAATTCATTTCTAAGAATTCATTTGTGCCTCATCCCATTTTTTCTTTCCTACAGAGGTCTGGAAAATAGAGCCCACAGTGAGCAATTTAATGCCTTTTTTAGGCTGCCCAAAGGAGAGAGTTTGAAAGAAGTACATGAATGTTTCTTATGGGTACCATTCAGCCACTTCAATACTCATGGGAAAATGTGCATCTCAGAAAATTATATCTGCTTTGCTAGCCAAGATGGCAATCAGTGTAGTGTAATCATTCCACTGCGAGAGGTAATATAATTTTGGTTACATATCAGTTTTTAGTTTGAAAATGTTATCCTTCACAGAGTAAAATGTCCTTTAATTCTATAAATTATTAAAACCTCAAGATGCAATATCCTTTTAGTAATTTAAAATAATTATTCTTCAGAATAAGAGTACAGCCTTCCGAGATATTCTCAGTTCCATTTAGTAAAGTCTTTTTTTTATTATTATACTTTAAGTTTTAGGGTACATGTGCACAATGTGCAGGTTAGTTACATATGTATACATGTGCCATGTTGGTGTGCTGCACCCATTAACTCGTCACTTAACATTAGGTATATCTCCTAATGCTATCCCTCCCCCCTCCCCCCACCCCACAACAGGCCCTGGTGTGTGATGTTCCCCTTCCTGTGTCCATGTGTTCTCATTGTTCAATTCCCACCTATGAGTGAGAACATGCGGTGTTTGGTTTTTTTGTCCTTGCGATAGTTTGCTGAGAATGTCATACATTTTTGAATGATCAAGCTCCATTTTGCATTAACCTAAATGCTTATCTTGTTTTTAAATTTTAAAGTTTTAAAATTTTCACTTTCAGTAAGAGCTGTAAGACTTTACTAAATGGTAAAGTTAGACTATCACTTTTGATGTACTCTGTCAGAAAAAAATAACATTGACATCTTTTACGTAAGTCAGCAATAAATTGTTGGTATTTGATACTGAATTTTTACATTTGTACTGTCATTTTTAAAGGATACATGTTAGACCTTTTTCTTGAGAAGTGAAATAACTTGCACTGAGGTTACTTGTATGATTGGTGCAACTAGTACCCAAAGTCTATTTCTTAATAAGTCATACTATAGACCAAAACTTTTGGCCACAAAAGAGTAAGCCAAACACATTTTACTTGAGGGTGTCAACGATAAAGGAAAATTTAATTGACCTCTATGTTTTTCACCCCCTAGGTCTTAGCTATAGATAAGACAAATGATTCCAGCAAATCTGTCATCATTAGCATCAAAGGAAAAACAGCTTTTCGCTTCCATGAAGTTAAAGACTTTGAACAACTGGTAGCAAAACTCAGGCTCAGATGCGGAGCAGCTTCAACTCAATATCATGATATTAGCACAGAGGTAATTAATTATACAGCAATCAAATCATTTGGAAAAAAAGGTGTGTGTTTAGTGTAGTCCATTCTTCAAGAGGAATTCATAGTACCTTTCCTATTTATGCCCAGGGGTTTTTTTTAAAGATAGAATCTAAGAAATTATATTGTCTAACTCACATCCTTAAGCAGAAGTGAGAATTAAGGACTTTATTCATTTTTAGGAACCCATACATTATAAAATTACTATAATTTGATCTTTCTTTTACTCTATTTGCTGTTTACCATATAAATATACCTTGTACTTTCACATAGTTTGGTTTTTAAGAAGTCAAAATATATTTGAGAATTCAGTGAGGCCTTGAAAAAGGACTCCTCTTACTGTTGCAAAGACATAGCAATTTTAAACCTGTCTGGATATCTCTTATTTAATATCTTATAGGTCAGCCTTATTTACATAATCTGGCCAAAAGCAAAATAGTGGTATATCTGTTTACTAGTAAAATATTAGAGAGGACAGAGAAATCAGGAAAGATCCAAAATTGACACCCTAACATCACAATTAAAAGAACTAGAAAAGCAAGAGCAAACACTTTCCAAAGCTAGCAGAAGGCAAGAAATAACTAAAATCAGAGCAGAACTGAAGGAAATAGAGACACAAAAAACCCTTCAAAAAATTAACGAATCCACGAGCTGGTTTTTTGAAAGGATCAACAAAATTGATAGACCGCTAGCAAGACTAATAAAGAAAAAAAGAGAGAAGAATCAAATACACGCAATAAAAAATGATAAAGGGGATATCACGACCAATCCCACAGAAATACAAACTACCATCAGAGAATACTACAAACACCTCTATGCAAATAAACTAGAAAATCTAGAAGACATGGATAAATTCCTCGACACATACACTCTCCCAAGACTAAACCAGGAAGAAGTTGAATCTCTGAATAGACCAATAACAGGAGCTGAAATTGTGGCAATAATCAATAGCTTACCAACGAAAAAGAGTCCAGGACCAGATGGATTCACAGCCGAATTCTACCAGAGGTACAAGGAGGAACTGGTACCATTCCTTCTGAAACTATTCCAATCAATAGAAAAAGAGGGAATCCTCCCTAACCCATTTTATGAGGCCAGCATCATCCTGATACCAAAGCCTGGCAGAGACACAACATAAAAAGAGAATTTTAGACCAATATCCTTGATGAACATTGATGCAAAAATCCTCAATAAAATACTGGCAAACCAAATCCAGCAGCACATCAAAAAGCTTATCCACCATGATCAAGTGGGCTTCATCCCTGGGATGCAAGGCTGGTTCAATATACACAAATCAATAAATGTAATCCAGCATATAAACAGAGCCAAAGACAAAAACCACATGATTATCTCAATAGATGCAGAAAAGGCCTTTGACAAAATTCAACAACCCTTCATGCTAAAAACTCTCAATAAATTAGGTATTGATGGGACATATCTCAAAATAATAAGAGCTATCTATGACAAACCCACAGCCAATATCATACTGAATGGGCAAAAACTGGAAGCATTCCCTTTGAAAACTGGCACAAGACAGGGATGCCCTCTCTCACCACTCCTATTCAACATAGTGTTGGAAGTTCTGGCCAGGGCAATTAGGCAGGAGAAGGAAATAAAGAGTATTCAATTAGGAAAAGAGGAAGTCAAATTGTCCCTGTTTGCAGACGACATGATTGTATATCTAGAAAACCCCATTGTCTCAGCCCAAAATCTCCTTAAGCTGATAAGCAACTTCAGCAAAGTCTCAGGATACAAAATCAATGTACAAAAATCACAAGCATTCTTATACACCAATAACAGACAAACAGAGAGCCAAATCATGAGTGAACTCCCATTCACAATTGCTTCAAAGAGAATAGAATACCTAGGAATCCAACTTACAAGAGATGTGAAGGACCTCTTCAAGGAGAACTACAAACCACTACTCAAGGAAATAAAAGAGGATACAAACAAATG
Organism: Pan paniscus; assembly: GCF_029289425.2. Classification (NCBI taxonomy): domain Eukaryota; kingdom Metazoa; phylum Chordata; class Mammalia; order Primates; family Hominidae; genus Pan; species Pan paniscus. The sequence continues at coordinate 106,313,335 of NC_073272.2, forward strand.
GAAGAACATTCCATGCTCATGGGTAGGAAGAATCAATATCGTGAAAATGGCCATACTGCCCAAGGTAATTTACGGATTCAATGCCATCCCCATCAAGCTACCAATGACTTTCTTCACAGAATTGGAAAAAACTACTTTAAAGTTCATATGGAACCAAAAAAGAGCCTGCATCGCCAAGTCAATCCTGAGCCAAAAGAACAAAGCTGGAGGCATCACACTACCTGACTTCAAACTATACTACAAGGCTACAGTAACCAAAACACCATGGTACTGGTACCAAAACAGAGATATAGATCAATGGAACAGAACAGAGCCCTCAGAAATAACGCCACATATCTACAACTATCTGATCTTTGACAAACCTGACAAAAACAAGCAATGGGGAAAGGATTCTCTATTTAATAAATGGTGCTGGGAAAACTGGCTAGCCATATGTAGAAAGCTGAAACTGGATCCCTTCCTTACACCTTATACAAAAATCAATTCAAGATGGATTAAAGACTTAAACATTAGACCTAAAACCATAAAAACCCTAGAAGAAAACCTAGGCATTACCATTCAGGACACAGGCATGGGCAAGGACTTCATGTCTAAAACACCAAAAGCAATGGCAACAAAAGCCAAAATTGACAAATGGGATCTAATTAAACTAAAGAGCTTCTGCACAGCAAAAGAAACAACCATCAGAGTGAAAAGGCAACCTACAAAATGGGAGAAAATTTTCGCAACCTACTCATCTGACAAAGGGCTAATATCCAGAATCTACAATGAACTCAAACAAATTTACAAGAAAAAAACAAACAACCCCATCAAAAAGTGGGCGAAGGATATGAACAGACACTTCTGAAAAGAAGACATTTATGCAGCCAAAAAACACATGAAAAAATGCTCACCATCACTGGCCATCAGAGAAATGCAAATCAAAACCACAATGAGATACCATCTCACACCAGTTAGAATGGCAATCATTAAAAAGTCAGGAAACAACAGGTACTGGAGAGGATGTGGAGAAATAGGAACACTTTTACACTGTTGGTGGGACTGTAAACTAGTTCAACCATTGTGGAAGTCAGTGTGGCGATTCCTCTGGGATCTAGAACTAGACATACCATTTGACCCAGCCATCCCATTACTGGGTATATACCCAAAGGACTATAAATCATGCTGCTATAAAGACACATGCACACATATGTTTATTGCGGCATTATTCACAATAGCCAAGACTTGGAACCAAGCCAAATGTCCAACAATGATAGACTGGATTAAGAAAATGTGGCACATATACAGCCAAATGTCCAACAATGATAGACTGGGTTAAGAAAATGTGGCACATATACACCATGGAATACTATGCAGCCTTAAAAAATGATGAGTTCATGTCCTTTGTAGGGACATGGATGAAATTGGAAACCATCATTCTCAGTAAACTATTGCAAGGACAAAAAACCAAACACCGCATATTCTCACTCATAGGTGGGAATTGAACTATGAGAACACATGGACACAGGAAGGGGAACATCACACTCTGGCGACTGTTGTGGGGTGGGGGGAGGGGGGAGGGATAGCATTGGGAGATATACCTAATGCTAGAGGACGTGTTAGTGGGTGCAGCACACCAGCATGGCACATGTATACATATGTAACTAACCTGCACATTGTGCACATGTACCCTAAAACTTAAAGTATAATAATAATAAATAAATAAATAAAATATTAGAGAGGACAAGGAGGATTTTGATGTTTAATATGTCTCTCATGGAAATGCAGACAGGTCAAATTCAAATGAATTTTCTTTTACAATGTCCAGGAACCCCAAGTTTTAATAGATTGATACAACTTATCAAATTATAGCTATTTGTATTTTAATTAAAATTCAAAGAAAAACTAAATGTGTCTTTATTGGCTATATTATTTTATTTGAATTGGAGTATAGAGCCTTTTACTGCTATCTCCAGAGTAGAGATTGAAAATAATATGCTAAGTCAATTATAATGCAGTATTGATAAAACTAATTTTCCCTTTGATAATTAAAAAGCACAATGAAAACATGTAATTAATTTTTTTTTTCCATCTCAATTCCAGACGCAGAATTTCTACATTGGCCATCAAGGGTTTTCCTTGCCCCAACTTTATTATCTCTCATTCTCTTTTAGTATGTACCCAGGATATTCCTTAGTTTGATGTGGGAATACAAGTAAAATCTGACCAGCCTTAGTAGTTTTCTCTCCCATTGCTCCCAAATTCTTACTTATATCATGTTTTCCTTGTTCTGTTCTATTTCACATTCAGTCCGCGTGTTAGCTTCAAAGCTCAACATATCTTTCTTTTTCCTTTAATTTGCTTTTCCAAAACCTGAAGAGCTGTAACTGTTCCCCTTAAAACTTTCATGTGCTTTTAGTAGCTGAGTATGCTCAGTTGTCAAGAAAGGATTTTGTTTCAAAATGAGTTTACCATCTTTCCAAATATGCATCAGAATTCTACAGTTTTCTAGTTTCTCACTCGTTTTTAGAGGTTTTAATAAATATATGTACAAAATACCAGCTAGTATACTATCTGCTTGGAAATATGTATTTTTAAATTGCCACAATATTCTGTTTTCACTTAAGATTTTTATCTTATCAATGATGAAGAATATTGACCCATTTTAGTATCTGTATATATCTAGCTTTAATAATAGTACACGTAAAAACTTAGTAAAGAGAAAGCTTTTTAAACAGGAGCTAGTTCCATTTGATTTCTAAGTAACAGAAATTATAGCTATATTCTTTTATAACTACACTTTTACTGAAACGAAGAGAAAAATTGCATTCTATAATTTTAATAAACCTGTTGACTTTTGTACAAACAGCAAGACTTTTTAATTTAAATCTCCAAGAGTCTAAATCAACAAGTCTAAATATGAATACAGGAAGTACTTTAGGAAATCTTTCCTGTGAGAATGTCAAAGACATGATACAAAGAACAAGTCCTACCAGAAGTAATTGAAATTATGCATGAGTACCAGTTCTATCCAAGTTTTTATATGGGTATATATTTAAATGTTCTGCATTTTAATAAGTTATACTAAAATCTGGGCATATAAAGAGATTTAGTAAAATTCTAATAAACTGCTTGGAAAAATACATGAATCTTTTACTTTCATTGACACATATAATCAAGAACTATTACTAGATAAGGTAATTTTTCAAAACTACTCAATGAAAGAAAAATGGGCCCTCTTAGGTTAGTTTTAAGCAAAGTGGCCTAAGAATGGAAAGCACTACTGAAGATCCCTTGCCTGATGCTTTTAAACTACATTATGAATGAATTGTAGAAACTATGGAATGTCAAGAAAGGTAGTAATTGAGTTTATGCCTTAAAGTTTTTAGATGGGCAAATAAGTATCTTCTACATATTATCACAGAATATGTAAACATAACTTGTTTCATATAGTTAGTAAGATAGTTACTAACTATATGTAATATAGTTATTATCTTAATAAGATAGTTTCATAACCAGGACTATCTTACTAAGTTTTTAATAGAAGTAATGGGTTTCCTACATGATAATGTAGATCAAAATAGTAGTTTAACCAACATAACTGATTTTTTCTTGCCTTGATAAGAATAAGGTGCTTCCTATGACCATAATATAAATTTGGAAAATGATTTTTAGCTGTGGGGGTAGATTTATTTCTAAGTTGGGAAACCAGAAACTATTAAAAATGAAATTCACACCCTTTAAATTGTGGACTATGAACAGGATCCTATTTAAGATAAGCTTCTGATATTTGAGAAAAGCATTTGTTTATTTTTTTTGTTTTAATTATTGGTTTTACAGGTCAACTCTGGCCCCCAAACCACCATTTATTATACCGAGTTTATGAAGTATTCTAATTTAAATATAGTATTTTGTAGAAATTTACACATAAAGAAATGTTAATCTTTGCTTTGTCTTTCCTTCACTTTTAGAGCCATATGATAATTGTAAAATCAATGTCAGATAATAAAAATGAAACAGATTAAGAATACCTGCTATAGAGTTAACAATCTATGTTGCTTTCTAGATGTGATCGGATTTTGCTCAGGCACTAAAAGTCTGATGAGTGCCAAGTTTATTTGTCGTAAGTGTGAACACCCAAATAAATGGAGAGAAATATAGATATTTATCCAAGTATATATATAAAACACCATGGGTAAAAGTTTCCATTCAAAAGAGCCAGAGCAAAAATGTTCAAAAAATTTAAGTTTAGTTCCTTGAATAATCTACTTTATTACACTCTTCAAAATTTTAAACATTAAACTACCATCTTTGAAGGTAAATGTTTTTTATTTTATTTCTTTTGTCATTTTTTAAAATTTTCTAACCACCTACTGCCTGTTGATGAAGGTGAAGGTTTTAACGTGACTTTATGAATACTTAAGAGGTAATAATGGATAGAACTGACATACTTGTCATCACTCTTATAAATTTATGTTTAGGGTTTCATTGCTTAAGAGGTTATTTTTTTCCCTCTGGGATACTTTTCCTGTAGTTTAGAACAATAGATAAACTGATGATTCAGTCATTTAAATTAAAGGAATGTGCTGTGCTTGAGATCCAGACTACAACCATGAATTTTCCAACCTGTATTTGCAAAAATGTAACTCCTCGTTCAAACAGCTAAACTTAATATTAAGTTGTCAAGTATGTGATTTGTCAAAATAAGCATTTAAAAAAAAAGAAGGGAATTGTTGCAATTTGAGACCTATACTCTCTAATCATTAATTTTTCCTTTATTGGCTTCTTCTACCTTACCCTTTTATTTACACATTGATTTGAATACTCCTTAACTTTCCTTGAATCCTATCTATACTCATCTGTTCTCACGCTGCTATGATGAAATACCCAAGACTGGGTAATTTATAAAGAAAAGAGGTTTAATTGACTCACAGTTCTGCGTGGCTGGGGAGGCCTCAGGAAACTTACAATCATGGTGGAAGTCACCTCTTCACAGGGTGGCAGGAGAGAAAATGAGTGCTGAGCGAAGGGGGAAGCCCCTTATAAAACCATCAGATCTCATGAGAACTCACTCACTATCATGAGAACAGCATGGGAGAAACTGCCCATGATTCAATTATCTCCACCTAGTCCTGCCCTTGACACGTGGGGATTATTACAATTCAAGGTGAGATTTGGGTGGTGACACAGAGCCAAACCATATCATTCCACCCCTGGCCCCTCCCAAATCTCATGTCCTCACATTTCAAAACACACTCATGCCCTCCCAACAGCCCCCTAAAGTCTTAATTCATTCCCACATTAACCCAAAGTCTGGGTCCAAAGGCTCATCTGAAATAAAGCAAGTCCCATCTGCCTATAAGCCTGTAAAATCATAAGCAAGTTAGTTACTTCCTAGAGACAATGGGGGTACAGGCATTGGATAAATACACTATTCCAAATGGGAGAAATTGGCCAAAACAAAGGGGCTACAGGCCCCATACAAGTCTGAAATCCAGCAGGGCAGCCAAATCATAAAGCCCTGAAATGGTCTCCTTTGACTCCATGTCTCATATCTAGGTCACACTGATGTGAGAGGTGGGCTGCCACAGCCTTGGGCAGTTCCACCCCTGTGGCTTTGCAGGGTACAGCCCCCCTCCTGGCTGCTTTCACAGGCTAGCATTGAATGCCTGCAGCTTTTCCAAGTGCAAGGTGCAAGCTGTCAGTGGATCTACCATTCTGGGGTCTGAAGGATGGTGGCCCTCTTCTCATAGCTCCACTAGGCAATGCTCCAATGGGGACTCTATGTGGGGGCTCCGACCCCACATTTTCCTTCCATACTGCTCTAGCAGAGGTTCCCCCATGAGGACTCCACCCCTGCAGCAAACTTCTGCCTGGACATCCAGGCATTTCCATACATCCTCTGAAATCTAGGCAGAGGTTTCCAAACCTCAGTTCTTGACTTCTGTGCACCTGTGACTTCTGTGCATCTGTAGCCCAACACCATGTGCAAGCCACTAAGGCTTGGGTCTTGCACCCTCTGAAGCAATGGCCCGAACTGAACCTTGGCCTCTTTTAGCCACAGCTGGAGCTGAAGCAGCTGGGATGGAGGGGACCATGTCCTGAGACTGCATAGAGCAGGGGGGCCCTGGGCCAGGTTCACGAAACCATTTTTCCCTCCTAGGCTTCCAGGCCTGTGATGGGAGGGGCTGACGTGAAGATCTCTGATATGCCCTGGAGACATCCAAATTTGGTGATTAACATTCGGCTCCTGTTGCTTACACAAATCTCTGTGGCCGGCTTGAATTTCTCCCCAGAAAATGAGTTTTTCTTTTCCATCACATCATCAGGCTACAGATTTTCCAAACTTTTTGCTCTGCTTCCTCTTGAACACTTTGCTGTTTAGAAATCTCTTCCATCAGATATCCTAAATCATCTCTCTCAAGTTCAAAGTTCCACAGATCTCTAGGGCAGGAGCAAAATGCCACCAGTCTTTTCACTAAAGCTCCATTTCCCAAGAAGTTCCTCATCTCCATCTGAGACCACCTCAACCTGGACTTCATTATCCATATTACTATCAGCATTTTGGTCAAAGCCATTCAACAAGTCTATAGAAGTCCATTGTCCATATTACTATCAGCATTTTGGTCAAAGCCATTCAACAAGTCTATAGGAAGTTCCAGACTTTCCCACATCTTTCTGTCTTCTTCTGAGACCTCCAAACTGTTCCAACCTCTGCCTGTTACCCAGTTCCAAAGTTGCTTCCACATTTCTGGGTATCTTTACAGCAGCGCCCCACTACCTGGTACCAATTTACTATATTAGTCCTTTCTTACACTGGTATGAAGAAATACCCAAGACTGGGTAATAAAGCAAAGAGGTTTAATTGACTCACAATTCCACATGGCTGGGAAGGCCTCAAGAAACTTACTATCATGGCAGAAGGCACCTCTTCACAGGGTGGAAGGAGAGAGAATGAGTACTGAATGAAGGGGGAAGCCCCTTATAAAACCATCAGATCTCTTGAGAACTCACTCACTATCATGAGAACAGCATGAGGTAAACCGTCCCCATGATTCAGTTATCTCCATCTGGTCCCATGCTTGACACATGGGGATTATTACAATTCAAGATGAGATTTGGGTGGGGACTCAGAGCCAATCTTAATGTCCAGCCCTGCTAGGGCTTGTACTGGCTTCTTGGATTTCAAACTAAAGTACCACTGGATTGGTCCACCCTAAGCTGCTACTTTTCCTCTGCCTCAGTCATGGGCATTCTTTATCTTACTTAAGCTACTAAGGTTTACAAAAGTTTAAGGGATGAACTTAGTGAGTCTTTTCTTCTTTTTTTTTTTTAGCACTCCTAGTAATAACTTGCAATAGCTGGTGTAGTTATAATCCATAGAAGCTGGGTAACTGATATGTTTTAAGAGTAAAACTTTGGTGTTCATAAAGTTTTATGTGGAAATACAAAAGACTCAGAGTAACTAAAACAGTATTGACAAGGAAAAACAAAGTTGGAAGACTCATGCTTTCCAATTTCAAAACTTATTATACAGCTATAGTAAACAAGACATTGTGATACTGGCATAAGGGGAGACATGTAGATCAATGTAATATAGTTGAGACTCTAGAAATACATTCTTACATTTATGGTCAGTTAATTTTCAACAAGAAGGCCAAGCTAACTCAATGGGGGAAAGAACTATTTTCAACAAATGGTGCTGAAACAATGGACAGCAACATACTCCCCACCCCCAAAAAGATGTTGTACTCTTTTCTTAAAACATACACAAAAATTAAATTAAAATGGATCAAAGACCAAAATGTAAGAGCTGAAACTATGAAACTCTCAGAGAACACATAGGAGTTAATCCTCATGATCTTGAATTAGGCAATTGTTTATAGATATGACAACAAAAGCATGTGACCTTAAAGAAAAAATAGGTAAATTGGATTACATCAAAATTAAAAACTTTTGTGCTACAAATGATATCATCAAGAAAGTGAAAAGACAACCCACAGAATGGAGGAAATATTTGCCAATTATATGTCTGGTAAGGGACTGCTGTCTAGAATGTATGAAGAACTCTTACAACTAAATAATAAAAGGCAAACAACCCAATTTTAAAAATGGTTAAAGGATTTGAATAGACTTTTCTCCAAAGAAAATAAAGAAATGGCCAATAAGCACATTAAAAGATTTTTCATATCATTAGTCAATAGAGAAATGCAAATCAAAAGCATAATGAGATACCATTTCATACCCACTAGGGTGGCTATAATTAAAAAGACAGATAATACTGTTGAGGAGAATGTGAAGAATTGAAACTCATGTATTGCTGTTGGGAATGTAAAATGGTACAACCCTCCCACCCCATACTTTCTGTCCTCTAATAACCATCATTCCACTCTATACTTTTATGAGCTCAACTTTTTACCTCCTTCATATGAGTGAGAACATATGCTATTTATCTTTCTGTGCCTGACTTATTTCACTTAACATAATGTTCTCCATGTTCATCCATGTCGCTGCAAATGAAAATGTTTCATTCTTTTTTGGGCTGAATAGTATTCCATTGTAAAAATTTATCACATTCTCTGTATCCATCCATCTGTTGGTGGACATTTAGGTTGATTTCATATCTTGGCTATTTTGAGTAGTGCTGCAAGAAACATAGGGGTATAATTTATATATTTGTGCTTATTTAACATTGCATGCCTGTATCAACACATCCTCATAAGCAATTGGTATTTTCAATGTTTTGGGTTTTAATAGGTGTGTAATGTTGTTTTAATTTGCAATTACCCAGTGACATCTGATGTTGAACCTCTTTCATATGATTATTTGCCATTTATATCTTCCTTGGTGAGGTATCTATTTAGATCTTTTGCCCACTTTTTAATGGGTCCTTTATTTTTTTAAACATAGTTTTAATTCTTTGAATATATTTATAATAGCTACTTTACAGTCTTTATTTACAAAATCCAACAAGTGGGCCCCCTCAAGACACTTTCTATTGGTTGCTTTTTTAAGTTCTTGTTTCTATTTTTAAGCCTGACTTCCTTGGATCACCCCCTGAATCAGTATAATTTAGTGGTTATTCAGTGATGGGTTAGATTTCCTTAAATGCCTTATGCTACCAAATATTCTACCTTTTTCTCAAGGATATCTGTGTGAAGGTATATGTCAAACTTCAGGCAATTTTCACATCAGCTTTAGCTTTTATTCCCTGCTTTCAAAGATAGCCGGAGTTGAGTGACTGGGGCCTTCTTCTGTCCCATTTCTTTCCTAGGCATGTTCACAGCCCTGTACATGTATTCATTCTTCTAGATCCCCAAGAATATGTTGCAGCCCTTCAAAGTTCCACATCATCATCTGGTTTTTCAGGTCTTCCTTTTAAATCTTTAGCCAGGCTCTTGTTTGCTCTAGCTGAAATCATAGCCTTGGACAGCTGGGTTGTTACCAACCAATTGCTATTGTTTTCTATAATACCCTGGGAACAGAGTTTTTTCACCAAGCTGAGCTGTGAATGAAATCAAATGATAACAACACCCTGGGAATAGAGATTTTCCAGGGAGTTGCAAGTTTGGTCAAATATTGTCTATGCCCTAGGGATAGGGCTTTTAATGAAACTCCAAAGGATCCACTGGTTGCCATACTACTGGCTTTCATTTCTGAGCTTGGGCAGGTGGATAGAGTTAAAAGACCCACAGACTCTTCTGGTCTTACTCAGGCAGGCTCATTAGTTTTTCTCGAATAGGTGCTTTTCAGTTTATTGCATGCCTTTGGTTAATTCCAGTGTTCTGAAATGGTTTATTTTGAATGTTTTGCCTCTATTTTGTTGCTTTTGTTGGGGAGTGTGTTCACAGAGGTTCTGAGCTTGCCATTCTAGAGGTCAGGTTGTTGACATATCTAATTTTGATAGGTATGTCTCTGAGATATTGCTTTAATATTTGTTATGTATATAGATTGTGGCTTATAAATGACAGTAAACATTAGAACTTTTTTTTCTTGTAGAAACGTAAGCATGCATCTGGGACAATTACATTCTTTCTTTTTCAGCTTGCTATTAGTTCTGAGTCTACAGAGCCATCTGATAATTTTGAGGTGCAATCTTTGACAAGTCAGAGGGAATGCAGTAAAACTGTGAACACTGAAGCCTTAATGACAGTATTTCACCCTCAGAATTTGGAGACTCTTAATTCTAAAATGGTAGGAAAACAAAATATTTAAACCTATGGGCTGAAACATTTGGTGAAAAGTAAAAATCTTAAAAGCAGACTAGAAGGTACCACAACTGAAAACTCTTCTTTTGGGACTTGAAAAGTTTTCCAGCAGGTACTACTGTGTAACTTATTTAGTTCCACTATACACAAGGACTATTATCAGGAATGAAGATAAAAGATAAAAGTTGGACATTGGGGATTTTTACAGATACATAATAGTCATACATATTTATTGATATTGGGTTTTATTTGCATGGATTTCTAATCCTGACATAGATGTGATTTGGGGAGAATGATGGTTTAAAGCTTTGCCTCCCAAGTATAACACTTTTACCATTTTTATATGAGTTTAGCTAAGAATTAAAATAGTAAATTAAGCTGCTATGCTCACATGAGTTTAAAAGATTTTCATGATGACAAGGATTCAGTGTTTCACCCCTGGGTGAATACTGATTTTGGTTTTCTATGTTCTTAATTTCTATAGATGTTGTTTCAAGGTAAAGAGAGTGGGAAAGTTATTTTGCAGAAGTTAATTTCTCACTAGATTTAGTTGTTTTGATTTTTCTGTCATTACAGTTGAAAGAAAAAATGAAGGAACAGTCATGGAAAATACTGTTTGCAGAATGTGGGCGTGGTGTTAGTATGTTTCGAACCAAAAAGACTCGAGATCTTGTTGTAAGAGGGATTCCAGAAACATTAAGAGGAGAACTCTGGATGCTTTTTTCAGGTATTACGTTTATTCATTGTATTTATTTAATAGACATTAACTATGCCTTTCTAGGAGTTATGCCCTAAGCTAAAGCAAAAGAATTACAAAGATGGTTAATACAAAGTCTTACTCATCTTGAGTTCGGACTAGTCAAAGAAAGAAAGGTAAGTAGTTATCTATACCTTACCTATCTATCCACACATCCAGCATCTGAGCAGATTAGTTTATTAGGCAAGATATGTATAATGGGGGAATCTTTAGTGTCAACAGTCAGTTAAGGGGGAAAAAAGCTCATGAAAATGGTATTCTGTTGGATAAAATTAGTAGCTTGACATAGATTCTAGTGTAAAGCTCTTTTCTGTTTGTGCTCAGAAATCACTTAAGCATAAGGCTAAATATCAAGGTAATGAAATCCAATTATTTATGTATATATGGAAATAGTAGCTTCATTATATCCCCCTTCTGTTGTATGTTAATGTAATAATCTTCACAGGTGCTGTTAATGACATGGCTACTAATCCTGGCTATTATACTGAAGTGGTTGAGCAGTCCTTAGGGACCTGCAACTTGGCTACTGAAGAAATTGAACGTGATTTACGTCGCTCTCTGCCTGAGCACCCAGCCTTTCAGAGTGATACTGGCATATCTGCTCTGAGAAGGGTACTCACAGCTTATGCATACAGGAATCCCAAAATTGGATACTGCCAGGTATGACTTAACTATGAGCCCAACTGTGTGTATGTTCCAAATAAAATCACATCAAATCCAATTCCACTAATTTGGAAGTGGTGATTATAAGGAAAGAGATGGGGGTGAGATAGATAGAGTATAGTATTAATGTAAGTAGGATGGTAGTGGGAATACTTAGGAGAATTGATATTTCATTATTTTTCTTTTTCACTTAACAAATGTTTATTGAACTTCTGCTCTATAAAAGATACTCTGCTAGGTACTTAAGGCTATATAAAGATGTATCAGATAAGGGTCCTCCCTTAAAAGTATGTAGACCAGGAGACGTTAAAGCATATTCATTAAGAAACAAAAATCAAGTGAGAAAAACTGTTAGAGAAATATAAATTCCTGTCATGATTTATAACAAGGAGAAACTATTTTTCATCTGGAGGAGTCAGAGAAGGCTTCGTGGAAAAGGTAGCATTTGCAAGTCTTAAAAATTGGTGAATTTTGGACATATGGAAATGGAATGAAAAGAACATGCCAGGTGATGGAATCCATGTAACCGAACACAGGTAGAGGTAAACGTAAAGTATGTATAGGACCATGTTTGTTTAGTTTGGTAGAAACATAGGGTGGATGAAGTGAAGTAGTTGGAGAAAAAAAAATCAATAAGGTAGATTGGGATAGAGCTGGAGTTTGAATTTTATTTTATAGGCAGTGGAAGAATCATTGGAAAAAATTATTTAGGAGCACACAATCAATTAGGATAGGCTAGACTGCTAACACAAACACAGATAATAGATGAAACAGTATAATTTTATTTCTTGAAGGAATAAACAAAGGAGATTGACTCTTCAGGTCAGTAGGCAGCTCTCCTCCATGAGATTATTCAGGAACTTAGACTGTAGGCTGACAGCAGACTGTCATTTTCAAAACAAACCTTCCCGAGTACATTTTCATCACCATTAGCACTCACAGGAACAGGGAAAGAGCATGGAGAAACAACTGTGAAAGATTTTATGGGCTAGGCTTGAAAGGGGCAAATATCACTTCACGCACATTCTATTGGATGATCTTAGTCACGTGGATACACCTATTCACAAGGAAGTCTGTGGAGTATAGCGTGGCTGAGCAGACATGAGCAGCTACTATGGAAGAAGAGGAGATTGGAATGTCATGGATAGGTAGCACTCTGTGCCATACGTTTATTTACAATGGGTTGAATACCTGTAATTGTTACATGTCAATACTACCTATCCACTGTAACTTGTCAATAGAGATTTTTTTTTTGAAAAACTGTTTAAGTGAATGGAACATCTAAATGGCAAGGATTTTTAGCATATTTTAGGATCTCTGAAAGGTACAAAAGAAGCATAATGCTTCTTTTCTCAAAGAGCTTATACTCACAGACCCTGTGATATTGTCTATAAGCAGTAGTTTAGAGATAGCTTCAAAATAGGCAGCACTTAATATTGACTTCTAAAAGATGAGAGCAAAGTTAGAAACATGGAGGGCAGGAGGAAAGTTATTTGGGGCTAAAGTATGAGTGATACCACTCAGGTGAGAATAAGCCTACCTTGGGAGATAAGATTGGCTAGGTTCACATTGGAATAAAAAAGTAAATTTGTATGGCACAAGATCATGAAGAATCTTTCAAGCCTGGGAAAAGAATTTAAACTTAATATGGTAGACAGATTTTGTTGGTTTTGATCAAAAACCCACGTGAGACACATGGCTGGCTAGCTTGCTCTATCTATCTGTCTATCTATCTATCGATCTATCTATCTATTCTGTCTCTCTAATCTTTTCTATCATCTGTCTCCATCTATCTATCTAATGTTGATATATAATTCACTTACCACAAACGTCACCCCTTTAGTGGTCTCTCATATATTCACAAAGTTGTGCAAACCTTCACCATTATCTAATTCCAGAACATTTTCATCACCCTAAAAAGAAGCCCCATATCCATTAGCAGTTACTCCCCATTTCTCCTACTACCAACCCAAGCAATCACTGATCTACTTTCTAGCTCTATGAATATGCCTATTGTGCACATTTTATATAAATTGAGTGATACAATATGTGATCTTTTGTGCCTGCCTTCTTTTACTTAGCATATCATTTTCAAAGTTCATCCATGTTGTAGCATGTATCAGGACTTCTTTCTTATGATTTAATAATATTCCATTATATGGATATATATACCACATTTTGTTTATTCAATGTTGATAGTTACTTGAGATGTTTTCTTGTTTTGGCTGTTGGGAATAATGCTGCTATGAATATTCATGTACAAGCTTTTTATGGACATTGCTTTATTATTCTTGTGGGTAAATACCTTGAAGTGAAATTTCTGGGTTATATGATAACTGTCTGTTTAACATTTTGGCGCACTGTCAAACTATTTTCCAAAGAGACTGCACCATTTTATATTCCCTCCAGCAATGTATGAGGGTTCTATTTTTTCTTTGTCTTTATTTTATTTTATTTTTTTACCAAATCTCCCCTTCATTGTATGTACAAGGATTCTAATTTCTGCACATCCTTGACAACACTTCTTAATTGTCTTTCTTTTTGATTGCAGCCATTCCGGTGAGCGTGAAGTGGTGCCTTGGCACTCTTGTTGAAAATTAGTTGACCATAAATGTTAGAGTTTATTTCTGGACTCTCAATTCTATTCCATTGATTTATACTTCTACCCTTATACCAGTGCCACATTGTCTTGATTACTGCATCTGTGTAGTAAGTTTTGCAATCAGGAAGTGTGAGTTCTTTAACTTTGTTCTTTTCTAAGATTGTTTTGGCTCTTTTAGTTCCTTGTATTTCCATACAAATTTTAGGATCAACTTGTCAATCTCTGCAAACAAGAAAAAAAAGGCAGCTGGGATTTTGATAGTCATCATATTGAATCTGTAGATCAATTTCGGGAGTATTTCATATTAACAATATTAACTCTTCCAACCCATAAACACAAGATGTCTTTCCTTTTCATTTATTTAATCATTCTTTAATCTGTCTCATCCAAAGATGTTTTATAGTTTTCAGTGTTCAAGGCTTGTACTTCCTTTGTTAATTTTATTTCTAAGTATTTTAATTTTTTGTTATTATAGTAAATTGAATTGTTTTCTTGATTTCATGTTTTGATTGTTTGTTGCCAGCATATAGAAATACAACTGATAACTGATCTTGTGTTCTGTAAGTTTGCTAAGCTTATTTATTAGTTCTAGTAGATTTTTTTGTGGATTAATTAGGATTTTCTATATACAAAATCATGGCATCTGAATAGTGTTACTTTTACTTCTCTTATTCCAGTATGGATGTCTTTTTTTCCCTTATTCTTGCCTAGTTGACCAGGCTAGAACCTTCAGTACAATGTTGAATAGAAGTGGTAAGAATGCATGTCCCTATCTTGTTATTTATCTTAAGGGGAGTAATCAGTCTTTCACCATAAAGTATAATGTTAACTGTGGGTTTCTTGTAGATCATCTTTATCAGGTTGCGGAAGTTCTCTTATATTGCTAGTTTGTTGAGTGTTTTTATCATGAAGGAGTATTGATTTTGTCAAATGATTTTTCTGTGTCAATTGAGATGATCATGTTATTTTTTCCATATATATATACATAAACATATATATATAAACATATATATATACACACACACACATATATATAAACATTGATGGATTGTTATATGTTGAATCACTTTTGCTTTCCCAGAATAAATCCCACTTGGCCTTTTGGGATCCTTTTTATATGTTCTTAAGTTTAGTTTGCTAGCATGTTGTTGAGGATTTTTATGCTTATATTTGTAAGATATATTGATATATAGTTTTTTTGTGATGTCTTCGTCTACTTTGGGTGTCTAGGTTTCTTAGAATAAGTTGGATAGCGTTTCCTCCTCTCCTATTTTTTGAAGAGTTTATGAAGAATTGGTGGTAATTATTCTCTAAATGTTTGGTAGAATTTGCCAGTGAAGCCATCTGCTCTTAGAGTTTGCTTTGTGGAAAGTTTTTTCATTACTAAGTCAATCTCTTTATTTATTATAGGTCTATTTCACTTTTCCCATTTTAGTTTCAGTAGTTTGTGGGGTTTTTTTAGAAACTCGTCCATTTTATCTAGATTATCTAATTTGTTGGCATATAATTTTTCATCATAATCACTTATAATCTTTTTTACTTCTATAAGGTTGATAGTTCTCTATTTCCTGGCTATAATAATTTGAGTCCCCCTTCTCACACTCTTGCTCTTGCACACTCTCACTTTTGCACTCTTGATCTCTCACTCGCACTATCTCGTTCTTGCTCTTTTTTTTTGGAAAATTTTTTTAGTTAGGCTACCTAAAAATATTTCTATGTTTTTTATCCTTTTTGTCTTTTTTAATCTTTTCAAAGAACCAACTTTTGCTTTTGTTGATTTTTCTCTATTTCTAGTCTTTTTTTTTTAATTATACTTTAAGTTTTAGGGTACATGTGCACAATGTGCAGGTTAGTTACATATGTATACATGTGCCATGCTGGTGTGCTGCACCCATTAACTCGTCATTTAGCATTAGGTATATCTCCTAATGCTATCCCTCCCCCCTCCCCCACCCCACAACAGTCCCCAGAGTGTGATGTTCCCCTTCCTGTGTCCATGTGTTCTCATTGTTCAATTCCCACCTATGAGTGAGAATATGTGGTGTTTGGTTTTTTGTTCTTGCAGTTAGAATTATTTCTAGTCTTTATCACTTTCTGCTCGCACAAAGCTGGAAGATTAGCTGGAGATAAGAGCTTAGGTCTTTTCTGTTCTTTCCTAAGAATACATACAACTGTGAGTATACATAAAGCCATATGCATGTAGTTGGCCTTCTGGGTTCCCAGGAATATGTCACAGTTTTTCAAAGCCCCCACTTTTCTTTTAACACTTTGTTAGCGTATTGTTTGGCCCAACTGCTATCCACTGCCTTGGATAGCCACATGTTCAACAACTGCCTCTGATTGTTTTCAACAAACACCACAGGGGAAAAGGCTGTTTACACCAGAGGAGCTCTGTGTCAAGTCAAATAAAGACAGTCTTGTGAGAGGAGTCTTCCAGGGAACCACTAGACAAGTCAAATAACAACAATTATTTGGGAATGGGGCTTTGCTGGAGTTCCAACCCCATTCTGTTCCATTCAGTAGCTACTAGGTACTGGTTTCCACTGTAATTGCTAGATGTTGGTTTCTTTCTTTTTTTCTCTCTCTCTCTTTTTTTTTTTTAATGATAGAGTCTCGCTCTGTTGCCCAGGCTGGAGTGCAGTGGCATGATCTTGGCTCACTGCAACCTCCACCTCCCAGGTTCAAGCGATTCTCCTGTCTCAGCCTCACGAGTAGCTGGGATTACAGGTGTGCACCACCATGCCCTGCTATTTTTTCTTTATTGTATTTTTAGTAGATACTGGGTTTCACCATGTCGGCCAGGCTGGTTTTGAACTCCTGACCTCAAGTGATCCACCCACCTCGGCCTCCCAAAGTGCTAGGATTACAGGCATGAGCCACCGCACCCGGCCTAGATGTTGGTTTTTAAGGCTACTGTGAAACTGGGGAGGGGGGCGGGAATAGGGCAATTTAAAATGCCACAGAGCTTACTGGTTTTACTGAGATTCAGCCATTTTATTAAATAAATGCTACCTGAATTGCTGTAAGCTATTGGTTAATTTCCAGAGTTCTAAAGTTGATTCTGATGACTTTTGTCAGTGTTCTTGTTGCTTTTATAGAGGAGAGCATTTTTAGAAGTTCTTACTCTGCCATTTTTACTACATCCCCTCCTAGTATGGCTTCTTGCATGGGAAAATGATTCAGTAAAAACTAAGCTTGACATCAAACAGTGTACTAGATTAGGCAAGAAATTGGCATAGTTAATATACAAATCTATATGAAAGGTATGAAAGTATGAAAATGAGCAATGGACATGAAAGGATTAATCACAGAAGAGAAAATACAGGTTGATGTTAAAGTCTGAAAAAGGAAGTTCAACCTCAAAGAAATTAAAATTAAAACAATGAGCTACCATTTTTCACTATCAAATCAATAAAGATGATTATAGTTATTACGATTCACAATATTGGCAAAGATGCAGTGAAATAAACATTTAAACACTATTGGTCAGAAATATAAATTGGTATTTTCTTTCAGGAATTTAATTTGGCAATAATATGAAGTCTTTTAAAAATACCATGTGACCAAACAATTTCATTTCTAGGTATGTGTCCTGAGAAAAAAGTATAGTTGGATGAAAATTTATATTAAAAAATAACCATTGCAGCATTATATGTAATAGTAAAAAATTGGAATTAACCTAAATGTCCAACAATAGTAGAATGGTTAAATAATTTATATTAGATCCACCTTAGTTTTTTTTAGTCATTAAAAATACTGTTTTAGAAGAATATTTAGTGGCATTGAATATTACTATATAGTGCTAAGCAAAAAAATAAAGATTTAGTACACAGCGTGATACAAATTTTAGGAGAAAAAGGAAGAAAAAACTGCAGAAAAATATATCAACTTGTTAACAGTTTATTTCTGGGTACATAGGATACAAGAGGTTTTATTTTCTCATTCATACTTTTCCATTCTCTCCAAATTCTATCCATTAAGGATTTATTACTTTATAATAAGGGATGTGGCAATGTATATAAAAGTAATGATCTGACATTTGTATGCAAGATAGGTAAGAAGCAGCAGCAAGTTAGAGTGGTAGTGGGAATGGGAAGGAAAAAGCAAATCCGAAAGACGTTTTATAAGAAGAAACTCTAGGATATGAAACAGATGCAGCAGATAGAGGGTTTTCAGCATAATCAAAACTAGGATAGGTAAGAAGAATCCTACTTGATAGGGGAAAGAAGATGTTCAGTTTTGGACAAAATTGAGGATGATTCATATCTGAGGGCTATTTCTTTATAGGTAGTTGGAAATACAGATGAAGTTCGTTTTCTTTCGTTTTAGTATGTCTTTGAAAATTATGTAGGCTTTTTTCAGATTAGTGATAATTAAGGTTTTTCACTCTTCGAAATTAGAGAGGTTTTGCTTATTATGTTCTGTATTTATTATATTACTGCTTCACTTTTCTTGAATGTTACTTTATAAAATAACTGATTATCAAATGTTAGCCTGACTTCACCTTGTTTTGCCTTGGACTGGCTCAGAGTTCTCATGTTTCCACTGTTATTACACTATTATTACTCTCAGTTGTTCTTGTTGCTGTCAGAAACTATTATGTTTGAAGAAGTATAATTATTACCTGAGCAATATTTGCTTTTTAATACTGTTTTCTATGAATTTTAGGCAATGAATATTTTGACTTCAGTGCTGCTTCTATATGCAAAAGAGGAAGAAGCTTTTTGGCTTCTGGTTGCTGTATGTGAACGAATGTTGCCTGATTATTTTAATCGTCGAATTATTGGTAAAAGAAAAACCACACACACACATATGCATACACACACAGAGATGTATATTTCCTTTCTAAACAATTTCAGTGTCTCTTGTCTAATTACTAATAAAGTAGAAGGACTGATGGATTATGTTGTGGTATAAAATGCAAGCAATATCAAAATGTCACATTCACTGACATTCTCAAAAGAAGAGCTTTTTGTACTGAATGTATAGTCAGAAAGATTGTTTAATATGTTGCTTTTAAAAATAAAATACCTGGTCTGTTTCTTAACAAAAATGGAAGCATTAAGTTTATAAACTCTATGTTGCTAAAACAATGGTGATCTCAAGTATCCACAGCTACTGGTGAATTTTTGTAGTTTTTTGATGGGAGGGAGATTTCAATCTGCTTAAAATCTCCATATTTGTATGAATTATATAGATATTTGCAAGATTTCAAAGAAGGATTGAGTTCTTAGTTTGTTAATTGTATAATTTTTATTTTATTTTATTTTATTTTATTTTATTGAGATGGAGTCTTGCTCTGTCGCCCAGGCTGGAGTGCGGCCTCGGCTTACTGCAAGCTCTACCTCCTGGGTTCACGCCATTCTCCTGCCTCAGCCTCCTGAGTATCTGGGACTACAGGCACCCGCCACCACGCCTGGCTAATTTTTTTTTTTTTGTATTTTTAGTAGAGACGGGGTTTCACCGTGTTAGCCAGGATGGTCTCAATCTCCTGACCTCGTGATCCACCCACCTCGGCCTCCCAAAGTGCTGGGATTACAGGTGTGAGCCACCGCGCCTGGCCAATATTTTCTTTAGTCATCAAATATTTACAGATCTGTGACCACTTACCTTAAAACTTATGAATGGTCTCTTTGTACCGTAATAGGCTTTCAGGATTGTGGTTAGGTCATCGATTGTACTGTCTTTCATTATAATTATTTGTGTATTTATCTTGTGTTGTGCTAGATATTAAACTCCCTGAACATGAGACTATTTCATTAATTGGTATAGCTCTTATAATACCTAGTACAGGTCTCTGCATATAATAAAGACTCAATAAATAACTCTTCAAATGAATTTGAATTGCGTTTCTGAAGTACATGACACTACTAGCAGTTAGATGTATAAAATACAGAAGAGGTTCTGAAAGAGTTCATAATTTAAGGAAGAAGAATGAGATACATCAGCATGCTAATAGAAGTGGGGAGGTATGGAAACAAGTCCTTTTGAAAAATGTTTATTTTTAAACTTCTTTTGATATTCTGTAGGTGCCTTGGTGGATCAGGCAGTCTTTGAAGAACTTATCAGGGATCACCTTCCTCAGCTGACAGAACACATGACTGATATGACATTCTTTTCCTCAGTTTCTCTCTCTTGGTTTCTCACACTTTTTATTAGTGTGCTACCTATTGAAAGTGCAGTGAATGTGGTGGACTGTTTCTTCTATGATGGAATAAAGGCCATTTTGCAACTGGGATTGGCAATACTTGACTATAATTTAGACAAACTGCTGACTTGTAAAGATGATGCTGAAGCTGTGACAGCCTTAAACAGGTATTGTAAGAACCATAACATTTAAATCTGGAGGAGATTTGAGAGATGATGTTGTTCAATCCCCTATTTTACAGAGGAAACTGAGCCCTAGAAATTTCAGTTTGTCCGAGATTACAAAACCACTTGAATGAAAGAGCTACACCTAAAGTCCAGTCCTCTATCTCCAGAAAAAATATAGCAAGAATAAATCACTTTGAAGTGAACCACTAAATTATGTACACATTTACACTAATATTGTTGATTCAGTATGCTAGGACTTTCATATTCCCAGTTTGAGCTATAAAGTGTCTATGTAGAATTAGTTCAAGCAGGAAAAGCATAGTTGATAATGTTAAATATCCAGTGGCCGGGAAGTTATTCTGGTTTCTATGTGGTTTCAGGTGGGTTGAACTTCATTTTCCTAGTAGCTTCTGTATGAATGCTATTTTGTATTGGAGCACATGTGTTGTATGTGTGTGTATGTGTATATGCACACATTTGTATATGCTAAATGAATAAATTTGAGTGGGCAACTATCATAATGCCACATGAAATCCCATTATGTACAGAATAAAATACAAACATCTTACTCTGGCATTCAGAACTCTGTGGTAAGGGCTCAGTGTACCTTTCTTCACTTATTTCCCCCTATATGCTTCTACATACCCTATATTCCACTCTTACTGAGCTGTGTGGTATTTGCCAAGTACTCTCTGAGCCTGTTTGCTTCCTTCAAAACCCCAAAATGATTCCTACACTATCCCATTTCCCTCACCCATGCCCTCCTAATGCTCAACCATCTTCAAACTCCACTTCTTGACCGGGTGCGGTGGCTCATGCCTGTAATCCCAGCACTTTCGGAGGCCGAGGCAGGTGGATCACCTGAGGTCAGGAGTTCAAGACCAGCCTGGCCAACTTGGCAAAACCTCGTCTCAACTAAAAATACAAAAATTAGCCAGGCGTGGTGGTGAACACCTGTAATCCCAGCTACTTGGGAGGCCGAGGCAGGAGAATTGTTTGAAATCAGGAGGCGGAGGTTGTAGTGAGCCAAGATTGTGCCATTGCATTCCAGCCTGGATGACAGATCAAGACTCCATCTCAAAAACAAAAAACAAGTTCCACTTCTTTTTTTTTATTATTATACTTTAAGTTTTAGGGTACATGTGCACAACGTGCAGGTTTGTTACATATGTATACATGTGCCATGTTGGTGTGCTGCACCCATTAACTCATCATTTAGCATTAAGTATATCTCCTAATGCTATCCCTCCCCCTCCCCCACCCCACAACAGTCCCCAGTGTGTGATGTTCCCCTTCCTGTGTCCATGTGTTGTCATTGCTCAATTCCCACCTATGAGTGCGAACATGCGATGTTTCGTTTTTTGTCCTTGCGATATTTTGCTGAGAATGATGGTTTCCAGTTTCATCCATGTCCCTACAAAGGACATGAACTCATCATTTTTTATGGCTGCATAGTATTCCATGGTGTACATGTGCCACATTTTCTTAATCCAGTCTATCGTTGTTGGACATTTGGGTTGGTTCCAAGTCTTTGCTATTGTGAATAGTGCCGCTATAAACATATGTGTGCATGTGTCTTTATAGCAGCATGATTTATAATCCTTTGGGTATATACCCAGTAATGGGATGGCTGGGTCAAATGGTATTTCTAGTTCTAGATCCCTGAGGAATCCCCACACTGACTTCCACAATGGTTGAACTAGTTTACAGTCCCACCAACAGTGTAAAAGTGTTCCTATTTCTCCACATCCTCTCCAGTACCTGTTGTTTCCTGACTTTTTAATGATCGCCATTCTAACTGGTGTGAGATGGTATCTCATTGTGGTTTTGATTTGCATTTCTCTGATGGCCAGTGATGATGAGCATTTTTTCATGTGTTTTTTGGCTGCATAAATGTCTTCTTTTCAGAAGTGTCTGTTCATATCCTTTGCCCACTTTTTTGATGGGGTTGTTTGTTTTTTTCTTGTAAATTTGTTTGAGTTCATTGTAGATTCTGGATATTAGCCCTTTGTCAGATGAGTAGGTTGCAAAAATTTTCTCCCATTCTGTAGGTTGCCTGTTCACTCTGATGGTAGTTTCTTTTGCTGTGCAGAAGCTCTTTAGTTTAATTAGATCCCATTTGTCAATTTTGGCTTTTGTTGCCATTGCTTTTGGTGTTTTAGACATGAAGTGCTTGCACATGCCTATGTGCTGAATGGTATTGCCTAGGTTTTCTTCTAGGGTTTTTATGGTTTTAGGTCTAACATGTAAGTCTGTAATCCATCTTGAATTAATTTTTGTATAAGGTGTAAGGAAGGGATCCAGTTTCAGCTTTCTACATATGGCTAGCCAGTTTTCCCAGCACCATTTATTAAATAGGGAATCCTTTCCCCATTGCTTGTTTTTGTCAGGTTTGTCAAAGATCAGATAGTTGTAGATATGCGGCATTATTTCTGAGGGCTCTGTTCTGTTCATTGATCTATATCTCTGTTTTGGTACCAGTACCATGCTGTTTTGGTTACTGTAGCCCTGTAGCCTTGTAGTATAGTTTGAAGTCAGGTAGGGTGATGCCTCCAGCTTTGTTCTTTTGCCTTAGGATTGACTTGGCGATGCGGGCTCTTTTTTGATTCCATATGAACTTTAAAGTAGTTTTTTGCAATTCTGTGAAGAAAGTCATTGGTAGCTTGATGGGGATGGCATTGAATCTATAAATTACCTTGGGCAGTATGGCCATTTTCATGATATTGATTCTTCCTACCCATGAGCATGGAATGTTCTTCTATTTGTTTGTATCCTCTTTTATTTCCTTGAGCAGTGGTTTGTAGTTCTCCTTGAAGAGGTCCTTCACATCCCTTGTAAGTTGGATTCCTAGGTATTTTATTCTCTTTGAAGCAATTGTAAATGGGAGTTCACTCATGATTTGGCTCTCTGTTTGTCTGTTATTGGTGTATAAGAATGCTTGTGATTTTTGTACATTGATTTTGTATCCTGAGACTTTGCTGAAGTTGCTTATCAGCTTGAGGAGATTTTGGGCTGAGACGATGGGGTTTTCTAGATATACAATCATGTCATCTGCAAACAGCGACAAAGTTCCACTTCTTCATAAGACCTTCCCTTGTCCTCTCAGTTGAAAGTAACCTCTAAATAACTAGGGAGAAATTATGTGTCATTTCTCTGCTTTAATAATGGTAGTTCCACTAATTCTTGTATTACTATCACTTTTCAATAGGTTCTTTGACAATGTCACTAATAAGGATAGTCCATTGCCTTCAAATGTTCAGCAAGGTTCAAATGTGAGTGATGAAAAAACCAGTCATACTAGAGTGGATATTACAGATTTGATTAGAGAATCAAATGAGGTAAGTTTTTTCATGCCATAAATATATTAGCTAGCATATTTAAAATGATTGAACTATGGTCTATCTCTAATGGTATATTAAGTGTAAGATAATAATGCAAGTAGACATACAACTTAAAATCCAACTTAACTTTTAAAATGAGTTCTGTGAACTGTTCTAGGTTGTGTAACCTCCTCTGCCTCAATTTGTTTTTCATTAAATGAAATTAAATTCACTTGCTTTCACAAATAATCACCACTTTAAACATCTATCACTGGATTAAAAGGTGAATTATTCTCATTATTATTATTCACTTCTTAGAGATTAAGAATTTTACCTATATTTTTGTACTTATTCTATTCACATAGTAGATGGAATTCTCTCCAGTGAATATATTTAAAAACTGAAACGTGGGAGGTAAAAATTTGCAAAATCATTGAACAAGTCAGGAAATTCCCTAGAAATAGAATCAAGGCCT
This sequence comes from Pan paniscus, assembly GCF_029289425.2. Lineage (NCBI taxonomy): Eukaryota > Metazoa > Chordata > Mammalia > Primates > Hominidae > Pan > Pan paniscus. The sequence continues at coordinate 106,337,654 of NC_073272.2, forward strand.
CCAAGAATTCAGTCTGATAAAACTGAATTGTAAAAGAAGAAGTGGATGTTTATTATGAGTGAGTAGCCACTGAAATCATATCTCTTGCAGAAATATGGTAATATTCGCTATGAAGATATACACAGTATGCGCTGTCGAAATAGGTTGTATGTGATACAGACCCTAGAGGAAACAACAAAACAGAATGTGGTAAGTATGCAACCAATGGGAAAAAAACAGTTGGAGTAATTTTTTTTTCTATAACTTTCTTTAGAAATTATCTTCTGGGCGAATAAAATGAAAAGGACTAAACTTTTGAGCTAGATCCTTGCCAAGGTTTACCCTATGGTAAATTCTTTCTTAGAGAAAATACATTATTTTCTTCTGGTTGAATTATGTTGCTTTCTCCAACATGTTTTGTACTATTTGACCTTCAAGACCACTGAGACAGGGTCTCGTTCTGTTGCCCAGGCTGGAGTGCAGTGGCATGATCGCAGCTCACTGTAGCCTCTACCTCATGGGCTCAAGAGATCCTTCTTCCTCAGCCTACCGAGGAGCTGGGACTACATGCACACACCACCATGCCTGGCTAATTTTTAAATTTTTTTTTCAGAGATAGGGTCTCAGTGTGTTTCCCAGGCTGTCTCAAACCCATGGGCTCAAGAGATCCTCCTTGCCTAGGCCTCCCAAAGGGTTAGGATTACAGGCGTGAGCTACCACACCTAGCCTGCAGCTCAGTGTTGAATGCTATCATGTTGGCATTTAAGCATAACATATTTGTGATGTGCTGCATCAGTAAGAACAGCCGATCTACATAGTAGTCAGTGCTCCAATGAATATTATTATCCTTGGATACCTAAAGTAAATACTATGTTTTAAATACTTGTCTTTTTAATATTTGGATGGCTCCATAAGCAACTGTTAATATTGGTTGCCTTTGGTGAATTGGATTAATAGATTGCTGGTCAGAAGGAGGAGAGTTTTACTTTGCTGTTTATATTCTTCTGTACTGTTTGAGCTTTTATCATGACCATGTGTTGTTTTTGTAAACCTACTTGCTTAAAGGCCAAGGTCCTCAGAGATACAAATCTGGGAAGATTAATGTTTCTGAAGATTCCAGGTTTAGATTTCAATTGAATAATTCAGTGAGGTTACTGTGACATAGTTAGCATAGGGCCCCTTGTTTTAGTTTTTATATGTTAGCATTTTTAAAAATTTACTGAAGTAATACATGCTCACTGTAAATAATTTAAGCATTACATAAATGTAAAAAGTAGATTCCCCACCCCAGAAGTAACCATCTTAAAATAATTTGGCATATATCCTTTCAGACCTTTTATCTAGGTGTCTGCACACATGCATGTGTATTGGAAGGATATAGTTTTTGAAATGAGATCATACCAGTCACTTTGCTCTGCAACTTTTTTCATTCAGAAGTAGATCATGGTTATTGAATATCAGTAAATATAGATCTACCTCACTCTTCCTAATGCATTGAATAGTATGCCATAATATGGATATGCTATAATTTATTCACTGCTGATGTACATTTAATATGTCTCCCTTTTTTGCTCTTACAAATAATACTTTATGTAAACATTCTTGTATATCTATTCTTTGCAAGATAGATATCTGGAAGTGGAAGCTGGGTAAAAGGGTATGCCCATTTAAAATTTGACAGGTCCCTGCCAAATTATGCTTCAAAAGATTTTGCCAAATTGTAATCCCACCAGCAGCCTGTAAGAATGCCCCTTTCCCCACATTCTCACTAACACCAGATATTTAAAATCTTGAATTTGTTGGCCAGGCATGGTGGCACACACTCGTAGTCCCAGCTACTCAGGAAGCTGAGATGGGAGGATCACCTTGAGCCTGGGAGTTCCAGGCTACAGTAAGCTATAATCATGCCACTGCACTCCAGCCTAGGCAACAGAGCTAGACCTTGTCTCTAAAACAAACAAAACAAAACAAAATCTTCAATTTGTGCCAATGTGATAGATCAAATACTTTTAAGGTTTCAATTCACTGATCACATATGTTTATTAGCCTTTTTAATTTATTCTCTTAATTGCCTATTCATAGCCTTTGCTTATTTTTCTATGAGATTGTCTTAAGTATTGATTTGTAGGAGCTCTTTTGACTATTAGTAGTACCAGTTCTTTGTCAGCTATATTTGTGGCCTAATATTTTCCCCTAGTCTTATTATTTCTTTCATTATCTTTATAATGTCTTTCAGATTATACAAGTTACAAATTTTCATGAAGTCTTTCTCTTTTTTATTACATGATATCTGGGTTTCATATCAAACTTAGCAGGCTTTCCCTATTTAAAATTATATAAATTATAAAAATATTTTTTGATATTGGCCTATAGTACTGGTATTGCTTTTTTAACATTTAGGACTTTAATACACCTAGAGTATATTTTTTTATTATGTAATATTATGTTTTTCCAACCAAAATCACTCATTTTCTAAAAACCAATTATCAAATAGTTTATTCTCACAGTACTCTACTTTTTTCATATGCTAAATTCTTATATACATACATGGGCTTTATTTTTGGACTCTCTTTTTTTGTTACTACAACAGTACCACACTCTTTCAATTACCATAGTTTGTCTACTTTGAAATCTGGTAAGGCTTTTATTCATTTTAACAGTCTGTCTTTTTAAATGTTCTTTAGTAAGCATTTTTAGTTTTCATCATGTAGGTCTTACACATTTCTTATTGGGTTTATTCTACCCCTATATATTTTATGGTTTTGCTGCTAATATGAATGAGATCATTTTTCCTTTACATTGCCTAATTCTTTATTGGCTGTGTGTGTAAAAGTTATTGATTTGGGTATGTTGCTTTTCTAAGTGGTCGCATTATTGACTCTCATTAATTGTACTATTTTTTTTTAGTTGACTTCAAATTTTCTGAATAGACAAGCATGTCATTTCCAGTCTTAGAATTTTGACCCTTCCTAACATTTATACCTCTTTTCTTTTTTCTGTGTTATTGCACTAAGTAGGATCTTCAGAGAATTATTGAATAATAGCAGTAGAAGCAGGCTTCCTTGTCTTATTCTTTTTGTTTTTTTTGAGACTGAGTCTCACTGTCGCCCAGGCTGGAGTGCAGTGGCACGATCTCTGCTCACTGTAACCTCCACCTCCTGGGTTCAAGCAATTCTCCTGCCTCAGCCTCCCGAGTAGCTGGGATTACAGGTGCCTGTCACCATGCCCAGCTAATTTTTGTATTTTTAGTAGAGATGGGATTTCACCATGTTGACTAGGCTGGTCTCAAACTCCTGACCTCAGGTGATCCACCCGCTTCAGCCTCCCGAAGTGCTGGGTTTGCAGGCATGAGCCACCACACCCAGCCGCAGGTTTGTTATATAGGTAAATTATGTGTCACAGGGTTTCGTGTACAGATTATCTCATCACACAGGTAATAATGGTACTCAATAGGTAGTTTTTTGATCTTCACCCTCCTCCCACCCTCCATACTCATGTAGGCCCCTGTTTCTATTGTTTCCCTCTTTGTGTCCATGTGTACTCAATGTTTAGCTCCCACTTATAAGTGAGAACATGCAGTATTTGGTTTTCTTTTCCTCTGTTAGTTCACTTAGGATAACGGTCTCCAGCTCCATCCATGTTGCTCCAAAGAACATAATATTATTCTTTTTTATGGCTGCATAATATTCCATGGTGTATATTGACCACATTTTCTTTATCCAGTCTACTGTTGATGGGCATCTAAGTTGATTCCATGTCTTTGCTATTGCAAATAATGCTGTGACATACATACACATACATGTGTCTTTATGGTAGAATAATTTATATTCCTTTAGGTATATGCCCAGTAATGGGATTTCTGAGTTGAATGGTAGTTCTCTGTTAAGTTCTTTGTGATATCTTCAAACTGCTTTCCACGGTGGCTGACTTAATTTACATTTCCACCAGCAGTGTATTAGCATTCCATTTACTCCACAACCTCATCAGCATCTTGTTATTTTTTGACTTTTTAATAATCATCATTCTGATTGTGTGAGATGGTATCTCATTGTGATTTTGATTTGCATTTCTCTAATATTTAGTGATGTTGATCATGTGCTTGTTGGCTGCATGTAGGTCTTCTTTTGAAAAGTGTCTGTTCATGTCCTTTGCCCACTTTTTTATGGAGTTGTTTGATTTTTGGGTTTTGTTTTTTGTTTTTGTTTTGAGACAGAGTCTTGCTGTGTCACCCAGGCTGGAGTGCAGTGGTGTGATCTTGGCTCACTGCAAGCTCCGCCTCCCAGGTTCACGCCATTCTCCTGCCTCAGCCTCCCGAATAGCTGGAACTACAGGCATCCGCCACCATGCCCAGCTAATTTTTTGTATTTTTAGTAGAGACGGCGTTTCACCACATTAGCCAGGATGGTCTCAATCTCCTGACCTCGTGATCCGCCCGCCTCAGCCTCCCAAAGTGCTGGGATTATAGGCGTGAGCCACCACACCTGGCCTGGTTTTTAATTTTTTAACTTCCTATGGATTCTGGATATTAGACCTTTGTCAGATGCATAGTTTGCAAATATTTTCTCCCACTCTGTAGGTTGTCTGTTTACTCTGTTGATAGTTTTACTGTGCAGACGCTCCTTAGTTTAATTAGTCCCATTTGTCAAATTTTATTTTTGTTGCAATTGCTTTTGGCATTTTTGTCGTGAAATCTTTGCCACCGCCTATATCTAGAATGGTACTCCCTAGGTTTTCTTCAAGGCTTTTTATAGTTGTAGGTTTTACATTTAAGTCTTTAATCCATCTTGAGTTGATTTTTGTATATGGTGGAAGGTAGGGATCTAGTTTCAATCTTCTACCTATGGTTAGCCAGTTATCCCAGCACCATTTATTGAATAGGTTGTCCTTTCCCCATTGCTTGTTATTGTTGACTTTGTTAAAGATCAGATGATTATAGGTGTGCAGCTTTATTTCTGGGCACTCCATTCTGTTCCGTTAGACTATGTGTGTTTTTGTACCTGTACCATGCTGTTTTGGTTACTGTAGCCTTGTAGTATAGTTTGAAGGTGAATAACGTGATACCTCTAGCTTTGTTCATTTTGCTTAGTATTGCTTTGGCTATTTGGGCTCCTTTCTGGTTCCATATGAATTTTCTAGAATAGTTTTTTCTAATTCTGTGAAGAATGTCATTGGTAGTTTGATAGGAATAGCACTGAATCTTTAAATTGCTTTGGTTGGTATGGCCTTTTTAACAATATTGATTCTTCCTATCCATGAGCATGGAATGTTTTTCATTTGCTTGTGTCACCTCTGATTTCTTTGAGAAATGTTTTGTAATCCCCATTGTAGAGACCTTTCACCTCCATAGTTAGCTGTATTCCTAGGTATTTCACTCTTTTTTTGGCTATTGTGAGTAGGATTGAGTTCTTGATTTGGCTCTCAGCTTGGACTTTGTTGGTACATAGAAATGCTACTGATTTTTGTATTCTGAAACTTTGCCAAAGTTGTTTACTAAATCTAGGAGCTTTTGGGCTGAGACTTTGGGGTTTTCTACATATAGAATCATATCATCTGCAAATAGAAATAGTTTGACTTCCTCTCTTCCTATTTGGATGCCTTTTATTTCTTTCTCTTGCCTGATTGTTCGGGCTAGGACTGTCTGTACTATGTTGAACCAGAGTGGTGAGAGTGGGCATCCTTGTCTTCTGGTTCTCAAGGGGAATGCTTCCAGCTTTTACCCATTCAGTATGATTTTGGTTGTGGATTTGTCATAAATGGCTCTTATTATTTTGAGATACAGTTCTTCAATGCCTAGTTTGTTGAGGCTTTTTAACACGAAGCAATGTTGAATCTTACTGAAAGCTTTTTCTGCATCTATTGAGACGATCGTGTGGTTTTTGTTTTAGTCCGTTTTTGTGATGAATTGCATTAATTGATTTGTGTATGTTGAACCAACCTTGTATCCCAGGGATAAAGCATACTTGCTCATGGTGTGTTAGCATTTTGATGTGCTGCTAGATTTGGTTTGCTAGTAGTTTGTTGAGGATTTTTGCATCTGTTCTCCTCAAGGATATTGGCCTGAAGTTTTCTCTTTTTTTGTTGTGTCTCTGCCAGTTATTGGTAGCAGAATGACACTGGCCTAAAAGAATGCATTAAGGAGGAGTCATTTCTCCTCAATTTTTTGCAATAGTTTCAGTAGGAATGGTACCAGCTCTTCTTTATATGTCTGGTAGAATTTGGCTGTGAATCCATCTGGTACTGGGCTTTTTATGATTGGTGTGTGTGTGTGTGTGTGTGTGTGTGTGTGTGTGTGTGTGTGTTTCTGATTCAATCTTAGAACTTGTTTTTGGTCTGTTCAGGGTTTCAATTTCTTCCTGGTCCAATCTTGGCAAGTTGTGTGTTTCCAAGAATTTATCATTTCTTCTAGGTTTTCTAGTTTGTGTACATAGAGGTGTTCATAGTAGTCTCTGAGGGTATTTTTTGTATTTCTGTGGGGTCAGTGGTAATGTCTCTTTGTCATTTCTGATTGTGTCTATTTGTATCGTCTCTTTTTTCTTTATTAGTTTAGCTAGTGGTCTATCAGTCTTATTTATTCTTTTAAATAGCCAACTCATGGATTCATTGATCTTTTGTATGGGTTTTCATGTCTTGATTTCATTCAGATCAGCTCTGATTTTGGTAATTTCTTGTCTTCTGCTAGCTTTGGGATTGGTTTGTTCTTGTTTTCCTAGTTCCTCTAGGTGTGATGTTAGGTTGTTAATTTCAGATCTTTCTAACTTTTTTATGTAAGCATTTATGCTGTAAACTTCCTTCTTAACACTGCTTTAACTGTGTACCAGAGATTCTGATATGTTGTATCTTTATTCTCATTAGTTTTAAATATTTCTTGATTTATTCCTTAGTTTCATTGCTTACCCAAAAGTCATTCAGGAGCAGATTGTTTAATTTTTATGTGATTATATGGTTTTGAGCAATCTTCTTAGCATTTATTTTCATTTTTATTATGCTATGGTCCAAGAGTATAGTTGTTATGATTTTGGGTTTTTTGAATTTGCTGAGGATTGTTTTATGTCTGATTGTGTGGTTAATTTTAGAGTATGTGCCATGTGCAGACGAGAAGAATATGTTCTGTTGTTTTGGGGGGAAAAGTTCTGTAGATATCTGTTAGGTCCATTTGGTCAAGTGTTGAGTTCAGGTCCCGAATATCTTTGTTAGTTTTCTGCCTTGATGATATGACTAATACTGTCAGTGGGGTGTTGAAGTCCCCCACTATTATTGTGTAGTTATCTAAGTCTCTTTATAGGCCTCTAAGAACTTGTTTCATGAATCTGAGTGCTCCTATGTTGACTGCATATATATTTAAGATAGATGTCTTCTTGTTGACTTGAATCCTTTACCATTATATAATTCCTTTTTTGTTTTGTTTTGTTGTTGTTGTTGGCCTAAAGTCTGTTTTGTCTGAAATCAGAATAGCAAGCCCTGCTTTTTTCTGTTTTCCATTTGCTTGGTAGATTCTTCCTCAACCTTTTACTTTGAGCCTTTGGATGTCATTGCATGTGAGATAGGTCTCTTGAAGACATCATACAGTTGCATCTCACTATCTTATCCAACTTGCCACTCTGTGCCTTTTAATTAGGGCAGTCTAGTTACATTCTGGTTAGCCTGTTTACATTCAAGGTTAATATTAATATGTGTAGATTTGATCCTGATATCATGTTGTTAGCTGATTATTATGCAAAACTGATTGTGTAGTTGCTTTATTGTGTCAATAGTCTATGTACTTAAGTGTGTTTTTGTAGTGGCTGATAATCGTCTTTCCTTTCCATATTTAGCACTCCTTTCAAGATCTCTTGTAAGGCAGATCTAATGAACATGAATTCCCTTAGCATTTGCTTGTCTGAGAAGAATCTTATTTCTCCTTTGCTTATGAAGCTTAGTTTGGCTGAATACGAAATTATTGGCTGGAGTTTCTTTTCTTTAAGAATGCTGAATATAGGCCCTCAATCTTTTTTGGCTTGTAGCATTTCTGCTGAATAGTACACTGTTAGGCTAATGGGATTTCCTTTTTAGGTGACCTGCTCCTTATCTCTAGCTGCCTTTAATATTTTTTCTTTCATGTTGACCTTGGAGAATCTGATGACTGTGTGGCTTGGGGATGGTAATCTTATATAGTATCTTGCAGGGGTTCTCTGCATTTCCAGAATTTAATGTTGTCCTGTCTAGCAAAGTTGGGGAAATGTTCATTTATTTTTGTCTAAGTTAATTCAGAGAACCAGTCTTCAAGTTCTGAGATTCCTTCCTCAGCTTGGTCTATTCTGTTGTTAATGCTTGTGATAGTATTATGAAATTCTTGTAGTAAGTTTTTCAGCCCTATCAGATCAGTTTGATTCTTTCTTAAAATGGTCATTTTGTCTTTCACCTCTTGTATCCTTTTATTGTATTCCTTAGATTCCTTGGATTGGGTTTCAACATTCTCCTGAATCTCAATGATCTTCATTTCTATGTAGATTCTGAATTATATGTCTGTCATTTCAGCCATTTCAGCCTGGCTAAGAACCACTGCTGGGGAACTAGTGCAGTTGTTTGGAGGTAAGGTGACACTCTGGTTTTTTGAGTTGCCAGAGTTCTTGTGCTGGTTCTTTCTCATCTGCGTGAGCTGATATTCCTTTAATCTCTGAAGTTGTTTTCCTTTGGATGGGTTTTTTTTTTTTTTTTTTTTGCTTTTATCTTCTTTGATGCCCTTGGGGGTTTGATTGTGGGTTCAGTTGACTGGCTTTGATTTTGAAGATTTCAGATGGCCAAGGCTCACCTGAGCTCTCCTGAGATGAGTGTGCTACCTCTGCGGGGCTGGTACCAGACCCCCAGCTTTGTTCTCTGGGCCCTCGGGGCTAGGAACCTGCTCTGCCAAAGAGGCCAAGGTGTTCCCAGTCCACTGGCCTCAACACTACAATGGAGGTGCTAGCCAAAACACTTAGTTCGGGGTGGTGGCGGTGGAATCCATGCTTGATCGTGCATGCCAGCATCCGTGGCAGCGTGGCAGCATACACATGCATTGGCTCAGGCTGGGTGCTCGTAGGAGCCTTTACCTTAGTTTTCACAGGTGGTGTATACTGGCAGAATATTTTAGTGTTGTCTTTTGGGCTGCGATCCAGTAGGTGGCGCTTAAGAGTGTTAGCCAGCAGATAGCTTCTTGCTCTGCTGCATGGCTCCGGGGTAATGGTCTGTGAATGGGGACAGGGAGATGGCCCATTCACCTAGTCCACTCCTGGGCCTTGGAGGAACCCCTTCTGATTACTGGCTTCATGCCCGCATTTCTTTTGTTGGGTGCTCTGGTCCACAGGGCTCCCTCAGGTAGGAGCCACAGTTGGCAAACAGGTCTTATCCTTACTGGGTCGGCCCTGTGGAGGGAGGCACACACCACCCCTCTATCAAGCTGCGAACCTGGGTGTCTCATCTCTCAGTGATGCTTGGGCACCACCTAAGTCAGAAAGTCCCGCCCAACTGGGAGCTGCGGGGGTGAGTAGTGTCACCTAATCTGCTGTCCAAGTGCATCCTGAGGGTACCAGGGGTTGCAACTGCCAGCAGAGTTTAGGCAGAAGCTGGACCACTGGACTGGAAGCTCTAACAGGCATTGCCCACCTGGCTACCAGTGGTGGAGCGTGGTGGGGTCACCTGCCCTGCCTGTTGGGTGTTTCCAGTGACAACAGGATGTTGCAGCCACTGGCTAAGTTCAGACAGAAGCGGGACATCTGGGCTGGAAGCTCCAGCAGGTGTTGCTCGCCTGGCTACCAGTGACAGGAGTGGGTGGGGTCGTCCGCCCTGCCGTGTAGGTGTTTCATGGGACAACAGGAGGCTGCAGCCTCTGGCCGATTTCAGGCAGAAGCGGTAGTGCTGGGCTGGAAGCTGGCACCAAGCCTTGTCTGGTGAGGAGGGTGGACCAATCCTACTGCTCCCAGGCACCGTGACTTTGGCCTCTATTGGGGCTGTGGCGCTGGTGTTGGTCTGTTCCAGGATCCGAGGCTTGTAGAGGTCCCCTTGGACTTAAGAGTTGCCTCTGCAAACCGTCTGGGTGGCTCTCTGCCTCAGTTTAGAGGTGAGGTGGGAGGATGAGAATGGCAAGTAGGGGGTTAGGACAGGGGAATTCTCCCACTCCCAGCCTTACACAGATCCCCATGGAGAGTGTGAATTACCCTCTCCTGTATTGGGGAGCTTCTCCTGACTCCACATTGATGCCAGATAGGCTGCTGCCCAGCTTCACTCCTCTCTGCTCTCTGTGTCCCCTTGCTGCTTTGATGGTTCCCAGTGTGGTTTCTTAGATGATTGGCTTTTAGGGTCAGTGTTCACTAAATCTTTTGTTTCCCCTCCATAAGAGAGCAGCACCCATGATCTGCTTCTAGTTTGTCATATTGGCCCCTCCCATGCTGGGCACCTTTTTTTTTTTTTTTTTGAGACAGTCTCACTCTGTCGCCCAGGCTGGAATACAGTGGCATGATCTCGGCTCACTGCAACCTCTGCCTCCCGGGTTCAAGTGATTCTTGTGCCTCAGTCTCCCGAGTAGCTGCGATTATAGGCATACGCCACCACACCTGGCTAATTTTTGTATTTTTAGTAGAGACAGGGTTTCACCAAGTTGGCCAGGCTGGTCTTGGACTCCTGGCCTCAAGTGATCTGCCTGCCTTGGCCTCCCAAGTGCTGGGATTACAGGCATGAGCCACCATTCCTCTGCTGGGCACTTTAAATGACCTCTGTATCCATGCTTAAATTATCCACTTCTCGATGATAGTCATTTGTGATTTCTTTCGTCTCACTTGCCAGAAATGTGTCTATCTTATTGATTTTTTCAATAAACCAACTCTTAATTTTATTTACTGAGTCTACCAGGTTTTTTTAATTTTCTGTATTTCATCAATTCTAGCTTTTTTCTTTACCTTTGCTTTCAAATTTCTTAGATATCATAATGATTGTATCATTAGTCCTTCTTCTTCATGGAATAGGATAAAAGTACATATTTTCTAAGCTTATTACTTCTTGGATTATGTTTTTTGGCATAGAGAGGGAATGTACATCTCCCAATGCCTTTGAAGTATTTAATAGCAACCTCACATGATGACTAGATATGCTGCTTATGTGGCAAGAGAGGAATATATGGAATAGGACTTAGAATACTGTTACTTATATTTATAGACATTAAGTGGCTGTTCTTTGGCAGTGATTTCCGAGTATGAAGAGATGAATATCAAAGTACATATTAGAGTAGAATTGAACTAGTCTACTACTACTTTTTAAAAGGATAAAATAGATAATAACTTTATAATATAATAACTTATAATAACTTTTTATTATTCATTTAAGAAGTTAAAAGACAAATATTTTCTTCTAGCAGAGAGAGACTCTAAGGTAATTCAAAGAGAATTTCTTTACTGCAATGTTAAAATCTGTGTACTAAATTGCTTTTAATCTTTTTAAAGTTGCGTGTTGTATCACAAGATGTGAAATTGAGCCTTCAAGAATTGGATGAACTTTATGTCATCTTTAAGGTACTGTTGTTCTTCTTTAAATGAAAAATAATGCTTTTTTTTAGCAGAATTGTATCACAGCCATTCTAATTATTTTTATCTTTATTTTAGCAGACATGGTTTTTAAAATCTTCAAAAATTACTTTTTCTAATTAGTAACTTTCCTTTTTTATTTATTTTTAATAGAAAGAGCTGTTTTTATCTTGTTATTGGTGTTTGGGTTGCCCAGTATTGAAGCATCATGACCCCAGTCTGCCATATTTGGAACAGTATCAGATTGACTGCCAGCAGTTCAGAGCGTTGTATCACTTATTGAGTCCCTGGGCTCATTCTGCAAATAAAGACTCACTAGCTTTATGGACATTCAGATTGTTAGATGAAAACTCTGATTGCCTTATAAACTTCAAAGAATTCTCCTCTGCAATTGGTAAGATGATTTTTTAAGCAAAAAAAAAAAAAAAAGGTGCTCCTAGAAATACTTAGTACTGCCTATTATTGCCAATTTAGTCAGATTATATCACCATGGGTTACAGTGTGTTTAGCTTTAGTAATAAATGCACCCTTTTCTGCATTTGTTGCTAAATCTAAATATTTTGATATTATTTTCCCCAACCCTTTCAGAAAAGCAAGCTGTTAGATGTGAGTGTTTTAAGGGTTAACATGAGGAAGATAACGTCCCAATTTTCCCACACTCAGATGCATGGGTACTACCGAAGGACTTCCCCCACCCCACCCACCTCCCCGTAAAAATTCAACCACATAGCCTAGAAGAGTGGTAGATAAATACCCAGCAAACATGTTGTACCTACAGATAGTCAAGATGTTGTACCTGTAGATATTGTTCCTTTGCTTTTCCAGATACCCCAGCATGCTTTCTTATCAGGGATCACCCCTTGAAGAACAGTTCTCTCCTGCACAGGCCTCATTCAAAAGAAAAGAGAAATCTGAGATTGGGGGGAAGGAGCTAGGAAAGAGAACATTTTACTTTTTTGATAAAGAGTATTTTGCTTATACAGTTATACACTTGAAGGAGAGCATCTGATTGACTAGGTGGTTGTTTAATTGTTAGCTTAAGTAACAGGTTTCTAAATCCTAATTTTTGACTAATGTCTATATCTTAATTAATCTTTGTTGCTGAAATTGATTGAATGTTCTTTAGATACATGATTATTTACAATTGAATTTTATTGAACAGACATAATGTACAATGGAAGTTTTACTGAGAAGCTTAAGCTGCTTTTTAAGCTACATATTCCTCCAGGTAAGAGTTTACCAGTCTTTAACGATGTACAGCAGGAATTTATTCCATTTTAGCAAGTATAATTACAGATTTTTTTAACAACTAAACTAATTTTCAACATGATATAAGATCGTTGCTTCACTGTGGCCCTCAAATTATATTATGACTACTTTTGCTGATATAGATACAGTGATCTTCTATGGAAGAGATTCTGTGTAACATATGGGCCCACAAGTTTCCTTCCTGTTAGTAGTCAATTTAATGATAAGTAGTTTGTATATAAGAATCACATATCATTTGATTGTTGGTATAATGTTGAATTGTTGTTGTTGTCATTAGAGTGGAAATTAACTTTAGACAAACTGCCAAACCTGCGAAATACTACAAATTATTCAGAAAAATGGGACAAGGAAGCAGGGATATTAAATATTTTAAAAAGGAAGCACAATAAACGCTATCATTTATTAAGCACTTGCTCTGTCAAGACATTAACTTTACATGCATTTTTTAAACTTAATTCTCACAATATCCCTGATAGGTGGCATTATCCTTCCAATTTTGATGATAAGGAAACTGAGAGCTGGAAAGATAAAAATTTGCCAAAGATCACATCGCTAATAAATTGCATAGCAAACTGAAGTCTGACTCCAAAGCTCACATTTCTTTATATTCTTCCGTACTACCTCAAAATTACCACACCATTCAGTTTACTTGTTTTTCCCACCGACCTGAAGAGGATGCCTTGCCAAAGCCTGATCCCTACTTTGTGAAAACAGTCTTAGGCTTTAAACTGAAGGAGCATTGCAAAAAGTACCTTTTAGCCGAGATGGGGTAGTTCACAAAAACAAACAGCACCTCATAATTTGTTTAAAGCTACACCTGGGATCCCTTTTCAGCTTTTCTCAGGATAGCCGGGAAACATTCTTTACCACACCAACAAGGTAAAGGCCATCTTTAACCCTTCACACACTCAAATCACAAACACATCATTAAAAGCAAAAGACAAATCACCTAAAAATTTAATTATAAAAGGAGTTTCCATTGTCAAATCAGGCTACTGTTAGAATGTTTAATATTGTCATCAACTATGCTTTTAATAGAGGGATAAAAAATAGGAAAGACATTATGTACCTGTTAAAGCACAAGTAGGAAGTAAACCAAAGCACCCAACTTTCTGTTTTCCTTATTATTGAGGATGTTTTTTAAATGGCTGAGGTCACATTTTCAGAGATTTCTAAATGCCAGATTTAAACAATTTCAACTTTTAATAGCTCTTGGAAAACCATTAAAAAAACAAGTAGGAAAAAAATAGAACTCAAAATGATCAGCTACTTCTTGTATTTACTATATTTTATATATATTACATATATTACAGTATAATTACTATATATTACAGTAGAGTAGAACCACTTCTGTATTTCTTCACTTACATCTTTCTTATACAGAAACTCTTTAACACCCAGTTCCCAGATATACCTGACCCATTATGAACCTCATCTCTGCCCCTGGTTGTTAATAAATGTAATTTGGGTTATTTATATGTTTTCAGCTTATACTGAAGTGAAATCTAAGGATGCTTCAAAAGGAGATGAACTTTCCAAGGAAGAATTACTTTATTTCAGTCAGCTGCATGGTAAATACCTGTTTAAAATGTTAACTGTTTTGATGATTAGCCACCCATAAAGATCTTGCTGACTTAGATATACTTTACCCAACTAAAATTGGGCTTCATTTTAACTTATACTTCTTTTGTATTACCACAGCACTTAGCATGGTCCATAAATGTTTGACCGGTTAACCAAATTGCATTTTGGTGCTTTGATTTGTGGAATTTCTTGCTTATTGGAGACTCAATAAAGTATTTTGTTTCTACTTACGTTGCAGAAATTTCTAAAATGTATTAGACCATTTTCATGCCTTGATAAAATACAATAGAATCTTTGATGATTAAAGGCCATAGCTATATTTCAAACAGTGAATACTTATTATAAATCACTGTAGGTGTAGGAGACAGGGATGAGTCTGTCTCCAAGACAAAATTTAAAGTGATATGAGTTTATTTTTGTGTCCTTTAGTTTATTTTCATAAATATTCAATGTCCTATAGAGGGATGAACCCTGATTAATGTATATTTGTGGTTATTATATGTTAAAGTGTTTGAACATTAAGTTTGAAGGGACCTTACAAATCATCTAATCAAGTCTCTTCCTTTTATAGATAAAGGCACTAAGGCCCAGAGAGAAGTGACTTGTGCAAGGTTTCACAGTGAGTTGTTGCCACAGTCAGGGCTTTGTAGCACATTCTTCTGACGTCCAGTATGTGCTTTTTTTCTCCTGATAATAAAAGTAATATAACTTTATTTAAAGAAAGTCACAAAGAAGAAAATACCACCCAGAAATAAATACTTAATATTTGGTATGCTTCCTTCTAAGATTTTTTAAAATACGGATTTTCCCCCAACGTTCTTTTTACTGTGAAAGTTTTGGAATATTTTGTCTTCTGATGATAGGTCAAGTCAGCTAAAATTTGTTTGCAGAATTGAATAAAATAATGTGCTTATACGTCTATATGAAACATTATTTTGCTTTCAAAGAGTATTTGTTAAACATCTTACAGAATGCAATTACATCTTTTCTTATAGTTTCCAAGCCTGCAAATGAGAAGGAAGCAGAATCAGCAAAACACAGCCCTGAAAAAGGTACTATGATCTAGGAGTTATCATTTAATTTATTTAGTTATTTTTTATGTAAATAAGGATAGCTACAAAGGGGGAAAAGGTGGATTCCTTTTAAAGGCTATTGATGTCTCAGAAATTATAGAAAATATGATAGTAAATGACCCATATTCATTTAATTTTATTATTTTTAAAAGATTTGTTTTTAATTACAAAAGTAATAGATAATTCTTAGAAAAGAAATTCAGACAGTACATAAGTCCTTTTGCCTTCACTCAACCCTACCTGAAAACATTTTTGTCTATATCCTTTTCAGATCTATTCCTATGTATACACAATGTATGCAGACATCTCTCTTTTTTAAAAAAAATTCCATAAGTACTGTTTTATAATTTCCTTTTTGGATTTTGCAGTATATCATGGACATCTTTTAATGTCAGTACATTTGTATCTTAAACTCTTTGAATGAATAAGTAGTGTTTCAAATTTTTGAAAAAGAGCTACCAAAGACCACTTTGTTTTGTTTGTTTTGAGATGGAGTCTTGCTCTGTCGCCCAGGCTGGAGTGCAGTGGCATGATCTCAGCTCACTGCAACCTCTGCCTCCCGGATTCAAGCCATTCTCCTGCCTCAGCATCCCGAGTAGCTGGGACTACAGGCGCCCACCACCACACCCGGCTAATTTTCATATTTTTAGTAGAGACAGGGTTTCACCATGTTGGCCAGGCTGATCTCGAACTCCTGGCCTCAGGTGATCTGCCCACCTCGGCCTCCCAAAGCCCTGGGATTACAGGCGTGAGCCACCGTGCCCAGCCCACTTTGGAACAATATATGCATATTAAGAACATAATATAGAAGCTGTTTTAAACTTAATAGTATACATGAGAATGACTACATAAAATTTGCATTATTAAGTCGGGGTGTATTGTTTTAATCTAAATATGTCCTTTCTCCCTCTCTCGCCACATATTCCCTAGTTCCCAACTTTCCTAAAGTAAACATTTTAGTCTAAACAGAAATGGGAAAAGTATTCTGAGAGCCAGTGGGTGAAATGAAAGGTAATTTCAGATCATTTCCTGGATTTAAAAAATGGAATCTTATATCTCAGTGAAATACCTTTTAATCATAATTATTATTTTTGAAATTTGGGAAAGTATAGTGGGCTGTTCCTTATGAAATAGTTTTACTCCCTTTCTTCAGGCAAAGGGAAAATTGATATTCAAGCATATCTAAGTCAATGGCAAGATGAGCTTTTCAAAAAAGAAGAAAACATTAAGGATTTACCAAGAATGAATCAGGTATAGCATTTTTAAAAAGAAAATTCTAAGTTCTTGCTTTTTTGTATGGATGTGGGTGTAACCTCTAAAATAGCTAACATGCTATTCCCAAAATAGTTAAATAATCTATCTATTAGCTCTCTAAGTTTCAGATGAGCATGGAAGAGTGGGAAGAAATTTTTTAATGATTTTTTTATTTTTAACACTCAAATGTGTCCAGTGTTTCAGAGAATTCTTCTGCTGTGACATGTACCTATAGAAAAAAAGTATGTGTAGTATATTTCCAACTTTATTGGAAATGTTCATTTATTCAGTAAACATTTGTTTACTGTATACCAGATACCAAACCCAATGCTAGGTACTGGGAATGATAAATTACTGAGATGGGTCACACCCTGGTTCCTACTGATCTTATATCTGAACATAATTTTAAGTTCATCTCTTTCTTATACACTGCCTAATCAAAATATGTTCTTCTTTTTTTAATTAAAATCTGGTTAGTACAGATACTGAGGATCCCGAGAACTTTACCAAAATGAAAACTATCAAATAACTTCATATTTCTCAGTGGACTATATCATTTGACAATTGAATAAGTACTTTCTAAAATGAGTCAGTATGACATATTTATTCTAGAATTACTATAAATGAACAGTACTATTGTTTAGGGAAAAATTCTCTCAAACTGCCTTTTTTCCTCTACTCTCACACCATGACAATAACAATCATCAACATAGAAGAAAATGTCTGTGGCCAAATGTGTGGGGGTTTTCCCCCCCACCAAGCAGCAGATACCAGCTGAGTGTCCTCCAATTAAATTCCAACACTATCTACCTAGAAATAGTATGAGATCCCACAGGTTGAGTGTTCAGTCCCCAAGACTGCTCCCTCCTTTCCCCCAGTAACAAGTCTGAGCCTCCTGAACTTCTGGCTGACCAACTTCAAGTTGGGGTTCCCACTATCCCTTCTTTGAGTTCGATTAATTTGCTACAGAGAGACTTACAGAACTCAGAGAAATAGTTATATTTACTGGTTTACTAAGAAGGATATTTTAAAGAATACAAATAAACAGCCAGAAGAAGAGATACACAGGGCGAGGTCTGGAAGGGTCCCAAGCGCAGGAGCTTCTGTCCCCGTGGAGTTGGGGTGCACCACCCTCCCGGCATGAGGATGAGTTCTTCTTTACCTTCCTCCTGTCAGCCTTCATGCATTCAGCTATCAGAAGCTCCCTGAACCCAGTTATCTTGGGTTTTTATGGAAGCTTCATGATGTCAGCATTCCTTCCCCTAAGGGTATGAGGTAGGACCCTTTCTAGGGAGGGTTTTAAGACCAACTATCAGAAAGCTACTCTGGAGGATGAGGCAGGAGAATCACTTGAACCTGGGAGGTGGTGGTTGCAGTGAGCCGAGACTGCACCATTGCACTCCAGCCTGGGCGAGCTGAGATTTAACCATTGCACTCCAGCCTGGGTGAGCTGAGATTTCACCACTGCACTCAAGCCTGGGTGACAAGAGCGAAACTCTGTCAAAAAGAAAGAAGGAAGGGGAGGGGAGGGGGAGGGGGAAGGAAGGGGAAGGGGAGGGAAAGGGGAGAGAAGGGAAGGGAAGAAAAGACTGTAACAAAGGACTATGGGAGTTGTGAACTAGGAACCCAGAAAAATATTATATATATATATATATATATATATATATATATATATATATATATATATATGGAATTCAGGATTAAACATCTTAAACAATTCTTAAACAAAAGCCTATGATTCTAATGTCAGTGACTTTTCATTCCATGGAAGCAGGTCAAAGTGCAGCCTAATTTATGCACAATTTTAACTATATTTCTGTCCAGAATTCTTGTTCACCCTCTGAGGACAGCTTCAAAGGGACTTTGCCTAATTAGAAGTACCACCTGGCCAGGCGCAGTGGCTCATGCCTGTAATCTGAGTGCTTTGGGAGGCCAAAGTAGGAGAGGATCACTTGAGGCTAGGAGTTTGAGATCAGCCCAGGCAACATAGTAAGATCCTGTCTCTACAAAAAATGTGAAAGTTAGCCAGGCATGGTGGCATGTGCCTATAGTCCTAGCTACTTGGGAAGCTGAGGTGTGAGGATCACTTGAGCCCAGCAGTTGGAAGCTGCAGTGAGCTATGATTGCACCATGGTACTCAAGCCTGGACAACACAGCAAGGCCTTGTCTAAGGAAAAAAAAATAGCACCTAACATTTAAGTAATGCTGGCAGGCAAACAGTCCAGGAATTAGTCTGGATAAAATGTACTATTAGGCAATAAGTGAGAGCACTTAAATGAAATTTTCTTCCATAGTTCATACTCATCTTTTTTGTAAGATGGAGTTTCTCTCTTGTTGCCCAGGCTGGAGTGCAATGGCACGATCTCGGCTCACTGCAACCTCTGCCTCCATGGTTCAGGCGATTCTCCTGCCTCAGCCTCCCAAGTAGCTGGGATTACAGGTGCCTGCCACCATGCCCAGCTAATTTTTTGTATTTTTAGTAGAGGTTTCACCACGTTGGCCAGGCTGGTCTCGAATTCCTGACCTCAGATGATCCACCCGCCTCGGCCTCCCAAAGTGCTGGGATTACAGGCATGCGCCACCACGCCTGGCCCATACTCACCTTTCTAGAACCAATATTTATTTTGGGGTTAATCACCAGTTCTTATAACTTCTAGGGTGAAGCTTCTATGGTACAAATCCTATATAGGAGACTATTCACTTCTAAGTTCTCTTTATATTTGCTAAGTCTAATATTCAAACGTGATATTTTCAACTTGTGTCTTCTAGTCTCAGTTTATTCAGTTTTCAAAGACCCTCTATAACTTATTTCATGAGGACCCTGAAGAAGAATCATTATATCAAGCCATTGCTGTTGTAACCAGCCTTTTACTCAGGATGGAAGAAGTTGGAAGGAAACTACATAGCCCTACATCATCAGCCAAAGGATTCTCTGGTACTGTCTGTGGTTCTGGAGGACCCAGTGAGGAAAAAACAGGGAGCCACTTGGAGAAAGATCCTTGTTCCTTTAGGGAGGAAACTCAGTGGTCATTTGCATTTGAACAGATTCTTGCATCGCTGTTGAATGAACCAGCATTGGTGAGGTTTTTTGAGAAACCCATAGATGTAAAAGCCAAGCTGGAAAATGCAAGAATTTCTCAGTTAAGGTCTAGAACCAAGATGTAAATCCCTAGGAATTGCCTATCATAGACGAGTTTACTAACATTCCTGTAGCTGTCAGCTTGATTCCTGTGAGTAGGGCTCAGGGATTTATCTTGTTACCAATGTGTCTGAAGGCCAAAATATATATCCAGAAGCACAATGCATCATTCCTTTGTTGTTGATAATGGGCTTTGTTAGCACTTTTTAAAACAAACAAACAAACAAAACAAAAAAGCAAACCACATTTGTTATCTCAAATTTTGATGATATTCTCAAATACAAATATACTTTTTTATATTTCACAATATATGCAATATCAGGGGAATATGCTAAATGTTACCACCAGAGGGCACAAGCATATCACTTTTAGTAAGGAAATTACTAGCTTGTGTTGCTATTTACATATGAATTACTGATTATTTTGAAAAGACGGTGTTATGCTTGGGTGTTAGTGAGGCTGATATGTCATGTCAATCGATAAACCCTACTTTCCAAATTATCTAAAAATTACCATTTGGGGCCCTTGTTTTCAAGTTATCTAACTGAAATATTATTAATTTTTTTAAGTTAATCTCATTCAGTCTTCTAGTAATAAATGCTTTTTTAAGTACCTTCTACAGTCTTCTTACCTGAGGGGTTCAGAGGCTGCTGACTCACACTGCTAACTCTGTTACTGACAAAAGCAAATCAATAACTCTAAATTCTGGGCTGATATAAAGAAAAGAACAATATTGGATTTGGATTTAAGCTGGGTAAAATCAGCCTTCTGAGAAGGGCTAAGAAACAGTTCAATTAACTGTATAGGTCTTTCATTAGACCGAGACATCACTAGAAATTCTGGGCACTGCTGTTTGTGGTATTTGTCTCAGAGTTGCTTATGACTGTTTTGGTTCTAGCTTTAGATTTTGGATTTTCACCAGTCATGTGTTAATTTACATTAGATAGTAAAGAATGGCTACACTAAGACTGAATTATCTTATTAGTCTGGCAAGCATATAAAGTATACTTGTATGTAATGATTGCCAAGGTAACAGAATTGCTGACATCTGTCTAAAAAGTTTTGACTATCCAATTTAGATGTGTAATTTCTATATACTTTATGCTGTTTATATTTCAGTCATTACACAGAGTCCATTTAGAGATAATGGGCTTTGTTAGCACTTTCAAAAAAAAAAAAGCAAACCATACTTGTCCACTGTCCTGTGCTATTCCTACCAAGGACAATTTATTAATCAATTGACTTAGAAAATAGGGGGAGAAATCATTCATTGGAGCTTCTTTCTTTACAAAAGACTTTGGTTATAAGCCTTTTGACTTTTCTAGATGTGAAACCATGAAAGGGCAGACCTCCTTCAGAGTGACTCAAGAGGTCTCCCTTTCTTGGAGGGAGTTGGTACAGTCAGCCTTTGGGAAGAATCCACTGTGAACAAAGCTTAACACATAGGGCTTCATCGCTCATAGAATATGTTATTTTCAAAGAAGTTCAAGAATTTTCAAGTTGAGCCTTTGAAAATCCCATAAATTGGTTTTAGCTAAACACTTACTAGTAGTGTCTTTAAATTATTTAATCAACCTTGTCTTTTCAAGGAAATTACCACTTAAAGAGATAGTTGGTAAATAAACATCTATGCCTTTTCTCAGAAATGATTTGCTGAACTATGTCCATATTTTACAGCTTAGATAATAGTTTATATGGAAACTATTATACATCTGCTATTATGCAATGATTGTTAAATTATACTGAAGTAGCTCTAGAAAGACACATGTATACAAGGCACTATTGTACACACTTTGCTGAATATTTTGTCAGTTGTATTTACAAAGAAAGGTACTTTCTTAAGAGCATATATGTTATTAATATTTGATATGATTTTAAAGTCAGAATAGTACAGATTACTGAATATTATACTTTAGGCTAGATTAATTAAAATTGAATACTGAAAGAGATTTTTTGAGTTGCAAAAAGTTTATAAATGCAAAGCAAAAAGAAAACATTTATTTTCTGAGTCTGCAGGAGAAACAAACTAAACATTATAGTTTTATAGCTGCTATCTTGTTAACCAAACAGGTTGTTCATAATATTAAAAATCTTACGTAGTTGTGTTAAACTGAACCAGTTCATTATACCTTATGCATTAAATTAAATATGTTATAAGGTGGCTTTACTTGTCTTTATAAAAATAAATATATCTACTAAACATGAAAAATGGTTTACTTAAAAAGATTAGTATTATTTATTATGATGTCTTTTTTTCCTTTTTCTTTTCTTTTCTTTCTTTTTCTTTTTTTTTTTCTTTATTGAGACAGGTCTCAATCTGTCACCCAGACAGACAGGTCTCATTCTGTCACCCAGATTGGAGTGCAGTACAGCCTTGATCTTCCAGGCTCATGCAATCCTCATGTCTCAGCCTCCCAAGTAGCTGAGACCACAGATACACACCACCATGCCTGGCTTATTTATTTATTTATTTATTCATTCATTCATTCATTTATTTATTTATTGGTAGAGATGTGGTCTCCCTATGTAGCCCAGGCTGTTCTCAAATTCCTAGGCTCAAGCAATCCTACCGCCCCAGCCTCCCAAAATGTGGATTACAGGTGTGAGTCACCATGTTCAGGCTTTTTGTTTTTCTTTTTCTAAATTTCAGTTCACACAGAACTATGATGTATTTTTACTTACACTTCACTCAGATATCACTTGAGGACTTCCCTCTTGTATCAGAATTCAATTGCAGAGAGCTAATTCACTCTAGTTAGTTTAATCAGGAAAAGATTTATTACTAGATATCAAGTGGCTTACATAATTATCAGGAGGATGGACTAAACTGAGCTTTGAAGAACAACTTCCAAAGGCACACCACTATCAGGCCACCAAGGGAATTGCTAACTCTTCAGTGTTAAGGACACTGCTACTTCCTACTGCTGTCATAAAAAGCCATCACTACTGCTGCTACCTCAGAAACCATGCTTCAACTGCTGTGATTTACACTAGCAAAATAGATGGCAGGCACCCTGCCTCTCATCACCCACAAACTGATGACTAAATTGCAATAGAACAGCCAAACATCTTCACAACTATGTTTACCAGCAGAAATGGCAGAAACATAGCCAACACCTCACTTCTGTCATTCAAATCTCACATGTGTGCATCTGATTGGCCTCTAATAAATCCAGAATCCTAGTTGCAGAGGAATCTGGGAAATTTACTTTTAGCTTTTTAGCCTCTACAGTATAGAAAGGCAAACTAAGAGGGTGGAAAGCAAATTGAACAGTGTGTTTGTTTTCTATTGTTGCATAGCTAATTCCATCACACATTTATTATCTCACCATTTCAGTGGGTCAAGACTCTGGGCTCAACTTAGGTCGATCTTCTGCTTAGAGGATCTCACAAGGCTGCAACCAAAGTGTCAGCCAGGATGGTTCTCATGTAAAGGATCATCTAAGGAATAATCCACTTCCAGGTTCACTCAGGCTGTTGGCAGAATTCATTTCCTTATGGTTTCCAGTCTGGGATGCCAGCTTCTTGCTGGTAGTCACTTGGCAGCCACCCTCAGCTTCTAGAGGCTTCAGTCAGTTCCTAACAGCTGCCCTCACCTTCTGTGGACAGTTCTTTGCCACATCAGCTTTCCCCAAAATGGCCACTTACTTTATCAAGGCAGCAAGAAGTCTCTAGAGCAAATCTGCTAGCAAGACAGTGTCTTATATAATGTAACATAATTACAGCCATGACATCCCATCCCTTTCACCATGTTCTGTTGGTTAAAGGCAAATCACAAGTCCTGCGCACACTCAAGGGGAGAAGAGTAACAGTGATGCATGTGATGCTGGGGCCCTGTAGCTCCGGATCCCTAAAGGCAAGGCAAATTATTCCGGTAACTACATTCATAGGCATATAATCATCAAAAGAAGCACATTTATCCTATCTCACGTTATGCTGCAGTTTCCATTTCTGTCTTCAGAACTACATATTTCTCCCATCGCAGAAGCATCAAGCAATGTATTTCCTAGCTTCTAATTCTACTTGTCTTCCTTTTGCAGGTAATGCCATTTCTTTATGACTACTTTTAAGATCTTGATCTTTCAGTGTTCTACAGTTTCCTATGATCTATCCAGCTTTTAAAAAATCCTGTTTGAGATAAATTATTAAATTTTGATAATTGACTATCATTTTCTAAGACCTCTCTACCTTTGGCATAGTCCAAACAGACAAGTTAAAGGAGGGTAGGATAGAAATCACCCCCACCTCCCATACACACGCATGTTCTTCAAATCTTTGGTACACACTCATCTCTGTGGTTTCCCTAGGGATGTGTTATTGACAGACCCAACTAATTCTACTTGGCCCTTTCTACCATAAAAAGTTCTTACTACACTGGTCAGGGAGCAAATGTGTTATATCTGTCAGTTGCTGATTGTGGCTATTTCAAGTTATACATTCATGAACTGAGAAATAGCTATACAATATATTTGCAAATACACTAGATCCATTGTAGATGGATTCAAGATAAAACTGTATCTCTTGACTCCATAAGCCCTGCCTCTGACCACTAGATGACCATTGTGTTCTAACCCCCTCTAATCTCTCCCAGGAATGAATGTGAACTCAGAGTCAGTGTCAAATAATCTCTGAAAGTCCAAGTCATTTGCCCAGTGCAAATTACCCTGGTAAATGGCCACAGGTTCCTCTTCCTGAAAGAAGATTTACAACACATGCTCATGGTATTGCAAAATCCTTCCTCACGGGTACCTGGTTTTCCTTCAGGAGCCTCTGAATGTGTAAACTGACTCAGGTCTGCAAATTGGGCGACAGACCTTAAATATGCATCATGATTACTCAAATTAGGTCTTTGTTCACCAGACAGGAAATATTTTGGCTATACAAATCAAGTAGGAATTAGTAGGCTACCATTTATTTTAATCTAAGAGACCTGAAGAAAAATTAGCCACTACCAAACATCTCTGCAAGTCAAAACATTTAGATGGCTTCCCTGGCCATGCTCCTATCATACTCAACCATGCTCACCCCATCTCTAGTCATTAAGTTCTCCCACTTGGTCTCTGCCATTCTAGGTTCCCATTATTCTCATTGAATTAGCAAGTTCCTGACAATGGCAGCGTGAACTAAGAAATTAAGGAGATCTACAAATAATATTGTTAAAATGTTCATACTACCCAAAGTGATCTACAGATTCAATGCAATTTCTATGAAAAAAATGACACTCTTCACAGAAATAGGAAAAAAATTCTTAAAATTCATATGTAACCACGAAAGACCACGAATAGCCAAAGTAATCCTGAGCAAAAGGAACAAAGCTCAAGGTGTCATACTACCTGACTTCAAAGTATACTACAAAGCTACAGTAACCAAAACAGAACGTTACTGGCACAAAAACAGACACATAGACCAATAGAACAGAATAGAGAACACAGAAATAAATTCATGTATTTATAGCCAACTGATTTTCAACAAAGACACCAAGAACGTACATTGAGGAAAGGACAGTCTTCAATAAATGGTACTGGAAAAACTAGATAGCCACATGCAGAAGATCGAAACTAGACCTCTATCTCTCACTATATACAAAAGTCGAGTCAAAATGGATTAAAGACTTGAATATAAGCCCAGAAATGATAAAATGACTAGAGGAAAACATACGGGAAATGTTTCATGACATTGGTTTGGGCAAGGTTTTTTTTTTTTTTTTTTGATAAGACCTCAAAAGCACAGATGACAAAATTAAAAATAGACAAATGGGATTGCATCAAATTAAAAAGCTTCTGCATGGGAAAGGAAATAACACAGTAAGGAGACAACCTACAGACTGGGAGAAAATATTTGCAAACTATGCATCTGACATGGAGCTAATAATCCAGAATATACAAGGAAGTCAAACAACTCAACAGCAAAAAAGAAGCAACTCAATTGAAAAATGGGCAAACCACCTGAATAGACATTTCTCAGAAGAAGACATGGCCAACAGATATATGAAAAAACGTTCACCGTTTTCATCAGGGAAATGCAAATCAAAAGCACAATCAGATATCACCTCACCCCAGTTAGAATGACTGCTATCAAAAAGACAAAAAATAACAAATACTGGTGTGAATGTGGAGAAAGGGGAACACTTACACAGTGTTGGTGGGAATGTAAATTAGTATAGCCATTATGGAAAACAGTGGGGAGGTTCCTCAATTAAAAATAGAACTACCATATGATCCAGCAATCCCTCTTCTAGGAATATATCCAAAGGAAAGGAAATCAGTACATCTAATAGATATCTGCACTCCAGTGTTTGTTGCAGCACTATTTACATAACCAAGGTACGGAATCAGCCTAAGTAATCATCAATGAATGAATGGATTTTTTAATGTGGTATATTTTCACAACAGAATATTATTCAGCCATAAAACAGAATGAAGTTTTGTCATTCATGGCAACATGGATGAACCTAGAAGACATTATGTTAAGTGAAATAAGCCAGACACAGAGAGACACATACTGCATGATCTCACTCATATGTGAAATCTAGAAAAGGTTGATCTCATAGAAGAAAGTAGAAATCATGGTTACCAGAAGGTTGGAAGGGTAGTGGGGAGGAAGGGATGGAGAGAGATGGGTTAGGAAGTACAAAGTTACAGTTAGATAGGAAGAAGACGTTCTGGTGTTAGAATAGTAGGGTGACTATGATTAACAATATTATATATTTCAAAATAGCTGGGAGAGAAGATTTTGAATGTCCTCACCACAAAGAAATGATAAATATATGAGGTGATGGATATGCTAAATACCCTGATTTGATCATTGCACAATGTATACATGTATTGAAACATCACACTTCACCCCATAAATATGTACAATTATTATGTGTCAAAAATTAATTTTAAAAAAGAAGTTAAGGAGACTTAATTTCACCATAAGTCATAGCCTACAAAAGACAGCCACTGTAGCATGTTTCAAGGATACTGAGACTCCTCTCATTAAGGTAATTTTCAATGCCTTGAGTAAGAAAGCATCCTCTGGTCCCTGTTGGAAGAGGGACATGGTTAAAATGTAGGTGACTGAATCATATAAATGTACTCCAATGTTTCTATCTCCTTAAGTCTTTGGAGTACTTCCTCTTCATCATACCAAGGAATATCTGCTATATCAACTTTATTTAATATGGGCTACTTTTGAGCCTTGGCTTCCATCAATCAACTGATCAGAGCCACTTCCAATTAGGTAAGCTAGCAATTGAATTTAGACTCTCTGGTAAATATGTAGATGTTGGTCTATTTGGCCTGATCAAAAATTATTTTTTCCTCCGTAGTATACCATTCTAAGACACATTCCTACACATATTCTCCAGATTTCTGTCATTATAAATTAGCAAAATTTTGCAATTCTTATCTCCTTCCAGGTCAGACTTCATATTTGTACTCTTGGAGCATACGCTTATCTGACTCTAGTTATAAGTCTGAAAGCAATGAGGAGGGTAGGGGTGCTTTATGAAGAAAGTTGACATTCCCCTAAAAGTAAATTCAGAGTGTTCAAGGAAGGCAGGACCAGCCTTATCAAACTGGGGCTGCTTCTGTTGGCAAAGCATACTTGTTGGTAAACTACTTAGGTTGTCTGAATCTACCCAAATGTACACATTTCTTTTTTTAAAAAAATTATTATACTTTAAGTTCTGAGATACATGTGCAGAACGTACAATTTTGTTACATAGGTATACATGTGTCATGGTGGATTGCTGCACCCATCAACGCGTCATCTACATTAGATATTTCTCCTCATGCTATCCCTCCCCTTGCCCCCACCCCCCGACAGGCCCTCGTGTGTGATGTTCCCCTCCCTGTGCCCATATGTTCTCATTGTTCAACTCTCACTTATGAGTGAGAACATGCGGTGTTTGGTTTTCTGTTCCTGTGTTAGTTTGCTGAGAATGATGGTTTCCAGCTTCATCCATGTTCCAGCAAAGGACATGAACTCATTCGTTTTTGTGGCTGCATAGTATTCCATGGTGTATATGTGCCACATTTTCTTTATCCAATCTATCATTGATGAGCATCAAATGTCCCCATTTCTATTCTTGGGTGATCTCACTCTATCCCGATAAATATTCTTACTTTCATAAAAATGAACCGGTAAGGCTGTGAGTTCAATGTATACTATAATTTAATGACCCATTATATCAGACTCTGTGGCCAATTTTCAACTATGTCAGTTCTACGTCAACAAGAAATAAGGGAATAGAAACTCGTAGTTGTCTGTTTCTTGTGCTGACCATGTATATCCCAATGTAGCCATTTTCTTTCTTTAAACTGTAGAGTACAGTTAGAAAAAGTTAGCCCACTTCACAATTCTTGGGTTCATTATTAATGCTAAAATAATCTGTAGTGGCAGTTACCTGGTCCATCTAGCCTTGCCTTCAATAGGCACATGTACCACTAACATCCCGTATTATAATACTAAAAGAATTATCACTGCTTTCAAACTCAACCAGATTATGTAATAATCTCCAGTTTCCTATTTCCTTGAAATGTTATCACCTGCAAGCACTCCAGGCACTACATTCTTTATTTATCATCTCAATAGATGCAGAAAAAGCATTTCATAAATTTCAACATCTTTTCATGATGAAAACTCTCAACAAATTAGGTATAGAAGGAATGTGTCTCAACACAAAAACACATACAACAAACCCACAGCCAACATCATACTGAACAAGGAAAAGTTGAGAGCTTTTCCTCTAAGAACTGGAACAGGACAAAGATGCCCACTTTCACCACTCTTGTTCAACATAGTACCAGAAGTTCTAGCCAGAACAATAGGCAATAGAAAGAAATAAAGGGCATTCAAATTGAAAAGGAGGAAGTCAAATTGTCTTGTTTTCAAATGACATGATCTTATATATAGAAAAAACCTGAAGACTCCACCCAAAAACTCTTAGAACTGATAAATTCAATAAATTTGCAGGATACAACATCAACTTACAAAAATCAGCAGCATTTTCATACACCAATAATGAACTAGCTGAAAAAGAAATCAAGAAATCAATCTCATTAACAATAGCTATTAAAAATATAATAGCTAGGAATAAATTTAACAAGGTAAATGAAAGATCTCTATAATGAAAACTATAAAAGACAGATGAAAGAAATTGAAGAGAACTTAAAAAATGGAAAGACGTCTCATGCTTATGGATTAGAAGAATTAATATTGCTAAAAGGACCGTATTTTACACAAAGTGATCTACAGATTCAATGCAATCCCCATCAAAATACCAATGACAGTCTTCACAAAAATAGAAAAAATAATCCCGAAATTTGTATGGGACCAATAAAGACCCTGAATAGCCAAAGTAATCCTGAGCAAAAACAATAAAGCTGGAGGCATCACACTACCTAACTTCAAAATATACACTACAAAGCTATAGTGGACAAAGCAGCATAGTACTGGCACAAAAACAGACATGGACCAATGGAACAAAAAAGAGAACACAGAAATAAATTCACACACCTACAGCAGAGTTCACTTTCAACAAAGGTACCAAGAACATACATTGGGGAAAGGATAGTCTCCTCAATTAATGGTGCTGGGAAAACTGGATATCCATATGCAGAAGAATGAAACTAGACCCCTCCCACCATATACAAAAATTAACTCAAATGGATTAGAGCCTTAAATGTCAGACACAAAAAATATGAAACTACTATAAGAAAACAGGGAAAACACTTCAGGACTTTGGCCAGTGATTTTATGGATAAGACCTCAAAAGCACAAGCAACAAAATCAAAAATAGACCCAATGCGACTATACCAAACTAAAAATCTTCTGCACGGCAAAGGAAATAATCAACAAAGTGGAAAGATAGCCTGCAAAATGGGAGAAAATATTTGCAAACTATTCATCCAGCAGGGCATCAATATCCAGAATACACAGGGAACTTAAGCACATCAATAACAACAACAACAACAAAACCCTCAAATGATGCAATTTAAAAATGGGCAGATAAGGTGAATAGACATTTCTCAAAATAAGACATACAAAATGGCCAACAGATACGTGGAAATATGCTCAACATCACTAATCAGGGAAATGCCAATCAAAACCACAGTGAGGTATCATCTTACCCCAGTCCAAATAGCTATTATTAAAAGGACAAAAAATAACGAATTGCTGGCAAGGGTGTGGAGAAAAAGGGAACTTTTTTTGTTTTGAAACAGGGTTTCCGTCTGTTGCCTAGGCTATAGTGCAGTGGCATGATCACTCACTGCAACCTCTACCTCCCGGGCCCAAGTGATCCTTTCGCCTCGGCCTCCCAAATAGCTGGGGCTATAGGTGCACGCCACCACGCCCAGCTAATTTTGTATTTTTAGTAGAGACGGGGTTTCGCCATGTTGCCCAGGCTGATCTTAAACTCCTGGACTCAAGCGACTCGCTTCAGCCTCCCAAAGTGCTGGGATTACAGGTGTCAGCCACTGTGCCCAGCCAAAAAGGGAACTCTTATATACTGTTGGTGGGAATGTAAATTAATAAATTAGCCAATATGGAAATCAGTATTTAGATTCCTCAAAAAAAAACTAAAAATAGAAAACCATATTATCCAGCAATACCACTACTGGGTATCTATTCAAAGGAAAGGAAATCAGTATGTCCAAGGATATCTGCACTACCATGTTTATTTCAGCACTATTCACAATAGTGAAGATGTGGAATCTACCTAACTGTCCATCAACAGACAAATGGATAAAGAAAATGTGGTACATATACCCAGTGGAATACTATTCAGCATAAAAAGAATGAAATCCTGTCATTTGTGGCAACATGGATGAGCCTAAAGCATATTATATTAAGTGAAATAAACCAGGCACAGAAAGTGAAATATTGTATGTTCTCACTCATGTAGAAGCTAAAAATGTTGAGACAGAAATAGAGAACAGTGGTTTCTAGAGGCTGGAAAGTGTAGGGGGAGGGAAGGATAATAACAGATATTGAAATTATAGCTAGATAGCAGAATAAGTTCTAGTGTTCTATATCACTGCAGACTGACTATATTTATAATTTATTGTATATTTTCAAATAACCAGAAGAGATAATTTTTAATGTTCTCAGCACATGAGGAAAAATGTGTTTGCAGTGAAGAATACATTAATACCTTGATTTAATCATTACACATTGTATACATGTATCAAAATATCACACTGTATTCCATAAATATGTACAATTATATGTCCATTAAAAATAACATGAAAAACTATATAAATTGAATCTTATGGCTATGATACAACATGCATTTTTTTAGTTGGCTTCTTTCACTCAACATTATGTTTTTGTAATTCATTTATGTGACGTATCAGCAGTTCATTCCCTTTTATTGTGTGTGATAATTCATTGTATGGCTATATTGTGGTTTTTAAAATCCATTCTACTGTTGATGGAAATTTGGATTGTTTCCAGTTTTGGGATATAAAAATAATGTGGCTGTAAGCATTCTTATATTTGTCTTTTGATACCCATATTTATGCATTT
This sequence comes from Pan paniscus, assembly GCF_029289425.2. NCBI lineage: Eukaryota > Metazoa > Chordata > Mammalia > Primates > Hominidae > Pan > Pan paniscus. Next base: position 106,368,997 of record NC_073272.2, read on the forward strand.
CTTTTGGGTATATATTTAAATATCTGGAAGTGAAATTGCTACATCAATAGAGTATGTATATGTTCAGCTTTGATAGATGCGGCTAAATAATGTTCCAAGTGGCTGTGCCAATTAATACTCCAATCAGTCATAAATAAGAGTTCTGATATCTGTATATCCTCACCAACACTTGGTATCGTCTATCTTTTTTCATCTTAGCCAGTCTGGTGGGTGTAAAATAGTATCTCATTGCAGTTTTAATTTGCATTTTTCTAATTATTTTTTAAAGTAAACTTTACTGAAGTATAATTTACACAGAGTTAAGGCACTCATTTAAAGTAAACATTTTGACAAAATGTATAATGTATGATTTTTACAAAATGTATACACCCGTGTAACCAACCACACCACAATCAAGATATAGAATATTTCCATCACCCTGAAAGTTCCCTTGTTCCAGGTCAACCTCCCCTACCCTCATGAGGTTCCAGGTAACCTCTGATCTTTTTTCTGTCATTATAGATTTATCTTTTCTAGAGTTTTATAAAAACTGAGTCATACACTAAGTTTTTCTGCCTGCCATTTCTGGCATAATGTTTGTGAGAATCATCCATGCCCATATCAGAAGTTTATTCCTTTTAGTGTTCCATTAGTATAAATATACCACAATTTGTATATTCATTCACCTTTTGATTGTCATTTGGGTTGTACTCAGTTTCGGGCAATTATGAATAATGTTGTTAGGAACAGTTGCTTACAAGTCTTTGTGTAAACATATTTTCATTTCTATAGGGTAAATATTCAGGAATGAAAATGTTGGGACATATTTTTTAACTTCCTAGGGAACGTCCAAACTGTTTCTTAGATTAATGTACCATTTTGCATTCCTGCCAGCGGTATATGTGAGCTCCAGTTGTTCCACATTCTCACCAGCACTTGGCATTTTAAAAAGTTTGTCTTTTTAAATTTTGGCCATTCTAGAGGGTATGTAGAGTATTTCATATTGTAGTGTTAATTTGCATTTCACTGATGGCTAATGAAGTCCAATGTCACTTAATGTACTTATAGATGTTTCTTTTATCATCTTTTGTGAAGTCTGTTAAAATCTTTCACTGATTAAAAATATTTAAATCAATTTTATTGAGAGATAATGCATAGATAATGAAATTTTACCAATTTTAAACAGTTTGAGGAGTTTGGAAAAAAGTATACACTCATACAACCGCCACTCCAATCAAGATATAGAACATTTCCATCAGTTTAAAAAGTTCCCTCGGGCCCCTTTGAGGCAATCTCCTCCTTCCACTCCTCACCCTTGGCAACATTGAACTGCTTCCTATCACTGTAGTTTTGGCTTTTCTATACTATCATATAAATGGAATCATACAATATGTAGCATTGTTTTATTTTATAAGATGTTATTTTTATTGTTCATATACTTGTAAAAATAGCTTTTTTGAGATACAATTTATGTACCACAAAATTCATCCTTTTTTGTTTGTTTTTGTTTTTTGTTTGTTTGTTTTTTATTTTTGAGACAGTGTCTCACTCTCTCACCCAGGCTGGAGTGCAGTGGCATGTTCATGGCTTACTGCAGCCTTGAATTCCTAGGCTTAAGCAACCCTCCTGCCTCAGCCTCCCAAGTAGCTGGGACTATGGGTGCATGCCACCATGCCCAGCTAATTTTTAAATCTTTTGTAGAGATGGGGTCTTGTTCTGTTGCCCTGGCTGGTCTCAAACTCCTGACCTCATATGCTCCTCCCGTGTCAGATCCCAAAGTGCTGAGATGACAGATGTTAGCCACTGTGCCCAATGCAAACCCACCCACTTTTAAATGTAAAATTCAATGATTTTTAAGTAAATTTACAGTTTTACAACCATCACCAAAATCCAAATTTAGAACATTTCCATCACTCCAAAGAGAGCTCCCAATCCTCATTCCCATTCCTGGCCCAGGTAACCACTAATCTACTGTCTACCTTTTGTAATTTGCTTTTTCTGTACAGTGAATATAAATGGAATCATAAAACATTTGGTCTTTGCATGTGGCTACGTTTACATATAATGTTTCTGAGGCTATTCCTGTTGTAGCCAAGTATCAGCAGTTAGTTCCTTTTCATTGCTGAGTTTTTTTCCATTTTATGGATATATTGCAATCTATATATTCATTCAACAATTGATGAACATTTGGATTGTTTTCATCTTTTTGCTATTATCAATAATGCTGCTGTGAACATTCATGATATGTTTTTGTGTGGACATGATTTAATTTCTCTTGGATATATACCTAGGAGTGAGATTGCTGCGTCATATGGTAACTCTATGTCTAACATTTTAAAGACCTGCCAAATTGTTTTCCAAAGTGAATGAACCATTTTACATTCCCACCAGCAGTGTATGAGGTTTCCATTTTCTCCACATCCTTGCCAACACTTGTTATTGTCTGTCTTTTTATGTAACCATCCTAGTAGGTATCTAGTGGTATCTCATTGCAGTTTTAATTTGTATTTCCCCAATGTGAGCATCTTTTTATGTTCTTATTACATATTATTGGATGAATTGTGTCCCCTCCAAATTTATATGTTGAAGTCCCAACCCCCAGTAACTCAGAATGTGACCATATTTGAGATAGGGCCTTCAAAATTGTTATTAAGTTAAAATGAGACCATTAGATTAGGGTGTTAATCCAATATAAGTGGTGTCCTTATAAGAAGAGGTGGATATACCAGGGGCACGTTTGTACAGAAAGACAATCATAAGAAAAGGCAGCAAGAATGGCCATCTACAAGCCATCTACAAGAGAGGCCTCACAATGAAATCAACACTACTGACACCTTGATCTTGGACTTCTAGTCTCCAGAACTGTAAGCAAATTAATTTCTGTTGTTTAAGCCACACAGTCTGTGGTATTTTGTTATGGGAGCCCTAGCAAATGAATACAGCTAATGATGTTGAACATCTTTTCACATGCTTATTCACTATGGATATATCCTCTCTGGAAAAATATTTGTTCATGTCTTTGGCCAATTTTCTAATTGAATTGTTTTGGGTTCTTTATTGTTGAGTTTTAAAAGTTCTTTTTCTATTCTAGATGTGAGTCCTTTGTCAGTTATATGGTTTGCAAATATTTTCTCCTAGTCTCTAGCTTGTCTTTCTGTCTAATTCACAGGACATTTCACAGAGCACAGGTTTTTAATTTTAATGAGATCTAATTTATCAATTTTTCTTATATAGTATCATGATATTGGTATCAAGTCTAGAAATCTTTGCCTAGTTGTAGATACCACAGATTTTCTGCTATAGCTTTCTCTAAAAGTTTCATAATTTCACATTTTACATTTGTTTATAATCCATTTTGAGTTAATTTTTGTATAAGATGTGAGGTTTAGATCAAGGTTCATTTTTTATTTTTGTCTCTGCCTGTCTGATTGTTCCAGCACCATTTTTTGAAATGGCTGCTTTTAGGTCTTTGATAAAAATCAATTTTGCATATGTGTGTGAGGATATTCACCTTAATTTTACAAAGATATTTTTACTGGATATCAAGTTCTAGATTACTTTTTTGCTTTTATTTTTTTTAATTTTCCAGCACTTTGATAAGCTCATTCTTTTGTCTTTGGCTTTTATTGGTTCTCTAAGGTGTCAGTTTTATTGTTGCACTTTTGAAGTTAATATGTCTTCTTTTTTTCCTCCAACTGTCTTAACCCTTAACTTTAAAGTCTAAAAACAATGAAAGCCCTTTAAGGAACATTTAGAAAAAAAGAGGAAATAAAGTAAAATCACATCTAATGTCATCAGCCTAGCACAACCGCAGATTTGCACTTCTGGATACTAAACATTTTAAAGAGGGTTCATTATTCAATCCCCTGTCTATTTCTTTATTTTTAATCCTACTGTCATTTTTCCCCCCTTGTGAGATGGGATCTCACTCTGTCGCCCAGGCTGGAGTGCAGTGGTGTGATCTTGGCTCACTGCAACCTCCGCCTTCTGGGTTCAAGCCATTTTCCTGCCTCAGCCTCTCAAGTAGCTGGGATTACAGGCTCCTGCCACCATGCCTGGCTAATTTTTGTATTTTTAGTAGAGAGGGGGTTTTGCTATGTTGGCCAGGCTGTTCTTGAACTCCTGACCTCAAGTGATCCGTGGCCTCCCAAAGTGCTGGGATTACAGGCATGAGCCACCATGCCCAGTCTAATCCTACTGCCTTCTATTTGGTTAAAGTTGTGGAGTCTCCAGCTGCATGCAATTTTATTGGACTCATAAAAATAGATATAAGGAAGCATTGCAAACATCTACATTTATGATTCTTACCTTCTATTCAGATAGGAAGAGCAAAATTTTCATTTCTACTAACTCCTCATGAGCCTATGTATGGTTTTCCATATATCTAATAGGGGAAGAGTCCACAAAAAGTGTATAATATTTACATAAAAACTAGTATCTTCACCCTTCCTTTTCTTAAAAGTAAAAAGAAACTCTCCTACCTTTGATCATTTTATTTGTATTCCCATGACTCTATCTTCATTTTACTTTTTATGTTTCAGCAAACATTTTGGTCAGTTGGAATTTTGCCTACCATTTTTGGTGGTGTTCTTGTGCCTGGAATTATTCTCTTATGGATTATTTGTAAGTTTTTCCACTATTTTAGAGAAAAAAAACCTGAAAATTTCCCTCTACCTTTTTGGAGTTTAAATAGTATGAATCCTTAAAGTTGTTTGTAGGGAAAAAAAAAAGTCAATTTTACTAACATGCTGAGTGCCTTCAGAGTGAAATAATATGTAGCTGGGTGCAGTGGCTCACGCCTGTAATCCCAGCATTTTGGGAGGCTGAGGCAGGCAGATCACTTGAGGTCAGGAGTTCAAGACCACCCTGGCCAACATGAAACCCCGTCTCTACTAAAAATACAAAAATTAGCTGGGCATGCTGGCGCTCGCCTGGACATTTTCTGGAGTTATATAAAACATAAGAATTGCTTGCCCCCTTGAGATGGAGGTTGCAGTGAGTCGAGATTGCGCCACTGCACTCCAGCCTGGGCAACAGAGTGAGACTGTCTCAAAAAAAGAAAAAAAAGAATGAAATAATATGTTCATGTTACTCAAATGCACAAGCAGCCTAGCCTCGGAGAAATAATGTGAACTTCAGATTTTGTAAGCTATTGCCAATGGCAACCACCAAATGTCACCACTCTCAGTAATTCAGGCAAAGTTACTGCTCCCACATTTACAGTTTCACATACAGGGCCTCTTGGAAAACTGCCCCAAGTTGATTAGGAAATGGGGTATCCAGGAAAGGTGGGCAGACAAAAACTATTTCTACTACCTTTTTAAGTGAAGCCATGAGGTTTAGCTTCTCTAGCAATTTGCATGAATGACTTCTATGAAGATCGCCAAGGGTTTCTCCCAGAAATTTATAGCGCTTGTGTCTGCATTTTGAAAGGCAGACTATTATCCTGAAGTTCTTTTCACAGTGCTTATAAAATACAACTTTATGTAACATTTTACAGTTTTCTGAGTGGTTTAATCATATAACTATATACTGGAACCTCATTCCCAAAAACCTGCGAGGTTGATAGGCTAAAGGTTACCCCATTTTAGAGATGAGAAAATTAAATCACTTATCCAACGTATTAGAGGACTGAACAAGTAATAAATGACAGAACTAAACAAGTACCTGAGTCAGTCTCCTGATGCTTGGTGCCCTTTCCTTCCCAGCACACTGCCCCCATCTCAGAAGATATTAAATATCCACTCAAAAAATCTGCTAAGTTTACAAAGAATAGCTTTTTATTTCAGGGCTTTCTTACACGTGGAAATTGTCAACAGTTTTCCAAGAACGTTTTGGTACTCAAGTTTCTATGGTTGTGTTTGAGAAGGGGGAAATTTGACTGTTAGTCCAAGGCAAAGCTCCTACTCCCAGGCTAACGATTTCATTACATGGGCAGGTCACGTCTCGGTATCCGTGCAAGAGTTACACACTACTGAAAGCTCAATATAAAATTTGATTTTCAATTGGATGTACTCCCAAAATCCTCGAGAAATCAGTGGAAGGTGAGGAAATTGAACACGTGCATCCTTTCTGCCCAGTGTAGACATAGGCTGGGACAAGACTTTGACCTTGGGCAAACCTTCCTAGATGTTGTGGGTTCAAGTTGGAGTTTTTATTCCTGAATTCCTGAATCTTACCCTTCTCCTCAACCCTTCCCACCAAGAAAAGTATATGTATAATGAGCAATAGTAGAATAGTAAGCAAAGTATTTATTAATAAACGCTTGATCTGAGAATTCAGCATAGGCTTGGTAACCTTGTTCTCCTCTTTCTGTTGCAGGGTTCTTTGGTTTAAAAAAATTGATTGGAAAGTGCAGCTTAAGCTACTCCCTTCACTCTGAATCTGAGAAGCTAAAGTCCTCAGAACAAATTTGGCCTGACCCAATCATCCAGCAGCAAGTGGAACCGGCTATCTAGTCACAGATGTGTATGATTCTTTTCACTGTAATGACCTGAGTCACTGGTGAGCTGTGGCCCAATGATTGGCCTCAGACCAATGAGATTGGAAACTCCCATGCAGGAAGAGCAAAGGTGCCCGAAATTGCAGGTGAAAGTATTTTCTATCACCACGGACCAAGGCTGAAGCACGGAGAGAGGGTTAAAAATGTTTTGCTTCCCTAATATTAGAGAGGGAGTACACTTGCTGTTCCACATATGTCTATTGGGGAGAGATTGATTTCAATGTTGGCTCCCGCTCTCGAGTTGCCATGGTGATGAGCAAGTAAAAATCAAGTGATAGCAGAAAGAAAAATTCAGTGCCACCCAGAGATCCAACACTCAAGAAGGAAGTAACAAGCTTCCCCTCTGAGCAGAACCAAGCTTGCCAGTGTCACATGGGGGCTAGGGAGAGGGTGTTTGGGCTCTATGATTTGTTATCTCAGCAGTGCTCATTTTGTCACCAGTGTGTTAGAATGAGAAAACACGGCCACTGCTACTGACAGTCAAGCCTGCATCCTCTGCCCCCAAAGTAATATCAAATGACACTGAGAGCTTTGAGTTATTATCGTACTGCTTCTCTCAGTGCCTACAAACAGATGCTGCCATCAGGACCCATGCTGCTGACACGCATCAACACCTCCCAATTTTTGTGCTAACTAGGGACAAGGCTGCCCTTCTGAAACACTGATGGTTATGTCCAACACAAAAAGAGTGGCTAAGTCAAGCTGGCTGTGAGTACAGGATAGCAGCTAATTCTTTAGCAGTGCATGCAGCTTGGCTGAAAAGATAATGTTCACCTCTCTGCAAACCCATCATCTAACATTTAATTGTATTCTTTGCATGTTTCGGAGATGTAGCTGTCTTGGGTCACCAGTCCTGGCAACATGGCACCACTTCTTATAGGTGAAGAATCATAGTTTGATAGTTTCCTGGAGATACAACCTTGGCCTCAGTAGAAGCAGGAGATTGGTGTCAAAGTGTAGTGGTGTGGCCTTCAAAAGAAAGTTCTGTCCTGGATTACAAGTGCTTCATATTTAGTCAGAGCTTAAGGCCCTGGACGATTGCAAGGGTTGGTAGAAAGCACTGGACTCAACATCGAGATTCTGGAGGTTCTTCCTGACTCCTGCACTGACTTGCTATGCAACCTTGAGCAAGTCATTTCCCATGTCATCATCTTCAATATCCTCATTTAAAAATGTTACCGGGTACAGTGGCTCATGCCTGTAATCCAATTTGGAAGGCTGAAGTAGAAGGATTGCTTGAGCCCAGGAGTTCAAGACCAGCTTGGACAACAAAATGAGACCACTGTCTCTATTTAAAAAAAAAAAAAAAAAACAGCAGAGCATGATGGCACACGCCAGCAGTCCTAGTTACTCAGGAGGCTGAGGTGGAAGTATTGTTTGAACCCAGGAGTTTGAGGCTGCAGTGAGCTATGATTGAGCCACTACTCTCCAGCCTGGGTGACAGTGAGACCCCGTATCTAAAACAAAATGAAAAAAAATGAGAGTACTGGGAGTATTAAGAGATTCAAATGAGATCACGGAGGTAAAGTTGCTTTGAAACACAGAAAGAGCGTAGCACCTGTGTAAAGCAAGCTTATTAACATTCCCAGAATATTGAAGGACAAAGATGTGCAGTCCAAGATTCTTGAAAGTGTGCATGGAGAAAAGCAAGTATCTTAGCCCATGTCTTTCCCATAAGCTTCAGGGGAGTGTGTTGACAGTAATTGGGGCACCAGGGTTTAGTAGAGCTAGATAGATAGTGTATTAGTCTGTTCTCATGCTGCTAATAGAGACATACCCAAGACTGGGTAATTTATAGGAAAGAGGTTTAATTGACTCACAGTTCCCCAGGGATGGGGAGGCCTCAGGAAACTTAGGATCATGATGGAAGGAGAAGCAAACAAGTCTTTGTTCACATGGCAGCAGCAAGGATAACTGCCAAGCAAATTGGGGAAAAACCCCTAATAAAACCATTAGCTCTTCTGAGAACTCACTATCATGAGAACAGCAGCATGAGGTAACCGCCCCCATGATTCAGTTACCTCCCACCAGGTCCCTCCCCATGACATGTGGGGATTATGGGAACTACAATTCAACTTGAGATTGGGGGCAGGGGGGACACAGCCAAACCATATCAGATGGGAAAGGCAAGGGAAGTCAAAGTGGTGACGACTATTATGATAGCATGTGTCAAAAAAGAACAATTATTAGATGTGTATACATTCATATATACACCTATGCACAATGTATAGTAGTGTGTGTACATGTATATATAAATATATATGCATGTCTCTATCACATCTGTAATGTGCCAAGTACTCTGCCAGCCCCTTACATATGCTGTCTCATTTAATTCTTACATTAACCCTGTTAAAATGGTATTATTATCATTCCTATTTTATACATGAAGAAACTAAGGCTTAGAGACATTTTCTCATGGTCACTTAGCTAACAAGGAGTCGAGCCAGTATTTGAACCCAGGTTTGGTTTAAATCCAGAGTCTGTCCCTATAACCACCAGGTACAAAACAGTGCTGGCCATAGAATCCTCTGGATGGATGAGCCCCGCTCATCCTGGGCTTTGTGCTGTAGGTTTAGAGCTCAGCCACTAGAGGGGGCTGCCTGTCTTGCTGTTAGCGAAAACGAATTGAATCGCTAGGGACTTGGAGGCCGCTGTTCTCTCCCTTGGATGGAAGACTTCTAGAAAAACCCAGAGCCTGACTCCAGCTGGTTCCTGGTCTCTCCCTCAACCTCTTTTAATTCACACTTGGTCCCAGGCCTCAAGGTGTCCCCAGTGATGGGGATAGCAATGCCTTTTTGTGACAGTTTACACACTTCTTTCCCCGTAGGCTGCAGGAGGCCAGGGTGAGCTGCCTGCCCTAAGGGACTTTCAGGGCTTCTCTGGGGGAATAAGGAGGAGGGAAGGAGGAGCCTAGTACTTAAGAGCCAGGACTCTGTAGTCGCACTGTCCTGTTCTACCCCAGCTTCCCACTCATTGCCTGTGCTACTAACAGGTCACTTCACTTCTCTGAGTCCCAGTTTCTTATCTGTAAACATTAGGATGCCCCACCACCACCACCACCCAGTTCAGGATAAAGTGTGTGTGGTGCCAAGCACAGTGCCTGGGATAGAACGGGAGAGCTCAGCAATTGGTAGTTCCTCCCACTTTTCAGCCAGAGTGAGACATGCCCAGCCAGGGCCCATTCCACTCTGAGGCAGCACAGCACCGAGGGGCAGGAACAGAATTCCCTCATCCCCCTCTCACCCCTGGTAGCCCTGTGCCCACAGCCCAGGTGCTGTGAGAGCCTGCCACTGCCGGGCAGGAGGTCCCCAAACATTCCTCCCTCAGTGACACCTTTCAGAGGCCCTCAGTGTTTCCTGGCCCCTGGCCCAGAGTTCTTCATATCCTCTGACTCACTTCCCTGCAGCCAGAACTTAAATCTTTTCTCCCTTGCCCTCCCACAGATTTAATCCTTCAGCAAACCCTGTTGATTCCACCTCCTGAAAGCACAGGGCTCTGGAGTCAGGCAGCCCTGAACTCTAGTTCTGCCACTTACCATTAATGTAACCTGGAGCAATTGCTGTCATCTCTCAAATCTTGGATCGGTCATTTATTAATTACGTGACCTTAAGATTCCTTAACCTCTCTGAACCTCAGTTTCCTCATCCATAAAACAAGGAAAATAATAGTGCTTGAGTTTTAGGGTTGCCATAAGGATTCAATGAGGTAAAATGTGTAAAAAGCCTGACGCTTAGAAGGTGCCACAATTTACCAACTGTGTGATTTGGGGCAAGTTTTAAAAACCACTCTAAGCCTCAGTTTTCCCAACTGTACCTATCCTTCAAAGTTGTTGTATTAAAGGAGTTAATCCATGTAAGGTTCATAACAAGAATTCCAGAATTATCAGCTGTTCTAACTCTTATCCTCCTAGGTATCCTATTGTCTAGTCTTCTCTGGACAGGGAAAGCCCCACTCCCACACCTGTGGGTGTCACCACCTCCTACTCCCCCGCCCCCCTGCCACCCCGCACTGTGCCTTTATGGCTCTCTAGTGGACAGACAGTTCATCTCCTCTCTTCTCCAGTCTCCTGTTGTAAACTGGTGACCTGACTTCACTGTTTCACTTGTCATGGCCTGGTGTTGGTTCCTGTATTTTTTACTTAATCACTGCTGACAAGGCTTGTAGCATCTTCCATGCAGGCACACAAACCCAGGCACAGAAACCCAGCTAACTCTTAGTTTTCTCATTAATAAGTGGGGATAATAATAGTCTCTAGGACTGTTGCGATTACAAGCACCACAAAAGATGATGGGTGTAACGTCAGTAGCAAGTGCTGTGGCACCCGCTGTCAGAGCAGTCATTCCTTGTTGGCTTTCTGTATCTGGGTTTCTGTGTTTCCATGGAGGTTGTCACGAGCCTTGCCAGCCAGGGGATAAACCAAAAACACAGGAACCAACACCATGTTCCTGATAGGCCAAAACAGTGGATTCAGGTCTGCTAACAACCTTATTTGGGACGGGGATTGGCCACCATTTGGCAAAAGGGAAGTGGGGAGGAAAGGAGACAATGTATCTACCCACTAGATGGGTCACACAGGCACAGTTTTGAGGAGGGGGTGAGAGGTGAGGGTTTGTAACACCCACTGGGTAGGCAGAGGGCTTTCCGTGCTGAGGCAAAGGAGAATAGGTGACTATTTTAATGAGCATGTGCTGTGTGGGGAAGAGGTGTGATACAATAAAGAACTACAGTCAGGAGTTCAAGACCTGCCTGGCCAACATAATGAAACCCCATCTCTACTAAAAATACAAAAATTAACTGGGCGTGGTGGTGCACACCTGTAATTCCAGCTGCTTGGGAGGCTAAGGCAGGAGAATTGCTTGAGCCTGGGAAGCGGAGGTTGCAGTGAGCCAAGTGCCACTGCACTCCAGTCTGGGCAACAGAGTGAGACCCTGTCTCAAAAAACAAACAAACAAACAAAAAACTATAGAGGTTGTAGTGAAAGGGTTAAGAGCAGAGAGCTGACCTTGACACTTGAGGGGAGTGGGCCTATGATTTGAGCCAGCATGCAGCAGAAAAGGCATTTGAACCCATGTTCATCTGCTTCCAAAGCCCATGCTCTTAATCATTACAACATTAAGGGCTGGCACATAGTAAGTGCTCAATAAGTATTGTTTAATGAAGGCATTCATAGTGCTGCCTCTTTCTGAAAAGTTTTCTCCCTCCATTACTACTCATGCCCATCCTTCAAAGCCCAGCTCAAATGCAGCCTCACCCCAACAGATGTGTTCTCTCACTGCTGCAACAAGGTGGGAGAAACAGGAGGAAATCAGTGCTAGGATGGGGAAGTGCTGGGACACTAGGATGGGCCAGCCAGATGGAGCTGGAGGAAGGACTCTTGAGTTTTGCACAGAGATTTTTCTCCTGAGTTTGTGCACTGGAGTTGAAGTTGGTACAAGGATTGGAAACGCCCATAACAAAGTAACTCATACTGAGCTCTGATTAGTCAGAACAGTGAATTCCAATGACTTAGCAACCATGTATGGGGAAGAGGACTGGAAGCCATTTCAGGACAGGGGACGGAGAGGACAGCGAGACAAAATGTCTGCCCAGTAAACAACAGCACATGTGCAGTAAGGAGGGCAGGGTTGGAAAATGAGAAGAGCCTATTCTGAGTTACGAATTACTGCTCCAAGGGTTTTAGGGTCTTTAAATCCCTGAGGATTTAGGGATTTGTAATACTATGCTATATAATACCTTAAAACCAAGGATATTGGGATTCCAAGGATTTTAAATCCCTATAACCTATGGTATAAGGATTCGAGCAATTTTTGAGCTGTGAAATGCTGGGTGCTTAGGACCCAAAACAAGGATTTTAAACAGAACACTGGACATTTTGAAGTACTAATTAATCTCCCTTCTACTTCAAATCAATCCTGGTTTAACCCTTGGAACAGTGGTTTCCAAATTGTGTTTTCCACAGTCTAGGGATCCTTGAAAGTGCCTCCCAGAAAGGGGTGGAGACAGCTACTTTACCGGAGAGAAGACACCAGCATAAGAATTCTGGGCACCCCCCATTATGGCTTCCACCAGGATAGCTCCATTTTTATTTGATTTATATATTGGGCTTCTGCATTCAATTCAAAAGAAAGGTTTTCCTGCTAAAGCACAAAAAATACGTTTACAAACCTCTGGCCTTGGAAAAAGGGAGCTAAAACCTGTGGGTTACCATTTGAATGTAGACAGTGGTCCAGGGAGCCACACGTCGCCTCTATTGTTGTTTTGTTTTTTTTGGGGGGGGGCGGTTTCTTTCTTTCTTTGTTTTTTTCATTTTGGAATAAACACTGAAAAGATGCTTTTACCGGTAAACCATCAAATGGTGCCAGGAAGATCAAGTGGTGATAACTGACAAATCAGTTATTAGTTGAGTAAATCATCATTAGCTGACTCTGGCCTATAAGATCATTTCCTTTATAAAATTAGCAATAGCAGCTACTAAGACTACTATTATTATGACTACTACCATTTATTGAGGGTTTGTACTATGTGCCAGGGGGCATGCTAAGTACTTTACATATATCATTTAATCCTCACAATAACTCTGAAAGGAAGTATTATTAGCCCCATTTTACAGACGAGGAGACTGAGACTCAGAGTGGATAAGTAACTGGCCCAAGGTCATACTGCTAGCACATGGTAGATTCCACTTTACTTACAAACAGAAACAGAATGGACTAAAAGAATTAATGTAGTCAAAGGTCAACTGCCTGGAAGCCTTAATTAAAGAACAAGGTTAAATTTTGACCAATAGATGGCACCAGTGTGTGAGTTTGGTGGCTTACTCAAGGTTGTGTCCAATGCAGGGAAGTCCCAGCTAGGGCTCAGAACTGAAGCAGCCTGTCTCATGTTGAGGGAGAAGGAAAAGAAAGATGGTCATCGTTTTGCTCCTGAATGAAATGACATTACCCTTTTCCCTTTGTAGCTAAACCAGGAAGCTAGCAAGTTGGGGGAACAATGGTGGTTCCACCAAGAGCTACTTTCAGAAGATTTGAGAATCTTTTCTCTTTCAACATTTCCTGAGCACCTCCTTTGTGCCAGGCAGTGTTCTGTGCAATGAAGTCATATGGGAATATCAAATACAGCCCCAGGTTACTGTATAGGAAAGGAGGCAAATGCTATGGTAGGGGAGGCTCTGAATGAGTGGGGGCACCCAACCTGGTGCCTGGGATGTCTGGGGAGGCTTCCTACAGCAGGGGTGTCTGAGCTGGTTCTGTTAGATGAATGAGAGTTTCCTAGGCATGCAAAAGTGGAAAGGCATTCCAGACAGGGTTAAGGACACACACAGAGGTGTTAGAAAGCATGCCACATTCAAAGAGAAGCAGTGTAAACTTCAAGAGTTGAGAGATGAGTCTCAAGAGACAGGCAAAACCCAGACAACTGAAAGGCCTAGAATATCAAGTTAAGTACTTGATTTGTGAAGATATAGCACTGTGTGTGTGTGTGTGTGTGTGTGTGTGTGTGTGTGTGGTGTGAACAAATGTATTTTTGTGAGTAGAGAAGCCACAGGTTCTCAAGGGGATCTGTGACCAAAAAAAAAAAAAAAAAAAAGATAAGCCCAAAAGTGTTGGCAAAGTCATGATGTGGTCTAATCTGGTTGTCAGTGTGGAAGATGAATCACAAAGGGACAGCTGGCGGCCAAAAAAAAAAAAAATTTTAGTCGAAGAGTAATTGGAGCAAGGGTAAGCATGAGGGTCTGAGCTGTGGTAAATATAAAGGGAATTGAGGAAAAAAATTGCTAGGTCCTAGTAGCCCTCCTCCCCACATGCACACAGCCATCTCTGAGGCTCAAATGAGGCTGCACCTGTCACATTTCCCCTCTAACCTGCATCCCTACTCCCAACTTACAAGCTGCCCTTTGGGGCCTTTTTGTTCCCTTTCCAAGCCATCCTTGAAGTTTAATCAAGTCTGATTTCACAATTGATGGAGAGGGCCTGGCCCCATGCTGGGTCCCCAGCCCTACAACCCCATGAAGAAAAACTTGTCAACTGACCTCAGGTAGGAAAAGCAATGAATTGGCCTTGAGCTGGTCTCTGACCCTCTGCCCATGGCTTCACAATATGGGCAGAGTTCAGTTAAGAAATCAGCACAGTTCCAAGAAAAAGGAAAACACCATCCAGTTTATTTTTCTCCTGATTCATCTCATGCCAACACACAGACTTCAATGGACAGCAGGAAAATTGGGGGGCATCCCCAGAGCAAGCCGATTCTCTACACACTGCCTTCCCTTCCTGTAAGACTCATCAAAAAGGCACCCCAACCTTGCATGGATCTGCTGTTGGTATTCCTTGGGGTGAAGCCAGAAGTCAGGCTTTCCACAGAGAGACGGGACTACATGGCCACCTGGGAAGGCTAGGGAGTCAAAGGGCCTGAGGAGTGACTACTTCCCTCCACAAGGGCATTCCCTGCCCTGCTCTGCTTCCTGGGGGCTTCAGCAAGCCTTCCTTCTAGAGCTCCTAGAACCCTCCCATGGTCAACACAACAGCAGCCCAGACAATGAGATGCAAGAGGCCTGAGCTCACAGGCCATTCAGGTAAGCCAGGGTGAGCTGGGCAGCTAGATGACCCAATTTTCAGTCCAGAAAGCTCTATCTGCTGGACTAATACTCCCGGCTAACTGATGTCTGTGAAAACTTGCCAGACAAACTGAACCCCAATCAGACTCTGGCTGCCTCCATTTGGATAGGTTAGGGGTGAGGAAGGGGGATGAGCTGTGGCGCTGTAGGGTATGGACCCTGGTACCCTCACACACCCTTCTGGCCCCTTTTCATTGGCCTCCTAATTCTCTTCTTCATCCTCCTGCTCTTCATCTTCCTCTTCTTCTTCGCTGTCTGAGTCCTCGTATAGGTTGATGGTTGCCTGGACAGGAAAGTTCTGCAGTAAAATCTCCCCAGCACTGTACAGATAGTCGAAGGAGCGGGATTTAGGCCAGAAGAGCCTGTGGACAGAGAAGAAACATGGCCCCTAACAGGTGTCATATGTGCAGAGGGGCCAGTAGGGCCAAGAAAGAAGCTGGCCCCTAAACCCCTTCTCTTGGCTGCAACAATGAGGTCAGAGGGAAAGGAAGAAAGAAAGTTTTGTAACAGAACCTTCTGCATTGTTACAAAGTGGCCCCACGCAGGAAGGTAACCCCTTATGGACCTATAGTGGTTGGGTCGGGGGCCAGCCCCAGCATCTGTCACTTATGGCTCTGACTCCACCTGCTACCTACCCCAGAAAGCTTCTAGCCAAGAATTCTCCAGCCCTATGGCCCCATCTCCTTCCACTGAGGATTATTTCACTGACCCATCCATGGGGGATCATTCTTGGGCATCGTTAACAATGCCTCCAGAAAAGACAGCCTTGGCAAAGTCCCTTAACCTCTCTGGGCTCCAGTTTTCTCTCCTATGAAACAGCGATCATAGATAGCAATTCCTCCCCTCTCCTGCTTCACAAGACCTTTGTGAAGATTCAAAGAGCTAATGGATCTATGTCAAGTTTGGAGCTTCATGCCAGAAGCTTACCTGACAGGGTGATGGAAGTTGGATTCAGCCTTGGTGACCTCAGCAGCCGTTGCCCCACCAGCAGCCTGTCCAAAGCAAAAGCTAGCATGTGGCTCAAAGTACATGGCTAGATAACTTCCTCCTCTGTACTAGAGGTCAGAAAGCTGCAGGTAAAATGATCTTGAAGAGACCTTAGACATCTCTGGGACCCAGCAACCCCCAATACCCGCCCCTCAACAAGGGGTCTCTCTTGGTTCTGGTTGAAAAACAAGCAGACAGAGTCCTGCGGGTTGTTTGCTTCCCTGCCTCTGTTCCAGCACCTGTTTGGAGGCTCTCCAGGGGACAGTGTTCTACTGGAGCAGCAAAGATTCAGGGAGATCGGGTGGGTGGGAGAGCACTGGAGTAAGGTGCCAGGAGACGAGGCCTCAAGCACCAGCACTGCCACACACTGGCTGTGGGGCCTGCCCAGATCCCTTGCCCACTCTGAGCTTTGGTCTCCTCATCTTTCCAATTGTCACAGAAAGCTTGGATCTGCTCTCTGTTGGAATCAAATGTTGGCAAAACTGTGAGGATGCTATCTCAGATCTGCACCTTTGGACTGAGGTCAGGGGCTCTCTGGGAAGTGACCTGGTCACTGTTAATGCATGTGGCTGCATGTGAACACACGTCACAAGGGCTCGAACTCACCAAATCCACCAGCTTCGTCATCTGCCTTGGGGAGTCATTTGTGGAAGACAGCCAGGGCCTCCAGAGACAAGTTCCTCTGGGACAAAGAGGAGAGATCAATCCGTAGAGGAAGAGACTGAAAGGTGGGCTCCCTGAGATAACAAGAGACCTCCCAAAAGCTTGGCTCAGGTGCCATCTGCTCCAGGAAGCCTTTCCTAAGGCTCCTGAGCCCATTCCAGGACAGATGTCCCTCCTCTCGGCTTCAGCAATGTTATTATTGCTTTTATCATGCTGTTTTGTAATTGTCTATTTACTTGTCTTTGGGCTTCTTAAGCTCAAAGATATGCTCAATCGTATCTGAATCCTCAACACCTAGTACAATGTCTGGTACACAGTAGCTGTTTCAGTAAATGTTTGTTG
Organism: Pan paniscus; assembly: GCF_029289425.2. Lineage (NCBI taxonomy): Eukaryota > Metazoa > Chordata > Mammalia > Primates > Hominidae > Pan > Pan paniscus. Next base: position 106,386,078 of record NC_073272.2, read on the forward strand.
AAGACTAAATGTTTGGAGTAATGAGTGGGGGCTAGATGGAAAATATCTTGCCTCCTACTTCCTGCTCCAAGAAGTAGAACTCAGAGCTCTACCATCTTCCTGGGCTGAGGAAGAGGGCCAGAAATGTTCCTGGGTCCACTGCTTCCCCACTGGACTTGCAGAGGTAGGAAAAAAGCAAATGGAAATCTTATGGCGTGGTCAGGAAAAAGACAATGTCCCAGTCAAGGGCCTCTTTAGACTTTGGTCCTCTTTCCCCAAACTCCCCACCCCCACAGTCTAGATTGTGTTAAGCCCAGGTTTCATGGCAGTTCCCCATCCCCCTCAGGGGACTCAGCCACCTGGCCTATGAGGACCTGGCTGCTTCACCTTCAGCTTTGGCAACAGCTGTCCCCAAGTCCCCTCTTGCCACCCAGCGGGATTAGTGAGGTGAAAAGTCAGATGAGATATTCCAGCTAGAGTTGAGGAGGGAGGGCTATGAGGCCATTGCTTTTCCCCTTCACAGAGAACAGGGTGCCCTGGACATCTCATTTTCCTTCCTCTCTCAGGAAGCTCTCAAGCCTAAGTTCAGGTTGCCAAAGGCCAAGCTCAACTTACCTTTCACGCCCATCTACTTCTTGTCCAGAGGAGAGAAGGTGAGATGGGCTTAACAGGCCAGGGAGTGCCAGTGGGGCTTGTGCTAGGTCTGGAGCTAGGGCCAAAGCCAGGGCTGGAACAGGGGTGGCAGCAGCAGCACAGGCAGCAGAGTCCATTCTTAGGGGACCAAAGCCAGTGGGGTCTCCTACTTCCCAGAACCTTCTGCACTCTTTTGGCCTTTCCTGGGAGACCCTTTTATAAGCCCTGCCTGGTCTTATAAATTATTCAGGGAGGACAGGGGTGGGATGACTTGGGAGGGGGACAAAGATTTAGGGAAGGGGCTCAGGGAGGGAAAGCTAGGTTCCTGGGTGTGAAATCTCTCCCAGTTGAATAAACATGGTGTCAGTGGGAGGTGAGGGATTTACTTTGCCTCCAAGTCAGAAAGAAAAACACAGAAGGGGCAAATCGCACACCATTTGTGTGAATTCCCCAGGGAGTAGCAAGGCCTGAGAGGGGAAGGAGAGGAGGTCATTAGCACTCTGAAACCACGGAGATGTCAGGGACAGAGGGCTGAATAGACAGGCCTTTAACTAAGCCAGTTCCTGGCAAGAAGAGACAGCTGACCCCTTTAAGGAGAGTGAGGGACTCACTTGTTATTTCAGCTCAACCTCAGATAGATTTGCCAGGTGGACCTGAATGTAGGGTGACTGCCATTAAGCATATCATCTGGGTTAGGGAAAAAAGGGGCATTCTGGGCAGAGCAGGCCCAGCTGCTTGTTGGGTAAACCTTAAGTCTTCTTTCAATGCCCCTCAGCCCCTTACTGATCAGTTCATTTGTCAAAGTGCCCCCTCCAGCCTCAGCAGTAAGTGGTCCAGTGAAGGAGAGCAGGCAGGATTTCACAGGGCCTCTGGGTGAGATTCCAAACCTCAGAGCTTAGCTTCCAGTTCAGAAGCCAGGGTGCTGGGGAGAGGCAAAGTTCTGCCCGACTACAGAGCTGCCGAAGGACCAGCCCCAGCCCCAGGCCTCAGTTCCCTCATGTAAGAGATGAGGGTGCTGGCCCAGTGGTCTCATAGGACCATGCCAGCCTGAACACTCTCTGACAGGGGCTACATAAATGGGTACTGAACCCGGGCAAGCCCAGAGGCCTGAGCACAGTCCTCAGCCTTAGCCAGCCTTCTGGGCCTTTGCCAGAAAGCTTCTAGTTACAACTACTGGCAGGGACCTTATGCTTCAGAGGTCTCGAAAATATTCCTCCTGACCTCAGTGTCCAGCCCCAGCACAGATTTAGCTTCTTAGATGTTCATCACAGTCTGGTTTGTAATGGTCAAAAATTAGAAACAACTTCAATGTCCAATAATAGGAAACCAGTTACATTAATTAGGGCAAATCCTTGCAACTGAATGCCAAGCAGGTGCTCACAATCATGTTCTGGGAAGTATAATTTTTCAACACAGAAAATGGAAAAAAAATCAGATGGTAAGATAGCATGACTAATTTAAGGGCTCCTCATTTCTCTGTTCACCTACCCCCCATCTTCACCCCACTTCCAATTCTAGTCCCACTATGTTCTTTTCAGCAAAGGAAAATTGAAAACAACCTAAATGTCTCACTTTTAAAAGCTGGTTAGATAAATCATTGGGCAGTTACACAATTTCATATTAAAATTGGCATGGTAGAAGAATGAGGGAAAAGTTAACATATTGAAAGAGTGAAAACAAAATAAGTCTCTAAAATATTACTTAAAGGATGATCCCATTTTGGTAAGAAAAAAGATGTAGAATGGACAGCGTGCAGAGAAAAAATAAGACTGGTGAAAAGAAAGAGTGTTAGGGTTGTCATTTCTGGGAGTAACAGTGGGGTGGATTTTTACTTTATGTTTTTCTGAATTTTCTAAAAAGTTCCACAATGAACTGATATTATTTGAGTAATAAAAAGGAAAGGCACAAAAAATAAAAATAAACCAAGAAAGAAATGTTTATCCATGGAGGAACGAAAGCTGGGGGAAATGACAGATATTTTCAAATATCTGAGGATTAGACTGCAATGAGATTACACTTGTTCTGGGTGACTTCAAAGGGCAGGGCTGAGGCCCATGGCTGGAAGCTACATGGAGACACATTTTGGCTCAATCAAAGGAAAACTTTCTAACAGCTCAGTCACCACCTAACCCAAGGGCCTGGCACGGTCCCGGCCCTCAATAAACAGAGGTTTATTATATGAGGTGAAATGAGTTCAGTGAAATGTGCTGCCTTGGACTTGAGAGAGCTCTCTGTCCCTGAATTTTCTAAGTGCAAGATAGATCCCAGGTCCTGAAGAGGGAAATCTTGTGGGGAAAGAGAGGGTTGCTGGGGAGCCAGAGCATCTATCAGTCTCTGAGAGTTCTTGCTAAATTTACCTTCATGAGCTAAGCGTTTCCTTGTACTGACTGCATCACTGGCTGAAAGGAGGAGTGTGGCTCAGAGAGGGAGCCAGGCTGAAAAGACTGGGCTGGAAGGAGATGGTGTGCAAAGGAGGAAGAAGCACAACACCTGTTGTCACACTCAAGGATCTTTTCCACCTGTAAGTGGCCTCCGAGAATCAGCAGAAGGAAGGAGGGAGAGGGCTAAGAGGAAGATATTCCTCCTGAGCTCGGGGCTCATGCCTGACCAGACTCAACCATGCCACCCATCATGCCACCTCCCACCTTGAACTTGTGTTCCTTCAGTCACCACCTTCACTTTAGGAGCTGTCCAGTCCCTTCACTCCCCTGAGCAGCAGGCCTCAGGGTTCCACTTACACCCAGCTCCCAGCATGCTCTCCTGGAGCCTAGGGAGCCTTCAGTCCTGTTTCCATGGGTCTTTGTCCTCCCTACGCAATGGCTCTGTCTTGCTACCTCCTAGGAATTGCCTCAGCCTCATTTAGCTTGTGGGACATGAAGCCGCTGGCTCTTCTTGTTGGCTTTTCCCCGGCCTGTAAGATTTAAGGCCTGCAAGTGTTGCTAGGCAAAAGTTGGCTGTTCTCCTTTTCACTTAACACAAAACAGGAGTAAACTGGTCAGCAGGGCAGCAGAAAAGGTATGGATCAACCAAGATGGAGACCTTCCTATCAGAGCAATTAAGATCTTACCTCTGTTCCCCTAACAGCCCTATAGTGCTTCTGGGTTCTGCCAGTGATTGCTTTTCCAGACCTTTCTGAGAGTACTGGGGCTAGCATTGCCTAGCTAACGGACAGACAGGAAAGGAAAGTGCCATGGACTCTGCCTCAAGCTTAGCGAAGGAGACAAGACCCGCAGAGAGAAGACAGACTCGATCAATCTCAGTTGACCCCAGCGCCCCTCAGTCATCCTTGAGCATATTCCCTTGTCAAGGCCCCAGCTCCAGCCTCCACATTTCGCTTGGCCACATTCCAAACTTCCTTCAGCTCCTTACCACGTTCCTGCCCCTCCCCTCTCTCTGCACGGAATAACCTCTCCTTCTACTTCCCTGAGAAAACAGAGGCCTTCAAGCGTGAATTACCTCAGTGCCCTGCCCCACTCCCCCCTCAAACTTGGCCTGCCTTTCCAACTTCCTTCCCCTCCAGCCCTCTCTTCTTAGGGGACAAGGTGCCCCTCTGGTTAAAGGCTAATCCCTTTGCCTGGGCCTTGGCCTCATCCACCTCCTTCCTGGGCCCTTCCTCCAGCCATTTGTTATGCTTCTTGTCTTCGGGAAAGTTCAGCTTCTCTATACCAGCTCTTTCTCTCCTGATTATAAAATGCCTGTCTCTGTTATCCCAAAAAACAAGAACTCCCCCTCCACTGTATGTTCTCTTGCTCCCCTAACTTGCTCTTTCTCTCTTGATCTCTTTCTCTCCCTCCCTTCTTTCCTCTCTCTATTTTCTTTCCCTCACTCTCAAATTTGTTGAAAGTAGTCTACATGCTAGACTTCCGCTTTTCCTGGCTCCCATTCACACCTCAACCAAGAGCAGCTTGGCTCCAGCCACATTATCTCAGTGAAAGGGCTCTGCCAAAGGTCACCAATGACCTCCTAATTGCCAAATTTGATTACTTCTTTGAACTCTGGGTGGCAAAAGACACTATTGGCCAAGTCCTCATTTCCGAAACTCTCCCCTCTTTTGGCCTCCATGATCACGCTTTCTTGGTTTTCCTCCTGCCTCTGGAACCATTCCTCATGGTCTCTTTTGCTGGCCTCTCTTCCTCTGCCCATTCCTTGAATCAGTAGTTCTTCAATTACAGTCCACAGAACAGGCTGGTATTATACAGCAATGTTTTCACAGCAAAATGAGAAAAACTTTACTAGGAAAGTTTTTCAATAAATACATTTTTTCAATTATAAAGGACTAGGCTGGGTGCTGTGGCTCACGCCTGTAATCCCAGCACTTTGGGAGGCTGAGGCGGGTGGATCACTTGAGGTCAGGAGTTCAAGACCAGCCTGGCCAACATGGCAAAACCCCATCTCTACTAAAAATACAAACATTAGCCAGGCGTGGTGGCACACACCTGTAATCCCAGCTACTCAGGAGGCTGAGGCAGGAGAATTGCTTGAACCCAGGAGGCGGAGGTTGCAGTGAGCCGAGATTGTGCCACTGCACTCCAGCCTGGAAAACAGAGTGAGACTCCGTCTCAAAATAATAATAATAATAATAATAATAATAATAATAATAAAGGACTCTCCTTCGTTCTGAGATTATGCTGTTCCTACTTTTTGGTAGTAAAATGTTCTTTGAAATTATGGCAATGATGGAAGTTACTTTATTTCTTTAATGTTTCTACTCTGGCAAAATAAAACGTTAGTTTATCTATGTCAGTCCCATAAATGTTTATTGAATGAATGAAAGAATGAGAGTTATGTTTCCTACTGAAATTTTTCCAATGGGTATCTCAAACTTATTCAAAAACTGAACTGTTTTCTTGCCGGACAAATCTCCTTTGTACCTACCTTGGAAACCAGCATTATATTGACCCAGTTACTCAAGCTCAAAACTTCGGCTGCTGATTTTGGTGTTTACCATTTCTGACTTTTGTCTCCTCCATGTTCTCCACTCTTCCACTCTCCCAGTTGTTTCTTAAATTATGGCCTCATCTGTCCTCTCTCACCTGGATGCTCAACAGAGCTTCTTCATAGTTTTCCCTGTCTGTGAGTTAGCCTTTCCAATCCATTCTCCTCACAGCTGCCCCAGAGATTTTTCTAAAACACATAGCCAAGTATGGTCTTCCTCTCCTTAAAAACTTCCAGTGTCTATAGAAAATGTCCAAACTCCTTCGTGTGGCAGTTGAAGCCCTTTGACATCTGAGCTCAGCCTGCTCTCCGGTCTTCTGCCTCGGAAGGCCTTCCACACACCATCCACTGCAGCCTCCCTCAACTCTTATCTCCATCCCACAAACACACCATTCACCTGTAATCTTTTCAGGGTTTAGGGCCTCTGGAGGGAAGGCTCAGGGTCAGTCTTGGGACAGTGTATTTTTTTTTCTTTCTTTTCTTTTCTTATTTTTTGTTGTTGTTTTTTTTTGTTTGTTTCTTTTTAGACAGGGTCTCACCCTGTCGCCCAGGCTAGAATGCAGTGGCACGATCACAGCTCACTGCAGCCTTGACTTCCTAGGCTCAAGCGATTCTTCCACCTCAGCTTCCCAAGTAGCTGGGACCACAGGTGTGTCCCAACACCCATGGCTATTTTTTTTCATACTCTATAACAATGTTTATATACAAATGCATTGTGTATCAAATGAATACACTGATACCAAATGCATGGACTGGGCCATGCTGTAAAATATATTTCTTACTGTGGATCACAGTCAAAAAGTTTGATAGCACTAAGGAGATTAGCGCAGATGTTATTCTGTGATTCATTTAGTTAGTGCTGCTCATGTCATTGTCCTTTGCTCTCAAAATGGTTCTGGTCTCATTGCCGGGTGTAACAGAGGTCAGGAGACTGGATACTGCCCAAAGATTTCATGGAGGAGGGGGAGATTGAGTTGGACTGGGTTTAAGGAGGCTGAGAGAAGGTGGAAATGTAATTCTGGCAGAGAAAAGTGGCACAGAGGTGGATAATAAGAGTAGAGAACATTTGTTAAACATTTATACGCCAGGCATTATTCTAAGCACTCTGCGTGAATTAATTCAAGTCTCACAAACAACCCAGTGAGGAAGATACTATTAAAAGCTGCATTTTAAAGATGAGACCGGGGAACTTACCCAGGGTCACAGAGCTAAAAGTGACAAGATTGGGATTTGAACTCGGGGAGTCTCTGTGCTCCTAACCACTGCCCAGCCCTATCCTGCCACTGGGGAGCAGTGGGGAGAGTGGGCTGTCTTGGGAACAGTGAGAGCCTAGGCCAGCGGGCAACAGAGGGAGGAGAACGTTGAATGCCAGGTTGAAATTTCCAGCAACAGGTTCTGCGCTCCTCTCCAGAAAGGAGCTCTTCCTCTTTCCCTCTGGCCTCTGTCTTGCAAGCCGGGGCCCCTGGGGTTGAGGGCAGGAGGCCTAAACATCCAGTGAGGGTGCCCAGTGGAGGCCCGAAGTAATACAGGGTCTGCTCTGAAAGAGGAGCAAAGGAGAAGTTTCTCTCCCCAACCCGGGCCTGCCTCCAAATCATAAATAGCAAATGGTGCCTGGGGCCTCTGCCCTCAAGTCCAAATGTCCCAAATGTGCCAACTCTTATATGCAGTCCCTTGGGTTCCTGGGACGGGGGTCCCCTCTGGAGAACAGTTTGTTCCTGGGTCAGCTCTCTTCCTACACCCTCCGCTGCTTGGTCCACCATTTGAGCCAGGGCTGTGGCCCATGTGGTGCGGGCTCTCTTGGCAGAACCTCTCGCAGCTCCCCATTTGCTCCTCATTTGGACTGCAGAAGCCTAGAAAAACAAAGCTCTGAGGAAGAAGGTGGGCAGGAGGGAGGTGTTTGGAAACGTCACTCCCAGCTGGGCTCCTTTCCTTCTCCGTCCTGTCCTTCCATCCAGCTCCTCCCCTGGCTCCTTGGGCCAGCCTTTTCATCCTCTCTTCTCTGAGACAGCCCCCTTTCCCAGCCTGGCCTGAGACCTTGGGAAGATGAAGCGATGCTGAATTCTCAGTAGTGCGGTCTTTCCTCTTGTCCTTTTAGTCTTGGTGTCCTGATGATCCTGGCTAAGTAAGCAAACGATACTAGTAACTAGTGGCAGCTATCTTCCTGGGATGTGGATCCTGAGAAACTAACAAAAACAATGACAAGAAAAATAGCTCACATCTATTGACTGCTTACTGTGTGCCAGGCACCGTGCTAAGTGCTTTATTGTTTTATTATTGACTCCTCACAAAAATCTTATGAGGTAGTTACTATTATTGCTGCCATTTAAAGGTGAGCAGAGGCTGGGCGCAGTGGCTCATGCCTGTAATCCCAGCACTTTGGGTGATCTGCCCGAGGTGGGCAGATCACCTGAGGTCAGGAGTTCAAGACCCTCCCGGTCAACATGGTGAAACACTGTCTCTACTAAAAATACAAAAATTAGCTGGGTGTGGTGGCTTGGGGCACCTGTAATCCTGGTTACTCGGGAGGCTGAAGCAGGAGAATCGCTTGAACCCCAGGAGGTAGAGGTTGCAGTAAAATTAGATTGCACCACTACACTCCAGCCTGGGCAGATAGAGTGAAACTCCATCAAAAAAAAAAAAAAAGCCATAAAAGTAAAGGTCAGCAGAAAACTGAGGCATGGAGAGATTAAGCAATTTACCCAGGCTCAAGAAGCTATTGAGAGGTTTGTCTGCCACTCTAACTCAGGCCCTTCTTGTCTAATGCCTGTACTTTTGCAGTCAATCTTAACGTGGAAAAAGCTTGGGCCCTATAGCTAGACTTGGGTGTGGGGGAAAAATAATGGTTCCTACTTCACAGAGTTGCAGTGAAGACTGAAAGAAATAGTGCATGGATTTTGCTTAAAACCTGACATGTAGTTAGCACTCAGTAAATGGTGACTATTATGATTGTTCCTTTTGCCCCTCCATCATTGCATACATTGTGGCTATTCAGAGCACAGGCTTTAGAAGCAGGCCTAGGTTGGAAGCCTTCCTCAATCTTTTACCATGCAGGTGATGTTGGGTAAGTGAACCAATCTCTGAGCCTCAATTTCCTGGGGATGAAAACAATAGTACCCATCTCCCAGGACTGGAGTGAGGATGAAATGAAATACTGTATGGAAACTGGTGTTCCTTTTCTGCCCCACATACTTTCAGCTGTTTTTGCATACTGGGCCAGATTTGGCTTCCCAGAACATAGCTTCCATCCTGCTCAGACACCCGCAATGGTAGCTCATGAGTGATGGGAATAAGAGGCATTTACATGTTTTCCCTGTTCCTTCAAGCCACACCTCTGACTCCACCCTGCTCTCCCCCTTACTTCCAGCAGGCTTGTTACTACAGTGTCCCTGCACATGACCATCTCCACCCCCCAAACCCCTGCCAAGACTAGAACACCACTCTTCCCCATGACACAAATTCTGCCCTCCCTTCCAGGTCCTCCTTGAATCCACACTGACTGCAGGAAGCCTCCAAGCCACGCTAACATCTGCGTCCCTCTGCAGGCCTCTCATTTGAGCTTTTCCCCTATGTAGGGGTGCCAGCCCTCTTTTCAGTCACTTTTTTGGATAAGAAGCAAGCCTTTCTATCGAGGTGCTGTGGCTTAATCTTGTCTCCTCGCTCCCATCAGCACCTGGCACAGGACTGGGGACATAGCAGGCGTTCATTTCATGTGAACGGAATGATGTTGACACAGGTAGTTGGTCTGAGAAGACTAATAGATTTAGTCTAGCAAGTAGCCTTGGGGCTCTATGGTAGGGTGGCAGACAGCTATGACAGGTGCATGGGCCAGGGTGGGATTCTCTGTTCGTATTGGGGCCTTCTAAGGCAGAGCACCCAAGATCCCAGGATACGAGTAGTTACAGAGGGTCGCTGTTGACTTGGCTGGGACAGCTCATGAACAAGGCAGGTCAGGAGTAGGAAAGGGCACAACAACAGCAGAGGTCCTTTGGGAAGGAACCTAGGAATCCTCTCCTCTTCATGCCCAGCTGTCTCCTCTACTGACAGGACATTTCTAAGCATAATTAAAATTTCATCTCCACTCTTTCCCAGACCTCTTCCCTCCCCCTTCCAGCCTCAGCCTAGACCAGCAGCCCTAAAAATGTGGTCCAAAGACCCAGGGAGCCCCTAAAATTCAGGAGGTTCAGTCAAAACTACTTTCATGGGGCTGGGCATAGGAAGTATATATGGATATATAAAGCACTTCTGCATACTGAAGTGCAATTGTCATGAGGAAAAGCACTTGCACAATTGACTTGCAAGCTAAACTAGCGAATTTTTTATGGAACTCTTTTTTTTTTTTTTTTCAGACAGAGTCTGGCTCTGTCATGCAGGCTGAAGTGCAGTGGTGCCATCATGGCTCACTGCAGCCTCGATCTCTCAGCCTCAAGCGATCTTCCCACCTCAGCCTCCCAAGTAGCTGGGACTATAGGCTTGCGCCACCATGCCCAGCTAATTGTTTTTTTTTTTTTTAGCAGAGACACAGTGTCGCTATGTTGCCCAGGCTGGTCTCAAACTCCTGGGCTCAAGCATTCCACCTGCCTCAGCCTCCCAAAGTGCTGGGGAGCACTTTATTTTTTTTTACTTGAATGATTGACAGATAAATTGTGGTTATTCAAACTTGGGTGCTTGGCAAGTATTTTGTTAAAAATGGACAAAATGATCCTGTCACCTCAAGGAAAACAACTGTTACTATTTGTTGTCAATGATAAAAGTTACGCTTTCAAGTAAAAAGCACAATTTTGGAAAACCTGTATCAGCCACTGTGAGCTTGAGAGCTTCTCAATATCCTAAAGAGCTTTCTAATAAGATTAGTAGGGATACTAATGAATGTGATTTTTTAATATTGTAGAATCAAAAAGCGAGTCAGCAATGGGAAGATCTGCATAACTGGGTGGACTGATATTTTCCAGATGACTAATGCATGATGTTACAAAATCATGCATGGATAACAGATCCATTCAAAGTGCAATTGATTTTTTTTTTTTTTGAGACAGAATCTCACTCTGTTGCCCAGACTGGAGCACAGTGGCACAATCTTGGCTCACTGCAACCTCCACCTCCCAGGTTCAAGCAATTTCCGTGCCTCAACCTCCCAAGTAGCTGGGACTACAGGCGTACACCACCAAGCCTGGCTAATTTTTGTATTTTTTCTACAGACAGTGTTTTGCCATATTGGCCAGGCTGGTTTTGAACTCCTGACCTCAAGTAATCCACCCACCTCAGCCTCCCAAAGTGCTGGGATTACAGGTGTGAGCCACGGTGCCTGGCTGACCAGTAGATTTTAATGTAACAGAGTACAAAAGGTTCACCGATACGGTTTAGTTTCAGATTCAACATTGCAAAGAAACATTAAGAAACAACCACTTGTGAAGTTTAGGTGTAGTTATCAAGAAGAATCCCCACACCATTTATTAGTTTTGTATTGCTGCCATAACAAATTACCACAAACTTAACAACTTAGTACGATGCCCATTTATCATCTCGCAGTTATATAGGTTAGAAATTCAGGTGTGTTCACCTGAGTTCCCTGCTTAGGGTCTCACAAGGCTGAGATGAAGTGGTTAGCTGAGCCGGGCTCTTATCTGGAGGCTCTGGGGAAAAGTCCCCTTCCAAGTTTACTCAGGTTGTTAGCAGAATCCAGGTCCTTCAGGGTGTGGGTCTGAGGCCCCCCTGACTTGCTGACTGTCATCCAGAGGCTGCTTATGGCTCCTAGAGGCTACCTACACTCCTTCTTACGCAGCTCTCTCCATTTGGAAACCATCAACGGCATAGTCAAGTTTGCATCTCTCTGACTTCCGACTTCCTTTTCCGCCACTAGAAAACTTTTTTTTTTTTTTTTTTTTTTGAGACAGGGTCTCGCTCTGTGGCCCAGGTTGGAGTGCAGTGGTGCAATCTCGGCCCACTGCAACCTCCACCTCCCGGGCTCAAGTGATTCTCCTGCCTCAGGCTCTCAAGCAACTGGGATTACAGGCACACACCACCACACCCGGCTAATTTTTGCATTTTTAATAAAGTGGGTTTTGCCATGTTGCCCAGGGTAGTCTCAAACTCCTGAGCTCAGGTGATTCACCCACCTCGGCCTCCCAAAGTGCTAGGATTACAGGTGTGAGCCACCGCACCCGGCCACAAACCCTCTTTTAAAGGATTCCTGTGATTAGGTGAGTACAACCTTGATAATTTCCCTTTGCCATATAACTAACACAAACATGGGAGTGATATCTCATCAGAAACACTCCCAAAAGAGAAGAAATTTATAGGCAGGTGAGGGACATTTGGGGGTCATTCTTAGAATTCTGCCTAAAAGGACTATTAAATACCCCCCTTCTCTACCTCCCTATCTTTGTGGGGCTGGATTTTCTTCACACACTTCAACCAAAAACCACATATTGCAACAGCTGGAGTGCAAGAGCAGATATGAGAATCCAGCTGCCTTGTGCTCAGCCAGACATTAAAGAGATTTGCAAATATTGAATATAATGCCACTTTCTTGCCATTTTTTTGTTTTGAAAACTATAATTGTCATAAATATATATTATTTATGTTATAATGTAATAGGTTTATAATTTTTATTTTAAAGTAATACATAAATAGTTAAAATGTAAGTTTTAATTTCAAATATGTTCAATGTCAATAGATATAACCCTTTGGAGGTTAGACAAATAAAAGCCCTTTGGAGTCCTCAATAATTTGTTAACTAATATCTTTTATTTGTTTATTTTTAAATTTGCATAGATATTAAGGTGCTGAATGACAAAATGTGGAGGGATGTATAAAATTCACTCTTTTGGGTGTGCAGCTCCATGAATTTTGACAAATGCATGGAATTATGTAACAACAATTAAGAGTTTCAACACCCCAAATAATTTCCTTATGCCACTCCATTGTAGTAAACCCCTTCCACTACCCCAACTCCTGGCAACCACTAATCTATTATCCATCCCTAAGTAGTGTAATTTCAAGAATGTCATATAAATAGAACATAACAGTAAGCAGCTTTTTGAGTCTGGCTTCTTTCATTCAGCATAATACATTTGAGCTTCACCCATGTAGCTGTGTGTATCAATAGTACATTCCTCTTGATTGTGAAGTAGTATTCCATTACACAGATGTACCAGTTTATTCGTTCACTAGTTGAAAGACATTTAGGTCATTTCCTAAATAAGAATGTAAAGTGGTCCTGAGACCAAAATGTTGAGACCCATTGACAGAATGTGCTCTTCCCAGAGCTCTCCTCAATTTGGGATTTTTGTGGACCAGTGGAATTACAAAATTTTTTTAAATGAGGGAGAATCAACATATGGTTTTCAAACTTTTAATTTTGTTAATTAAGGGCATTGAAAAATACTACCACCTCTTATTTTACAAAAGAAACCTTAATACCAACTATTCAAAGAATAAGTCCGGAATTACAAGTAGTCTTTTAAATTGAATAAGCTTTAAATAATTTACAAATCTTGCTACATTGGCCTTAGTTTTCTCCTATTGGTGATCCTCTACCACTCCCTTCCTTTCTTCTTAAGTCTGTGCATTAGTGCTTAGGAAGCACTTGCTCAACATTTCTCCTCCTAGATCTGCTTATCCATTGCCTCTCAAACCTTTATTCTCTCTTTCCTCCCAGACATGTCTTCATGAGGCCTTCTGCTGCCTCCCCTCCCAGAACTTCTCTTCTTCACCCACCTTTCTCTTACATAATCATTTTGTCTCTCCTTCCTCTTCTCCCGGACCCCTTTCTTCCCAGACCCATCTAGTGTTTCCCTTCTTAACACAATCTCTTCTCAGTCTGATTCCATCAATTCAATGGTGCACCTACTATGTATTAGACTAGAATAGTGATGAAAATAACAATTGAAAGCCAAACCCAATCTGCACAACAAACCCCCATGACATGTTTACCTATGTAACAAACCTGCACATATACCCCTGAACCTAAAATAAAAGTTGAATTAAGAAAATTTAAAAAAAGCCAAACCCTTCAGGCATTCACAATCCTATGCAGGAGTAGCAACAACAAATACAACCCAAGACAATTGGTGGGGGGATAACAAGATGCTTTGGGAGCACAGAGGAGGAATATCCAACCAAGAGACCCCAGGAATCAGGGAAGCAACCCTTAAGCTGAGCCCTAAAGGATAAGGAGTTTTCCAGACAAAACCAGCTGAAGGTGGAGTAGGGTCAGGGTCTACAAAGAGTTCCAGGCAGAAGGAACAGGACTTGTAAAGGCCTAGAGGGAAGGGAGAGCATTGTAGGCTTGAGAAACTGAAAGGAAGCCAGTCGGGAGAGTGGGGAGTGAGGAGAGTAGTACAAAACCAGTTTGGAGAGCTAGGTATGGGCCAAATCATACTATATGTGGAGAATGGACTGTAGAAAGCCAAAAGGAGAAATAGGAAAATCAGAAGGGTATTGCATCCCAGTGAGAGATGATGCTAAGGGGAGTGGAAGTGGAAACCAGCAGATGGACGAAAGAGCTAAATTTTGGAAGTAGAATGGGAAAGATTTACAGGTCTGATATAATGAGGGTCAGAGAAAGTGGAATTAAGGCTAACTCTGAGGTTTCTGGCTTAAACAATTGGCTTTCTCAAAGGGAGAAGACTGAAGGAGGACTGATTTCAGTTCAAAGGGAAATCAAGGATACAATTTTGAGGCTGGGCATAGTGGCTCACACCTGTAATCCCAGCGCTTTGAGGGGCTGAAGCAGGAGGCTGGCTTGAGCCTAGGAGTTTGAGACTAACCTGTGCAATATAGTGAGACCCCATCTCTACAAAAAAATTATAAAAATTAGCTGGGCGTGGTGGCACATGCTTGTAGTCTCAGCTACTTGGAAGGCTAAGGCAGGAGGATCCCTTCAGTCCAGGAGTTCAAGGTTACTGTGAGCTGTGATCATGCCACTGCATTCCAGTCCAGGCAACAGAGCAAGACCCTGGACATGTTGCATTTGAGACAACTTTCAGCTATCCAAATGGAGATGCCAGTATATAAAGGTCTGAAGCCCAGAGAAGTCTGGGCTGAAAATGATGATTTGGAAGTCGTCAGATGATAGAGGATAACTGAAACCACAGAGGATAAATGAGACTTCCCAGAATGGGAATGCAGAGTGAGGAACGAGGACTTAGGTCAGGCTCCTGAGAAGTGCCCATATTTAAGGGTCTGGCAGAGGCAGAGGTACCAATGAAGAAGTACCCAGAAAGATAAGAGGGAAACCAGAGGAGTGTTGTTATCACAGAGGCCAAGAGGAGAAAGTATTTCAAGGAAGACAAGGTTATCAAGGGCATTGAATGTTGCATAGAGGTCATGGAAATTAAGGACTAAAAAGTGGCCATTGGATTTGGTGACATGCGGTCATTGGTAACTGTGACAAGAACTTCTTTTGGTGGAACAGTGAGGGTGAAATGTCTCTAAGTCTCTCTCTGCCCTAGACCCTAACTCCTTCTCCCAGAGTCCATCCCTACACCCTCTTCCTTAGAATCTCTTACTTCTCCTTCTAGACTCCTCTTTTCATAGCATCATTTCCTCCCTGTCCTTCAAGACCTTGCTTTCTACAGAGCTCTCTTCGATTTTCTTCCTCAAAGACCCTTTCTCTCTCTTCTCCTTTTCTCTTCCCCCAAACCACCTCTTCCCATACTCTTATTTCCCTCCCTTTATTCTCTCCCTACTCACTTGTCTCCTGAACTAAATGCTGCTTTTCTCAGACTGCTATTCTTTCCTGTTCTTTCAGCCCCCTCTCCATTCCCGCACCCATCTAAGCTCTTTGGATCTCAGCAGGGGTCTTGGCAGAAGGATTACTAAAGAACCTCCTAGGCTCAACACTGAGGAGTCATAGTATTTGGCATGATTCCACCAGGATCTGACAATGCCGACCTGAAGGAAACACAGTGTTAGAACCCAGTCCTTGAATGATTGCCAATCTGGAAACCACATCCTGCCAACACAGTCTCCTCATCCGCCCTGGCACCTGCCCCTAAGATTCTGCCTTTTCCTATCCTCAATTGCACAGTCACTATGAACTGATAAGGTGCCCCTCTACTACATTCTGCATTCAATCAGCATTTTCTACTTGTCAAAATGCATTCACATTCATTCACCCAGCCTTGGGAATTCGGCTGGGTGAAGCCTGGAAAAAGAAAATGGAGAGGCTTGCCTGAGGTCACATAGTTGGTTAGAGGATTAGCCTGGTATCCCTCCCACCCCTTCAGCCTTGCTTGCTTTCATGCCCAAAGACTCCCCAGGCCTGAGCTCAGGCATGGCTGCCCTTTTAGCGTGTCCCAGCCTGCCAAGAGGGAGCGCCCTGGAGAGACCCTTGCTCAGGAGCATTGCCAGGGGATCAGTGCCCCATTTGTACCTGCAAGGTAGGGATGGGCCGCCTTGGGAAGGAGGATGATTTCTGGTTTGCTTCACTGAGTTCACCCTAGGCAACAAATCCGACTGTTTGCTTTGATATGACTTGAAAAATAGAGTCAAGCATAATGACTACGAGGCAAGCTCTAGAGGTGGCCAGGTTTGGTACCCAGGCCTTGCTCTGTACTAGCACAATGAGACCATGGATAGGAAACACCTCAGCACAGTGCCTGGCACCTAGCAAGTGTTCAATGAACCATGGCCTTATCATTTGTACATGGGAATCCTTGGGAGGGAGTTGGTGTTGTACATTGCAAAGTTTGCCAAGCTAGATATCTACAGACCTAGATTCCAGGTCTAACTATTACTGCTCAACTTGGGATGTTGGGCAACTCTTTTCATCTCATTGGGCCGAGGTTTCCTCATCTGGAAATAGTAATGGCTGTCTTATTTTTGTAACATGTTGTATTGGCCTTTAAAACATGCACACTCTTTCACCTAGCAATTCTATTCTTAAGACTTTGTCAGTATTATGTGCAAAGATGCTGGGTTATAATGAAAATGAAAATAACAAAACGTCTAGTAGTTTACGATTAAATAAATCATATTTTATATGATAGAATGCAGTGCAGCCATGACAGAATGATGTAGTTCTGTGTTTTAATTGACATGGAAATAGGTCCATGATATGTTATTTACAAATGATGTAAGGTTACATAAATTGTAGGTATAGTGTGATTCAATTTTATAAAACAAATCCCATCGATATCTTCTACAATACATCAAAATGTTAGCAATGATTATTTCTGGCTGGTGGCATTATGAGGACCTCTATTTTCTTCTTTATAATTCATTTTCTGAATTCTTTTCAATAGCATCTAGTATTTTTCTACTTAGAAAAAACTAGAAAGCTTTTTTGCGTTGGGAGAGTAAAGCCAGTCACTGCGCTCTACTACTCCACAGCATGTTTTTTTGTTTGTTTGTTTTGGTTTGGTTTTATTTCTGTTGTTGTTTGGGTTTTTGTTTGTTTGCTTTGCTTTTTTGAGATGGAGTCTCACTCTGTCACCCAGGCTGGAGTGTAGTGGTATGATCTCGGCTCATTGCAACCTCCGCCTCCTAGGTCCAAGTGATTCTCCTGCCTCAGCTTCCCGTGTAGCTGGGACTACAGGTGTGCACCACCACATCCAGCTAATTTTTGTATTTTTAGTAGAGACAAGGTTTAACCGCGTTGGCCAGGCTGTTTTCGAACTCCTGACCTCAGGTGATCCACCCGCCTCGGCCTCCCAAAGTGCTGGGATTACAGGCGTGAGCCACTGCACATGGCCTTCACAGCACTTTTGAGAGGCTTAAATGACATAGTGCATGGCACTGCCATGTGTGGTAAAAAGGAGAGCCCTGTCCTTATGCTGGCCTACTCAGTTCCACCTTGTAGGACCTGCTCTTTGAACTCAGAGTCTGAACCTACAGTACCCATGTTTGCCCTTGAGCCTTGGGACCAACCTTAGGGGTGGGGTAGGGCTGAGGGCCTGCCAGAGAATCAAGCTGAGTAGAAAAGTCTATGGAGCTGCAGGCCATGCAGGGCTGCTTGGGCACTGGCTCACCAGGGCTGTGTTTATGCAGCTTACTCCCTGCTGGGCTTCAGGGCTGCTAGCCAGGGACACCTAATTGGTGGGACAGAGCCCCCTCCTCTCACCACCCTCAAAGCTGGAATGTTCTGAATTCCTTCTTGGGCCAAATCCCCCTCCCCACAAGGCCTCTCCTGGGTTCACAGAGGTCACCACACAAAAGCCCAGCTGGAGTGGAGTTTTTGACAGAAAAAAAAACACACACACACAAAACCCACCAAACCTTTTTTTTTTTTTCTAAAGTGCCTCAATCTTTCCCAGCCTCCAGGGGTTTAATTCTGATCTGTAATAAGTCTCTGACCCACGGCTCAGATTTGCAGATGGATTTTGCAAAGCTGTGGTTAACGATTAGAAATCCTTTATCACCTCAGCCCGTGGCCCCTTGTACTTCGCTCCCCTCCCTCAGGATCCCTTTCTCCCTCTCCAGGGGCATCTCCCCCTCCAAGGCTCTGCAAAGAACTGCCCTGTAAGTATCTCCATCCTGATATAGTTGCTGCCTTTTAAATTCACCGAGGTGGGCACTCTTCCTTCCTAGTCACTATCCATTCACCCCATGGTGGAGCCAGGCTGGGCCACCTTGGGTTTCTGAGTGAAGGGTATGGGAGGGGAAACTCCGGTGGCATTTGGGTTGGTGGTATTTGTTCCCTCAAAGCTATCACAAAGGTTCAAATCTTTAAAACTTCAGGACCAGAGAAAGCACTCTCCAAATCAGATATTTTCTGGTTTGGGGGCTTAAAAGGACTGGGATAAAAATTGGAGGAAGGGAGCCACAGTTTACCCCTCTGCCTAAGTGTAGGGGACTGAGGAGTGGCAGAAGGGGCACTCCCTCACAGCCAGCTCCAGTGCCCTCCTTGGCATGAAGGCTCAGGGAGGTAGCAGAAGGTGGGTTCCTAAGTGAAGTCATAAAGTTTCCCCATGAGGTCCTTCAAGGACTCTCCCTCACTGGTCTGCAAGTCTGTCATTAGAAATTCCTTCTTTCGACTGAGGTATTACTCTCTTCAAGTGCCCTCTTTGAAAATGAAGTTGGAACCAAAACATTCACAGCACTTATGGCCGGGGAGATCGTAGGCGATTTTTGTTTTCTAAATTCTGCCTTTCTGTGTTTTCCAGTGTTCTAAAGTGAGAATGCTTTACTTTGATGATCAGGACAAAAATCAACTTCTTTTTCAAACAATAAGAAAATCTCTCAATCCAGTTGCAATTCTCTGAACTGCCATCAATCAATTGATGTAGAAGGAAAGATGAACTGCTCTAAGGACAAACTTTCGAGAAAGTAGGGCCTCAAGGGAATGGCTTTGCCACCTACTAGTGACCTTGGCAGCTGGAAGTGAGTTTCAGAGAAGTGGGCAAGTGTCTCAGATTCTTATGAGGGGCAGTGAGATCAAGGGATATAGAAATGAGGCTGACTGACAGAAGAGGGCTGTGGTGGCCATCATCACCCCCAGAAGGCCACATCAGTTCCTTCCTTGAGCCTGGGAACCCCAAGTGCCCTGTCCCATGTAGTCTTAGGAGGGTACTGCCAAAGAAAGAGTACCATGCACAAGACTCTTGGAGCAAGAGATGGGGAGAATAGCAGGGAAAGTACCTAGGTGAGAAAGGGTTAAGTCAGGAGCTGCGGTCAATCTTGACCCTCCTAATCCTCTCCTGCAGCTCCAATCTCCCCACTAGGGAAGATTAAGTAAGGATCCTAAGTTAAACTTTCTTGCCCAGTCCTTGGGCCATGGAGTATGTTGGCCCTATGCCCAGAAGACAAATTCAGCTGACAAGGCCTAGAGTCCTCTGTACCTCCAAAGCAGCCAGTACTTGACTTCTAGGAGGATCCCTCAAAGAGAGGCTTCTATTAAAACTGGCTGCTTCTAATAACAGCTCTTCAGTCTTCTATATTTGTCAAAGTGGCTTCCTGTCCCCATGCCTTTATTTGAGACTAAAAATCTTGGAGATGACAAACTAGGGCCTAGAGAAGCTATAGGACTTCCTCAGCAGGTTCTAGGCAGAACTGACACAACAAGAAGCTAGATCTTTTGATTCTAACACCAGGACCCCTGTCTGCCCTCACCTCTACTGCTCATCAGACAAACAAAAACCTGGCTGAATCCAGCCTGTCTCACCACCCAACCATTCGCCATTTAGCTGGTCTTCCTAACTCTGGTGGAAAGCTGAACCCCCCCTCCATGGGGCCATTTCTATCACTTGAATAAGCTCCAATAACTTGTTCTTCCTCCTGCCTGGGCATGCTGCTATGCCAAGTCAGACTCTAGAGATTCCAAGCCTCAGTAATGGCATTTTCTTGACTCTGCCCTCTCCCTCACCCCAAAACACTTGCCTACTTACTACTACTTAGGACAGGCTCTGGGGAGAGGCTTTCCTCTTGGGGACACTGTTGATTCCCTTGGGAAACTCAAGCTTGACTCTTCAGCTGCCATCCCAGGAAGGCTGAAGCAGGAGCTGCTCCTCTGGGAAGCAGTAGGTCTTCCCCTTGAAAACCTCAAGGTATCTCACCAATTCTCACTGAAAGCTCAGATACAAATAGGAGGAAGAAAGGAAAAGTATTGAACCCAGCCTGGGTGAGGAGCAGGGAGGGCCCAAGGATGGTTTCAAGGCAAGGATGCATCCTCAAAGATGATTTGCAATTATCCAAGCAAATGGTGGATGGTAGAATAGCATGCTTAAGGGCTTGGAGACAGAGAGAAAGGCAGTCAGAGAAATTCAAGTGCTTAGGTTTGGCTGGATCATATGTGTATGTATAGGAGCATAAAGCATGAGGTTGGAGGTTAATGGTGTGAGATGAGGCTGTGAAGAAAAGCCGGGGTGAAATAATGGAGGGCTTTATTGGTTTCCTGGGCTAGCAAGTTTGAACTTCATCCTGAAATACTTAAGAGCTCTGAAGATTTTTTTTTTTTTTTTTTTTGAGACAAAGTCTTGCTCTATCGCTCAGGCTGGAGTGCAGTGGCACAATCTCGGCTCACTGCAACCTCCACCTCCCGGTTCCAGCGATTCTCCTGCCTCAGCCTCCCTAGTAGCTGGGATTACAGGCACATGCCACCACGCCCAACTAATTTTTGTATTTTTCATAGAGACGGGGTTTCACTATGTTGGCCAGGCTGGTCTCAAACTCCTGACCTCGTGATCTGCCCGCCTCGGCCTCCCAAAGTGCTGGGATTATAGGCATAAGCCACCGCACCCGGCTGAGCTCCTGAAGATTTTTAAGCATGGCAAAGCGTGAGGTGAAAGTCACAATTTGATTTCAACTTTACAAAGATCTTTGACTACTGGGTGGGTAATTCATTATTGCAGGATTGGGGCAAAAGTGGAATTAGAGAGATCAATTTGAGGTGTCTATGAGATTTTCAAATAGACAAGAAACGATGGTTGCATAGTCTGAACTATGGTTTAGGGCAGTGGCGACAGAAAGAAGTAGATGGATTCACAGTCTATTTTTGAAGGCAGACCTGATGGTACATTATAATTAATTATATGTCAACAAGAGGTGAAAAAGCAAGGATGACTGGCTTGGGTTATTAACTCAGTGACAGCCCCACTGAGGTAAGGAACACTGCATGAGGAGCAGTCTGGGCATGGGGAGAAAAAAGGGCAGATGATTCCAGCTTTGCAAATGTTGAATTTGAGGCCATTAAAACATTCAGTTAGGGCCATTCCAAGTAATAGTTAACTACACAAATCTTGAGTTCAGGAGAGAAATCTGTGGCAGAGATATGAATTCAGGAGTCACTGGCATGGAGACAGAGAGGATGAGATAACCCATGAAGAATGTGAAGGATAAGAAGAGCCATCTAGAAGTCGAGATGAAACCCTGAGGAGGCTAGAGGGGCAGAGATGGATAGTTAGACTTAAAGAGTGAGCAGAAGAAGAGGAACTTATAAGGGAAAACTAGAAGAATCATTTTGAGAAGTAGTTAAAATGGAGTGGTGCTACAGAAAACAAGGGAGAAGATAGTTTTATGAAGGAGAGAGACAAGGTGAGATGACAGAGATATGATCATTGAATTTTGGATCAAGAAAAGAGTTGATAACTTTGGTGAGAATATTTTCAGTGGAGGGCTAATGGTGGAAGCCAGACTGCAGAGGGCTGAGCAGTGAGTGGGAGGGTGAATAAGTGGAGACATCAATAATGAATGGCTTGTTTAAGGATCTTGGCTGCAAAGAGAATGATCAAGATAGGAGTAATAGCTGCACAGGGAGGAGGTAGAGTAGGGAGCTCAAAAAGTAGTAGTAAATGTTTGAAGTAGTCATCAGAAGAGTGCTTACCAGGGAGAAGTAGAAGGATTTCCAAGCAGCACTGAAGGCCTCAATGAGATACATAGTCATGATCAGGACAGGTACAATTGTGCCAAGGTTAGCAATAAGAAACCAATGTCAAGAAAGACTTGCTAATGAGTGACAGAGGTGAGATTCAAACTATGTTTCTCTCCCTTCATCAAATGTTTATCGGCTCCTGCTCTGCACTGCTTTGCATCAACACTGGCATTGGTGTTTCCAATGCTGCTGAATCGTATTGACTATCAATCATGTGCCCAATGCTGTGGAAGCATGATAGACATTTAATATATATTTTTTCACCCTTAAATTGTTTAGAATTTGGTTGAGGAGACAAAATATTCCACAAATGCATATATATTATAAATATATATAATATACATTATATATATACATAGTGAAGCTCTGCTGTCTCTCTCTCCCCCCTTACCTCTTTCTTCCTCTGATCCCCCATCTCTCTCTTTCTTCTTTCCCAACATTGGGCAGCACTTCAATGACCCTTACACTGAAGCGTTATTGACTCATTTGGAAAGTCCCTATATTTTAGTCATATGGAGACCCTCAAACCTCTTTGCCAACTTCATTCATTCATTAAGAAGACAGTTTTTGAATTGCTGCTCTGGATAAAGCAGTATGTAAGGCACATGAGATACAGAGATACATAAGATATAGTCTTGCCCTCAAGTAGCTCACAGGCTAATAGGGAAGAATGAGGGTTTAAACAGGAAATTGCAACATAATGCAAAATGTACTATCTCTGCCTCAGTTGCTTCATCTATACAATAGGGATTATTAGTGCCTACCACAAAAAAACCTGTGACGACTAAATAAGTTAGCATGTAAAAAGTGCTTATAATGGTCCCATAAGAAACACTACATAAGTGTTGCTATTATTATTATTACTATGATGGAAGTAAACACAAGATACTGTAAGAATAGACAGGAGGGGTACTTGACCCAGGCTAGAGTAAGAGACATCTGTGCTGAATCCTAAAAGATGAGAAGGCACTAAACAGAGGAAGAAGAATACATAACACTCTGCATAGAATATTCTGTTCTATTTCTATTTGGGAGCAAAAGACCACATGGCATGATTGAAGAACTGGAAGTAATTTAATTCCACAATAGTACAGACTATGAGGAGGGAAATGGCAAGAGATGAAGCTTGAGAGGTCATGGGGTACAAGCAAGTTTGGACTTTACTTTTTAGCAAATGGGGAGCCACTGGAATGCTTTATGTAGAGTAGTGACTTGATCAGATTAATGTGTTGAAAGATCACCTTGGCAATGATGTGGAGAATGAATTGGGAGAAAGACAAGTTAGAAAGCTGTTGCTATAATCCAGGTGAAAGAGAATGATGAGGTCGTGCATGGTGGCTCACGCCTGTAATCCCAGCATTTTGGGAGGCTGAGGTGGGCGGATCACTTGCGGTCAGGAGTTGGAGATCAGCCTGGCCAGCATGGCAAAACCCTGTCTCTACTAAAAATACAAAATTAGCTGGGCGTGGTGGCGTGCACCTGTAGTCCCAGCTACTCAGGAAGCTGAGGCACAAGAATCACTTGAACCCGGGAGGTGGAGATTGCAGTGAGCTAAGATCACGCCACCCCACTCCAGGCTGGGCAACAAAAGCAAAATTCGGTCTCAAAAAAAGAATGGTGAAACTGAACTAGGGAAGTAGCAGTGGAAATGGAGAGAAAGGAACCATGGATTTGAGGTATATTCATAAGGTAGAACTGGTGGGACATAGGGACTATAGGATGCAGGAGGTAAGTAGAAGAAAGGTGCTAAAGATCACTTTCCGGATTTTGGTCTGGCACAAGTGGATGGATAGAGGTATCATTCAGTGAACACAGGGAACACAGGGAAGAACTGTTTGGGGAAAGCTGCATGGGGGATGTGATGAGTTCACTTTTGGACATGTCAAATTCGAGATGTCTATGAGATTTCCCTGTGGAGATTCTGACTAGGTGATTGCTCTGCCAGTCTTGAAGCTCAGAAGGGTCTATCCTGGAAATTCAGATTTGGGAGGGTCAGTGGATGGGTAGTAGATTAAGTTATGGGGGCAAGATGAGTTTGCTCAGGGACAGAGTGTTAATTGAGAAAAGGATGGACTTCTGAGGAATACTCACATTTAAGAGATGAGTAGGGAAAGAGAAATCTTGAAGAAGGCTAAAATGGAATAGCCAGATTGTGGTGGGTTGAAAAATTAGTGGGTTAGTTCGGGCACGGTGGCTCATGCCTGTAATCCTAGCACTTTGGGAGGCTGAGGCAGGTGGATCCCTTGAGCTCAGGAGTTCAAGACCAGTGTGGGCAACATGGCAAAACCTGGTCTCTACAAAAAATACACACACACACACACAACTAGCCAGGTGTGGTGATGCGCTCCTGTAGTCCCAGCTACTTGTGGGGCTGAGGCAGGAGGATCACACACACACACACACACACACACACACACACACACACACACAACTAGCCAGGTGTGGTGATGCGCTCCTGTAGTCCCAGCTACTTGTGGGGCTGAGGCAGGAGGATCACACACACACACACACACAAACTAGCCAGGTGTGGTGATGCGCTCCTGTAGTCCCAGCTACTTGTGGGGCTGAGGCAGGAGGATCACTTGAGCCCAGGAGGTCGAGGCTGCAATGAGCCGAGATCATGCCACTGCACTCCAGCCTGGGTGCCAAAGTGAGAACCTGTCTCAAAAAGAAAGAAAGAAAAATTAGTGGGTCAGAGGGTCTTGTAGAGAATGGGGAGGTGTGCCCTTGACCCTTAGTGTCCTGAATCTTGGCAACACCGGGGGCTCCTTGAACACGGCAAAATCTTATATGGCTCTGAGATTCCAAAGCATTGACTCAGATACCTGCCTCATGCAAAGCCCTATATTCTAGAGCAGTTTCCCTTTCCTCTGTGGCAGACTCTTGTCCCCCCTAACAGATGGCCCAGGGAATTTCAGGACTCCCTCTCAGTCCTGGAACCCTTGTTCCAGAGTGCTCCCTCATCATCCAACAGGCTGATGATGGGAGCATCTATTAGGAGACTGGACAGGAAATGTCTGGGCATGTTATACATGCAGGAGGCCTTAGACCAGGCTGCAGAGGGGGATTTGGGCATGGCTGGGAGGATCTGAACTCTCAGAGTATGGACAGAAGTCTTTGCTGCCCACCCCCATCTACCCTGGAGTAGATTTTCACCATGGGCAGAATGATCCAGGGCTAGGCCACTACTCTCTAGGCCCCTGGAGATTCAAGAGGCCTCTAACAAACTGTAGTCCAAGACTACATTCTAGGATCTGTTCCTCCTGATGTAGTCTGCAGTTTGGCCTCAGTCTGCAATTGAGGGGCCCTATGGCACTGTTGCTTGGCAATGTATTAAACAGCAGGCCTTGGAGACTAGCACTTGAGTTAACACAGCCACCACAACCACCACTGCCATCATCACCTTCCCGGAAAGCAGCCACCTGTCTGGCTCCTGGCTTTGTCCAGCTGCCAACCTAAGGCATGTGCCTACGCAGGAGGCGATGACATTTTGGCTCCACGTTCAAAGTTTTTTTTTTTTTTTTCCTTTCTCATGTGTTATTTCTAAAGATAACAAAGGTCAAAAGGCATCCAGCGTTTTCTGGTTTCTCATAAGCTTCTGGTCAATATTTAATCTGGTTTATGGATTTTTTTTAGGTCTTCTAGATGCCTTCTTGAGGCTGCTTGTGGCCACCCACAGACACTTTTAAGGAGGAGAGAAGTCAGCCTGGCAGAGAGACTCTGAAATGAGGGATTAGAGGTGTTCAAGGAGCAAGAGCTTCAGCCTGAAGACAAGGGAGCAGTCCCTGAAGACGCTTCTACTGAGAGGTCTGCCATGGCCTCTCTTGGCCTCCAACTTGTGGGCTACATCCTAGGCCTTCTGGGGCTTTTGGGCACACTGGTTGCCATGCTGCTCCCCAGCTGGAAAACAAGTTCTTACGTCGGTGCCAGCATTGTGACAGCAGTTGGCTTCTCCAAGGGCCTCTGGATGGAATGTGCCACACACAGCACAGGCATCACCCAGTGTGACATCTATAGCACCCTTCTGGGCCTGCCCGCTGACATCCAGGCTGCCCAGGCCATGATGGTGACATCCAGTGCAATCTCCTCCCTGGCCTGCATTATCTCTGTGGTGGGCATGAGATGCACAGTCTTCTGCCAGGAATCCCGAGCCAAAGACAGAGTGGCGGTAGCAGGTGGAGTCTTTTTCATCCTTGGAGGCCTCCTGGGATTCATTCCTGTTGCCTGGAATCTTCATGGGATCCTACGGGACTTCTACTCACCACTGGTGCCTGACAGCATGAAATTTGAGATTGGAGAGGCTCTTTACTTGGGCATTATTTCTTCCCTGTTCTCCCTGATAGCTGGAATCATCCTCTGCTTTTCCTGCTCATCCCAGAGAAATCGCTCCAACTACTACGATGCCTACCAAGCCCAACCTCTTGCCACAAGGAGCTCTCCAAGGCCTGGTCAACCTCCCAAAGTCAAGAGTGAGTTCAATTCCTACAGCCTGACAGGGTATGTGTGAAGAACCAGGGGCCAGAGCTGGGGGGTGGCTGGGTCTGTGAAAAACAGTGGACAGCACCCCGAGGGCCACAGGTGAGGGACACTACCACTGGATCGTGTCAGAAGGTGCTGCTGAGGATA
The DNA here is from genome assembly GCF_029289425.2 of Pan paniscus. NCBI lineage: Eukaryota > Metazoa > Chordata > Mammalia > Primates > Hominidae > Pan > Pan paniscus. Next base: position 106,412,560 of record NC_073272.2, read on the forward strand.
GACTGACTTTGGCCATTGGATTGAGCAAAGGCAGAAATGGGGGCTAGTGTAACAGCATGCAGGTTGAATTGCCAAGGATGCTCGCCATGCCAGCCTTTCTGTTTTCCTCACCTTGCCGCTCCCCTGCCCTAAGTCCCCAACCCTCAACTTGAAACCCCATTCCCTTACCTTAAGCCAGGACTCAGAGGATCCCTTTGCCCTCTGGTTTACCTGGGACTCCATCCCCAAACCCACTAATCACATCCCACTGACTGACCCTCTGCGATCAAAGACCCTCTCTCTGGCTGAGGTTGGCTCTTAGCTCATTTCTGGGGATGGGAAGGAGAAGCAGTGGCTTTTGTGGGCATTGCTCTAACCTACTTCTCAAGCTTCCCTCCAAAGAAACTGATTGGCCCTGGAACCTCCATCCCACTCTTGTTATGACTCCACAGTGTCCAGACTAATTTGTGCATGAACTGAAATAAAACCATCCTATGGTATCCAGGGAACAGAAAGCAGAATGCAGGATGGGAGGACAGGAAAGCAGCCTGGGACATTTAAAAAAATAAAAATGAAAAAAAAAACCCAGAACCCATTTCTCAGGGCACTTTCCAGAATTCTCTCATATTTGTGGGCTGGGATCAAGCCTGCAGCTTGAGGAAAGCACAAGGAAAGGAAAGAAGATCTGGTGGAAAGCTCAGGTGGCAGCGGACTCTGACTCCACTGAGGAACTGCCTCAGAAGCTGCGAACCCAACTTTGGCTGAAGCCCCTGCCTCACTCTGGGGCACCTGACCTGGCCTCTTGCCTAAACCACAAGGCTAAGGGCTATAGACAATGGTTTCCTTAGGAACAGTAAACCAGTTTTTCTAGGGATGGCCCTTGGCTGGGGGATGACAGTGTGGGAGCTGTGGGGTACTGAGGAAGACACCATTCCTTGACGGTGTCTAAGAAGCCAGGTGGATGTGTGTGGTGGCTCCAGTGGGTGTTTCTACTCTGCCAGTGAGAGGCAGCCCCCTAGAAACTCTTCAGGCGTAATGGGAAATCAGCTCAAATGAGATCAGGCCCCCCCAGGGTCCACCCACAGAGCACTACAGAGCCTCTGAAAGACCACAGCACCAAGCGAGCCCCTTCAGATTCCCCCACTGTCCATCGGAAGATGCTCCAGAGTGGCTAGAGGGCATCTAAGGGCTCCAGCATGGCATATCCATGCCCACGGTGCTGTGTCCATGATCTGAGTGATAGCTGCACTGCTGCCTGTGATTGCAGCTGAGGTGGGAGTGGAGAATGGTTCCCAGGAAGACAGTTCCACCTCTAAGGTCCGAAAATGTTCCCTTTACCCTGGAGTGGGAGTGAGGGGTCATACACCAAAGGTATTTTCCCTCACCAGTCTAGGCATGACTGGCTTCTGAAAAATTCCAGCACACCTCCTCGAACCTCAGTGTCAGCAGAGAGGGCCATCTGTTGTCTGTAACATGCCTTTCACATGTCCACCTTCTTGCCATGTTCCAGCTGCTCTCCCAACCTGGAAGGCCGTCTCCCCTTAGCCAAGTCCTCCTCAGGCTTGGAGAACTTCCTCAGCGTCACCTCCTTCATTGAGCCTTCTCTGATCACTCCATCCCTCTCCTACCCCTCCCTCCCCCAACCCTCAATGTATAAATTGCTTCTTGATGCTTAGCATTCACAATTTTTGATTGATCGTTATTTGTGTGTGTGTGTCCGATCTCACAAGTATATTGTAAACCCTTCGGTGGGTGGGGGTCCATATCCTAGACCTCTCTGTATCCCCCAGACTATCTGTAACAGTGCCGGGCACACAGTAGGTGATCAATAAACACTTGTTGATTGAGTAACTGTGTTACTGATTAAAAGGGGCCCAGAATGGGCAAGTGAAACTCGAGGGATTTCGGCTAAGGGGAGGGGAGGGTGGAAACTGGCATTTCTTTCCACAGGGTAGATAGACAATTCTAGACCTTACTAGAAATAATTAGAAAGCATGACAATCTCCTCCCCAAGGCAACTCCAACCTCTTCAACTTGCCCAGGGCTCTTTCCTTTTCATAACAATTGTTTTCAGTTATTTACTAAACGATGATGTATTTATTCCTTTCATTCTCTGAACCACTATCATGAGGAAGGTAAAATGGATCTGATCATCTGCATTTGGCAGATGGGGAAACTAAAGCCCACACAAGTAAATAGATTTTCCCAGGGACACAAAGATAGTGTTAGTTCCCTCAGTCTCCTGACTCCCAAAATAGGACCCTGCTAATCCCACACTATTCACAGCCAATAGAAGAGCCTTCCAGAGGTCCCCAAGCTACCTGAGGAAAATAACTCACAGCCATCCAGGTAACAAGGAGGGCACACAGGCTCTCCTGGTCGCCCATGAGGGCAATCTGGGAAATCATCAAGTGTACCACCTGGAACTGCCCTCTCCTGCTATGCTGGCCAGCCTGGGCCCAGCTAGCTGCTCTACCAGGGGGATGCCGGGCTTACATTGAGTAAAACACAATACCTCAGTTCCAATTCCCCTAACTCTGAAGGTGTGGCAGTTTGGGAGGCCAATGATTTGGCCCTGTTCTACACTCACTAGGAATTAACAAAGCCCCATTCATAAGGGTGTTCACTGTGGCAACACTGACAATAATGGGGCCCTACCTGATTCAGCTTAACCAGCCCCTGGATCTAGAGGGCCCCACCACATAGCCTGTTGTATCAGACACTACCCTTGCACTTCTGAAGTGAGCCTTCTTTGGTGCAGAGGCTAGAACGTCAGCATCCAAGTCCATTTAGAGGGAATGGCAGCAGGCAGGGATAAGGGGAGAGAGAGAAGCTCCCTGGATAAAAGCTTAACAAGAAGTCATGTCTCTGGTCTGGCACCAGGAACCCCAGAGCCCTTGATTGGGGGCCACTGGAGGTTGGAAGATAAAACCACCTTGCTGGCTCTGCTATGCTGAGTGGGCAGCAGTCTGGTATGGGCTCTGATGAGCCACCATCTGGCTGCTAAAGCACTTGCAGATCCACTGATTTCACTGCATTCTCCACATACTCCAGTGAAGTGGGTCTTTTACAAGAGACAAAATGGAGGCCCAGAGATGTGAGTAATATCACTCATGTCACAGTGTCAGAGTTTGAACATAAGCTTAGAAACTTCTCACAGCAACGTGAGCCCAGCATTCTGGTCTCAGAAGGTGTATGAGGACATATTGTTCTTCAGACTCTTGCAGGCTTCGTGTCCCTGTCTGCCACTGGAATACAAGGGCCTTTGTTGGATATAGAGCACAGAGCTTCCCTTCATCTTAGGAGGAGGCTGGCCTGAGGGGTCCTCCTACCTTTGTTAATCTGGGAAGTTTCAGTGGAAGGAGTCAGAAGTTCATCCTCAACTAGAAAAGCCAGGGAAGACCTAACAAAGAGCAACTGTTCCCTCCAGCTGGTTGAGCAAGAAAGGCTTTGCTCTAAGTAGTTTCCTAGAAATATTCCCGGCTCCTGGGTCCAGGGCAAACACTTTTCAGCTCACCCCATTGCCTTCCCTCATAAAGTAATTTAGATTAGCCACAGAGCTAGGGGATAGTGAAGGCCACTATGTTTATGCTCCAGCCTCATGGCTCTGACCCTTGCACAAGGAGAGATGTTTCTGTCCTCTCTCATTCCTCTGATAATAACATGACTCATATTTTCTTCCCCTTGGAGCCCTAGTGACCCACTGCTATGTGATCATTAATGGGCGAAGAAGGACTGAAACTGGCTTCTTAGTGGAAAGGCAAGCTCCAACTTTCGGAAAGACCTTTGTCCAGCCATTCAAACAGCTATCTGCTGGCCAGCCCACACTCACTGAACTCTTACTCTGTGTCAGGAAATGTGCAAAGGGCTTTGAGGGCGATGAGAGTGAACAAGGTAAAGTTTGTACCCTGTAGGAACTGACAGCTCATCTAGAGGAGATAAGACATGGACACCTAACTGTGGTACGAGGCAGCATATGGGCTGTCCTGTGAAAGACGTGACAAAAGTGACATAAGATAGGGGTCAAGGGCTGATAAAAATAGTCTTGTAAGTCCCCTTAAATTCCAATCCATATGAAATGAGGGCCTGGCACTACATGAGCTTTTGGGGAAAGCATGATGAAAACTGCTTCTTGCAATGGAAGGACTCAGGGAAATTGAGCAATCGGGTGTAGAGGCGGTGCTAAAGAGGTAGCAGAGATATGCTGTGCAGCTAATCTGGAATCCTTCTGAGTTTGCCTCACAGGACCCTTATGTGACTCTAAAAGAAGGAGTGACCCTGGGGCTCAGCTTCTGCTCCCTCATCTCCTTCCCTTGCACAAGACTTTGGAATTTGCTGGGGGCAGCACAAGCAGTGCCCATTCAGGTATCCAGGGGCCTTTTGTCTCTGGACCAGAGGAGAAATGCAGGTGTGGGAGAAGGGAGACAGGCAAGAGAAGAGCCTAGTGCTAAAGGAAGGTGATGAGGCCTTGCAGGGCCAACTCTGTTCCCTCCCACTCAGCCCTGGGCCCACGGACAGGGGATTCTTTCGTGCCTGCAGCAGCCCACTCTGGGACACAGAGGCCCAGCCCAGGAAGTGCATGTGCTTCTCCTCAGCTGGCTGAAGCCTGGCTTTCACCCAGACTGGTCTCCCTGCTCAAGCGGCTCCCGGCTTTGATGAGAAATTCTGTTATCTCAAGAGGGAAAAGAACCTCAAACAGGAAGTCTAGCAGGTTATCTCTCTCTTCTGCCCTAAGTGGTGGCTCACTATATGCTGTGATGTGATCACTGATAAAATATTAACAGGCTGTTATCAGGCACAATAATGCAGAGGCTATAATCTGACCACTTCCTCCCACCCCACAGCCCACCACTTTCCTGGGAATTGCAGCTCAGGAATTTCTTAACTCTCACCTAAAATTCCCTGCTCTGGGCTTCATCACCCCCAAAGACAAGCGGCAGTCTTAGAGCTTGATAAAGCAGGAAGCCACCATGCAAGGGCACATCATCAGGTCCATTTTAGGAGAGAGCTGCTGCTTTCCCGTCCTCTCTGAAGTCCTATTCCTCCAGAATGGCAGCCTCACCACTTCACAGGTCACCTCCTCAGGAGTTTTGAAGAAGTTTCCATTTGAAAATTCTCATGACCTTGTGGAGATAACACTGAAAACGCTCACATGCTTTAAAAAAGATACTAGGCCGGGCGTGGTGGCTCATGCCTGTAATCCCAGAACTTTGGGAGGCCGAGGCGGGCGGATCACGAGGTCAGGAGATCAAGACCATCCTGGCTAACACGGTGAAACCCCGTCTCTACTAAAAATACAAAAAATTAGCCGGGCGAGGTGGTGGGTGCCTGTAGTCCCAGCTACTCGGGAGGCTGAGGCAGGAGAATGGCGTGAACCCGGGGGGTGGAGTCTGCAGTGAGCCGAGATCGCGCCACTGCATTCCAGCCTGGGCAACAGTGAGATTCCGTCTCAAAAAAAAAAAAAGATACTAGCGAGGTTAATGGGATTTGAAATGAGATGCCAAACGAGTACGAATAGTGTGGTGGACAAGCCAGCATTTGAGTGGTAGCTCCTATTCTCCACCAGTGTTTTCAGAGTCTGTGATATTTGACCAAATTCTGTGTGGGCTGCTCAGGAGAAAAGCCAGTTAAACAAAAACTCATTTTTAGTAGAGATGGGGTTTCACGTGTCCCCTTGTAGGGACATGGATGAAATTGGAAATCATCATTCTCAGTAAACTACACAAGAACAAAAAACCAAACACCGCATATTCTCACTCATAGGTGGGAATTGAACAGTGAGATCACATGGACACAGGAAGGGGAACATCACACTCTGGGGACTGTTGTGGGGTGGGGGGAGGGGGGAGGGATAGCATTGGGAGATATACCTAATGCTAGATGACGAGTTAGTGGGTGCAGCGCACCAGCATGGCACATGTATACATATGTAACTAACCTGCACAATGTGCACATGTACCCTAAAACTTAAATAAATAAAAAATCAAGGAAAAGGCAGACAGGATGAGAAAGGTGGCGCCATCCTCCTGTTGGCAATTCCAGAGGTACCTTGTATGGTTAATTTTACTTCTCTGTGTGTAATAATAAACCAATATGTTCTTAAGTGTCACTTTCTCACTCCCCAAGAGACTTGTCCAACTCAGCACTGTCTGGAGAGGGGGATTCAAAGCAGCCAGTGAGAACACCCATGGGCAGAGGCCAGCAAGTCCAAGACCTCCCGGAGTGTAAGAATAGGATCTCGATAGCTGTTTGGATATCAGGAAAGCTGCCAAGTGACAGTTGTGAGTGAAAAACCCAGTCAAGGGGAAATGAATTTCCACGTTGTTTGGAGGGATATTCGTTATATAAGTGAACAATTTCCTGATCATGAGGGCCGTTAAACATTGTGTGGGATTGTGAAACTGTCTTCCTTGGAAATTCCTGTTAGTGTGGGCTGGCTTTAGCATTTTCCTATTAAAAGGAAGAAAGACTAATCATTTTCAAGATAGGCAGTATGGTGTAATAGGCAGTGAGTTTGGGCTCTGGAGTCAGATGAATCTGGGTTTGAATTTTGCCTCTGCACTCTAGCTGGGTGGCCTTGGGAAAGCCACTTCAATTCTCTACAATTCAGTTTCCTCATCTATAAAATGTGGATGAGAGCTGCCTCTCAGTGTGGTCATGGTATACAGTAGGTACTAACAAACGGGTAATAAATAAGTAGATTGGTGACCTAAAGGTAGGGTCAAAGCCACACCAAAATGTGTCTTTGGGGAATGGGGGCAGACAACAAAGTGTATTTTCTGCCACAGATCTGAATCCATGTTATCAAAGGAATAGTCTTTCCCAGGCCAAAACTTCTCAAGATTCTTCCCCAAAGTTCAAATATCTTGAAGACCTTGGATGGGTTTCCACTCATAAAATGTGGGAGGCCAGGGGAAAGGCAGACCTGAGAAGTTGGAGAGGGAAGGGATAATGGTGGCTGTCATCCACATCTGTGACCATGTGGATTGGAACAAATCCATGATTAACCAGGTCTCACTGCTAGAGAAATGGTCAATCCAAGGTACTACACACTGTGGTTAACATTCCAAATTTAAGGACAATTGGAGAGATTTCAACAGCTACTTCATCCTAATTCATTAAGCAGGTTTAGCACAGCCCCTCTTGCTGGCATTTCCCAGCCCTTGGTTGATTGTGTTCCTTATGCTTCACACTGGATAATCCACTCTCTCAAACCCTCTTGGGTATTTCTGTATTCACTCCCCACACAGTCTTATGACTTTGTTTACTCTTCCCTATACCTGGAAAACCCTCCCCACACATCTTCAGCTTTCCAATCCTTCCAGGTTTCCAGTGCCTATCTGGAAGACCAGACCTTCTGGAACACTTTCCTGAGCCTCTGTCTAAAGTCATCTTGCCTGCCTGAGGGCACAATGGACAGATATATGGAAGGTGTTTGGTATGTTGAAAGCACCCAAAACATTTGCACGGTTTTATCTAAAATTGGGTTGGGAATTTCTGGTGAATCACATCAAAACTTTGGGCTTAGGGATGGGGGCAAGTAACAAAAAAAATTTCTTCTGAAAGATTTTATTTTCTATTAGAAAATGAATGCCATTTATGTCTCACTTGGTAACTAAAGCTTTCACATACTAAGTCAGCTCTTCTTTCAATTATCTAATTTATTATCCAAACATGTGCTCTAAGTTTTGATTCAGAAAGTATAGTTCCTTAATGCCCCCCTTTGCCTAATAGAAGTCATGAGTTAGAGATGTCCATTTCACAAAGCGTAAGTCATTCTTTGAAGGAAATTACACTTGACTTAGCCTGAGCTCACACCTGGCATTCCTGAGCTTCACTCCAAATACAGAACTATAGAAAAGGGTTTGAATTCATATACAGAATTCTGAAAGACATTCTATCTGGAGTCTGCCTCTGGGAATGAAGAGCTTGCAATTAAGCCTCTGCCTCTGAATTGTTAGCCCACATAATCTGCAATCACTAAACCTGGGCAAGCAAATTTTCTGTTCCCTGGGGCCACAAGGTACCTGGTCTAAGCCTCTACCTAAGCTGCCCATTAGTTCATCCAACAAGCACGTATCAACCTCCTAGTGCCCAGAACTTGTTTCCTACAAACTTGTTCTGTCTGTTGTTTGCTTGTGGATAGCTCCTTTCTTCTCTTGATACAAACTATCACCACTCTCAGAAAAAGTGAACAGACGCCTCCTCAGAATGTTTTCTTTCTCCTTTTAGTTCTCATTCTCAAGATCTGGTCTCTACAGACATCTCCTGGTTATGTTTTATAGTTCTCAGTATTTAAAAATTGCATGCCAGGGAGCCTCTTTTGATAAGATTCAGAATGTTTGTAGTAAAGAGTACCCACATTCCTGTTCTCCTTTGGTAGCCTTTCTACCTACCCATACCAAAGATCAGTTAAAGAGAAATACTAGGCCACTGCAGCTCACGCTAATCGTCCCTTATAACCTATAGCACTTATTATCTCAGTCTTTCATTTTCCAACTTGAATGTACAGGATTGCCATCTACCTCACTCATACTGTATTTATCCAACCCCTTCTATGAACAAGGCACTGTTTTAGGCCCCTGAGGGAGATGAAGACATGAACAAAACACAGTTCCCATCATTAACTAATTACCTCCTAGATCCCTGGTACTAGGATAAGCTCTAGGATACAGTGGTTGGCAAAAACAGGCATGGCCCTTCCCCTCATGAAACTTACTAGTGAGGGAGGCAGACGGGGAGCATGTGTATTGTGTTCACTACTGTATATCACAAGGCACATAGTCAGTACTCAATAAATATTTGTTGAGTGAAAGCAAATGACCATATATATCATGATACATTGTGAGGTGCTATGAATTGAGGAAAACAGGAAACAGTGATAGCATAATAGGGTAGATAGAGACAAAAGGCTGCCAGGGAATGCCTGTCTGATTAAGTGACACAACAAGACCTGAAGGATGGGGACTAGCCAGCTATATGCTAACACTGGAGATGGGAGCATTCTAGCAGAGGGAGCAGTATGGGTAAAGTATGCTTGGGGAGAGGGAATAGCAGGGTAAAGTCTCTGAGGTAAGTAAGAGCTCGACATGTGTCCATAGGAAGACTACAGTGAGCCAGGGGGAAAGTGGTATATGAAGAGGGGTTGCAAGAGACAAAGTATAAGTAGGCAGGGGCCTTGCAGGATACTGTAAGCAGTTTGGATTTTATTCTAAGTGTCAATGAGAAGTCATTTAAGGGCTTCAAGCAGGGGGGTCACATGATCTATTACTTTAAAAAAAAATCACTGTCTATAGACAACTGTAGGAACAAGAGTAGAAGCAAGGACTCCAGCTAGGAGTTATAATAACCCATGGGAGATCATGGCAGTTTGGACTAAGGTAGCTGTAGTAAAAGTGAGGAGAGTCAAGACACACTTTGGAAGTAGAACTGACAGACTTGTTGACAGACTGGATGTAGGGAGTGAGAGAAGAGGAAAATTAGGGATAACTTCCAGGTTTCTAGCTTAAACAACTGGATGGGTGGAGGTGCCATTATCTAAGATGAGGAAAACTGGGAGAAAGGGAACAGCCCCAGGGTGTATCACTGCTTATTTTTAATGAGGCTTGTTAAGTGTACATGTCAAGTAGGCAGCTGAATATTTGAATCTAGAGCTTTCTAATAGGGAAGACAGGACAAGGATGTTTGTGATAAAAGCCTTGAAAACTTAAATGTTCACAGAGAAATTTTTTGTCTAGCTGGGTTAATCAGAGAAGTTTGCAGGAAAAAGTTGGCATTTGAGCCAAAGGAAAGATGATGAGGGAAAGCATTCCAGCTAAAGGGAATGAAATTGCAAAGATGGAGATGGGAGAAATCTTAAAAGCATGTTCAGAAACTGGAAAATTGTTCAGTTTAAATGGGATGTGGTTTGTATCCGGAATGTTTCAAGATGACTCTAGAAAGGATGACTGAAGCCAGATCACAAAGGACTTTGAGCACCATCCTAGGGAATTTGTATTGTACTCGGTGGGCAATTGGGAACACTAGCAAGTCTTTAAGCAGAGGCATGACCTGACGAAGTTGTTAAAAAACAAAATTTGGTGACACTGAGTAGGGCGGATCGAGGAGGGAGAACAGGAGGCAAGGGAGGCCATCTAAGAATTTATTTAGATAATCAAGGCATGAGGTAACAAGTTATTTAGGTAATAACCTAAATGCTTATCATGGCAATAGGAAGTTAAAGGGCAAATGTGGGAGACATTTCAAAGGGGAATTATGATTATGTTAACCTAACAGGAGAGCCAGGAGGAGGCACCTGCTTTTTTCTTCTCAATGTCTTTTGCCTCCACACTAGATCATAACCTCTGGTAAGGCTGGGAGATATTTTTCAATCTTTCCACAGTGGGATTTAACACTATCAAGGAGATCTCATGCTGGTATGGCTTCTTAGTAAATAGGAAACAAAGAGGTAGCTCTGGTATTGAAGTGAATGGACTCACACAGACAGTGGTGCTGGAAAAAGCAGTGTGGGGTCAGGTCCACAAACCAGGGAATGGGCTGAGAGTAAGCACTAGGAAAGATGAGTTCAAATTTCCTACCTTCTTCCCTTTAAAGCCTCATTGCCTGCCCTCATTCACCCAACAAACACTCACACAGGCAGAACCTTCAATGCTCTGAATTTTTCCTTCCAGCAGACTCCCATCCATCTGTGTGAAATCTCACCCACTCAGCCCCCATCTGATGAATAAGTCTCACTGAGAGAATGTCGGAATGTGCTACTCTTCCCTCAGTACTATTTACATTTAGACAACTGCGGCCTTGACTATCATAATCCAAATGTCTAACATGAAAATTAATCATATGGCAAGCTAGAGCTGGGGTGAGGTGGAAGGTAAGGGGGCAGGGGGTATCTTTAAGTACTCATTCTAATGATGAAGCCTGGATTTGGCCTCCCCTCATTCCCTGCAGTCTCACTTGGGCTATGTACTATGAGCCCCCTTTCGAAGGAGTTAAAATTAATTTGGAAAAGTGTTCTGAAGTAACTCCGTGGAGGAGAAACAGAATGAATATCCAAGACATTTCCTCTGGACTAGCTAATCCTTTTGCCACTGCTTGATCTCACCTTCCTTTGATTGTTTCTCCTCTACTTCCTACTTTTTACTGTTGGTATATTTTTATGTGTTCATTATTCAATGTCTTTTGAAAAGTACCCTGAACTCTTTGGAGAGTATGTGCTATGTAAACACAATAAAGAAATGAATACAATGTCTCCTTTTACAAGAGAATAAGTTTTACTATTTCTGATAGTATGAGGTTTACCCCTCACTCAGCACTAGCCTGAAGAGTAAGTAGGTATATTCTGAGGGACTTCAGATTCCACTCTAAGGTACTTCCCTAACTACCCGAAATCCCATTAATTTGATGACAAATATATTTTTTAATTTGAGCCTTATAGGTTTTTCAAGAATCCCTTATTAAAATGCGAATACCAAAGCAGGCGAACAGATCATGATATAACCTTAGTCCCCTTTATATTAACCCACCACTTCTATCGAACACATTTTTCACATTCCAAATTTTTCCATGCCTTTGTTTATGCTTTCCTTCTTCCAGAGGTAATGCTAAATTTAATATAAATTAGAAATATAACATTACCTTATATTTTCACATAATCTCTCATTTGATATTCAAATCCAAGCCTACTTGATCTTTTTAAAAACAATTTATTTTTTCCAATGTAAGAATAACAAGTTTAATATTGAAAATCTGAAAAAGGCAGGAAGATAGGAAGAAGAAAAATATCAACCATAGTCCTACCACCTAAAGAACACTCACTGACAGTGTGGCCATGCTCATTCTTTAAGCCTTAATTTAGGTCCCATTTCTGGTGTGGTGCCTTCCTTGAACTTCCTCCCCCAGATCTTCCATGTCATATCTGTACCACTCAGTTGTACATATCATACACTTTTGTGTATAATGTGATGTATGTCTTATGTTTCCAACGAGATTGTTACATCTTCGAAGGCTGCAAACATGAGTTGTACTTGTTAGCTTACCCCAAAATAATACCTGGTATACCGGACCCAATATCTGCTGATTGATTTAACCTAAATGAATACAAACCATTTCAGAAAAAGATATACAATAGACCACATATCCAGGTCATGAAAATTAAAGCTTTCAGGTCACCTAGCTTAGTGACTATTGCTTTTCTGACCCTAGACTCTTGAAAGCCTATTTAAACTGGCCTCTTTCTCCACACCAAAACTGATAAAAAGGAGACTGATTATGAGCCAGGATTTACACAGAGATTCTCTATATAAGGCATAAAGGTGAGGGTAAGAGAGAGAGAGAGAGAGAGAGAGAGAGACGTGAGGGAGGGAGAGAAAAGAGAACAGACAGAAGATAAGAGAAGAGAAGGGTATACAGTCTGGTGCTCAATCCAGTATGTGATTTGCCTCCAGCACCGTGTACAGGATCCCATCCACTTGTTCTGAGTCATACCCGATCTCACGAAGCTCCAAGTGAGGGAGGACAGAAGTAAGGAGATAGCTGACGTGGATACGTAGCCGCGTAAGCTTTGCCAAAGCCCTGTATGAAGGAGTGAGGGGACAGGAGAAGAGATGACATGAAGTCATTAACCAACAGAATAAAATGAAGCCCCTTCAAAATGGAACCACATTTCTCAACAGTTATGTTTTCATTAGCTAGAAAGAAGAAAGCACAACGCCACCAAGCACAGGGAGACTGGCTGCAGCTTTCTAAGAAGTAATTACTCAATTCTTGGTGGCCTGTGAATTAAGGCTTCCTCCTTTGTCTACGGCCAGTAAGTGGGGGTCCTAAGGGATGCTTCCCATTAGCACTCACAAGCTGATAACTAAACCCTAGTAATTAACCTTTCTAGGTCATCTCCCTCTGGGGTCCGGTAGGAGACCTGAGCCTTCTGCAGCATTTCCAGGTGTGTCTCTGTTTCCTTCAGTTTCTCTTTTAACTCTTGCTTTTCCTCTTTGGTTCTTTCCAGCTCAGCTTTCAGAATCTGGAATTCAGCTTGGCGATAACCCATGTGTTTCTTGCTCCAGTACAAGCCTTCCGCCTCCTGGGTACTGTAGATCACCAATTCATGTTGGACTTTCTTGAATTCAGACTGCCAGTGATTCCTCTCCTGTTCCAGCTCCTCCACCTGCAGTCCAAGAAACAGAAATTCAATGACCCCACAAAAGAGCACGCCAAAAACCGTTCCTCATATGGTCATCCTGTGATTCCACTATACATATTCCTCTACTTATGGGCCTTTTCAATACCCTAAAATGGGCAGGAAGCCTACTACAGTTACTCTATCTGAAACACACCACAGAATAGTTCAGGGGCGTATTTTGTTTAAAGGCCTCAGAACATTAAATAATCAGGGCACCAATGTCCCGCTCCCTTGGTTACTATGGTCTCTTATTCCTAGTGGTGAGGTATTACCCTAACCTTTTGCTGGAACAAATTCCTTTCAGCCAAAACACGTTCCAATTTTTCTGTGGTTCTCTTCAATTCTTCCAGCTCTCTCTGGTTCTTCAACTTTGGTGTATTATGACCTTCGCTCTCCTCATAGCCTCTTGCTTTCTCCCCAATGGCTGCAGCAGGGATTGCAGCAGAGGCCACAGAATAAGGCACTGGGTTCCAGGATTCAACTGCTTTTCGTCTCTCAGCAAGCTCCTCTCTGTTAAAAGGGATCAGCTGAATGGGAGCTCCTGAATCTCTAACACCTTTGGCAACACCCACAACAGCTACAAAAGGTCCCTTGTTGACTTCTTCTTTGTTTATGGTTGTGCTACCTCTGTTAGATTCTTCTGCCACCAATCTTGGCATCTGATCTTCTAATTCTTCAGGAAGCAGGGACCCCTGGCGTTGGTCTTTGGCCCCTGGATACAGAATTGAAACCTCCCTATTCTGACCTGTATTCTTGCTTGCTTCTGGGTATTCTGGGAAAAGGTATGGTGGTGTACTTCTCTCAGAACTCGATTTATCATGGCTGTTCTCCCCTTCTGGGTAGGCAACAGGTGCCTCTACCCTTCTGTAAGGAGCAGGCATGGAATAATCTAGAGAAGGTGTTGTCATCTCATTCTGGAGCCTTCTTCGTTTCTCCACCGGTTCTTCACCTAGGATCCATTTGTACTTACTGCAAGAAGAGGAAATTAAATTGTAAGCTGTCAGAGTACAAGTTAAGTATTTTCTGATCCTATGGAGCCCCAACTCAAACTTCCCATATTCAGACTGGCTCTAGATGTTACCCACAGACAAGTCCAGGTTAGGGATACAACTTTACCCACAAACCTCAACCATTTCACTAGTGCGATTGGTATTAATGGAGAGGTGAAGTTGAAAGGTGTGACTGGGCAGCATCTGGATATAATAGGACTAGGTTGACCTTGGTAAGAATTCTAAAAATAAGATTGCGACCAGCCTGACTTAGAAGTATCCTAAAGATGCAAGTCAAGAGGGAAGACAAAGAAAAAACACATACCCCAAATCCCCTAACACAAGAATGGAATAAAAAGGCCATAAAAAGCCTAGAAGAGTATGCAGAGAATAGTGCCAACTCATTAATTTTACAGCGTCACAAATGCCTTCCCGTATCAAAGACTTATGCACATTTTTTTATATTGCAGCAGAACCACACAATTCTTTCACCAGCCCACTGGATTGTGGCTATTGCCCATAGTTCACTTGTAAAAGTTAATTGAATCACAGGGGCCTAGTCAGAAACAAAGAAAGTGAATCAGCCAATTCAAGTCATTTTCCCCTTGTGACAAAGAATTCCCGTGCTCAAGCACAAGCAGACACTCCCTGAGTTGTGCAGGAAAGCCCATGATGATGACCTTAAATCATCTTCCATGTTTGGCTGCTGTATGCACTAGGGGTTGAAGAACTAATGAAACAACTGGCACCAGAGAAATCCATAGGCAATTTTTAATCATGCAGCAGGGTGGGAACCCCATTTTTATCCTTACAACTATTCTGTCCTCCTTCTGGATAACCAAGACATTTCAAGATAAAATCAACTTTCAAATTTTCAATGAGAAAGCATCAGACATATGATTTGCCACCTCATAGTACCTCAAGGTTGCCCATATTTCTCTGTATTTTTTGAGAACACCTGTAAGACAAACCAAACTGTAGTTTCTTATAGTGCCCATATGTTCTTCAGAAATACAACTGATCTGCCATCTTAATAGATTTTGTCGTGTTAGCCTTAGGTAAAAGCAAAAGGACTTAGGAGCTATGTAAGAATAACTGTATCCATCTTTGAACATGTATAAGGTCTACTACTGATGGCCCAGTCAGCTGTGGTACTGAAGAAGACAGTAAAACAATCGGTTAGCAGGTACAAAGGAAAAGTATATAATACTAAATAGCAACAACCAAGCCTTGTGAAAAGCAATTACAGTCATATTATTTGCCTTCTCTTCGTTTTCCCACCTCTAAGGGTTCTGTCCTTAACCATCTTCTCTTCTGACCCTGTATTTCTTCTCCCTTGTAATCTTATACAACCTCTTGGCTACAATCTCTGGGCAACAACTCCCATATTCTCCCAAACCCTGACCCCCAGTATTGAATTTCCAACTGCCTGTCACACATTTCTTCCTGGAGGTCCCACTGGTATCTCAAACTCAGTATGTATAAAACCAACCTTTCATTTTCACCTTCAAACCTGCTCCTTTTCCCTATGTTTCCTATTTGTGTTACAACAGCACCAAACTGTCACTAATATTTATATGGTAGGTTTATACATTATCAATACTCAAGTTCAAGCTCCCACTACCTTTCCTGGACTACTGCAATGGCTTCCTCCTGTCTCCAGTCTCCCCTTCTCTTACCTCCAGATCACTGTCCCAAGCTAATCTTCCTAAAGCATTGCTTTGATTATGCTACTCCTCTATTCAAAATCTTTATTTATTGCTCCCCACAACATAAAAGCTTAAATGTCTTAGCTCACTATTGAAGCTTTTCCATGCCAAAACATAGTAAACATTTACTGAGCACTTACTCTGTACCAGATCATGTAAGAAGTGCTTAACATGTATTGCCTCATCTAATTCTCCCAATAAACATGAGGCAGGTGGGATTATTATCTCCACTGTTTTAAGGTGATGCTCAGGAAGAAGTTAAGTTAACTTTCTCAAGGTGGCTAGTAAGTATCAGAGCTGGGACAGAATTTGGCCCCAGCTTTATCTCTCATTACTCCCTTCACAAACATCAGTCAAACTGGATGCCTTTTGACTGGAGTGCCCTTCTTCTACCCAACACTGCATGCATAAATCCAACTCAAATGCTACTTCTGAATTCCTATAGCACTTCAAGCACTCTTATTAAAATGCATCACTTACTACTGTGTGTGTGTGTGTGTGTGTGTGTGTCCTAGGTACCTTACAAAAGCATAAAAGTATAAGTTCCTACACAGAAGGGAGCTTAATTAACCATGCTAGATGAGGAGGAGGGAACAAAACTTTCACATAAGAGGCAACCAAAAAAAGAACTATTATGTGAATGAGGGAAAATAACTAGATTTTACTTATTGGTTCTATACTTCTCCAGAAAGTCTGGCAAGTCCTTTTAGGAATCAATTCTCATAGCAGACTTGTATTCACTCATTGAGTAGAGATTAATTATGGGTTTATATACTAGAAATTCTCCAACTACACAGTTTCCTCTTATTTTCTTTCTGCCCTTTGTCATATTCCTCCATTGTCTGTCAATTCATGGTGTATTTTTGGTTTTCTCCTTTAAGTATTTTACATTTTCTGACATACACCATGTTTCTGCTCCTTCAAAATGCTTTCTGAGAGGCTTCTGTAATTAACCACTATCAGTTTTGTATTATTTCACTAACCAAGACAGAGAATGATACATTCAAATTAATATATTTCATTTTTTACTCACTCATTTCATAAATGTTTCCTACTATGTTTAAGGAACTATGATAGGCAAGAATAAGGACCAAAAATCACGGCCCTGTAATAGTGTATATATACTCCTTCCAGATGATGTATTTTTCAACATCTTTACTGGGATAGAAATCTATAAATTCACTTAAGGTATACAATTCAACAATTTTAGTATTCTCACAGAGTTGTGTAACCATCACCACAATCTAAGTTTTGAAAATATGCACCACCCCGCAAGAAACCTCCTACACATCAGCAGTTACTCCCCATACCCCCACTGGGACACTACTCTACTTTCTGTCTCTGTAGATTTGCCTATTCTAGGCATTTAATATAAATGGAATAATAAAACATATGGCTTTTTTAAACTCGCTTCTTTCACTTAAATGGAATAAAACATATGATTTTTAACTTGCTTCTTTCATTTAACACAATGTTTTCAAGTTTCATCCATGTTGTAGCACATAATCAGTATTTCATTCCTTTTCATAGCTAAATAATAGTCCATTGTATAAATAGGCCACATTTTATATCCATTCATCAGTTGATAGTTATTTAAATTGCATCCACTTTTTGGCTACCATAAATGATGCTGCTATGAACATTAGCATACAAGTTTTTATATAGATATGTTTTCCGTTTTCTTGGGTATAAACTTAGGGGTGGCATTACTGAGTCATATGGCATTCTGTTTAACATTTTGTGAAACTATTGGAATGTTTTCCAAAGCAGCTGTAACATTTTGCATTTATACCAGCAAGTGATCCTCCCACCTCAGCCTTCCAAGTAGCTGGAACTACAGGCATAGCTAATTTTTGTATTTTCTGTAGAGATAGGGTCTTCCTATGTTGCCCAGGCTGGTCTTGAACTGCTGGGCTCAAATGATCCTCCCGTCTCAGCCTCCCAAAGTGCTGGGATTACAGGTATGAGCCACCATGCCCAGCTTCTTTCTTCAATTTTAATATAAGCATCTAAAAATATAATTTTCCCTCTGAGTATTTCTTTAGCTTCAACCCATAGTTTCCATATGTTTTGTTTTAATTTTCATATTTTCAATATATTTTTACATTTCCAATGTGATTTTTTTTCTTCTACCCATTTATTTTGGAAATTAAGACGTGTCATTTAATTTCCATATATTTGTGCATTTTCCAAATTTCCTTAGGTTGTTGATTTCTAATTTAATTATATTGCGATTGGAGAACATCCTTTGTATGATTGTCAATATTTTTAAATTCACTGAGGTTTGTTTTACAACCTAACATACAGTCTGTCTATCCTGGAGAATATTTCACGTGCATTTGAGAAGAATACATACTATGTTGTTGTTGGGTGAAGTTTTCTGTACGTATGTCAGGTCTGGTTGGTTCAGAATGTTCTTCAAGTCTTCTAGTTCCTTGTTGATCTTCCTAGTTGTTGTATCCGTTATTGAAAGTAGGGCATTGAAGTCTCCAACTATTATTGTTGAATTGTCTATTTCTCTCTACAATTCTGTTTTTGCTTTGTGTATTTCTGGGGCTCTGTAGTTAGGTATATATATATATATATATATATATATATACATACCTGTAGTAAATCTATATATATATATATATTATATATATATAAAACACACTTTAGATGCAAAGATACAGATAGGTTGAAAGTAAAAGGATTGAAAAAGATTCAACATGCAAACATGGTTATACTAATATCAGACAAGATAGACTTTTAAATAAAAAATGTTACTGGATATAAAGAGGGACCTTTCATAATGATAAAGTCCATCAGGAAGATGTAATAAGTACACTCACATATGGACCTAACTACAGAGCCCCAGAAATACACAAAGCAAAAACAGACAGAACTGTAGAGAGAAATAGACAATTCAACAATAATAGTTGGAGACTTCAATGCCCTACTTTCAATAATGGATACAACAACTAGATATATATATAAAATCTGATATCTGTCTTTTGATTGGATTGCTTAATCCAGTCACATTTTCTGTTACTGATAAGGTAAAATTTACATCTACTATTTAGTTTTTTAATTTTCTACAAGTGTCACGCCTTCTTTGTTCCTTTGACCCATCTTTATTTTTCCTCTTTTTATATCATGTATTTTCTAGCATAACATTCACGAATCTAATAATACATTGTTATAATTATTACTTTATGCAATGTTACATCTTCCAAGGAAGCCAAGAGAAGAAAGCAGAGCAAGCACATATTTACAGAGTTTGTTTCATTAACCTTTTTATTTTCCATTTTTTAATTGTCATTTCAGACTGTAGATCTGAGTTACTATCTGGCGTCATTTCCTTACTCCAATGTAACTTTATTCCCATCCACCTCCTTTGTGCTGTTTTTTGTCAAATATTTTACATTTGTATATAAGCACAACGATAAATCAATATATATATGCAATTATATACAAATACATATTGCTTTATGTTATTTAAATTGGTTAAGAATAGAAAGAGGAAGAAATATTCTATTGTTTTGTGCTTTTTAATTAACTACACAGTTACTTCTATAAGCACTCTTTGCTTTTTCATGTGAATTCAGATTACTGTCTGATATTGCTTGCTTTCATCCGAAAAAAATCTCTCTAGTATTTCTTGTAAGGCAGGTCTGCTGGCAACAAATTCCTTCAGCTTTTGTTTATCTGGCAATGTATTTAGTTCACCTTTATTTCCTAAAGGTAATTTTATTGTATTTAAGATACTTGGTTGTCAGTCTTTCATTCAGTCCTTTGAATACGTCATCACGCTGCCTTCTTGTTCCCATTTTTTTCTCATGAGAAGTCATCAACTTTAATTTTCTTGGGATTCTCTTGTACATGATGAATCATTTTCTCTTTGCTTTTGGCTTTCAATATTTGCACTATGATGTGTCTGGCAATGAATCTCCGTATTTATCCTATTTTGAGTTTGCTGAGCTTCCTAGATGTATACATTAATGTTTTTCATCAACTTTTGGGAAGTTTTTAGCCATGATTTCTTGAAATATTTTTTCTACTTCATTTTCTCTCTATTCTTCTATTATGCATATGTTGGTGCATTTCATGGCGTTCCACATTTCTCTGAAGCTCTGTTCATTTTTCTTTTCCACTGTTCTTCAAATTGCATAATCTATAACTGATCTATCTTCAAGTTTTTTTATTCTTTATTCTTCCAACTCTAATGTGCTGTTGAGTCCCTTTAAAATTTTTTTCATATCAGTTATTATACCTTGCACCTTCAGAATTTCCATTTGATTCTTTTTATAAGTTCTGTCCATTATTAATATTCTCTACTTTAATTCTTTAGACATGGTCTCCTTTAGTTCTTTGAATGTATTTACAACAGCTGCATTGAAGTATTTGTCTGATAAATCCAATATCTGAATCTCTTCAAGAGCAGTTTCTATTGCTGTTCCTCCCCACCCTCTGCTCCCATGTAGAGGTCACACTTCCCTGTTTCTCTTCATGTTTCATAATTTTTGTTGACAACTGGACATTTTAGATAATATAGCAATTCTGGACACTGATCTCCCCTTCCCTATGACACTGATGTTGTTGTTTGCTTGGTTGTTTATTTAGTGACTTGGCTGAACTGACTCTATGCAGTCCATTTCCCCTGTATTATGCAGCCTCTGATGTACTTGTTCAGATTTTTTTTCTTGATTTTAATCTTTCACCTGGCAACCTAGTTCATACCTGGTTTGGCACAGGCCACTTATTAGTTAAAGGTTGTGCTTAAGTCCCTTCAGCTGGTTAGATTTTTACCCTTTTCCATTGAGTGTGTGTGAGACTTGGAGGTTACTACCAAAGTTCAAGTGTATGCTTCTGTCCCACATTCAGCCAGGTACTAATAGCTTAGATTTTCCCTCTTCAATCACCCTGGAGGTAGCATAGCATTGAACATGTACGCAGTCTCCTAGATTGCCAAGGATGTATGTGATTTCATTTTTAAGCCTGGTTCCCAGGAGGTGCCCCTGGGTCAGAGTAACATCGTTCAGCCAGTGGTTGGTTAGAGGTTGTGCTTAAACCCCTAGTGCCAGTGAGGCTCCTCTTCTTTACTGTTTCATCTGTGTTCAGCTTGAGGACGGCTTTTAAGTCCACCTTAGGTCCTGCTCTGATTGCTTCTGAGTGGGTGTAGCCCTGTGCTTATACACAGCCTTTCTGACACCCAAGACTATGATCCGAAGAGGGCTCTTGACTGTATTTCCCTGATTCTCTCTGTTACCAAACTTATGATTGCTTGCACATTTTGCTTGCTGAAACTTGTCATGGAATTATAATTGCCCTCATAATTGTTCTCCACCAAGATCTCCATTATTTTTGACAATGCCCCTTAGTCACAGAATTCTTCATGTTCTGCTCCACATAAAGTCAGTTCCTTTAGGTAGAGCTGTGGCATTCCTCATCCTTAAGGCCTGCCTCTCTAAGCAGAATCTCTGGCACAGTGTGCAAGAACTAGAGACAACAACAGTAACATACTTCTCCCAGAGTAAAATCCCTTCTTTATGAATGGGTACTGGGGTAATTTTTGGCTTACTTCTTCCAGCATAGACTTCTGACCTATGAGCAAGCTCGGGTAGGAACAATAGGGGCATGGTATTACTAACTTGCTGTTCCTTTGTGAGTGCTCCCACCCTATAAGTGAGAGCTTTGTTGGGGAAGAGAAGGCTGGGAGAAGAGAGACCCAGTCTTCGTGGATCTGCCTGGAATAGAGCTTCTACAAAACAGAACTGGAGAGGAGATGAGAAAAGCCAGAGGCCTGCTCCTCCCAGGTAAAACCATAGCTCTAGACAAGGAGCTAGGGGACGAGGGAGCCCCCATCTTCTAGACCACACCCACATGGATTAGAATTCCTTTGAGTAGTTTTCGTAAAACAGAGCTTGGAGTGGGACAGCTTGTGGTTCAAATGCCACTGACTCTTGCTGTTCTTCCTGAGATTTAGAAGATTTCTTGAATATTTCTCCCTTTGCTGTGTGCCCCTAGGACACTATCCAGAAACACTGATTTTTTTAAAATATATTTTTTCAAGTTAAATAGTTATTTATTGGTGACAGAGTCCACTATGCTCCTCATTTCTCCATTCTGGAAGTTGCTTCCCCAGATCATATTTTTAAATGTTAATACTGGCCCCTGAATCAATCTTATTCATTTGCAAAATTGTTCATCTATTTCTACCCCTTGTTTGTTATTTCAAGTATTCCTTTAGACACATTAAAATGTCTCTTCTTCTCTCCCTCCACTGTTAACAGTGCAATTCAGAATTTGTTAACCTTTAAAAATATGAACTAATTAGCCTTTGACATATAGCTTACTCAAATCTAAATATCTAAATAAATTACAGCCACTAATTCTTGTCTTCATTCAAATGCTTACGGTTACTTTAGATCTTTCTTTTTTTTTTGAGACAGGGTCTTGCTCTGTTGCCCAGACTAGAGCACAGTTGCGCAATCACAGCTGGCTCACTGCAGCCTATGCTCAAACGATCCTCCCACCTCAGCCTCCAGAGTAGCTGGGACCACAGGCGCACGTCACCACACCTGGCTGATTTTTTATTATCTGTAGAGAAGAGGTCTCACTGTGTTGCCCAGGCTAGTCTCGAACTCCTGGGCTCAAGCAACCCTCCTGTCTCAGCCTCCCAAGTGCTGGTATAAGAGGCGTGAGGTACTGCACCCGGCCACTTTAAATCTTATTTTGTATCACTCATAAGAGAACTATACGTATTTAGCCAGGCGCAGCGGCTCACACCTGTAATCCCAGCACTTTGGGAGGCCAAGGCGGGTGGATCACGAGGTCAGGAGTTTGAAACCAGCCTGACCAACATGGTGAAACCCTGTCTCTACTAAAAATACAAAAATTAGCTGGGCGTGGTGGCACGCGCCTGTAATCCCAGCTACTCAGGAGGCTGAGGCAGGATAATCGCTTGAACTCGGGAGGTGGAGGTTGCAGTGAGCCGAGATTGCGCCACTGCACTCCAGCCTGGGTGACAGAGCGAGACTCTGTCGCAAAAAAAAAAAAAAAAAAGAAGGAAAGAAAACTATATGCACTTTATATGTAAATATTGGGGATACTTACATATCAAACTTTGACTACTCAAACCTCCTTCATCTTTGATCTTGTCACTACCCTAGAACAGGGCCTTTCATAAAGTAGGCACTCAAATACAGTCGTGCATTACTTAATGATGGGCATACGCTCTGAGAAATCCATTGTTAGACAATTTCCTCATTGTGCAAAGATCATAGAGTATCCTTACACAAACCCAGATGGTATAGCCTACTATACACCTAGGCAATAGCCTATTGCTCCTAGGCTATAAACCTGTACAGCATGTGACTGTAGTGAATACTATAGGCAACTGTAACAAAATGGTAAGTATTTGCATATCAAATATATCTAAATATACAAAAGGTACAGTAAAAATACAGTATTGTAAGTTTATGGGATAACTGTTGTGTATGTGTTCTGTTATTGACCAAGATGTCATTATGCGGCACGATTATACATGTAGGATGAACAAATAGAAAGGGATTATTTCCTTTAACAGAAATAAGCTATCTTCCCCAAAAAGGTTATACCTGCTTACATACTGGTGGAACCTATTCTTTATTGCAGGTCCTCTCCTCCCCTTGCTAGATTTGTGGGACTCACAAAGCTGTTTCCAGTGACACCTGTGGCGCCCCTGCTAAACTACTCACTAGAACTTAAAAGTTTTCTTGGATACTGTAGGCTTTATTTTATCTGGAGTTAGTAAGCTGAACTACATGACCCAAGGACCCTTATCAGCTTCCTATGCTGATAATAACAGAAGACCTTTGTAACTCTTGATTAAACCTTAATGTTTTATCAGAAATCCTATATATTTTACTAGACTCTTGAGTAACTCCATTTTCCCCCATTAAAAGGTAGTCTCAGCCCAATCAATGTGATTCCCTCGAAAAGTGTAACTTGAAATGACACAATCATCATTTACTGATCTTATGTAACATATATGACATTAGCAACAGCAACTATCACATACCTCTTATGTTTCTCTTTCTCTTGAAATAATTTTATTCTCAATAAATTAAAATTACACATGAATGGTCAATGTACTTTACACCTGTCCTCTACAGCCAAAACCTCACTCTCGATATAGCAATCCATAAAGACTCATACAAAAATTCCAATAGAGACTGATGAAGTATGCCACCCAATGGAAGTTCTATTGTACTGCATCCATAAAATAAGTATATAAATTAGCATTTCTAATCCCCTTGAGGTTACCAAAAACCACTACAGGGTTATAAAAGAAACACTGGGGAAAAAAGGAAAAGTGGTCATAGTAAGGAAGGGACAGTCTTCAAAAGCAAAGACACCTGACACTCCAGCAGCAATGGTGATATATGAGCATCTCCAGGAGACCAGGGTAAAAAGGTAACAATGTGCTTCAAAAACACTTAGCATTTACAGTGCACCCCTCCTAACCTAAAATGGGAGTTGGAAAAGTATGCATGGAAACGGTGTAATTAGGCTCAAGCTCCTGAGACTAAGGCTGGATTCTATTTCTTATCCCGTTGCTACAAAATTCAATCTTAGAAATTGCTTCTTAAATATGACTCAGATTCAACCATTACTTATTGAGTACCTACTATATTCCAAGGCACCGTTCTATTGGTTTTTTGTTTTTTTTAAGAGATGAGATTTCGCTGTGTTGTCCAGGCTGGTCTTGAACTCAGAAACACAGAGAAAAACAAACCAACCAACCAGGAGTCACTTTATCCTATTATGTATTCCACTGACTATTCTACAGTATGTTAAGAAGATATCCAAAGTGAAAATAGTCACTAAAAAGTTCACTTCCCGGCTGGGTGTGGTGGCTCATGCCTGTAATCCTGGCACTTTGGGAGGCCAAGGCGGGTGAATCACCTGAGGTCGGGAGTTCGAGACCAGCCTGACCAACATGGAGAAACTCCGTCTCTACTAAAAATACAAAATTAGCCAGGTGTGGTGGTGCATGCCTGTAATCCTAGCTACTCCAGAGGCTGAGGCAAGAGAATCGCTTGAACCCGGGACGGGGAGGTTGCGGTGAGCCAAGATCGCGCCATTGGACTCCAGCCTGGGCAACAAGAGCGAAACATAATAGTCACATTACTGATGAACATAGACATTTCTACTATTAGAGAGCAACCTTGTCCCTGCCCTATATGGCTTGGCCCTGCAAGAGTGAGAAGCAGAATAGAGAAGAGAAAGCAAGGAGTCATAATTAGGAGTACTGAGTTCAGTCCCATGGGAGTAAAGGGGCAGTCATATCCTTCAGTGCTTCAAATACTCCTGATATCTAAGAAAAAGAACAGTTATGCTTCTTGTTATGAATACACAAAATAACACTGATGAGGTGCTAGAAGGTGAACAAGTAAAGTCCAATGCTAAACTTATACTAATAATTTATTCTAGGAAACAACAAATGATAAAGCTTACCTAATGGCACAAATATCTAATAGTTATTTTTACATGTGGTCAACATGTGCTAGGCCTATGAGGCCCCAGAGAACTTCAATATCCATATACTGAAGAAAAGGAACAATGCTTATCATTATAACATTACCTTATTTGTGTAGTATTTTACACTTTTCAAATTTTGTCTATTATTTCACTTGCACAATTCCCAATATAATGTGAATACATGATACATAAAAAGAGTATCAGCAAATGATCACCTCAAAATTATAGACCTGATACAGCAGTTATAATACTGAAAAATTGGAGGTACATGCAACACACAATTCTATCAACTTAAAATTGTGTTTCTACTTCTGAATTCCATGCTAGGCCTTAGAAAAAACAGAAACAAGGTAAAACATACCAACTTACTCTACAGGAAAACAGACTCTAAAGCTTACTATTGACAAGAGATCATGCTTTTTAGTCACCTGGAAAACTGTAAAACACTGGAATCCAGAGGCTTAAGTTGAAGAGATGGTGATCTGCTTTCTTCTCCACCAGAAGGAAGCACACTAGGGCTATGAATTCCCTCATATCCAATTGTCTTGTTATTCAATCCAGCCATTTCTTGAACAGTAAGGATCTTTGGTGGATTACTGAATACCTATAAAAGACAGAAATGATTTGTAAAAGTCTCAAATTCAAACCAAATGCCAAAGGATGAGTCAATCCTTCTGATGCTAGGAAAGAATGCTTGGCCAAATAAAACGAAACTGTTTCCTACACAAAACAAACAGTGCGCAGTAATGTACACTAGAACACTGAACCCAGGCATACTCAGTTATCAACCTTATCAGCAGGACACCAAACAGACCTCCCCCAACTTACTTAGTGGCTCCTAGAATTATCCCACCCCCAATATAAACCCAGGCCCCCTAATCACTGTCTAATTCTCTCTTGTGACCCAGTTTAAGGCTGAGTTTTCACTCCCCTGAGATGTATGATGAGGGTAGGGTGGTGGGAAAATGCACTGCAGCAAGTGTCTGTGCCAGTTTGGGAGAAATACATGCGACAGACTAACATATATTCATAGTGTACACACACACACACACACACACACACAGACATGCATCTGGATCTTGTGGGAGAGCCAGCTCATGAAGATAGTATGAATGATTAAGGTGAGGGAAAATATAGGGGAGGTAAACTGAATGAGAACAGGGCAGTCCTAGGAAATCTACCAATCTCTACATCAGACAATTAAACCAAGGCATTAGGGTATGAAACCTGATTATTCATATGCCTGGGTCTTGGCAGGATATCAGAAGAAGAATTAGTATTAAATTGCCTCTATCCTCACCAGTCTGACCTACCCTGATTGAGTGAGTGGAAGGTGAATCTAACATGCGACTAGCAGATCTCTCTTGGAAAGAGGGTCAAGAGGGAAATCATGCAGAAAGGCAAGGTTGGGAGGGAAAGATATACGGGTGCTATGGTGGCTGTCGGGAAAGGAGTGTCCCTGAAAGGACGGCCAACCTTACTGCACCCTTCAGCGTCCGGAGCTGGGCAACCATGTCCGAGAGACAGTGCTCCTGAAAATTCAAAACAGCAGAATTTTTATAAAGCCAGCCAGCCTGAAAGCAGGGATCGGGGAGGAGTACAAACAACCACCCCTTCTTCCCAAGAGGAAGGAGGAAGGGATCACCCCTGAATCCTAGAAGAAAAGAGACAGGAAAAGCAGACACTTAACAGGAGAAGCCTGTATGAGGATGGAACACAACCCTGAATATTCTGTGACATTGAATGTGATATTCATACTGTCCAGAGTCAGTACTGAATCCAAATCTGGAAGATAAACGATTCGACTCTTCTACTTTTGGTGATCTAAACATCAGTGACAGCAGAGCAAAGCAAAATCAAAAGATTCAATGAAAAGAAGACCACCAGAAGAAATGGTTTGTTATTTCTATGCAGCTTTCAAGATTGCTGCTTCCTTCAACTTATATTTTCTGTTGGGGAAAATGTTGTGTGAGAACAATAAGGGTGTGCACTGCCTCTCACCTGGTGGTTCTCATTTTCCATAGGCATCTTCTTCTTCTCCTCAACAGTTTGTTCTCTAGGAGAAGATAAAAGTGCTATTTAGTTCACTCATGAAACTTCTCAGTTTGAAATGGACTGCCAATTGTAGATTTAGGTTATAATGTTCCTTCCAAATTACAAATACTGTGAGCCTCATTGAGTAACTGAGGGTGCCTTTCTGAACTAGGCTACTGAAGTGAGATTTCAAGTGCCCCACCAGAGAGAGAGAGAGAGAGAGAGGAGAGAGAAAGACTAAAGACAATCACTAGTTGAGACATTCAGGAGATGATTAGAAGGAATAAAGAACTGGGAGAGCAGAGAGGTGAGGAGGGAAATTATTTAAGAACCAAAAAAATTCTCTCTTCTCAAAACTCCTGTCCTGTAAGGAAGTGTCAGGCTACTCTACCCTATGGTAGAGAACCCCATCTCATGTATACTCAACTGTTTCTTAGCTTTGCTCAAGCACAGGTCTTCATCAATGAGTTCTTGTTCCTCTGGAACAGAGCATCTCCTGCAGTACAGAGAATAAATCATCCTTTGGAAAAAAACTGGGTCCTTCACTTTTACCTTTTAATTTCCTTATAACTATGCAGGTTAACAACTCTCTAACATTACAGAGTTCAGATCCCATTCAAATTATAAAACCTTGTTATATGTAAAGCATGAGAAAGAGAATTTTAGGAGTAAAAACTGAAAGGAGTACTAGAAAATACATTCAGTGGTCAAAAGTAATCCTAGAAACAAACAAAATTTAACAATAATTGGCAGCTATATTATACTCAGTTTATAAAGGGGCAAAGTGGGCTGCAAGGTTATGTCTCCTGTACTAAAAGATAAAGTATTCAAAAATGAGACTTCTAAGTACTCAGTTCCATATTCTAATTACACAATCTCATTTACTCTCCATGGAAAGATACTTGGGCATATCTAGAGACTATGAGGAAATGCTTATATTTATAGACCTAATCTTTGTTCATTTAACTTCTTCAATTTTAGACATTTTTCCCCTAAAATGCATACCCATTTTAGCACCTTTCTATCAGTATTTATCCTGCCAGAAGAATTTTAAGAAAGTCACAGCTGAATTGAAGCACACTGACTTATTATTATGAACCTATATGACTACTGAGTCAAATTTTTAAAAACTTTTAAAGTTAATGCCTAAAGATATGCCAGACACTATTTAGATGTTGGATGCTGCAAGAAACATATGGTATATTAGGAAGACAAACACACAAACAGCGCTGAATATACAATAGGTACAGGTACTACTGTATAACACTGATTCCAAATACGAAGCATATAAAGAACATCATCGACTTGACCTGGAATGTAAAGTCCTTTGTCTCGAAGAGTTTACGATCTCTTGAAGAGCCAAAGCTCTTCAAAGATACATATGTGAAAAACATCCAAAAAGTACAAAACAATATGTGAACAAATGTCAAGAATCAAATACCAGAGGAAATCAGAGTAAAATCACTGTAAACTATGGTCAACAGGAAAAGCATCACACAAAACACTTGCTGCCCAGATGGATGTGATTAGGATAGACAAATGGAATGCAGAAAGTCATTGCAAGCAAGAGGAATGACACTACCAAAGTCATGGACATGAGAGTAAGCATGGCATGTGTAGGGAATAGTGAAGCCACAGCCCTGGCTCAAGTACAAAGTTTGTGTTAAGATACCACGGAATGTAAGGCTAGATAGGTAAGCTGGGGTCAGTCAGCACAGGGCCTTGAATGCCAGGCTGAAGGGTGTGAACCTGAGATGAAAAATGTTTTAGACTATAGAGATAAATCAGGAGTTACCTCGAGCATAAGATTGAGTCCTGGAACCTTACCTGTACTTTGGATGGGAATTATAATAACAAAACCATCTTGCAGGTAACATGGATGGATCAATCTTCCCAGGAAGCTTTCTCCATTTAAGACACTCATCACACTGAACCCATGTCTGGTCAGGAACCTTCCTGAATGAAGGAAAATGGAAGTGTGACTGTGTATATCTTAGCTCTGTGCTTTGTCTTACATTAGAAAGGTGCAGCCGAAAAAAGAAAGAACCTAATTTCATATATGAAATATGTTGGGAATGTTATCATCTTGGTGCCCAAATGTATATATTTTTAACTTCACAGATAAAATGATAGAACTATAGCAAATATGGATATGAAAAGTAGTAACAAGTATTAACAAGGTGAGCTACTTTTATAGAGGTCAATAATATTTATCTTGTAACCAAAAACCACTTGTACCCCAAAAGCTATTGAAACATTTTTTAAATAATACTTATCCTGGTAGCTCTTGTTCCAAGCAAACAATAGGGTAATTTTAACTCTAAAATTTATTAACTTGGAAAAAATCTGTTTATTACCATATTACCAAGAAATAAAACCCATAGAATCATTTTGTTTCCTTCTGTCCAATCATGTAACAGGCTTAAAATCCATTTATGGCAGCCATGGAAGCATTGCCATTAAAACATCTCCCTCATTTCCCTACAGAGACTCCTTATTCCTTTTCATTTCCCTCTCAAGAAAAACCCTTTGCTTATAATACTTCAATCAAAATTTTACTAGGTTGATATTCCCAAAGTTAATCTTAAAAAGTAATATAAATTTGATTAAATTTCATAACTAGAAATGGTGGTTCCAGACAACAATGGGGTTAAATTAAGATAAAACTCTTCCAGAGTTCAACTCTTAAAATGCATACCCACTCTGATTCCCCTCAGTTACCTACACTTTAGAGTGAATTTGTTTCTCTGAGAAAGTGGCCCTTATATGACAGAAGTACTCAGTACCTAAGGTGTAAAAGACAGGCTAGAGTGAGAATGAAGGTGGCTGGAGAAAAGACACACAAAGCAAGAAGAGGGGCACCTCAGCCAATTTCACTAACATGTAATTTAGCCTAGGATGAGATTTATGCATGTTATATTTATACTTCTCTTATACTAGATATTTCAACAGAGTGGTGTGGTTCTTTTATGTCTTAGTTCAATAATTTTCTTAACATCTTAAATTGTGCTTTTTATTTTCTTCTTGTTGTTGTTGTTTTTTCCTTTTAGACAGGGTCTCACTCTGTCTCCCAGGCTGGAGTGCAGTGGCACAATTTCAGTTCACTACAACCTCTGCCTCCTGGGCTCAAGTAATCCTCCCACCTCAGCCTCCCAGGTAGCTATGGGACTACAGGCATGCGCCACCACACCCGGCTAATGTTTGTACTTTTGGTAGAGATGGGGTTTCACCATGTTGCCGAGGCTGGTCTCAAACTCCTGAGATCAAACAATCCACCTGCCTCAGCCTCCCAAAGTGCTGGGATTACAGGCATGACCCACCGTGCCTGGCTTTAAATTGTGCTTTTTTCTAAATATAAAAGTAATATAAGCTCATTATTAAAAACTAGAAAATAGAGAAATATATACAGAAAATAAAAGGCACTCATAATTCTACCACTGAAATACAATGCCCTCTTGTTTTTTTGAAACTCTGTTTGAACAAAGAAAGTTTGTACACATTTTTGGATCTACAGCTTCCTATTCCCTAGCTCCAGGCTGTTCCAGCCTTGCAACCACTAAGCTCTAAGCTCAGGCCTGACCTCTGGTGTCTATATATTTCTAGACAGCCACTGTTTTAGAGCCAGTCAATAAAAAGCAGCTTCAGCAGTAGTGGGAGGGGAGAAGAAAGGTCCTATTAGCTTCGGTTCTACATGCATATGCATAGGAGAGTCTCTTGCAGAGTGTCAGCATTACTCTCTCAGGGATAGGCATGCTTAGAGGCAGCAACCCTCTGTTTCGGGTTCCATGCAGATCATGGTAGATCCTTCAATCCAGGCAGACAGGAGAGGCTTTTAGCCCATGCTTTCAGGAAATTGGTAGCTGAGGTGGCTTTACTACATTCCCTTCATTGCATCCCTCCAGAAGAGAGCAGCAGTTAAGAACTTAGGTTTAGGGGACCTGATTACCTATATTTGAACCTTAGTTCTACCACTTGCTGCTTGTCTAACCTTAGGCAAGTTACTTAAGTTCTTGGTGTATCAGTCTCTACATCTGTAAAGAAGTAATAATAATATCTAACAGGTAGGGTTGTTGTGATGGTTAAATAAATCACTGCATGTAAAGAACTTAGAACAGTGCCTGACATATAAGTAAGCATTCAATAATTACCATTATTACAGTTCTGCCTCCAGCACACACACTCTCTAGCAGTATGTGAACATCTGTTTCATTGCATTAATCACTGCTAATTTGAAAGGCAAAAAATGGCATCTCACCTTAGTTTGTACTTCTTTGAAAACTATGGAGGACAGCCATAAGCTGAGATCTTCAGAATAAGAAGAGGGTGATATACATACAGCCATTAGGTTGCATTAGAAATAAAATTTTATATCATACATTTGCCTAATAATTTCCATTAAAATAATAGGTACCTACTCCAAAAAGAACTTTTACCACTCTAATGTTTGTCTTGATGGTGGTGTAACTGACTGTGTATGTGTTGGCACACATTCGATCCTCTGTATTATGCTCCTTACCTGACTTGTCTGTCTTAGAGTCAATAAATTCTACCTTTTCTTTAACATACTGGGTTCTCTATTCCTACTCTCAAGTACTGGTACAATCCCAGCAATATTCACTAGGAATATAAAAAAAGGGGAAGTTTACTAACATGTCTGAACACCTACTATATGCCAGTCACTGTGCTAAAAATGTATGTCACCTAAGTTAATATATTCAGACAGGTGAAGTAACTTACTTACCCAAGCTCATCCAACTATTAAAAAGCAGATCCAGATTTTCAACCCAGGAACATTTGATTTAAATAGCCATCATCTTCTACTACATCACACTACCAGTACTAAACTCTTCACATTTATGATCCAGACCGTAAATGTGTTAAAGCAGAATGAAGAGGTTTAGAGAATGAAGCAATTAGTACCTGTGAGTTCTTATTTTTAGTCAATTAAACTTCCTGATGTGAAAAGCACCATCTTACTGAGAGGTGAGGCCAGTTGGACTTCCTGGGTCGAGTGGGGACTTGGGGAACTTTCCTGTCTTACAAGAGGATTGTAAAACGCACCAATCAGTGCTCTGTAAAACGCACCAATCAGTGCTCTGTAAAACGCACCTATCAGCAGGATTCTAAAAGTAGCCAATCGCAGAGAGGATTGAAAAAAGGGCACTCTGATAGGACAGAAATGGAACATGGGAGGGAACAATAAGGGAATAAAAGCTGTCCACCCCAGCAAGCAGTGGCAACCCACTCAGGTCCCCTTCCAAGCTGTGGAAGCTTTGTCCTTTCGCTGTTCACAATAAACCTTGCTACCACTCACTGTTTGGGTCGGTGCCATCTTTAAGAGCTGTAACACTCACCACGAAGGTCTGCAGCTTCATTCTTGAAGTCAGTGACACCACGAACCCACCAGCAGGAACCAAATCCAGACACATTACCCTTGTTCCTTCCATTTGATCTATGGATATTACCCCTAATACATTCATATTCTGTATCTATTACTTACGGTATTGGCCTGGCTACAGTTGAGGTCTCAAAATTATCTTGAGATGTTTTTTCCTTCCAGTAAGCATTGAGCTTCTGGGCAAGGGCATTTATTGTTAGCCTGAAAGAAAATGCAAGAAGTATGTCAAAGTTTAGCACTTGTTGAACAATTCTTTGTTGAGAAGTTCCCATTTAACAGACACCAATAATTTAGAGTATCTGGCATATTTTTGAACATCTACACTTTAAGAAACCAAGATGGGAATCCATTGCCTTTGCAAGCTACATGTCAAAATGACAAAGTTGTAACACTGAACAGTCACTTTAGTTGAAAAGGTGAAATGGTCACAAGTGCTAAAAAGTAGAGTTCTATAAATTTTCAGTGCTTGTTGAATCATGGAGTGTGTGGGTAACTTGACATTAGAGACTATGACAGAGGACCAAACTGCAGAGATAGGATAGAGCCAAATATTGATAAGTTGATGGGGAGTTATTGGATTGTCAGATGACTACAGGTAGATAATTCAGAACAAGGTAAAAATCAGATGATCAAATACTATAGCCTATCTATTATAAATCAATCAAATATTAACTTTAATATGTCTATATAGTCCCTCTTCATCCAAATGCTGATCATAGTAGCATTATGGTGCCCATGAACAAGCACTCCAACATTCTACCACATAGCCGTTACTGGAGGCTGTATCTGAGTTCCAGCCCTTGCTCTTTATTTCTCTCCCTAAAGGAACAACAGTAGACTCAGGGTCAACAAAAATGTAATTTGTAAAAATCAAAACCTGAATTTTACTTTTAAAAACTTCCAACTTTCGAATTACTAATTCCTATTTAATTCCATAACCCAAGATTACAACCTAATGTAGAGCTACACACAACTGGAAAACTGTACACTTAGAATTCAGAAGTTTTTAAATATCTTGGCCCCCTGGATCATTCCCCAAGGTTTTTGCAGAGCTCTTCTCTTGTTAAGAGAAACTCTTCCTTATCTCTACCTTATTCATATTAAATTAGATTCTCACTACACGGAAAAGATTAAAGTAATCATATATGAGCTCCCCTATAAACTCTTATTCCCCTTCAACCTATTTATGTTCCTACTCTATGTCTATATCCTTCCCTCAAGTCACAGATGAAGAACTATTCCTCATTTCCTCTTAAAAATCTACTTAAAATCTACTTTAAAAAGAAGTAGATTAGATGGGCATATGGGAAGATGGTAGAATAAGAAGCATGTGGAAGCTGTCTCCTTACATATACAACAACTGCTGTAGCAAAAGCTGCATGATGTAACTATTTTGAAACTCTGGAGTCTATTGGAAAGTTTGCAACTTCCAGGGGAAGGCTTGGATGGTAAATTGTGGTTAATTTTGGTCAATTTCAGTTCTTAGCTCAGTAATAGCTACCCATTCCCCACTCCCAGCCCTGTGGCAAGCAACCCTCCATGTGTTCCAAGAGCAACTTGCAGGAGCCAGTGTGGGCAAAAAGGACACTGTCCTCCAAATATTGCAATTCTATCCTCTGATCACTGCTTGCTGCTTCTGATCACAGATGTGAAGACAAAAAGGCAAGAAAGAGACGACTGTTGTTGAACCTCCCCCATTGTTTCAACCCTCTACTCCTCCAGTTGAAGTGACATCCAGAGGATTCAAAGTCCTGGCATCTCTTTTTCCTCCTCTATTTCTCTGTTTTCCCCCTTTTGTGAGCCAGACATAAAGACAAGGACATTCAAAAGCAATTGCACATATGGGGAAAATTAGAAAGCCACTGTGAATGCCCAGAAAAAAATGCAAGCTGAGAAAAGAAGTGAAAAGACTTTAAACTTACTTCTCAGGTCAATTCTTGGCACAGAGAAAGCCTACAACATAACAAAAACAACAACAACAACAAAAAAAAACCCAGCAAACCCTAGGAAAGGAGAATTTTGTTTCCAGAGTTACCACATTATTAGATTCAAATGTTCAGTTTACAACAAAAAGTCACAAGGCATACAAACAAACAAGACAGGGTGGCCCACTCAAAGGAAAAAAATAGAAACCACCCCTGAAAAAGAACTGATAATAGATCAACTCGACAAAGATTTTAAAACGTTCTTAAAGATACTCAAAAAACTATATGAAGATGAGCAGAAAGTCAAGAAAACAATGCATAAGCAAAATAGAAAATCAACAAAGAGATAACAAACCTAAAAAGAAATCCAAAACAAAGTCTGGAGCTGAAAAGTCTAAAAACTGAAATGAAAAATCCACCGCAGGAATTCAAAGGCAGATCTGATCAGACAGAAAAAAGAATCAGTGAACTTGAAGATAAAAAATGGAAATTATCAAGTATTAAGAGCAGAAAGAATAGACTGAAGAAAAGTGAACAAAAACTAAGGGACCCATAGGACACCATAAGTGGTCCAACATATGCATTAGCAGAGTCCCAGAAAGAGAAGAGAGAAAGGAACAGAAAGAATACTTGAATAAATAATTGCCAAAAACTTCTCAAATTTGATGAAAGACACGAATATAAACATCCAACCTTAACTCCAAGTAGGATGAACTCAGAGAGACTCAGACCCAGACACATTGTAATCAAACCATGAAAGTCAAAGACAAAGAGAGAATCTTAAAAACACCAAGAGAGAAACAACATATTACATTCAAGGAATCCTTGAAGTTTGTAACTCCACTTTTTATTTTCTATATAATGTAAGAGAATACATTTAAAAGAAAAAATTGGCCAGGTGCAGTGGCTCATGCCTGTAATCCCAGCACTTTGAGAGGCTGAGGCAGGTGGATCACCTGAGGCCAGGAGTTCGAGACTAGCCTGACCAACATGGTGAAACGCTGTCTCTACTAAAAATACAAAAGTAGCTGGGCATGGTGGTGCATGCCTGTAATCCCAGCTACGTGGGAGGCTGAGGCAGGAGAATAGCTTGAACCGGGAAGGGGAGGTTGTAGTGAGCCAAGATGGTGCCATTGCACTCCAGCCTGGGTAACAAGAGCAAAACTCCATGTCAAAAAAAAAAAAAAAAAAAGAAAAGATAAAAATTTTGAGTTTGCAAGCCAGTATTATTGTAATTCAGTTTGTAACTCCTCATTTTGTTTTCTACGCAATTTAAAAGGCTAATCCATTACAAATTACTTATGATTTTGGACACACAATGTACAAAGATGTAATTCTGTGATAACAACTGAAAGGAATGGTGATGGAGCTGTTAAAGGAGCAGAACTTTTGTAAGGAATTGAAGTTAAGGTAGTATAAATCCAAATTAGAGTGTCATAACTTAAAAGATATTAAATGTAATTCCCATGATAAGCACAAACAAAATAGCGATAGAATATACACAAAAGGAAATGAGAAAGGAATTTAAATGTTTCACTATAAAAAAAATCACCTAAACACAAAAGACGGCAATGTAGGAAATGAGGGGCAAAGAAAGCTACAAGGGACACAGAAAACAAACAGCAAAATGACAGAAGTAAGTCTCTCCTTATCAGTAATTACTTTAATGTAAATGGATTAAATCCAGATTCACAAAGATATGATATAATGAAAAAGAATGTAGCGGATGCTACCTGGAAGAGGGGTACTACTATAACAAATACCTAAAAATATGGAAGTGGCTTTAGAATTGGCAATTGGCAGAGGTTGCAAAAATTTTGAGAAGCTTGACAGAAAAAAACCTACATTGCCTTCAACAGACGTTAGTAGAAATATATATGTTAATAAATGCTTTCACTAATGAG
Organism: Pan paniscus; assembly: GCF_029289425.2. NCBI lineage: Eukaryota > Metazoa > Chordata > Mammalia > Primates > Hominidae > Pan > Pan paniscus. The sequence goes on from NC_073272.2 coordinate 106,449,176, forward strand.
GGCTCAGAAAGAAGTGAAAAGTACGGTAGAGAAAACACAAATTACCTTAAAGAATACCCAAATCATTGTAAACAAGAGTATTGGTAGAAATATGGATGTTAAAGGTATTGCTAGTGAAGGCTCAGAAGGAAGTGACGAACATGTTATTGGAAAACTTGAGAGAAGATGATCTTTGTTACACAGTGGCAGAAAGCTTAGCAGAACTGTCCTACAGTTATGTGGAAAACAGAACTTGCAAATGATGAAATTGGAAATTTAGCTGAGGAGATCTTCAGGAAAAGTGTTAAAGGTGTGGCCTGGTGTCTTCTTGCTGCTTATGTAAAATGCAAGAGGAGAGAGACAAATTGACGAATGAACTGTTAAACAAAAAGAAACCAGGACTTGATTACTTGGGAAATTCTCAGCCCATCCAGATTGCAAAATATGCTAAAATTTAGAGATTCACTGTCAGGAAAGTATGCTCTAGAGAAAAAGCTGAGGCTGGGGCTGAACAATCTTTTGATAATATCTCAGAAAATCAAAAGGTCAGAGCATTCAGTCACACAAACTACTCTTTGAAAAGATAAAGTGAGCGTTTCCAAGATGGCTGAATAGGAACAGCCCCAGTCTACAGCTCCCAGTGAGATCGACGCAGAAGACAGGTAATTTCTGCATTTCCAACTGAGGTACCTGGTTCATCTCATTGGGACTGGTTGAAGAGTGGGTGCAGCCCACGGAGGGTGAGCCAAAGCAGGGCGGGGCATCACCTCACGGGGAAACGCAAGGGCTCAGGGGATTTCCCTTTCCTAGCAAAGGGAAGCCGTGAGTGACTGTACCTGGAGGAGTGGTACACTTCTGCCCAAATACTGCACTTTTCCCTCGGTCTTTGCAACCAGCAGACCAGGAGGTCCCCTCCTGTGTCTGGCTTGGTGGATGCCACGCCCACAGAGCCTTGCTCACTGCTAGCGCAGCAGTCTGAAATCGACCTGGAACAGGGGAGCTTGGCAGAGGGAGGGGCATCTGCCATTGCTGAGGCTTGAGTAGGTGGTTCTATGTTCACAGTGTATACAAAGCAGCAGGGAAGCTCAAACTGGGCGGAGCTCACCACAGCTCAGCAAGGCCTACTGCCTCTCTAGATTCCACCTCTGGGGGCAGGGCATATCTGAACAAAAGGCAGCAGACAGCTTCTGCAGACAGAAATGTCCCTGCCTGACAGCTCTGAAGACAGAAGTGGTTCTCCAAGCACAGCGTTCAAGTTCTGATAATGGACAGACTGCCTCCTCAAGTAAGTCCCTGACCCCCGTGTAGCCTGACTGGGAGACACCTCCCAGTAGGGGCCAACAGACATCTCATACAGGCGGGTGCCCCTCTGGGACAAAGCTTCCAGAGGAAGGATCAGGCAGCAATATTTGTTCTGCAGCCTCCACTCGTGAGATACCCAGGCAAACAGCGTCTGGAGTGGACCTCCAGCAAACTCCAACAGACCTGCAGCTGAGGGGCCTGTCTGTTAGAAGGAAAACTAACAAACAGAAAGGCATAGCATCAACATCAACAAAAAGGACATCCACACCAAAACCCCATCCATAGGTAGGTCCCCAACATCAAAGACCAAAGGTAGATAAAACCACAAAGATGGGGAGAAACCAGAGCAGAAAGGCTGAAAATTCCAAAAACCAGAACACCTCTTCTCCTCCAAAGGAACACAACTCCTTGCCAGCAAGGGAACAAAACTGGATGGAGAATGAGTTTGACAAGTTGACAGAAGTAGGCTTCAGAAGGTGGGTAATAACAAACTACTCTGAGCTAAAGGAAATGTTCTAACCCATAGTAAGGAAGCTAAAAACCTAGAAAAAAGGTTAGACGAATGACTAATTAGAATAACCAGTGTAGAGAAGAGCTTTAATGACCTGATAGAGCTAAAAACCACAGTATGAGAACTTCGTGAAGCATACACAAGCTTCAATAGCAGATTTGATGAAGCAGAAGAAAGGAAATCAGTGATTGAAGATAAAATTAATGAAATAAAGTGAGAAGACAAGATTAGAGAAAAAAGAGTGAAAAGAAACGAACAAAGCCTCCAAGAAATATGGGACTAAGTGAAAAGACCAAATCCACGTTTGACTGGTGATCCTGAAAGTGACAGGAAAATGGAACCAAGTTAGAAAACACTCTTCAGGATATTATCCAGGAGAACTTCCCCAACCTAGAAAGACAGGCCAACATTCAAATTCAGGAAATACAGAGAACACCACAAAGATACTCCTCGAGAAGAGCAACCCCAAGACACACAATGGTCAGATTCACCAAGGTTGAAATGAAGGAAAAGCTGTTAAGAGCAGCCAGAGAGAAAGGGCGGGATACCCACAAAGGGAAGCCCATCAGACTAACAGTGGATCTCTGTGCAGAAACCCTATAAGCCAGAAGAGAGTAGGGGCCAATATTCAACATTCTTAAATAAAAGAATTTTCAAACGAGAATTTCATATACAGCCAAACTAAGCTTCATAAGTGAAGGAGAAATAAAATCCTTTACAGACAAGCAAATGATGAGAGATTATGTCACCACCAGGCCTGCCTTACAAGAGCTCCTGAAGGAAGCACTAAACATGGATAGGAACAACTGGTACTAGCCACTGCAAAAACATGCCAAATTATAAACACCATTGACACTATGAAGAAACTGCATCAATTAACAGGTGAAATAACCAGCTAGCATCATAATGACAGGATCAAATTCACACATAACAATATTAACCTTAAATGTAAATGGGCTAAATGCCAAATTAAAAGACAAAGACTGGCAAACTGGATAAAGTGTCAAGACCCATTGGTGTGCTGTATTCAGGAGACCCATCTCACATGCAAAGACACACACAGGCTCAAAATAGAGGAATGGAGGAAGATCTACCAAGGAAATGGAAAGCAAAAAAAAAAAAAAAAAAAAGCAGCGGTTGCAATCTTGGTCTCTGATAAAACAGACCTTAAACCAACAAAGATCAAAAGAGACAAAGAAGGCCATTACATAATGGTAAAGGGATCAATTCAACAAGAAGAGCTAACTATCCTAAATATATATGCACCCAATACAAGAACACCCAGATTCATAAAGCAAGTTCTTGGAGACCTACAAAGAGACTTAGACTCCCACACAATAATAATGGGAGACTTTAACACCCCTCCATTGTCAACATTAGACAGATCAACAAGACAGAAAATTAACAAGGATATCCAGGACTTGAACTCAGCTCTGGACCAAGCAGACCTAATAGACATCTACAGAACTCTCCACCACGAATCAACAGAATATACATTCTTCTCAGTACCACATAGCACTCATTCTAAAATTGACCAAGTAATTGGAAGTAAAACACTCATCAAATGTAAAATAAAACACAAAAAACTCTCTCAGACCACAGTGCAATCAAATTATAACTCAGGATTAAGAATCCCACTCAAAACCGCACAACTACATGGAAACTGACCAACCTGCTCCTGAATGACTGGTGGGTAAATAATGAAATGAAAGCAGAAATAAAGATGGTCTTTGAAACCAATGAGAACAAAGACACAACATACCAGAATCTCTGGGACACATTTAAAGCTGTCTGTAGAGGGAAATTTATAGCACTAAATGCCCACAAGAGAAAACAGGAGAGATCTAAAATCAACACCTTAACATCACAATTAAAAGAACTAGAGAAGCAAGAGCAAACAAATTCAAAAGCTACCAGAAGGCAAGAAATAACTAAGATCAGAGCAGAAATGAAGGAGATAGAGACACAAAAATCCCTTCAAAAATTCAATGAATCTCAGGAGCTGATTTTTCGAAAAGAGCAACCAAATAGACAGACTGCTAGCAAGATTAATAAAGAATAAAAGAGAGAAGAATCAAATAGACACAATAAAAAATGATAAAGGGGATATCACCACCAATCCCACAGAAATACAAACTACCATCAGAGAATACTATAAACACCTCTACGCAAATAAACTAGAAAATCTAGAAGAAATGGATAAATTCCTCGACACATACACCCTCCTAAGTGTAAAGCAGGAAGAAGCTGAATCTCTGAATAGACCAATAACAGGCTCTGAAATTGAGGCAACAATTAATAGCCTACCAACCAAAAAAAGTCCAGGACCAGATGGATTCACAGCTGAATTCTACCAGAGATACAAAGAGAAGCTGGTACCATTCCTTCTGAAACTATTCCAATCGATAGAAAAAGAGGGAATCCTACCTAATTCATTTTATGAGGCCAGCATCATCCTGATACCAAAGCCTGGCAGAGACACAACAAAAAAAGAAAATTTTAGGCCAATATCCCTGATGAACATCGATGTGAAAATCCTCAATAAAACACTGGCAAACCGAATCCAGCAGCACATCAAAAAGCTTATCCTCCACAATCAAGTTGGCTTCATCCCTGGGATGCAAGGCTGGTTCAACATACACAAATCAATAAACATAATCCATCACATAAACAGAACCAATGACAAAAACGACATGATTATCTCAATAGATGCAGAAAAAGCCTTCGACAAAATTCAACAGCCTTCCATGCTAAAACTCTCAAAAAACTAGGTATTGATGGAACCTATCTCAAAATAATAGGAGCTATTTATGACAAACCCACAGCCAATATCATACCGAATGGGCAAAACCTGGAAGCATTCCCTTTGAAAACTGGCATAAGACAAGGATGCCCTCTCCCACCACTCCTATTCAACATGGTATTGGAAGTTCTGGCCAGGGCAATCAGGCAAGAGAAAGCAATAAACGGTATTCAAATAGGAAGAGAGGAAGTCAAATGGTCTCTGTTTACAGATGACATGACTGTATACTTAGAAAACCCCATTGTCTCAGCCCAAAATCTCCTTAAGCTGATAAGCAACTTCAGCAGTCTCAGAATACAAAATCAATGCGCAAAAATCACAAGCATTCCTATACACCAATAATAGACAAACAGAGCCAAATCATGAATGAACTGCCCTTCACAGTTGCTACTAAGAGAATAAAATACCTAGGAATATAACTTACAATGGATGTGAAGGACCTCTTCAAGAACTACAAACCACTGCTCAAGGAAATAAGAGAGGGCACAAACGAATGGAAAAACACTCCATGCTCATGGATAGGAAGAACAAATATTGTGAAAATGGCCTTAGTGCCCAAAGTAATTTATAGATTCAATGCTATCCCCATCAAGCTACCACTGACTTTCTTCACAGAATTGGAAAAACCTACTTTAAACTTCATATGGAAGCAAAAAAGAGCCCGCATAGCCAAGACAGTCCTGGGCAAGAAGAACAAAGCTGGAGGCATCACACTACCTGACTTCAAACTTTACTACAAGGCTACAGTAACCAAAACAGCATGGTACTGGTACCAAAACAGATATACAGACTAAAGGAACAGAACGGAGGCCTCAGAAATAATACCACACATTTACCACCATCTGATCTTTGACAAACCTGACACACACAAGCAATAGGGAAAAGATTCGATATTTAATAAATGGTGTTAGGAAAACTGGCTAGCCATATGCAGAAAACTGAAACTGGACCACTTCCTTACACCTTATACAAAAATCAACTCAAGATGGATCAAAGACTTAAATGTAAGACCTAGGACCATAAAAATCCTAGAAGAAAACCTAGGCAATACCATTCAGGACATAGGCATGGGCAAAGACTTCATGTCTAAAACACCAAAAGCAATGGCAACAAAAGCCAACATTGACAAATGGGATGTAATTAAACTAAAGAGCTTCTGCACAGCAAAAGAAACTATCATCAGAATGAACAAGCAACCTCCAGAATGGGAGAAAAATTTTGTAAACTATCCATCTGACAAACGGCTAATATCCAGAATCTACAAAGAACTTAAACAAATTTACAATGAAAAAGCAAACAACCCCATCAAAAAATGGGCAAAGCATATGAACAGACACTTCTCAAAAGAAGATATTTATGCAGCCAACAGACATATGAAAAAAATGCTCATCATCACTGGTCATTAGAGAAATGCAAATCAAAACCATAATGAGATACCATCTCACGCCAGTTAGAATGGCGACCATTAAAAAGTCAGGAAACAACAGATGCTGGAGAGGTTATGGAAAAATAGGAACCCTTTGACACTGTTGGTGGGAGTGTAAATTAGTTCAACCATTGTGGAAGACAGTGTGGCGATTCCTCAAGAATCTAGAACTAGAAATACCATTTGACCCAGCAATCCCATTACTGGGTATATACCCAAAGGATTATAAATCATTCTACTATAAAGACACATGCACACGTATGTTTATTGTGGCACTATTCACAATAGCAAAGACTTGGAACCAACCCAAATGTCCAACAATGATAGACTGGATTAAGAAAATGTGGCACATATACACATGGAATACTATGCAGTCATAAAAAAGGATGAGTTCATGTCCTTTGCAGGGACATGGATGAAGCTGGAAACCATCATTCTCAGCAAACTATCACAAGATCAGAAAACCAAACACCGCATGTTCTCACTCATAAGTGGGAGTTGAACAATGAGAACACATGGACGCAGGGAGGGGAACATCACACACTGGGGCCTGTAGGGGGTGGGAAGCTAGGGGAGGGATAACATTAAGAGAAATACCTAATGTAGGTGAAGGGTTGATGGGTGCAGCAAACCACCATGGCACGTGTATACCTACATAACAAAATTGCACGTTCTGCACATGTAACCCAGAATTTAAAGTATAATAATAAAAAAAAGATAAAGCCTGTGACTCACAGATCTCCATAGCCATCTCAGCTGGAGCCAAAAAATAGATATAGGATTCCCTAGGAAAGACCTGCCAAGAGCCTCTTGTTGGATGACATGAATATACATGACACGCATGGGAGACTCACAAGGTTCTTAAGAATGGCACGCTAGCATGAAAGCTAGCTTGAGGCCAGGCACAGTAGCTCACACCTGAAATCCCAGCACTTTGGGAGACCGAGGCAGGCAGATCACCTGAGGTCAGGAGTTCAAGACCAGACTGACCAACATGGAGAAACCCCGTCTCTACTAAAAATACAAAATTAGCCGGGCGTGGTGGCACATGCCTGTAATCCCAGCTACTCGGGAGGCTGAGGCAGGACAATCGCTTGAACCCCAGATGGGGAGGTTGCGGTTGCCATTGCACTCCAGCCTGGGCAACAAGAGCAAAACTCCATCTCAAAAACAAACAAACAAACAAAAAATCAAAACAAAAAGCTAGCTTGAATTGAAAGGGATGGAGAGAATCCTGTTTGACCCTCAAAATTCTACAGTCAGGAAACAGGCTGATGAAACTACTCAGCTGCCAACACATGCTACCCTTCAGGAAAAAGGAAAGACAGCTTTGAGGGTGGAGCCATAAGTCCAGAGGGCAAAGCCTCAAGACTAGAGGATGAAGGCCTTGACATTTAATGGAATGTGCCTGGCTAGATTTTGAAAATGCCTGTGACCTGTGACCCCTTTTTTCCTTTTAGTTTCTCCCCCATTCAAACAAGAATATATATAATTAGTATCCTATGCTTGTCCCACCACTGTACTTTAACAGCAAAATACAAAAAAGAAAATACATATCCACAGATGTAGAGGAGTTTTGCCCTAAGATGTGCCATACTCAGAGTATTGCCCTTATGTGATTTAGATAATGAGATTTGAGACTTTTGAGCTGATGACATTTACGTGAAATTTTTGACTCTGCATTGATGCTGTAATGGGTAGGGACTTTTGGAAACGTTGGGATGGGGTGAATATATTTTGCATATGAGATGTAAGTGGAATCTGAGAGAACAAAGGGCAGACTGTGATAGACATAATAATGTTTACACAGCAAGTGGGAATTTAGGTTACTCATCAAGTTGACCTTAAGATAGGAAGAATATCCTGAATTATCCAATGTAATCACAAGGGACCTTAGAAGAGTGCAGCAGAAGAGTCAGAATCAGAGAAGATGTGATGACAAAAGCAAGGTCATCAGAGTGATGCAATATGAGGACTCAACTTGTCACTACTAGCTTTGAAGGTGATGGAAGAGGGCCATGGGCAAGAAATGCTGGCAGCCTCTATAAGCTGGAAAAGACAGGAAAATGGATTCTTCCCTAGAGCCTCCAGAAAGGAATGCAGCCCTGCCAACACCTCGATTATAGCCCAGTAAGATCTGTGTAGGACATCCAACCTACAGCACGCTACGACAGTAAATTAGTATTGTTTTCAGCCACTAAGTTATGTGGTAATTTGTTATGACAGCAATAGAAGACAATTTCTGTGGTTTATAGACAGAAACTGAGTATCACTGTATTTCCCTCAAAGATGTAAAATACCTCATGGCTCTCCTATGAATTCATTATGTGTAGCTTAGCATGTAATTTAGGAATGATGGTTCTAGGACAGGGGTCAGCAAACTGGAGCCAAATCCAGCCCACTGCCTGTTTTTGTAAACAAAATTTTATTAGACATACCCATGCCAATTCCTTTACTTATTGTCTATGGCTGCTTTCATACTACAGCAAAATCAAGTAGTTGTGACCCTTTCTGGCCCTTTTCAGAAAAAGTTTACCAACTGCTGCTCTGGGGTATGGCTCTACTCTACTCATTTAACTTGATTTGCCTTCACTCTAGCTATATCCTGTTATCTCCTCTCTCCATATTCTTACCATTCTGAGTTCCTGTCACTACCTTAGCTCATGCTACAATTCCATCCTAGAATTCCCTTTCCTCTCTTCCACATCTTATATCATGTGAGGCACATCTCAAGTCATACTTTCTACCCAAAACCTTCCCCATCTCCTATATCAAGGCATTTTCCCCATAACATACTACTTAGGTTTTGGTTGATTAAAGAGATTTTTTATTGCTCGCCAAATTACTTCATATATGTTACAATCTGTTTATACAAATGACTGTAAGCTCCACAACTGTTAAAAGTGGTATTACAGATGATTTATTTGTAGACATTCCAGCAGTATGATGGCTGGTATCTCTTTTATCATTTGCAGGTTTTGATATCTATAATACTCATAGGATGAGTTTGTTATAGCAGACAACCTTCTCTAATCCCTCTCTTAAATTCCTTTTTTTAATTTAAATACCTTTTCATTTTATATAAAATAAATTGAATAAAAAAGGGCAATGGTGCCAGAATTGGCATGAGTTATGCAAATTTGTTATCCTCAAAAGACTGCACGCAGAATAGTATACTAGTTCCCTGTTTTTAATAAAGTGTGTAGCAGATGTTATGCTAAGTAAGTCAGAAATCCTGTGTGTTCAACTGAATAAATCTACTGTCTACAGACTATCTCTATCTGATCCACTGCAATCACCTCATCATACCAAAACTAGACATCAAAAACCAAAGATCTAATGCCTGTAAAATTTTAAAGGTAGACTTGGGGTGTTGGTGGCAAAGATGATATAGAAAGATGTTAAATAATTTTTAATATCTAACATTTGAATTTCACAAATCTTAATTATTTAGGTAGTCATCAGCAATTCACTATTCCTTTCACTCAATTGAAACATAATAACTTGACTCGGAGACTTCTGTCAAACTAATGTCATTCCTAAGCTTTCACTTAGAGTTAAGTCCTGGTCAAAGATTTCCATTATGGGCCAGATTTATATTTAAATGACCATTTTACTTAGACTGAGGGCAGGTAGTTGTCATAACCACTGAGTAGCCCAAGTAACCATGAACTAATTACCCTGAAATTAATTTGGAGTTGCCATTCAAATAGTTATCTCTCTCAAACACTAAACCTAAAATTCTTGTGGTTACACACAAATTAAGGTACAAGACTTGACTTTATTACAGTTTGGGCACAAAACAAAAGAGATTTGGGAAATTTCTTTTCTCCCACTCTAAGAAAAATATTTGCTACTGAGACTTCAAGGAAAATGACCGCAAATGTCCTCACGCCTTCTTTCTCCATACTCCCAGAATACCTCTTACCCTTTTTTGCCCTTACAGATACTTCCCTCTGCTTAGAATGTCCTTCCTCTATTGTCCACCTAGAAAACTTTTCCTTCATATTTAATATCAAATATAATCTGCTTTGTGAAGCCTTCCCTGACTCCCTTAAGCATATTTAAAGTTCTCCCCACTTTGCACATACCCCCTATTAAAGCAATTATTTTATAAGTATTTAAGTTTCTTATTTGCATACATATTTGTTCATAGGTATCAAAGAGTCTTATTTTTCATCCTTAGTACCTGGCACATAGAAGCTGTCTCATAATACTTAATGAAATAAAGACCCATCTCCCTCTCGACATTTTTTAAACAAACTATTCTAACCTGGCTTTAAAAACTCCTTTCAAAAAATATCCCTACTGGTTCAGCCATAATGTCGAGTTCCTTTCAGATTCTTACCTGTTTGCCTGCCCTATTAAATCTAGATGCTTTAATGAAAGCACATGTCTTTCCTGCTGTTCCATCACTTTGCTCTAAATCTGTTCACTGGCTTCAAGTAAAATTTTTGGAACAAATTTCAAACTGCTTTTTTTTATCCAATGTATTCCATAACTTCAGATCCATTCATCTGTTTCCATTAAGATCAATTCCAAAGCTTTTCATTTCCCCAGAAATCTTTTACCAAATTACTCCTATGCTCTTTGCATAATTTCTAAAGGTAAGGTTTATCTCAACGAGACTCCATATATCATTCAGCAAACTTTAATTTAAAAATGAAAGCATTTTATCTCTAATCTTGGAAAACAAATTTGAAGTAATTCTCAGTTAACTTATTTAGCTGCTTTTTAGAGATGGTTTTAGAGGCTTTGGAGAACAGAATCATATCTGAACAAACTAACGGAAGCACCTCAGGTTGGGAGTGACTCACCGGTACTCCTTGGTATACTCAAAGTCTTGTTTGTTGTAGGCAGGTTTTAGGAAATTGCACTCAATGACTCCAATTACTCCTACACCTTCTCCACGAGTTGGCTTAGAAGAAAATATTAATTTCAACACTTACATTACTGTTGGCTGCCTGGAGGCATTTCCTTTTGATTCCAAACAATAATAGAAAGGTTACATAACCTTCATGGGCAAGAAAAGACCATCAAGATCTAGAGAAACACTTAGAATGTACATCAACAGACTGCAAGCATTAAACTGAACTAGAAATTCTGACAAATTCTAGGGCAGAGATTTTCAAAATATGATCCATAGATCCCTAGGAGTCTTCTGCAATTAGTAGCCATCTCTACTTCACCCACACTACCTCCACTTTTATCTGCTTTATATTCCAGGACTGCCATAAGACTGCATTTGAATAAAGAATTACCGTGCTAAAAAACCAAGGTTATATACTACTGTTCTAAGGAACTGAAACAAATATTCATCTGAAAACAATTTTAAGGGTTCTATGTGATCCTATATTAAAATAAACAATTTTCCCACATACATAGGCCACCAAACAACTACTAAAGAGAGTCACACTTACAGCAATTATTAATTACAAGTTGACGCAAGAGTTTTATAGATTTAAATCATATTCTAATTCTTTAATGGAAGAAACTGAGTAAAGGTGTAATTGGACTGGAACACAAACACGAGTTGTCTAAAGGTGCTATAACAAGGGAAAACAAAATAGGCTGAAAACGAGCTATCCTGGGCTTTATATAACTGTCTTACTATGTTGAAGCAGTTCATCATTTTTTGTGCTTTAGCAATCTTATCTGTAAAATAGGAATAAAAGGGATACTTGTAGACATTACTACTTTAAATAATCATTAAGACATTAAAGATGATGGTAAAATTTGTATAGAGTGGTTTAAAAAATATTTTCACATAATTTATCCCATTTAAATCTCTCAACCCTGTAAGCTGTGAGGCAGGCAAAGCAGGTATGCTTATTATTGTTGTTTCCACTTTACATAAAGGTCAGGAAATTGAGCTTCAGATAAATTAAACAATTTATCCAAGGTTACACAGCTTGTAAATGGAAAATTCAGGACCCAAATCCTGGTCTTCAACCACCATATTTTATACGCCTTCCACTATGCCTTATTGTCTCTCCAAGAAAATGGAGTTACCTAAAACACAAATAAGCTGACACACATGGTAAGCTTGCTGGTATTCTAATTCTGCCTCTTATTGACAGCTACTTAGAAAATGCATTCAGTAAAGTTGTTGGGTTGATTAACAGCTGAAGAATGAGAGTTAGAAAGAGATTTCAACACAAGACAGCTCACTGGTAACACAATTCCAGGATCAGAATTCAATAAGCATCATAAGATGGGAGTAAAAGCCATTAATGAGCCTATCCCCTTTGCAAATTTTAAATTCTCTTCCTACTCTTTTCAGTCTCCTATGACAAAGAAATATTAACTACTCACCTTCACCTGGCACCCCACCTTCTCAAAAGATTTTATGAGTCGGTTGTTATGATACATCATTATTCCAAACTGGTTACTATTCTTGCAAGAGAACCCAAAGGTGATTCTCACCTGCTTATTCTGAGAAGAACATCGTTAAGGAGACAAACATACCAGGGGCTTCAACGACAAAATTTTACATCATATTATAGCAAAAACCATCAAATACCAAGGGACATAAATTGGTACAACCTTTTTGAGGGCATTTAAACATCTGTTGCAATAGCTTTAAGAATATTCTTAATATTTGACCAAGTAATTCTCTTTTAAAGAATTTATCCCACAGAAACAGTCAGGGAGGCCCACAAACGTTTAGGAATTAGAGAGATTTTTCAATTTGTTATAAAAGCAGAGAAACAGAAATAATTTAAATGTTCAACAATAAAGAAATGATTAAATAAATGTTGATATAGCCATATGCATCTCTTTTAAAATTATGTCCTTGAAATATTTGAGAATATCAGGAAACGCTCAGATTATAAAAACATCACACACACACACGCACACACACACACACACGCATAGAAAGACTGTAAGAAAAGATACCTAAATACCATCAGTGATTTAAAAATTGACAAATAATCATAAAACATTTCTTAGCCCTTGCTAGTTGCTCAGTTTGCTGCTAGGGCACATAGGTTCTGATAAGAGCTGTAAATGGTCCAATACAAATCTGTACAATTATATCCAATAAGGTAAATCCTTCTTACCATACCAAACACAATGAAAGCAAAAGCAAAGGTAAAGAACAATGAATAGTCCTGTAGTGATATATTTCATGGGAAGAAGTTAACAAGCTTGGATAAATGAAATGAAGACAACTGATTATTATAAGTAAAACATGAATAATGATGAGTTTTTAACAAGTCCTACTTAATTTAAAAACCAAGGTAAGTAAGTGAGAAAGATAAAGGGGAGATAGAGAAACTGATATTTTCATTAAAACAAATACTAAGAAACCTTCATGTCTAAATGAGTTGAATGAAAATTTACTTTTGTTACTTATTCAAAAAATGATCTCCATGCCCCCTCTAAAAGACAAGCTACTTGCATCAAAACCCTATAACAAATGGGTCACATATGATACAAAGACATGACTCAAGTGGGTGCATAACACAGTAATGTTTGGCTCAGAATATATAATGTTCTGGGCTCTAGCAGTTCATATAAAACCTCAAATAAGACCTATTCTAACGCAAAAACAAAACAAGACAAAACTCCTGCAAGCAAACAAACCAAAATCCTATGCCATAAAATTATCTTTGTAAAGATAAAGACTGTCAAATTTTTCTTTCTGTTGTGCACTTTTAAAATTCTAAATTATGGAGTGAGGGTACAGTGGGGTAGGAGACTCACCAAATTAGCGTAAGGAGAGAGAACAAAGATGAAAGAAGTGGCCTTTGATAATTGAGAAGTAAATAAGTTACTATCAATGATCTTGTTCCTCAGTGACCTTGGGGGAAATTTTATTAGGACTTTCATTTTACTCATGTCTACAGTAAATCTGTTTAGTCCAAACTATAGTATCGGAAGGTAATTTGGTTTAATGGGAAGGGAGTCTGAGAAGAGTCAAGGTAACATATAGAATGCATGCATAGAAGTTTCCCTGATAGAAACCCACAAAAGAAAAAAGCTAGAGACAGGTATGTGTTATATCCTAACACAGTAGTTGGCAAGCACTTCTTTAGACTGGCTCTGTTAAACCTATGGCACTAACATCCTAGTCTACATATGGTGAGATTATAACTAATTCACCTATAGAAGCAAACAATGCTAGCTCTGGCTTTATTAAATTGATTTGTTTATGCTTTAAGAAAACATTCCTAGTAGCCAAGATATGTGTTCTCAAAAAGGAGAAAAAAGAGACCAACGATTTCTCATTTTTGGTCAGGGAAAGACAAAGCATGCTAGATAATGCCTTTGATAAAGCAAATAGAGTGTAAACATGTTTCTCGGGCCAAGAGTGGTGCTTAGTTACCACTCTTAGTTAAATTAAAAGGACAATTTTTCATAACCTTGCAAATTTTCAGCCTTTCAAAGATGTTTTCTGCCCCAAAAGCCATCAACAAAGTTGTACCTAATTTCCATAGTTCATCTTAAGATTTTTTTCTAGTTTCTGAAATCCATTCTCAATGCAATGCAAGGGAGAGGTAGAAGTAAAAACAAGTAATGGCTCCTCTGAGTGGCTACCATTATGAAAAGTACCAGGAATTTATGTCAAACCTAAGAAGATTTATTTCACTCTAGAAAATCACCTTTTAATTTCCACCCTCCTAATTTCAATCAATGTAAGTCTGGACCTGTTCCAACAAAAAATTGCAGTGCATCTACAAGATTAAGACATTCTAGTCAGTATTTTGCTTATTTCAATCAATTTAACATATATCAAAATCCAGTACAAACCAAATAATGTGTATTATTCCTTATAGCAGAGGTTCTCAAACCTGGCTGCTCATTAGAATCAGCTGAGGATTTTAAAATAAATAAATATTTCTTATTTTTTTAAAAAAGGTTTCAGACACTACTGAACCAGAATCTCCAAAGTCTCAAGATTCTATTATTTCAACAGTTTCCAGGTGATTTCTGATAAAAATGGTACACAGATTGGCATTTAAGAAAGACTTCCTCAGAGTACACTGTAATAGAATGTGTACTATGACATACACTTTTTAATTTGAAAGGGAAAGTTTTTGTTTTTCTGTGTCAACCTGAAAACTTAATCCTGAAATAAAGAGGTCAACTTCATGTAGTGGTACAGTTGTAAGGATACTGTGAAGGTAGGTTTATATGTATCATATTCTACATTGGCCAGGCTCTTGGCAATCATCTGGGTAGTCACCTTCTTTTGACGCAGAAAAATTTTCATGCGTGGCTTCATGTATAGAATACCACAAAATGCCTACGGAACAGAATGGTGAAGGGAAAGTTATTATGTGATATTGCCAATTCTGCTGACATCCCCATAAAACACTGCTACCAACTGATATCTATGCTGGGCAAAGATTTGGCTCAGTTTCTATACCTTATTACACTATGTAAACTACCACACTAAAGTACTGCTGACTATATTATCTAAACTGTCTCAATGGAGACAATAAAAAGGAATACTAGCACATGGCTGGAACGTTGTTATCTTTGTATAACTAAAAGAAGATCTTGTTCTATAATATTTTCAGGTTATAGGAAATCTTACCTCTCATTGTTGAAAAACCATTCTTACTTACCCTTAAAGAATATTCTGTTTCTGGTAGCTCAGAGGTAACACCGCCAGTCATTTTTTCTTCTGTGTCAAAGTCTGATACCAGGATGTCATATTGATCTGTATCAAAGTCCAACTCAGATTTTCCATTTTTATTTCTGGGGAAAAGAGACAAGTACCAATCTAACAAAAACTGGCTCCAGAGGACAAAAAATGCACTAGGAGCCCAAAAGAAAAAAAAACAATATGAGCCAAAATTCAGGTATCTGTTTCTTTCCCTGACTACCAGTGCAAAGGAACTACAAACTACTTGGGTAGAGGATCAGACAATACTTAAGGGTATTCCCATTCTAAACAAATCTACTCTTTCATAGAGGTGATGATGCCACATTCATAAGGAAAAAAGAATGTGGAATGTCTATGATCTGATAAATCAAATGGATGTCAGCTATCCTCAAAGTGGGATCTTGAAATAGACACAAGCTTTCTGGGTATTGTTAGTAAGTCACTCAACATCATTCTCCCCAACTGAATAAACAGATGAATCAAAACCCACTTCTACCAACTTCAGACTAATAAGACACTAAGATCTCCCCAGATCTAATCTTATTTCTTAAAAGGAAAAAAGATTGTTACAAAAGCAGCATATATTTAACTAGTCCTCTAGGATACCATTTATAGAATTATCATTTAAACATAATGGTACTAACATTCCTTTCATAAGGACCTTTCTTGTTCCCATAATCTTTTTGGGCCACTTGGTTTTGATCCATTCCAAGACCCTGAGCTATATCACTAACCACTGCCAGGGAAAAAACGTTAAGACCCATCTTTATTCTTGGAAAAAACTCAAATGACAGGTTTTAGTAAAAATGTATATATCAGAACAGTACTTCCCAAAATTTGTTCTGTGGAACAGTAATCTCACAAGATACTCTTAAAAAGAAATAAATACATAAAAGTTCTATGATCAAATAAAATTGAGAAATAATTCTTAGCCCTCAGAGTCACCTCGAGCTCTAGTGATAACTCTGCTTCATACTTCAGGCTCCATAAGCTCAGAGCTGCTGTGTTGAAATTGTAGCTCCTTTTACAGGGCTGCACCAGAGCCATTATGGTCTGTTGTCTGCATCATGCCCATGTCAATGTATAATAGCTTATTATGGATTTTCCAGGATAATTCTGATTCTCACTACCCCACCTGACCCCAATGCATATGCCCTGAGGAGATTCTCTATCCTCCTTGTCCCTCACATTCCCCATCTAAGGAAAAAAGGTCTGTAGAAACATTTTCTGAGAGACAGGGTCTTTCTCTGCTGCCCAGGCTAGAGTGCAGTGGCATGATCATAGCTCACTGTCGCCTCCAACTTCTGGGCTCAAGCGATTCTCCCATCTCAGCCTCCCAAAGGGCTGGGATTAGAGGTGTGAGCCACCACCCAACCTGAAGAAATACTTTTTAAAAATTGATTGGGAAATACTTCATACTATATTGCTCTTTTACATATTTTCAACGCACATTAGTATATTAAAGGACTCCAGGACTCCCAGAAGTCCTACAATAAAGCAACACAGTAAGCTTTAAGTCAGCTTTTCCCAAATTTGTTTGACCATGTAATCCTTTATTTATACAGGTTGAATATCCCTTAACTGAAATGCTTGGGACCAGAAGTGTTTTGGATCCTTTTGGATTTTGAAATATTTGCATTATACTTACTGGTTGAGCACCCCTAATCCAAAAATCCAAAATCCAAAATGCTCCAATGATCATTTCCTTTGAGTTGTCATGTCTGTGCTCAAAATGTTTTAGATTTTGTAGCACTTCAGATTTTAGATTTTTGGATTAGGGAAAGTCAACCTGTATACCACCTAGTACCATATACATAACTGGGAAACGACATACAAAGAAAAAGTTCTGTTTAAGATATGTAAATCACTGGAAATACCTCAAAAAATTCTTTGTAATACAAACTATATTACTTGAGGTTTTCTCAGTAGGACACAGGGAAGATCTAAATTACCAATGTGTGAGTCACACTTCTCTTAATTGTCAAGTACAGTACTCTCTATATAAACTAGCATTGTTTTTATTTGTTTTACCCAGGTAAATGAGACAAAATACTTCACCTAAGGAGAAAAGGAAGAATACATTTATCCGATAATCTTTTCTATTAAACATATCAGTAATACCTCTATTTTATATTAAAGGTTTTTAGGGTTATTTTTTAGTGTTTAGGTGTTAATCCATTCTTAAATGTATTCCATTAGACACGCTAAGATTAAACAAATGAAATAGCATAAAGTATTTCTAGATTGTTTTATTAGTTTTGAAGACATGATCTTAACCTAGTCTCATTATAGTTCATATTTATCTGCTTCAAAGATTTTTTCTACTTCTTTTTTTTTTTTTTTTTAAAGAGACAGGGTCTCATTTTGTTGCCCAGGCTGGTCTCAAATTCCTGGCCTCAAGTGATCCTCCTGCCTTGGCCTCCCAAAGTACTGGAATTACAGGTGTGAGCCACCACACCTGGCCAGATTTTTCTACTTCTAACCCAGCTACTGTGAAAGCACTAACACAGAACTCCTTATTTTTTAAAGATCTTATTGTGCTTTGTTTACTCTAATTTTTTTTCTCATACTTCATTGTCATTGTCTAGTAGGTAAAATAACTATCAATTACCAAACTTAAAAAAATGCCTATTGGCCAGGCACGGTGGCTCATGCCAGTAATAGAGGCTGGGGTGGGTGGATCACTTGAGGTCAGGAGTACAAGATCAGCCCGGCCAACATGGCAAAACCCCGTCTCTAGAAAAAAATATAAAAATTCGCCAGACGTGGTGGCGCACACCTGTAATCCCAGCTACTCGAGAGGCTGAGGCATGAGAATCACTTGAACCCAGGAGGTGAAGGTTACAGTGAACCAAGTTTGCACCACTGCACTCCAGCCTGGGCAAGAGAGACTCTGTCTCAAAAAAAAAAAATGTCCATGAATATGAAATAGATATTTATAAAGGATTCTGAGGAGCTTAGAATATGCTAAACTGTCTTAATTATCTGTGGCAATAGCCTCAGCATATGTGTGTTTCCACCTTAAACATGCCACATTTTACCAACAAAAACCACTATCTCAAACAACTCTGTTTTTCTTTTTTCTTTTTTTTTTGAGACAGAGTCTCACTCTGTCACCAGGCTGGAGTGCAGAGGCGCGATCTCTGCTCACTGCAACCTCCACCTCCTGGGTTCAAGCGATTCTCCTGCCTCAGCCTCCCAAGTAGCTGGGACTACAGGCACACACCACCATGCCCAGGTAATTTTTGTATTTTTTTTTAATAGAGACGGGGTTTCACCATGTTGGCCAGGATGGTCTCGATCTCTCAACCTCATGATCTGCCCACCTCAGCCTCCCAAAGTGCTGGGATTACAAGCATGAGCCACCGCACCCGGCCAGAACTCTTGTTTTTCTAAGACAAAGTTACATAAAAGTATGCAATGAGATATATATTAAAATTTATCTACTTTGCTCTAAATTACTCTAAAAAGAGTTATTAAAATGTGCTAGGCCAAGCACAGTGGCTCACACTTGTAATCCCAATAATTTGGGAGGCTAAGGAGGGAATATCACTTGAAGCCAGGTGTTCGAAACCAGCCTGGGCAACATAATGAGACCCTGTCTTTTTATAAAAATTTTAAAAGTTAAAATTAAATAAAAATGTGTTTCATCATACTACCTTTGTTTATTAGAATCTATCACCCTTGGAATACTATACCTGCGGATGTTCCAAATGAGAACACGAGTGCCTTTTTTGCCTGGGATGGCATCAAACTGGGCCAGCAGGTCATTTTCACGGTTGAAAATGGAATAGTTCAAGATGGCTTCTAGGCTGGGCAATGAATCCTCGGTAATAATCATTTTTTGTAAAATCAAATATAGTCAAAGAAAAAATAATATCTTAGGATGCTATTGAGAAGGAAGATCTGCCCTTTGGATTGCATATTTAGACAAAACTATAGACATACAGCATGCATATTACTGCTATAGAAGGAGGAAAGGTGAAAAATGGAGAAAGGTTGTAGAGACAAGCTCCAAAATCAGTTGCCCATGCAGAATATAGCTTCAAAGATATCATGTAAACAAAGTGTTATATTTAAAAGATCAAAGGCTTAATTTTTTAACTTCTTTGGAAGCAATAAGTTAAAACCTTACTGCTATACTGTTCCAGTCAAGAGAACCAGGTGTCTAACAGAAGTAACAGCTGTGCAGATATAGGGAAATGAGCTATTCTGCTATTATATAAGCTGATAAATAGTATGTTTCTAGGCCTATTAATGCAAATGTAGCTATCCTTAGGAAAAAAAAAAAAAAAAGGAAGGCCTTCGGAGCTTTACCATGGGGTGGTGGTAGAGCAGAGATACACTATATAGATCAAACTGCCTAACAATGAAAATTTCAATATAGCAAAAACATTTCTAAGCTTATGTCAATGTTCTACTTGTTTTTTAAATGTTTAATAGAGAAAAATCCCAGTTAAATTTAAGACATTTGAATACCTCTTTTAAAACTTCTGACAGTTGGATTTGACCTGAAGTTGGAATCTAATCAAACACTCAGATTAGACTAATTTTTAACCAACATTCTCCATTTCCAGAAAGGATATTGTTTTGCTGGTTGAATGGAACAATTGGTACAATAACTGCCTGGGCCTGGACACATTCCAGATAGGTCTGTGATAGAAGTCCAACAGTGAGAGTACCCCCATTCTTGGTGAAGACAAGGGCGTCCTTTCCTAGCCGCATGGAGCCTGACTTGAAACCATTACCAAAGACCCCAATGGGACACTGGCTCTTCTTTATTACTTTATCTGTAAAGCCAAAGCTGCAATTACACAAGAAAAAACAAATCAGAAAAAAAGAAATCAGAAAGGTAAAAAGCATCCTAAGATAGGTGATAGGCAGAATATTTGGCCTACAAATAAATAACACTTGTAAAAAGTCCTTCCTTTTTTATTCCTTTTGGTATTTATGGGCAAAACTATTAGGTTAAAAACATAGGAAATTACTATGGGGTAATGGGACTAATTTTCCTGTGTGGTTTGTGTATACATAAATAGTTCCATTACGTTAGAGTCACACTTTATAAATGTAAAAAAGGGCCCCTTTTCACCAGCTAACATAGCTGGAGAAGGCCTTGGGCAGCTGCCTTTCTTGTCTAGATAAAACAGCTCTGATTGCTGTAGAAGTAAAGTTAGGGTAAGGTGAAAAATGTAGTTATCTAGAGAGGGTAGCAAAAGTTCCAGATATTGTCATTGGTCAGAGGTACTAGATTAGGCATCTCCTAACCTGTTTATATCATCCTCTAGAAATCTGAAAGTCAGGGATCATATATCTTGACAAGTTCAACTCTCCACTCAAAGGATAACCCTTCCAATTCTTAGTCTCTGTTCCATCTGCTGGGACAGTTCATTGGAATGTGGCCAAAGGATAAAAATAGGTAGTTCTGCCTCTGAATATCAGCAAACAGTTGCAGTATAAAGTCTCTCTTGCTCTATTAAGGACCTTTCACTTAGGTGCCTCAACAATCTCTGTAGCCCCTTTTGATCAGCTTAATCTGGAAGCCAGAACCTTTCCCTTCCTTGTATTTTCCATTCAGGTACACACCAAAATAACAGAACTTTAAAAATTAAAAATAAAATGATTATATATCTTCCCTCACCATCAATAAAACTAATTGTAAGGATTGTTTCTCAGGATGAGAAGGAGAAATGAATAGAGTTTGGCAAATGAGTACAAACTTATAGTTAGATAGAAGAAAAAAGTTCTAATGTTCCATAGCAGACCAGGGTGACTATAATTAGCAATAATACATCATATATTTCAAAGTAGCTAGAAAAGAGGAGTTCCAATGTTACCAACATATAAATTATCAAGGTGATGGAAACCCCAAACACCCTCACTTGATCATTACACATTGTATGCATGTATAAAGTACTCACATGTACCCCATAAATAAGTAAAATATTAGGTATCAATAAAAGAAAAAATCATACTAAAAAGGATTGTTTCTCTCCAGATTGACTAATTTTACAATGTTGTGCACTATCATTCATTCAATAAATATTTAAACTAAGCACCTACAATGTGCCAAGCATTGGGCTAAGCACTAGAGACCATTTTTAATAAGAGACATGATTCTTGCCTTCAGAGTTTATAGTCTAAGGAAGGACTTCATATATTACAGATTAGGTGCTTCTCAACATCAATAAAATAGATACTCTGGTCAGACCATGACTGAGCAGGCTGATCTTTAACAATTTTACTCTTTTGAGCATGGAGAGCTGAGGTATCTGATTTCTACTTCCTGAAGGTTGCGGTTTTGTGTTTACTCACTAAGAAAGGGAACCACCTTTTAATTTTCTATTTCAAAGCATTATACAATAATACCATATGTCCTCCTAGAGTAGATACTTTATAGGAGCTGTGTGTATCCTACAAATAAATCTAGTGACAGAAAAAGGTAATTTCCATGGCAGCAGTCCTTTGGGAAAAAAAAAAAAGAAAAAGAACTTCAGTTTGTGTTGCCTATGGGCCTTAGTATTCCAGGATACAGACTTATAATAGTAAGATTCAGGCATTCCCATTTTTCTTGTGGAAGAATTGGCTTTTAAAAAAAATGGGTTTGTTATGAGGATTAAATTATATACTGTATGCAAAATACATTAAGTATAAAGTAGTATTCAAACATTAATTTTAAACTAACTCTAGAAGTCATTCTGATAGTTGTCATGTGCTATCCCCTACTCCTACTTCAGACCTAAGGTCACACCTAAAACTCAGGGCTCTTCATAAATAGTAATCTTACACATCACTTCAAATGAATTTGTATCGTTAACCGGACTTTAACTTTCTCTTATACCACAAAAGCTTCAATTAGGTGATCAAGGGAAAGTGGTGAAAATAGGGAGATTACAACTCCCTTAATTTTTTAGCCTCTTCCACCATCTATCACCTCTTTTCCCCCTTGAAAGTATAAACCCTCACTGTGTTAATTTGAGGAGACCAAATTATGATACAAGGTTGAGAAGATAAGTAGTACTGCCAGGCCAGAACCAGAATGGAAAAGGATAAGAATAACGAGAAGAGAGGAGCTATAAACTCTGGATTTTTGTTGTTGTTACTGTGTTTCACTTAACTCTTCCCGTGTGCTCTTTTATTCCACCTAAGTTCTCATGTTCGGCATTCTATTTAAATGCAAACTGGCAGAATCAATGTCAGGTACCAATCAAATAACTACCTAACACAAAAGCCCTCACCACACATAATAATAGAATTGTAAGAATGAATTTGATAGTTTGCTATAGCTCAGTAATAATTTTCCACAGAGATAACTTGGCTTAGGTGGTTTCTATTTGCTAAGTCAGTCCTGCTCTATCCTCTCGTGTGAGAGACAACACTGTTTACACATCAAGGTGGCTTGGATACCAGCACTTTTAGTGGAATCCAAAAATACAGCAGCTTGCTCTGGAGTATCTTAAAATGTCAAGAATCAGAATCCAGAGAGGTAAATTTAAATTGGGACTCTGCCGTGACACGTGTTTACCTATGTAACAAACCTTCACGTGTACCTCCAAACCAAAAATAAAAGTTAAGAAAAATAATAAATAAGTAAAGACTCTGACCAATGAAACAAACCTTGGCAAAATCCATGGGTGCACAAAGGCAGGCACTGCTATTTCCTAGGTATACTTGTGATTTAATATGTAATATAAAAGAATGAAAGAGTGCTAAGCAGACTGTTATTCTCCAGCTATTGTTTTAGAAGAATACACCTGCTAGGAAGTGCACTTCTGAGCACAGGTAGCAAATACCTTCTGTGGTTATGTGGCTGTTTTCAGTCTTTGAACTTTGAAAGAGGTTTTCCACCTTGCTGAAAAAGGCAGCTGAATATACAGACTAACTGATCCACACACTAGCCCCAGAAGCTAAAGATAATTAGTTGTGGACCTTAAAGGAATTTAATAATAGGTTTTTCCTTTTTAATTTGATTTTCATGAAATTCTATGTTTATGGAAGAAACTGTTGCTACAGTTACACAACTATTTTATCAGCCTGAAAATAGAGTTGCATAAAGAGTTGGAAAGTGTGGACAGTGTAACAACAAATGTTAGAGGTCAAATAGAACTTCTGTAGGCTTAATAAATTTGTATAATTACTTCTATTATTTTTTCCAAATACAAAAGTAATATGCCTTCAAGTAGAAAACAGCACCAGGCACGGTGGCTCATGCCTGTAATCCCAGCACTTTGGGAGGCCGAGGCAGGCGGATCACTTCAGTTAGGGAGTTCAAGACCAGCTGACCAACATGGTGAAACCCCGTCTCTACTAAAAATACAAAATTAGCCAGGCATGGTGGCGCATGCCTGTAATCCCAGCTACTCGGGAGGCTGAGGTAGGAGAATCACTTGAATCCGGGAGGCGGAGGTTGCAGTGAGCCAAGATCACACCATTGCACTCCAGCCTGGGCAACAAGAGTGAAACTCCATCCAAAAAAAAAAAAAAAAAAACCCAGAAAACATAGAATCCTTCGGGCCAGGCGTGGTGGCTCATGCCTGTAATCCCAGCATTTTGGGAGCCCGAGGCAGGTGAATCACAAGGTCAAGGAATGGAGACCATCCTGGCTGCCAACATGGTAAAACCCCGTCTCTACTAAAAATACAAAAATTAGCTGGGTATGGTGGTGCACACCTGTAGCCCCAGCTACTCGGGAAGCTGAGGCAGGAAAATTGCTTGAACCCAGGAGGCGGAGGTTGCAGTGAGCCGAGATCGCGCCACTGCACTCCAGCCTGGCGACAGAGCAAAACTCCATCTAAAAAAAAAAAAATAGAATCCTTTGCTGGAAGTTAGGATTGGACTAAAAAATCTCTTTTATTTTTATTTATTTATTTATTTATTTTTGAGACAAGGTCTCCCTCTGTTGCCCAAGCTGGATTACAATGGCACAATCTCAGCTCACTGCAACCTCCGCTTCCTGGGTTCAAGCGATCCTCCCACTTCAGCCTCCCGAGTAGCAGGGACTACAGGTGCATGCCAAAATGTTCAGCTAATTTTTGTATTTTTTTGTAAGGATGGGGTCCCCCTGTGTTGCCCAGGCAGGCATCAAACTCCTGGACTCAGGCAATCTGCCTTCCTTGGCCTTTGGAAGTGCTAGAATTATAGGCATGAGCCACCATGCTTGGCCTTAAATGATCTCTTTTAAATAAATGGTATCTTCACTGGGCACGGTGGCTCATGCCTGTAATCTCAGCACTTTGGGAGGCCAAGGCGGGCTGATCACTTCGGGTCAGGAGTTCAAGACCAGCCTGGCCAACATGGTGAAACCCCGTCTCTACTAAAAATACAAAAATTAGCTGGGCGTGATTGTACCTGCCTGTAATCCCAGCTACTTGGGAGGCTGAGGCAGGAGAGTTGCGTGAACCCGGGAGGGGCAGGTTTCAATGAGCTGAGATCATGCCATTGCACTCCAGCCTGAGGGACAAGAGTGAAACTCCATCTCAAAAAAAATTTTTTTTAATTAAAAAAAAGGTATCTTCTAGCTGATTCAAGTTTGTTTCAAGATACAATCACAAATAAAATTCAGTACATATATTACATTAAGGACTCATTAAAATAATTTTCTAAAATTATTTTTTAAATAGGAGGAACAATTGCCCAGCTCAAATTAGTGGTAAACATATTTGGTATGATAGGGAAAATTCTATGGCTAAGAAAGTTTCTACCTATTTTGCTCCTTGGGGAGGGAATAAAAAATTTGAATGGGTGATACTCATCCTTCATATTTCAATTTGAATGTCATTTCTTCAGGGGAGCCTTTTTTAATTCCCTAGACTAGATTAGATCCCTGTTATACGTTCTCAAAGAAACTGTGCTCTACCTTCATAGCACTTACCACTGGGTGGAATAGCCTATTTAGTTATATTACTAGTCAATTTTGTTCTTTCTCATTAAGCTGTCAGCCAAGAATCATGTCTACCTGGTTCACCACTTTATCTCCAGTGCCTTGCACACAGGTGCTCAATAAAAATTTGTTGAATGAATAAATGAATGAATCTGGAACAAAAATTGTGGCAATTATTTTGAAACCATTCTTCTCCTCCCTTCTACCTTATAACTCTAACCAAGTTTCACAGATGTAGTCCCACAGACAAAACGGAAGATCAGATGTGCTGAGCCCACTACTCAACACCCACGTCAATGGGATAAGGTATGATGGGAAGGAGTCATTAAGAAGATAAGCAATTTTGGATGGGTGCGGTGGTTCACACCTGTGATCCCAGCACTTTGGGAGGCTGAGGTGGGCAGATCACTTGAGGTCAGGTGTTCGAGACCAGCCTGGACAACATGGCAAAACCCTGTCTCTACTAAAAATACAAAAAAATTAGCCAGGCATGGTGGCACACCCCTATAATCCCAGCTACTCGGGAGGCTGAGTTACGAGAATCATTTGAAACCAGGAGGCTGAGGTTGCAGTGAGCTGAGATCATGCCACTGCACTCCAGCCTGGGTGATGGAGTGAGACTCTGTCTCAAAAAATAAGAAGACAAGTAATTTTAGGGGGAAAACAACCAACTAGTACATACAGAATTGAACATATAAATGCTTTGGTTCCATCCCATCTAAAATTGTATTTTTCTTAATATATAATATTAACTTCAGGATATAAAACTGATGTTATAAGTTAAAGGATTGGGCCAACTTTCTACCTTCACTAACATAATGGTCACAATTCTTGTTTCACTTTTAGAGGTTTTCCTCAAATAGTCTTCTAATTAGGAGGGTCTGAGACACAAGGTATACAGACTGCTGAGTGGTAAAACACAACCATTTCCTTTGCCCAAATTTCATTTTTGTTTCTTTGATGAATCAAAGGGATTTCCCTACAAACAGAGTAATTGATTTAGAATACCTACAAGGGTAACTACAACCACATGAATTTGTTTTCCATTTTTATAGTTTGGAGCCCTTTCCCTCCTCCACAGCATTCCACCATTGTTACTCGTGCTTCACACACTCTAGTTCAGGAAGCCACAGGGAGAGTAATCAACCTCATCTGCTACAAGGAAGAGAGAAGGAAGGAGTTGAAGGAATACTCATATTCCACTGAGTGATATGCGGAGATGATATAGTATAAATTTACGTTCTCAACTACAAATGTTTTAAAGTGATGAAATGAACTGACAGTGGCAATAGAAATCTAGCACAAGCTTTAACAGTTAGAAAGGAGAATTTCCTAAGTTTGTGATTCTACTGCAAAACCTTTAAAGAATATGTGTCTGAATGCCTTCTATTTATCTTGCTTGGGGTTTGATTATACCCAGGTACCTTCATGGTTCTAATCAATAAATCACCCCAACTCCAATACTTCTGATTTAAGAGTGAGTTTAGATTAATATAAATTGGAGGTCTCGGACCAGTGAAGGCCTCTGGGTCTTTATATTTGCTGTTCTCTTTGTGTGAATTGTCATCCCTTGCTCCCTGCCCCTTTATTTAGCTGGTTAAACTGTACTCACCCTTAGATCTCAGCTTAAATATCATTTTGTCTAGGATACTTTTCCTAACCTCTGGGATCAGACTGGGCTCCCCTGATGACTTGTCTCAAACATTCTGTACCTTCTTATTATGCTTATAGCTTTTTATTACTTATTTAATTTGTCTGAGTTGCCAGCTAGGCTGAAAGCTCTGTGAGGGAAGGAACAATATTTGTTTCATAACCAGTGCCCTGGCACATAAGAGATGCTTAATAAATATTTGTTGAATGAACAAAAGGAAAGCAAAATATTAATGAAAATTATGAAGCCTTAAATAGGGTTCATGAGCTTAAGACAAGAAAAAGACAATGAAGACATTTTTACCTGAGCATTCGGTGTAGTTTATGAGGTGTCATCCCACATCCATCATCGGTAAAGGTCAAACAAGATTTATTCTTGACCTCCTCAACATCTATAAAGACCGTCCTGGCAGATACATCTGGATCTACAGCATTATCTGCAAAAGGTAGAAATCTGCGATATTAGATCCCCTTTTCCAATATTGTATCAAAATCTCTAGTTCAGTGACGCCAAGACATAAGAAATGTCCTTTATTTCCTTCATTTGGATGTTTGAGAAGGTATCAGGGAGCATTAACGGTAGTGCACTTACTAAATTATAGAGAACAAAAGAGATGATGCCAGATTGAGTTCTAAAGCTGATTTCCAGATTTCATACGAGCGATATGCAATCTGCCTTTCCACCTTCGAACTTCAGGGTCTTTGGAAAAAAGTATTAATAACTACTCCCATATACAAAGCATTTTGCTCCATTTTTGTCTTATTACTTCTTGCCTTTTAGCCCCTTTACTGTTTGTATACACATACAGTAAAGAGTGGCTATGGAGAAAAGCTGAAGGAGCAACTTTGGTAAAAGATGATGCATATTACACACATTACAGTTTATTTGTGATCATTTTATTTTCTTCTTTCTTACATCACCTCCTCTGTTAAAGAACACAGAGAGTACTGCCATTCCTGTTTATAGCCTAAGAGGCACTGAAAGGGTTAGAGTTTAAAATCAAAAGACTTAATTGTCTGCCTAGATCTCAGTGATGGTAGCAAGCATACTTAGAGGGAGTGATTTTTGCTTAGGTATTTTGTAATAGTTTTAAAGGTAAGGCTGTCCATCCTTTCAGGAAATGGAGAACATAGAATTAAAGTAGAAAAAATACATAGGTTCACGATTCCTCCTGATTTATGTCTTCACAATGAGTTAATTATTTAAGACTCCAAAGACATCAAATATTGCCATAGTCTAACAATTGTGTCACGTCCACAACCCCAGGGGGGTGCCACTGTCTAGTTGCCACATGTTTTTGCCACAGGCACCAGTTTACATAATTGTCAATCACTGACAAATGTGGCTCACTGGCCACAATTGAGGGGCAGTTTATACAATCTGTTGGATAGGTTCCTTAATCATTCCTGTCTCTACTAAGCTCTTTGAGCAAGACAGAGTCCTTCCCTTCCACCCTCTTCCCTTTCCCTGGTATCCTATACTGCTTTAGTGATACCAAAAAGCTAAGCTAAGACAGCCAGGTCAGGTCCTGGCCATATACTTGTTCTATTACTACTGATCAAATTATATCATTTTTTTCCCGGGAACACCCCTTACAATCCAGAGAAGTATTACAAATATGCAAAACACCCATTTTTTATAACACAATTAATGATATCAGTTACAGCCACTTGGATATGTGGAATGTTCATCAAATAAAACAAAACACAGATTAATTTCAAGGGTCACAATGGTATTGCCAGAGTCATTGATAAAACTGTCACTGACTGTAAGCGGAAAACGTCTTAACAGTAGTACAGCATCGCCAATAGTCCCAGAAGGGGATTAAGAGGCCTGGTATAGTCAACCTTTTTTTTTTTCTTTTTTTTTCATTTAGAAGGCCCTAAGGGAAAGTTTATTTCATATGAGTGGCAGCCACTTTTTTGTGTTTTTATTTTTTTAATTCACATAATAGTTGTACATATTTATAGAATACAATGTGATGTTTTGATACACTTATACAATGTGAATGATCAAATCAGGATAATTAGCATATTCATTACCTCAAACATTTATCATTTCTTTTGTTGGGAACATTCAAAATCTATTCTTCTAGCTATTTGAAAATATACAGTTAATTGTTATTAATTATAGCCATCCTACAGTGCTATAAAACATTAGAACTTATTTCTTTTATCTTAGTTGTAATTTTGTAGCCATTAACCCACCTCTAGCTATCCCCCCTCCCACCCTTGCCAGCCTTTAGTAACTACTATTCCACTCTCTACTTCTAAGCTTATTGCAGTAACCTCCTAACTACTCTTATAAATCCGTATCTCTCTCTTTCAATGTTATACACTGCTGCAAGATTAACTTTCCTGAAGCACAGCTCTGATCATGACATTCCTCTGCTCAGAAAACTTCAGGCTAAAAAGCCAAACACTGGAGCCTCCCAGTCACACCCTGATCCCAGACGACCTTTTTAACCTCATTCCCTACTTGGTATTTCCAGTAAAAAGACCTGTGTTTGCATCCTGGATCTGCTACTTAGTACTTGTTTAGTTTCCACATAGAAGTTAGAACATTCCACATAGTTTGCCTTCTGTGCCTGGCTTATTTCATTTAACATAATGTCCTTCAAGTTTATCCATGTTGCTGCAAATGACAGTATTTCCTTCTCTTTATGGCTGAATAGTATTCCATTGTGTCTATATACCACATTTTCTTTATCCATTCTTCTGTTGATGGATGATATAGTCAATCTTTAAGGACCAGGTTGGGGGCCTAGGGCCCATATAATGTGGCAAGACAAGTGGGCTAAGTTTTGGCAGGAGTTACAAGTCTGTCCTACAATGGCAGCTTTATCAGAAATGCAGTTCTTTACTTTGTAAGAGGCAGCAGTATTTTTCTTTAACTGACTAAAGGATTCAGCATTACACAGCTGCCTACACTGTTTCAAGAACCTTTACTCGCCAAGCAGGCCATGAATTGTGTTGGGACTGATCAGACACTCCTGCTGGCAGACAACCAAAGGCACTGTGACTGATGATACAACTTGTCAATCAACTGGACATCATTTATACACTGAAAACTTTGGACATAGAGGTATTTTTTTCTAACAATTTGTGAACATTCACGATTCAAACATGTAACACCTATCAATTGCAACTACATGTTTACCCAACGGTGCATTCAACGAATCAGCTCAAAGGCCTCTCACAAAATCATCTCAATTCTTTTCCTCTTTACTGCAAGTTTTGCCCAAACTTTACTAGGTACTTTTTTTTTTTTTTTTACAGGAACACACCAAATAGTTTTAACACAGGCACTTCAGGAGTTACAATGTAGCTGCCAGGAGCAGCTCAACATTTTATCTCCTTGGCTGGAAGCTCATGGAATACAAGGGGGAGGGGGCATGCAAGAGGCCAGGGTCAGCTGGAGCAGTAGGGAAAGAGAGATCAGTAGAGAGGCACCAGCAAGCACGGTTTTGTACTTACTTTCAGTTTTACATGGCCCTTCATTCGGTCTCAGCAAATGAAATTACAATAATAATAAGGCTGGCCTCAATAAATGAACTTATGATAACAAGGCACCGATCTGGAGGCTGGTTTCAATCCTACCTCTGGCTGCTTAACCCTCCAAAAATTTACCAATACATGGCAAGTGCTATTGGATCCCAGAAAATCTATCTTCTCCCCTAATCCGGCCCATCCAGCCAATGAACAGGTAGCACAATGAAAGAACCCTTACTCCTCTCTCCCTGCCCACCACTTAGGTGAGAAGTGTGCTATCAGATGCTGGAGTGTCTTCATTCCCTAACCTGGCCACACAAGCCCATGTGCTACCAGATCACAAGGAGTTTTCTCTCTCCTAACTTGGCTCGTGCTATCCCTTCGTGGGAGGACCCCATCTCTACCTTCCCCCTGCTCTCGTATCTCATCAGAATCTAGGAGGCAATGAGAAACTATTCCATGACAGCCTCCCAGGAGAGATAAGATGGCAAATGGGAGATGGCTTTGAGGTAGTGCTTCACAAGCCTCTCATCCTTTTCTGTTTCATAGCATCATAAGGCTCCCATCCTCCCCTGTTCCAGAAGGATGGCCTATAGGTGGCTACATGAAAGATTGCCAAGGGTGGAGCTACTGTCCTACATAAATCCTAGAGGTATCTAAAAGTATTCCTGCCTAAAGGTAAGGTCATCACCTTTTGTCACAAGCCTATTCTTCCTTTGTTATAAACACACACAAGGTTAGCATTGAATAGACCACAAATTTGAAATTTAAGTAATTTTCTTATCCCTCCCTCTCCTTTACCCTATGCATCCCTAGACGCTCTCATATCCTATTTACTCTATTTCCATTGTCAATCTCTTACAGAGTTTATTTCCTCTCATCTGGATTATTGCAATAACCTCCTGTCATATAAATCCGTATCTCTCTCCTTCAATTTTATACACTGCTGCAAGATTGACTTTCCTGAAGCACAGCTCTGATCATGACATTCCCCTGCTCAGAAAACTTCAGGCTAAAAAGCCAGATATTGGAGCCTCCCAGTCACATCCTGATCCCAGATGACCTTTTTAACCTCATCCTTACTTAGTATCTGGCGTAAAAAGGCCTGTGTTTGAGTCCTGGATCTGCTACTTAGTATACATATAACCTTGGAAAAGTCAACTAAATTTTCTGAACCTCTTTTTCTTCATCTGCAGGATGAAAATAAATGTTTACCTCAAATGGTAATGTTAAAAAGTTATTTGTGAAAGCTGCTTGTAAACTTTTTAAGTACCTATCGTTTTTACTATTTGTGAACCCCATGCTCTAATTAAACTCCACTCAATATTCTTCATGCCTTTGTTCAAGCAGTTGTTCCTTTTGCCTGGAATTCTTCCCCGCCCATATCCACATGTCCCAATCCTTCAAATCTCAGCTTAAATGTCACCTCCTCCACAAAGCCTTTCCTAACCTTCCTCTTCCTGATAAACTGGAAGCCATTCCTCCTTCCTCTGAACTCCCACAGCACTTGTTTTTATCTTTGTTTATATATCGATTTCCATTTTGTTGTTAGACAAAGCATAAACCTTCTGTACATGTTTTATCTCCCCTACTAGAAGAGTGAATCTGTGTTGTATTCATTTTTGTGCCTACCACAGTGGCCTTGCGCACAGTGGGTGCTCAATAAATATTTACCAAATGAATGATTCACTAGAAAATTAATGCTCAAGTGGAGAAAATGATTGAAGGAAAACCTAAAATGAAAGCTTTGCATTGCCAGTTAACACTTTGCTCTCTCTTTTCCCTATTATTAATATTTTCACAAATAGTTGTTATTTGGTCTTAAAATCTATGTTTGTATACATGTATGCATGCATGTGTGTGCATAATACATACACATACTCGCGCTCATACTGGACGTCTTAGATCCGGCTTAGGTTCTTTAAGGTAATGCTTATGGCCAAAATCACAAATATTCAAAATTACAAATTGGAAACTCATTAAATCACCTGGAAAGTACAGTAAGCACAGCACAGGTATATCACGTTCTGCACCGTGCCAACCATGAGAGAACAATACATTTCGGTTTCCCATCCCCCACTACGTAAATCACTACTTTTTGCTCCCTTGTAGTCTTTCTTGTAAATTACATACTTAACTTGGATTGTATTCCATTCTGCAGAGGTTCAGTGCACAGCCCCAAGGCACAGTACCAAACCTCAAAGATACAGTCCCTCTGCTCTAGGGTTCCAAACGTATCAATTCCACTTTTTGCCTTTCACCTTCTAATTAAATTACACATTGTAAAGCATTCCGTGTTATGGTTAATCATCAAAGGTCTCTATCATTCTTATCACCCTTCCAAGTAAGTCCCCTGCTACCCATTGACTTCTTACCCAAGATAACTCTCATGGCATGGCCACAGCGACTGCTTAAGTAGAGACCGGGGTTCATTTGGGGAGCTTTGAAAACATTTTCAAGAGTTTGTTCTGTGCAACCTTGCCCATAAACACTTCTTCCTTCTTTCGATTTTCAAAGCATGTATAATGCGCCCTGTATGCTGCTGCGTTTTGTGCAGGACTGCGTTTCTTCTTTGCTTTCCACACAGTAGCACACTACTGCACTGGTGTAATTGGCTTGAAGGGATCAACTGAAAACACTTTAAAAGCAAACACCGGTGGAACGAGAGATTAAGTCCTCAATATTCATTCCAGCGGTGTGAGGGCGCTCGTGGACCACGGACCCAGCCCTCCGCAGTAGCAGGGAGCCAAATGCACTCGTGTCATCTCTTAAGAGATGTCCCATCATTCCTAACTTTCTTGTCTCAAAAGTTAAGGAACTCCGCTTTCCAGACCTTTCCCCAGGACCCGCCTCGGTCCTCTACAACGCCCCTTTGCTAGCTAGGCATCCTCCGTCGGTCGCCAGCCCCTGCGGACCCAGCTGCCTCGGGGCCCGAGGTTTTTATGCATCTCCTTTTGATTACTAACTAAGCTATCCTAAAGTGCCCGAACGTCACGAGCACGAGAGAAAAACCACACTGGTGTCTTTAACGCTTCAGACACACCTCGTTTCCTCCGTTTTATGAGCGGAACCTAGTTCCTGGCGAGAGAGCCATCCCCCTCCTCCGCCTGCGGAGCCGGGGCCGGTTCCGAGGCCCCCACCCCAGCCCCGGCCCGCCCCGCGCGGCTCTGCGCATTCCTCTCGCGTCCGCGGCACCACGCTGGCACCACTGCCTCGGGCGAACACGGCCGGGCCCGCCCTCGCCACTCACCTAGCAGCTCCGCGATGGCACTGAAGGGTCGCGTGTGGCTGCTGGAGTTGCTCTGGAGGTAGCGGGGGCTCATCTGGGGGCGAGAGAAGGTCCCGACCCGCGTGAGGCCTCGGCCCGCCGGGCCCTCCCCGCGCGCCCCCCGCAGCCCGGGGGCCCGCGCGCGCGTCCGCCCCCTCGGGCCCCGGACCTACCGTGCTCAGGCGGATCCCGAAGGCCTGCGGGCCGCCGCCGGGCCGGGCCAGCCCGCAGCCCGGCGCGCCAGGGCCGGCGGGGGCCCCTCGGTACAGGAGCATTTTTTTGGCCGCCACGGTACCCGTCTGCTGCCGCCGGACCCCTGGCCCGGCGGTCCGGGACTAGCCCTCGCTCACTTCCACTCGCAGCTGGCGGCGACCGTCCGGGACCGGCCCTCCCTCGCTCCCACTCGCAGCTGGCGGAGGCGGAGCGCGCTCCAGCCACCTGTCCCGGGCGGGAGGGGTGAGGCCGGCTGAGGCAAGCGGCGGCTCCGCCCTGTCAGCACCTCTACCGACCCGGCGACTGCCCGGGCTGCCTCTGGGCCGTACAGAAATATGGCGACCTCCTGACAGCCGCTCCTTGATCCCCGCCCCTAATTAATTATTGGCGTATGCCATAGGCCAGGCCGCCGAGCGGGAAAGCGCGGGGGGCGGGGGTGGCGCGTGGGGAGGGGCGTGAATGAAGCAAGAGGAGGGAGAGCATGTATGGGATTTCTGGAACCTAGTCCCGCTTAGGCTGCATGACTAACAGGCAAGATAAGACAAGTCTTTCAAGTTCTAAAGACTACAGTGTTGCTATCTGGGAAGATAGCAAGCTCGCCTGATGGGAAAACATTCTACCTACTCTGCCTCAAATGCCTCCAGAAGCACCCAGAACTTTCTGGAAGGCAATTAGCAAACTATCTCCAAAGTCTTGCTAGCATGCAGGGACGGTGTTTCTAAAAGGAGAAATTGGATTCACTTAAATACCGCCAAGTAGGGGATTGGTCGAGTTATGAAGTATGCATAAAATGAAATACCATGCAGTTCTTGAAGGCCATGTTTGTAGATAAGTATGTGTTGATGTAGAAAAATATTCATGAAGGAATGAAGAAAACAAGGAGTTACAACATATTGTGGAACGCATGATGCCTTTTCTATTGGAAAAACAAGTATATATGTATGCATATATACATATATACATATGCATGCATACACACATATACACATACATACATACATATATATATATACACACACACACACAACGAAAACCACTTGATATACACCAAGATGATATCTCTGGGTCTGGAACTAGACACTTTTTCCTTTTTTCTTACCTGTGTTTTCTAATATACTATAAATATACACTGATAATAGAAAAACAGATTCATTAAAAACATATGTAATGTTCTATGGCATGAATGAACTATAATTTATTTGACCATTCCTTTATGGTAATTTAGGTTGTCCTCTTTTTTTAATTTTGACAATACAAAAAATGCTCCTTCACACACTCATGTACAGGTCATTAATTTCTGATACTGTTACCTCCACAGAATGAATTCCAAAAGATGAGACTGCTGCATCTAATAGCATGTGCATGGTTTAATCTTAATAAATACTGTAAGATAGGCAATTTGCCCTCCCAGCAACAATCAGTGCTATTTTGTCATGTTCATAGCACTAGATGGTCCCAATCTTTTAACTTTTTGATAGTCTTTTCAATAAAAAATAGTATCTCCTTATTGTTTTAATTTGCATTTTCCTGACTACCAGTAAGGCTGAATATCTTTTCAAATGTTTAGTATACATTTGCATCTCCTCTTCTACAAATGCCTGTTTATGTCCTTTGAGCATCATTTTTTACCCCCATTGGGTGCTTTACATTTGTCTGTTTTTTAGTTATCTTTTCTTCAATTTTTTAAAATACACAAAAGTACAGAAAACAATATAATGAATCCCATGTACTTATTACTCAGATGCAGTAATTATCAAGACTGCCACACCTGCTGCAATGGAATGAACATTTGTGCCCCCCCAAAATTTGTATGTTGAAATCCTAACTCCCAATATGATGGTATTAGGTATTGGGATTAGGAGTTGGGGCCTTTGCCAAGTAATTAGGTCATAAGGGTGGAACCCTCATGATGGGATTAGTGCCTCATAAAAAGGACCCCAGAAAGCTCTCTCATCCTCTTTCTTCCATGAGGACTCAAGAAAGGGTCTGAATTCTGCAACCCAGAAGAGAGACCGTACCAGAACCTGATCATCTGCTGTTAATACGCAACCTAGTCTATGGTACTTTGTTAACAGCAGCCAGATCTGACTAAGGCACTTGTTTTCTATATCCCTTTTCTTCTTTTTCTTTTTCTTTTCTTTTTTTTTTTTTTTTTTTTTCCATTTCTGTAAGCTGTGAGCATTTCAGGGCAAATCTCAAACATCATGCCATTTTATTTTACATACTTCAGTGTTCTTTAGAAACATGGACATTTTCTAACAAACATAACCACCATGCCACTTTTATACCAAACAAAATTTATACTAATTCTTTGTTGTCTTCTAATACCCAGACTTTTTTTTTTTTTTTTTTTTTTGAGACAGGGTCTTGCTGTGTCACCCAGGCTTTAGTGCAGTGGTACGATCTCGGCTCACTACAGCCTTGACCTCCTGGGACCAAGCAATCCTCCCAACTCAGCTTCCTGAGTAGCTGGGGCTACAGGCACATGCCATCACACCCAGGTCATTTTTTTACTTTTTATATTTTCTAGAGACGAGGTTTTGCCACGTTGCCCAGGCTGGTCTCAAGCTCCTGGGCTCATGCAATCTACCCGATTTGGCCTCCCAAAGTGCTGAGATTACAGGCGCAAGCCACTTTGCTTGGCCCAGTCCATATTCAGATTTCCCCCAATTGTCTCGGAAATGTCTGCTTACAGTTGGTTTGTTTAAATCTAGACTCCAAGTGCACACATTGCACGTGGTTATGTGTCTTAAATCCATTTCAATCTAAAAGTCTCCCCTCTCTTTTTTTTATTCATGTTATTGATTTTTTTTTTTTTTTTTTTTTTGTAGAGATGGGTTCTCCCCATGTTGCCCAGGCTGCTCTTGGACTCCTGGGCTCAAGTGATCCTCCCACCTCGGCCTCCCAAAGTGCTGGGATTACACGTGTGAGCCATCGTGCCCAACCCCTTGAGTTGTTGAAGAAACCAAGACAGTTGGACTGTTGAATGCCCTACATTTTCATTTGTCTGTTTGCTTCTTCATGTTACTTAACTTGCTCCTCTTGTTACAGGAAAAAGTGTAACTTAACTATAAACCATAAATTGTCTCTAGAGTCTTAGAGTCTAGTACAATGTTTTCTAAATAGGAATGCTCATAGATGGTGCTGTATAGTTCCCATTGCATCACATCAGGGAATACATACTGTGCAACACTTAGACATGTTCAGATTCATCGGTGACTTCAGGGAGAGGCAGCCTGAAGCTTCCACTATAAATTTCTCCACCAATCTTTTACTTCACGGTTTCATTGTCTGAAAAAAATATGTTATTAGGACTGCAAAATTATGATAGTCAATCTCATAATTTCTTCTAATTTATTAACTGGATCATTCTGTATAGAACTTACCCTCATCAACCATGGCTATTTGGCTAATCTGAAATACAATTATATAGGAAGGACATGATAAATGCTTAACTCTTTACTTTTAATTGGCAATTTTTAATGTAAAGAGATGATGCCTGTGATGGATACTGTGATGTGTCAGCCCACCTCTCATTTCAATAAAAGACTTGTTGGCTGAGCTGCTGGGAGAAATGTTGACAGACTGCCTTCAGCTGTTAGCCCTTCAGGGATTGCTTCAGGTAATCTCTGCCTTACCCAAGGTCACAGACTTTTCTGTGACAGCCTACAGTAACTGACCAAAGAGGGGGTATAAAGACCTGACTGTCTCAACCCAATTTGGGACAATTGGGAAGGGTCATTCTAACTCCAAATCTCTCTGTGGGGTTGGCTCTCTGCTATTGAGCCTGCATTGTAGCTCAGTGTTCCCCTCTTCCCACACCTACTTCATTGCACAGATCCTAATCTAAGAATACCTCTTAATAAGCACCCTGCACACAAAGCTCTTCCTTGGAATCTGCCTCCTGGGGAACTCAAACTGTAACACTTGAAATTGGGAGTGATCCAAGAAAGTCGGGACTATGATGATATTTGGTAAAAGGCGAAAGATTTATACGATCCGAAGAGAAACCAGAGCATTTGGATGATATTTGGGAGCTAAATCACTTACTGCCCAGTTGGCAATGAGGACCATATCACAGAGTGGATGGAGCACAGATAGCCCCCTGCCACAAGGCAGCAGTCCTATTATTGTTAAAACTTCCACCAGGTGTGAATTGGGATGGTAAAAGGGAACGTATAATCTTCTGTGATGTTTCAAGTGTTTGAGAAATATGGAGGAAGTAGTAGCTATAAAACCAATGGAAGGCCAAGGTAGGAGGATCACTTGAGCCCAGGAGTTCAAGGCTGCAGTGAGTTATGATCATGCCACTGTACTCCAGCCTGGGCAACAGAGCGAGCCCCTGACTCTGAAACAAAACAAAACAACAACAAAAAGAACCAATGGAATTTAGTGGTTATTGAGGTCTAAAAAGGAGTAAATTCCCAATGGAGAAATAGAGACACATTTGCTATGTCAAAATCGGGATGCTGCCCGGGAAAGAATGAGACCCTGACACATGGTTTGGGGCTATCTAGATTGATGCTACCAAAATCTTGAATCCTTAGATTTCCCTGAACCAGCTGAGCCCATAGAACTGGTGCAATTTCCCTATTGATAGTACCCACGCCCGCCCCATCCTCTTGCTTGCAGACATGCAAAGCTTCTCCCCAACAAGACAACATGTGCTTTCCCCTCCCCTCCTTGCCATTAGGCCTGTAACAAGGGCTAAGGCACAGCATGGACATGTGAGGCCTGATCAGGGAGAAGAGCGATTATACGTCAAAAAGCTGCAAGATACCCAGCGTGGATTGGCAGTAACTGGAAGGGTTCACATGGAATTGAATTCTGAGACTGCTTGATCAAGAGAGCTAGTCTATAAGGTGGGATAACAGGCAGTTTATCAATTTTGGAGCACTACTCTGGAATATAGGATTTAACACTCTGGCAAGGACCACATGAGGTAGAACAGTCTCACAATTAGATGACTCCTTGAAGTACAGAAAAAGTGATGACCC
Source organism: Pan paniscus (assembly GCF_029289425.2). Classification (NCBI taxonomy): domain Eukaryota; kingdom Metazoa; phylum Chordata; class Mammalia; order Primates; family Hominidae; genus Pan; species Pan paniscus. The sequence continues at coordinate 106,488,316 of NC_073272.2, forward strand.
ATGCTAAGTGAGGTTGAAATGCCAGCATTGCTGTGACAATAGTAGAAGAAAGGATTAAAAGATTCAGAAGTGAGCCTACTGTAGTGGATAGATCAAACAAGCCTGGAAAACTCAAACAGAAAAACCCAGGATACACCATTTATCAAGGTGATAAGGAATGTGCTAGCAAGAGGGGCACCAGCACCACTGAGAAATTCACTGGTGGCTCTCCTCTGTAGGTTAGGCTTGATGGTGGAGAGACCCTTACAACTACGCTCATCATAGCAGGGCTCTGAAATGATAGAGACCGTATGGCTGAGTTCACTATCTAAAGTCAGGTAGGGGCATGATCATAATGAGTGGCAAGATTGAAGGAGCAGCCAGAAAAGACTGAAGTACAGTTACAGAAATGGTAAATAGAACATGGCCTCCCTAGGGGAAAAACAGATAGGCAGGGATAGTAGGTGTCTATTCTGGAGAAGTTTAAACCAGAACCCTTACGTCTGGATCAAGCATTCATAGTCTTCCTTGCAGAGTGGCCCACTGCCATTTCTTCCTCCCTAAGCACAGCACAACATGAAAGCTTTGCTCAGCCCTCACTCTTGTTTGACTCAAGACTCTTCACCTCTAGAAATGCCCATTTACTGCCTTCGAAAAGATGTGCTTGCATGGCCTGTCTTGCTTGCTGTCGGGCATGGTGTATCGGCGTGTTTACTATTATACTTGTGCGATTTGGTGTTTAAACAAAAGCTTTGTACCCTCCTGATTGGCAAGTGAGGTCAGAGCCCCCCTCTCGGCTCCTCTCCAGCTCCCCACAACAGAGGCAATTCTGAGGGGCCAAGGCAGCTGCTGAAAGTCCAGGGTTTGGCCTTCCCAAGGCCCTGCTGCCACTGCCCAGCAATAAACAGAAGCAGCAAACAAATCCATACAAATCCCATTGCTGTGGCTCCACGGGGCCCTAAAAAGGCCATAATGCAAAGTTCCTCATGCTTCACTACCAAACAGGGCTTTAGCAGCAGCTGGCACATCTGTGAGGGAGGATCCAATGAACAGAACCTGGCAGTTGGTTCAGCATGGGGGCCCATGGTGAAAACCTGAGTTTTCTGCAAAATAAGGAGCAGGGAAATGCTTCAGCAGGGTGTGGCGGAGCCCTCTGAGAATCCTTAGCATGCTTCTGCCTTGGGGCAGAGCTTTGGACCTCTAGGCCAACCTCCACTCCCCCTGATCCAGGGCCTTGGGTCTGAAGCACTGAGCTGTCTGTATTACTGTTTTTATTTCAAGCTGTCCCTTCTCCTAGGCCAGACTGAGTTCCCTTAGCTACATTCCCATCACTTGTGGAGGAGCCCTGGAGTAGCTGCAGAGGCACTTGGAATTTCCTCCTGGTCGGTTAACCCTGTAACAAGTAGCTCCAATTGTTTGACACATGCATGTAATCGTTACCATGCAGACTGTTCCAGCATGTGTGTGGGGGGGGTGGGGGGGGCAGGGGTGGAGGGTGTTTCTCCTAACACCTTTTGACCCATTGTCTAAGGTCACGTGTCCCAAGTTCCTGGATGTGTGTGATGGAGAAAGAGCCTAAGACTTATCAGAGTGGGAGATCAGACAGGTGTGGTAGAAAAATTGAGTCACAAGGCATGGATTCCCGTCCAGACTCCTCCACTGGAATGGCCTGTGACCTTGGGGAAGTGTCACAGGCCACGTTCCCAGGGAAGCAGGCTCTGAGAGCTTCATGGGTAGGAGCTTTATTGGGGAGCACTGTCAGGATCAACACCTGTGAGGAATGCAGAAAGCGGAACTGGGCAGAGGAGGAAGTGGGACCGGGATGCAGCCACAACAAAGGCCTCAGGGGATCCCAGGAAAAGCTCAGAGTTCTCCAGAATTGTGGCAAGGGGCTAGGCATTTATGCTCCTCCATCAAGCAGTCATGGGATGCAAGCCATCACCTGGGAAGGATACACGACCTTCAACATGGCGGCTCTCTTCAGTCAAGGGCCATTCCCAGAGACGGGCACAACTGTGCACTGTTGGCCACCAGTGCACCCTACAGCTGGGAAATGATGCTTCAGTGCTAAAGGGGAGGAGTGGAGGTGGGCAGTGCCAGGCATTCAGTTCAGCAAGTTGCATCCCCTCTCTGGGTCCCAGTTTGTCACCTGTAAGTTAAGTGACAAGGGTGAACTCTAGGATCCCTTCCAGTTCCAGGGCTCTATGAATCCACTAGCCATCCCCTCTGCTCCACTACCACCCCCTTCCTAATAAGCTATCCCCAGTTTTGCATCCCACCCCATCTTACATGTTTGCAGTGGCTTCTCATTGATTATGACACAGTCCAAATTCGTGAGGTGACTTGCAAATTCGTGAGGTGACCCTCTACAATCTAGCCCAATGCTTCCCTACAGCCTCCTTCCTCGTTACTTATTCTCCACCGTGAACATTGTGTTTCCATCACGCTCTCCTCTCCTTTTCTCTGCTCTTTCAATAAGGATGTGTCTTTTATGCATTCATGAACAGGGTATAATGGAAAGAGTTTGGAGCCAGACCTGGGCTGGAATCCAAGTCCAGCTCTCATAAGCTGTGTGAAATTAGGCAGGTCACTTAAGCTCTCTGAGCCTATTTCCTCCTCTTCTGATGATCGTTTCAAGAAGCAAATGAGATAATGTAGGTGAAGTGCCTAGCACAAACCTTAGTAGAGCTCAATAAATGTGAGTTCTCTTCCCTCCTCCCTTTGTTGAAATGGCTGAACCTAAACAACATCATCCAATGATTAGTTTCAAAAACATTTTAGAAGAATAAATGTTGTATGTAATTTGGTACCTTTCTTGCTAATCCTTCACTCAAGAAAAATCAAGTCACTCTGATTTCTTAGTCTGGCACCAGATAAATTCCCAGTCTATGCTCAAACTGCTCCCTGGACTGCAACTGTCAGTGTCCAAGGCCTCTCGGCCCTAGTCATAAGAACATGAGAACATAGACACCTTTTTATTTCCTTTGCCAAGAAGCATCAGCCAGCATCACCTAGGAACTTGTTGAAAATGTACATTCCCAGCCACCATCACCCTAGACCTGTGATCACAAACTCTGGGGATGGGCCCAGTAATCTGCATGTTATCCTGGGTGATTGTGATGCTCGCTGGGGTTTGAGAACCTCCACTGCTCTAGGGCTTGGGGCTCATCTTGGGCCATGTGCCCCAGGGTTCCCTCCACCACCCTCTCCCCACCCAAGAAGAGGGAGGCATGACAGCAGAAGCTGGAGAACTCCAGAAGAAGTCGAGCTTTTGTCAGGAGGCCTTGGGGTAGCCGGTGCTCTTTGACAACTGTAGGAGCCTCAGGAACGGGTTGTGGAGCTCCACCCATAGCCCCGCCTCCCAGAACTAGACCCTCCTCCAGGTCACATGGTACAGTCCCCACCTCTGCACTAGGCCTCGCAAGACCAGAGACCCCTGACCTTTATGCCTATTCTGCACAGCCCCTAAAGCACTGGTTCTCAAAGTATGGGCCCTAGACCAACAGCTTCCCACCATCTTCCCACCTGGGAAGATGTTAGAAACACAAATTCTCAGGCCCTACCCCAGACCTACTATAGGTGATTCTGATAAAGGCTCAAGTTTGAGAACCACTGGCCTAGACTTTGCAAATGAGTTTAACTTAGTTTGCTTTTTAGGCCAGATGCTGTGGCTCTTGACTGTAATCCCAGCACTTTGAGAGGCCGAGATGGGAGGATCACAAGGTCAGGAGATCGAGACCATCCTGGCTAACATGGTGAAACCCCATCTCTACTAAAAATACAAAAAACAAATTAGCCAGGCATGGTGGCAGGCACCTGTGGTCCCAGCTACTCGGGAGGCTGAGGCAGGAGAATGGCATGAACCCAGGAGGCGGAGCTTGTAGTGAGCCGAGATTGCGCCACTGCACTCCAGCCTGGGCAACAGAGCGAGACTCCATCTCAAAAAAAAAAAGAAAAGAAAAGAAAAGAAAAATACCCGAGTGTGGTGGCATGCACCTGTAGTCCCAGCTACTCCAGAGGTTGAGGTGGGAGGACTGCTTCAGCCCAGGAGGTCGAGGCTGCAGTGAGCCGTGATCACCACTGCACTCCAGCCTGAGCAACAGAGCGAGACTCTGTCTCTTAAAAAATGCTTTTAAAACCTTCCCATTCTCTGGCTACTTCTTTACTACACAGGAGATAAAAAGTAAGACAAAGGCTTGCTGATGAGAGGATCTAGAAAGCCATGCCTCCTAATTAGAAGAAACTCCCTTTTCACTCTTCTCTTTGGATTTGTCTGTTCTGTCCATTCATTTTAAATGGGACCTGTGGCTGGTCCCACTTGATTTGTGCTTGATACTTATTTCTCCAATAGCTTGTTGCCACTGCTAAAAGCCTTGGCACACAACACAGAACACTTGGACTGTAATACAAACAAGCATTTCGAACAGAGATTTAAACCACTTTCATGACAGCCACTGACATGGCATGTTTTACAGCTGATCTCAGTTCCAGTTGTGAAGACTCAGGGATTTCAGAAAATAAAGAAAATAAGGGGCAGAAGTGGGGAGGCCTATTCCCCAGCTGGCAGACAAATTAGAGATCGAAACAGATCCAGGGAGCTCAATTAGGCTTTTTTATAGTGAAGGGGACAAGGGACGGGGCTTGGGCATGATTAAGCTGAGGAGCCCTCGCTGAGGAAGGAGAGGAGTGGGACATGGCAGGGCTGGCTGAGGGCATGGATAGGAGACACTGGGGCCTTAAGACAGCTCTGTGGGTGAAGCCCGGGAGGGCAGAGCAGAGCCAGGGTCTCAGGACTAAAGTCTGAAAGTGTGGCCTGATAAAGGACTTCCCTCCCCAGCCAGAGTGATGGCTGCATGAGAGCCAAGTGGGCAAAGTTGTGTCCTGAAAACAGAAGCAAAGGCTTGCTGGGGGAGAGGTCAGAGCTCACCCTGTGTACCTGCCAGTCTGAGGGAGATGACAAGAGCAAAGTGCTAGAGTCTCCTTCACTTTCCTCTTAGCACCCTTACACCCCAACCACGTCTGTGTGCACCCCTTCCCTTTTCCCACTTGGAAGGAAACTATCACAGAGGCCAAGATGAACCCCTGGGACTCCACACCACTGTCCAGCTCAATGCCAAGCATAAGGCCATCCTAAAGAAAGCCACTCGCCTGCTTGAGTTTTGTTTGTTTAAAAGGAACTCTCCCTGTCTTTCTCTTCCTGGAGTCTCCTCAGGGGCTCGAGAGGACCTGCCATAGGACATGGGCCTTGGCTTGGCACAGAGCATGTGGGCTCAATGGTTTCCGTCTTCCCCTCTTGACAAATCTGGGCGGCCTGCTTCCTCGTTCTTACCTGAGAAAGATGTCAGAGCATCTCACAGGGAAGAAAAGGGAAGCCCCAGCTACCATGAGGGATGACGGGACAGGCAGGGGAGACCTATGATAGAGAGAAGGGAGCTGCAGACTAAGCAGGCATTCTGTTAGCTCACTACAAGCTGCTGTCCCTGGGAGTCCTTCCTCTTGGTGCCAGCTGGCCACAGGTGCCAGCCTTCTGCAGTGAGTCAAGGAGATATGTTCTCTGGGTGCGCAGTGTTCAGAGGGAAGAAGGCACTTGTCTCACCTATGCACAAAGGACTAGATGAGTAGCTTGTTAGCTCATCCAGGTAGGGCTTATCCCAAGTGCAAGTGCACGTGTGTTTTGGTGGGGGTAGGGGACATTTAAATGGTATGATACATAGATTGTATGAATTTGCCAAAGTCATCAAATGGTATACTTAAAATTTATGCATTTCATTGTGTGAAAATTTTTACCTAAGAAAAGAAATGTAAACAAACATTGATCTCCAGTGATATGAAGACTAAAGTGTTTCAAGGGAAATGTCCTCATGTCTGCAACTTACTTTGAAATGCATCAGAAAATTAGATGAGCAAATCAAAACCACAATGAGATACCATCTCACACCAGTTAGAATGGCGATCATTAAAAAGTCAGGAAACAACAGGTGCTGGAGAGGATGTGGAGAAATAAGAACACTTTTACACTGTTGGTGGGACTGTAAACTAGTTCAACCATTGTGGAAGACAGTGTGGCGATTCCTCAGGGATCTAGAACTAGAAATACCATTTGACCCAGCCATCCCATTACTGGGTATATACCCAAAGGATTATAAATCACGCTGCTATAAAGACACATGCACACGTATGTTTATTGCGGCCCTATTCACAATAGCAAAGACTTGGAACCAACCCGAATGTCCATCAATGATAGACTGGATTAAGAAAATGTGACACATATACACCATGAATACTATGAAGCCATAAAAAAGGATGAGTTCATGTCCTTTGTAGGGACATGGATGAAGCTGGAAACCATCATTCTCAGCAAACTATCGCAAGGACAGAAAACCAAACACCGCATGTTCTCACTCATAGGTGGGAATTGAACAGTGAGAACACTTGGACACAAGAAGGGGAACATCACACACTGGGGCCTGTTGTGGGGTGGAGGGAGAGGGGAGGGATAGCATTAGGAGATATACCTAATGTAAATGACGAGTTAATGGGTGCAGCACACCAACATGGCACATGTATACATATGTAACAAACCTGCACGTTGTGCACGTGTACCCTGGAACTTAAAGTATAATAATAATAATAATAATAAAAGAAAATTAGATGAGCTGTTGGATGGATAGAAGAATAGATAAATTCATAATAAAGCAAATACTGTAAATTTTAGCATCTAGTTGGTGTCTATATAAATGTTCGGTATATAATTATTTCAACACTTTGTAAGTTTGAAAATTTTCCATAATGAAATATTGGCAAAAATAATACTGTATTTGTCAGGTAGGTGTGGAAATTAGTATCATTCTTAAAGAGCTAAGTATGCAGGGGTGTTAGATCTTATTATAGCTACTCTTAATTTACTAATCTGACCTCCAGAAAAAAAAACTTGGAAAATGACAGAGTACTGTAAACTCAACAAATAGTGGTCCTAATTTCTACCACTGTGCTAAATGTGGAATATTTTCTAGAGCAGATTGGCATAGCCTCTGGTATAAGGTATGTAGCCATTAATTCGGCGACTGTTGTTTTTCATACTATTTGAAAAAGAGGGTCAGAAAAAGTTCACATTCTTATGGGACAGACAAGAATATATATTAGTCATTTTGCTACATGGCTATGTTAACTCTGGTCCTCTGCCATAATACAGAAGAGATCTGAATATCTCAATATCCCACAGAACATCACCTGGATTCACTATATCACAGAAATCATGCTAATTAGACCAGATGAGCAAGAAGTAGCTTGCACATTGGTGGCCTTGGCAATGCACACTCACTCACAACATGGGAGATAAACCCTATGAAGATTGAGGGGCCTGGCATATAAACATATTTTTTTAGGTCGCCGTTGTTTAGGGGCATGCAGAGCAATCCCATCCATGATAAAAAAAAAAAACAAATTATTGCACCTTGCACCTCTCACAACAAGGAAGGAAAGTGCAACATCTGGAAGGCCTCGTTGAGTTCTGGGAGCAGTATATTCCTTACTTGTTAATACTGCTCTGACCCATACACTGAATGATGTCAGACAGCATATACTGACTGACAGTTTTGAGTGGGAATCAAAGAAGTGCTCTGCAGCAGATTTATGCTACAGTGTAAGTAGCCATGCTTCTTGGGCCATATGACCAGAATACCCTATGGTATTAAAGGTAGTAGTGGTAGGGGAAGATGCTATGTGGAGTTTATTGCAAACTGCATGGGATAATCACAATGCAGTCTGCAAGGTCATGCCCTCTTCAGAGAAGTACATGCCTTTGAAAAAAATTCTCTGATATGTTTTTGGGTCATAGTATAAATGTGGCAAAGTGATGATATGACATTATGTAAACATGTGGCCACAACTACTCATCATGAGCTGGGTTTCATCAAACGCACCAAATCTGAAAGTGAAGTGGGCCTAGCAATAAGCTACTATAAGGAAGTGGTAAATTCAGCACAAGCAGGACCAAAGGACGCAAGCAGCCAAATGAGCAGGTGGCTGAGTCCCCCATGTCATCCATCACAATTTCACCAGTATCTCTTCCTAAGCTCATGCTTATGATATATGGGGGCATCCCTCATGACCAGCTGACAAAGGAGGAAAAGCCTGCATTTGGTTCATGGATGGATTTCCATGGTGCATGGCTGTAAGCCAAAAATGAATGACAGACACATTACAGCCCCACTCATGATGACCTTGAAAGAAGATGATGACAGATAACTCTAAAGGCCACTCTAGCTGAGACTGTCCTTTGAGCTTGCATCACAGATTGAATTCTCCTTCCATCCACTCCTGCTTCCTTCCTCTCTCTTCAGTAGGTGTTGAACCAAAGGTTTCTTCTTAATGAATCATTATGTTCATTAACACCATCTCAGAGTGCTTCCTACTGCAATAGTGCCAGTTTTTCTTTTACTTCTCAATTTGTAAAATCTCTTTGTATATTAGGAATGTTATTAGATGTAGTAGAGATATTTTCTATTAATCTTTTGACTCTTTGTTTATAGTTTCGTTTGCAAAACAATTCATTTTTTTGTAATTGAATCTGTTAACCTTTCCCTATATCTACCAAAAGATTATGACTTTGGCCGAACATGGTGGCACATGCCCGTAATCCCAGCACTTTGGGAGGCCGAGGCTGGTGGAATACTTGGGCTCAGAAGTTCAAGACCAGCTTAGGTAACATGGTGAGACCCCCATCTCTACAAAAGATACAAAAAAAAAAAAAAGGATAATGACTTTGATGTATAGGCATTAACCTGAAAAGAACCATAGTATACTGTTAAAAGAAAGTTGTAGAATAATATATTTAGCAGCACTTATCAAACTCTTCTGGTTATAGGACTCACTCAATTTCTTCTTTGAAAACTCAGATTCAATAAGCATAGGGTGGGGCCCAGGAATCTATATTTTGTTTTTTTTGTTGTTTTGTTTTGTTTTGTTTTTGAGATAGAGTTTCTCTCCTGTCGCCCAGGCTGGAGTGCAATGGTGTGATCTCGGCTCACTGCAACCTCCGCCTCTGGGTTCAAGTGATTCTCCTGCCTTAGCCTCCCAAGTAGCTGGGATTACAGGTGCCTGCCACCACGCCCGGCTAGTTTTTGTATTTTTAGTAGAGATGGCATTTCACCATGTTGGCCAGACTGGTCACGAACTGCTGACCTCAGGTGATCCACCTGCCTCGGCCTCCCAAGGTGCTGGGATTAGAGGCATGAGCCACTTCGCCCAGCCAGGAATCTATATTTTAACAACCACTCAAGACAATTATATGATCAGATAAATTCGACCACAAAATATCACTCCATTTTTGTAATTTAAAAAAGGGGAGAAGGAACTCTCTATTTGTGTGTGTGCATGTGTATTTGTATATACTACAGAGGAAAGTGTGTAAGAATACACATCAGATTAATATTGCTTTCCTTAGGTGGGTGGAACCAGAAGAAATTAAAAGATTATGTATTTTTATCCTTTTGTTATTTTTATTACAATGGGCATGAATTACTATAACTTTTTTTTAATCTAGTAAATTTTAAAAACCATTTGAAACTGTCTTTTTTTTCTTTTAGAAGAATCAAATAAAGGCCAGGTGCGGTGGCTCACACCTGTAATCCCAGAACTTTTGGAGGCCGAGGCGGTTGAATCACCTGAGGTCAGGAGTTCGAGACCAGCCTGACCAACATGGAGAAACCCCGTCTCTACTAAAAATACAAAATTAGCCGGGCATGGTGGTGCATGCCTGTAATCCCAGCTACTTGGGAGGCTGAGGCAAGAGAATCGCTTGAACCTGGGAGGCAGAGGTTACAGTGAGCCGAGATCACGCCATTGCACTCCAGCCTGGGCAACAAGAGCAAAACTCTATCTCGAAATAATAATAATAATAAAACAAAAAAGAAAAAGAAGCTTTCAGGAGAACTGTCTTGATTCTTGGCTAAGCCTTCTCTACCAGCTCCACCACAGCATCAGGAATTCTCCCTGTATCAAGGGAGCTACACCTGGCCAGTGGTCGATGAGTTTTACACCCATGTGACCGTGAAATAGTTAACAGAGTTTCTACGTTGTTAAAATTTTGGTTCACACCAAAAATAGTTTATACAGGTTGTGTAACAGCTGCTGTTGCAATTATGTCTAATGGAAGGTTTTGATTCACACCAAAAACACTTACATGTGTTTTGAGTGGCTAAAACTTCTGGTTTCCTAGGAACTAACTACACAAGTCTCCCCTAGGGACTCTGAAATCATCCTTCTTACTCTTGCCTGGTTCACTGCCTTGGAAACATTCAAAACAGATTGCTGATCTTCTAGGCACTGGGATTATAAGACTTGCTTGTACCTTTTATTTAGAAAAAAATGTTTTTCTGATTATACAAGTAATTACAAGCTCACTGTAGAAAATTGTAAAAATATAGAAAAGTATAAAAACAAACAGAAGAAGAATCATTCATAACCCTACCACTCAGAAGCAACCACTCTTATGCTTTTGCCATATTACCTTCCAGTTTTGTTTCCATGCACTTTTTACATAGTTGAGCTCATCCTAGACATATAATTTAATATATCGCTTTTATCATGCAATGTAATAATATAAGCAAGTTTTTATAAACCATGCTTTTATTACATTCCACTTTATATAGATGCACTCTGATTTACTTTATTATTCCCCTTTTATTCACACTTAAGTTATTTCTTTGGTAAAAGAAACATTGAAGCTTTTATCTTTGGGAATAAAACTATCTGAATTGGAAACCATCTCCCATTTCTAATGCTGGTGATAACGTTGCCTAACAGTTGTACTCCAAAAAGGTACTCACCAATTTTCACCTTGTAATCATCATAGTGAATTCCAGGATATCTTAAGCCCACCAACTAAGAGGTGGCTCTCCTGAAAATATAGAACAAGGAAACAAGTGAAATCATAGCTCCAGTGACAGGGAGGACAGTCATGTTATCCTAAAACCCCAATATACCAAACTTCCAGAACAGTGACAAAAATGGTATCCATTATATTTAGCCAAAACTCCTATGTATCTATTTCTATGTTGTGCTTTGTTCTTACCTGAAGTCAAAAACCTTTTCCACTTTGTTTGTTCTGGCAGAACTCTTTTAAAGGGAGAAGGGCCAGAAGACACCTTGTCTAGCAGAGCTGTGTGTTGCCATAAGAAAAATTACACTAAAACAGAAATGGTGTTTTTGAAAATCACACTGGCAATTTATTTAGGGCTAAAGACTCGTGAAGTTTAGAAGGACATATACTTTGTCATTCTAACTTTACACCACTTCAAACCTTTCTCCAAAATAAGACCATAGTTGCTTTAAAATACTCAAGAAAAAAAGGTGTGGCTCTATGAAGAAGTAGGTGAGACAAAGATTAGTAAAATGTTGTAATTTTTGAAACTAGGTGATGGATATGGATTCTACTATTCTCTCTACCCTTGGGTATGCTGAAAATTTCCATAATAGAGAGAGAGAGGGAGAGAGAGAGAGAAATGTATAAGGCATCTAAAAATTAAAAGTAAAAAAAAAATGAGCATAAGACCCCATATGAATTGTAACATTTCACCTTGTTTGGGCCAGAATTTTCTTACCTGAAACTTACTTTCTAAAATAACTAGGAAACCACATAACAAGTTTTAAAGGACACATTTGGTTATGTCGTTTCTTGCTTATAATAATTTAGCTGTCTGTAACAAAATCCTATCGGTCCCTAAATAATTGATGAACTGATATTGCATTGGCTTAGAAGTTGTACTTCAATTAATGATTACTACCTTTCACATCTTCCCTAAGGAAAAGGTAGATGAACATGACTGACTTCACAGTTTTTGAGAAACCATCTCACCACCATCTATTGCACACAGAAAGGCAGATATTCCTGCAGCGTGGACAAAGCATGGCCTTTCTGTGGTCTGTGGTGCGTGGTCTCCATTTGATGCTGGCTCCCTCAGCAGAACCAGTTATTCTACCCAGTTTTCCCAAGTCTCTCTCCCAGCATCCGGCACGTGATATTATGATATATCTCTCTACTGGTCTTTCTTCCCCTCTACAATGCCAATTATTTCAAAGTCAAGGCTATGTCTTATTCTATTTTTGTTTTTATATTAGTTGGTACAGTCTCTGGAAAGTGCTAAGGAACATAAATGTGTAATAAATGAACAAAGGAATAAATATACACAAGTACTGGAACTGGAGTATGCAAAAATAAGGTTAAGATCTGGCTTATATTTCTTAGTTGTTACAGTCTTAAGAAAGTTTCTTAACCTAAGTGACTCTCAGCTATGAAATGGGAATTACAACTCCAAACTTTCCTACTTCACAGTGTTATTTCCAGATTCAAAATCAACTGGAAATAGTGCATATGAAAATATTTTGGAGGCCGGATGCGGTGGCTCACGCCTGTAATCCCAGCACTTTGGGAGGCAGAGGCAGGGCGGATCACGAGGTCAGGAGTGCGAGACCAGCCTGGCCAATATGGTGAAACCCCATCTCTACTAAAAATACAAAAATTAGCCAGGCGTGGTGGCACATGCCTGTAATCCCAGCTACTCAGGAGGCTGAGGCAGGAGAATCGCTTGAACCTGGGAGGCGGAGGTTGCAGTGAGCTGATATGGCGCCACTGCACTCCAGCCTGGGGGACAGAACGAGACTCCACCTCAAAAAAAAAAAAAAAAAGAAAGTATGAAACGAAAAGGAGGGAAGGTCACCTGTGTTGTGTTAAGGAGAAAGGCAGCATAGTGTGGTGTTTATGGCCCCTCTCATTGAGTTGCTGTGAGAATAAAATGAGGTGATATATGTAAAATACTTGGAAAAATACCTGGGACAAAGTAACCTTTCCAAAATGGTGGTAGGCCTGATTATTCTCTTGTATGTGAAAGAGTTCAGTTAGCTGGGGGTGATAGGATTATATGGGAGCCAGCAATATGGACCAGATGTCCTTTAAAATTTAAAATGACCAGTTGACCTCCATGATGTCTTGGTGGGCAATTTGGAATCCTTGTCTAAATAACATTAAACTGACACAGTCTGTGTGAGTCTATATGACTGGCTCATGCCCTCACTGGGCCTGAGAGTGGCCCATCCATGTATGTGTATGCATATGTGTGTATGTGTATATAAATAGATATGTATGTGTATATGTGTGTGTGTGTGCAAGTATCTGTGTATATTTGTGTGTGTTTCTATGAAGGCATTGTGATGGGTCTGAGTATGTCCCCAATTGAAGTGCACATATCTCTGTGTTTGTCTCTGTATACATGTGTATCTTAGCCTGTTCAGGCTGCATTAACAAAATACTTTAGACTGGGTAATTTATAAACAACAGAAATTTATCTTTCACAGTTCTGTAGGCTGGGAAGTCTAAGATCAGGGCACTAGTAGATTGAGCGTCTGCTAACGACCTGTTCCTCATAGATGGCACCTTCTATGCGTCCTCACATGGTGGAAGGACAAAGGGACTAATAACCTCCCACAGGCCTCTTTTATAAGAGTACCAATCTAATTCATGAGAGCTCCACCCTCATGACCTAATCACCTCCCAAAGGCCCCACCGCCTAATTCCATCACCTTGGTGATTAGGTTTTCTCTTAGCCTATTCAGTGTTACTATAATAGAATACCTGAGACTAAGTAGTTTGTAAAGCAAAGAGGTTTATTTGCATCTGGTGAGGGCCTCAGGCTGCTTCAACTCATGAAGGAAAGAAGGGGAAGCTGGTTTATGCAAAGAGATCATATGGCAAGAGAGGAAGCAAGATGGAGGGGAGGTGTCAGTCTCTTTTTTTTCTGAGACAGTCTTGCTCTGTCATCCAGGCTGAAGTGCAATGGCATGATCTTGCTGCAACCTCTGCCTTCTAGGTTCAAGCAATGATCTCACCTCAGGCTCCCCATTAGCTGGGATTACAGGCACCTGCCATCATGCCCAGGTGCCAGGCTCTTTTTAACAAACAGCTCTTGAGGGAAGGAATAGACCCAGAACTTGGTCACTACCCCCATCCTAAGGCATTAATCTATTCATGAGGCATCACTCCCATGGCCTAAACACCTCCTACCAGGTCTCATGATACAGTTTGGATCTGTGTCCCCCTCAAATCTCACTTTCAGTTGTAATTCTCAGTATTGGAGGTGGGGCCTGGGGAAAGTGATTGGATCACCTTCTAATGGTTTAACACCATCCCCCTGGGTGCTGTTCTCACAATAATGAGTGACTTCTCACCAGATCTGGTCATTTAGAAGCATGTAGCACTTCCCCCTCTCTCCTGCCTGCTATGGCTGTGTAAGACACGTCTGCTTCCCTTTTATCTTCCACCATGATTGAAAGTTTCCTGAGGCCTCCTCAGAAACCATCAAGCTTCCTGTACAGCCTGTAGAACCATGAGCCAATTGAACCGCTTTTCTTTATAAATTACGCAGTGTTGTGTATTTCTTTAGAGCAGTGTGAGAATGGACTAATACACTCCACCACTCAACATTGCCACATTGGGGATCAAATTTCAACATGAGGTTTAGAGAGGACAAACATCCAAAACATAGCATTCTTCCCCTGGCCCCACAAAACTCAAGTTCTTCTCACATGCAACATACAATCACTTTATCCAAGAATCCCAAAAGTCTTAACTAGTTTTAGCATAGACTCAAAAGTTCAAAGTCTTATCTGAGACTCAAGTTAAGTTCCTTCCAGCTATGAGCCTGCAAAATAAAAAACAAATTATTTACTTCCAAGATTCAATGGTTTTAAGGGCATTGGGTAAACATGCTCATTTCCCACAGGGAGAAATTGGCCAAAAGAAAGGGGTAACAGGCCCCACACAATTCCAAAACCCAGCAAGGCAGACATTAAACCTTAAAGCTCCAAATAATCTCCTTTAACTCCATGTCCCACATCCTGGGCATGCTGGTGGGAGGGGTAGACTTCCAAGGCCTCAGGCTGCCCCCGTCCCATGACTTTGCTGGACACAGCCCATGTGGCCACTCTCTTAGGGTTGGAATCTAACGCCAGCAACTTTTCCAGGCTGAGGTGGTATGCTGCCAGTTGTTTTACCATTCTAGAGTCCAGACAGAAGCCCCACCCCTGCAGCTCCACAGGGCCTTTACCCAATGGGGACTCTTGGTGGTAGCTCCACTCCTGGGACAGGTTTCTGCCTGGGCACCCAGGTTTTCCAATACATCCTCTAAAATCTTGGTGGAGGGAGTCACATCTCCATAGCTCTTTCATTCTGTGGACCCACAGAATTAACTCCATGTTGACATCACCAAGGCTTATGGCTTGTGCCCTCCATAATGGTAGCACAAGTATCTGGGGTCATTGGGGCCATCTGAGCCACGGCTGCTCCTGCCAGAGTGGCCCAGATTTGGGGGTCATTTTTTACATGCTCTTGACTATTAGTACCTGGATCCCTTTTAGTTTTGCTAATCTCTTTACTAAAGGGTGTCTCAGCTGCACCCTTCAGCTGTACCAAATGGCCACTGACTATCTTAAGTTCAGTCTCGCATATCCTCCTTTGAGTCTGCCTTATCATCATGCTGATTCCCTCAGTAATAATTTGAATAAATCTTTGTATATGCACACTACTTTTTTTTTTTTAAGCATTGAGCTGAGCATGGTGGCTCACACCTGTAATCCCAGCACTTTGGGAGGCCAAGGTGGGTGGATCACCTGAGGTCAGGAGCTCGAGACTGGCCTGACCAACATGGTGAAACCCCTTCTCTACTAAAAATACAAAAAAATTAGCCGGGCATGGTGGCATGCCCCTGTAATCCCAGCTACTCAGGAGGCTGAGGCAGGAGAATCACTTGAACTCAGGAGGTGGAGATTGCAGTGAGCCGAGATTGCGCCACTGCACTCCAGCCTGGGCGACAGAGTGAGACTATGTCCAAAAAAAAAAATTGATTAGATAATACTGGGTATGTAGATTAACTTGACCTGTCTGGAACATGAATATATGAACATCTGTTCTACAAGTACATGACTTCAGTAACTTATTATGACATGTTAAATGACAGAAAATAACTATAGATTTAGTAACTGGTCTCCATTGAAAAATTTGTAAGGTACTCAGTTTTATAATTTTTTTTTAAGAGACAGGATCTTGCACTATTGCCCATACTGGGTGGTGCAGTCATAGCTCACTCTAGCCTTGAACTCCTGGGCTCAAGCAATCCTTCTGCCTCAGCCTGTCCAGTAGCTGAGACTATAGGCACATACCACCATGCCTTGCTGATTTTTAAAATGTTTATGTTTTGTAGAGACAGAGGTTTCACTATGTTGCCCAGGCTGGTCTTGAACTCCTGGCTTCAAGAAATCCTCCCACCTGGGTTCCTAATTTATAGAGACAGAAAGTACATTATTGGTTGATTAGGAGTTGGTGGTCACATGGGAAGAAAAGTGAAGTCACTGCTAATGGATATAGGGTTACTTTTAGGGAGGATGAAAATTTTCTAAAATTACATTGTGGTGATAGTTTCTCAACCCAGTAAATATATTAAAAACATTGGCATGTACATCTTAAATGGGTTAATTTTTTAATGTGAAATACACCTCCAAAAACTTAAAAAACAAATTTGCATGACTTTGACATGATCCTGAGGCTAATGGAACAACTCATATCCAATATGATGTGACTACAGATATATCTGTTAAAATAAAATAAATATTCTCTTCTGGTTTATAAGAGAAGGCAACTTACTATATTAATTCAGTGTTTGTCCTCCCATCTATGTGTAATTAGTATTTAAAAATACAAAGCACAGCTAAACAGATAGTTAAGTGAAACAGACCCTATTTGGGTCCTGAAAGGTTGCTTGCCCTAATGAGCCGGGTGCTCCTTGGGAATAAATAGGCACTCGAATCTCCCCTATGCCATACTTTAAAGGGCATGTAAGTTCAAGTACAAATAGTCATCAGCAATTTTTCAGAGCTATTTTTGCTTTTTCCTACAGAGGGGGAAATGGAGCCCAATAATATATGCTATTTATAAGCACTCTTTTTTTTCCCTCTAATGGACATTGCTATGTTTTCTGCTTTTGTACTCTATGTTTCCCCCACTTCACTATCTTACTCTGTCACCTTTCTCTAATCTTTTCACAATCATGTTATGTTATAATAGCACCTTACAACAACCTTGGGCCCAGATTTGTGCCCCTTGGTTCCTCTTAGCTACTTTTCAAGCACACAGTGAACTGCTGCAATCAAGAGGTTTTGATTTATTTTTTCTACCTCCTTTGCCATATGTTTAACGCTAGTTTGTTTGTATCATTAATCTTGTAATTAAAATCTTCCTTGGCTGGGCACAGTGACTCACACCTATAATCCCAGCAGTTTCGTAGGCCGAGGTGGGGAGATTGCTTGAGCCCAAGAGTTTGAGATCAGCCTGGGCAACAAAATGAGACCTCCATTTCTACATTTTTTTAAAAATTAGCCAGGCATGGGGTGTGAAATGTTACTGTCACGATAAGCCTTTTATATAGCCTATAGTCCCAGTTACTTGGTAGGCTGAGATGGGAGGATCTATTGAGCCCATGAGATCAAGGCTCCAGTGAGCCATGTTCGCACCACTGCACTTGAGCCTGGGCAACAAAGGGAGACTTTGTCAAAATAAATAAATAAATAAATAAAATAAACAAAATCCCCCAAAACCCTCCTTAGTTGAATTCACAGCCTCTGCACCTACCTGAGAAGTATGTTCTTTCTGATAACTTGAAAGTGATTTTCCTTGATCTGTAAGTCTTGTATCATTCCTAAACCTTGATCCTCAAAAATTGCTTTTAGGTCCACCAGCTGGGAGTTGGAAGGGCAGATACTGTGGTATCTTCCCAGGACAACTTAAACGCTAGAGCCTCCAAGGGGAAGAGCCACTTTCAAGCTATATGTTCATTTCTTTTGATAGTAACTGGGTTGTAATACTGGCTAAAATGTGTTCAGCATAATAACAATAGCCACCAATATGTGACAGGTTCCCCATGGGCAGCCCTTGTTCTTGCTACAGGTCCACCAGGGCATCCCCTAAATGAATGTAATCCAGGGAAAGAGTTTGTATTATGCATCTTTATGAAATTTGATAGTTGTCAAACACCCTTGTTTTTTAATATTCTTCTCATCCATTAGCAATCCTTCTTCTTCTTCATGCAAACTGTTTCTCAAGATTATCCCAATTATCCAGAGATACTCAACTTTTACCTTTATCTTGGCACCCCATTTAGCAAAAGAAAAGCCTAGTGATCAGCAAGGAAGCAACAATCTTAGAAGCCATGCCTCATGATAATTTTTCCCTCACCCTACTGGCTTTTCAAAGTACTTTATCCAAAAAAGATTATTCTCATATATCTTACACATCATTTTATTGAAATGTTACTGTAGTGATAAGCCTTTTATATACATTTAGAATATTCATATGTTCAGTTTTAGTAGAGACTGCCAAAAGTTTTTCCAAAGTGATTGTATCAATTTAAATTTTTACCAACAATATATGAGAGTTCCTTTTGCTCCATATCCTCATAATTTGCTAGTGTTAGTTTAATGTCCACATGGATGTGTAGTGGTTTATCATTGTGGCTTTAATTTGAACATACTGATGATTAATGACATGGCCCAGTTTTTAATATGTTTTTTGGCCATTTGTATATCTTTTTTTATTAAGTGCCTCTTCAAGTCTTTTGCCCTTTTTTTTTTTTTTGAGACGAAGTCTCGCTCTGTCACGCTCTGTCATCCAGGCTGGAGTGCAATGGCGAGATCTCAGCTCATGGCAACCTCCGCTGCTCGGGTTCAAGCAATTCTCCTGTCTCAGCCTCCTGAGTAGCTGGGACTATAGGCACCTGCCACGATGCCTGGCTAATTTTTGTATTTTTGGTAGAGACAGGGTTTCACCAAATTGGTCAGGCTGGCCTCGAACTCCTGACATCAGGTGATCTGCCTGCCTCGGCCTCCCAAAATGCTAGGATTACAAGCGTGAGCCACCACGCCTGGCTTCTGTCTTTTTCTTACAGATTTGTAGTTCTTTATTTTGTATAGTATATGAGTACTTTGTCAGCAATATATTTTTCAAACATTTCCTACTCTGTGGCTTGCTTTTTCACTCTTTTTGTTGTTGTTGTTGTTTTGTTTTTGTTGAGACAAAGTCTTGCTCTGTCGCCCAGGCTGGAGTGCAGTGGTACAATCTTGGGCCACTGCAACCTTCACCTCCTGGGTTCAAGTGATACTCCTGCCTCAGCCTCCTGAGTTGCTGGGATTACAGGCATGCGTCACCAGGTCCAGCTAATTTTTGTATTTTTAGTAGAGACAAGGTTTCGCCATGTTGGCCAGGCTGGTCTCAAACTTCTGGCCTCAAGTGATCTGCCTGCCTTGGCCTCCCAAAGTGCTGCTGGGATTACAGACGTGAGCCACTGCGCCTGGCCAGCCTTTTCACTCTCTTAATGGTACAATTTGATGATCAGAAGTTCTTAATTTTAATATATTCCAATTTAATATTTCCCTTTAATGGTTAGTGTTATTTTTGCCTCCCATTTAAAAATATTTGTTATTCCAAAAATCATGAATATGTTTTATTATGTTATGCTCTAGAAGCTTTACTGTTTTGCCTCTCACATTTAGATCTACAATCCACCTTGAAATCATTTTTGTATAGGTGTGAGGTTGTGGCTGAGATTCATTTCTTCCTTCATTCCTTCTATAGTCCTAGAACAATTAATTTAAAAGAATTCCTTTTCCCACTGCTCTGCAGTGTTATCTTTGTCACAAATCAAATGTCATATGTGTGTGGACCTATTTCTGGACTGTGTTCTGTTCTATTAGTCTATTTGTCTGTCCTTTTGAAAAGGCCACAGTCTTTATTAATGTAGTTTTATAAGTATTGCTATCTGTGTTAACCTTCCCTTTGTTCTTCTACTTTAGGATTGTCTTGGCTATTCTTAGCTCTTTGCATCACTTTCTAAATTTTAGAGTGAGCGTGTCAATTTCCACTCCCTGAAGAAAGAATGTGCTGAGATTTTAATTGGACTATATTATGTTTATAAATCAATTTGGGCAGAACTCACATCTTTGCAATATTGAGTTCTTCAAGAACTTAGTAAATTCCTCCATTTATTTACATCTGCTTCAATTTCTCTCACTAATATTTTGTAGGTTCTTGTGTAGAGGTCTTGTTAATCTAATTCCTAGGTATTTTATGTTATTCTAAATAGTATTTTAAAAATTTTTTCATTTACAATTACTTGTTGCTAGTCTATTGAAATAAAATTGATCTTTTACATAATGACTTTCTATTTAGTAAAATGGCCAAATTCACTTATTATAGTTTTTATCTGTAGATTATTTTGTCTTTCTATATACATACTCATGCCGTCAATACAGTTTTCCATGAATATGTGTGCCTGTGTATATGTATGTAATACAAATGTCCACTGGGAGACTGCAGCAAAGAGATGTCTCTCATGTGACTATAAACTAATTTATCCACTGTAGTTATCACTGAGCAGTCACCCTGTTCTTTTCTCCTTTTCTGAATCCCATTTGTCTACAACTGCTGCCTGACGAGCTACTGAGAAAAGCATGACCACTGATACCACCTATAGTGTCAAGTAAACTGTCTCTGCATGCTTCAAAAATGCTCGCTCTTTAGGGTATCAAACCAGTACTGAGTCCCAAGAATAGGCAAAAAGGGCTTTTCCTATTCTGTATTACACTGTGTTGACTTAGATCTAAAGCTAACCCACTTACGCCCAGAATTTCAGAGCCTTTCTTGAATGTTCCCTGCCATTTCTGGTTTGTTCATCCTTCTCTAACCACAAGGGGTCACTCAGTACACAGGGCTGGGGACACATCCTATATTATCACCTCTGTTCTCTTTCTTCATCTCTTTTGGTTCCTCTCCCCAGAATAAACAAACAAACAAACAAACACTTCTCATAGTTTATCAATGGTAACAAATGGATATTAGTATGTGGAGAGTGGAGGGTAGACAGGGAGCTCATTACACTAGCTGCAGCCAACACAAGAGTTCCCATTACACTTTAGCCATAGTAAAATATTTGTAGTCTTTTGATTTAATTGATCCTTCCTTAAAATGGTGTGTGTGTTGGGTGGGGTTGCAGTCGCAAATACAGACATACCTTGCAGATATTGTGGGTTCAGTGCCAGAGCACCACAGTAAAGTGAATGTTGCAATAAAGTGACACAAATTTTTTGGTTTCCTAGTGCATATAAAAGTTATGCTTACACTATACTGTAGTGTATTCAGTGTGCAATACCATTATGTCTAAAAAAAACCAATGTACATATCTGAATTAAAACCACTTTATTGGGCCGGGCGTGGTGGCTCACACCTGTAATACCAGCACTTTGAGAGGATGAGGCGGGCAGATCACCTGAGGTCAGGAGTTCAAGACCAGCCTAGCCAACATGGTGAAACCCCATCTCCACTAAAAATACAAAAATTAGGGCATGGTCGTGGGCGCCTGTAATCCCAGCTACTTGGGAGCCTGAAGCAGGAGAATTGCTTGAACCCGTGAGGTGGAGGTTGCAGTGAGCCAAGACTGTGCCATTGCACTCCAGCCTGGGCAGCAAGAGTGAAACTCCATCTCAAAAAAAAAAAAAAAAACTTTATTGCTAAAAAATGCTAACAATCATCTGAGCCTTCAGCTAGTCATTATCTTTTTGCTGGTGGAGGGTCTTACCTCAATGTTGATGGCTGCTGACTGATCAAAGTGGTAGTTGCTGAAGGCTGGGATGGCTGTGGCAATTTCTTAACATAAGATAAGAAATGAGTTTGCCACATTGATCGACTCTTCCTATCATGAAAGATGTCTCTGTAGCACACAATGCCATTTGATATCATTTTACCTACAGTAAAACTTTCAAAATTGGAGTCAGTCCTTTCAAACCCTGCCACTGCTTTATCAAATAAGTTTATGTAATATTCTAAATCCATTGTTTTCTTTTCAACAATGTTCACAGCATCTTCATCAGAAGTAAATTCCATTTCAAGGAACTATTTTCTTTGCTCATCCATAAGAAACAACACTTCGTTTATTCAAATTTTACCATAAGATTGAAGCTATTCAGTCACATCTTCAGGCTCCACTTCTAATTCTAGTTCTCTTGCTATTTCCACCATATCAGCAGTTATTTCCTCCAATGAAGTCATGAACTTCTCAAAGTTGTCCATGAGGGCTGGAATCAACTTCTTCCAAACTCCTGTTAATATTGATATTTTGACCTTGTTCCATAAATCACAAATGTTCTTAATGGCATCTAGAATGGTGAATCCTTTCCAGGTTTTCAACTTCCAGAAGGTTTTCAATTTTCAACTTTGCCCAGATCTATCAGAGGAATCACTGTCTATGGAAGCTATATCCTTATGAAATGTATTTCTTAAAAAAACAGAAATTGAAAGTCAAAATTACTCCTGCAGAATGGATGCTGTGTTAGCAGGCATGAAAACAACATTGATTTCCTTGTACATCTCCATCAGAGCTCTTAGGTGACCAGGTGCACTGTCAATGAGCAGTCATATTTTTAAAGGAATCTTTTTTCTGAGCAATAGGTCTCAATAGTAGGTTTAAAATATTCAGTAAACCATGCTATAAACAGATGTGCTGTCATCTAGGCTTTGTTGTTCCATTTATAGAGCACAAGCAGAGATTTAACATAATTCTTGGGGCCCTAGGATTTTTAGAATGGTAAATGAGCATTGGTATCAACTTAAAGTCACCAGCTGCACTGGCCCCTAAGAAAAGAGTCAGTCTGTCTTTTGAAGCTTTGAAGCCAGGCATTGAATTCTCTCTAGCTATGAAAATGCTAGATGGCATTTTCTTCCAATAGAAGGCTTTTTTCCTGCTACATTGAAAATATGTTGTTTAGTCACTTTCATCAATGATTTTAGCAAGCTCTTCTGGAAAACTTGCTGCAGTTTCTACATCAGCACTTGCTACCTCACCTTACACTTCTATGTTATAGAGAAAGCCTTGTTTCTTAAACCTTATAAATGAACCTCTGCTAGTTTCAAACATTTCCTCCGATGCTTTCTACCTTTCTCAGACTTCATAGAATTAAAGAGAGTTAGGGCATTGCTCTGGATTAGGCTTTGGCTTAAGGGAATGTTGTGGTTGGTGTGATCTTCTATTCAGACAACTCAAACTTTCTCTATATTAGCAATAAAGCTGTTTAGCTTTCTTATCATTTGTGTGTTTACTGGAGTAGCACTTTTACTATTCTGTAAGAACTTTTCCTTTGCATTCACAACTTGGCTAACTGTTTAGCATAAGAGGCCTAGCTTTCAGCCTATCTCAGCTTTTGACATATCTTCCTCACTAAGCTTAATCATTTCTAGCTTTTTATTTAAAGCAAGAGATATGTGACTCTTCCTTTCACTTGAATACTTAGAGGCCATTGTAGAGTTATTAGTTACCCTAATTTCAATATTGTTGTGTCTCAGGATATAGGGAAGCCCGAGGAGAGGGAGAGAGATGGAGGAACACCAGTCAGTGGAGCAGTCAGAACACACACATTTGTGGATTAAGTTTGCCATCTTATATGGGCATAGTTTGTGGTGCCCCAAAACAATTAAGATAGTAACATCAAAGATCGCTGACCACAGATCACCATAACAGATATAATAATATGAAAAAGTTTGAAATATTGTGAGAATTACCAAAATGTGACACGGAGACACAAAGTAAGCACATGCCATTGGGAAAATGGTACCGATAGACACTGGGTTGCCACAAACCTTCAATTTATAAAAAACAAAATATCTGCAAAGTGCAACAAAGTGAAGTGCAATGAAACAAGGTATGCCAGTATGTAGAAACTAGGGCCAGGCACCACAGCTCATGCCTGTAATCCCAGCACTTTGGGAGGCCGAAGCAGGCGGATTGCTTGAGCCCAGGAGACCAGCCTGGGCAACATGGCAAAACCTCATCTCTACAAAAAATACAAAAATTACCTGGTTATGGTGGTGCATGCCTGTAGTCCCAGCTACTAGGGAGGCTGAGGTGGGAGGATCACCTGATCCTAGGAGGTTGAGGCTGCACTGCAGCTTGGGTGACAGAGCAAGATTCTGTCTCAAAACACACACACACACACACACACACACGAAACTAGGATAATAGAAGGAGGCTATTTGAATGTAACTGTAAACACAGATTGGGACTCCTAGCATAATGACTTACAGTTATTTTTGGATGCTAGAATGATGCGGGCTTTTCTTGATCCCATACTCCATCCACATGGATTTAAAGCCCTTCCCATCTTCAATGAAAGAACTAAATGGAATAAATAGATAACAAACAATCTAGGTGAGAGACTGAAGCAAAGAAAATGTAGGAGCTCAGAAGAAGAGAGAGGCTTAACAGCAGGAGAGGCCTGTAGAAAAATGAAGAGATGACTCCAAGAGGGAAGTGGTTCCCTAGGAGAAAGGTGACTAAATGGATGGCTCCAGGAATTAATACGACGGTTCAACATGTAGGCCAGGTGCGGTGGCTCACACCTGTAGTCCCAACACTTTGCATTGCCAAGGCAGGAAGACTGCTTGAGCCCAGGAGTTTAAGACCAGCCTGGGCAACATAGCGAGAAAAAATTAGCTGGACATGGTGGCTCACAGCTGTAGTCCCAGCTACTCAGGAGGCTCAGGTGGAAGGATCACTTGAGCCTGGGAGGTCGAGACTGCAGTGAGCCATGATCGCGCCACTGCACTCCAGCCTGGGTGACAGAACAAGATTCTGTCTCAAAAAAAAAAAAAAATTCAACACACATACATCTGTTAGCAGTATGAGCTACATAGTGTGGAAAAGCTACTTCCAGTTCTGAAAAGAGATCCCTTTCTTGCACATTCTTCTGGGCTCAGGGCAAGTGACTAATTGGCTAAGAGTAAGATTTATCTTTTTGGAAATGTATTTTATTGTGTTCCATTTGGGTATTCAAAACAGTAAAGAAGTTACACCTACCAGCTCTGAGTGTTTGGCTTTGAATGGCTTCCAGGGAAGTTGCTGTGTTGGCAGTTTTCTTCATTGGATGCAGAGAATAGAAGTTTCACATTTTGATGCCCTTAGCCATCTTTAGCCCCAAATTAGGTCCTGTGTCTACAGTTATTTCCCTACCCAAATGGCTAATACCACGTTGTAAAACTCTCAAAACCATGGGACTAGTATTTTTGAGGTATAATTAGTTGTTTCTATTGCCCTTACCCAGGTTACAATGTAACATACCTTTAATCAGTACTCATTTATGCTATTCTTCAAGCAAAATATATATTCCTCTGGAAATATCTTACAAAATTTATCCTAGGAGGCCCTGGGTCTTTCCATTAATCAGCCGCTTTAGCTTGCATTCTGTCCATTGTCCATTCCTCTGGGTCTCACTCCTAGTTGGAAGATTGACAGGTTGTTAGGACCAGAGTTGATCACCACCATAGACCCATTCCCTGGAGACCAGCCCCAATGTCTGCTATTTCTCATTCAGAAAAGTATGCTATACTTTGGGAGCTAGATGGCCCTGAACCCTTCATCCAAGATACTTTCAACAGCCTTAGATATGCCTTGTGAAAAACAGCATCACTGTCTTAATCTTAAACCCAAGGCTGTAGAAAATATTGTACTGAATCATAAAATTAATATATGAGTGCTATTGCTAGTAGCACCTATCAGCATTGGTAAGTATACAGATAAGCAGTACATAAGAAAAGGCACACTATAAACATATTCTCTGTAAGAGCCCTTTTAAAGCCAAGAATGATATTTTGTGAATAGGATATTGAATCTCACCTGCAGACAGACTTATACTGGCAATAACTACATACATATATCCTCTCTTCTTAATTGTCCTGATAAACCACAATCCTAATGTAAAAAGAATGGTAAATACAAGTTTTGGGGAGGTCAAAAATGTTAGGATGGAAGCCTAAACAGGTCATCACTGCCTGAAATACCTATCTATAGGCTTTTTTTTTTTTTTTTTTGAGACGGAGTCTCACTCTTGCCCAGGCTGGAGTGCAGTGGTGTGATCTCGGCTCACTGCAACCTCCACCTCCCAGGTTCAAGTGATTCTCCTGTCTCAGCCTCCCAAATAGCTGGATTACAGGCACCCACCACCATGTCTGGCTAAATTTTTTTTGTATTTTTAGTAGAGACAGGGTTTCACCATGTTGGCCAGGCTGGTCTCAAACTCCTGACCTCAAGTGTTGGGATTACAGGCATGAGCCACCATGTCTGGCCATACAGGCCTTTTCTGGCTAATCCCTAAAGGGGTAGAATGACCTGGCTATCTGGTCATTGAAATACCCCATTTTAAATCTAGTAACTCCAAGTCAGTTCATAAAGGGGTTTCAGAAATCTGTAATGCCCATTGAACCTCAAGAACATCCTTAATTAATATAATTGCTGAACAGAGACAGTTGATAAGAACAAAAATCTTTTGAAAATCTGTGATCATCTCCAGTCGTGGCATAATATGCCCTATGTAATCCAGGACTGGTAGAATTGGCATTTGCCAATGAATACCTTCAGGCTTGCATTTTGCAAAGGGTTCCATATTAAGAGCAGTTATCATTAATTCTCCTCCAAATTCCTGGCAAATATAATTATACCATTTAAATAAACTAACATCACCAGGTAATTCCAATTACCAATCACTTTTTCCATCAACTGCTGGAATATAGTAGTTCCTTCACAAAGATAACTTGGAGCAGCCTTTCGGACTGATAAATTCCCACAAGACAGATGAAAGCTTCCTTTTAATTGCTCACTTCATCCATAGGAATTTAATAATATTTACACCTCCAGTCCAACAAATATTAACTCATTACAATATACATGGTAGTTGATATTTCCTTTTACAAATGAGGAAACTGAGACACGGAGAGATTAAATGACTAACCCAAGCACACACACTAGTTACTGGTGGAGCTGAGATGTGAACCCAAATATTGAGTCTTCACTCTTAATGTCTACTTTTCAATCTTACTAGATAGTTTCTTAAATGAGTAAAGATTCCTGCAACTGCGTCTCATGCTTGTCACCTTGAATACACCCACCCCATTGACAGAGGGAGAAAAGTTTACTCTTGGCTTAGAATTTCCTCCTCAATCTCACCATCCTCTCTTCAGGTGTTAGTGAGTTCTCCTAACTAAAACTCTCTGCATTTAACCTAGGGGACCAGGGAGTGTTCTCATCCAGGATAGAAATATGGGTTGGGGCAATGGGACAATGCCAAAAGAGAGTTGTAAAAAACCATCATTACACTCAAGCCAAAATAGGAAAGGGTAAAAATCTATACATCATTATCATAGCCATTGGCATATAGGCCCTGCCAAGTCCACCAATATTGGCCATCTGGTTTGCAAATACAGTGAAATTGATAAAAGAACCATTGAGAAGTTTGAGAAGGCAGTACCTGAGCTGGGAAAGAGATCCCTCAAATAAGCCTGGGCCTTGAATAAATCGTTAAGTTAAACATGAACGTGATGGCATCACCAATATCTTTCTATGGATATTCAACACCTTCAAATCCTATGTGCTCATCATTAATGTCTCAGGACACAAATGTTTTCTTCTAAAACATTTACACATACACTTAAGCCTGATGGAATTGCCTAACATAAAATAATTGTTTGTTTTAAAAAATGAATTCCACTGAGACACTCTACAACCAGGAAATATATGACAAAATTGTTAAAGAACCCAGCCCTTACTTTTCAAAAATTGGCTACAACCCAAACAGTAGTATTTGCTGTAATTTCTAATTGAAATGGGAAAAATATGCTGGAGTCAAGCTCTAAAATAACTTCATGAAATGGATGGGAATTAATATATAAGGATGACATTGCTTGAAATACACTGCATGAAGCTTTGGATTCCATCCTGAAGGAGGAAACATCTTAAAACTGTCTAATTTAGCTACAAAAGTTTAAGTGTAAGACTAGCTAATGATAACAATGCATCGTAAAAACTTTAGATGAAAAGAAATATTTTGTGGATCATTTATTTTGTGGAAATTTGTAACAGACTATGTCAGTTTCCTACCCAAAAATTACTAGTCCCATCCCTTGCTGGCAGAGGTATCATTAATTACATACAAGCCAAAATACCAAGCAATCCTTATTTATTTATTTATTTATTTTGAGATGCAGTTTCACTCTTCTCGCCCAGGCAGGAGTGCAGTAGCATGATCTCGGCTCACTGCAACTTCCGCCTCCCAGGTTCAAGTGATTCTCATGCCTCAGCCTCCCGAGTAGCTGGGATTACAGGAGCCCACCACCACACCCGGCTAACTAAGTGTCAGCCATTCTGAATATTTTGTTGATGAATAATGGATTTTTAAAATTTCTTTAATTTTTTTTGAGTTTTGTCTAGGGGTGTTGTTAAATTATGTGAAGACACAGAGAGAAGACAGCCATCTACAAGCCAAGAAGAGAGGCCTCAGAAGAAAACAATCCTATGGACACCTTGATCTGACTTCTTGCCCAGGAATGTGAGAAAATAAATTTCTGTAATGTAAGCCACCCAGTCTGTGGTACTTTGTTACAGCAGCCCTAGCAAACTAATAAATTGCCCACTAAAGCATCATAACTGATAAAGAATGTAGTTATCAGTTTATAAGATTGACACTCTAAAAATGGAAACAACCTGACCAAAAGCTACCACAGATTTTTTGGAACAATTTAAACAAAGTTAATATAAAGCAAAACAAAACAAAAACAAATAAGACCAAGTGTTGGGGTTCCACCTTAAATGACTATAAAACAGGACAAAATGTACAAAATAATTTTTTCTTTTTTCTTTTTCTTTTTTTCTTTTTTTAGATGGATTCTCGCTCTGTTGCCCAGGCTAGAGTACAGTGGCGTGATCTCTGCTCACTACAACCTCCGCCTCCCAGGTTCAAGTGATTCTCCAGCCTCAGCCTCCTGAGTAGCGGGGATTATGGGCATGTGCCACCACGCCCAAATAATTTTTTTATTTTTTAGTAGAGACGGGGATTTCGCCATATTGGCCCGGCTGGTCTTGAACTCCTGACCTCAGGTGATCTGCCCACCTCGGCCTCCCAGAGTGTAGGGATTATAGGCATGAGCCACGGTGCCTGGCCCAAAATAATGGTTTTCATACATTGAACAATAGGCAGTGCAGGACAGCTATCTTCAAGAAAAGGGGAAAAAAAAGAGGTTAAGTCCTAAAATTTCCCAGCTTACTGCCTGGTAATATCCCTGAATTGAGGGTACAGAAAATTCAAAGAGATGGAGACACCTAGAATTTGAAAGGCACAGTACTGGATATGAGAGAGTTGAAGTTTGGGGGTTGCGGGAGAAGGAAGGGAGAGAGAGAGAGAGAAAATGGAGGAGGGAGCGGCAAAGCATGAACACTGGAGATCTGCGGAAAGTTTTCCTTAAATCTTTAGCTGAGTACTGATTATACATGTGAGGAAAATACCTGAGGCTGGGATGGAGAGGTGGTGGTGTACGATGGAACGGAGTAGGAGGAGCAATCCTCAGAGCTCAGTTGGGGTGAGGAATAATTTGTACTCACACTAGCCAGAGTGGAAAACTCCATAATTCCAGGGCACCAGGAACCACAAAGGTATTACCTCAGTAGTGGGGACAAACTAGCTCTAGACTAAAAGCTGCTCTGATCTTACCCTAACAAAGTTTAAAAGCAAGCCTCAATAGTATCCCATGATTTTCCAAGTAATTTAACAACACCCCTAAACAAAACTCAAAATAAAATAAAATAATTTTAAAAATCCGTTTCTCATCAACGAAATATTCAGAATGGCTGACACTTAATTAAAAAAATTACTTGGCATGCAAATAAGCATGAAAATGCAACCCATAATGAGGATAAAAGTGAATCAATAGAAAGACACACTAAGGAAACATATGATAGAATTACTGGGCACCGACATTGAAACAGCTATTATAACTATACTCCATATATTCAAAAAAGTAGGGGAAAGTGTGAACATGCTAAAAGACATGGAAGACCCAAAGTGCACTTTATCAGAAAAATACAATTTCTGAGATGAAAAATACCTTATATGGGAGTAACAGCAGATTAGATATTGCAGAAGAAAGATTGGTTAATTTGAAGACATAGCAAAAGAAAAAATCATAATACAGAGAAAAAAGACTAAAAAATTGATAGGGCATCATTAAGTTCTGTGGGACAACTTAAAGAAGTCTAATACATGTGTAAATAGAGTTCAAGAAAGGAAGAGAAAACTATTTGAAGAAACAATGGCAGAAACTATATGATAAAAATCTGTAAGGCCACAAATCCTAAAAGCTCAATGAATCTCAAGCACAAGAAATATAAAGAACAATACACCAAGGCATATCTTAAACTGCTTAAAACCAGTGATACAGGGAAAATATTAAAAGCAATCAGAGATTACATTCAGAGACACATTACTTACACAAGAATAAAGATAAGAATGACAGTAGATTTCTCATTGAAAACAATGAATGCTAGAAGAGGGAGGATAAATATATTTAAAGTAGGGAGAAAAATACACTCTCAACTTATACTTAGGCAAAATATCTTTCAAAACCAGAATAAATTAAAAATGTTCACAGACATACAGGAGCTCAAAGAGTATGTCATCAGTCAACCAAAAGTTCAAGAAAGATTTTGCTTCCATCAGATGGGAGCAAAATGGCAGAGTAGGCACCTCCCAATACCTGCCTATTCACAGAAACATTTTAAAAAAATGCAGAGCTGTCAGAATCAACTTTCCCAGAACTCTGGAAATCAGTCAAATGTTTACAGCAACCAAACAAACACTGAATCAAGAAAAAGATAACTTTAAAATGCAAGGAAACACTTTTGGTGTTTTTAATTGCCCTTGTCCCGCTCCCTTCCCTACTCTACAGAGGTCTTGAAGACAGCAGCTTATGGTTCTATGCACATGCCAAAGACAGGACCATGCTCAGAAAAGACCTGACAAGACCTTGTTTTCAACACTGGCTGATCTATAGGCTCAGTGTAAGTGAAGTGAAGGCTGAGGCAGAATTATAAGTCACCTAGCTAAGTTTTAAAGAGGGGTCCAGCACAGAACCAGTCTATTATGACTGGGGAAGGTTTATTTTTGGTTTTTGATTTTTTTTTAATTCCTGGCAGTCAAGAAAACCTCAGTCAAAAACACATGGAATACAACCAAAGCCTTCAATAATCAAGATTAACAAACCCTGGGGAAGAGGGAGAGAATCTGATTTCCAGAGCTACCACATTATGATATTTGAATGTCCAGTTTTCGACAACAACAACAAAAAACCCACAAAACATACAAAGAAACAGGAAAGTATGGCCCATTCAAAGAAGAAAATAAATAAACAGAAATTGTCCTCGAGGAAGCCCAGACATTGGACTTTGTCTTAGGCCTTTGGTGCTGCTAAAAAAAAAAAAAAAAAAAAAAAAAAAAAAATCCTACTACAGACTGGGTAATTTATAAACAGAAATTTATTTCTCACATGTTTAGAGGCTGGGATGCCGAGATCAAGATACCAGCAGATTTGGTGTCTGGTGAGGGCCTGGTATCTTCTTCTTGTTCCATACTCCAGAAGGGAGGAAAGCTATGTCCTGACATGGCAGAAGGGCAGAAAAGAATGAATGAACTCTCCCAAAGCCTTTTATATTGGCCTTAATCCCACCCATGAGGGCTTTGCCGTCATGAGTTAATGACCTCTTAAAGGCCCCACTTAATACTATCACTTTGGCAATTAAGTGTCAACATATGAATTTGGGGGAGATACCATTATTCAAACTATAGGAGGCTTACTAGACAAAGATTTTATTTTTTTAATTGACAAAATTGTCTTTATGATGTATTACATGATGCTTTAAAATATGTAAACATTACAGATTGTCTAATTTGAACTAAGTAACATATGTGTTACCTTACATACCTATCATTTTTGTTGTTGTGAGAACACTTAAAATCTACTCTCTTAGCAAGAGACAAAGGAGATGAACAGATACTTTCCAAAAGAAGACATTCATGCATCCAGCAAGCATATAAAAAGTGTTCAACATCTCTAATCAATAGAGAAATGCAAATCAAAACTACAATGAGATATCATCTCATACCAGTCAGAATGGCTATTAAAAAGTCAAAAAATAACAGATGCTGACAAGGTTGTGGAGAAAAGGGAACGCTTATGCACTGCTGGTGGGAATGTAAATTAGTGCAGCCATTGTGGAAAGCAGTTTGGTGATTTCTTGAGGAACTTAAAACAGAATTATTATTTGACCCAGCAATCCCATTATTGGGTATACATCCAAAGGAATATAAATTGTTCTACCATAAAGACACAGGAACGTGTATGTTTGTTGCAGCACTATTCACAATAGCAAAGACATGGAATCAACCTAAATTCCCATCAGTGGTAGACTGGATAAAGAAAATGTTGTACTGGCCAGGCATGGTGTCTCATGCCTGTAATTCTAGCACTTTGGGAGGCCGAGGCAGGTGGATCACCTGAGGTCAGGAGTTTGAGACCAGCTTGGCCAACATGGTGAAACTCCGTCTCTACTAAAAATACAAAAATTAGCCAAATGTGGTGGCATGCGCCTGTAGTCCCAGCTACTCGGGAGGCTGAGGCAGGAGAATCACTTGAACCTGGGAGGCAGAGGTTGCAGTGAGCCAAGATCGCGCCATTGTACTCCAGCCTTGGTGACAAGAGTGAAATTCTGTCAAAAAAAAAAAAAGAAAGAGAAAAGCAAAAGAAAGAAAGAAAGAGAAAGAAAGAAAGAAAAAGAAAGAGAAAGAAAGAAAAAGAAAGAAAAAGAAAGAAAGAAAGAAAGAAAGAAAGAAAGAAAGAAAGAAAGAAAGAAAGATGGTACATATACACCATGGGATATTATACAGCCATAAAAAAGAATGAGATCATATCCTTTGAAGCAACACGGATGGAGCTGGAGGCCATCATCATTCTAAGAGAACTAATGCAGGAACAGAAAACCAAATATTGCATGTTCTCACGTATAAGTGGGAGCTAAACATTGAGAACATATGGACACAAAGAGGGAAACAACGGACTCCGGGGCCTACTTGAAGGTGGAGGGTGGGAGCAGGGTGAGGATCCAAAAACTACCTATTGGGTACTAAGCTTATTACCTTGGCAATGAAATGATTTGTACACCAAACCCCCATGACATGCAATTTACCTGTATAGCAAACCAGCACATGTATGCCGGAACCTAAAGTAAAACTTTTAAAAAATATATAAATAAATAAATATATATTCAATATAACAATTATAAATACACTGTGAAAAAATACACAAGAATGTATTTTTAATGAGGCAACAGATAACAATATAACATGGATTTTAAGTAATAGTTAGAAAAGTATTTTTAGTTTAAAATTTAAAAAATAGAAATTAAATAGCACACTTCTAAAACGATAGGTCAAATAAGAAATCTACAAGAGGAATGAGAAAATACCTTGAGGTGAACAGAAATGAAAACACAACATAATAAAACTTATGTGATGCAGTAAAAACAGTGCTCAGAGGAAATTTAAATGGCTATAAACACCTACATTAAAAATGTAAAAAACAGCTGGTCATGGTGGCTCACACCTGTAATCTCAGCACTTTGAGAGGCTAAGGTGGGAGGATCACTTAAGGCCAGGAGCTTGAGTCTAGCCTGGGAAACACAGTGAAATCCCATCTCTTAAAAAAATATAGAAAAATTATCCAGATGTGGTGGCGCATGCCTGTAGTCCTAGCTACTCAGGAGGCTGAGGTGGGAGGATTGCTTGAGTCCAGGAGTTTGAGGCTGCAGTGAGCTAGGATCACGCCACTGCACTGTATAGCCTGGGCAACAGAGCAAGACCCTGTCTCTTAAAAAAGAAGAAGGAGAAAAAGAAAGATAAATATTAAATCCATAACTCAACTTTACAGCTTAAGAAACTAGGAAAAGAAGAGCAAACTAAATCCAAAACCAGCAGAAGGAAGGAAAAAATAAAGATTAGACATGGATAAATGAAATAAAAAGAACAGAAAAAACAATAGAGAAAATCAACAAGACCAAAAGTTAGTTCTTTAAAAAGATGAAAAAAATTGACAAATCTTTAGCTAGACTGACTAAGAAAAAAAAGAAAAAAGACAAATTACTAATATCAGAAATTAAAGTGGAGATATTACTACCAAATTTATAGAAATAAAAGTACCATAGCTGAATAGTATAAACAACTGTATAGCAACAAATATGATCACCTACATAAATGGACAAATTTCTGGAAACATAAACTGCCAAACTGACTTAAGAAGAAATAGAAAATCTGAATAGCAATGTAATAGGTAAAGAGATTGTATCAGTAATAAAAAATCTCCCAAAAAAGAAAAACCAAGAGCTAGATGACTTTACTGGTGAATTATGTTAATACAAAACATGTAAAGAATTAATACCAATCCTTCTCAAACATTTCCAAAATATTGGAGAAGAAGAAACATTCCCAACTCATTCTATGAGGCCAGCAGTATCCTATTACCAAAGCCAGAAAAAGACACCACAGTAAATGAAAACTACAGACCAATATCGCTTATAAATTTGCATGTGAATATCTCAAGAAAATACTGGCAAACTGAGCAGTATATTAAAAGGATTATACATCATGACCAAATGGGATTTATCGCAGGAATGCAAAGGTCATTCAACATAAGAAAATCAACCAATACAATAAATTACATTAATAGAAAGACGGGAAAAACCCACATGATCATCTCACTTGATGCAGAAAAGTCATTCATGATAAAAACACTCAGTAAACTAGGAATAAAAGGAAACTTCCTCAACATGATAAAGGGCATTATGAAAAGCCTGCAGCTAACATCATACTCAATGGTGAAAAACTGAAAGTTTTTCCCCTATGATCAGGTACAAGACTAGGCCGCTTGTTTTTGCCATATTTATTTATTTATTTATTTTTAGACGCAGTCTAGCTCTGTCGCTCAGGCTGGAGTGCAGTTGCATGATCTCAGGCTTACTGCAACCTCTACCTCCTGGGTTCAAGTGATTCTCCCACCTCAGCCTCACCAGTGGCTGGGATTACAGACACGTATCATCAAGCACCACACACTACGCCTGGCTAATTTTTGTATTTTTAGTAGATATGGGGTTTTGCCATGTTGACCAGGCTGGTCTCGAACTCCTGACCTCAGGTGATCTGCCCCCTTCGGCCTCCCAAACTGCTGGGATTACAGACGTGAGCCACTGCATCTGGCTGGCATATTCTTAAAAAGTTAAATATATACCTATCATATGATCCAGCCATTCCATCCCTTAGGTACCTAGACAGTAGTACCTAAGTACTGTTTAAGTTACAGTAATAAATAATCATGTGGTAGTAACATAAGGATAGACATCTGTCTAAGTACCTAAGGGATGGAATGCTATCTACAGCACTGGGCAAGCCATGCTTCGCATATCACCTGGGCCAGGCACATAACTGCTAATGTTTCTATAAGTCTTTCAGGAAAATTTCAGCTTTAAAATAATATGACTCAGATTTGTGTAATCTGTACACAAAATACATAGTACCCAGTTAGTCAACTGGATATTGGAAGGCAACTGGCATTCTCTGACAAACTCATTTTTCCAACCTTTCGAACTTTTCAGGATGTTCTCCAACTTTAGTGTATCACAACTTTCAGCTGTATGTAACAGAAAAGTGGAAATACATTACCTTAAATAATAAAGATAACTTATTATTCCTTGTAACCAAAAAGTCCAGAGTTAGGTGAGGTTTCAAGTGAGGCCCAATTCAACGGCTCAGTGATGTCACCAAAGACCTAACATCTTTTCATCTTTATTTGCTGCCTTCATTGATATCCACTTCACTTTAAGGCTGCTATCTATTCCCTCCAAACTGACTTCTGGAGGCTTTGTTTCCTCATTCACATCCAAAAGAAAGTCAACACTTCCTCCTTTTCACCAAGGGAGTTTTTATACTGAAGCCTCCAGCAACTGTCTCCTTAGACCAAATTAGCTTAAGTCAATATAGAACTGAATCTGGGCATGGAATCATTTCCCCTAAAACACATGGTCTGTGTTGGGTAACAAGGGATAGCTACCTGAGTGAAAATCAGGATATTATTACCAAAAGGATAGAGAGATGGACGCTAGGTAGATAAAAACAGTAAATGTTCACTACAATTGGGAAAAATACAGATGGGATTTTATGGTCAGTATTTGTACATAAGCTCATCCCCCACCTTTAGTAGGCCAGCTTACTTTGTGGGATCCTTGTACCTCTTTATCCAGTGGTTTTCCTTTTGAGGGATTACAAGAGGACACAGATTTTCTTTTTCCTTGAACTTTTCATCATTTGTACCAGTCTCTATAGTCACTTCAGTTGTTTGAGGGCTTCTCTTTTATTGGCTTAGAAGCTTAGCATTTTCCTTCTCTCTTTTCCACATCATGTGCAACATGGGAAGGAGTAAGAAGTGTCTGTCCTTGGGTGGAAAGCTAGAACTTTAGCAGCGTGTCTCTAGGATAGCCCCTGCCTTCACTAGCTTGAGGTGGGTCTGATCTTCATTATTAATTGCTCCTCTTTTTGGTTGTCTTCGACAGGTATTTCCAGCCTTAAACTTAGTAGATATCTTTTTTTTCCCCATACTCTCCTAAGTAGGAAGGAGTGTACTCTGTGCATCCCTGTGGCTCTTAATGCTTTCAAACGCCAGCTCATGAGTCTTCAAACTTTTGGTCTTTCTAACTGATGCTTTGCTTCCCTGGAGAAAACTAATTACTTTATTATTATTTTTTTCATCATTGTCCTTCTTGTTTCTACATCTGGTATATGCCACTCTTGCTGCAGCTCAGTAGCATGTCCCAGTCCAAGTGTATTAGTCTGTTTTCATGCTGCTGATAAAGACACATCTGAGACTGAGCAATTTACAAAAGAAAGAGGTTTAATGGACTCACAGTTCCACGTGGCTGGGGAGGCCTCACAATCACAGCAGAAGATGAAAGGCACGTCTCACATGGTGGCAGATAACAGAAGAGAACTTGTGCAGGGAAACTCCCCTTTATAAAACCACCAGATCTCATGAGACTTATTCACTATCATGAGAACAGCAGGGGAAAGACCCGCCCTATGATTCAATTACCTCCCACAGGGTCCCTTCCATGACACGTAGGAATTGTGAGAGTTACAATTCAAGATGAGATTTGTGTAGGGACACAGTCAAACCATATCACCAAGTTTCTATGTTTTTCCCTTGTGCTGGTATAGAGCTCTCTTGAAAACACCCTCAGTTCACTACTAATGGTCCACAAGAGGTTAAATTGTTTTCCCCACCAACTGTTCAACAACTGTGCCTTTTTTTTTTTTTGAGATGGAGTTTCCCTCTTGTCAGCCAGGCTGGAGTGCAATGGTGTGATCTCGGCTCACTGCAACCTCTACCTCCCGGGTTAAAGTCATTCTCCTGCCTCAGCCTCCTGAGTAGCTGGGATTACAGGCACACACCACCTGTAATTTTTGTATTTTTTAGTAGAGATGGGGTTTTGCCATGTTGGCCAGGCTGGTCTTGAACTCCTGACCTCAGGTGATCCACCTACCTTGGCCTCCCAAAGTGCTGGGATTATAGGCAAGAGCCACCACACCCGGTCCAACTGGGCAATTTTTTCATGTGAAATGGCTAGGGTTTAAGCTGTAGAGGTGTTTTTACACCCAAGAAATCTGGGCACATGCAAGAACATCTGTCCTTTTCTTTCTAGGCAAAGACTCAGTCTTTTAAAAATCTTAGAGTCCTGAAGAGGAGCCCTAAAAATTACTTACCATGTACTCCACTTTCTCCCTTTCCTTTTCTGGTATTTCCTAAGGCTTGCAGAATAATACCCTCAGGAAATGCTAGTAAGACCACATACACATACTCTTCCTTCCTGAATAATTATCAGGCACTATATATTTGCTGACAAAATAAATGCATGAATTAGTGAAAATACAGTAGTTATATACCAAACGAAAAATCAAATTATGAGACATATATAATATTATTCCTTCTCTGTAAAATGTAA
Organism: Pan paniscus; assembly: GCF_029289425.2. Taxonomy (NCBI): domain Eukaryota; kingdom Metazoa; phylum Chordata; class Mammalia; order Primates; family Hominidae; genus Pan; species Pan paniscus. The sequence continues at coordinate 106,526,301 of NC_073272.2, forward strand.
CATATATTTGAATAAGCCTACCTACATAGAAAAGTCTGGAATTATACATAAAAATGAATGTATAAAATAGTTTACCTTTAAGACTGGGATGAAAATTTTTAAAACTTAGTTACTTTTGACAATGATTTTTAATTATTTCCTTCCTTCTTTTCTCTACTTATTTCCATTCTTTATTCTTTCATTTATTTATTTTTTTCTTTGCATCACAATCATATATTCTTTAATACACTTTTTATTTTGGAATATTTTTAGATTTACAGGAAAGCTGCAAAGATAGTACATGGTTTCAGCTTCTCTTTATGTTATCATCTTACATTACTATGGTACACTTGTTTAAAGTAAGAAACCAACATTGGTACATTATTAACTAAATTCCAAACTTCAATCACATTTGACGAATTTTTCCATTAATTTCCTTTTTTCCTTTCCAGGATCCAATCCAATTGCATTTAGTTGTCATGTCTCCTTAGTCTGCTCTGTCCTGTGACAGTTTCTTTCCTTGTTTTTTTTATGAACTTGATAGTTTCAGGGTGTACTAGGCAGGAATATTGAAGAATACCTCTTGATTTGTGTTTATTGGCTATTTTTTAAAATTAGACCGGGTTTGAGTTTTGGGGAGAAATATGATATAATCGATGTGTCCTCTTTGCATCATACTGGGGTACATGATAACAACATGACTTATCCCTACTGATGTTCACTTTGATCACTTGGTTAAGGTGGTATTTGCTGTTTCTCCACATTCAAGTTACTGTTTCTCCCTTTCCAGCATGTATTAGTTTAATAATAAGACAACTAATAACATGTTTTTATTTATTTTTTATTTTTATTTATTTTTTGAGACGGAGTCTCATTCTGTCGCCCAGGCTGGAGTGCAGGGGTGTGATCTCGGCTCACTGCAACCTCCGCCTCCTGGGTTCAAGTGATTCTCATGTCTCAGCCTCCTGAGTAGCTGAGACTACAGGCGTGTGCCACAGTGCCCGGCTAATTTTTGTATTTTTAGTACAGACAGAGTTTCACCATGTTGGCCAGGCTGGTCTCAAACTCCCAACCTCAAGTGATCCTTCTGCCTCAGCCTCTCAAATGCTGGGATTACAGACGTGAGCCACTGCACCCAGCCATTCATATTTTTTAAAGTAGAAAAATTATGCCAAGGACCAGATGACTCCCTGCAGATCAGTGGCTTCTTTGAAAAGATCAAAAATATTCTTTTTTTCCCCCCAGAGAATAGAGGAATATGACCTACTTGAAATTTCTTTTTTATTTATTTTCCTGACAAATTCCACTCATATCCTTTCCATCCTTCTTTTCAGGAATATAGGACTTAGTTTTTTAAAGCAGTCTGAGTGGTAATGGAAAGAGAAAGTTTCCACTTTGTTTTCCAGAAATCCAGAAAGGCATGACTTGAACTTGATTCTTTGAAGTAGCTTGAAGTATTTTAGGAGAAGCTTAGAGTACAGCTGCACTGACTGCACCTCCACATTCAGGGTTTGGTATCATAGAACATCTTTCTGTTACCTTCACAACTGAAATGACATATCAAGACCTCATTCTGGTCGAAGTTTAAAAATTTAAATAATTAATGCCTTTGTGAAGAAATTCTCCTGCTTTCCTAAAGGAATGTAGAAAAGTGGCATCGTTGCTCAGGTACTGCGAATCTTTCACTTCAATTTTGAAGAAAATGATGTTGTTGTTTTTTTTGCCACAGAATATAGTAGTTAAAAGTTTAAGCTTGTTCTGGATACATTATTTACTATCTTTGTAGGCCCCTTAATCTTTCTGAGACCTCGATTCCTCATCTGTAAAAATTAGAATAATTAAAACTACTCCCTACCTCATACTATGAGGACTATTGTCTTTCTGTTAAATTGACTCTTTTTAAAATTTTTATAGAGATGGGGTCTTCCTATGTTGCTTCAAACTCCTGGGCTCAAGTGATCTTCCCACCTCAGCCTCCCAAAGTGCTGGGATTTCAGGCGTGAGCCACTGTACCCGGCAGACCCTTTTATCACTATGAAATGTGCTCGTGTTCCCTATCTCCGGTAATACTTCTTGACTGAAAGACTACTTTGTCTGACATTAGTATAACCATGACAGCTTTACTGTTGTTGTTGTTGTTAGAGTTTGTATGGTATATTTTTCCATTTTTGTACTTTCAATCTGTATCTTCATACATAAAATGTGTCTCTTGTAAATGGTATATAGTTGGGTCTTGATTTTTTCCAGTCAGACAATCTTTGTATTTCATTGGAGTATTTTGTTTATTTGTATTAATGTGACTAATGATATACAGCCATGCATTGCTTAACGACAGGGACACATTCTGAGAATGGTATTGTGCGAACATTATAGAGTGTACTTACACAAACCTAGATACTATAGCCTACTATATACACCTAGGTTATATAAAATAGCCTATCACTTCTAGGCTACAAATCTCTACAGCATGCTACTGTTTACACCAGCATCACCTTAAACACATGAGTAATGCATTGCACTATGACATTATATGGCTATGACATCACTAGATTATGGGAATTTTTCAGCTCCATTATGATATTATGGGACCACCATCATATTTGCAGTCCCTTTTTGACTGAAATATTGTTATGCAATTCATGACTGTGGCTGCATTTAAGCTCACTATTTTGCTATTGTTGTCTAGTTGTTTGATCTGTCAGTTGTTTCCTTGTTCCTCTTATGCTACCTTATTTTGGATTAATTCAGTTTTTCATTATTACAACTTCATTTTGAGTCCTCCATTAACATTTTGTTTATACCTGTCCAATGTTTTTAGTGGTTATTCTAGAGCAATAGTTCTTAAACAGGAGTGATTTTGTTACCCAGGGAACATTTGACCATGTCTAGAGGTATTTTTGGCTGTCACATTTTGGGGAAGGTGCTACTGGCATCTAGTGGGTAGGGGCCAGGGATACCATTAAACAGCTTAAAATACAAAGATTAGCCATACACAACAAAGAATTATCCAGCCCCAAAAGTCAAAAGTGACAAGGTTAAGAAACCCTGCTCTAGAAACCCTTCATCCTTAATTTATTACAATCTTCCTTACTTAGTACCTTAGCACTTCATAATGCAAAAAATTAAACAAGAGTAAAGGTCCATTTATCTGCTCCCATCATTTCTACTATTATCATATATTTTACTTCTACATGTAACTCCACAAGGCATTGTTATTACTGTTACTTTAAATAATACATAATCTTTTATATTTATGTACATGTATACCTTTTCTGATGCTATTCATTTCTTCCTGGAGTGCTGTTCTTTAATGTAGTATCCTTTTCCTTCAGTCTGAAGGAAAAAGTATTTCTTACAGTGCAGTTTTGATGGCAATGAATTCTTTCAACTTTCGTTTGTCCAAAAAAATCTTTATTTAATCTTTATTTTTAAAGGATTTTCACTGGACACATAATTATAGATCAGCAATTTTATCTTAGAGTATTTTGAAGATGTGATTATACTATATTCTGACATCCATGTATTGTGCTGCTTTGGAGTTTGTTGTTAGTCTTATGTTCATTTCTTTAAGGTCATTTGCCTTTCCCCACACTCCTCTGGCTTTTTTTTGCTTTTTTTTTTTTTTTTTGGGACAGGGCCTCATTCTGTTGCACAGGCTGGAGTACAGTGGCATGATTATGGCTCACTGCAGCCTTGACCTCTCAGGCTCAAGCAATCCTCCCACCTCCGCCTCCCACAGGTGTGCAGCACCACACCTGGCTCATTTTAAAATTTTTTTATAGAGACAGAGTCCCCTTATATTGCCCAGGCTGGTCTTAAACTCCTGGGCTCAAGTGATCCTCCTACCTCAGCCTCCTGAAGTGTTGGGATTACAGGCATGAACCACTTCATCCAGCTCTGGCTGCTTTTAAGTTTTTCTCTTTATCCTTCGTTCAGAAGTTGAACTATAATGTGCCTAAGTATGGTTTTCCTGTTTTTATCCTACTTGGGGTTTACTGAGATTACTGGATCTGTGGGTTGATGTCTGTCATTACTTTTGAGAAATTATCAGCCATTATCACTTTGAATAGTTTTTTTTTCTGCCTCATTCTCTTGCTCTTTTCCTTCTGAGATTTTAATTACACTAATATTATACTGGCTGACAATCTCCTACATAACTCTCGTGTTGTTTTCTCTTCTTTCCATTATTTTTTCTCCATGTACTTCAATTGAATAGTTTCTATTGCACTGTCTTTGAGTTCACTACTCTTCTGCTGTGTTCAGTCTACTAATAAACCCATTCAAGGAATTAAAGTGAAATACACAAACATAAAATTAATAAAGTGTAAAATTCAGTGGCATTTAGTACCTTCAGTGTTGTCCAACCACCACCTCTAGTTCCAAAAAATTTTAATCACCCCTAAAGTAAACCCTATATCCATTAAGTACTCACTCCCTATTCCCTTCTACCCATAGACCCCGACAACCACCAATCAGCTTTCTGTCTCTATGGATTTATCTATACTGGCTATGTCATATAAGTGGAATAAAAAATGTGACCTTTTGTGCCTGGCTTCTTTCATTCAGCATGTTGTTGGGGTATAGCTGTGCTGCATCACGTATCAGTACATTCAACATCTGGATCACTAGTGGGTCTACTTATACTGACTGTTTTCATTTTGATTATAGGTCACATTTTCCTGTTTCTTCATATGTCTCATAATCTTTTGATATGCTTGTTTTGCAGGAGACAAGTCTATGCAAACCTTTCCCAAAGTCCGAGGAAGCTGAGAGGCTGAAGAAAGAGGCTGACAAATCCAGTTTCTTAGATCCAGTTTCTTAGAAAGAAACGTTTAACAGCGACTTAGGAACAGAAGCCATGTCTGTCTCAGGTGGTGATGAGACAAGATGGTGGATTCCTGTGCCATTACCCCCTAGACCCAGAGTTTATATACAACAGGGGAGGGGGTGGTTCAGAAGGGTTATGTAGGACAACTGAAGTATGATAACATCAAAGTTGTTTGACCTAAGGACAGGATTTATGGTAAGAACCTGCTCTTACACAAGGAACAATAGATAAACTGGAAATCTTGGAGGCCTTCCTGGAACAGGGGTTAATCGGAAGCCAGCATGGTGGATTAGCTTCCACGATGGAGTTGGTTTAGCCTTCACAATAACGAAAATTGTGCAAAAGTGATATAGATTCTGATATCAACGATTTTTTTTTCCTCTTAGAGAGGGAAGGCTCTTTTGTCAGGAAAATGGGTGAGGAGTAATCACTTCAAACCAATTAGAAATTGAGCTAGGTTGGCACAGGGTTGTGGGTTTAGTTCCACTCTGTCCTAACTAAAATTCTTGAGGGCAAAATCTGAAAATAGATTCTTCCCTTTTGGGAGACAATCTTTTCTATACCCAGACTTTGTCTCCTATAAATCATGAGATTGCAAGAGATTTATCTCTGACTTTCCAGCCCATCCTCTGAGGCTCCAGTGCCGCTCCAGTGCTCAAGAAAAGTCAGTGGGGAAAAACCAAGGTGAGACCTGACTTCAAGTTTGAGGGTTCTCCAAATTCTGATCTTTCATGTCAGCTCATGAGGCTGTCAAAAGTTCTACTACTTTTATCTCCTGAGCAGAGTCTCTCTGCCTATGGCAAAAAACAATTATCAGCCCATACCCAGACTTGGCAGATGCCCATGGAAGGAAAGTGGTCATTAATCTCCACTCACATAGAAAGAACTCTCTCTCTCTCTCTCTCTCTCTATATATATATATATATACACACACACACATATACATATATACATATATTGTTGTTATAGTAGGAGGGAGGTATGTTCCTATCTTCTATATCCTGCAGGGTTGCACTCCATTACATCAAGTAGAAATGGGCTTATGAGAATTATATTGATTAATTTTATTAATTCATTCAATTAATATTTATTGTTCACCTTCTATGTGTCAAGTACTGTTCTAAGCACTACAGTTGTTTCAATATTCTTATCTTTAGCAGCCATGTGAATAGTTGGATCATTTAGGGAGGTGTTAACATTGGGAATGGAACCAGTTTTTGAATAGGAAGTGTATCAAGAGTTCTGTTTTGGATGAGCTCAGTTTGACATGCATATTAGACATCTAAGTGGAAGTATCATGTAGGAAGCTAGATATACAAGTAGAATTCAGGGGAGTCTCAATCTGAATGAATTTGAGTGTCATCAATTAGTACAGATAGAGAAGTATTCTGTAGTACTGAGCCCTGGGAAAACCCAACATTAAAGATGAGAGAAGACAAATCAGCCAGCAAAGGAAAGAATGAAAGAGCAGCCAGTGAGGGAGGAAGGAAACCAAGACTAAGGTTTAACAGTAGCCAGGTGAAGAAAACATTTCAAGGAGGGAGTGATCAACTGTGTTGAATGCTGCTGAGAGGTTAAGTGGGGACAAAAAGATGGCCATGACATCTTTTGGCAACTGGTGGCCTTAAAGAGTTATTTCAGTAAACTGGTAGGGCCAAAAGCCTGACTAAACTGAATTAAGGAGGAAAATTGGAGATAAAGAGGTTATACGAGGACAGGTGCCTGGATAACCTCAGCCAACCTAGTTCTTCCCACTCCTTCCTCTTAGTTGAAGTGTCTGAAAAAATCTGAGCTATGACCTTGTTTTGCAACATTTGTGCTCAGTGGGACAAGTGGCATCCAGAATATATAAATCCAGAGCAGAGCAGTTTCGGGGTCACTCAGCTGTTGTGCAATGTAGGGTACGTGCAGACAAGACTCCAATCACCTTGGGAACTTTCCTGAGCCTTTGAGAGACCAGCTCACTCTGGATCCTAGGCTTCTGTTTATCCTTGCTGCCTATCTTTGAGTAATAAGGCAGCTTTTCTTGACTTGTACAAGTGTCCTGTCTTACTAAACTCACGCAGGTGGTAGAGATACTGGGGGTCCTTTTGCTCCTCGCAGCTGTTTTCATGTTATTGGAACTGCTGTTGCAACTGGGTCTACTCTAAGCCCCCGCCAGACTTGTGAACCTTTACAGAGGTATAAACAACTCTGGATAAATTTTACTATTAAAGGGAGTATAGAAATGGGATGTCAGCTGGGAGGACATCAAGGGAGGGTTTTTGTAAAAATGATGAGATTGTACGATATATAAAACATGTTAGCATAGCAATGGTAAGTAAATTGTTATGCTTACTATTATTATCTCACTTCAAGAATCATTTGAACTTTTCAAATAGCAGTCCATATAATGTTAGGACTTTTAGGATTCATATTCTGATTCTTTATAAGTTTAGGCCAAAAAGGAAAGTTAAGTTCTCAGAGAGAAAGTCAAAATCTTGTGAGCATACTTGTGACTGATGACCCTACTCACTATGGTCAAGCTTATTCCACCAGAGAACAGAAGACATCCACGGTTGCTCAGGTATTATAGGAGAAATAATTTTTGGCATGTTAGTTTCTCACTATAATTGTTTGAAGAGGGAAAGACTGTAAGAATTAGCTAATGTGTCAAGTATATCTTCTCATTCACGAATTCAACAATTGTTTATTAAGCAACTATATGACACTATTCTAGATGCTTGAAACATGGCAATTAAAAAAATATTTTTACTCTCTTGGAGGTCATATCCTTTTTTTTTTTTTTTTTTGAGACAGAGTCTCGTTCTTCACCCAGGATGGAGTGCAGTGGCGTCATCTCGCTCACTGCAGCCTCCACCTCCCGGGTTCAAGCGATTTCCGGCTAATTTTTGTATTTTTAGTAGAGACAGGGTTTCACCATGTTGGCCAGGCTGGTCTCGAACTCCTGACCTCAAGTGATCCGTATGCCTCGGCCTCCCAAAGTGCTGGGATTACAGGTGTGAGCCACTGCGTCTGGCCTCTTGGAGGTCATATGTTAATAGGGGAACAGATAATCAAGTATGAAAATAATTGGTAAGATAATTTCACATAATGTTGAGTGGTATGGAGGATGTACACAGGGTCATGAGATAGAAAGTGACTGAGAGGAGAGTTGGTGAAATTCTTTATAAATAAGGTAGCCAAAGAAAGCTTTTCTAAGGGAAGTGACATTTGGCCTGATGAAGGAGGCAGCCACGTGTACATATGGCGTTGTGGGTTGGCGGAGGGGGGACAACTTTCTAGGCAAAGGGAACAAAGATGCTAAGGTAAGGAGAAGCTTGACTTCTTAGAAAAGAATGCCAATATGTCTGCTGTATGTGTAAGGGCAGAGTAGTATGAGAAGAGGTCAGAGAGGTGGTCAATAGCCAGATCTGGTATAGAGCTTTGTAGACTATGATAAGAAGTTTGCTTTTTTAAAAAATGTGGACAATGCACATAACATAAAACATACCATCTACACTTATTTTAATTATTTTTTGCAGTTGCAAGATTTAATAGAGTGAAAACAGGGCTCCCATACAAAGGGAGGGGACCCAAAGAGGGTAGCTGTTGCTGGCTCGAATGCCTGAGTTTATATATCCCGATCATTGTCCCTCTTGCTGTGCTCTCAGGCGATAGATGATTGGCTATTTCTTTACCTCCTGTTTTTGCTTAATTAGCATTTTAGTGAGCTCTCTGATTGGTCGGGTGTGAGCTAAGTTGCAAGCCCCGTGTTTAAAGGTGGACGCGGTCACCTTCCCAGCTAGGCTTAGGGATTCTTAGTCGGCCTAGGAAATCCAGCTAGTCCTGTCTCTCAGTACCCCCTCTCAACAGGAAAACCCAAGTGCTGCTGGGGAGGTTGACTGACGACCGCTCTACCTGCTTCCTGCTGAAATGGGGCATGGTAGGGGTTGTGCAGTTGAGATTTCCTCAGGAGGGGTGCCTTGATGTCATTAACATCGGAGCAAGGGCTAGCAGGCTGGTCCAGGGGTCCATGGTAGATTTTAGTCATGGACTGCATCTGGGGCTCCATTTGAAGAACCATTTGTAGCTTTACAGCTTCAATTCTGGAAGAGACAAACTTAACAAGGAGGTTAAAGATACAGGGTCCAAAGAGGAGTAACAGTATTAGAGCTGCTAGAGGTCCTAGGAAGGGGAGAACCCAGGGCATCCATTGGCTGAGGAGGCCCCAGTGTTCGGTGTTTTGAAGCTCCTCTGCTCTACATTGTATTCGATCTCGAATTTCTTTAACTTTCTCAGTGACAATTCTGGATTGATTAACATAATAACAGCATTCTTCTCCTAAAAATAAACAGGTTCCCCCTCTTTTGGCGGTTAGCAAGTCTAAAGCTCTTCGATTTTGAAGGACTACTGCTGCTAGGGAGTTAAGTTGATCTTGCAAGGTGACCAGGGAGTCAGTGACCTGTTCCATGTCACCATTTATTTCTTGAGATAGTTTGTAGTAGAACTGAGTAGAGGTTGTGATACCGCCAATGCCAGTACCTAGTCTGCCTAGCACTCCTGCTCTGATAACAAAAGGAAGAATGGGTACTCTTTTGTTGTGGGGCTTAGGTACGACATGATTGTATAAATCTTGTTCAGTGTAGATGGTCATAGGGGGCACTAAGAATGAGAGGAAGCACATAGATTCTGAAAAGCCATTCAAACAATGATAGGCTGAGGTACCACAGACAAAAAATATTCCTGAGGGTAGGCAGACTATTCGTGTGGGAGGCGTTACCCACCTGATGCATTGGGAGCTGGTTGTGTCTATAGTATTGCTAAATTTTACACAGGTGAGGTTTGAGGTATGGGTTATTTCCAGATTGGAAACAAGAGGTCCTACTAAAACGGAAGTGGTGTTTATTTCTGTGCTGAAGTTGTTCCATTGTTCAGGAACAGGGATTGAAATGTATGGCCTGAAGTGCAGGGGGAGGCACATCCAACAGTTAGTAGGGTTTTGGGCTGAGACCTCATGGAGCCGAGTGAGGGTGGTATTAAATAGGCTCACCAGGCGAGTATGGGTACGGAGGGTTTCATGTAGTTTTGAGAGAACTAGTCCTTTGTAGGGGCTAGGGGTGCTATGTCCCCGAGTCAGTTGGGAGATTGCTTCCTTTACTTGTTTTTCTCTTGCCTGACCTTGAATTCCACCCCCATCAGACATACTGGTATGGGTGAAGTAAGTCCAACAGACAGTGGCTCCAAGTCCTCCAGGACAACTAGGATTAATCATTTTCCCTGTCCAATAATGAGTATTTGCATGCATGCAAAGAGTGGCAGAGTTATAGCAGTTGCGGGGCATATGGGTGTGGGCAGTGAAGGTGGAGTTTCCCTTAGATAAACTCCTATACGATGGGGCATCAATATTTCCAGGAAGCCGCGTTCTTTATAGAAACTCTTGGTAAGGGGAGCTACTGGTTGTACAGCAGCATGGAGGGGGTGCAGTGAGAGTGAAAGGGGGTAAGAGAACAGTAAAGAGAAAAATATGATAAGGGATGGCCATGGGGATTTATGATTTGTTACTTTCCTCACAGTTGTCTGATAGTCACAAGTTTCCTTTAGCAGTGAGCATGCCATTCACATCATGAGATTCCACACAGTAAGATCTCTTCCCTGTATTATTTTAATTGCTTCAGATACTAAGACTCCTACTGCTGCCACTACCCATAAACAATGAGGCCAATCCTTTGCCACTACATCAATTTCCTTACTCAGGTACGCCATGGGTTGCAAGCTCATCCTTCGGACCTGTGTAAGGACTCCTAGAGCTATTCCTGTTTTTTTCTGTGACATATAAAGAAAAGTCAGCCCCATTGGCAAGCTTAACACTGGGGCTTGGGTTAGGGCCTTCTTTAGGGCCTGGAAAGCTGCTTCTGCTTCAGGTGCCCATCTTACTAAATGGTATTGGCTTTCTGAGTTTCCTTAATTAGTGTATATAATGGTCTGGCTATTTCGCCGTACCTGGGAATCTATATTTGGCAGAAACCTGTTATGCCAAGGAACCCTCTTACTTGCTTTAGGGTTTTGGGATGAGGATAAGCCAGTGTAGGCTGGATACGTTCTTCACTGAGGGCCCTGGTGCCTTTGGATAATTTTAGACCTAAGTATTTAACCTGCTGTGAGCAGAGCTGAGCCTTTGGTTTGGAAACCTTGTAGCCACAGGTAGCGAGGAAATTTAAGAGCACTTGGGTGGCTTGATGGCACAAGGTTTCTGAACGGGTGGCTAAAAGCAACCATCTAGACAATTTTAAAGTGCACAATACAGTGGACATTAAGTACATTCACAATGTTGTGCAACCATCACCTCTATCTCACTCCAGAATATTGCCAGCATGCCAAAATGAAACTGGGTAACCATTAAGCAGTAACTCCCCATTCTCTTTCCCCCAACCCCTGGAAACCACTAATATTTCCATCTCTGTTGTATTTGCCTATTCTGGATATTTCATAAATTGAACCATACAATATGTGACTTTTTGTGTCTGGCTTATTCCATAGCATAACGTTTTTGAGGTACAAACATTGTAGCATGTATCAGTACTCAATTCCTTTTCATGGCTGAGTAATATTCCATTGTGTGGCTATATAACACATTTTGTTTCTCCATTCATCAGTTGATGGATATTTGAGTTGTTTTCACCATTTGTCTATTGTGAATAGTGTTACAACAAACGCTAGAGTACAAGTTTTATTTTTTTATTATTATTTTTTTGAGACAGAGTCTTGCTCTGTCGCCCAGGTTGGGGTGCAGTGGCACGATCTTGGCTCACTGCAAGCTCCGCCTCCCAGGTTCACGCCATTCTCCTGCCTCAGCCTCCCGAGTAGCTGGGACTACAGGCGCCCGCCACCATGCCCAGCTAATTTTTTGTATTTTTAGTAAAGACAGGGTTTCATCGTGTTACTCAGGATGGTCTCTATCTCCTGACCTCGTGATCTGCCCGCCTTGGCCTCTCAAAGTGCTGGGATTACAGGCGTGAGCCACTGCACCTGGCCAAGTTTTATTTGAATGACTCATTATTTAATGAACCACATCATAATTCTATGGTTAACTTTTTGAACAGCCAATCTGTTTTCCATAGCAGCTGCCTTCCAGCCATGTATGAGGGTTTGAATTCCTCAAAGTTCTTGTCAACACTTACTTTCCTTCTTAGAAATGTATTCTTATACTCATCCTTGTGGTGTGTAGTGGTATCTCATTGTGGTTTTGATTTGCAATTCCCTAATGACTAGTCAAATCTAAGAACACAAAGATTTATCCCTATGTTTTCATCTAAGAGTTTTATGGTTTTAGCCCTTATATTTAGGTTACCACAACTAACATCATACACAATGGTGAAAGACTAAAATCTTTTCCCCTATGATCAGGTGGAAGACCACTGAGTATCATGTTAGCTGTGGGCTTTTCATAAATGTTCTTTATCATGTTGAAGAAGTTCCCTTCTATTCCTAGTTTGCTGAGTGTTTTTATCACGAAAGGGTATTAGATTTTGCCAAATGACTTTTCTGCATTAAATGAGATGATCATGTGTTTTTTTCCTTTCTATCAATGTAACTTATTACATTGATTGATTTTCTTATGTGAATGACCCTTGCATTCCTGGGATAAATCACATATGGTCATGATGTATAATGCTTTTAATACGCTGTTCAGTGTGATTTGCCAGTATTTTCTTGAGGACTTTTGTATCTGTATTCGTAAGGGACATTGGCCTGTAGTTTTCATTTCTTGTGTATTTTTCTGGCTTTGATGGCAGTGTAATACTAGCCTCATAGAATGTGTTAGGAAGTCTTTCCTTCCTTTCCATTTCTTTGAAGAGTTTGAGAAAGATTGGTGTTAATTCTTCTTTAAATGCTTCTAGAATTTACCAGTAGAAATTTCTGTTCCTGGGCTTTTCTTTGTTAGGTTTTTGATTACTGATTCAATCTCTTGTTATAAGTCTATTCAGATTTTTTCGTTGTGCATCAATTTTGGTAGTTGTGTGTTTCTAGGAATTTGTCCATTTCATCCAGGTAATCTGATTTATGGTGTATAATTATTCTTAGTATTCTCTTATAATCCTTTTTATTTTTGTAAGGCTGACAGTAATATTCCCATTTTAATTTCTTAAATAAATTGAATCTTCTTTTTCTTAACCACTATAGGTAATGGTTTGCCAATTTTGGTGATCTTCTCAAATAATCTTTTTTTTTTTCATTTTAATGGTTATATTGGTTTCCTAGTCCCTATTTCATTTATCTTAACTATTATCTTTTTTTTTGGGGGGGGGACAGGGTCTCACCCTGTCACCCAGACTGGAGTGCAGTGGTACAATCATGGATCGCTGCAGCGATCATGTGATTCTCCCACCTCAGCCCCCTAAGTAGCTGGGACTATAGGCATAAGCCACAACGCCCAGCTAATTTTTTAATTTTTTTGTAGAGACGAGGTCTCACTACATTACCCAGGCAGGTCTCAAACTCCTGGGCTCAAGCAATCCTCCCACCTTGGCCTCTCAGAGTACTGGGATTACAGACATGAGCCACTGTGCCCAACCCTTAGCTATAATCTTTACTATTTCCTTCCTTCTACTAGTTTTCAGTTTACTTTTATTTCATTTTTATAGTTCCTTAAGGTGTAAAGCTGGGTTATTGATCTGAGATCATTCTTTATTTAAAAAAAATAGATGTTTGCACTTTAAAAATATGCATTCGAGCACCGCTTTTGCTGCATCCCATAATTTTTGGTATGTTGTGTTTTTGTTTTCATTTGTCTCTTTTTGTTATATTAGTTGTTTAAGCATCTTTCATTTAATTTTAACTCATTTGTGGATTTTCCAGTTTTACTTCTGTTCTTCATTTCTACTTTCATTCCATTGGATTTGGAGAAGACACTTCATATTGTTTCAATCTTTTACAATTTATTGAGACTTGATTTGTGGCCTAACATACAATCTGTCCTAGAGAATAGTCTTCCATGCGCACTGGAGAATAATGTGAATTCTGTTGTTCTTGGGTGTTCTATAGATTGTCTGTTAGGTTTAAGTGATTTTAAACGTTTAAGTACTCTATTTACTTCAAAAGCACAGGCAACAAAAGCAAACAAATGGGATTATATTAAACTAAAATACTTCTGCATAGCAAAGGAAACAATCAACAGAGCAAAAAGAACCTACAGAAGGAGAAAATATTTGCAAACTACTCACCCAACAGGGGATTAATATTCAGACTATACAAGGAACTCAACATCTCAACAGCAACAAAACAAACTGTGATTTTAAAATGGGCCAGTGATCTGAACAGACATTTCTCAAAAGAAAACATACAAATTGCCAACAAATACATGAAGAAATACTCAACATCACTAATCATCAGGAAAATGCAAATCAAAACCACACTGAGGCCAGGCGTGGTGGCTCATGCCTGTAATCCCAGCACTTAGGGAGGCTGAGGCGGGTGGATCACTTGAGGTCAGGAGTTCAAGACAAACCTGGTCAACATGGTGAAACCCTGTCTCTACTAAAAATACAAAATTTGCCAGGCGTGGTGGCACACACCTGTAATCCCAGCTACTTGGGAGGCTGAGGCAGGAGAATCACTTGAACCTGGGAGGCGGAGGTTGCAGTGAGCAGAGATTGCGCCATTGCACTCCAGCCTGGGCAACAAGAGCAAAACTCCGTCTCAAAAAAAAAAAAAAAAAAAAAAAAAGATGATCTTTGATAGCAACAAGGACACTTTGTCTATTGTAATAATCTAACACTTACTGAGTTCATACCAGGCACTATTCAAAACACCTTACATGTATTAATTCTCACAACCACCCTGTGAGGTAATAGTATTATTGCTCTCATTTCAAAAATGAGAAAACGACTGTGTAGTGAGTTTAACTTACTCAGGTTCACACAGGTAGTAAATAGTGGCCAGATTTGGTTATAGAGCTAGTAAATGGTAAAGACAGTGTATGGTAGAGCCATACACTGGGAATATGGCATTAGATCACATGCCCTTAACCATTATACTGTTCCGTAAGTGGAGGAAGCTACAGTGTAGGCACAAAGGTAAGTAGGTGGTAGATTTGTATTGAAAGAATAAGGGCCTCGTGTCAGGCTGCTATAACAAAGTACCACAGACTGAGTAGCTTATAAACATAAATTTCTCCCAATTTGGAGGCTGTACATCTGAGATCAGGGTACCCTCATGGTCAGGTTCCGGTGAGGACCCTCTTCCAGGTTGCAGACTACTGAAGTCTCCCTGTATCCTCACATGGCAGAGAGACAGCACTCTTGGGTCTCTTTTTTTTGTTTCTGATCCCCTTACCTACCAGATGGGATCTAAACTCCCACAGTGCTTTGCATCTTTCTTTACATCTTTCTTTACGGTACTCATCACTTTATGTTACAGCTTACAAACAGGTTTCTTACCTCCCCTATAAGCTGAGAGATTCTTGAAGGTAGTGACTCATATATTTATTGTTTAACCTAGTACCCCAATGGCATCTTAGAGAATGTCTTATAAGTAGTAATGATACATATGCTTTTCTTAAGGGCATTAACCCCATCCTGAGGCCCCGCCCTTCTGACTTAATTATCTCTCAAAGGCCCCAATTCCTCAAACCATCACATTGGGGTTTAGGATTTTAACATATTAATTTTGAGGAGTCACATTCAGTCTATAACAATGAGGAGGTTCTCAATGAGAACACATGGACACAGGTAGGGGAACAACACACACTGGGGCCTGTGGGGTGGGGTGGGCGGAAGGGGAGGGAGAGCATCAGGATAAATAGCTAATGCATGTGGGGGTTAATACCTAGGTGATGGGCTGATAAGTGCAGCAAACCACCATGGCACATGTTTACCTATGTAACAAACCTGCACGTCCTGCATATGTATCCTGGAACTTTGAATTAAATTAAATTAAACAAACAATGAGGAAGTTCTGGTTTGACTGCCAACATGATATTTTATTGCACGGTTGTACCATAATTTTAAACCAATCAGTCCCCTATTGATGAAATTTTGTTTCCAGGTTTTTGCTATTACGATGCAATGAATATTCTTGTGCCTATCTCTTTGAACACATGTAAGTATTTCTATATAATAGATATAAAAATGTGGATTTTCTAAATCTACATACTTAAAATTTTAATAGATAATGCCAAATGCCCTCCCCAAAGGTTATACTTACTTATACTCCCATCCAAAGCCTACAAGAGTGTCTATTTTCCGTACCCTTAGCAACATTTAGTGTTATCAGTTTTTATATCTGACATTCTGACAGGTTAAAAAATGACAACTCAACATCTAGTGCCCAGATCTTGGTTTCTAAAAGTCATTTCCC
Organism: Pan paniscus; assembly: GCF_029289425.2. Lineage (NCBI taxonomy): Eukaryota > Metazoa > Chordata > Mammalia > Primates > Hominidae > Pan > Pan paniscus. Next base: position 106,542,445 of record NC_073272.2, read on the forward strand.
AATAAAAGGAAGTAGGGATCCATGCAGAAATGATTAATTCCAGTGCTAGGGTAGGGAAAAAACAAGATGAGCCTGGAACATCTCGTGGTACCAGAAAACAAGGAAGTGGGCAAAAATTGGGGACATGTCTAAGAACAGAGGGGCCAATCTGAAGGAGCTCCTAATGGCCAAAGGTAGAAGAATTTGAGCAACAAAACAATGACAATATTAGGTTATAAGCCATAGAGTAAAATAAACATCCATGTTGATCTAAATACATGAGAAAATAAGCAGATGGGACATCTTCCTTACAGAATTTCAATATAGAGTGAAAAAAAAAAAGAAAATCACTGCTGCTGTCTGAATGTGCCTTCTCAAATTCATATGCTGAAACTTAATCATCAGTGTGATCAATGTGATAGTATTAAGTGGTGGGTCTCTAGGAGATGATTAAGTCATGAGGGTGGAGCCCTCATGATTGGGATCAATGATGTTATAAAAAGGGATTTGCCCTTTTTACCCTGTACCTCCGCCATAAAAGGGAGCAGCGTTCTTCCCCTCTGGAGGATGTAGCAACAAAGTATCATCTTGGAAGGAGAGAATAGCCTTCACCAGACACTGAACCTGCCAACACCTTGATCTTGGACTTCTAGTTTCCAGAACTGTGAGAAATAAGTATCTGTTCTTTAAAAATTACCCTGCCTCCATTTTTTTTTATTGTTGTTATAGTAGCACAAACAGACTAAGACAATCCCCACTAGGTAAACACTACCGTAATAATTGCTGCTGTCAAGAACCATTGATGAATGCTAAAAGTAGTGGGCAAAAGTATGATGGGAAACAGAATATTTGAACAGCTTCAATGACTCTTCCAGAAGGTATTTAGTAATTGTAAAGAGGAAAACTGTAACTTTACAGTAAAGAAATCCAGCAAACACCCCTTTAAGCAAGTGATCAAGGTTAACATCACCAGTATTAAAAATTATCATCAAATATGTCCTGATATAATGCAGTAAAAAGGGCTAAAAATCACTTTTGTGGCATTCTCACCAAAAACACAAAACATGAAAAAACATCAGACAGACCCTCATTAGGGACATTATACAATATAACTGACCAGTATAGTACTCTTCAAAATTGTCATGGTCATCAAAGACAGACTGAGAACTGTCACAAATAGTAACAGAATAAGGAGATAAAAAATGCAATGTGGCATCCTGGATTTGATCCTGGATCAGGAAAGGACATTAATGGGACAACTGGCAAAATTAAAATAAGGTCTAATATAGTTAATAGTGTTGTATCAATATTAGTTTCCTGATTTTGATAACTGTACTATAGTTAAGTAAGATGTTAGCATTAGGGGAAGTTGAGTGAGGATATATGACAACTCTCTTATTATTTTTACAACTTTTCTATAAATCTAAAAGGCTTTTTGAAAATGAGAGCCCACTGTCTTAATCTGCATTACTACTCTGAGCATTTGTCTTAGTTTATTGGTCATTTATATTTTCTTTTCAACACATTTCCTTTTCCCACTTTTTTATTGGATTTTTAAATGTATACTAAAAAGTTATATACATTGTACACTAAGAAATTAGCTCCTTGTATGGGATAAATATATTTTCCAGCTTGTCCTTTGATTTTTTAAAATGGTGGGCTTATATGTATATGTGTATACGAATTTTTTCCTTTCTTTTTTTTAGAGACAGTGTCTTGCTATGTTGCCCAGTCTGCTCTTGAACTCCTAGCATCAAGTGATCCTCCTGCCTTGGCCTCCGAAAGTGTCGAGGTTACTCGCATGAGCCACCGTGCCTGGCCTACGAATGTTTCTAACTGATGATTTCTGCTGACCTGTGGGCAGAAAATAAGGAATGGTAGCAAAGTGGCTTTAAGTTTTCAACTGTAATCAAAAGGCCACAGAATAAAAAACTACTTAACAGAAACGACCGTCTCTCCAAGTTTTTCTTTCCTCCATAAAAATAACATTTATTTAAAAAAATTACACACAGTAAAATTCATCCTTTTTACTGTACAAGCCTATGGGTTTTGACAAATGCATATACTTATGTAACTACAATAAAGACACGGAAAATTTCAATTATTAAGACAAATTCCTCATGCTACCACTTTGTAGTCAAGGAGCATTCCAACCTTAACCCCTGACATCCACTGAAGTTTTTTCTCCATCCCTATTGTTTTGCTTTTTGAGAAAATAATATGAATGGAATCAAACAGTAAGTAGCCTTTTGAGTTTGGCTTCTTTTACTTAGTAAAATGCATTTAAGATTCATCCAAGTGGTTGCATGTGTATTTCATTAGTTTATTGCTGAGTAGGATTCCATTGCATGGATATACTACGGTTTATCTATGCACCAGTTGAAGGATATCCTTCATTTTTATGTTCCTCAATTGCAGTGGTCTGTAGGTCTAGTAAAAAGCAGAGGTGAAATTTTCTACCTAACAGGAAGCATTTCCTTCTAAAAAGTCCAGCTTAGAAGTATGCCCCTGGTAACATGTATCAGAGGCTATATCAGGATAATTTATTCCTTGTCACTTAACTATGTCTGAAATTAGAGTGTTAATCCTAAGTGAGCAGTATATCAAAGGAATAGGAGTTTGTCCTGAGTATAGTTAGATGATATCCCCAGAGTAGGCCTGACAAATATTCTGGAAGCCATGCCATTGGCAGAATATTTTTTTAAAAATTTCTTTTTAGTTAAAAAAAAATGAAAAAAGTAAAAATCACCCCAAAATCACACCACTTTAAAAATTTTACAACGTGAAAGTCCTCCTTCAGCCTATTCAATCCCACTTCCAAAGGTTTATAACTTTCTATGTCTATTTCCCAGCTTTTTCTTAAATTTATTCAGAAATATCTATATACATACATACTATACATAAATGAATGCTTTTGCATAAAAATGTATTCATACTATACATATTTCTGCATCTTGTTTATTAACAATACACAACCTTGGACATGAGTATAGGTCATAATATATTCATAGATACACTTCACTATTTTAATGGCTGCATAGTATTGTACTAAATAGACGTACCATAAGTTATTTACCCATTTTCCTATTGATGGACATCCCTACTTTTGTGAGTTTTATTGAGATATAATTCATACACCACAAAATTCACCCATTTAAAGTGTACAATTCCTGGTTTTTAGTATATTCAGAGTTGTGAAATCACCACCACGACCAATTTTAGAACACTTTCATCAACCTCTAAAGAAACTTCATACACTTCAACTGTTACCCCAGCCCTTCCCATTCCCCCCAACTCTGTGCTAGCCCTAAGCAACCACTAATCCACTTTCTATCTCTATATATTTGCCAATTCTGGACACTTCATATAAATAGTATCATATAATATGTAGTCTTTTGTGACTGGCTTCTTGCACTGAGCATATTCTGAGTTCTTCCATGTTGTAGTATGTGTCAGAAGTGTTCACCACTCTTCTACTTTTTGAAAAAGTTTGTGAAGAATTTGTATTAATTTTTCATTAAAAGTTTTGTAGAATTCATTTAAGAAGCTATTTCAGCCTGGGCTCTTCTTTGTGGGTATCTTTTCAAAAACTCATTTAACCTATTTACTTGATATAGGTTTATTCAAGTTTTCTACTTCTGAGTTGGTTTTGGTAGTTTGTGTCTTCCTAGGAATTTGTCCACTTCATTGATAATTTATTGACATAAAATTATTCATAATATGCTTTCATAATCTTTTTTATTTCTACAAGTTCAGTTGAAATGTTCCCTCCTTCATTTCTGATTTTAGTAATTTGATTCTCCTTTTTTCCTGGTCAGTCTCTAGCAGAAGGTGTGTCAGTTTTACTGATCTTTTTATAGAATCAACTTTTGGTTGCATTGATTTTTCTCTACTTTTTTTCACTCTATTTCATTTATTCTCATCTAATCTTTTATATTTCCTTCTTTCTCCTGGCTCTAGGTTTAGTTTGCTCTTCTTTTTCCAGGGTCTTAAGGTGTAAAGTGAGGTTAGTGCTATGGTCTTTCTTCTTTTTTTTTTTTTTTTTTTTTTTTGAGACGGAGTCTCGCTCTGTTGCCCAGGCTGGAGTGCAGTGGCGCAATCTTGGCTCACTGCAAGCTCTGCCTCCCAGGTTCACACCATTCTCCTGCCTCGGCCTCCCGAGTAGCTGGGACTACAGGTGCCCATGACCACGCCTGGCTAATTTTTTGTATTTTTAGTAGAGACAGGGTTTCACCATGTTACCCAGAATGGTCTCGATCTCCTGACCCCATGATCTCCACCCACCCCGGCCTCCCAAAGTGCTGGGATTACAGGCGTAAGCCACTGTGCCTGGTCTTTTTTCTTCTTAAGTACAGGCATTTATACCTATAAATTTCCCTGTAAACACTGCTTTAGCTGCATCTTGTAAGTTTTGGTTTGTTGTGTCTTCATTATCACTCATCTCAAAGGGTTTTGTAATTTCCCTTATGATTTTTTTCTTTGACACATTTTTTTTTTTTTTTTTGGTAATGACAGGGTCTTGCTGTGTTGCCCAGGCTGGTCTTGAATTCCTGGTCTCAAGGGATCCAAGGAATCCTCCCACTTCGGCCTACCAAAGTGCTGAGATTACAGGCGTGAGCTACTGCACCCAGCCAGTCACTTACAAGTGTGTCCGATTTCCACATATTTGTGAGTTTCCCAACTTTTCATTGTTTTCTAACTTCATCCCATGTGGTCAGAGGGCATGCTTTGCATGATTTCAGTCTACTTATATTTATTAAGGCTTGTTTTATGCTTTAACTTATAGCCTATTTTGGAGATGTTTCATATGCACTTGAGAAGAATATGTATTCTGATGTTGGGTGGAAAGTTCTATAGATGTCTTTTAGGTCAATTTGCCTTATAATGTTGTTCAAGTCTTCTATTTCCTGGTTTATCTTCTGTCTAGGTGCTCTATTATTGAAAAAGGGGTATTGAATATTCCATCTCTTTTTATGGACTTATCTGTTTCTCCTTTCCTTTCAGTTTTTGCTTCATGTATTTTGGGCTCTACTGTTAGATGCATATATATTTATAGTTGTTACATCTTCCTGATGTATTGACCCTTTCATCATTGTAACATTTTACTCTTTATCTCCAGTAACATTTTTTTAAGTCTATTTTGTCTGGTATTAGAATAGCCACTCCAGCTTTCTTATGGCTGTTGTCTGTGTGATATATTTGTTTTCCATCCTTTTACCTTTAATCTCTTTCTATCTTCTAATCTAAAGTGTGTCTCAAATAGATGGCATGAAGTTGAATCAGACTTGTTTCTGACATCTCTGCCTTTTATAGTATTGCTTAATCCATGCACATTGTTATTTTGATATAGGAAGACTTATGACTGCCATTTTATTGTTTTTGATATGCCTCAAGCTTTTTGCTTCTCCATTCCTTCTTTTGCATTATTTCATAATGTGATATTTACATTTCTTTAATAATATTTTTGATTTTTTAAAAGTTATTTCCTTAGTGGTTGCTCTAGGGCTTACCATACACATCTTAACTAAACAGAATAGGCTTCAGATAAACACTAACTTAATTCCAATGTAACAACCCTATTCCTATATAAACCCATCCCCCGCTTTGTGGTATTATTGTTATATATGTTATTCCTATACATTACAAACCCAACACACATTATTATAATTACTTAATATAATTTTACATCTTTAAAAGAAGCTGAGAGAAGAATAAGTATATGTTTATAGTTTTTTAATATTAAACTTATTTCCTATTTCACGTTCTCTCCATTTGTTCCTGTGGATTTGTCTTACCATCTGGAGTCAGTTCTTTAGTACAAGACAGTTTTGCTTCCACTCAGCTTCTTCAACCTGTTATCGGCAAATATATTATATTTTATATGTTATAGGCCAAACGATGCAACTATATACATATTGTTTTATACAACTGTGTTTTACATTAGTTAAGAGAAAAAAGAAAAATGCATAGATTGTTTCTGATAATTACATAATTATTTTTGCCTGTGCTCTTTTTCTGCATGTGTGTAGATTCAGATTACTGTCTGAGGTCACTTGCTTTCAGGCTGAAGAACTTCCTTTTGTATTTCCAGCAAGTCAGGTCTGCCAGCAACAAATTCTCTTGGTTTTTGATTATGTGAGATGTTTTATTTCACGTTCGTTTTTGAAAAATAGTTTTATTGTATATAGGATTATTGGTTGACAGTTATTTTCTTTGAACACTTTGAATGTGTTATTCCACTGCCACTGCCATTGTTTCTGAGGGGAAGTCAACTACTAATTTTATTTGGGTTCCTTGGTAAGTGATGGCTCATTTTTCTCGTATTGCTGTTAAGATTTTCTTTTCGTTTTTGGGTTTTAGCATTTTTCTTATGATGTATCTGTTTGTAATTTCTTTTTCTTCTGGGATGTATAGGTTAATGTCTCTCATAAAATCGGGGGTATTTATAGCCATTATTTCTTAGAATATTTTTCTGCTCCTTCTTTTCTTTTCCTTTTTTCCTGTACTCCCATTAGAAATATGTAGGAATGCTTAATGGTGTCACACAGGTTCTATACTCTTGTTCAATTTTATTCATTGTTTTCCTTTCTGTTCTTCAGCCTGGATAATATCTCAGTTCATCTTCACAACCCAGTGAGGTAAGTAGCATTATTATCCTCACTTTATAGATGAAAAATGTGAGGCTCAGATTAAGTGACTTGCCAAGATCATAGAATGTTAAGTGTGGCTGTACAGGTCTGACTCCAGTTTGTACTACTTCCTCTCCGTATATTGTCTTTTTATTTTCCAGCAACCATAAACAACTGGGGGATTTGTGACTGGCATCCTCTTTTCTAGAGAACGCTTTATTTCCATTTCCCTTTGGCATTCTTTGCTTGTATGTTCCTCTTCTAAAATTCATATGCCTAATATTTAACATATATTAGACACTTAATCAATGTTTATTGCTTTGAATTCAATGATACTCAATGGTTGCTAGCTTAAATGGCTGTGAGAACACCAACATTTTGATCTAAAATATTTCACTAGAAAAATATATAGCTTTTTGAAGACTGATAACTTGTGGAGGAAGCATTCATTAAATAAGTCAACTGACTTATGAAACTACCTACTATTACTGCTGATAGTTCTGACTTAATAGCATTTGTTGATGCTTAGGCCTGGGGGTCCTACTCTTTTATTTACTAGGTGGATGAAATATGGCAAATGGGCTCTAGTAAAGAAATATTTCAACATTTAATTAGTTTTTTATTTCTGTATATACGAAGCAGTCTAAGAAAGAATGTTATCTCTAGAGACAAATATTGAGGACCCCAGAAAAATTATAAAGATTTTAAAAAATCCTTAGGAATAATCCGTTGTAATTCATCCTGAGAAAATAATACTCTTTGCACTTTACCCTTCATACTCAGCATATCATCTGTCCTATATAGTCTTCAATTATATAATAGAAAATGTTTTCTACCAGTTCTCTCCAAAAGCTGAAATTACTTTTTTCCCCTCCCTCAGTTAGTTTTTCCTCTTCAACTCCAAACAAACTGGTGTCTATAAATAAATCCTAGATCCAAGATTCCAATTCAAGAAAGACCATCCAGGACCCACAATTTATATATATTCTAGCTACCACTAATTTCTGTAGTGCTACCTGTAGCACATGATATGAGAGAAGTCGCTTGGAGATTTGACCGTTGCTTTTTGTTCTTTCCAAACTCTATCACCAATATTTTCCCATGTAGTTTGTATCCATTTACTAGATGCAATGCTTGCCATGCTATCTCCTTATCTAAAAGAGAAAGAAAAAATTTCAATTTACATAGGACTTAAGAATTCAATTCTATTCCAGGTCTAGTTTAGATTATTTTGCCTTGGAGTTAAATGTAAGCTATAAGGCCATATAGTCATTTGATTTGATCATTTTTTCTATAATCTCCCATTTGCATTATTAAGCAAAATTAAATTAATGGCAAAAATAATAACAATAAAAACTCAAAATGGGTGTTTGAGGGTGTCTCCTAATTCAAAGAAACAAGTAGAGAAACAAAGACATAGGCAGCGTGCTAAAGAACTCTAAGCTATTAGTAATTATACACAAGTCTCTATCTTAGGTAACAGATTATAGGTATTATTAGAATCAATCATTTTCAAAATGAGTAACACAAAAGAAGTTATCATGTTATCGAGGGCACTTTGCCACTTTTTTTTCAGTGGGAGAGTGGTTCTGGGCCACCTTATTGGGATAAATAAGTATAAGAACACTTGTAGGCATATTGAAGGTTGAAATATGAGAATATATACTACATGCCAGGAGTATTCAACTTATGGGTCTAAGAGCCTGGATGTAAGAAATAAGGAAGAGATGATTTATGGCCAGGAGTTTGTGGAATCCTAAGTAGACAAGTAGACTAAACCAATTTTGTTTCATATATATATGTACTACAAATTTTTTTAAGTGTATAGCTTTCAAGATTAGTAAAACAGCTACACATTTTAAAGTACTTGCTTTAAAAAGCCTTTTTATTATGTATTTTTTCAATTAATACATCGTATTATGTGGGGCACCCATAAACGGTTTTTTAAATTTAAAAGGGGTTCTTACACTTGAAAAGACTGAAAACCACTGGTATAGCGGATTTAAAAACCTTCAGTATGATAGGAAAGATGATACAAGACTGTATGAAAACAATGGAGGGGAGTTTGGCAGTATTCATGTGTAAAACCACTTGCCCACATATAGATTAATAGGCTATTTAGAAATGACGATACTTTAGGGACAATGAAAGGTACAGATCCTACAAAGCCTTCCCCCAAAACAACATATTATCTGGTCTGTCATAGAAACTGAAATTCGCATATTATTCTTCCAGTTGGATTAGAAGCTATGCATTAATTAATATGCAAATAATATTTAGAAGACTGTATCATCATCTACTAATTATGAATTAGTAATAAATTAGTATATTGGCTTGCTCTCACTTAGTCCTAAAGGAACAGCGCATAAGCCAAGTACATGTGTTCTGATCAGAATACTAATACATTAATTAATGAGTAATCTAATTATAACTTGGACTAGAAATACTACTGTCAGTGAAGGGAGTACAGATTTTGGTAGGGTAAGAAGGAAGTACCAAGACTGGGAAAAACTGAGGACACTGGGGTAGTGTGGCCATGCACTGTCAATGGAGGAGAGGAAACAGGAAGAAACACTGAAAACATATTTTTCGTTCATTGTCTTGTTCTCACATGCTGCGGAGAAATCAAAGGACTATATCTAAATTAGAGAGGTTATAGGTAATCTCTAGCGAACTGAGGGGCAACTGAGTAATCATCTGGATGAAACTACTTACTGGGAAAGGTGATAAAAGCCTGGCCCCTCATTCGTCCAGTCATCATTCGGAATTGAATTGGAGGTCCTTTTTTCTCCTGGAACCGAGCGAACAATGACACAAGATCTCTTTCAGTCACCCGAGGGCTAAGGTTCTTCAGGTATAACACCTAAAACAAATTGAGGATCAACCAAAATATCATATAAAGGAGGTAAGGCACTCTTTTTTTTTTCTTTTTGAGACAAAGTCTCACTCTGTCACCCAGGCTGGAGTGCAGTGGCGCAATCTCTGCTCACTGCAACCTTGGCCTCCCAGGCTCAAGTGATTCTCATGCCTCAGCCTCCCGAGTAGCTGGGATTACAGTCATGTGCCACCACACCTGGCTAATTTTTGTATTTTTAGTAGACATGGGGTTTCACCATGTTGTCCAGGCTGGTCTTGAACTCCCAAACTCAGGTGATCCACCCGCCTTGGCCTCCCAAAATGCTGGGATTACAGGCGTGAGACACCATGCCCAGCCGTAAGAAAACTCTTTCATTATGATTAGAATTAGTTTCACATAAAAATGGTGGATTGAACACATTCATTTAATTTCATTCCATCCAGAAAACTCTCTAAAACTACGGGCACTTAAAAAAAAAAAAACAAAAAACACAAATCAACAAGGTCAGGAGGAACAAGAAAAGGAGACAACAGCAATAATAATCTGGAAGATGAAAAATAATTGGATGAGCAGGAACCAACTCAGCACACTGAAGAAAGCTGAATTTTAAACTGGTAGTGGAGAGAGCCAAGAACACACCCGTCACCACTTAAGAATCCTTAAATAGTTCAGGAACTGATAATTTCACTTCCCTTCAGAAATAAATGTGAAGGGATGGGGTTAAAATAAGGCAAATCAGTTGAAGGCTGTCTAAAAGCCAATATGATTTTTAAATACCCTCCCTCACGATATGCTATGGGGTAAAAGATAACTTGCCAATCCTGGTAGAAAACTTGAGGCTCATTGTCAGAAGATGGGGAATGCCATACATGGCTGAAGATGTGAACACTGTTTCTGAAAGCAAGGAAACTAAGAGAATACTAAATGTTGAGGTCCTCCCAGTCCTTTTCTGCCATTTGGCTCCTAGAACGCTGGTAGTACCCTCGTAAGAAAGATTTTGGAAGTCTTCTCTGGGAAAACTGGTAAGTCCTAGGAGGAAAGATATAAAAATACTGACTTGGGATGAGGAATTTCTCTAACAAATGACCCAGCCAGACCACTTTAAAGTGAAGCTCAAAGTCAACAAGTGCCATGTGTGTGCTCAGAGATTCCAATCTGCTTTTTAGTTCCTACTTATAAAGTTGGGCATGGATTATCAGGCATCTTAGGAAATCCTCTAATGTGAAAGAGAGAACACAACAAACATAAAGAAAAGAAAGGAAATAGGAAAAAACTTCAACAAACCATAACTAATATCCTCAGGAAAATAAGAGAAATTATTCTACCTATTAGGCACGGGAGGGTAGGTGCGGTGGCTCACTCCTGTAATCCCAGTGCTTTGGGAGGCTGAGATGAGAGGATCGCTTGAGTCCAGGAGTTTGAGATCAGTCTGGGCAACACAGTGAGACCCTGTCTCTGCAAAAGAGACAGGGTGGCATGTGCTACTTGTGAGCAAACAGCATGCACCACCACAACTGGCCAATTTTACAAGTCCCAGCTATTTGGGAGGCTGAGGCAGGAGGATTACTGGAACTCAGGAGTTTGAGGCTGTAGTGAACTATGATCACACTACACCACCACACTCCAGCCTGGGCAACAGAGTGAGACCCTGTCTCAAAAAAAAAAAAATTCAACAGAACAAAAATGAGCTCTTATATGTGATTGAACGTAAGATGTTATCAGCTTAAAACAGATTGTTTTACCATGCCCTATACCTATAAAAGATAAACAGAGGAAAATGGGAAAGATATCAAAGTATATCACTACCAAAAAAAAAACCCCAATGAACCACAAAGGAAGACGGCTGAGAGGGAGAGACAAAAGAGCTACAAGAGAGACAGAAAACAATTAACAAATGGCAATAGTAAGTCCTTTGCTAGCAATAATTACATTAAATATTAATAAACTCCCCAAGAGACAGAGTACCTGAATGGATAAACAAAATCCAACTATATGCTAGCTATTCTATGAGGCCAGGATTACCCTGAGACCACCCTAGACAAAAACATTATAAGAAAAATACAGACCAATATCCTTAATAAACAGATGTAAAAATCCTCAACAAAATATTACCAAACCAAATTCAACAGCACATTAAAAAGCTCATACACCTTGACTAAGGGAGATTTATCCCTGGGATGCAAGGATGATTCAACATACAAAAATTGATCAATGTAATACAACACATTAACAGAACAAAATATAAAAATTACATGATTATCTCAACAGATGCAGACAAAGCATTTGACAAAATTCAACACTGTTTCATGATGAAGACACTCAACTACTAATAGAAGGAATTTACCTCAACATAATAAAGGCCATATATGTAAAGTCCACAGCTATAATATTCAGTATTAAAAAACTGAAAGCTTTTCCTCTAAGATCAGGAACAAGGCATGGATACCTACTCTCACTTCTATTCAACATAGTACTGGAAGTTCTAGCCATAGCCAATAGGCAAGAAACAGAAATAAAATGCATCCAAATCAGAAAGAAAGAAGTAAAATTATCTCTGTTCACAGTTGAAATGATCATCCATGTAGAAAACGCTAAAGACTCAACAACAACAAAAAATTAGACATCAGTAGAACGGGGAAAAGCTGAAAGCTTTTCCTCTAAGAACTGGCAAAAGACAACAATGCTCACTCTCACCACTCTTATTCAACACAGTAGTGAAAGTCTTAGCCAGAGCAATTAGACAAAGGAAAGACATAAAAGGCATCCAAAGCAAAAAGGAGGAAGTCAAATTGTCCCTGTTTGCAGACAACATGATCTTATATAGAGAAAAACCTAAAAAAAACCTGAAAGAGTCTACCAAAAAGCCCTTAGAACAGATACACAAATTCCATACAGTTGCAGGATACAAAATCAACACACAAAAATCAGTAGCGTTTCTACACACGAACAGCAAACTAGCTGAAAAAGAAATCAAGAAAGCAATCTCATTTACAATAGCTACAAAAAGCAAAATAAAATACCTAGAAATAAATTAACCAAGGAGGTAAAAGGCCTCTACAAGAAAAACTACAAAACACTGATGAAAGAAAAGTGAAGAGGATACAAACAGAAAGATATTCCATGCTCATGGACTGAAAGAACATTGTTAAAATGACCATACTATCCAAAGCAACCTACAGAATTAATGCAATCCCTATCAAAATACCAATGACACTCTTCATAGAAAAAGAAAAAAAATCTTAAAATTTTTATGAAACCACAAAAGACTCTGAAGCCACAGCAATCCTGAACAAAAATAACAAAGCTGGAGGAACTGCACTACCAGACTTCAAAATGTATTACAAAACTGTAGTAACCAAAACAGCATGGTACTGGCATAAAAAGAGACACATGTAACTGTGGAACAGAATAGGGAACTCAGAAACTGACCCATGTATCTACAGCCAACTAATATTTTAATAAAGACACCAAGAACATCAGTTGGGAAAAGACAGTCTCGTCAACAAGTGGTGCTGAGAAAATTGGATACCTATATGCATGAAGAATGAAACCAGACCCCCATCTCTCATCCTATACAAAAATCAACTCAAAACAGATCAAAGACCTAAACGTAAGACCGGAAACTAAAAAACTACTAGGAAAAAACATAGGGGAAACATTTCAGGACACTGGTCTGGGAAAAGATTTCATGAATAAGACCTCAAAAGCACAGGCAACAAAAGCAAAAATAATAACGGGATTATATTAAACTAAAATCTTCTGCACATCAAAGGAAACAACAGAGTGAAAAGACGAACTACAGAATGGGAGAAAATATTTGCAAACTACTCACCCAACAGGGGATTAATATCCAGACTATACAAGGAATTCAACATCCTAACAGCATCAAAACAAACAACCTGATTTTAAAATGGGCAAATGATCTAAACAGCTATTTCTCCAAAGAAGACATACAAATTGCCAACAAATATATGAAAAAATACTCAACATCACTAATCATCAGGAAAATGCAAATCAAAACCACAATGAGGCATCATCTCATTCCAGTTAGGATGGCTACTACTGGAAAGACAAAAGTTAACAAATGCTGGTGAGGATGTGGAGAAAAGCAAATTATTACAGACTGTTGGTGGGACTGTAAACTTTTACAGCCACTATGGGAAACAGTACGGAGGTTCCTCAACAAACTACAAATAGAACTATCATACGATCCAGCAATCCCACTACTGAGAATTTATCCAAAGGAAAGGAAATCAGTATATTGAAAAGACAATGGCATTCTCATATTTATTGCAGCACTATTCACAACAGCCAAGATATGAAGTTAACCTAGGTGCCCAACGATGTGGTATATATACACAGTGGAATACTATTCAGCCATAAAAATATTGAAATCCTGTTATTCAGAGCAATGTGGATGGAACTAGAGAATATTATGTTTAGTGAAATAAACCAGGCACAGAAAGTTAAACACTGCAGGTTTTCACTTATATGTGGGAGCTAAAAAAAATTGATTTCATAGAAGTAAAAAGTAGAACAGAGGATACTAGAGGCTGTGAAGGGTAGGAGGAAGGAAAGGATAGGGGGAGACTTGTTAAAGATGTAAAATTACAGTTTGATAAGAGGAATAGGTGCTAGTGTTCTATACCATTGTAGAATGGTTATAGTTAACAATAATATATTATATAGTATCAAATAGCTAGAAGAAGGATATTGAATTATCCCAACATGAAGAAATGATAAATACTTAAGATGGTAGATAAGCTAATTACCTTGATCTGTTCACTATACATTATATGTATCGAAACATCAGTATGTACCCCATAAATATGTACAATTATTATATGTTAATTAAAAAACTTTAAAAAGAAAATAAATAAAATAATAAATCAAGGTTCACAAGTGCAGCAATCAAGACATCGATTTTTCTCCCTTGGGTACTTTGCAGCTGAGACAAGCTGCTACCTGGTGAATGGTGGTACCATGTTTATTTGGCCCACAGTTCAAATAGCTTTCATGGAAGACCTCTTGAGAACATCACTTTTCTGTTTTAATTATACCATTTTATTATTGGCATGAAATTATGACTATATTAACGGAAATAATAGAAAAAAATTAAACCAAAAAAGTTAGAACTAATTAACAAATTCAGTGAAGTTGCAGAATAAAAAATCAACATAGAAAAATTCAGTTGTGGTTTCTATACACTACCAATGAACAATATGAAGAGGAAATTAAGAAAGGTATCCCATTTACAACGGTATTGAAAAGAATAAAATACTGAAGAAAGAACTTAACCAAGGAGGTGAAAGACTTGTACACTGAAAACTACAAATGTTGCTGAAAGAAATTAAAGAAGACACAAATAAATGAAAAGGTATCCTGTGTTCATGGATTAGAAGACTTAATATTAATATATCCAAACTATCCAAAGCAGTCTACAGATTCAATGCAATCTCTATCAAAGTCCCAATGGCATTTTTTACAGAAATAGAAAAAACAATCCCCAAATTCATATAGAACCACAGATAATACCAAATACCCACAACAATCTTGGGAAAGAACAAAGCTAGAGGCCATACACTTTCTTATTTCACAACATATTACAAAGCTACAGTAATCAAAACAGTATGGTACTGGCATAAAACTGGACACATAGGTCAATGGAACCAATTTGAGAGTCTAGAAATAAACCCATGAAGCTACAGTCAACTGATCTTCTACAAGTGTCCCAAGAATATAACATGAGAAAAAGATAGTCTCTTTAACAAAATGTTGAGAAGACAAGACAGCCACATGCTAAATAATGAAATTGGACCCTTATCTTACGCCATACACACAAGTCAATTCAAAATGGATTAAAGATTTAAATATACGACCTGAGACTGTAAAACTCCTAGAAGAAAACATAGAGGAAAACCTTCTTCACATTAGTCTTGGCAATGATTTCTTTGCTATGACACCAAAACCACATGCAACAAAAGCAGAAATAGATAAGTGGGACTGCATCAAACTAAAAAGCCCTGCACAGCAAAGGAAACAATAGAGTGAAAAGGCAACCTATGGAGTAACAGAAAATATTTGCAAACCACATTTAATATCTAAAATATATAAGGAACTCTACAACTTGATGGCAAGAAAACAACCTCATTAAAATATGGGCAAAAGACTGAAACAGACATTTCTCCAAAGAGATATAAATAGCCAACAGGTATATGAAAAGATGCTCAATATTACTATCAACAGAGAAATGCAAATGAAAAACACAATGAGATACCACATACCTGTTACAATGGCCATTATCAAAAAAAAACAGAAAATTACAAATGTTGGCAAGGATATGAAGAAGTTGGAACCCTTGTGCACTGTTGATGGGAATGTAAAGTGGTACAGCTGCTATGAAGTACAGTGTGGAAGTTCCTCCGAAAATTAAAATTAGAACTACCATACAATCCAACAATCCCATTTCTGGGTATTTATCCAAAAGAGCTGAAATTAGCATCTCAAAGAGATATATGCATTCCTATGTTCATCCCGGCAATACTCACAATAGTCAACAGGTGGAAAAACCTAAGTGTCCATTGACTGATGAATAGATAAAGAATATGTGGCATATAAATACAATGGGGGCTGGGTGTGGTGGCTCACGCCTGTAATCTCAGCATTTTGGGAGGCTGAAGTGGGCAGATCATGAGGTCAGGAGTTTGAGACCAGCCTGGCCAACATAGTGAAACCCCATCTCTACTAAAAATGCAAAAAATTAGCTGGGTGCGTTGGTGGGTGCCTGTAATCCCAGCTACATGGGAGGCTGTGACAGGAGAATTACTTGAACCTGGGAGGTAGAGGTTGTAGTGAACCGAGATCGCACCACTGTATTCCAGCTCGGACGACAGTGCCAGACTCCGTCTCAAATAAATAAATAAATAAATAAATAAATAAATAAATAAATAAATAAATAAGTAAAATACAATGGAATATTAGTTAGCCTTAAAAAAGTAGGAAATCATATATGTCATTATGCTGTAACATGAATGAAACTCGAGGACTATAGGCTAAGTGAAATAAGCCAGTCACAGGACAAATATTGCATGATTCCACTTACTGAAGTATCTAAAGTAGTAAAACAGAAAGTAGAATGGTAGTCACCAGGGCTGGGGGAAGGAGGAAATGGGGAGTTGCTGTTCGACAGGTATAAATTTCAGTCATGCAAGTTAGAAAAGTTCTATAGGTTTGCTGTACAACATTGTGCTTATTATTCACAATATTGTATTGTACACTTAAAAATTTGTTAAGAGGATAGATCTTGTGTTTTTAAAACACAATTTTAAAAAATGGAGGAGGAAAAAAATCTCATACATTACCTAGCATTAGTTATATCCTTTATAGCTTAAAGGAACTATGGAAGAATTCAGGCAGGAGCAGCAAAAGCAAAGAACAAGCAAATATACCTCTTAAATGACTTAAGTGCTAAAAGGTATAAATAAATATATTAAATATTGTTAACAAGTAGTAGAATCTTTAAGTTTCAAAATCTTTAAAACCTGGATATTAACATATTTAGCATTTATGTATGTTCATATCTTAAAGGCAAGGGCATGGAATAATTGACTTGCCTATGCTCTCAAATACTAATCATGAAAATATCAAATTAAATAATCATAGAAAGGGGTATGTGAAAACAAACTTCGAGTTTCTCATCCATTAGGGAAGACCCATACTAAGACTGTTCCCTTTGATATGAATTTTTTTGAGACAGAGTTTCGCTCTTGTTGCCCAAGCTGGAGTGCAATGGCGTGATCTCGGCTCACTGCAACCACCACCTCCCAGGTTCAAGCGATTCTCCTGCCACAGCCTCCCCAGTAGCTGGGATTGCAGGTGCGTGCCACCACGCCCAGCTAATTTTTTATATTTTTAGTAGAAACGGGGTTTCACCATGTTAGCCAGGCTGGTCTCGAATTCCTGACCTCAGGTGATCCACCCGCCTTGGCCTCCCAAAGTGCTGGGATTACAGACGTGAGCCACCGCACCTGGGCAATATGAATAATTTTTAAAAATAAAGAGGACTTCTGGTTGAGGTGGCTCTGTCACGGGATGCTGGGATGCATCCCCTCTGCATATATACACACATAAGTGCAGACTTGTATGTATGTATGAATGTATCCACAACATACATAACACACACACACACACACACACACACACACACACACACAGATAAAGCTAGGTTCAAAAACAAGATAAACAAAGCTGTGAAAAAGAAAAACAGTGCCTCCAAGTGATAATACAGCATAAAGCTCTTCCTGGTATCCCTATGCAATACACGGTATTATTTTACATGTTTTCAACTTCATATAATATAGCCCTTTATATAAACAATATGCATTCTTCTACAGCTACATTTTTAAAAACTCTTTAAAAATGGATTTTAATTTTAGAACAGTTTTGGATTTATAGAAAAATTGAGAATACAGAGAACTCCCATCTACCCCATGGTTTTCCCTGTTATTAATATCTTACATTAATGTAATGTAATCTCACATTAATATGTTGTTACAATTAATGAAGCAGTATTGATACATTATTATTAACTAAAGTCCACAGTTTAGATTTCCTTAGTTTTTACCTAATGTCCTTTTTCTGTTCTAGGATCTAGGTTACATTACATTTAGACTGGGATTATGGATTATTGGGAAGAAAACCACACAGGAGAAGTACAGTTTTGATCACATAATGTTAAGCATACACACAATCAATATGATTCATCAATATGATGAACAACTATTGGTGTTGGCCTTAATCACCTGGCTTAGGTAGTTCGTCAGGTTTCTTCTTGAAAAGTTATTCTTTTTTCCTGCTTTCTCTTCCTGTACTCTTTTGGAAAGAAGTCATTATGAGCAGCTCAAAACTAAGGAATGGGGAGTTATGCTCTCCCTCCCTGAGGCAGAGTATCTACATAAGTTGTATGAAATTCTTTTTCATGGGAGGTGTATATTTCTTTTCCTCTATATATTTGTTTACTCAATCATTTATTTATATCACCTGGACTCATGGATGTTTATTCTATACATTGGATTATCCAACATTATTTTAGTTTGTTGCACAAATTGTTCCAGCTATAGTCATTGGAAGCTCTTTCATTTGGCTCCTGTATTCCTTTGCAATACCAATGTCAAAAAACAACATAAAATCATGTCAAAGAACAATAAAATAATGATTTTAAGATAATGATTTATTTTATCTTAGTTTGTTGCACAAGTTGTTCTGGCTTTAGTCATTGAAAGCTCTTTCATTTGGCTCCTGTATTCCTTTGAAATATCCCCGATGTCAAAAAACATAAAATCATCATGTCGAAGAACAATAAAATGATTTTAAGATAATGATTTATTTTATTTTATTTAGTTTGTTGCACAAATTGTTCTGGCTTTAGTCATAGGAAGCTCTTTCATTTGGCTCCTGTATTCCTTTGAAATACCCCTAATGTCAAAAAAAAAACATAAAATCGTCATGTCAAAGAACAATAAAATAATGATTTTATATTGTTCTTTTTAGCACTTCCTTACTTTCTGGCACTACAAGATGCACAAGGCTCATCTTGTATATTTCCTGCCCCAGTATTAGAAGCAGCCATTTCTCTAAGGAGCCCTGGTTCATTTTATTAGAAAATGGTATTAGAAACCAAGATAAGGATGCTGTGCAAGCTCATTGCTACTGGTGTGTCCTTTCATTTGGGTCCTTTCATCTCACAGAACAAAAAATAAGTATTTATACTAATCCATGTATATATAAACACATATAAATATTTCTATATGTAAACACTTATATCTATATTAAGTTAAACATGAGTTCATCCTGATGTCTCCAACTGTAAACCATTATCACATGGATCATTTCAGCTTCCTCCCTTTACTTATCTGTAGATTGCAACAGTGAGAAACCTGGCCCCCGCCATCTGCCATACATTTACTTAATTGTTCCATTCCATTATGCATGTATAAGAGTATCAGAATTGTTACTCCCTAAGTAACCAGTACCCGCCATGGGAAATAACCTTATCAATAAGGGTACCGTGCTTATGTGAAGTTCCATTTGCTTTTAGTCTTTCAGACTCCACATATTTCCAAAGATGCTTAGTTCAGCATCTTTTCCCCCATCCCTTTGATGAGGTTGTTTTACAGTTAGACTCTCTTCTCACTGTCTGCATTCTTTCCTAGGGTCCCTCAACCTCCTAAATGAGTTTTTAACATTTGCATACATTAAGTGTCACTCTTTGTGCTATGTAGTTTAATGGTTTTTGACAAATGCATGTCTTGCCTCTACAACTACAGTATTATACAGAATAATTTTACCGCCCTAAAGATTCCCTGTGTTTCATGTATTTCTCCCTTCTCCATTTCCCTCAAACCCTTGGCAGTCATTTATCATCTGTCTATAGTTTTCCCTCTTCCAGAACGTCATATAATGAAATCATACAATATGCAGTCTTTCCATACTAGCTTCTTTCAGCTATTAATATATATCTAAAGTTCCTCTATGTCTTTTTGTGGCTGGACATGCATTTCTTTTTATTGCTGAATTATATTCCATTGTATAGATCTGCCACAGGTGAATGTATCCATTAACCTATTGGAGGACATCTTGACTGCTTCCGGTTTTTGGCAATTATGAATAAAGCTACTACGAACATTCACATGGCAGTTTTTGTTGAACACAGGCTTTTCAAATCAACTGGGTAAATAAGTAGGAATGCAGTAGTTGGACTGTGTGGTAAAATAATGTTCAGCTTTGTAAGAGGTGGTCAACCTGTCTTCCAAAGAGGTTGTATTACCACCAGCAATGAATAAAAGTCCCAGACTTCATGACTGTGAAATATATCCATAAAAAAAAAAAAAAACTGCAGCCGGGCACGGTAGCTCATGCCTGTAATCCCAGCACTATGGGAGGCCGAGGCAAGCAAATCACTTGAGGTCAGGAGTTTGAGACCAGCCTGGCCAATATGGCAAAACCCCATCTCTACTAAAAATACAAAATTAGCTGGGTGTGGTGGCTCGCACCTGTAGTCCCAGCTACTTGGGAAGTTGAAGTAGGAGAATTGCTTGAACCAGGGAGGCGGAGGTTGCAGTGAGCTGAGACTGCACCACTGCACTCCAGTCTGGGTGACAGACAGCGAGACTCTGCCTCAAAACACGAAACAAAACAAAACAAAACAAAACTGCACTTGTATCTTCTACATCTATAATTTTTTAAAAAGTTCCTGTTGCTCTGCTTCCTGAACAGAATTTGGTATTGTCAGTTTTATTGTGGACTTTAGCGATTCAAGTAGGTGTGTAGTGGCACTTCTCATTTTTCAATTCTCTGATGACAAATAAAGATGAGCTTCTTTTCGTATGCTTATTTGCCATGTATAGATCTTCTGTGGTGACGTGTTTGTTCTTATTTTTTACCCATTTTTTAAATTGAGTTTTTTAATACTGTTGAATTTTGGGAATTCTTTGTGTATTTTGGATACAAGTTTTTTATTAGACGTGAGTTTTGCAAATATTTTTCTAGTCTGTGGCTTGTCTTTTGATTCTCTTAAAAGTGTTTTTCATAGAGCAGAAGTTTATAATGTTAATAAAGTCTGACTTACCAATTGTTCCTTATATATATTGTACTTTTGGTGATATATCTGATAAATACATCATCAAACACAAGGTCACTTAGATTTTAATCTTTTTCTTCTAGAAGTTTTATAGTATTGTGTTTTATATTTAGGTCTATGACCATTACGAGTTAATTTTTATGAAGGATGTAAGGTTTGTATCTAGATTCATTTTTTTTTTTTTTACATGTGGCTATTCAGTTGTTCTAGCACCATTTGTTGAAAAGACTATTCTTTCTCCACTAAACTGTCCTTGATCCCTTGTCAAGTATCAATTTACTGTATTTATGTGGGTCTAATCCTTGGGTCTCTATTCTACTCCATTGATCTGTATGTCTTCTTTTCCCTCAGCAACACCACACCATGCTACTTGATTATAGTAACTCTTGAAGTCGGGTAGTGTCAGTCCTTCAAATTTGTTCTTCTTCAGGAGTGTGTTACATGTTCTGGGTCTTTTGTCTTTTCATATAAACTTAGAATCAGTTCCTAAATATCCACAAAATAACATGCTGGGATTTCATTGGGATTGTGTGGAATCTACAAATCAATTTGAGAAGAACTGATATCTTAACAATATTAAGTCTTTCAATCCAAGAACACAAAATGTCTCTGTGTTTATTTAGATCTTATTTAATTTTTCATCAGTTTTACACTTTTGTGCATATAGAACCTCTACATACTTTGTTAAATTTATACCTAAGTATTTCATTCTTTTTTGGTGCTATTGTAAATGGTGTTGTTTTTAATTTCAAATTCCAATTGTTCATTTCTGGTATAGAGGAAAGCAATTGACTTTTGTGGATAAACCTTGTAACCTCCAAGCTATACTAATCTACTAGTCCCAAGAGTTGTTTGTTAGTTTGTTTTTTGGCTGATTCTTTGGGATTTTCTACACAGACATACGTGTTACTTGTGAACAAAGAGAGTTTTATTTTTTCCTTCCCAATCTGTATACTTTTAATTTCCTTCACTTGTTTTATTGCTGTAGCTGGTACTTCTAGTACAGTGTCAAAAAGAAGTGGGGAAAGGGGACATTTTTGCCTTATTTCTGATCAAAGGGGAAAGCATCCAGTTTCTGTTAAGTATAATGTTAGCTGTAGGGTGTTGCAGATATTCTTTATCAAGTTAAGGATGTTATAGTCTATTCCTAGTTTGCTGAGAGTTTTTATCATGAATCGATGTTAAGATATTTCAAATGTTTTTCTACATCAATTGAAGTGACCATATGATTTTTCTTCTTTAGTCTATTGATGTGGCAGATTATACTAATTGAATTTCAAATGTTGAACCTATGGTGGATATCTGGAATAAATCATACTTGATCATAGTATATAATTATTTTTATACATTATTGAATTTGATTACCTAACATTTTGATTTCTCAATCAATATTTCAATCAAATGTTTTGATTTTCCTAACATAGAGGATTTTTGCTTCTATACACGAGGGATACTGTCTGTAGTTTTTTGTCATTGTAATGTCTTTATCTGGTTTTGGTACTAAGCTAAGGCTGGTCTCATGAGTTAAGAAGTGTTCCCTCTGCTTCTGTTTTCTGAAAAAAGACTGTAAAAAATGAGTATTATTTTATATGTTTCCATTTTCACCCTTCTCTTAGCCATATCAATTGTACTTCTTTATATAATTTTTTTTTAGTAATTGCCTTAGAGTTTGCAATATACATTTACAACTGATCTAAGTCCACTCTCAGATAAAACTATACCACTTTATGGATAGTGCAAATACCTTATAACAAAGACAAATTTGTATTTATATATATACACTAATTCCTGCAACCTATTCCTTATAATATCACTGTTACTCATTTCACTTATCCATATACTATCATTATCCAACACATTCCTATTATTAATTTGAAAAGTTTTATTCTAGATTGTTTTAAAATGAGAAAATAAAAGATTTCATTTTACCTTAATGCATTCTCCTATGCTCTTTCTTTCTTTATGCAGATCTGAGTTTCTGACCTATATAATTTTGCTTATCTCTGGAGAACTTTTTTTGAAAGCATTTTTTTTTCCCTACAAGGTGGGATTTACTGGTGAAAAAATTCCCTCAGTTTTGTTTGTCTGAGAAAGTCTTTATTATTTTTCCTTCACTTTTGAAGGATTTTTTTTTTTTTGCTGGATAAATTATTCTAGGTGGGTGTTTTCTTTTTACTTTTGACACAAATATTTCACACTACTCTCTTGCACAGTTGCTGATGAGAAATGTAATTCTTACCTTTGTTTCTATATAGGTAAAGTGTTTATTTTCTCTGGCTGTTTTTAAAATCTTTTCTTTGTCTTTCTGTAGTTTGAACATGATATGCTTAGGTGTAGTTTTGGTATTTATCCTGCTTGGTGTTCTTGGAGCTTCCCAGATCTGTAGTTTGTTATCTGCTATTAATTTTGGAAAATTCTCATCCATTACTACTTCAAATATTTCTTCTCCTTTTCTCTTCTCCTTTTGGTATTCCAATAACATGTATGTTATACTCTGAAATCGTCCCATAGTTCTTGGATATTCTGTTCCTTTTTTTCAGTCTTTTTTTCCTTTGTATTTCAGCATGGGAAGTTTTTATTGCCATGTCTTCAACCTTACTGATTCCTTCCTTGGCTGTTTCCAACTTACTGATGAGCCTATCAAAGGCATTCTTCATTTGTTACAGTGTTTTTGATTTCTAGCAACTCCTTTTGATTCTTTCTTAGAGTTTCTCTCTGTTTAGATTAGCCATCTGGTCTTGCATGTTATCTACTTTTATTCATAGCCTACTTAGTATATTAATCGTGGTTATTTTAAATTCCATATCTGATAATTCCAAAACCTGAATTTGGTTCTCATGCTTGTTTTGCCTCTTCAGAATGTGTGTTTTTTTTTTTAGCATACGTTATAATTTCTTTTGTTGAAAACTGGACATGATCTATCAAGTAATAGGAACTAATCCAAAGAGACCATTAGTATGAGGTTTTATGTTAATCTGGCCAGGAGTTGGGCTGTGCTTAATGTTTGATGTAGCTGTAGGTGTCAGAAGTTTCTGTTTCTTCTACTATCTTTTTGTCTCCCTTGTTTCCTTTGGATTTACAAAAAAAAAAAAAACAAAAAAACAAATCAAAACAAAACAGCAACAAAAAAACCTCCTTAAATAGAGTCTGATCCTTGCAGGTCTTTCAGCTATAATCCACGATTATTATACTGAAGCTCTGTTGATGTAGTAGCAAGGTGTGGAAGGGGAGGCATTCTCTAATCCTATGATGAAGTCTCAATCTTTTAGTGTGCCTGTGTCTCCAGCCTGTAACCTTCACAAGCATTTCACAGCTTTTTTTCTCTCTTAGATGAGACAGGAAGGCTAGAAGAGCCTGGAGTTGGATAAGGCTTTGGTAAAGTTGTTTTCCTTGCTGGGTAGCCCTTTACTAAGTAGAAAGTTCTAGATACACTTAAAAATGATGTTTCCTCTCTCCATGCCAGAAACAAGAGATTTTTTTTTCTCAGGTCTTTACCTTGAAACTTGTGGGGTTCCTGGAAGCAATCAAAACCTCTAAGACTGTGGGCCCCCAGTTTTGTCATTCCTACACTAGTCTACACTCTGACTCCAGCAATTTGTCAAAGTTACCACCTAAGTGTTTCTACCAGTTTATGGCTCCAGTGCGTTTTGCTCCTGATAAGCAAATCTGGGATGTGATTTTCTGTAACTGCCCGTTTCTTCAGATTTCAAGATTACAGTTTGCCCTGTGACTTAAATTTTCTGTTGTGTCTAAGAAAAGTCATTGATTTTTAGTTTGTTCAACTGTTTTTCTTATTGTAAGACAGTAGTGATGACTTCTAAGGACTTCACATGTTGAAGCTGAAACTAGAAATCTGCAACTAGCTATTTTTGTTCAAAATTATGTTTGTGAGTTTCATCCAAATTGATACCTATAATTCTATTTTATTCATTTTCTCTACTGTGTAGTATTCTATTTTATAAACATACCATGTTTTATCTATACTCCTGCTGATGAACAATGCCACAACAAGCATCATTATAACATCTCCTAATGTGGATGTCTAAGGGTTTCTCTAGGATAGATAATGAAGAGTGAGACTGCTGACTTACAGTATATGAAGATCTTCAATTTTACTAGACATTGCCATAATGTTCTTGGAAGTGGTTGTATTCATTTATATTCCCCTGGAGGTATATTAGAGTTCTTATTGTTTTTCTTTTTTTTCTTTTTTTTTTTTTTTTTTTTGAGACAGAGTCTCGCTCTGTCACCCAGGCTGGAGTGCTGGAGTGCAGTGGCATGATCTCGGGTCACTGCAACCTCCACCTCCTGGGTTCAAGAGATTCTCATGCCTCAGCCTCCTGAGCAGCTGCGATTACAAGTGTGTGCCATCAAACTCGGCTAATTTTTAGTATTTTTAGTAGAGACAGGGTTTCGCCACATTGGCCAGGCTGGTCTCGAACTCCTGACCTCAGGTGATCCGCTGGCCTCGGCCTCCCAAAGTGCTGAGGTTACATAGAGTTCTTATTGTTTGTTCACCAATACTTGGCATTGTCAGGCCTTTAAATATATGCCAGCATTCTAAGTACTAAATGTATATATCATAGTATAGATTTATTTTGCATTTTATTGATTACTAATGAGATTTCTTAAGTCTATAGGCCACTGGTGTTTTTGCCTCTGTGAACTGCCTGTTATGTCTGTTTTTATAAACACTTTTATTTTTATTGTGTTGTTTGTATTTTTCTTATTGATTTGTAGGGAAGGATCTCCTTAAAATGATTCAAAAAGCACAAACCATTGAATAAAATACTGATAATCTGATAACATTAAAATGAAAGACTTTTGCTCAACAAAAGATATCAGGAACAAAGTTAAAAGGTAAGTCATCCACTGGGCGAAGATATTTGCTAAACAACAGAAAGGATTCATATGCAGAATTTTAAAATAATCCCTATAAATAAATATGAAAAAACAAACGATTAAATATTCAGCAAAGGAATGTAACAGGTAACTCACAGAAAGTTCCTGAAAGGCCAGTAAATGTTAAGAATACATGCATAACCTCACTGGAAATCAGAAACATGCAAATTAAAACAATGAGATAACTTTTCAAGCTGATTAGGCTGGCAAAATAATACTCCAAAGTTTTGGCAAGAATGTGAAGAGGATCTCTGAAACCCTGTTACATTAGAAATTGAGATATACATACCCTATATATCACAGTAATTCCACTCCCAGGTATATAACCTAGAATGATGATTCTTAAATTGTTACTCTCAGACCAGCAGGATCAGAATCTCTTGGGAACTTGTTGGAAATGCAAATTCTCAGGCCCCACTCCAGATCTACTGAGTCAAAATTTCTGGGGGTGGAGTCTAGCAATCTGTGTTTTAACAAGCCCCCCAGGCAATTCAGATGCACACTAACATTTGAGACACTGTAATAGAATGACACCTTCCCAACACTTTTGATTGAGATCTACACGAAGAACTGCATTCTTCAATGTGGCCCCACACACATTATGTCACATATACACAAACACATATAAAAAAAAAGCTTTAAGAAACAGTAATTACCCTAACATACTGTAGGGAACACGTTTTGATATTTTCTATTCTATTCCACTTCATTTAAAAAATCCCATTGGTTGTAACCTACTAATTGTAATCTAAGTTTGAAAAACACTGTCCTAGAAAAAGTCTGGCATATGTGCAACAAGAGGTGTATGATAATACTTGTTGCAGAATTAACTGTAATAGCAAAATAACAGAAAGAACAAATCTTCAGGAAAGTGGATAAATATAACAAATGATGGTCTATTTCTACAATGGAATACTATATAGTTCCTTGTATCTTTAGAAATAAATTTCAAAAGCATTATGCATATTGAGTCAAAAAGGTTGTAGAATGATAGAGTATGTCATCTATATAGTTTTAAAACATATAAAACTATATGTTTTTTGTGAATATACGGCTATGTAGTAAAAATATAAAAACGTGCACAGGAATTATAAATAGCAAATTCAGGATAGTGGTTACATCTGGAAAGGATAAAGGAGAATGGTATTGGTGAGGAATATGTGGAAGTCTTCAGGAATATCTATAATGCTTTATTATTTTTTTAATTAAGCAAATATGGAAAATATTAGGAATTGATAATGATTAATAAAGGTTGGCTGGCTACACAGGTATTTGCTATATTATTCTATATAACTTTTGGTATATTAATATTTCATAACAAAAAGTAAATAAAAACAAAGCTACCCTTGAACTAATAGTATAAATACCCCCGAACTATTAGAAATTCAATCAGTCAAACAAACTGTTTTAATATCCCTCATCTAGAATGATTTTTTTTTAATTCAGAGACAGTCAAAAACTAACATAATAATTTTGGTTTTGTTTTTTAAATTAGACACAACAAAGTATATGCTCCAGGGGCTTGTGTTGTCTCTTTGAGTAATATAGTAATGAAGAGTTTTCCATTCCAGATGTAACATATAACATGAATGTGAAATAATGATTTGATCAATAAAATAAGAATTATCTACAACGTTATTTAGTTACGTATTGGACAATTTTTTTTGAGATGAAGTCTCGGTTTGTTGCCCAGGCTGGATTTTGCAGTGGCATGATCTCGGCTCACTGCAACCTCCGCCTCTCGGGTTCAAGTGATTCTCCTGCCTCAGCCTCCACAAGCTGGGATTACAGGCACACACCACCGCACCCAGCTAATTTTTGTATTTTTAGTAGAGATGGGGTTTTACCATGTTGGTCAGGCTGGTCTCGAACTCCTGACCTCGTGATCCGCCTGCCTCAGCCTCCCAAAGTGCTCGGATTACAGGCATGAGCCACCACACCTGGCCTTGTTGGACAATTTCTTAAAGCTTATAGGACCTTTTCACTTTGCTGCTTTGCCAACAGCAATTTAAGTCATATGTCATATGACAGCCAGGTAGAGCATTCTGAAGAGAAGACTCATGTGGTAGCATATACCCAACTCACGACCAGGCAGTCAATTATTGGCTAATTCCAGAGGCACCAAGGCTACCAGCTATGGTGGTCCTATGAACACTATTTGATTATTACACTGTAGGAAATTGGATGTTACTATTCCTTCAATTCGGGGCTTCTAATGGGTATGGACTAGAGTCTTACCAAGATTTCTTTAAAATGCTAAGGGTAGTTCAGGACCTTAGCAAAGTACCAAGAACCTTATAGGAAATATGCTACTTATATAGTATGCAGAGAATGAATAGTCAAGGTCAAGGACAAACACAATCACTGTGCCTATATCATGATTCTTTGGTATAATCAAAGCTAATTTAAAAGTATTACTTTAGGTAGAGGTAAATAAAAGCGAAATCAACCCAGGTTGTTTTACTTGGTTTGGCCTATACCTTGTTTGGTTCCCCTGGATTATATGAAGAAAACATAGGAATTTTTCGGATCTCTTCCTCTGACAAACGATTTCTCTGGATTTCATCTTCTGGGACAAATTCTATTGGCTGCGTCAGCTTCTTAGGCCCAGTCCAACACTGCTCAGGTGAAAAATCAATAACATTTGCCACATGGAGACTGGGGCCTTTACCCTGTGCTGCCTGTTTTCCCTTGTCCTGGAGTAATGATGGGCTCTCAGCTGTGCCACTATCACCCACTGATGTAGCTGAGACCAGTGAGTGGGAAGCAAAGGGTTCACCTCTCATAAGTTGAAACTCTTCAAGACGTTTTTTCATTATCATCTCTTGGTAAAAACTTTCCAGGTTGTTCATGGGATCACCTTTGTTCTTCTTTTGGGGTTCATCTGGATCAAGACAAAGAGATAGGGAAGTTCTACAAAGCCTACCAATACAACCTTTGACAAATTAATAAAAATTAAATCCTGGACCTCAGATAAAGAAACACTGCTGGGGCAGGTCTTTACAACCTGTGACAAATGACAATGGTAAATAGTTATCTTATTATAGTATATTTCAAGCAGAACTATAGGCCAGAACTATGGTGAGGCAAGTGAGGCACCTAGAGTCATGCAAATATATGCACCTCTAATTGATAAGGACATTTAAAAACATATAAGCAATATAGCATTATACTTCACAAAATTAATAATTCCTTAGTATCATCTAATACCAATGTTATGTTCAAATTGTCCTGATTCCATCTAAGATTTTTTTATACTTGTTTATTCAATTCAAAATCTAAACTAGCCTTTGGCTGTTATATCTCTTAAGATACTTTTATTCTAAAACAGTGCCTCGTCTCTCCCATCCCTTTATTTCATTTTCTCACTCATCCATTGATTAAATAAACTACATTTGTTCTATGAACAAATGAATTTGATTAATCATTTTCTGATGGTGTTGTTTAACTTGTTCCTTAATCCCTTCTATTTCTTGGCAGATAATCCATAACTATGCTACCTAATATAGTAGCCACTGGTCACATGTGTCTATTTAAATAAATTTTTAAATATCAGTTCCTCAGCCGAACTTAACAAATTTAAAATGTTCGACAGTCACATGTGGCTAGTGGATACCATATTGGACAGAACAGATAAAAACTATTACATCATTTTAGAAAGTTGCATTGGACAGTGCTGATCCAGAGGTTTGATTAGGTTCAGGTTCAATATTTTTAGGAAAGAATCCTTTATAGACAGATATGTACTTCCTATTGTTATCATGTCATAAGACACATAACGTTTGGTGGTCCTATTTTTAGTGATACTGAAATTGATCAGTGGATTGAGGTGGTAGATGGTATTAGTCTCATCCCTCCATTATTAAATTTTCCCATTCACCTTCCACCTAATGGGTTTTTCACATCCATTGATGACCACTGCCTAGTTTATTAATTTATTAAGAGTTGCAAATCATGGCTTTCCTAATTCTTTCTTTTACGCTTATTATCTGTAATTCTAAAATGAACTTACCATCATCAACTATGTGGTTTCCCTAAAAATGTAGATCATATGGGAATGGCAGGATAAATGCTTGATTCTTTGCCATTATTTACCAATTAGGAGAGTAAGAGTTTACACCTTAGAAATGTCTAATGGAGGCCGGGCGTGGTGGCTCATGCCTGCAATCCCAGCACTTTGGGAGGCCGAGGCAGGCGGATCACAAGGTCAGGACTTTGAGACCAGCCTGGCCAATATGGTGAAACCCCATCTCTACTAAAAATACAAAAATTAGCCGGGCATGGTGGCGGGCACCTGTAGTCCCAGTTACTCGGGAGGCTGAGGCAGGAGAATTGCTTGAACCTGGGAAGCGGAGGTTGCAGTGAGCCGAGATCGCGCCACTGCACTCCAGCCTGGGCGACAGAGTGAGACTCCATCTCAAAACAAAAAAAATGTCCAATGGTGACCAATGGTTATTTTTAGTATAATAATGAAATCGTGTATTTTCATATACTTTATCTGGTCAATTAAACATACTCATTATTCTTTTTAGTGGCCAAATTATCCCACTTAAGACCAGTGGGAGCCCCTTCAAATCGGCTCCTGTATTGCTTCTCGGCTTTCTGGCACAGCCAAATATCCTAAGCTCATCTTGCATACCTCCTAACTCAAACCTGGAATATTTTTGTAGGGACCCTTGGTTCCTTTTAGTAGGAAGTGGTATTTAGAAACCAAAGTGTGTTGCTGGTGTGTGCAGAAGCAACTTCCAAGTTGTTGTTTCCAGGCCTTTTCAGTGGACAAAAGCTAGGACATTTTTTTTTAAATGATCCACTAGAATGGTTTTATTTTATTTATTATTTTTTTAAATTTTACTTTAAGTTCTGGGATACATGTGCTGAATATGCAGTTTCGTTACATAGGTATACATGTGCCATGGTGGTTTGCTGCACCTATCAACCCATTATCTAAGTTTTAAGCCCCGCGTGCATTAGGTATTTGTCCTAATGCTCTCCCTCCCCTTTCCCTCCACCCCCCGAAAGGCCCCAGTGTGTGATGTTCCCCTCCCTGTGTCCATGTGTTCTCATTGTTCAACTCCCACTTATGAGTGAGAACATGCGGTGTTTGGTTTTCTGTTCTTGTGTTAGTTTGTTGAGCAAGAGGGACATTTTTAAAGAGAAAAGTAAACCATGAGTTTATATTGGTATTTCCAACTCAAATTTAAGATAACAAAATTTTTACTTAAACTCCTTTATTTTAGAGTGTATCTCCTCTCATATGCTTAAAATAATATTAGCAAAATTATTCATTAGCTTCTTCCTACAATATACTTACAGAATTTTAAAATGTCAATAACAATACTATCACCAATAAAACTGCTGAATATAGTTTTATATTTCTTTGCAGTTACTTTTGCCCTTAGAATATGGGTCCCATTGGAAATATACAAATGTTTTAAAGTCACTGTAAGTAACTGTTTTGTTTTCCAATTGTGTGTTTATGCTACTAACTTTATTTATCATTAGGCTCATTTGCTTCAGGTTGTTTTTGAATTTTAGGGATTGAATTTTACCTTTTTGATTAAACTTTTAAATGATGCAAAATATTTACATGGATCTAAAGTGAAACTGTTATACAGTACCTTCACAGAAGTCTCACTTCCATCTCTGTCCCCTTTATCCCATTCCCTTCATTCCCCATAAATAATAATTTTTATTAGGTTTTGGCTTATGGTTCCATTGTTTCTTTTTTGAAAATATAAGCAAATAGGCATATATACACATACACATAATTCATTAGTTATACCTCTCTCCTACATAAAAAGTAACTTACTATAAGCACTGTTCTACAATTTACTTTTTTGCACTTAACAATATGTCCTGGAGATAGTTCCATGTTAATGTGTAGAGCTCTTCTCATTCCTTCGTAAAGCTGCACAGTACTCCATTGTGTGGATGTACCATAGTTTATTTAACTATTCCCCTCCTGATACACGTTGGTCTTATATCTAGTCTCATACTGTTATGAATAATGTCCTGATAAACAGCTTTGTGCATACGGGATTTGGTATTTTTCAAGTATATGTTTAAAATAGATTCCCTGAAGTGAAACTGCTGAGACAAAGGGCAAATGTGTATGTAATTTTTCTATGTATTGTTAAATTTCACGCTGTAGGAGTTATACTATTCTATATTTCCACCAGCAAGGCATAGGAGTAGTTATGTAAGTATTTCCTAAGACACAAAAAGCACTAACCATTAAGGAAAAGATTGATAAATTCAACTACATTAAAATTAAGAACTTCTGTTCATCGAAATGTCATAAAGAGATGGACCAAAAAAAAAAAAAAAAAACCCACAGCATAGGAAAAGATATTTGCTACACAAAGAATTATCAGAGAACTTAAAACTAAAATACATGAATAACTCCTACAAATCAATAAGATGAACAACCATTAGGAAAATGGGCAAAATACTGAAGAGATACCTTACAAAAGAGGAAATACACATAGCTAATAAATATATGTGGGCCAGGCGTGGTGGCTCATGCCTGTAATCCCAGCACTTGGGAGGCTGAGGCAGGAGGAAAGTTCCTTGAGCCCAGGAGTTCAAGACCAGCCTGGGCAACATGGTGATACTCTGTCTCTAAATTAAAAAAAAAAATAAAATAAATATATACAAAAGTGCTCAGCCACATTAGAATTCAGGGAAATGCAAATTAGGAAGGGTATAAGATACTAATAGAAAACCAACATATTGGCAAAAATTAAAAAGAATGCCAACATTACATGTCAGTGAAGTTGTAGAGCAACTGGTACCCTCACATATTGCTAGTGGGAATGTGTATACACAGTGCAAATCAACATGACATCATCTACTAATGTTGAAGATATGCTCAACATACAACCCATCAATTCTACTCCCACATATATACCTTAGAAAAATGTAGGCATATATGCACCAGGACACGATAATAAGAATTTTCAGATCATTGCTATTTATAATTGCCCAGAGTTAGCAAAAATACAAATGTTCATCTAAGAAGAATTAATTATAAAATTCTGGTACGTTTATATGATGAAATACTATCATCCAAAGAAAGTGAACAAATTTCAGCTACATATGTCCAAGTGGATGAATAGATTAATAAATACACTAAAAAATAATTAAGGATGCATCAATAAATAAGGATTCCTCCCTTTGTAGAGCTAAGTGAATTACATGGCATGTTAGAAGGTAGGAGTGCTATAAAAAAGAAAAAAAATACAAGATAAGATTGGAAGAGCTATGGGGTGGTTGTAATTTTTAATGTTGGTCTGGATAGGTCCCATTGAGAAGGTGCTATTTGAGTGAAGACCTGAAAAAAGCAAGGGCATCTATCATACTGATATTAGAGTGAGGTCTCAAGGTAGGAGTATGTCTCAAAAAACTAAAAAAGACTGAAATCATATAAAGTATGTTCTGTAACCACAATGGACATACATTAGTGATCCACTACTGTAAGAAACGAGAAAACACAAATATCTGGAAATTGAACAACAAACTTCTAAATAATCCATGGGTCAAAGAACTCATAAAGGAAATTTAAAAATATTTTGACCTCAATGAAAATGAAAACACAACATATCAAAATTTATGGATGCAGCTAAAACAATGCTGCATCCATATGATAGACAGTTAAAGCTTTAAATGCCTGTATTGGAAAAGAAGAATGGTTTCAAATTTAAAACCTGAGCTTCCAAGTTAGGAAACTAGAAAAAGAGTCAACTAAACAGAAAGCAAGTAGAAGGAAGAAAACAATAAAGATTAAGAAATAAATCAACGCAATAGAAAATGGAAAAATAGAGAAAAATCAACAAAACCAAAAGCTGGTTCTTTGAAAAGTTTAACAAATGACAAACCTTTACCTAGACTGAACAAGAAAGTAAGAGAGAAGACAAAAATGACTAAAATCAATAATTAAAGAGGAAGCATCACTACTAACTTTTGGAAATGAAAAACAATTATTTAGGAATATTATAAATAACTTTAGGCCAACAAATTAGGAAACCTAGATAAATGGACAAATTCATAGAAAGATACAAATTACCAAAGCAGTCTCAAAGAAAAAACGAATAACAAGAGGGTGCATTAGTACTCAATAAACAACCCACAAAGAAAAACCCAGGTCCAAATGGCTTCATTGGTAAATTCTATCAAATACTTAAAGAAATAATACCAATCCTGTAGAAACACTTCGGAAAAGGGAAGAGAAGGAAATACTTTCCAATTCATTCTATGATATCAGTATTACACTGATAACAAAACTAAACAAAGATATTTACATGGATCTAAAGTGAATTCTATGATATCAGTATTACACTGATAACAAAACTAAACAAAGATATTACAAGAAAACCACAGACCAATATTCCTCATGAATATAGATGCAAAAATACCTAATAAAATATTAGCAAGCCTCATCCAGCAACATACAAAAGAATCACACACACATAAGTGGGATTTATCCCAGAAATGAAAGATTGGTGTAACATCTAAAAATCAATAGATTAAATCTTAAATCACATGATCATCACAGTAGGTGCAGAAAAAGCATTAAACAAAATCCAATACCCATTTATAATTTTTTAAAAGCTCAATTAACTGACACTAGAAGGGAGCATCTTCAACCTGCTTATGGTAGGCTGAATAATGGCCCCCCAAAGATGTCCACATCCTAATCCCTGGAATCTGTGAAAATGTTAAATTATACTGCAGAGGGGAATTTGCAAATGTGATCATGTTAAGGTTGAGATAGGAAGATGATTCTGGATTATGCAGGTGGGACCAATGCAATCATAAGGGTCCTTAATCAGAAGGAAGCAAGAAGGTCAGAGACAGAACGGGAGATGTGATGATGTATGCAGAGGATAATGTGAGGAAGGGGTCAAGAGCCAAGGCATGCAGGTAACCTCTAGAATCTGGACAAGGCTCAACCAGAGCCTCTAAAAGAAATGCAGTCCTGTTGACATCTTAAGATTTCTGACCTCTAGAACTATAAGGGCAGAAATTTATATTGTTTAAGCCACTAAATATATGGTAATTAGTTACATACTAATTACCTTTCTTTTCATAGGAAAGTAATATACTGCCAAAGAGCATGTGCAGAAAACCCAGAGCTAAGATCATACTTAATGGTTAAAAACTGAATACTTTTCCCCTAAGACTGGGAACAAGGTAAGGATGTTAGCTCTCATCACTTCCATTCAACATTGTACTGAAGGTTCCAGACAGTATAAGGAGGCAAAAAAAAAAAAAAAAATCCTCCAAACTGGAAAGAAAGAAGTGTCTTTATTCACAGGAAATAGGATTGTCTATGTAGAAAACTCTAAGGTATCCATAATAAAACTTTTGGAATAAAAGAGTTTAGTCACAGGATACAAATTAATATAGAAAAATCAACTTTAGGCCAGGCACAGTGGCTCATGCCTGTAATCCCACCACTATGGGAGGCTGAAGAGGGAGGATCACCTGAGGTCAGGAGTTTGAGAACAGCCTGGCCAATATGGTGAAACTCTGTCTCTACTAAAAATACAAAAATTAGCCAGGCGTGGTGGCACATGCCTGTAATCCCAGCTACTCAGGAGGTTGAGGCAGGAGAATCGCTTGAACCTAGGTGGCGGAGGTTGCAGTGAGCCGAGATAGTGCCACTGCACTCCAGCCTGGGTGACAAAGCAAGACTCCATCTAAAAAAAAAAAAAGAAAAAAGAAATATCAACTCAATTTCTATATAATTGCATGCAACAATTGGAAAATCAAATGTGAAAACAATTCTATTCACAAGAACATGAAAATCATTAAAATGCTTAGAAATAAATTCAAAAGGCTGGGTGTGGTGGCTCATACCTGTAATCCCAGTGCTTTGAGAGGATGATGTGGGAGGGTCACTTGAGGCCAGGAGTTTGAGACCAGCCTGGGCAACACAGTGAGACCCCATCTCTAAACAAAATTTTAAAAACAATTAGCCAAGCATGGTGGCATGCACCTGTAGTCCTAGCTATTCGGGAGGCTGAGGCAAAAGGATCCCTTGAGCTCAGGAGTTGGAGGCTGCAGCGAGCTATGATTGTGTCACTGAACTTCAGCCTGGAATATAGAACAAGACCCTGTCTCTAAAAAATAATAAATAAATTCAATAAAGAAAGCATAAGATTAAGTTTGATAAAATAAATGTAATTTAAAAACTACAAAACAATGCTGAAATAAATTGTAGAAGATCTAAACAAAGGAAGAGACATTCTATTTTCTTGTATTAAAAGATTAATGATTAAAGATCAGTTTTCTCCAAATTGAATTATAGATTCAACTCAATCCTTATTAAATTCCAGCAGGCTTATTTTTCTTAAAATATTGGCAAGCTGTTTCTAAAATTTACATGGAAATACAAAGCACCTAGAATAGAAAAGAGTGATTTTAAAAAAGAGAAACAAAGTTGGAGGAGTCATACTACCCAATTTCAAAACTTACTATAAAGGTACAGTAAAAAGATTTAGAGTATAAGGATAGGCATATAGATCAATGGAACCAAATTGAGTGTCCAGAAATAAAGCCTTACATTTATGGTCAATTGATTTTTCCACAAAGGTGCCAAGACAATGGGAAAAATAACAGCCTTTAAATAGTGCTGGAACAACTGGACATCCATATACAAAAATATGAACTTGGATCCTTTACTTCACACATAAAAATCAACTCAAATGTATAATATATCTAGATGTAAAATCTAAGACTATAAGTATTCCAGAAAAAAAAATAGAGTATCTTTCTGACCTTGAGTTCAGCAATGATTTCTTAGATATGACACCAAAAGCACAAGCCATAAAATAATGAATTGAACTTCATTAAAATTAAAAACTTCTGTGCTTCAAAAGACACCATTAAGAAAATAAAGACAAGCTACAGACTAGAAGAAAACATTTGCAAATCATATATATACCTTATAAAGGACTTGTATTCAGAATAAAGAATTCTTATACTCAGAAACAACCCAATCAAAAAATGGGCAAAAGACTTGAATAGACATTTCACCAAAAAAGACATATTGATGGCTAATGAGCAGATGAAAAAGTATTCAAGATCATTTGTTATTACAGAAATTCAAAATAAAACCACAATGAGCTATCAGTACACACACTGAAATGGCTGTAATAAAAGACATGTAATAACAAGTATTGGCAAGGATGCAGAGAAATAAGAACTCATACATTGCTGATGAGACAGTAAAATGATACAACCACATTAGGAAATAGTCAATTCCTCAAACTGGTTATACACGGAATTACTGTAGGACACAGAAATTCTACTCATTCAAGAGAAATGAAAACATGTTCATACAAATGTTCACGGCAACATTATTGATAATAGCTAAAAGTGGAAACAACATAAATGTCATCAAGTGGTGAAAAGATTAAACAATGTGGTATATCTATTGACATGGTTTGGCTCTGTGTCCCCACCCAAATCTCATCTGGAATTGTAATCCCCATAATCCCCACCTGTCAAGGGAGGGACTTAGTGGGACGTGACTGGATCATGGGGGCGGTTTCCCCTATGCTGTTCTTGTGATAGTGAGTTCATTCCCACAAGATCTGATGGTTTTATACATGTTTGACAGTTCCTCCTTCACACACACACTCTCTCCTGCCACCTTGTGAAGAAGGTGTCTGCTTCCCCTTCTGCTATGATTTTAAGTTTCCTGAGGCCTCCTCAGCCACGCAGAACTGTGAGTCAATTAAACCTCTTTCCTTTAAAAATTATCCAGTCTCCAGTATTTCTTTATGGCAGTCTGAGAACAGACTAATAAAGCTGTAAAATAAAAAAACTAGCTATATAAAGGAACAAATTGCTGATACATGCCACAACATGGAGAACCTCAAAAACATTATGGTTCCTGAAAGAAGCCAGATTCAAAAGACCACGTATTGTAAGATTCCATTCATTATGAAGTATCTAGAAAAGACAAATTTACGGAAACAAAGGCTTGGGGTGTATGTGGGAGTCATTTACTGCCAATGAGCCCTAGGGAATTTTGCCCCGGGTGATGGAAATGTCCTAAAACTGGACTCTGGATTTGATAGCACAATTCTATAAATTTACTAAAAATCACTGAATTGAACACTTACAATAGGTGGATTTTATCATGTATAAATTATATACCTCAATAAAGCAGTTTAAAAATAAACAAATTATTCAGAATCACAAAAGGTGAGAAGAAATAGAAAACAGAAAATGTACTGAAAGTCATTAAAGGATAATTAAATTAATGGAAAGGTACTATGTTCACATTTGAAGATTTGAAGACTCATAGATATGTCAATTGACCTCAATTGACTTAAATGCTCGATGGAATCCCAATCAAAATCATATAAAGGTATGTGTGCATGTGTAACTTCATAGATTTTCAAATTTACATGGAAAGGCAAAGTGTCAAAAGTAGACAAAACACTTTTGAAGAAAAACAAGTTGGAAAGAATTATTCTCCAGATACTAAAACATCATAAAGCTAGACTGTATGATATTGATTCTAAAATAGCCAAAAAGACCAAAGGAACAAAAGAGAGAATCAAAAAAAAATTCATTCATATATGAACACCTGATATATGACAGAATATCCATCCATATATGAACACCTGATATTGCAACACAATAACAGTCTAGACATTTTCAATATTTGGTGTTAGAAGGCTATCTACATGAGGGAAAAAAGGAACTGGAACCCTACTTTATACCACATACATAAATCAATTCCAGGTGGATTAAAGACTTAAATGTGAAAGGCAAAAAACATAAAGCTTTTAGAATAAAGAACAGTATCAGGCCCAGGCGCGGTGGCTCATGCCTGTAATCCCAGCACTTTGGGAGGCCAAGGAGGGCAGATCACCAGAAGTCAGGAGTTCGAGACCAGCCTGGCCAACGTGGTAAAACCCCACCTCTACTAAAAATACAAAAATTAGCTGGCCGTGGTGGCGCATATCTGTAATCTCAGCTACTTGGGAGGCTGAGGCATGAGAACTGCTTGAACCCAGGAGGCGGAGGTTGCAGTGAACCAGGCCACTGCACTGCGGCCTGGGTGACAGGGGAAGACTCTTTGTCTCAGAAAAAAAAAAGGATTTATTAATCAAAGCACAAAACCACTAAGTATAAAGAAAAAATTAATAAATTTTATTACACAGAGATCAACAACTGTTGTTTACCAAAAGATACCATAGAGGCAGTGAAATGATAAACTACAGAATTGGAATATACATTTTCAACATATATTACCAACACAGAACAAGTATCCATAATAATAAAAAGACTGGTACAAATTTATAAGAAAATGCACCTATGATTAGAGAAAAATTGGATACAGAGTATTCAGGATGTATAACCTCAACACTTTCCTACCTCCTTCCTTCCTGTAGAGAGGTGGCAATAACTGAGATGTGCTATATCTTAGTGCTTTGGTGTTCACCCATTGGTTATTTTGTCTTTAAAGTTATTTATCTGCTGACTTCAAGATTCACAAGCTATTGTTTTGATAGATGCCTAAAGTGACCTCTGAACCAAGACTGCATCTGGACAAAGATACAAACAGATGGAAAGACATTCAGATAGTAAATAGGCATTTTCACATTTGCTAAGTGGGCAAAAGAACTGAATAGCCATTTCACAAAGCAGGCTGTCCAAATGGCCAGTCAATGTGTAAGAAGGTATCCAACATCACTAGTTATCAAGAATGAAATTAAAACCACAATGAAACAAACAAACAATATAGGCTCAGACTCTTAAAATGACATCCTGAAAGGTACACACACACACACACACACACACACACACACACACGAACACGAAGGCAGGGGAACTGTTCGGGGAACTGTTCTAAAGCAAACTAAGTGTAATGTGTGATCTCCAATTGTATTCTGGATTTATAATTGAGAAACCTGATTGCAACATTAGAGAAGCAATGTTAAATTTCTTAAGAGTGATCATTATACTGTGATTGCACAGGAGAATGTCTTTGTTCTTAGGAGATACACAATTAAGTATTTAGGAGTAAATCCTTCTTATTTCTGAAACTTACTCCAAATAGTTTATCAGTAAACAAACGACATACACATACACTCATATGGAGGAAGAGAGGTAAAGCAAATGTGGCAAGTTGTCAACAGTTGGTGAACGCAGGTGAAGGGTGTGGGTGTATTCTTTCAACTTTTCTCCACATTTGATATTTTCCAAAATAAAAGGTTGAGGAAAATAACACTTGACTAAAGGCTTTTAAAAAAGTAACATAAATTGGCCAGGTGTGGTGGCTCATGCCTACAATCCCAACACTTTGGGAGGCTGAGGTGAGTGGATCACTGGAGGTCAGGAGTTCCAGACTAGCTTGGTCAACATGGCGTGTGCCACTGTCCCTGGTGAATA
Organism: Pan paniscus; assembly: GCF_029289425.2. Classification (NCBI taxonomy): domain Eukaryota; kingdom Metazoa; phylum Chordata; class Mammalia; order Primates; family Hominidae; genus Pan; species Pan paniscus. The sequence goes on from NC_073272.2 coordinate 106,582,865, forward strand.
TTTTGTATTTTTAGTCTGTACTAAAAATATAAAAATTAGCCAGGGGTGATGGCAAACGTCTGTAATCCCAGCTACTCGGAAGGCTGAGGCACGGGAATTGCTCGAACCTGGGAAGTGGAGGTTGCAGTGAGCTGAAATCATGCCCCTGCACTTTAGCCTGGGCGACACAGCGGACTCTGTCTCAAAAAAAAAAAAGAAAAAAAAAGTAACATAAATAAATGTTAACTAATAATAAAGGGGAAAAAGCACAACAAAATACAAGTAAATACTCATCAGATTAGAGTCTGACGATACCCGTTGTGGACAAGGATGTAGAGCAACCTAAACATTTCCACATGGCTGGTGGAATTTTAACTTGGGGGAATCCCTTCAGAAATTAGTTAACAGCTATTAAAGTTGAAGACCATGTGAATACTTCACCACCCAATTCCACTCCTAGATATATACCCTGAGAAACTCCTGCACACGTGTCCCAGAAAACATGTACAAGAAAGATCACAGTGGCAGAAGTGATATATACAGCCCCCCAAATGGAAACAACCCAAATGTGCAACTACAGTAGAATGGATAAACTATGGTATGTTCATATAAAGGAATACTATACTATACTTCAATGAAAATGAACTATGGCTACACATAGCAATATGTACGAATATCTCAAATATAATTGCCAGAAAACACCACAATATTGAGTAGAAAAGGAAGACCCAATAGAATACATACAGTACAATTCACTGACACAATGCTTAAGCACAGGCAAAACCAAACCAGACTGTCTAGTGCTGCATGTATGGGTGGTAAAGATATAAAGAAAAATAAGGAAATTATCACAAGTTAGGGCAGTAGTTATATCTAGTGGGAAGAGGGTTGTGATTTGTGAGGGACATATGGGGATTTTTGGAGTATCGGCATGTTCTGTTTCTTGATCTGATTAAAAATGTTTTAAGTGCTGTTTGTCATGATCTATCTCACTATAAAGAGATCGTTTGCAAAAAAAGTGAATGAGAGGTGAACAAGCGGCAACAAGTAAATGTACCGGGTTAAATAGAATCCTCCCAAAATTCATGTCTACCCAGAACCTAAGAATATGACCTTATTTGGAAATAGGGTCTTTGCAGATATAATTAGCTAAGGTGAAGTCACAGGGTAGGCTCTGAGTCCAATGACTGATGTCCTTATGAGAAGGACATGTGAAGATACAGAGACAGATACAGTCAACAACCAGAATGCCATGTGATGGCAGAGGCAGAGATTAGAGAGATAATCTAAGAACTGCCAGCAAACACCAGAAGCTAAGAAAGAGGCATGGAACAAATTCTCCCTCAGAGCCACTAGAAGGACCCAACCTTGCCAACATCTTGATTTTGTAGCCTCCACAACTGTGAGGGAATAACTTTCTGTTGTTTTAAGCCATTCACTTTTAGCAGCATCCTACTTCCCAGTACCAAAGTCTGTATTAGATTCCTAGGTCTGCCATAACAAAGTACCACTGGTACTGGGAAGTAAGATGCTGCTTTAACAAATACCTAAAAATGTGGAATTGGATTTAGAATTGGGTAATGAGTAGAGGCTGGAAGAATTTTGAGCTGCTTGATGGTAAAAGCCTATATTACATTGAGGAGATTGTTGGTAGAAATACGGATGTTAAAGGCAATTCTGGTAAGGGCTCAGAAAGAAGTAAAGAGACAGTAGAGAAAGCTTCTATTACCTTAGAGAATATATGTGTTCATGATTACATACACGTAATCATGAACAAAATGTTGCTAGAGGTATAAATGTTAAAGGTACTTCTGGTAAGGCCTTAGAAGGAAATGATGAACATGTTATTAGACACTGGAGGAAAGGCAATCTTTGTTATAAAGTGGCAGAAACTTGGCTGAATTGAGTTCTACTGTTGGGCAAAAAGTTTAACTTAAAAGTGACAAACTGATATTTCACAAAGGAGATGAATGGGCAAAGTGTGGAAGATGCAGGCTAGTTTCTCCCTGATGCTTATAATAAAATAAAAGGGGACAGAGGAAAATTGAAGAAGGAACTGTTAAGAAAAAAGGGGACAACACTTGATGATTGGGAAAATTCTCAGCCTATACAGATAGCGTGCTCTGGAAACAGGGCCAACAGTATAGACAGACAAACTTTCATTGAAAAGATTAAGTGTTAGGGTGTTAGGATCCAATCAACCACCTCAGCAGAAGCCAGGAATACAGATGGGGTTATCTAGGAAGAATCTGTAGAGAAACCTCATGTCTAATGGTGTAAATCTCTTGACATATATGAGACTGACAATGTTTTTGAGAATCTTATACCAGCAAAAACCACCAGTGCCAGCCTGGTGTGAAAGAGACAGAGACAGGACAAAGGAAGGATGATTACAAGAGCAAAGCCACAGACATAGAGGCCAGAGAGGATGGGGCTATAGCTGCCCTGATAGACTGAGTATATGGGCCCAGTGGACAAAGCACTGAGCCCAGAATATTACTCATAGGCCTTGAAAACTAATGGAATTTGCCATGCTAGGCTACAAACTTGCTTTAGACCAGTAACCCCTTTATTCCCTCATTTTTGCCCTTTCAGAATGGGAATGTCTACCTTATGCCTGTCCCACTATTTTATTTTGGAAGCAGATAACTTGTTTTCTAGCTCCACCAGTCTCTGGATGGAGAGAAATTTTGCCCCAGGATGGACCATATCCAGAACCTCACCCATACCTGATATAGATGATTTAGATAATGAGACTTAGAACTTTTTGAGTTGGTATTTAGATGATATTTGGGACTCAGACTTGGTGCTGGAATGGGTTAAGACTTTTGGGGATGTTATGTATTTTGCAAGTGGATAGATGTGAATTTTTGGCACCAGAGGGCAGACTGTACTAGGTTGAACAGTATACCTCTAAAATTCATGTTCACCTGGAGCCACAGACTGTGAAATATTTGGAAATAGGGTCTTTGCAGATGTAGTTAAATTAAGATGAAGTAATACTAGATTAGGGTGGGGCCTAAATCCAATGACTGATATCCTTTTAAGAGAGCAATGTGAAAACACAGATACATGAGAATGCTATGTGATGACAGAGGCAGAGATAGGAATTATGCATCTATGAACCAGGGAACACCAAGAATTGCTGGCAACTACCAGAGCTAGAAGAAGTAACGAAGGATATTCTCCTAGAGCCTGCAGAGAGAGCATGGCCCTGCTGACACCTTTGATTTTAGACTTCTAGCCTCCAGAACTGTGGAGAGGATAAATTTCTGTTGTTCTAAGCCACCAGATTTATAATAATTTGTTACAGCAGCCCTAGGAAACTAATACAGTAATTATAGAAAACTCTCCTAAGAATTGTGCTGTAGAAAGGGCAAACTATTGATACATACGACAATATGAATGAATCCCAAAAACATTATGTTGAATTAAAGAAACCTTACACAAAGAACATATACTGTACAATTCCAGTTATATGAAGTTCTAGAACAAGCAAAACTAATCTATGGTGGAAAAAAATCACAACACTAGTTGCCTCTGAGAGGGTAGGATGGGAATTACTGGAAAGAAGTATGCTGAGACTTTCTGTGGTGATAGTAATCTTCTGTGTTGATAGGGGTTAGGTTACACAGATGCAGTGTGTCCTGGAGATGGTCCGATGATTGTCTTTATTCCCAATTCCATGTTCAGTGATAACATATTGGTAGCTTGAAACTGGCTATGGTGGTAATATGTACACCTTGGAAACTGGCAAATGATACAAATCAGGGCCTATTTTCCCCGCTCTCCTCCCCTACCCCCCCCCCGCCAGAGACCTGGTTGTTAAACCTTTACCAGTATATCACTACAGATTTATACACCGGTCAAAAGTCAGCAAATGAACACTTGAAAGATCTTTACATTTAACTGCTTGCAAATTTTGCAACAAAAGAAAAATCATTAATAAATATTTAACTATAATTAACAGTATACATGCTGAAGTATTTCGGGGGAAGGAATTTACATCAGCGGTTTTCTAACATACATTAATAAAGACGGATTGATAGATGGGTATGGGTATAGATAGATTTGTGATAAGGCAAAATATTAATGGTAGATTCCAGATGGTAATATAATGGTTCTTTGTGATAAAATTCTTTCATCTTTTCTGTGTGTTTGAAAATTTTCACTGAAAACAAAGAATAGAAAAAATCTTTTCCCATTAGGATATCAAAAATATTAACATATTATATTATCTATTTAATATTATCTTTTTTAGGGCTTAAATTTTTACATTTCACTTTTTAAACGAACTGCTACTTATTAGGGTATACAGTAAAAGAAGAAGATCTTGTCAAAGGCCTTTTCTGCATCTATTGAGATAATCATATGGTTTTTGTCACTGGTTCTGTTTATATGCTGGATTACGTTTATTGATTTGCATATGTTGAACTAGCCTTGCATCCCAGGGATGAAGCCCACTTGATCATGGTAGATAAGCTTTTTGATGTGCTGCTGGATTCGGTTTGCCAGTACTTTATTGAGGATTTCTGCACTGAATGAAAACTCTCAATAAATTAGGTATTGATGGGACGTACCTCAAAATAATAAGAGCTATCTATGACAGACCCACAGCCAATATCATACTGAATGGGCGAAAACTGGAAGCATTCCCTTTGAAAACCGGCACAAGACAGAGATGCCCTCTCTCACCACTCCTATTCAACATAGTGTTGGAAGTTCTGGCCAGGGCAATCAGGCAGGAGAAAGAAATAAAGGGTATTCAATTAGGAAAAGAGGAAGTCAAATTGTCCCTGTTTGCAGATGACATGATTGTATATCTAGAAAACCCCACCGTCTCAGCCCAAAATCTCCTTAAGCTGATAGGCAATTTCAGCAAAGTCTCAGGATACAAAATCAATGTGCAAAAATCACAAGCATTCTTATACACCAATAACAGACAAACAGAGAGTCAAATCATGAGTGAACTCCCATTCACAATTGCTTCAAAGAGAATAAAATACCTAGGAATCCAACTTACAAGGGATGTCAAGGACCTCTTCAAGGAGAACTACAAACCACTGTTCAATGAAATAAAAGAGGATACAAACAAATGGAAGAACATTCCATGCCCATGGGTAGGAAGAATCAATATCGTGAAAATGGCCATACTGCCCAAGGTAATTTACAGATTCAATGCCATCCCCATCAAGCTACCAATGACTTTCTTCACAGAATTGGAAAAAACTACTTTAAAGTTCATATGGAACCAAAAAAGAGCCCGCATTGCCAAGTCAATCCTAAGCCAAAAGAAAAAGCTGGAGGCATCACACTACCTGACTTCAAACTATACTACAAGGCTACAGTAACCAAAACAGCATGGTACTGGTACCAAAACAGAGATATAGACCAATGGAACACAACAGAGCCCTCAGAAATAATGCCACATATCTACAACTATCTGATCTTTGACAAACCTGACAAAAACAAGGAATGGGGAAACGATTCCCTATTTAATAAACAGTGCTGGGAAAACTGGCTAGCCATATGTAGAAAGCTGAATCTGGATCCCTTCCTTACACCTTATACAAAAATTAATTCAAGATGGATTAAAGACTTACATGTTAGACCTAAAACCATAAAAACCCTAGAAGAAAAGCTAGGCAATACCATTCAGGACATAGGCACGGGCAAGGACTTCATGTCTAAAACACCAAAAGCAATGGCAACAAAAGCCAAAATTGACAAATGGGATCTAATTCAACTAAAGAGCTTCTGTACAGCGAAAGAAACTACCATCAGAGTGAACAGGCAACCTACAGAATGGGAGAAAATTTTTGCAATCTACTTATCTGACAAAGGGCTAATATCCAGAATCTACAAACAACTCAAACAAATTTACAAGAAAAAAACAAACAACCCCATCAAAAAGTGGGCGAAGGATATGAACAGACACTTCTCAAAAGAAGACATTTATGCAGCCAAAAAACACATGAAAAAATGCTCATCATTACTGGCCATCAGAGAAATGCAAATCAAAACCACAATGAGATACCATCTCACACCAGTTAGAATGGCAATCATTAAAAAGTCAGGAAACAACAGGTGCTGGAGAGGATGTGGAGAAATAGGAACACTTTTACACTGCTGGTGGGACTGTAAACTAGTTCAACCATTGTGGAAGTCAGTGTGGCGATTCCTCAGGGATCCAGAACTAGAAATACCATTTGACCCAGCAATCCCATTACTGGGTATATACCCAAAGGATTATAAAACATGCTGCTATAAAGACACATGCACATGTATGTTTATTGCGGCACTATTCACAATAGCAAAGACTTGGAACCAATGCAAATGTCCAACAATGATAGACTAGATTAAGAAAATGTGGCACATATACACCATGAAATACTATGTAGCCATAAAAAATGATGAGTTCATGTCCTTTGTAGGGACATGGATGAAGCTGGAAACCATCATTCTCAGCAAACTATTGCAAGGACAAAAAACCAAACACTGCATGTTCTCACTCATAGGTGGGAATTGAACAATGAGAATACATGGACACAGGAAGGGGAACATCATACACCGGGGCCTGTTGTGGGGTGGGGGGAGGGGGGAGGGATAGCATTAGGAGATATACCTAATGTTAAATGACGAGTTAATGGGTGCAGTACACCAACATGGCACATGTATACATATGTAACAAACCTGCACGTTGTACACATGTACCCTAAAACTTAAAGTATAATAAAAAAAAGAGGAAAATCTAAATGTATTATTTGTTCAAGTAGCTAATCAATTGAAAGACATTTTTCATTTTTATCATTTTCTTTAGATAGTTCATGGTAAGCGTATGTAGACCATGGAGTCTGACAAGTATACAAGTCATGTTAAAACCCTAAAAAGAAAGAAGCAATACTGGGGATGACTGAAGTTATTTGGAAGATAAAAGGGATAGGATCCAGCACAAAATTATACACATTAGCCTTAAGCAGAAAGGACTTCCCTAGCACTGAGTCAAGAGAGAAGAAAACAAGGGTGAGGATACAGAAGTTAGCAGAGCATGAAGCAGGAAATGGATGAAAGTTCTTGCTGATGGCAGTTTCCTTTGAAATAGGATGGAAGACTGTTAAAAATGACAAAATAGTAGGAAAGGAAAGAGTAATGAGGATTTAAAATAGTATTTATAAGGAATGAAATAGTGAGCTGACTAGGGACTAGGAGATAGATTGCTGAACAAGGGAGAGGCTCTAACCAATAACAGAGACGAGAAAGTTGTAGAGGCAATAATCAGCAAAGTTATGATTTCTTTCTAGCAATGCCCAGAAGCCATGATGTAGAAATAGAGAAGGCAATTAGTTTGGTTGATTTGAGTTTGAGGTTTTGCTGGGTGGATGTGATACACAGACAAGGAAGCAAAGAGAATGATTCATTGTCAAGATGGGTGGTTAAATAATGGATGATAGAGTCTAAGTGAGATTTGAAAGGAAGAAGAAATAGAAAGGGACTGACAGATTGGGAGAAAATTAAAAGGTCAAGGAACTGGAGATATAAACAGGGTTGAAGAGATGGTATGTGAATTTAAGAGAGTTATGCGAGCCAGAAGGATAAGAGAAAGGTTGTAGTCAGAGAGTACCATACTATAGTTGAAGATTTCAGAGGAAATATATTTCTAGAGATAATATATGTTTCTTTCTCACTGATTCAAGGTTAGAAAATGGGATATGTATAACTCCAGAAAAGTTTGTCTCGAGATATAGTAAAATCACACTTAATAAACCAATAAATCTTTTCCAATCACATAAACAAGTGCTGTGGACAAAAGTACAGACTTTTGTGTAAGGACAAACATGGATTTAAGTCCCAGCATGGCCACTTAATAATTGTGATCTTAAGAAAATCACTTATGCCCCCTGAAGCTCAATTTCATTTTCTGTAAATTGGGTATAATACTGTACTATCTCATAGGGTGCTGTAAGGTTTAAATGTGATAATTTACAAAAATACTTAGCAAGGACTGGCACAAATAAGTCCTCAAAATTAGTAGCTATTAGGACTTGTTTGTGGGTAAGATGACGTTAGCACACTTCACTCCGTGACTCCCATTGAATAAAGTTATAAAACCTGGAGAGAATGTATGGTACATTTAAATGCTATGAAGAGTGAATGGCAGCAGGAGGAAGGGGTAAGAAACCAAGAATTTGAACTAACAAAGAACTCATGTGCAGAAGAGACATGGCATAATCAAATTGCTGAAAATAAAGAGGAAAAAAACATTTAAAAAAGCCTCTTACATTTATGGTAAATTAATTTTTCACAAAGATATTAAGACAATTCAATGAAAAAGAATAGTCTTTTCAACTAAAGGCACCAGGACAATTGGCTATCCATATGCTAAGAGATGAATGTAACTTAAACAGTGAGGTTTGTAGCATTTCGACTTTCCATCATCCCATCTCCCCTTCTCTAGCTTTGCAGTAGCCTTGAAAATCAACAACCTTGCAACAACAGAAGCTGCAAAAACCAGCAGCCTATCTGAAACTGGAGTGGCAGACCAGTTCTGGAGCACCATAAAAGCCCCATCCTTGGAGAATTTTCACTATTTTACCTGGATGGAACTATTTGACCTGCCTGGCACTTCAATGAAAAGCCCCATTCTGAGATGTAATTGGTATGACAATTACAGTAGAAAGTATGGGAGGTAGAGAACAGCTAAACAAAGTTTTTTAATATAATTGAAATTAAGTTGGTTTTAATACAAATTAATTTATTTAAGCCAAGAGGTCAATTGTAATCCCCAGAGCAACCACTAACACACACACACATACACAAAAACAGTAAAAGAGGCAAGAAGTTAATTAAAATGGCACATTGGAAAAATCTATTTAACATAAAAGAAGGAATAAATGGAGGAACAGAGGAACAAAAAAGATAGAAGAGAAACAGAAAACAAAAAGCAAAATAGCAGATGTAAATCCTTAACAGACTCTAATTAAATACATTAAAATAAATGAACTAAACTCTCCACTCAAAAGGCAGAGATTGAAATAATTGATTAAAAAGAGAAAATATAATCCAAACTATTTGCTGTCATGAGACACACTTTAGGTTCAAAAACACAAATAGATTAAAAGCAAAAAGATGGAAAAAGATGTCGCATACAAATAAGAACCAAAGTGGAGCTGAGTTTTAGAAATTTGAGTCTTCTTTCTGTTTAACTTGATCAGTCTAGCTAAGGGATTATAAATTAGTTGATCTTTTCAAAGAACTAACTTTTGGTTTTGTTGACTTCCTCTATTATTTCCTCTATGTCATTTATTTTTGCTCCATTTTTTATTATTTCTTTTCATCAGCTTGATTTGGATTTAGTTTGCTCTTCTTTTAATAAGTTCTTAAGGTGGAGGTTTCAGTTATTAATTTGAAATCTTTTTTCTTTATTAATATGGGCATATACAACTATGGGCATTACAGCTAAATATCCCCCTAAACACTGATTTTATTTTACTCCATAAGTTTTTGGCATGTTGTGTTTTAATTTACCTCAAAATATGTTCTAATATTCCTTTTGATTTCCTTTTAATTCATTGACTGTTTGGTAGAGTGTTAATTTCCACATATTTGTAATTTTCCTAAATGTCCTTCTGTTATTTATTTCGAATTTCATTCCACTGTGAACAGAACTGGCAAGAGTGGACATCCTTGTCTTATTTTTGATCTTTGGGGAAGAATTTCAACTTTTCACCATTAATTATGAGGTTAAGTATTAACACACAAATGTGGCCAACTGATTTCTGACAAAAATGCAAAGGCAAGTAAATGGAGAAAGGATACTCTTTTAACAGTTGGTTCTAAAACAACAGGACATTTGAAGCCAAAAAAAAAAATAAGTGAACTTTAACCTAAACTTCATACCTTATATAAACATCAAGTCAAAATGGATCATAGATCTAAATGTAAAATGTATAACTATATAACTATCAGAAGAAAACATAGGAAAATATCTTTTTCATGAACAGGTAGAGTTGTTAGATACATATAAATGCACATACATAAAAGGCAACCCATGAAAGGATCAACTGATAAACAAGATTTGAAACAAGACTTGAAAACATTTTCTCTGAGGTAAAAGACTTATACACTGAAAACTACAAAATGTTGCTGAAAGGAATTAAACAAGACACAAATAAATAGACACCCCACGTTCATGACTTAGAAGACAATACTGTTAAGACATCAATACTAACCAAAGTGATATACAGATTCAATGTAAGTCCTACCAAAACGTCAATAATATTTTTTTACAGGAATAGAAAAATCCATTCTAAAATTCATATGGAATCTCAACCAATCCCCAAATATCCAAAACAATTTTGAAAAAGAACAAAGTTGGAGTTCTCACACTTCCTGATTTCAAAACTTACTACAAGGTTACAGTAATTAAAACAGTGTGGTACTGGCATAAAGACAGGTATATATAGTCAAATGATTTTTGAATAGGGTGCCAGGATCATTCAGTGTGGAAAGAACAGTCTTTTTTCAACAACTGGCACTGGGAAAACTGAATATCAACATGAAAATAATAAAGCTGAATTTTCACCTTAATACCATATACGAAAATTAACTCAAAAGGTTCAAAGACCTAAACATGAGAGCTAAAGCTATAACACTCTCAGAAGATAACATAAGGAAAAGCCTTCATTTCATAACAATGGATTTGGCAATGATTTCTTGGATATGACACCAAAAGCATAGACAACAAAAGAAAAAAATCAACAAATTGGACTTCATCGAAATTAAACACTTTGTGCATCAAAGGACAGAGTGAAAAGGCAATTCTTGGAATAGGAGAAAATATTTGCAAGTCATATATCTTATAAGGAATTAATATACAGAATATATATAGAACTTCTACAACTCAACAACAAACAAGAAACTTATTTTAAAAATGGACAAGAGATCTGAACAGATACATCTCCAAAGGAGATATACAAATGGCCAAAAAGCATGTGAAAAGATGCTCAACAGCACTAATCATCAGGGAAATTGAAATCAAAACCACAATAAGATAACATTTCATACCCATTAGGACGGCTATTATTTTTTAAGAAAATAGTAAGTGTTGCCAAGGGTATGGAGAAACTGGAACTCTTATCTTGTGCATTGCTGGTGGGAATGTAAAATGGTACAGTCTCTATGGAAAATGATATGGCAGTTTCTCAAAAAATTACATGTAGAATTAAGATGTGATCCAGCAATTCCATTTCTGAGTATATACCTACAATAATTGAAAGCAGGTATTCAAACAGATATTTGTATACCCATGTTCGTAGCAGCATTATTCACAAAAGCTAAAACATGGAAACAACTTAAGCATCCATCAATTGATAAACAAAATGTGCTATATACATACAATGGGATATTATTCCACCTTAAAAAGAAAATTCTGACACATGCTACAACTTAGATGAATCTTGAAGATATTATGCTAACTAAAGCCAGTCACAAAAGGACAAATATTGTATGATTCCACTTATGTACTGAGAGTAGTCAAATTCATAGAAACAGAAAGTAGGATGGTGGTTGCCAGAGGCTGGTGGGGATGGAGAAAACGGGGAGTTAGTATCTAATAAGTACAGAGTTTCAGTTTGGGAAGATGAAAAATTTCTGGAGATGGATGGCTGTGATAGTTGCAGAACAATGTGAAAGTACTTAATGCCATAGAACTACACACTTAAAAATGGTTTAAATGGTAAGTTTTATGTATATTTTACCACAATAAAAAAAGTTTGCCCTGCAAAAGGCACTGTTAAGAGAATGAAAAGACAAGCTACAGACTGGGAAAAAATGTGTGAAAATCACATATCCAACAGAAGATTGTGTTTAGAATATACAAAGAACTCTCAAAAGTCATCAGGAAGAAAATAAACAACCCAATTATAAAACAGCAAAAGATTTGAACAGACACTTTAGCAAACAGGATATAAGGATGGCAAATAAGCAAATGAAAGATGTTCAACATCATTAGCCATTAAAGAAATGCAAATTAAAACTACAATGAGGTACCACTTCACAGCTATTGAAATAACCAAAATAAATACTGACAATACCAAGTGCTGACAAAGATGTAGAGCAACTCGAACTCTCATACATTGCTGGTGAAAATGCAAAATGGTACAGCCACTCTGGAAAATGGTTTGGCAGTTTCATATAAAGTTAAATGTACACTTACCATATGACCCAGTAATCCCACTTCTAGATATTTACCTTAGAGAAATAAAAACTTATGTTCACAAAAAAACCTGTACAAGAACGTTCATATCAATATTATGCATAGCCATCATAACCTGGAAACAACCCGAATGCACTTCAATGGGTGAATGGATAAACAAACTTTGGAATGTCCATATGATGAAACACTACTCAACAAAATGAATGAACTATTGATACACGCAACAACTCAAATGAGTCTCAAAGGCATTATGCTGAGTGAAAGAAGCCAGTCTCACAAGGTTACATGTTGTGTGATTCCATTTACATGACATTTTCTAAAAGATAAAACTACAGTGATGGAAAACAGTCAGTGATTGTCAGGAATTATGGTGGGTTGGGAATGACTATAAAGGGACAGCATGAGGGAGTTTTTTAAGGTGATGAAGCTATTCTCTTTCTTGATTGTGGTGGTGGTTACATGAATCTACATGATTTACAATTCACAGAATTGTACACCAAAAAAGAAGAAGCCCCATGCAATTTTATTGGAAGTTCATTTCAAAAGTAAGAAAATATTAGCTATCATATCATCATCATCATCAATAATTATACTTTACTGATTAATAAAAATATTAAGAATTATTTGTGAAATGGGATCTAAAAATCATTAAGGTCAATTTATGTCTGGTACAATAATTTAAATGTATAGAGAAAAAACAACAGCAGTAAATGTAAAAGCTTTACAACTTCTACTAACTCCTCTCTTTAATATTCTGTATCAGGATAATATGCTCCCTCTGGATCATTTCCTATAAACATTGTCATATACTGAATATGGAATTAAATAAGTGCTCAACTGGGACCCTAGGTTACATTCCTAAGTCTAACACTATAAGAAAACTCTCGACTTGCCTTTTGTGCCTAATTTTATCTTCCTCTTCATTGAGGTCATGTACTTGTCTGCACTTGTCTTTTTGTGGTATGCTGTGAAGGTTTAAAGCAAGGAGTTTCAAAGATAGGAAACAGAACAGATTCATACACCACCCACCCTCCACCCCAAATACCAGGTACTGCTTTAAGTGATTTACATGTATTCTCTCACTTAATCCTCTTAGTAACCCTGTAACATAGCTACTATTAATATTCTCATTTTACAGATGAAGATACTGAAGCATAGAGAGGTAACTTGCCTAGCATCTCATAGCTAGTTAAGTGGGGGAGCCAGGATTTTCCCAGGCAGTCTGCCTCCAGAGCCCATGTTCTTAATCATTATGCTAAATGTCTCTCCACAAAAGGTTATTCATTTGTTCATTCATTCCTTCCTTCACCACTGCTCTGCCATGTCTATGATCTTTCTATCTCTAACAAATCATTCATCCATTCTCACGGCCTTAACATGTTATCTAAGGACAGATGATTCCCAGTTCTATATATCTAGTTCTGACCTCTCTCCTGAGCTTCACGGCTGCATTTCCAACTGTCTCCTCAACATCTGCATTTCATGATCCTGCCATTCTCACAAATTCCACATGTTTAAAATCAAACTCATCATCCTTCCTCGAAATTTCCCCATAAAGGCTTTCTTAATTTTGCCAATTGGTAAGTCACACAGCCTTGAAACCTCTGGATTATCTTTGACACATACCTCTGCATTGACCTCCCTCCTTCATTTTCAGTCAACGAGTTTTATTAGTTCTTCCCTTATAAACCTACCTCTCTCCAATTTCACTGCTATCACTCTAGACCAAGTCTTCATGCCTAAATGACTGTAATATCTCCTATCCATTCTGCCTGCTTCCAGTTCTTCCTCTCTCTAATCCTATTTATTGACCACCAGATTAATAATTTTCAAATATGGCTTTTATCATGTCACTTCTGGTTCAAAAACCTTCAAACATATTGAAACTAACTGATAACTAACTCGTATAAGTCTATACTAGTTACCAAATACAGTTCAAAATTTTTAGCTACCTTTCTAACCTTGTCTCACATCTCCTCCATAGTTAGCACACTCCCTAGTGCTCACACCATCTGTTGCAACTGAAATGTCGTTACCTCTCTTTTCTAAAGAATAGGTAGTATTAAAAGAACATTTAAATCTTACCTCCTCTGAGAGGCCTTCTTCAATCACACCAATACACAGTGGCCTTTGCCTCCTCTGAACTCCAACAACACTTAACAAATGTATCTAGTATTGTCACTAAATGTTACATGTTTATCTCTCCAACCAGACTATACTTGGCACAAGGTGAGGAACCATTTCTTAAACTTCCATGCACCTTCCACAGCGTCTAGTAAAACTTATCTGTCAAACTAAATCCTTCTGGTTAAGACACATACTATTTATCTATATATTTTGTGCTAATTTGTAGTTCAGCCTAAAGACCCTTCACAATCTAGCTTCGCCTCCCCTTCCTTCCAGTGTCACCTCCTGTCATTCCCTGCCACTTCTTCTACTCCTGCCACGTTAAACTTCTCATTGTTCCTTAGACACACCAGGTTCTTTTGTAATCCTGTTGCTATTTACTACCTTTAATCTCCATTCCCCTTTATTTACCTGACAAATGCCCATTGATCCATCAGGAGTTAGTATAAATGTCAACTTCTGACTCCCCCAACTAGACTTAGATGCTCTGTGTTCTGCACTACCTCAGCATTTTATTCAAATCTCTATAATAGCAGTTTCCATGTTGTCATGCAACTAACTGTGCACATATTTGTCTCTCTTATGGTATTATACATTTCTCAAAAGTAGTGACAATTTGTCTTTCCCCTATTCCCTTCACTAACTCTTCATATTTAATGCCCTGCTGTTTAATCTTTCTCTCAGTGAAAGAATATATCAAAGTCAGTGGGGATCACATACCTTGGTAATAAAGAGCCTTAAGGAAGGAGTGACGATCAGCTCCCTGAAATAAAGACTTTTCTATTTCCATTTCTCGCCGGGTCAGCTGTTTGCTCTTTGCAAATCTCTGTGGCAGGCAAAGAATGCGCTGACGCTCCGAGATCCTTTCTTCAATATCTTGAAGACGGTTCTGTATTGCTTCAGGAGTTGCCCTCAGTTTTGTCTTCTGAAACCAGAGGAATGAGATGGCATGTATCATAGAGGGCACAACCTGAACATGATGATCTGGTATCTCAAGTAAAAAGATGACCTAGGCCCAGAAATGAATGTTTACAGAAAGTGTTAGCTAAGAAGTTAAAGAACAGCTTCTCTTTTACCAATGTCTGCATTCTAAAAATCAAAGAAGATTCAGACACCAAGCTCAGTTTTGTGAGAACTAGAAATGAAAAGGCTCTCAGTGCTAAAATGAAGATATTTTGCTCTGTTTCTTTGAGGAGAAAAACCAACAAAAAAATCATTACCCCACTCACCTTTTCACCAGAAACATGGCTCTTCCAGATCAAGATTTCTGTTTCATTAAGCCCTAATTCCCTGAGAGAAGCAGTTTCCTGGTCCTTCTCATGCAGTGTCTGGAATTGGGACAAAGTCATAGTCCCAGCTGCTTCCTTCCCAAAGGGCTTGTACATAGTACCAGGAGCAAAGCTCTCTCTCTTAGACATACATCTGCAAAACATGCAGGAGGAGAGTAAGAACATCTTGAGGTTACTATCATTCACAAAAATGGAGGTTCAGCACTGTAAGAGGTACAATGAAACTCACTAGCAAATTTTCTCTTACATCTTATTTCTAATCTGAAGCACCACTGCAACAAAATGGAACTCCATCGATAGTGCCGTCATCCAGGAATAATAAACTAAATCAACAAATATTTATTGAGTACTTACTATGCATCAGATACTCTGCTAGGTACTAAGGATTTAATAGCTTTATAAAAAAGATAAAAATGGCTCCTGCTTTTGTGGAAAAACAGTGGAACAGAGGCAAGTAAACAGGCAATGATAATATTGGGTTACAAGTGCTATGTTAAGGGAAATATGGGATGCTGTAGGAGGACATAAAATAGGTACTTGGCTCAGACTTAGTGAGATATGGGAGGCTTCCCAGAGGAAGAGACACAGAATTAAAACCCTACCTAATACATTGAAGTCTAACAAAGAAAGGGAGGTGGGAGAAGAACATTCCATCCAGGCTTTAAGAGAGATCTGTCACCTGGAGGTAAGAGTCTATGATACTCTCCGTTTGCAAAATCAATACCTACTCCTCAATGGAGACAGAAGTATCAAGTTGATGCTGAAGGAGGCTTTTCAGCTGCCTCTCCCCTTCTGTTTCCAGCTCCTCCAGGACATGCTCATCACTCTTCACACAGCTGTTTACCCTGGAGTAGACATAAGAATATATACAGAAAACAGAAGAGACTGTGAGTCTCAAAATATATTCCTTATCTATATTATCTACCATTACTGACCCCATTTATTCAAAGACACTTCTCCAACAATTCATTGCCCTTTACCATTTAGTCCATGAACACTTACTAAATACCTGTTTACACAGAAGGCACTATGCTAGGTACTGAGGGAAGTCAAAGGTGTTTAAGACATAGTCCCTATCCTCAAGAAGCCCACAATCTATTTAGGGAGAAGAAGTGTGTGTTTACGTGTTGTGTGCATGTGCCTTGGCAGCGGGGGGAGGAGAGAATAATAACACATAGAAGCATATGCCAAATTAGTAGAAATTCACAGAAGAGAAAATTGGGAGATAAAGGTGGTAAAGGAAGACTTCAGAAAGGTACTTTTAAGCTGACATTCAAAGGTGTGTGATGAAGAAAAGGAGAACAGGGAAAGAGAGTACAAAGGGACAGTAATATATACTGAAGGATAATAAGAAGTAGTAATTTATCAAACAGTTAAGTGACACAGTGCAAGTGATGGTTTAGACAGATGAATGTGGTTATAATATGCCATAGAGATTCAAAGGGAAGAAACAAGAATAACTAGTTATGAAACTACTGAAGTAAAAGGTGATGAAGGTCTAGACTGAAATGGTAATAGTGAAAATGGAAAGAAAGGGTTAGATGAGAGAGGCCTTTTGGAGGCAGAGGCAAGGAAGTCAAAGATAATCCCAAAATTTCAGTCTGTGTAACTGAGAGAACAATGGTACCAATGAAGGAAAGACAAAGCTCCAGATGGAATAAATGATTTGGGAAAGGGAAAGTCAGTATTGTTTTAGCCACGTTGAGTCTAGTAGCTTTTACAATAGAAACGCCAGCATGAAGTATCAGGAATACTTCAAATACATGACTAGGAACATTTTGTTTAGGGATAAATTCATATGTACTAGAAACTATTTGCTTTTTTAAAAGCAAGGGAATTAATAACACAAAATTCCGGATAGTGGTCACCTCAGGGGGGAACGAAGGGAGGGAAGAGACACAGTAGACTTCTAAGGGACTGGCAATGTCCTATTTCTTAAGCTTGTAGTGGATGCGAACCTTTATTATTCTTTAAGCTGTATGTATACATTATACATTATTTCGCATGGAGGAGATATCATAAAAAAATATTAAAGGTTAGTTTCAGGCAGGCAAAGTCATAAACGGTTTTTTAAAAGATGCAAGGAACTGACAGTGCAGGAAAGCATATCAGTAAGAATTTTAAATGCACTGCACTATTCCAGAGTGATGATTCTACTTGCAGAGTGAATCTAAAATTAATTTAAGCCTGTCAATAGTTAGGAGGCTCAGGCCATTTAGGCTCAAGCGGCCATTTACCTCAGGACAAGTAAGGGGAACTGAGCCCAGCAATGCCTTCCACCTCCCCTCCCCCCACCCCATAAATCGAACCGCTTTGGTGCTGTCCTTCCACATTTAGAAACAAAGTACCGCTCCCTTACTTTAAGATTGTAAAGCGCTACATGGTTTCGGGGCCCAAGCAAGTAGTCTTTAACACACAGACGTTGCAAATAAATGCGCCCGCCCCGAGCCTTTCTCAGGTGGAGGTGGAGGTAGGGGAGGACGGCGAGGGGCTGGCCCGAGGTACCTACATCTCCGGCGCCGGGAATTTGTCAGCCTCAAACCCTTTTGCCCAGCTGGGTCCGGGTGAAACGACGAAGCCGCAGCACCCGGCCAGCTCCCGGGGCCCGTGCCGGGAGGGCATTCCCACAGCAGCCGGCCCCGGTGGCAGCCCTTCCTGAACTTCGCTCTGCAGGCCTGTTCAGCCCGTCTCCCCTCCTCCCGTCTCCTTTGTCGTGTTCCCGCTCCCACGAAACCGCATCCTGAGAACGTGCAATACCCAAACCAGAAAGCAATAGAAGAAAAGAAAAGGTAGAACAAAGCTCCCCTTGCCGCCTGCTCTTCAGACAAGTCCTTACCTCTTCATGTTTCCACAGGCCCCTACCTCCAACTTGGGTAAATAGGCCGCGGACCTCAAGTCCCAGAACTCCGCGCGGCGGACTCTAAGGGGATTGTGATGGAGCATGGGGCTCTGGGAATTGTAGTAGCACAGAGCTATGGCAACAGAAAGAGAAAGTAGATCTCAAGTGACAGGTATGCTGAACATTGTCCAAATATTTATTTTGAATTTCTCATTTAGGTTCAAAAGAAGACCCAAAATATCCAGCTCATAAAACGAGTCACCTTTGACTTCTTGATTCTCTCATCCATTACCACTAATTCCTGGCTCTTCTGTAATTTCCTTTGAACTTATCAACACTGCTTTTCTTTCAAGGATTTATCCAGCCTACCTACCGTTTCCAGTCGAGCCTCTGCTTCATCCTTCACGATGTAGCCAGAGTCATCAGACACGAGTCTGACTATATCACCTGTACTAATGGTTCTCCTCTATCTGTAACAGAGACTTGAGAGTTTTCTCCACTCAGAATCAGAAGTCTGTGTATGTTCAGGCCCACATATGTTTTATTGATAATTATGGTGAATCAAGAAAGAGGTATAGTATAGTGGTTAAAAGCATAGGCTCTTAGTTCCCAGAAATGGAAATGCAAATGTCTTTAAGTGTATGAAAAGATGTCCAATCTCACAAATTTTAAAGTGCACTGACTACTAGTACTCCTTAAAACTAGCAAGGTCATCAAAAACACAAGAATCTGTCACAGCCAAAAGGAACCAAAGGAGTCATGATGACTAAAGTAATGCAGTATCTTGGATGGGATCCTGGAAAAGAAAAAAAGACATGAGGTAAAAACTAAGGAAATGTGAACAAACTATGCTCTTTAGCTAATAACAAGGTTCGTTAGCTGTGACAAATGTATCAGAGTTATGCAAGGGAAACTGAGTTGTACGTATGTGGAACTTTGTACTATGCAACCTTTCTGTATCTAAAACTGTTCTAGAACTTAAAGTTTATTTTTAAAAGTACATTAAACTACCATTTTTCACCTAACAGATTGGGAAAGATCCAAAAGTTTGATAACACACTTGTTTTATTGAGATTGTGGGGAAACAGGCGCTCTCAATACACTAGTGGTAGGAATATAAATTGGTACAACATCTATTGGGGGCAAATGAGGATACTACTAAAATCATAAATGTACATTCCCTTTAAAGCAGCAATTCAGTTATGAATAGAATCCTCAATACTATATATCCTCTAACCTACTATCATTCCTTGCAACATTGTTTATGAAAACAGAAATGAAAATATCCAAGACCATACTATGAAAATGTATCATTCAATGAAAAACTATGCAGCAGTTACCAAGATGACAAAGTTCTCTATGAACTGCTACTAAACAATCTCCAAAATATAGTTAGTGCAATAGCAAGGTGCAGAACGATATGTATACTATGCTTCTATTTGCATAAAAAGGGGAGCTCTAGTCACTTAAAAACATATATATGTGTGTTTGCTTGTATATGCACAAAATATGTTTGGGAGAACTTACAGACAAATGATGAGTGAATGCCTCCAGATAGGGGAACTGGATGGCTGAGGGACAAGGGCAGAAAAAATTCTTCACATATCTTTTTGTGCCCTTTGAATTTTGAACCCATGACTAAATTACCTAGTCAATACTTTTTTAATTAAAGAGAAACCCTCTTACATCTCAAGAAGCCAAAGAAGAAAAGATTGTAGGTAATGGTGGGGGGCGGGGCACACTACTTGGATTTGAATCTCACTTCTCAGTTGACAGTATAGCACGACAGGGTTTTAGAGGCAATCTGGACTTGAATTTTTGCTCTGGTAAGTTACTAGACCATGTGGGTTTCAGTAAGTTTCTTAACTGGTCTAGGCCAGTTTTCTCATCTGTAAAATGAGGATACCTCCTAAGTATAGGGTGACTGTCAAGCACATACAAAGGTATGGTTTTAAAGTTATTCCATGATTGAGTGGTAATCTATGAGTAAATAGTCAAATGTTAATCAGTAGATTTAGACTTATCCAAACTGCTTTGTATTGCCATGCTCAAGTTAGAGCAAAGGACCAAAAAGCAGCTACTGAAAAACATTGTAGAATTTCCTGTCCTGAGAACTTCTATCAGATTGAAAATGTCATGGTGAGCTACCTAAGACCTGTCACATGCAAATAACTGTGCTCTTGAATCATAAAGGTGAATGACTGCAGGCATAGCATGTACCACTTTGTAGCTTTGGCACAGAACATGAACTGAATATAAGTATAAACAAAATGGGGGGTCACATCATCGCCTGCACCAGGTAAATCCTATATGGTGGTAGAGCTGAATTTTGTGGCTCAACCAATCTGTCCCAATTGACATATTGACAAGGAAATGGAAAAATACACCAAGGTTGCTAGTGTGCTTATCCCCTGGGATGGTGGCAAAGGATGGAACAAATATTACACCAACCATCACACCAAACTTGTGTACAACTTCTAATAAAACATATAGCCTATTGATACTGAAATGATACACACTACATTGCAAATCCACTAGGTGGGATATGTGGAGAATGAATAGCTAAGATACATATTCACATAGCTGTGGAATTGCAACTGGAAAGCAAGGTCATAAGAAGTACCCTACATACCTGTGTATAACTGTAACCAGTGCAAGTGATAGGTACAAACAGACAAACATTCAGAAAATTACACTAAAAAGAAAACCAGGCCATTTCTAATTCTGCCAAACTTGTTAACTGTGTAATAATAGTTATTCTGTTTCCCACAACATTCTTCTCCCCAGCTTAAAAGGACATCAGACAGTGTATACAAAGCCTTGGAGATCTCTAGATGTTATACATGGGCACAGAGATCTTACCTAATTTCACAATTTTACCCCTAGAAGAATTTATGACAAACCGAAAAATATGCCTCATTTGTCTTTCTGTCAATTTAACAAGGTTAGTTTAATTAATCCAGAAGCTCCTTCTTAACAGAGACACATTTTCTGGGTTTGTCATTTTCTGGGTTTGTCCTTTTTAGGTGCTTTGTTTGTGGCACACTTCTGAAGACTACATTATGAAGCAGTTATGATTCCAAGATATGGAAGAAGATGTTAAAACCAAAAATCTTCTCTTGAATTTACTCACCATCTTATATTAAGAGTAAACAACTGTGCAAGTCTTTCAAATTTCCCAAATGAAATAGCATAAATGCTGTTATAGAGAACAAATATAGCATCTTTTCAAAGGATTAAAAAATGGGTATGTACTGGGATAGTGTCAACACTTTAAATTTAAGAATTCTTCAGCTAATATGTCAGCTGGTTAACAATGGTTACGAGGGGCTGAAGACTCCAGTGCCTAACATAAATGATGCTTTAACATTACTGGTAAAAATAGCTTATTTCTGTATTTCTGACCTTTTAATTAAGATTTGTTCAACGTGACTGGGCACGGTGGATCACGCCTGTGATCCTGGCACTTTGGGAGGCCAAGGCGGGTGGGTCCTTTGAGCCCAGGAGTTCAAGACCAGCCTGGGTAACATGGCAAAACCCCATCTCTACAAAAAACTCAAAAATTAGCTAGGTGTGGTGGTGTGCACCTGTAGTCCCAACTACTTGGGAGGCTGAGGTAGGAGAATCACTTCAGCCCAGCAGGCAGGGGTTGCAGTGAGCCAAGATCACGGCACTGCACTCTAGCTTAGGTGACAGAGCAAGACCCTGTCTCAAAAAACAAACAAAAAAAATTGTTCAACAATGTCATTTCTTTACATGTTAGAAATGGTCAGGAAGAATCTTAGAGATGATTTATGATTTAGTCCAATGTACAATTCCAGACAGTATACTGAGATCACCCTGTAAGTCTTAATAACATTACTAGATCAATCTAGAAGCCAGTTGCTATCCTCTGGCATCTTCTATGTACTAGGAAAAACACTAGAACTCCCACTGAAGATAATGTAACAGTAAGATAGTATAAGCAGTATTGTAGTCTCCTTTTTCTTTATTTTACTTAGGAAATATGGAGTAAGCACTCTACTCACAGTGAAAAGACATAAAGGAATCTCAAAACTTCAGAGAAATGAAAACCAGTTCCTTCTCACAAAACAGTTTGGGAAACCCTAATATGATCCAACTCTTTCATTTATGGACAAAGATAATGCCCAAGATGAAATTATTTGTCCAGTTAATTAGGCAGGAACAAGACTAGAGTCAGTGTTTCCTCTGATAAACTATATTTTCATTACTGAATGTAGAACTTGTACACAGGCTACTTTACAAGAGTTGAATCTCCAAAAGCAATGGGAAAAAATGTCTTTAGTATTACTATTATCTACAGTATAAGAGTAATAATACTGAACTGAAAAATTAGAGATTACTAAAGATTATACTTAAAAGTTGTGTATCTACAGAAATAATTCACAAGATTATATGAGTTCTGGATTATTTTCACATTCTATAATTCTGCGCGGTTACAAAAACTTACTGGATAAGAAGCTGCTGCTTGGAAAAGTTTGAGTAGAAAAAAAAGAGTCCATGTCAATTTTGGCATTTAGTCTGCTCATAAGACTAATCGTTGCTAATATTCATTTCAAAAATATTTCTTCGTGTAATGTGTACCCGCCAGGATGGTCGTGTGCAATCAGTACAACAGAAAATTTAGCTCAATAAATTATAGGTTACTGAGCTCTAGTCACTTAAAAACTTTTAATAGTTAATTTCAGTATTACATGTTTTTTTTTAGGACATTACCTTTATTTATGACTTAGGTGAAACATGAAACACAGGAGACCAGACTGTTCCAAACCTAAGAACAAGGCTTATTTAAAACAAAACAAAACAAACAAACAACAACAAAAAAGAAAAGCAAACAAATATACGGAAATCACCAACTATAAATCATATGCTAAAACCAAATAAAATGCCAGTATATCCATACATTAAAAATAACCAAATTCCTTGAAACTTACCTTTCCTTAACCCTTTAATAATAATCTACCCTAACTTTTCCTCCCTGCTCTGAATCTCTATAACACACTTTCTATAATTCATACTGCACTTCTTTATATTATCTATATTGTTTTTATGCAGACAAGCATTAATTATATCTCAAACTAGACAGTAGGTTCCTTTGAGAAGAAGAGACTTTACAGTATCTAGCACTATATAGCTTGGCATGTACTTTTGGCAGACATCACCCTATGATTCAACTGGAGTGAGAAGGATGATGTGTACTGATGCCAGGGAGAGTAAGACATAAATTACACATATAGAGTCAGCATCTAAGAGGTTGCTGTCTGGACAAAGGGGCTAGTATAATTTTGATTTTCTAATACTAAAAACAAAACTAAGGTATAATTCTCAACAGTACAATACTTAAATGAAAAAAAGGATGCACAATTCATTATGATCAAGATGAAATATTAAGTATAAATACTACTCTATTTAACATCAGAATTTGTAGGTAATAATCCAGAAATGACATGCTGAAGATATGGTCATTCACTAAAAAGCAGTGTTGACATTGTGTGCATGCTCCTCGTGACGATAATCCTCGAAAACCCGTGTTACCACTTCTACCTTCCTTTGCAGCATGCCTCTAGGAGAAAAAGTCACACAATCATTAATCTAAGGCCAAAATATCCCATGAACATAATTTACGTATTCCTTTGAACACATGATTAACAAAATTTTACATAGCAATTTCAATAGCTTTACGTTTTAGGAAACACATAAGAAAAAAACACTCATCTATCTGTTTGGAAACTGTGCAAACAATGGACAAGACTTTTTTTTTTCTGTTCTCCCTAGCTTTCAGGCAAATAACTGTCTAGTTGACATTTATGTTTTGTTAGGATGAGGTGTTAACTGCTTTTTGACTCATTATACCCTAAAAGTGACATACAGGGTAGTCATTAAATTGGGAGTATAGGTTTTGGTGGGTCTTAGCTACCTATAAGCAAATGAGTGCACTGAGTATATTTACATTTCTGTTCTTTTCCAATAATGATTTATTTAACTTGGTGGTTCTTAAATTTTCTCAGGGGCAGAGTACCATAGAATACCATTAATTTTATCATATGAAACAGTAACTTTCTGCTAGTAAAACTAAGCTGTTGAAGTAAGCATGATACTCTGAGTTTTTCTATTAACATGCACAAATAAACTTTGTCATTTCTTTTAGTGTTCATTAATGGTTACTCATGAATAAGCCATAACTGGTGCCCAAGAAGAAAAACAATTTACAAGAGAAACACTAAAAAATTTAAACGATATACAATTGACTCTTGGAAAACATAGGTTTAAACTGCACAAGTTCACTATACGTGAATTTTCTTCCACTTCTGCCACACTTGAGACAAGACCACCCTCTCCTCTTCCTCCTCACCCTGTTCAACATGAAGATGACGAGAATGAAGAACTTTATGATGATCCAATTCCACTTAATAACTGGTAAATGTTTCTTTTCTTCCTTATGATTTTCTTAACAACATTTTCTTTTTCTCTAGCTTACTTTATCATAAGAATACAGTATATAATAATACATATAACATGCAAAATACGTGTTAATTGACTATGTTAGTGGTAAGGCTTCCATCAACAGTAGGCTATTAGTAGTTAAGTTTTGGGGAGTCAAAAGTTATATTTGGTTTTTTACTGTGTAGGGATTAGCACCCCTAAACCCTTCATTGTTGAAGGGCCAGCTGTAATATACTTTAATTTTCTTCACCCAATCAGAAAAACCCTAATGTTACCCAGTTTTTAAAGTGTAATACCTCATTTTATCTTATAAAGACATTCTGCAAGATCATGCTTTAA
Source organism: Pan paniscus (assembly GCF_029289425.2). Lineage (NCBI taxonomy): Eukaryota > Metazoa > Chordata > Mammalia > Primates > Hominidae > Pan > Pan paniscus. Next base: position 106,608,117 of record NC_073272.2, read on the forward strand.
GGACAGTGATTTCAATGCTGGCTGTCTATAAAAGGCCAGAAAAACATTATGTTCAACCTGGCAAACTATATCTCCTTTTCGTTGTAATAACTAACTGCGGGGTGCAATTTTTTCCCCTAAATAACAGTTTTTAATGATGGAAGCACAGATGAGCCCTACAACAAACCATTAACTTGAGATCAGAAGTGTCAACATAGGCACATTCTAGTAATTTGCTGATTGATACATATTAAATGCAAAGGGGTACATTTATAATGATTTTAAAAATCAATAAACTGTCAAGAAATACAAGTCAGCATTCTTAAGAGAGCCTTACTATTAGCATTTTGTCATGTCTTCTAATTGAATTCCCAGGACTATTTCTGTATTAACATACTTTAAATTTTTTAGGACTTTCATTCTTTAAGGGCAAAAACTGCACCTAGGTACTTAATGCCCAGAATTTTGGTCCCATGACAAGCATCAGTGATTGACTGGTTCCTGCCAGCATATTAAATATGGCATACACATATTGACATTATTAAAAAATAATTGTACTAAACAATATGAAAATAAGAAAACAATTTCATTCACAATAGCATCAAAAAGAATTATAATACTTAGGAATAAACTTAACAAATGAAGTATAAGACCTGTACACTGACAACAAAAAAAACATTGCTAAGAAAAACTAAAGAATATCTAAATAAGTGGAGATATATTCCATGTTCATGGATTAAAAGACTCACTATTGTTAAGATGGCAATTCTCCACAAGTTGATCTACAGATTCAATGTAATCCCTATGAAAATTCTAGCAGGCTCTTTTTATAGAAATAGACAAGCTTAATTTAAATGTATATGGAGAGGCAAAGGATCCAGAAAAAAACAATCTTGAAAAATAAGAACAAACTGTAGGATTTAACACTATCTAATTTTAAAACTTAATCAAGTAATCAAGACAGCATGATATGGGCAATAATAGCCATAGAGATCAATGAAACAGAAACAAAGTCCAGAAATAAAACCTTATAAGGTACCAAGGCAATTCAATGGTAGAAATCATAATCTTTTTCAACAAATGGCTCTGGGACAACTGGATATCTACATCCAAATGAAATCAAACCCCCACCTTTAACTATATACAAAAATCAACTCAAGATGGATTATCAATCTAAATGTAAGTGCTAAAACTATATTTTAAAAAACAACAAGAGGCTGGGTACTGTGCCTCATGCCTGTAATCCCAGCACTTTGGGGGGCCGAGGCAAGAGGATCACCTGAGGTCAGGAGTTCGAGACCAGCCTGGCCAACCTTGTGAAACCCTGTATCTACTAAAAATACAAAAATTAGCCAGGTGTGGTGGCAGGAGCCTGTAATCCCAGCTACTCAAGAGGCTGAGGCAGGAGAATCGCTTGAACCCGGGAGGTGGAGGTTGCAGTGAGCTGAGATTGTGCCATTGCACTCCAGTCTGGGTGACGAGAGAAACTCCGTCTCAAAAAAAAAAAAACCAAGAAATGTCCATCAACTGATGAATGGATAAACAAAATATGGTACGACTGTACAATGAAATGATACACAGCAATAAAAGGAATTAAGTACTGATACATGTTACAACATAGATGAACCTTGAAAATATTATGCTAAATGAAAGAAACCAGACACAAAAGGCCACATATAATAGGATTCAATCTACATAAACTCTCCAGAAAAGGCAAATCTATAAAGACAGAAAGTAGATTAGTGGTTGCATGGGGTTTGGGATAGAAATGGGGAATAACTGCAAATGGCCAAGAGAAAATTTTGGCGGTAACAAAAGTGTTCTAATACTGGATTGTTTGATGTCTGTACAACTCTATAGGCCTAACTAAATGGCTATTGGTTAAGGTGGTATATTTGTGTATTTTAAAATATTTTAAAACAATTATTTATTATTCTCAAAAGATTTTGGTGAAGCTGCTTCCAGTCAGTGTCATTCTGTTTTGGAGACAGATGTTTTCTTCAACTTAGCCTTTTGCAAATACTTTAGGTAAATATTCAAAAAAGATTAGGAAAAGAGATTTAGTCATTAAACCCAAACACAGACTTCTAGAAACTGTAATTAATGCTTTAAGAAAATTTTAAGTTATACATATAAAAATTATTAGATGAGATTAAATTCACTGTCAAAGAACACAATGTACTTTCATAAACAATGCTATATAGTATATCTCTCATTTCTCCCAGAAAAAAATTGAGGCAGTGAGATAAAAAAAAAATCCTGACAGTAAAACAGTTAAAGACACAAATAGGCAACTTATAAAATGACACACAAATTATTTATAAACATTTTCAAAATACTCAACCTCATTAGTAACCAGAGGAATGCAAATTAAACCAGGAAAATATTATTTTAACTTGCAAATTTTGGCAAAGAATGATCATGGTGTTGGTGGTGGTAGTAATTACAGGAGTGGTACTGGAAAGAATGCAGAAAAATGGGTCCCCCCAATGAATTTCTGGTGAAAATATAAATTAGTACAACCTACCTGGAAGGATATATACCAAAAGCTTTTAAAACAGACATTACTACTGATTTAGCATTTTAACTTCTAAGAATTTTATTTATGTCCAGTAATCATGGTTGTACACCTTAAAATTTACCTACAGCTAGGTTTTTACTGCAGCATGATTTAAAACAGCAAAAAGTTTGAAACATTAACTAATACCTAACAATGGGCTATTAACAAACTATGGTATATCCATATAATGCAATATTTAGTAGCCATTAAATGTAGAATGTTTAATAACATGGAAAGATGGTCATGTGCACATGTCTGTTAGCTTTGTATCTCTTTCTCCACCAAAAGCTAAATACAGTATCCTGTGTAAATATCAGGCAACAAATAAATTGAAACCATATATTGGACCCCAAGCTCATGCCAGGCATTGCTAAATTCTGAAGATACAAAAATAATTAAGATATTATCTCTATCAAGAAGCTCAAATTCCAGTAAACAGACATGTAGACAAATAACTGCAATATTATATGATAAATGCTAATACTACATTATGTAGAACACAGCCTGGATACAAAGAAGGGGATAAACAACTATTAGAATGATGAGCCAAGGCAGTCAAGGAAGGCTTCACAAACCATCTTGACATGGGAGCAGCTACCATGCAGACGATGATGGGGTAGAGTACTCCAGGCAAAAGAAACTGAACGTCCGAAAATATAGATGAGGAAAGAATATCAGGCGTTTAGAAAACCATAAATACTTCTTCAAGATGAGGCTAGAGAACCAGATAGGGGTTAGATTATGCAGGGTACTTTGTATATTATGCAAAGAATCGAATTTATCATTGGACAATGGGAACTAGTGAAGGGTTTTAATAAAGAGATGACTAGAATAGAGTGTGACTTTATCAAGATCATCTTGACAGTATTGTGAAAGTGAATTAGAATGGGGTAAGACTAGGCGGAGGAGACCACTAAGGTTACCAGTTAGAGATTAAGCACATGCATTTACCACTGCTCTATTTCAAAACATTTGTCAAATAGCAGTAAAGATATTTTTAACAGAAGAAGAAAAAGACAAAAGCATAAAATCGTAAGGACAAAAACAAGAAAGGAGACAACAAAAATCTATGAAAATTGCAGCTAGATTTGTATGAGAGAACCCTAGAAAGAATATGGAATTAGTAGAGCTAGGTAATTCAAAGTGATATTGAAAGTGGAGCTAAAAACAGAATTGTCAAAGCATAAGAAACAGACCCCTCCTCTCATCCACATCCTACATCTGGGCAATTCTCCCTACCCAACTCCTGGAGATAATTTTCCTTTGGAGAGGGTGAACCAAATAAGCTGTGGATCAGGGACACCAGGCAGAGCAGAGGGCAAGTATTCTGTACCAAAACGGGAATTAAGTCAAAGTTATACAGGGATAAAGTGAAAGCCTACAAGCTGAACACTGAGCCTGCAGTCTCTTCTCTAACAGTTCTCAGAACACTGGCTTAACACCAGGCTTATCTCTAGCCAGGAGCTGGAAGTTTCTTCTCCAGAGAATTTGACCAGCTAAAGAGATAATTCCTGAAGATAATAGTTAGAGGTCCCCCAGTGAAAATGTCTAGCCAAATTATCCTATAGTAAGTTAACAAGCCCCACCTACAAAACTTTTCAGTATATCATTCTTGAATATAAATGGACAACCAAGAATCACCAGATATTTGGGGAAAGCCTCTAACATGAGAAAGACTGAAACAAAACAGAAATATAAAGAAAGCTAAAAGAAATACTCCAGAAAGAATAAAATATACATTTAAAAAATCATTAATATCCTCAAAGAGATAATACTGAATTCATGAAATAAGAACAGGATGCTATTTACAAAGTACATATATATAATCATAAAACAACACAACAATCTCTTGCAAAATTAAACTTATAGCAGAAATCAAAGATCAGTAGAAAGACAAATAAAAAGTTGAGTACATACCCCAGAAAATTTAACAAAAATATAACGAGAAAATAGGAGAGAAATTAAATTTAGATCAGTCCAGGGCATCAAACATTAGAAAAACAGTATTTCCAGAAAGAATGAGCAAAAACTTAATTCAAGAAAATAGACCCAAACTGAAAGAAATGAATTCCTTGAGTCACCAATAATGGGCTCAGTGGGTGAAACAGATCCACACCAAAACGCATCATCTGATATTTCAGTATTTTGAGGAAGATCCTAAAACCTTCCATTGAAAAACACAATGAAAAGTTCACATGAGGTTCAGGAATCAAAATGGCCCTCAAAGTTAGAAAACAACAGAACAACTTCTTCAAAAGTTCCAGGGAAAATTATTTCCAAGCTAAAATTCAATACCCAATATTATCGATTAGATGTGAAGGTAGAATAAACACCTTTTCAGACAGGCAAGGTCTCAAAAAGTTTACTTCCTATGCACTCTTTCTGGAAACTGCTAGAATATGTGCTATATCAGAAACAAGGGAATAAACCAAGAAACAGAAGTGTAAGTAAGAGCCATGAAACTGGAGAACCAACAAAGAGTAGAGTCAATATAAGAATGCTATAGAAGACAGACCATAGCCGAGCAGCAGACCAAGAAAGCAACAATTAAGGACTGTAGTATGGAGATTAGAGGCAGAGATGAATCAAAGAGGCAACTGATAGATTTACAGTAAAAGCAGGGACTTAGAAAAGTATATAGAAAACTAAGTAAATAAAGAAATAAGATTCAAAGGAAAATAAAACTTGTAAAAGGAAGAAGACATAATATAGTATACTACATGGCCAGGCTGCAAATAACATTTATGCAATCATAATCCAAATATTAAATATTGATTTACGTGAAATTTATAATATATACATATTAGGATGAGGAAAATGTGTGTGTGTGTGTGTATATATGTATATATGATATAAAAGAGTTAAATCCTCCCCTCCACCCATTTTGGAAAGTCAGTAGAGAAGGCCTAATACGGAAAAACTAAAAAGTAACACTACATGATGTTTAAAAATATAAAAATAAATAGTTGCAAAATTTAGCTAACATAATTGAAAGTGATTGCCCCTAGGGAGTAAGAAAATAAGGTATGGACAAGGAGCTGATGTTTTTCATAAACCTGAAAAAAATTATATTTTCAAGGTGGGGGACAAAGAAAGCCTGAAATAGGGATGTGGTAGTGGGAAACTAGTGAAGAGAAAGGATTCAAGAGCTATTTAAGAAGTATAATCATCATCACTTACTGAAGAAATAGAAATAGCCTGCTTTAGATTCCTGAGTAAATAGCAGCAGTCTTTTGCTGAGAAAAAGAAAAGGAGTTACAGATCTGGGAGACCCGGGAGAATATGAAAATAAGGAGTTTAGTTTTAGACAAGTTTAATTTGAGCCTTTGGGATATCTATGTGCTGATGTTTGTTAACATGGAGCTTTATAATGGATAGTAAAGGAACCATTAGTGAAATTGACAGTTGGCGATAACAACTAGGGTTTTTAAATTGCTGATTATCAGAAATGCCTTAAAAGAGAATGTAGGGCCGGTACTCAAGATGGCAGCTCCGCGTCGCCAGTGACTAGTAGGCGAGGCGCCGCGGGACCAAGGCCGCGGCCGACTAGCGGGGTCTGGAGGATGGAGAAGAGGAGGAAGAGGAGGAGCAGTTGGTTCTAGTGGAATTATCAGGAATTATTGATTCAGACTTTCTCTCAAATGTGAAAATAAATGCAAGGTTTTGGGCATTGACACTGAGAGGCCCATTCTGCAAGTGGACAGCTGTGTCTTTGCTGGGGAGTATGAAGACACTCTTGGGACCTGTGTTATATTTGAAGAAAATGTTGAACATGCTGATACAGAAGGCAATAATAAAACAGTGTTAAAATATAAATGTCATACAGTGAAGAAGCTCAGCATGACAAGAACTCTTCTGACAGAGAAGAAGGAAGGAGAAGAAAACATAGGTGGGATGGAATGGTTGCAAATAAAGGATAATGATTTCTCCTATCGACCCAACATGATTTGTAGCTTTCTACATGAAAATGAAGACGAAGAAGTGGTAGCTTCAGCCCCAGATAAATCTTTGGAATTGGAAGAGGAAAAGATTCAAATGAACGAGAGTTCAAACCTGAGTTGTGAACAGGAGAAACCATTGCACTTGGAAATAGAAGATTCTGGTCCTCTTATTGATATACGTTCTGAGAAAGTTCTGTTTTTATGGAAACTCAAATGCTGCCTTAGAAATCACTCCTAGATGAAATGTTTCCCATAATAACTTGTCAAGAACTTTTTAGAGTTCTTACATAAAAATAATTGCTGTGTAGCTTTCAGTCTTTTAATGTTTTATTGCATTTTACTGGCTATACACACATATCCAGTCATAACACAACTTATTTTACCAGAATCATTTGGGACCAGACATGAATTGGATTTTTAAAATACAGTTTGGGCTGGGTGCAGTGGCTCACACCTGTAATCTCAGCACTTTAGGAGGCCGAGGTGGGAGGATCACTTGGACCTAGGAGTTTGAGACCAGTCTGGGTAACGTGGGGAGGCCCCGTCTCTACAAAAAATTTTTTAGAATTAGCTGGACGTAGTGTCGTGCGCCTGTGGTACCAGCTACTGGGCAGCTGGCCTGGGAGGATGGCCTGGGATGGGAGGTCGAGGCTGCAGTGAGCTGCATTTGCGCCTCTGTACTCTTGCCTGGGTGACACAGCGAGACCCTGTCTCAAAAAATAAGTAAAATGAAATACTTGTAAATGACTTTAGGGACCCTTCTGAGTCCTTTAAATTCGAGGTTTTATTAAGGTAAGTATATAAGTTTTCCTTTGAGGCTGTTACAAATTACTTCAAACTCAGTGAGTTAACACAAATGTATTGTCTTATAGTTTTGTAGGTGAAAAGTGTGACAACGGGTCTTACCTGGCCTAAATTCAAAGTGCTGGCAGGAATGCATTCCTTTATGGAGTTTTTGGGGTTGGGGGCAAATCCATTTCCTTGTTTATTCAGTTGTTGGCAGAATTCAGTTATTTGCAGTTGAAGGATCAAAGTCTCCTTTCCTTGCTGTCTGTTAGCTGAGGGTCATTTCTAGCTTCTGAAGGCTGCCTTCATTCCTTGGCTCATGATCCCCTTTTCTTCAGAGCCTGCAATGGTGGGTGAAGTCCCTCTCCCATTTTGAATCATTCCTGTTACTTCTTCCATCATCCCTCTCTCTGACCTACCCTGCTGTCTTCCATTCCCACTGTTAAATGTCTATTTGATTACTCTGGGCCCACGTGGATAATCTCCCTATTTTAAGGTCGATAACTTTTTTTTTTCTCCTTTGGGACAGGGTCTCGCTCTGTCGCCCAGGCTGGAGTGCAGTAGCGTGACCGCGGCTTACTACAGCCTTGAACTCCCGGGCTCAGGCAGTCCTCCCACCTCAGCCTCCTGAGTGGGTGGGACTGCAGGCACACACCACCATGCCTGGCTGTTTTTTTACATTTTTTTTAAGAGATGGGTTCTCATTATGTTGCCCAGGCTGGTCTTGAACTCCTGGGCTCTGGTGATCCTCCTGTCTTGGCCTCTCAATGTGCTGGGATTGCAGGCATGAACCACTGCACCCTGCTGAAGGTGTATAAGATTAATTCTGGCCGGGCGCAGTGGCTCACGCCTGTGATCCCGGCACTTTGGGAGGCGAGGCGGGTGGATCACGAGGTCAGGAGTTTGAAACCAGCCTGGCCAACATGGTGAAACCCCGTCTCTACTAAAAATACAAAAATTAGCCAGGTATGGTGGCGCACACCTGTGGTCCCGGCTACTCAGGGTGCTGGGGTGGGAGAATTGCTTGAGCCCGGGAGGTGGAGGTTGCAGTGAGCTGAGATTGCGCCACTGCACTCCAGCCTGGGCGACAGAGCGAGACTCCATCTCAAAGACAAAACAAAACAAAACAACATTAATTCCATCTGCAAAGTCTCTTTTGCTAGGTCATTTAACATACACAGGCATAATACTAGGGATTAGGGCATGGAAGTCTTTGGGGCCTATTTTTAGTCTACTACAATAAGTATTTTATCTAGGAACAGAAAAAGAATTTTGAAGTGCTTAAGGATAAAGAAACAATTCCAAATATTCCAGATGTAATTTTGCTCCTTTCCCACTTGAGAAAGATTATTGAAATTCAGCTGTATTAGTCATTTTATCATGGCAGTAAACTAAATCTGTGCTAGTTTATATTTTTTAAGTAAATTATTCACACCCTTTGATACTTTGTTACAGGTTGACCTGTGTAAAATTGCCAATATTTTATTGTTTCCGACTACAAAAAACAGCAATTTCCTATAGTTTAACCTAGCACCAGTAAGTTAATATATACCTCATGCTAATTACATCTCACAATTGATGGAGATAAAACTATTTTAACAGATTAGAGAGCTAACGTTCTAGGATGAGTAATTTTTTTTTAAATCAAGTTCTGGCTCTGTCGCCCAGGCTATAGTGCAGTGGCGCAGTCTGGGCTCACTGCAACCTCCGCCTCCTGGGCTTAAGCCATCCTCCCACCTCAGCCTCCCTAGTGGCTGGGACTACAGGCGTGTGCGACCATGCCCAGCTTATTTTTGTATTTTTTGTAGAGATGGGGTTTTGTCGTGTTGCCCAGGCTGGTGTCGGACTCATGAGCTCAAGTGGTCCTCCTGCCTCGACAAGGTGCTATAATTACAGGTGTGAGCCATCATGCCTGGCCCAAAGAATTTTTTTCTTTCAAAAGTTTTGTATTTCATTGGAAAATGACTTACCTTGATAAAAAAGCATTTTAAAATCATAAGCAGATGATTATAAGCAATCATCTATATCCCAATGTCTACATGACTTTTTAATTTTTTTATTTTTTGATAGTCTGTCACTCTTGTTGCCCAGGCTGGAGTGCGGTGGCATGATCTTGGCTCACCGCAACCTCTGCCTCCCAGGTTCAAGCGATTATCATGCCTCGGCCTCCCAAGTAGCTGGGATTATAGGCACGTGCCACCATGCCCAGCTAATTTATATGACATTTTTTTAGTCTCAGCTTTTAATAAAAAGCTTATTGTTTCCCCCTTATGTATGTATAGGAGAGCATGCTAATTGCCTGACCCAATGATCTGTTCTCCCTTTTTTGCTTTGTATCAGAATCCCATAATTTATTCAGGTTAGCAATGTGCCTAGCTTTCCTTGCAGATACATGTGGTCATATGACTAAGTTCTGGAATTGACATGGAATAAGAAGTGCTGAGTGATGGGAAAAAAAAGAAAAAAGAAAATAACAAGTGCTTAGTGGTGCTTCTGGGAAGTTTCTTTAAACTTAAAGGCTTAAGGGGAAGCAGGTGGGTTCATCTTCTGTTCCTGCTAGAACATGGATGTGGTAGCTAGAGCTCCAGCAGGATTCTTGGACTTCAAAGTAACCTTGGAAATAGAAGCCATGAATGGCAGAGCAGCAATATAGGAGACTGGGTCCTGATACTGTGAGATTACCCTGGACTGCTATGAGTAAAGGGTTAATAAAACCTTTTCTTTCTCCCTGGTGAAATGACCTCGAGTTTCGCTTTCAACACTGTTTCTCTGGAAACCTACTAGGCAAGGTAATAATGGAATGTCAGCTGTAATATTAGGCAATATTATTTATGATTAAAAATGAGCCCTTAGCTGGGCGCGTTGGCAAAAATAAATAAATAAATAAGGAGAATGCAGTAGTCCTCCCTTAGGCATGGTTTCACTTTACGTGATTTCAGTTACCAGTGGTCAACTGTGGTCAGAAAATGTTAAATAAAAAATTCTAGAAATAAACCATGTATAAGTTTTAAATTGTGCACCATTCTGAGTAGTGTGATGAAATCTTACACAGTTCAGCTCTGCCCCACCCAGGATGTGAATCATCCCTTTGTCTAACAACACCCACGCTGTATATGCTACCCTCCAACCCATAAGTCACTTATTAAAAAGAAGGAGAGTTTGCAAATCAATAATCTTAAGTTCTTACCTTAAGAAAACAGAAAAAGAGCAAAATTAACCCAAAGCAAGCAGAATGAAGAAAATAACAAACAGTTGTTATCAATGAAATTGCAAACAGAAAAATCACAGGAAAACATCGAGACAAAAAGCTGACTCTGAAAAAAATCAATAAAATTAATAAACCTCTAGCAAGACAGAAAAAAAAATAGAGAAAACACAAATCACCAAAACCAGGAAACAGGGTATACCACTACAGATCCTACTGCCATTAAAAGGGTAAAAAGGAAATCCTATCAACAAATTTATACTCATAAAGTCAACCACTTAGCAGGAATGCACCAATTCCTAAAAGACTACAAACTATGAGATCTCAACCAAGATGAAACAGATAATCTGAATAGTCCTAGAAACATTAAAGAAATTCCATTTGTAACTTAAAAGCTCTCAAAAACAAAATATCCAGGCCCAGATAACTTTACTGGAAAATTCTACCAAGCACTTAAAGAAGAATTAATACCAATTATTCACAAATCCTTCTAAAAAATAAAGGCCAGTATTATACTATTACCAAAACCTGGCAGAAACAGCAAAAGAAAACAAAACAAAAAATGCCCCAAACTACCAACCAATACATATCATGAACACTTGAAAAATCTCTCATACATTTAAAAATCCTCAACAAAAGACTAGATGTATTTGGCTACAATGTATAAAAGGAATTATAAACCCTGACCAAGTAGAATTTATTCCACATATGTAAGGCTGACTCAAGATTGAAAATATATCAACGTAGGCTGGGCGTGGTGGCTCATGCCTGTAATCCCAGCACTTCGGGAGGCTGAGGTGGGTGGATCACCAGATGTCAGGAGTTCGAGAGCAGCCTGACCAACAAGGTGAAACTATGTCTCTACTAAAAATACAAAATTAGCTGGGTGTGGTGGCATGTCTGTAATCCCAGCTATTTGGGAGGCTGAGGCAGGAGAATCGCTTGAACCTGGGAGGCGGATGTTGCAGTGAGCCAAGATTGCACCATTGCACTCCAGCCTGGGCAACAAGAGTGAAACTCTGTCTCAAAACATAAAATAAAATAAAATTATTATATCTCAATGTAATCCACTGTATCATGAGTTAAAGAAGAAAAATCATGATTATGTCAATTGCTACAGAAAAGGAATTTTGACGAAATCCAGTACCTGTTCATGGTAAAACAAACAAACAAACAAAAACTCCCAGAGGGGAATTACCTCAACTTGATAAAGGGCGTCTACAAAAAAAATCTACAAATAACATCATACTTAAGGTGAAAGACTGAAGACTTTCCACATAAGATCAGGAACAAGGCAAGGATGTCTGCTCTTATCACTACTACTCAACATAGTATACTGGAAGTTCTAGCCAGTGCAAAAAGACAAGAAAAAGAAATAAATGACATACAGATTGGAAAGGAAGAAATAATACTCTATTTGCAGATGACATAACTGTCTATAAGGAAAATTCCGAGGAATCCACACAAAAAAAACCGCCTAGAACTAACAAGTGAGTTCAGCAATGTCAAAAGATATAAAATCAACACACAAAAATTGTGTTGATTTTACACTAACAAAAACTTGTGTAACATAATACCATTCATAACCACTACAAAGTAATAAAATACTAAGGTATAAATCTAACAAAACCAAAACATGTATGTGATGTGGGTGATGAAAATTACAAAATGCTCATGAAAGAAATCAAAGAACACCTAGATAAATTTTGGGACATATGTTCATAGATGGGAAGACTCAACACAGTAAAGATGTTAATTCTCCCCAAATTGATCTATAGGTTAAATGCAATTCCTATCAAATCCCAGGACATTTTCATGGAAACTAAAACAATCTTGACAGAGTAGAATAAAGTGGGAAGAATCATTCTACCAGATACTAAGGCTTCTTACTGTATGGCTATAGTAATGAAAGCACTGGGGGAAAGACACATAGACCCATAGTACAGAGACCTCAGAAAAAGACCCACACAAATATGTCAAACAGGTTTTTTTTGTTGTTGTTTTTGTTGTTTTTTAAGGCACAAAAGCAATTTAATTGAGGAAGGATACTTTTTCAAAAATGGTGCTGGAACAACTGGATATTTGTAGGAAAAAAAAGAAGAAGAATCTTAATCTAAGCCTCCTATCTTATATAAAAATTAAATCAAAATGGGTCACAGCCTTAAATGTAAAATGATAAAACTTGTAGAAAAAAGATATAGGAAAAAATCTTGGGGACATGGGGCTAGGCAAAAAGTTCTTAGACTGGACACCATAAACATAATCCATAAAATAAAACTGATCAAATGCATTGCATCAAAATTAAAAAACTTTGTTCTGTGAACAACTCTACTAAGAAAATGAATAGATAGGCTACAGACTGCGAGAAAATATTTGCAAACCACATATGTGACAAAAGACTTGCATCTAGAACACATGAAGATTCTCAAAACACAACAGTAAAAAATAAACAATTTGATTAGAAAATGGACAGAGGACACAAACAGGCATTTCACTGAAAAGTTTATACTGATGGGAAGTAAGTACAGGAAAAGGTTCAGCACCATCATTCATCAGGGAAATGCAACTTAAAACTGCCTTGATATCATTACACCTCCATTACAAGAGCTAAAATGAAAAATAGCGAAAATACCAAATGCTGATGAGGACACAGACAAACTGGATCACTCATACACTGCTGGGGGATACGTAAAATGGTACAGCCACTCTGGAAAATAATGTGGCAGTGTCTAAACCCACAACTACCATATGATCCAGCAATTGTATTCTTGGATATCTATCCCAGAGAAATGAAAACTTACATTCACAAAAGAACCTGTACATAAATGTTCACAGCAGTTTTATTCATAATGTCCTAAAACTGGAAACAGCCCAGATGTCCTGCAACAGGTGAATGGTTAAACCAACTGCGGTATACCCATACCATGGAATATTACTCAGCAATAGAAAGAATCAAACTATTGATACACACAGAAACACAATGAATCTTTGGAGAATTATGCTGAGGGGGAAAAAAGCCAATCCCAAAAGGTTACACGCTGTATGACTCTATTTAAGTATTTTGAAATGATAGAATTTTAGAAATAGAAAATAGATTTGTGGTTGCCAAGGAGTTAATTAGGAAATGCGGTAGAGGGGTGGGTAAGGGAACTTGGTAGAAGGGAGGGAAGGTGGATGCTGTGATTAAAGGGGGAACATGAGGAAATGTGGTATGAAACTGTTCTGTATCTTGACTATGGTGGTAGATATACAAATCTACATGTGATAAAACTGTACAGAACTAAATACACACACACAAGTAAAACTGGGGAAATCTGAAGTAGATTAGATTTTATCAATGTGAATATCCTAGTTGTAATACTGTACTACAGTTTTGCAAGATGTTGCCTCTGAGGAAAACTAGGTAAAGAATTAACATGACTTCTGTATTATTCTACAACTACCTCAATAGAAACTTCAATTAAAAAAAGACCAACGCACACAAATAAGTTTTGATTCCCAACCTCTTTTCCTACAACTGCCAGCTCAGTAACCATATAATATGACCCCCAATTTATGTTAGGCAACAGTTTTACCAAATCTGTTCTAACTGCTTAATATGGCTGGCCATCTTTTCAGCCTTCACCGTATGTTTCCTCATTGTTGCCTGCCTGCTAAGCCAGTGCCACATTTTAAGGTTTCAGTTATTGTCCAATCTACCTTCTATGTTAGTTAGGTTGTTAGTTAGGCTGTTTAAAAGCAACCTTGAAATCTTAGGGGCTTGCCATAATTAAGGTTTATTTCTCATTCAGAAACGGAGGAAGGGAAGGATACAGGGAGAGGGGAGAGGGAAGAGGATGAAAGAGAGCATACTGTCTTCTCACTACTCATAGATTCTTTTAAGATACCCAGTTTATTAAAATCAAAGTTACACTCAGAATTAATGTACCTGAATTCCTAGTGCTAAGTATGTCTGATGGGAGAAAGAGTATTTACAGAGATGTACAAAACTCCATTTCTGCCATGAGAATACACATACTGGTCTTGCCACTGATATATTAAGGTGGTGACAAGACATTCTGCTTGTGTGTAGCACTGCCCTTCACACAAAATTAATAAAAAATACATTTCAAGGAAGAGTGTAAAAAGAAAAGATAGTGAAAGCATCCTGAATTCATAGAGGCAGAGGAGAAAAATGTAGTAGAATTATTATATCTTAAGTGGTCTTTATTCAGTCATCCTGTTGAAATTATTACTTATTCAAGTCTCATTTCAAATTCTACCTTTTCTAGGAAATCAACTGAATATTATGTTCTTCTTCCTTTGCCATACCCCTACCCCCTCACTTTGTATCTGTTCAAGGCAGAGGTGCCATTAATATTTATACCTCCTACACTGAGATACACAATGACTTGGCATATAGTAGATGCTTTGTATTTAGAGTCACAACTACTGTGCTGTTTCAACTGGCATCTAAAAGAACATCTTCCAATTATATAGCACTCAGTTTTCAAAATGCCCATATATATTACCCACAATACCCTGGGATGGAACAAATAATTAAAAACTCAAGAAGGTTAAGTTACCTCTCAAAGGCCAAAGCTAATGAATTTCTACTATGACCTGTATCTTTAGATTCCCATATAAGAGTGCTTTTTCTGTTACAGTACACCTGTTTGCCAAATGCTGTGCAATTTTTTAATAAAAAGTATTATGCTGAGCTAATAACTGGCATTGCAGCAAATACTATTTGTTGTCCCTTCAAACACTGAAGTGCTTAGAATGTGGCTGGCCTATCTGAATCCCATCTGGCAAAGTTTAATTGGTGAAATACCATCAGTTTATCTTATCCATGAGGTGGCCATTGAGATGGGCCCCAAAAAAAGCATTAGAGTAAGACTCCAGTGTACTGTGTTTGTTTTTTGGTCAGTAACAGAAATAAAATTACTTTGGAGAAAAATCCGTCCTTCTCACAAACAATATATATTCTGCTATTTGGAAGTGATTTAAATTATGTTACATATTTCATCTGGGGAGTCTCTCCAGCTTGAGGAAATTCACTTGGGCACAAAATGTACATAAGTAGGATTAGTGAGAAATCTAATTTTGCAGATGTATTGAGAGTATTTCAAATCTGGATTTACATATAGAAAAGGAAGTTTGGGAAGTGGAGCTCTGAGAATGTTAACCATCACATACATGTGCTTTCCTAACAGCAGCTGAATACTTGCTCAATTCTAATTTTAGTACCCTAATCAAACCTACAAGAAGTTCTTCAGAATCAAGAGACAAAGGTGTGACAACAAATCTATTTTGTCTGTAAAGGGGAACAAAGATGAGCAAGTGGCTAATAAACAGTGGAAAGACATAAAATACCTTTCAATTAACTGCACTGGGAACAACCAAGTGTCTCTGTTGAGGTTAAGAGACGCTAAAAGTGAACCTCACAAACAGAGATATCTTTGTGTTGCTGCCGCATCTCTGGCAGAACAAGGGCATTCACTTTTCAAGTAGGTGAAGTGGAACATTATACTCAAGAACACAAGAGATGACCTCACCAATCAACCAATGCCACCAAGATTTCCCAAAGAATTAAAGAAAAAGAGGAAGTAAATGAAACAACCTTGCTCAGTAAATCAGATTCTATTCTAGAAGACGAAACAGGAAGAAGGCACCTTAATTGGAATTCAAAGGCATCTTTTGGCATCTCAGCCCGGATACTCTTCAGATATGAGAGGGATGGATGAAAGTAATTAATAAAAATATTTTTAGGCCGAGTGTGGTGGCTCATGCTTGTAATCCTCACACTTTGGGAGGCCGAGGCGGTGGATCACTTGAAGCCAAGAGTTCGAGACCAGCCTGGCCTACACCATGAAACCCTGTCTCTACCAAAAAATACAAAAATTAGCCGGGCATGGTGGTGCGTGCCTGTAGTCCCAGCTACTCGGGAGGCAGGAGAATCACTTGAACTGGAAGGCAGAGGTTGCAGTGAGCCGAGATCATGCCACTGCACTCCAGCCTGGGTGACAGAGTGAGGCCCTGTCTCAAAAAATACATATATATGTATTTTTAAAAAATCTTTCTTGTCTGGACCAAAGCTTCTTAAAAAAATCCAACTCCAAAAAATCTAATTGAAAGCAATACCCTCAGACAATAAATATTAACACTGGGTAAATATGAAGTATGATTATTACATATCACACAAAACTACTTCTCTAAAATGATCCTATGACATTTTATGCAAGAGTTAGTCAAATCATGAGAGACAACTAAGAATGTTTTGCACCAAAAAAATAAGGTGTTCATAGCCATTCAGCTTAGTACTAATGGGATTTTATTTTGGAAATATTACAAAATCCCTATGGTGCTTATAGTTACTCTAAGGAGTAACTCTGCCCTAAATAGCAGCCTAAATGTTGTGAGCGGCTATTAAATAATTATCCAGCTCTATTCCTTAAGAGACTGCAATAATTATGGAAGAAATATATTTTAGTCTTGAAGCTTTGGGATACTTTATGAAAGAAGTAAAATGCCATGAAAATACTCAGTGAACTTTCAAATAATTACAAGTATAAGATTTTTCCATTGCCCATTCCTTTATTGGGGTGTTGGATAAATATTACCAGACATGATTATGGTTTGGTATATGAAGAAACAGAAAATGCCTATCCCTCACCCCATGTTGCCTCTCTAAGAGAAGTAGCACCATATACTTAAAACTAGTAACAAATTGGCTCAGATGCATTGCCAATTCTGTCATAAGTGGTCCCAGAAGAACTGGAGTTGCTGCAGTTTCAATGACTACCAACTCAGAAGACAGATGTGTGACTGCAGCATTGCCATCAAGTCAACCTCAAAATAATGTTGTAAATTTTTACAAAGAGAATAACAAGAGGGGAAACTGGTATTTGACTATAGTTACTACTAATTCCCAATTATCTAGACTGATCGGGAGGAAAAAAGGCATAGTTAATGTTAAACAAAGGAGGGAAATATCAAATGTAAAAATTGGTCATTACCTACACATGTTCAGACACTCCTTAATTCAATTATCTAGTACTTTGACACCTTTCTAGTTCAGTCCCATCACTTATCTAACCCATCACATAAGTTAGAGAAAGAAAGGGGCCTAGTTCTCTGTAACTTATTCATGGATATTGAAAAGTTGACTGGACTTTTATGTAATATTTTAACATATTTAAAGTGTAATGTTTCATTTCCAAATCATGCTTTTTTATTAGACACAGTCTCACTGTCACCGAGGCTAGGGTGTAGTGATGCAATCATGGCTCACTGAAGCCTCGAACTCCCAAGCTCAAACCTCCTACCTCAGTATCCCAAGTAGCTGGAACCACAGGTGTGTGCTACTACACCCAGCTATTTTTTTTTTTTAAGAGATGAGGTCTCACTTTGTTGCCCAGGCTGGTTTCGAATCCCTGGGCTCAAGCGATCCATCCACCTTGGCCTCCTGAAGTGCTGGGATTGCAGGCATGAGAGACAGTGCCCAGCCTCCAAATCACTTTTAAAGAGCCAACTTTTTAGTTAAATATATGATCTTCTTAGTGCAACAGTTGTCATGTTTTATGATGGAAAAAAATGTGTACTAAAATTAAAGATATTGAATTATCAAAACATTTCCCAGAATCCTTTTAAAATAAAGATTTGATTATATACAAGTTGAAGATTTCTCTTTAGTAAAAAACTATAATATTTGTATTGTTAAAATAACACATCTATTACTTTTTCTATAACGATTATTTGAGTAGAAATAAATGGATTCATTGAGCTTACTCAAAAAACTTTTCAGTCCACAGATCATTTCAGCATACATGATCCAATTAACTACTAAAAAACAAAATAAAATAACAAAAAACAACCTCTCTTAAGACAGCATAATTAAACCCTGCCACTCTCAATTTCTTCATCTTGTCATTTCCTGATATGAAAAAGAAAGTCTCCTTGGGTGGGAATGGCAAAAAGGAGCCCACAGAGTCAAGAAATACCAGGCTTTTTTTCTCATTCTTTTTCATGGCCTCCTTTGTCTCAGTTGAGAACCAATATGAAATCTCATCGCCTCTCCAGCTCAAATGAATTTTTAGCAAAAAAGTAACTCCAAGTAATCATTACTCTTCATTGTTTTACTCTTTTTATCCTGTGTTTACTTAGAACTTTCCCCAGATACCTAGAACTTATATCCTATCCAAAGTACTATCATACTTTGATAACCTTTGTCCTCTACTATTAGGTACATGACTAAGATTTGTTTTTATATTTAGTGATCCTACATTACAATTGTTTTAAGAGCATACCAGAAGAAAGAACACCATTCTGATAATAAGGAAGTCTGGATCCTGGTCCTAGCTCTGCCATTAATTAGCTGTGTGTTCTTAAAGAAGTCATTCAACCTCTCTGAGCCACAGTTTCTCCATTTAAATAAAGTAAGTCCCTTTTCAATGCTAACAATCTTAATTTTATTAAGGAAACACTGGCTGAAAGCCTTGAGATTTCATTTATGACAAAGAGAATCCCTGCCAAGAGAAAAAAAATCACTATAATTTTTCTCTACAGCCCAAATTACTTTTTGACACCTTCCTCAACTCTACCCGAGAAGCACTGATCACTGTAGAAAAACATGCGACAGGAAGACAACTAAGTCAAGCATTGTTTAATCTCATTCCTGAGTGTTTTCTAGTTACTGACACTCTCACATCTCAGCAGTTCTTATAACTTGTCTAGGTAAGTGGTTTTTGGTGATAAACTACCTGGAACTACCTTCTCTAGATCCAATTTAATAGCTACCTTTTGAATCACATGACCCTTCTTTTCTCTTACCTGACCACATAAACATAGTAAATTCTGATAATCAGTAACCAGTTCTGCCACTACCATTTACTGACATTGCTTCTTTTAATCCTTACAAAACCCCTAAAAGATAGATATTATCCCTCATTTTAAAAATGAAGATACAGACTCAGAGAGATTAAGTAACAATTAAGGTCACACAACAATTAAGTGGTAATGCCTTGACTTGAACCCGTATCTAACTGACTTAGAAACTCTCCCCATCAGGCAGTTTTAAAAAATATTAAAGCGATATAGAATTTAACCTCCCTCTGATAATTCAAAATAGTTTCAAAATTGATAGAATATTTTTTCCTTAACACGGGAGAGAAGGAAGTAAAGATGAATGATGATCTAGGTATGTCTGGAAGGGAAAGAAGCTGAAGAAGTTCATGGTTGATGACCTCTATTAATGCAGAAAATGAAAAATCTAGCATGCCAAATAATAAAATTTGTATTATTTTAAGGCCACATCTTTAAAAGTAGTTAACTCTCGTTAACTAGCTCCCATTTGTCTTAATTCCTTAGGCTTCATTATATTCCATATTTAGGCAAAGTCTATAAAAATGATTTCCACCCCCCAATTTTTAAGTCTATAGGAAAGTTGAGAGAATAGTAAAAACCACACACTTGTATGCCTTTTACCTAGATTAACCCACTGTTAACATTTTGCCACAAATTGCTAAATCTTCCTCTTTGCAAATTTTTGCTGAAAGTAAACCACAGACATGAGAATTCTCTAAATAACATAGCCTGAATCTTCTAAGAATAAGGATCTTTTCCTACATAATCAATAACTATCACATCTAGTAAAATAAACAATTCCTTAATATCATTTAATATACAGTCCATATTCAATCCCCCAATATTCTAAACAATATCTTTTTAGTTTTGATCAGTACCTAATCAAGGGTAACAAGGTAGACTTGAATGTTATGCCTTTTTTAATCTAAGACTATCCACTTATTTTTGTTTGCTTGTTTCGAATTTTTTTTCTCATAACGAACTTTTTGAAGAGTCCAAGCCAATTATCTTTCAGAATGTCTCACACATAGAATGTCTGATTATTTTCTTGAGATTAGATTCAAGTTAAACATTTTGGGTAAGAATACTACATCATCTTTCAGAATGTCTCACATGTGGAATATCTGATTATTTTCTTATGATTAGATTCAAATTAAACATTTTTGATAAGACTACTACATAAATGGTATTGTATACTTCTTATCATGTCAGATCAAGAGGCACATAAAGTCCAGTTATCCTACTATTGGAGAGGCTAAGTTTGATCACTTCATTAAAGTGGTACAAGTTAGATAGCTGTTGTAAAGGCACATTTTGTCCTTTGTAACTATTCAGTAATCTATGGAGTGATATTTTTGAGACCACATAAATATCCTATTCTCCAGCGATCTTAAACTCAATGGTTTTAGCATTCATTGATGATCCTTGCCTGAATCAATGATTGTGCTGGGGTTGCAAAATGACTCTTTTCCTCATTGAAGTGTACAATTAAAATGGGTGAACTTTATGGTATGTAAATTATGCCTCAATAAAACTGTTTTGAAAAAATTAACTCAGCAACTTACAGACTGTATCTGGTACATTTTCTGCTAGCATATTTTTCTGCCAAGAAATGACAGTTTGAACATTTTACGAATGAGGCAGGTGTTCAAGATGAGAGTGAGCTTAATGAAAGTGTTCTGTTGAAAGTTTTATTAATAGTAGTTTTCTAATTTTATCATTCCTTCTTTCAATAATTAGCTGGCATGCTTCTGTAGACTTTCTCCTATACCTCCTTTTTTTTGGAGTATCATTATAGATTCATGAGATTTTATTTTCCCTCAATCTATTATAATCTGTTACTACTACTATTCTTTTTGATGTTCAAACCATCCTAATGTGGCCAGTGGGAGTCCCTTCAAGCACAATCTTGTGCCCTGATATAACCTTATTAGTCACTGAACAATGATTGCTTTCTTGCACAAGAAGTCTCAAGCTCACTCTGTACTTTCCCAGCCTGAGGCATGAGATTAGACAGTTCCCCAAGAAGACTTGGTTCCTTTTAGTGTGAATGGCATTTAGAAACCAAGATCTAGGTTCTAGGTGTGCTCATTGCCACTGGGGTATGTCTGTCATTGCTTCTAGGCCATTTCTGTGTATAGAACAAAGGAACAGGAATTCATTACTCATATCTTAAATTCAAATTTATAATGCAAATAGAAAAGAAGAGGAAAAATAACTTGTATCTCTTTGACTTTCAATGAAAATCTTGACTTCTATTATCACTAATATGCTTTACTTTATTTCTCAATATATATGAAATGGTAGTAATACTGGTATTATAATTCTGAAACTAATAATAAACCTATTAAGAGAAAGTTTAAAATTTCCTTGATGTTCCTTATATCCTTAAGATGACCTCCTAGAAGGATGCATCATCAAGAACACTATGTTCAAAAGTTATCTGAACTGGGCGATTGTTATAAATTAGTTATGTAGGTTTGTTTAGTTTCAGTATGTATTCAATTTTAGTATTTGTCTTCCTTCTCATTATTTTTGACTTAATTCTAATTTTTTGGTATGTAAAACATTTATATGGCCCCCAAGTCAAAACTGTGTAAAAAGGCATATTCATAGAAGTCTTGCTTCTATCCCAATTCTATGTGCCCCATTCCTATCCATCCTCTATTTTCATTAATTTCTAGTTTATCCTATGTGTACTTCGTTTAAAAAAATAAGGAATTACAGTTTTTCAGAACTATAATACACATACTGTGCGTTAAGCAACACCCATACAACAGCTTTTATATGAGTTTGGTCATGGAGCATACAACTGACATGTATCACGTTTTCTACTTGCAATAAATACACAGAGTGGCATACAAGCAAACTCCCACCTGAATTCTGATCAATCCACTGCAGGGAGTCCATATGGGCATTCAGAATTCTGCAGATCTGGTGGAGCTAAAAATACATATAAGACTTTTAGATTATGATTATTCTGAGGTGGTAAATAAAAAATAAACATAAGAAATTGACATTAGGAAGTGACTTTTAATTTCTTCTGGTAAGAAATGGACTGAGAATTACTAAATACTAATTTTTTTGTTGCTAATTCATATTTGCAATGTTCATTATCTTTATATATTGGTTCAATTTAATTATTTGTAACCATCATGAATTGGATACCTACAATTCAATAAGAAACTGACTACCACAGTATAAAGAACATTAAGACACATTTCACAAGACAATGAATTCACATAAAAAAATTAAAAATAGCACCAGTTGTCAACCAAATCAGCAATTTTTAAAAAATGGTCTTACTCAGTTATCGAGTGTGTGGGAAAAATAGGTACATTCATATATAGCCAATAGTAATATAAATTGACCCAACCTTTCAAAATGTAAATTTTTATGATACATATCAAAAGCTTTAAAATATTCATACCTTTTGACTCAGTCAGTATATTCTATTTCCGTTATCCAGAGGAGATAATCAAATCTAAATATAAGTGGTGATTACTGGACTATTTTATATTGGCTAAAGATTGGAAACAATATCTCTACCAATCAAAAAATGATTAAATAGATCATGGTAAAGTCAACCCTGATGAAACATTATAGTACCATTAAAACTCATGTTTTCAAAGAATGGTTAAAATTTTTGGGAAAGACCATGAAAGAATATTAAGTGAAGATAGAATACAAAAAGTTATATAGTTTCCAGTACTCTTTAATACAAAAGAAGTATTTTTAGCAGCATAGCAAAAAAGACTAGAAAGAAATACACCAGTATATTATCAGGGTACTGTTAATATAGATGACTTAATTTTCCTTATGGATTTTGTAAGAAAATGTGACTGAATAACACAGTGCATAATATGAACTTACTTAATAAAACTTTTAGACATTAGGTGGTCTTTCCCATTGCCGCTCACAAAAAAAGGGGGAATAAAAATAGATAAATCTCATCACCGTGAATACTGGAACACATAGCTCCTATTTTTCTACCCTAGTATATGACCCAGAGTAATAAAGCTTTGTTAATCCGGTTACAATTATCTACAGGAATATTATTGTTCAGAAAATGTTTTTCCCGTTTCTTGTCCAAGGATTTATGCTCTCTGCAAAAAGAGCTGTCAGTGGTCTCTTTCTTCTTTTATTCTGCAATCAAACAGCAATTACCCTTTAATTGACTCATCTTAAACATCCCAATCACCCCTGCCAGGAAAACAAAAAGACTCAAACCATTTACTACCCACTACTAAAATAAAATAAAACAATCCAGGGCTAAGTAGAGAAAATGGACAAAGACAGAATTATAGTCTCCTTTTAGTTACTTGATTGAGAACACTCCACTTATATTAATTCAACACAGAGAAACTAGAAATCAACTCTGCTGAATGTCTAAATCTGCATATATTTACCTATGCACCAAAATTCTATTACAACAAAACAATTTTGAATTTTGGAATTACAATGGTAATCTAATATTTCATTAAGAGAAAATCTGTATTTTGTAAACTCTTGATCATTTGCGTGAACACAGGGACATGGTAGCATGAATAATTTCAGATTAATTTATATTTGTCTTTGTTCAACTTTAGATTCACCCAAAGTACAGAATGGCATAATTTTTATAGCGGGAAGGGACCTACAGATCATTTAATCTATCCTTGACATTTTGCAAAAGAAGGAGCCAAGACCCAGAGAGATTAAATGACTTAAACAAAATTCTAATACTTTCTCAGCTATAACACACTGTATCTTTATAATTTAAAAAATGGTAATGTGTATGTAGATAAAGAACTGTCTGTATATAATTGAACAAAGAGCTTACTAAAGAATAATCACCACTTACATATATGTCATTCATCTTCACCTACCCGATCCTGGCCTCACTCCTGATTATGATTAACTGATAGAAAGCACAATGGGAACTCCCACAATGGGAGATCCCTCTTACTACTACTGCCACAGAGTGGGAGCGGGAAAAGGAGGACTCCATTTAGCTGCTAAGACAACAGGGAAAGGTACAGGAAATAAGCTGTTTAATCAGAGTATAGAGAAAGAAAAAAAAACAATTCTTTCTTACTGCCAAATTAATTCACAGCACCTTAACTCTAATTGGAGCCTCAGCTGTAATTCCACTGATATAATACATTTATTATGAGCTAAGTAGTATTCTGTGGGGGCAGGTGTAAACCTAATAACCATATTTCACCAAGTTTCTATAGAAAAATGTAAAGTCTCAAATAGTCAACCTAACAAATTTTAAAATACAATCTAACCATAAATTAAGGATTGCCTGGTTGTGTTGAACAGACACAAGCATACCTACTAACACTTATATAAGTATGTAAACAAATATGTAAAAAGAAGAATGAACTGGCTAATAAGTGAACAGAAAAATAAATACAGGTACATACTTAGTTATGTGAAGAATAAGGGAGAAAAGCATGACAACTTAGGGAAGAGTAATATTTTCACCTTCCTGGGAATAACCACAAAAAACTCACAACCTTTTCTGCCTCTAGATGTTTCCTGCTCCACTAACCACACCCAAGGGGCTTCATATTTCTAGAGGCAGGAAGAAACACTATAGAAGACGGAAAAAAGGGACTAGCTTAAAAGAACCACAGAATGCTAATTTCTTTCTAGAGACAGGATCTCACTCTGTCACCCAGGCTAGACACAGTGGTGCAAGCATAGCTCACTGCAGCTTTCAACTCCTGGGCTCAAGTGATCCTCTCACCTCAGCCTCCAGAGTAGGTAGGACTATAGGTATGTACCACCATGCCCAGATAGATTTTTTCATTTTTTATAGAGACAGGGTCTCACTATGTTGCCCAGGCTGGTCTCAAACTCTTGGCCTAAAACAGTTCTCTTGCCTCGGCCTACCAAAGTGCTGGGGTTATAGGCATGAGCCACCATACCTGGCTGTATGCTAATTTCATACTAAATCTTGGTTGCCTAAGTACACAAAGCAGTAAACACACCGGATCAGTAGTGTCAGAAGAACTTTCAAATGTATTCAGGTGATTAACAACGTCCTTGAGATCTTGGGCCATTTGTTTCAGCTGAGCATCTATACTTTCTGCTAATCTGTAACTGAAAAGGCAAGTAAAATAAAGGGATTAACAAAAAGTGTTTTCTCCACTACCTATTGTTATTGATATATAAACATGACACTACCAATTGGATTTGCCTTAATTCCCCTGTCTTTTCAGTGGAGCTCAGTTATGACTACTGATATATTTTCATGGATGCAGCATTTGTGACGTTATTATTACCATGTTCTAAAAAGACTCCAAATGAGAAGACTTTTATCTACCTTGCGTTTTTACCTTCACCTATTTATCCTCTAGGTGAATACCCTGGGGATCTGCAGAGCAAAGGAATCCTTTAAGGTGTCAAAATACACCTATAGGACATTTACATACAAAAGAGAAGTTATTTAGGGTTTGGCAATATTCAATAAATGCTGAGATGTCTTCAATGATCTTGAATACACAAATTTTCAAAATAAAACCTCATATAAATATACTTCATCAGGCAAAAAAGATGTTTTGAGAAATGAGCTTCACAATAATCAAAGATAGACAAACCTGCTAAGTTCACAAGTTAGTTGCCTAAATTCTCGAGATTTCCACCCAAACCACACACACACACACACACACACACACACACACACACACACACGACCCAGTCAATAAATATGTTTATGAGAATTAAAGTGGCCAGAGGATTTTTCAACCTTAATGTGTATAAAGATTGAAAGAGTCAATTAGATTTGTAGGTAACAACTATCTACTGCCTTTCTATGGCATAGTACTTATGCCATAGAATTGGTTGCCTACATTATTGAAGATTCTGGTAAATATTTCATCACAATACAAATCTGAGCCGGGTGCGGTGGCTCATGCCTGTAATCCCAGCACTTTGGGAGCCCGAGGGGAGTGGATCATGAAGTCAGGAGTTCGAGACCAGCCTGGCCAACATGGTGAAACCCGGTCCCTACTAAAAATACAAAAAATTAGCTGGGTGTGGTGGCGCATGCCTGTAATCCCAGCTACTCAGGACGCTGAGGCAGAAGAATCGCTTGAACCCAGGAGGCAGAGGTTGCAGTGAGCCGAGATCGTGCCACTGCATTCCAGCCTGGGCGACAGAGCAGGACTTCATCTTGAATATATATATATATTCAGATATATATATATATATTCAGATAAATATATATTCAGATATATATATTCAGATATATATATATTCAGAATATATATATATATTCAGATATATATATTCAGATATATATATATTCAGAATATATATATATAATTCAGAATATATATATAATTCAGAATATATATATATATATATGTATGACTACAAAGGAGCAACTGGAAAGGAACTAATGTCATGAAGATTTCTTCAAGCTACAGTTAGGATCTTATGGCCAAAAATGTAACTCTATATGTTTCAAAAAAATGATAGAATGCATAGAAAGCAATACGAAGAAAAGAAAAATTCACAAAGGTTGAAATACAAAAGCAGAAACTGATTTAGGTTAGTATAGATTAGTTGTACTTACCACATTTAATGCTCCTACAAAAAAGTTAACTTGCAAGCATGTTAAAAACAGGCCCAGTCTTAACTCATAATAAGTCATTGATAAAATGTGTCCAATTTAGTCTCAATCTAGATTATGTTGTTCATTCATACAAATTCTAATACTTAATAAATTGGCCAATTACCAAACCTCAGTTCCAGAGAAATAAAGTTACTTTGGGAATACTGGCACTATATTGACAGAAGGTAAAGACTGAAGAGTTCACAAATAAAATATAGCCCTCCTAAGACATTGACAAAATCACTCCATTTTTGAAAGCTATACAGTTTGCCTCCAGATTAACAAATTGCCTTTAAAATAGCAAATGATTTATCACTAAAGCAATTGCATGACTATTAGTTTTAGCAGAATCAACATAAAGAGGAGACCATAAATATCTCACAATACCATGACACCATACACATAAAATTTGTACTTCTAATTTAAGAACAAATTTGACAAATACAAAAACTTTACAGTGAACATGCATAAGGTTGACAGTAATAACAGTAAACAAAATGCTATAAAACAAAATTGCCAGAATGATTTCTTCATTTACAAGCATCCAGAAAAGATAACCAGAAAACAATCAAACAAATTGATAAATGTCAACTACAAAAGCTTGTCCCTTTCTACCGATTTGTATTCCTTGCCTTCCAATTCGACTTTTCCCCTCTGTTCCTGGAATGCTCTCAGAATACGTAAGTCCTGCCCCATTCTTCAATCTTTATTCAGTTACTTACGTCTCCACATGCTCCTCATCTGCATCCTGCAGATAATGAAGTCCACTCTGGTCGCGCGTAGACTCCTCTAAATAAGTCAACAGAAATTCTAGTTCCTGCTGCTGTGACAGGATAAAATCCAATTCTTGTTCCAATCTGAATAAAATAAGTTAATAAAAAGGCTGATGAAAGGAATTTGGAGTGACAAAAAGAAAAGAGTTAACAAACTACAGAAGGAAAAAAAACACTGAATAAAAAGATAGGTCTTTAATCTTTCAACCAAGGAAATCTAAGGTTCTACCTTTTCTGATCCAGTTTCACTTTGTTCACTTCTCCATGTAAAATACGAATCTATAAAGAGAAATATGAATACAACAATATAAGTATTTGAATTTATATAACAATTTTAGAGCAATATTAATTTTCTCAAATACACTTCAAATATGAAAGATTTCCTTTTATTCAGGGTACTTATTGCCTAAGGAATATACTTTGAGCTGCTCACCAATATTGGAATAGAAAATTAACCACAGGGCTGGGTATGGTGGCTCATGCCTATAATCCCAGCACTTTGGGAGGCTGAGGCAGGAGGATCACTTGAGCCTAGGAGTTTGAGACCAGACTGGGCAACGCAGTGGGACCCTATCCCTACTGAAAAAAACACACACACAGTTAGCCGGGGGTGCTGGTGTGCCCCTGTGGTCCCAGCTACTTAGGAGGCTGAGGTGGGAGAATTGCTTGAGCCAGGGAGATCGAGGCTGCAGTGAGCTGTAATTGCACCACTGTGCTCCAGCCTAAGTGATAGAGCAAGACCCTGTCTCAAAAAACAAAAACATAAACAAAACAACAACAACAAAGAAAACCACAAAACACAGGTCTATTTTCTTGTGTTCATCTGCAAATACTTGCACAATGTAGGTAGATTAATGAAAATATCTTCTTACCATCTCACCATTCTCAATCAACGCATGGTCCCAAGCATTGACCTGAGTGGCCTGGAGAAGAAAGTACTTCTCTTGATCTTCCAGCTCAAGGTTCCACTCATTTATAAGACCCTCCAGATGACCATATGTCATCACAGGAGTGGCTACTACACTAAAACATAAAAAGATGCAGGATGATCCAATAATCATACTTTAAAAAGTGTGATCAGATTTTAAAAACGAACACAGGAGGACTCTGAGAAGAAAACAGCATGTAAGGAATTTCCCATACCTGCTTCCCAAGAAAACAAACATAACTGGTAAAGATGATTAAAAAAACAACCCCTCAAAGTCACTTGAAATTATCCTAGGTGAATATAGTAAATAAAGATTTATTAAGAAACCTACTAAATCACAGCAAGAATAGCTAAAGTCTGTGCCATAATCTGCTCCTTCTCTTCCCCTCATCCCAGCTCAGCATGAGAGAAGCTCCTTTCTGGGTAGGCATAGCTAAGGAGATAGGATTCTCTCTCCCCCAGCTCTTAGTCAAAGTGACCCATTCCCTGTTTGAGTAGTATCCACAAGAGAGTGGGCATTCCCCACTGGGTAGAACCATGCAGAACTCTGATTCCCCTGCCAAGTGGTATCAAAAAAGGCTCAGCAACTAGCTGATCTTTTGGCCAGCAGAGCCAGTCAATGGTGATTCCTCTGCTGGGGTAGTGTCAGCAGGGCTCAGTGGGAAGGTAATCATCAATTCCCTAAGTGGAAGACACAGGCACGATTCCAATTCCTCCACCAGGGTTCTTTCTGTGGGATCCAATGACAAGTTGAACCTAAATCCCTACCCAGTAGCAACAGGGCTCAATGAGGCAGAATGAGGCAGGGTTAGTCACCATTAGGCTTCACCTCTTGCCTCTGGTGTCAGAGAGACCCAGTGGGGAGCTGAATCTCTATACCCACCCAGCATCATTACAACTGAACAAGGTGATTCAAGTTAGGGCTTGTAGGGATCCCACTTCCTGCCATCCATGGGGTCAGCAATGCTCAATGAGAAGCTTGACCTCCACATCCACTGGCAAAGCCAAGACTAAATGAGGTAGGGCAAAGAGCGCCTAGTCAGTACTTTGTCCCCCTTCTCCCATGAGCCTGTGTCAGCTGGGCCCAGTAGAGAGCTAAGCCTTCATACCAACCAAGGAGGCTGAATGAAGTGATGTGAAACAGAGTAGTTGACATTATGCTTCTTCTTCCCTCCCCTTGTGTCAGTGGGGCCAACAGGAAGCTGAAATTCTGCCTCCATGTGCAGCAACTAAGCAGTGTGAGTCAGTCCTCCACTTCCCCTTGATCTGGGGGCTCCAGGGCCCAGCTGGGAGCTGAGCTTACATCTCCACTTACTGGCAATAAAGTGGTAGCATGCAATGTTCACCTTTCATGAGGGATGAGTCAGTGGGGCTAAGCGGGAAGCAGTTTCCATACCACCCATCTGCCTTGAGGCAGCGTGGTAAGTGCTCCACTTTTGCTGGAGTGGTGTGGGTAAGGTCCAGTGGGAAGCTGAACATACAAACACACCCACCCCTTGTACTACATGTCAAAAAAGAGATGCTTGATGAAAAAAAAATATGAAAATAGGACCTAGACTTTCCTAACATAATAGACAAAATGTCCAAGATAAAATTTTAAAAATTACCTATCATATCAAAACCCAGAAAACCCACAACTTGAAAGAGAAAAGACAACAGATGCCAACACTGAGAGGTATCAGATGTTGGAATTATCTGAAAAGAATTTTAAAGCGACCATCAAAAAAAGGCTCAAACAAGCCATTTCAAATTTTCTTAAAACAAATGAAAAAACAGAAAATCTCAGCAAAGAAATAGAAATTATGAAAAACAACCAAATGAAACGTATAGAACTGAAATGTAAAATAACCGAAATAACAAGCTCACCTAAGGAATTTGATAACAGAATGGAGTCAACAGAGGATAGAATAAGAAAACTTGATGACAGACAAATATAATTTACAGAAAAACAAAGAAAAACTTCGCAGAAACAAATGAAAAATGTCTCAAGGACTTGGAAGACAATAATAAAAGCAGTAACATTTGTATAATAAGAGTTCCAGAAAGAGAGGAAAGAGAGAATGGGACTGAAAAACATATTTAAAAAAAAAGATTGAAAACTCTCAAAGTTTGTGAAAAGATATAAACTCATAGATTCAAGAAGCTGGACAAACCCCAAACAGAATAACTCAAATCCACACTAAGACACAAAATAATTAAACTTCTGAAAACTAAAGACAAAAAAAATCTTGAAAGCAACCAGAAAGAAAAAAATGCATTACTTAAAAGGGAGTATCAGTTTAGATGACACCAGATTTCTCATCTAAAACCATGCAGGCTTCAAGCACTGAATGAAAAAAAGTGTCAACAATGACTTCTGTATCTGGTGAAAATGTCCTTCAGAAATGAAGGGGGAGATCAAGATATTCTCACACAAAGTCAATTCAAGATAATTTATTGCTAGTAAAGCTACCCTTGAAGATTAAACAGAAAGGAAATGAAAACAGAAGACTTGGAACATCATATAAAGCAGCGATCCCCAACCCTTTTGGCACCAGGAACTGGTTTTGTGGAAGACAATTTTTCCACAGATGGCGGGAGGGGCCTGGGGGAGGATCAACAGGCATTAGATTCTCATCAGGAGCGCACAACCTAGATCCCTTGCATGTGTAGTTTACTATAGGGTTCACGCTCCTATGAGAATCTAATGTCTGATCTGACAGGAGGCGGAGCTCAGGCAGTAATGCACGCTCACCTGCTGCTCACCTCTTGCTGTGTGGTCCGGTTCCTAACAGGCTACAGAGCAGTACTGGTCTTCAGCCCAGGGGTTGAGGACCCCTGATATAAAGTAAGGAATATCAAAATGGGTATAGACAAGGTAAATATACTATTCTACTTCTCGTTTCTCAAATCATTTGATGGCTGAAGTAAAAATTATAAACCCATGTGATGTGATATTCAATGTACACAGAAGAAATGGCTGAGACAACCATACTTAAAAGCTAAGAAGGGTAAAAGGAACTAAATGGAATTAAGGTTTCTGCACTTCACCCAAACACTGTAGTGGTATGACTACACTGTTGTAAGTAATGCATGTATCTGTAATACCTAGAGCAACCAGTAATAAAACTATACAAAATAATGTATTTAAAAACACTATAAACAGAACAAGATGAAACCCCCCCAAAATACTCAAACAACTGACAGCAGGGTAAAAAAAAGAAAGAGAAGAACAAAAATCAGAGGCAACAAACAAATAAAATGGCAGATTTAAGCTCTAACATGTGAATAGTTACCTTAAATATAAATGTGATAAACATACCAATTAAAATACAGAGACTGGAAGAGTGAATAAAAAATGATCCAACAATATACCGTCTATAAGAAATTCACTTCAAATACAAGGATATATTAATACATAGTTTGAAAGTAAAAGAATGGAAAGAATGTACCATGCAAGGTTCATTCTTTTAAAAACAAACGGCTATATTAATATCAGATAAAGTGGACTACAGAACAAAGAAAATTACTAGAACCAAAGAGAGACATTACAGAGTGATAAAGGAATCAAGGCATCCAGAAGGCTAGCAATCCTAAATGTATAGGTGACCAAACAAGAAAGCCTCAAAAAACATGAAATAAAAACTGATAGAGCTAAAGGGAGAAATAGAGAAATCCACAATTAAAGGCGGAGACTTCAAAAAGCCACTCTCCACAACTGAAAGAACTACTAGACAGAAAGATTCCAATAACACAGTATCTGAAATTACAGTGAAGCAACAGAATCTAATTAACATATATAGAACATTCCACCCTGCAGCAGAAAACACAATTTTCAAATGTCCATGGAACATTCATCAAGACAGACTGTATCCTCACCCACAAAACAAACCTAAATAAATTTAAAAGAACTAAAATCGTACAAAGCATATTCTAATACCACAATGGGATCAAAGTAGCAATCAATACAGAAAAAACAACAAGAAAATCTCCAAACACTTGGAAATTAAACAACACACTTCTAAATAATAAATTAGTCAAAGAAGGATTCACAAAGGAAATTTAAGAAGTATATAGAGCTGAATGAAATCACAATATAACATAATATGTAGGTCACAGTTAAGGAAGTGTTGAGTTGGGTATTTATAGCACTAAATGTGTACGTTAAAAAATAGGAAAAATCTCAAATCAATAGTCTGAGTTCATACCTCAACGAACTAGAAAAAGAGCAAAATGAACTCAGTGCAATCAGAAGGAAGGAAATAATAGAGTAGATATCAAGTGAAATTGAAAACATGAAAAGAATAGAAAATGATTAATTAAACAAAAGCTGGCTCTTCGGGAAGCGATCGATAAAATTGATAAAAGAAAGACACAAACCACTAACATCAGAAATGAAACAGGAATATCCCTACAGCCATTAAAAGGACAATAATGGAATACTATGAACTACTTTATTTTTAACAACATAAAAAATGGGCCAACTCTTTAAAAACAATACATTCATCAAAGATGAACTAGATAACCTGAATAGTTCTAGAACCACTAAAGAAATTGATTTGTAATTTAAAAGCCCCTTTAGCCTAAAAGCCACTTTAGCTGGGCGCAGTGGCTCACGCCTGTAATCCCAGCACTTTGGGAGGCCCAGACGGGAGGATCACGAGGTCAGGAGTTCGAGACCAGCCTGGCTAACACGGTGAAACCCCGTCTCTACTAAAAATACAAAAAAATTAACTGGGCGTGGTGGCGGGTGCCTGCAGTCCCAGCTACTCAGGAGGCTGAGGCAGGAGAATGGCGTGAACCTGGGAGGCGGAGCTTGCAGTGAGCCCAGATCGTGCCACTGCACTCCAGCCTGGGCAACAGAGCGAGACTCCGTCTCAAACAAACAAACAAACAAACAACAACAACAACAAAAAACAAAAAACAAAGATTAGCTGGAGGTGGTGGCAGGAGCTTGTAATCCCAGCTACTCAGGAGGCCTCAGCTGAGGCAGGAGAATCACTTGAACCTGGGAGGTGGAGGATGCAGTGAGCTAAGATCTTGACACTGCACTCTAGCCTGGGCGTCACAGTGAGACTCTGTCTCAAAAAAAAATAATAATAATAAATAAATTAATAAATAAATAAATACCCCTTTAAAAGAAAGATACAGGCCGAGAAGTTTTCGCTAGAGAATTCTGCCAACATTTTATGAATTAACATTAATTTTACACTATTTCTTTTAGAAAACAGAAAACAGAATACTTTCCAGATCATTTTATAGAGCCAATATTACCCTGATATCAAAACTAGAGACATAAAAAAAGACGAAAACTACAGACTAATATCTCTCATGAACTTAGATACAAAAGTCCTCAAACAAAATACCAGGAAACCAAATTTTTAAAAATGTATCAAAAAATTATACACCATGATCAAGTGGGATTTATTCCACATATGCAGGGCTGATTGAACATCTGAAAATCAATCAGTGTAATCTACCACTTCACCAAGATAAAGAAACAAAATCTTAAGACTATCAATTGAGGCTGAAAAAGCATTTGACACAAATTGACTTTTGACAAAGGTGCAAAAGCAATTCAGGGGGGAAGATAGTCTTTCAATAAATGATGTTGGAAAAACTCGACATCCACAGACAAAAAAAAATTAATCTTGACCTAAATCTCACACCTTATATAAAAATTGACTCCAGTTGGATCACAAGCTTAAATGTAAAATGTGAAACTATAAAACTTTTAGAAAAACACAGAAGAAAATCTTTGGGATCTAGGGCTAAGAAAAGATTTCTTATAATTGACACTAAAAGCACAATTCATTAAAAGAAAATGTGATAAACTGTAACTCATTAATTAAAGGTTTTGATACAGCAAAAGGACCCTGTTAAGAGGATGAAAAGCCAAGTTACACAGTTAAAGAATATACTTATGAGCCACATATCTGACAAAAGACTGGCATCTAGAGTACATAACAAACTCTGAAAACCAAACAGTAAAAAAATCAAATAATCCAAGTAGAAAATGGACAAAAGATATGAACAGACATTTCACCAAAGAGGATCTACTGATGGCAAATAAACATGTGAAAAGACGTTCAACATCATTAGTCATCAGGGAAATGCAAATTAAAACCATAATGAGATATCACTTCACATCTGTCAGAAGGGCTCAAATAAAAAGTAGTGACAACACCAAATCCTGGCAAGAATGCAGACAATCTGGATCACCCATACATTGCTAGTGGGCATGTAAAATGGCACAGTACTCTGGAAAAGAATTTGACAGTTTCTTAAAAAACAAAACAAACAAAAAACATGTAACCACCATACCACCCGACAACTGCACTCCTAGGCATTTATCCCAGAGAAATACTTATATTCATAATAAACATGTACATCAATGTTCACACCAGCTTTTTTCATAATATCCAAAAAACTGGAAACAACCTATATGTCCATCAACAGGTGAATGGTTAAATAAACCATGGTGCATCCACAATACCATGGAATACTACTCAGAAATAAAAAAGAACAAACTGTTGATGCACACGACAACTTGGGTGGATCACAAGGAATTATGCTGAATAAAAAAATCCAATCCCCAAAGGTCACATATATATGACTCTATCTGTACAACACTCTTGAAATGTCAAGATTATAGAAATAGAGAACATTAATTGTTGCTCAGGGTCAAGGAAAGGAGGGGAGTGGGTGTGGCTATACAAGGGTAACAGGAGGAATCCTTGTAGTGATAAAACTGTTCTGTATTTTGACTGTAGCAATATCAGTATCTTGGTTGTGATATTATACTGTAGTACTGTTGAGATGTTATCATTGGAGGAAATGATATAAAGACCATACAGAATGTTGTGTATTATTTCTTACATATACATGTGACTCTACAATTATCCCAAAATAAAAAGCTTAATTTAAAAAATGAACAAATACTAGAGAGAAACATCATACACAGGCTCCAGAGCTTGACTGTCTGAATTTTAATCCTGGCTCAACCATTAACAAGTATGCGACTATGAGCAGATTATAAAATCTCTATATGCTCTTGTTTTCTCACCTATAAAATGGGAATGAAAATACTGCCTACCTCATAGGGTTACTGTGAGGATAAATGACATGATGCTTGTAATGCATTGTCATCTTGCTAAACATACACAGATTACATACACAGTAATTGCACAATAAGTGGTAGCTATTATTAGTAATAGTAATGATTCTATTATAATGATATTCAGAAGGTAAAGGTGTGCTGCTGTTTATTCAACTTCCTAAGCTACAGAAATCTTTCTCTTGACTGTTCCCTCAACTCAGTCATTTAGCTAACTTTCAAATATTATTCTAAAGTTATCCAAGCAAATGTCTTGTACATGATAAATAAAATGAAACACATGCAAGTTTTTAAATAAATAGGCTTACCTAACAGTTGAAGTATAAGGTACAAGGTTTTCAAACCCTCTTGATAACAGTTGGTTTTGGTTCACAGTAAAGCCACTGGTGATTGTGGTAGTAGTGTTGGTGGTGAAAGTGGCGGTGGTAGTCGTTGAAGTTGTAACTGGAAAATAAAGTGTATAATGTTAGTAAGAAATGAGAAATTTGTTTCATTTAAGCCTTGATCATTCAGATTTAAAATTATGGAGGCATTTTTAAAAAT
This sequence comes from Pan paniscus, assembly GCF_029289425.2. Lineage (NCBI taxonomy): Eukaryota > Metazoa > Chordata > Mammalia > Primates > Hominidae > Pan > Pan paniscus. The sequence continues at coordinate 106,644,381 of NC_073272.2, forward strand.
ACAAATTTGAACTCAAAGATGCAGATTTGAATTCAACACTGTTGTAATATGAAATAATAAATGGCAGGCCAGGTACCTGGATTAACTTTCCAGCTGAAAATCCTGGATAAATTCATAGAAAAATAAAACTTCTAACCAGCCCAATAACTATGAAAGAAATCAAATCAATCCTCAAAATTCTTCTCATAAAGAAAACTCCAGTCCCAGATGCCACTGCTGGTAAGTTTTATGAAACTTTCAAGAAAAGAATAATTGCAATTTACAAAAGATCTCTGTACATCTATATCTTTGCATATTTACATGACTGTATCTGTGTAATTAATTCCTAGAAATAAAATTTCTAGATCAAAGTGTCAGCATGCTCTAAATTTTAACATAACTTGCCAAATTGCCCTATCTAAACAATTTTGCCAATTTATGTCCCTATCAATAGGAAAGAGTGCCTATTTCTTTATACCACAGCCAATACTAGGCATGCATTTTTGCAAACTCTAGTCAAAAGCCTCTCAAAGCTTTATCTACAGCCCAGACTCTCTCCTATATGTCTTTTTCTGTTACACCCCTATTAGAATGTCCTGCTCTCTATAGATAAAATCCTAAGTATACTTCATGGCTTGACTCAAATTCTTTGTTCCCCATATTTATCACCCACTTCTCTCCTACTCATAGTTTCCTTTGGTTTTCTAAATTTCTGCAGCAATTTTGGTTCTTACTACACACTGAGCACTTAATGAACAAGGCACAGAAAATTGTGGCTGCTAGGGCATTGGGAAGGTTTTATTTTCTTCTTTTTGGTTCTCTGCATTTTCAAATGTTCTTACAACTAGTAAATGCTGCTTCTGTAACAAGAAATCTGTTATGAAAATATAACGTACATGATTGTTTGTTTTATGTTAGCTTTGCTTTCCCAATTAGCAATAGTTTCAGGTTAATGGCCACACTAGATAAATGCATAAACCATGGTGCCTGCTGCAAGCACTGACTACTCTGAGGGAGGCTGGCCTAAGGGAACATTCCTGCTGAGGGAACAAGCTCAAATACCCATTCTTTGTTCCAGATAACTCTGTCCTTTTTGTTCCTGGTTCAAAGTTGACTGGGCAGGATGGCCAACTGAAGGATGGGAAGCCATCCAATGTACTACTAGCAGCCTACCTGAGGGTCTGGCACAAAAAGCTCTAGTGAAACAGGATTAATATGAGTCAGAATTTCATTTTCAAAAATTTAGCAATATGGAAAAATCTGACTCTAGGCAGATACTGGGAAATATTTCCAAAAGTATAGAAGGAATCCAACTATAGGCAAAAAGACTTGATAGGACTGACAGAAGAAGGAGATGAAGTAGAAGTAAGGGACCATGAGCAAGTCACAATTAAGAATAAGGTACAGCAGGAAGGCAGAGAAAGAGGTAAGGAAACCAATGAGAAATTTAAAAAAAGAAAAAAGTAGACAAAGGGAGAATAACCGAATTATGTATATGCAATGTTTGATTTGGGAGGTCCCTAAAGCTGCCTTAAGAATAATCTTAAGTTCCAATTTCCTTAAGGTAACAGTGTCGTGGCAATGACTTTACTTGAATTCCACAAGACTCCATTTCCTTTTTGGCCACAAAGGTTCTTATGATAATTCCCCATTCTTTATGTTAGCCCTTGTGAGGGTAAAATGTGCACCACAGAGGAAGACCATGCCCAATCACAAAGAAGCCCAGGAGTCACTATGGTTAGAACAGTGGAGAGATTACAGATTGGATCTTGTGTGATATTCTTTACAACCATAAGTCATCATTTTATTCATCTGAGAACAAAAATCTTACCTGAAAGGAAAACCTTCCTCACAAATGCTAAAAATTAATGATAATGCCAATAGACTCCCTTTATTGATTAATTCAACCAAACACTGAGTAACTACTGCATTCAAGACAGAAAGAAATTTTTTTTAAAAAAAAAATGAGCCCTTCTTGTAAAGGAGAATATCTTCACCCAAAGATGGTTTTCTAATAAAGTAATCTGTATTTCCTAACATGGATAGATATTCAAAGATATATAATTGGCTAGGCATGGTGGCTCACACCTGTAATCCCAGCACTTTGGGAGGCCGAGGCAGGTATATCACTGGAGGTCAGGAGTTTGAGACGAGCCTGGCCAACATGGTGAAATCCCATCTCTACTAAAAATACAAAAATCAGCCAGATGTGGTGCACACCTGTAATCCCAGCTACCCAGGAGGCTAAGTGAGCGACAGAGCGAGATTCTGTCTCAAAAAAAATAAAAGAAAAAGAAAAAAAAAAGATGTGTACTTAAGAGGAAACAGCAAATTCTAAGAATGTGTACACACACACACACAGAGTATGGTACCATTTTTATAAAACAAATTTAATGTATGTATATGCTTAGAAAAAAGTCTAAAAAGATAAACTGTTCTCTCTAGAGGGAGTGATATGTATAGATGCATGTACGAATTGTTTTTACCTATAAGCAGCCCAAACATAAAGGAATCCTGAGTCATTTTAAAATGGTATGATTATTTTAACTTTTTTTTTTTTTTTTTTTTTTTGAGATGGAGTCTCACTCTGTCACCCAGGCTAGAGTGCAGTGGCACAATCTTGGCTCACTGCAACCTCCACCACCTGGGTTCAAGTGATTCTCCTGCCTCAGCCTCCCGAGTAGCTGGGACTACAGGCACGTGCCACCACGCCTGGCTAATTTTTTGTATTTTTAGTACAGACGGGGTTTCACTGTGTTAGCCAGGATGGTCTTGATCTCCTGACCTCGTGATCCACCCGCCTCGGCCTCCCAAAGTGCTAGGATTACAGGCATGAGCCGCCACACCCGGCCTATTTTAACTTTTTATACAGTTTTATTTTTGTTATCTTTCATGCTATTTTTAAAGGCATAAATTAACTCTGGCATATTCAAATAATATTTCAATTAATACCAAATAAAGGAATGGGTTTGAAAGTTCTATCACAGTCTGATTTTGCAAATTACAACTTTGGTCTTAACCAGTTAATACAGTCAATCCTACAATATCTGTGTAGTAAAAGGGAAGTATGGTTCTAAAAATAATACAAAAAACTACACACTAAATTTGAACTCACATTTAAAAAATAATGAAAATAGCCTTTAAAATATTCTACTATGAAATTTTCCTATCCTGTCCCTGATCAACAACTATACATCTCAATCCATGCTGCAAATGGACATCATCACCTTCCCAAACTATAAAAAGCAAATTTCTCTTAAAATTTGCTGATTATACCTAGGGCAGACAGTAATCCCAAATGGCTGTAAATCTACAGATACAGATGCTTGAAAGCTGCTCTGCAAGACTGGTTAGTGAGATGAAGAATCTGAATAAGTAAATACACTTGAAGAGAAAGAAAGGTAAGTAGGGGGAAGAAAACACCCCAAATTGGGGCTGTCAGGTTGAGACATACCTAATGGGGAGAAGGGTAAGTGCTTAAGGTCCTGGTGGGTGAAATGGTGTGTATTAGTCTGTTCTCATGCTGCTAATAAAGACATACCTGAGACTGGATAGTTTATAAAGGAAAGAGGTTTAATTGACTCACAGTTTCACATGGCTGGGGAGGCCTCAAAATCATGACAAAAAGTGAATGAGGAGCAAAGTCACATCTTACATGGTGACAGGCAAGAGAGCTTGTGTAAGGGAACTCCCTTTTATAAAACCATCATATCTTGTGAGACTTATTCACTATCACAAGAACAACATGAGAAAGACCTGTCCCCATGATTCAGTTACCTCTCACCAGGTCTCTCCCACAACACATGGGAATTATGGGAGCTACAATTCAAGATGAGATTTGGGTGAGGACATAGCCAAACCATATCATGGTGCTAAGGGATGGGCTAGTGGCAAAAGTAGTATTTGTAGGAAGGAATTTGAGACTTATATAGATAAGGGCTGGGTATGACAGCATCATCAAAGAGGCTGCCCATTCATATTTCAGTGATTCAACCCATGACTAAAAGAATCAGGGGTTTTTTTGTCATTGTTTTATGGGGAAATGTGTTACATTTTTTGCGAATATGGTAACTTGTAATGTTCTTATGACACACCCTTCACAAGTCTCATACATTGGCCAGTTAGTCTACTAAACAGTAGAAACTCATAAGGTCATGTAAAAGAAGAAATAAAAAGATGAGGCCAGGTGTGGTGCCTCAAGCCTACAAGCTGAGCACTTTGGGAGGCCAAGGTGGGAGGATAGCTTGAGCCCAGGAGTTTGAGACCAGCCTGGACAATGTAGTGAGACCTCATCTCTACTAAAAAAAAAAAAAAAAAATCAGTTGGTCATGGTGGTGCATGCCTGCAGTCCCAGGTACTCAGAAGGCTGAGGTGGGAGGATCGCTTGAATCCAGGAGATTAGGCTGCAGTCAGCTATAATCACGCCACTGCACTCTAACCTGGGTGACAAAGTAAGACTGTATCTTAAAAAAAAAAGGGAGGGATGATATACATGTCTGTTTAGGAATAATTATTTTAAGCTTAAAAGGGATTGACTTTTAGTTTAAGCCAGATTTAAAAAGATTCATTTAATCCCTAAGTAAACTTCTTACAGTAAAAACAAACAAGACTTCTCCAAAATGGAGTCTAACTTAAAAGACAGGTTTGAGTAGATGACCCCTTACCACCCAGCTCTAATAGCTATGGGCAATGGATAACCAAGTTTTCTTCCATCTACAACCTAACTAGCTCCTAACTGGCAGAAACAAATTTAGAATAGGTCTAGGGAAACTCCTATAACCAACTTTAGAAGAGGGCCAACTTCAACAGAGGTCAAAACTTAAATTAACTTTTAGAGAAAAAAAAAACTTTATCAGTCTCAACCAGCTAAATACTGTGATCAATAACAAAAATTCTTAAGTTTGATGGTTGGCAAGAATTTGGCAGCTGTTTTGCCTGTAGTCATCTCAAAGAAGTAGCATCATTGATATCAACTGTCTCATTGTACTCTTTGGCAATCATCTACATAAACATATTGGTGTACCTTTTGGATATTCTGATGAGATGGTCAAAACCACTTAGCCCTAAAAGCCATAGAACCTACTTACTGCTTGTTATGAAGCACATTTCCAATGAGAGCCCCAAGACATCCTGATAGTTCTAAAATCTTACTAACTGCAGTAGGAGCTGCTCCACCTGCTCCAGGGAATAATTTTAATGCAAATCCCAAGGTTATAATATCAAGTGTTCTAGCCGAAGTTGTTGGAGCACCAACTGCAGAGAACAACATAATATTAACTATTACCCTTTAAATCAAAAACAGTGAGAAATTTATATAGTCTTTTTCATCTGAAGAGTCCTTTAGAAACTTTTGGTTAAACTTCAAAAAACCATGGTCAAACCATTTACATGAAATGTCCAGAAAAGGCAAATATATGGAGATGGAAAACAGATTAGTGGTTGTCTGTGGCTGAGGGATCTTACTGCAATGATGGAAATGCTCTAAAACTAAATACAGTGATGGTTACACAATTCGATAAACTTACTAAAATTTCTGGATTGCATACTTAAAGTGAGTTAATTTTATGATGTGTAAGTTATAATTCACTAAAGTTAATTAAAAGATATTGTGGTCCCAATATCTTTTCATTTTGTAGACAAGGACATCAGAGGGAGAAAAGTGGGGGAACCTGTCAAAGGTCAGAGAGCAAGTTTTGACTGAACATGGAATTAATTCAATAATTTTAACTCCAAACCTTGGACATGGTCATATTCATGAAATCTATCATAGTTGAGAAGGATACTGCTTACATGTATCAAAATGATTCCAGAATCATAGTCATGTCTCAAAACTGAAGTCTAAGTGGTAGAAAACATAATTCATGTGGTAACCAATCTTAACTAATGCCTAACTATGCCAATAACACAAGAGGACGGTGATGGTTAATTGAGCACTATTCATGCTCAATTAAGCATCAAACATTTTCTGGCTAGTTGTATTCCCAGGAATGGAGACAATCTTACTGTCATAGAGCTGGGGAGGGGGGCTATTACAGCTAGAATTACAACAAAATTTAATGATGAACATTATGATATTGTGAAGAAGAAACCTTGAAAGAAGTCAGTTTATAGAGGCCTGTAAGAAAAAATTGCCTAAGACATACAAAATTCAGTATTTTCTTTTCTTTTTTCTTTCTTTCTTTCTCTCTCTCTCTCTCCCTCCCTCCCTCTCTCTCTCTCTCTCTCTCTCCCTCCCTCCCTCCCTCTCTCTCTCTCCCTCCCTCCCTCTCTCTCCCCCTCTCTCTCTTTCTTTCTTCCTTTCTTTCCTTTTTTTTTTTTTGGTTTGACAGGGTGTTACTCCGTCACCTAGGCTGGAGTGCAGTGGTGCAATCTTGGCTCACTGCAGCCTTGACCTCCTGGGCTCAAGCAATTCTCCCACCTAAGCCTCCCCAGTAGCTGGGACTACAGGCATGCACCACTATGTCCGGCAAATATTTGTATTTTTTTGTAGAGACAGGGTTTCACCACGTTGCCCAGGCTGTTCTCAAACTCCTGGGCTCAAGCAATCCACCTGCCATGGCCTCCCAAAATGCTAGGATTACAGGCATAAGCTACTGAGCCTGGCCTGAATTCAATATTGTCAACATTTGCTATTACTATACTAATGGAAAATGTGTAACAAAGAAGTTGGGGTTACGAGATAATGTCTCACCTCTTAGCTCAAAGCATCCAGATAGATGGTCCTCTTCAGGTGGAGAGGTCACAAGACATCACACAATGTCAATTAGAACCCCAAAACTACAGCTGGCCCTTTGTCATGTTCCACTTCTGATAGGTAAAATGTAAGGACCACAAACCAGGTCGGTATCAAAAAACACACTATAGCAAGGCTCCTACATTTATTTCCCATTTTATCTTAGTCACATGGATAAGGACTTCTTCCCTTCAGAAATACTTGGCAAAACTCCCACTCTCCCTTCTGTTAATAGCTTCAAGGAGTTGTTTCAATGCATCACAATATTAATGAATTATATGCTTAAAGTTAGCATTTTAAGCTATAATAACCATGTTAATATAAAAATTTCACAGTTAAAGCCATGAGAATTAGGTTCTCAAGCAAAGCTACTATTGATATCAGCAATTATAAATGGGTTCAAGAATAATGATAATTTCTGAGACAGAGATCTGTAGCATATACTGGCAAACTGAGTAAGGTGGCCTCATGGGAAATAACAGTATTTTCTTTAGAATTAGTAACTTACATGAGAGCCCAATAGCAGCAGTGGAGGTCAAAGAATTTGATATTGAGGTAAACTGCATGGTGCTTGAACTAAAATCAAACCTAAAAATCAAAGTAACAAACAGAAAAATATGTCACTAAAAATAATTTTTAAAAGTAAAACAACATTATGACAAGGTTCATTAATATGGAGAAATAAAAACAAAGCAAGGAAAAGCAGGTATCCTGAAACCTAATCAATAAGACAGAGTAAAAGCTTGATTTAAAAAACAGTTCATTGGTACTACTTTAGTATAGTCAGTCTTCTAGCACCATCATAACAAAGAAATTCTACTTTGCTGAAAAAGAAGTCCTAAGAGGGGGGATCCACTTCCAGAACTGCAGCATAAAAAGTCCCATGGACCTGTTCCCAAGTAAATCCATAACCAGCAAAAAGTTCCAGCAAAAAGTTACTTTTTTTTCTTTAAATCGGAAATGGCTGGAAATTGTTCTAAGACCCCAGAGCAAATGAAGAAACATTTATTCAAGAAAATCTACTAAAACTCAGTAATGTAACAGTGACAGTCTATGGCATATGAGCCACAAGGCACTCCTTTCCTTTCACCGTCCCCTTGTCTACCTTGATGGAAGCTACTCTCTAGGGAGGGGTAGCCAAAACTTTACTCCCTCTGACCCCAGCTCCCAATCAAGGAATAGAGTATCCCAATGGGAGGGAAAGGTAGCCAGCATTTCTTATCACTTCCAACACAGAGTTGAAGGGGTGAAATTCCTGTTCAGTATAGCCAAGAGTTCAGGGGCTCCCTTCCTTTACTCACAGGGTGGAGACTCTACCCCAAGTAGAGAAGGCTGAGAATACTGAGGCCCCAATCACCCTCACCCTGATTATTCCACCCCAGTTTACTTGCAGGGTTAAGGTCCACACCTGAAGAGGTAAGCAAGAAGACCAGTGGCTACTGCTACTGCTCAGTACCCAAAGCACTGGCTGAACGATTCTGCCCAGGGATAAAGGCCATTCATAAGAACAGAGAGCTCCCAAGCCATCCCCCAAATAACTGACTTTATTTGAAACAGAGTGTGAGGACATTCAAGCCCAAAACATTACTCTAAAAAATGGAGATTTGGGAGGTAAACAATTAAGAGGAGGCAGGGAGCTTTATGAGAATAACGATTTAGGGTGTAAGTCGGATAGTTTATCAGAGATAACCAGGGAAAAAGAAAGCTGAAAAGGTCCGTCCTGAAATCGGAAGAATTAAGTACTGATGTACGCTACAACATGGATGAATCTTGAAAACATTATGCTAAATGTAAGAAGCCAGACCAAAAAAACAAAACAAAAAGCTTCATATTGTGAAATTCTATTTATATGAAATGTCCAGAATAGACAAATTCATGGACAGAAAGTATATTAATGATTCCCAGGGGCTGGGAGGAATGGGTAATGGGGAGTGACTGCCAATGGGTATAGGGTTTTTTTTTGTGGGGGGGCGATGAAAATGTTCTCAAATTACATAGTGGTGATAGTTGTACACTCTGTGACTATATTAAAAACCACTGGATTGTATACTTAAAACAGTGAATTTTAAGATATGTGAATTATACCTCAATTATGCTATTATTAAAAAAACACATTATCATCTCAATAGAAGCAGTAAAAGCATTTGATAAAATCCAATACCCTTTCATGGCAGAAACACTCAACAAATTAGGAAGAGAAGGGAGCTTCCTAAACAGGATAAAGGGCACTAATGAATAATCTACAGTAACATCACACTTAATGGAGAAAGACTAAATACTTTCCCACTACCATCAGAAACAAAACAAGGATGTCTGCTCTAGCCACTTCGATTCAACAATACATTGAAAATTCTAGCCAGGACAATAGGCAGGAAAAAGAAATAAAACACATGTGGATTGAAAAGAAAGAAGTAAAACTATCTCTATTCATAGATGACATGATCACGAATACAGAAAATTCTAAGAAATAAAAAAAATCTACTAGAACAATAAACAAGTTTTGTAAGGTTGCAGGATACAAGATTAATATATAAAAATAATTACATTTCTCTTATAACAATGAACAATACAAAATGAAAGAAATTAAGAATATAATTCCATTTATGATTGCTCAAAAGGAAATACTTAAGGACAATTTTTAAATTACATAATGTACACAAAAATATGAAACATCATTGGAAGAAATTAAAGATGTTCTAAAGGATCTCATGTTTATAGATCAAAACACTTAATATTGTTAAGATGGTGTGATAGACAGAAAACCAGTCCCCAAAGATGGCCTAATACCCAGAACTTGTGAACATATCGCCTTACTTGATAAAAGGGATTTTACAGATGGGATTAAGGTTAAATACCTTGAGATTATCCTGAATTATCCAAGTGAGAAAATTTAATGACCCCAATCCCTTAAAGCAGAGAACCTTTCCAGGATGTGGTCAGAGGCAGATGTGACTACAAGAGAATGGTCAGAAAGATACAAAATTGCTGATACAAATGGCCAACAAAGCACATGAAAACATGCTCACTATCCTTAGTCACTAGGGAATTGCAAATCAAAGCCACAATGAGATACTACATTATACCCATTAGGATGGCTATAATCAAAAAGATAGATCAAGTGTTGATGAGGATCCTGTTGGAAATGTAAAATTCTGTACCTCTTTGGAAAACTGTCTGGCATTTCCTCAATGCGCTAACATAGTGTTACCGTGTGACCCAGCAATTTTACTCTTAGGGATATATATATATGCCAAAAAGAGATGAAACATATATTCACACAAAAACATATATGTGAATATTCATAGCAGTATTATTCAAAATAGACAAAAGGTAGAAACAATCCAAATGCCTATTAACTGATGAATGGATGAATAAAATACAGCATATCCAAGCAATAAAATTGTACTTGCCATAAAAGGAAAAGTAGTAATACACGCTACCACATGAATGAGCTTTGAAAGCATGCTAAGTGAAAGAAGCTAGTCACAAAAGACTGAATAATATATTATTCCATTTATAAAAAATATATGATTCCATTACAGAGACAAAATGTAGATTAGTGGTTGCCAAAGACTGGGGAAAAGGAGGAATGGGCAATGACTGCTAATGAGTAGAGAGTTTCTTTTGGGGATGATGAAAATATTCTAATACGGCCTGTTGTAATGGTTGCATAGCTCTGTGAACCACTGAACTGTACATTTTAAATGGCTGTACAGTATGTAAAGAATAAATGAAGGTCTGGAATAAATTTTCAGAAAACAGATTACCTGCCTCTTTAAAAAGAAAACTATAAGGATAAATTAATGCATAATGACACAAATAAGATAGAGTTACTTGAAAGCAAAGTTCATATCTTTTCATCCTCACTGCAGATCAATGCACATGGCACATAATAGTAATTGTTCAATAAATGTTTCTGCTGAATTGAACCAACTTTTTCTAGACTCTAACACATAATTACAGATATTCTATTTCACCTTTAAAAGGAAAAAGGTGCTTAATAAGTAACTGTACTTGCACCTATTATTGCCTGCATTCAACTGTCATGGTGACAAATGATGTAAGATTCTGCTATCCAAAACATCTAGGTCCTCCGGGGGTGAAAGAGACAGAAAGGAGATGTGGAGAAGGAATTGGAAACTTTACCACATACAAAAGCTACTTAAAATTTACACAGTGCAATATCCCTATGTTTCATTTAGGAGAAGAACCATATGTACACTTTTAAAGAAATAACCAATTGTACTTTGGGAGGCCGAGGCAGGAGGATATAGGTCAAGAGATAGAGACCATCCTGGCCAACATGGTGAAACCCTGTCTCTACTAAAAATAAAAAAAAAAATGAGCTGGGTGTGGTAGTACACGCTTGCAGTCCCAGCTACTCAGGAGGCTGAGGCAGGAGAATCGCTTGAAACCAGGAGGCGGAGGTTGCACTGAGCCGAGATCATACCACCGCACTCCAGCCTGGCAACAAAGCAAGACTCCATCTCAAAAAAAAAAAAAAAAGAAAAGAAAAGAAAAGAAAAAGAAAAGAAATAACCAATTGTATAGCAAAGGCATTTATATTTACAATTCATTACCTATCTGAGAGGTTGAATTTTTAATATGGGTTTCATTGCTACTTCAATTTTTTCATTTGAAATTGCCTATTCATGTCATCTGCCCATTTTCACGTCAAAGAATACTGTCTTATTACTGATATTTTTAAATTTTATTTTAAAGTTACATAGATATATTGCATAATAGTGGGGGTTGGGCTTCTAGTGTACCCATTACCCAAATAGTGAACACAGTACCCAACAGGTAATTTTTCAACCTTTACCCCTACCCCCAACTCTCTCCTTTTGGAGTCCCTAGTGTTTATTATTTTCATTTTAATGTCCATGTGTACCTACCGTTTAGCTCCCACTTATACATGAGAACATGCAATATTTGATTGTCTGTTTCTGAGTTACTTCACTTAGGCCTCTGGCTCCATCCATGATATCACAAACGATATGATTTCATTCTTTTTATGGCTGCATAGTCCAATCAATCACTTATGGACATTTAGGTTGATTTCATGACTTTGCCATTGTGAACAGTGCTGCAATAAACATGTAAGTGCAAGTGTCTTTTTTATATACTGGTTTCTTTTCCTTTATATAGATACCCGGCGTGGAATTGCTAAGTCAAAAGGTGGTTCTATTTTTAATTCTCTGAGAAATCTCCATATTGTTTTCCATAGAAATTGAGACAATTTATATTCCTACCAACACTATTACTGATTTTTAATAAAAGTGTATATCAAGGCTATTTATTTTGTCATATGTTGCAATAATTCCTCTACCCCAGTTTGCCATTCAGTTTTTATTTTATTTTTATGTAGTCAAATCTTTCCATCATTTTTTCTCTCTGGTCTATGTCTCTATATAATAGTCTATGTCTTCATATCATGTTTAAAAAGACTTTTCTCTTAAACATATGAAAAGGTGTTCAACCTCATTTTTAAGAGAAAATTGCAAATTATAACTACATTGAGAATAATTTCATTTAACGAATGACAATAAGTCAAAAACTAAACACACTCTGTTAAGGACACTATAAAGAAGCAGGCAGCCTCACAGATTCCAAATGGGGGGATAAATTGGTACAACTATGGGAAACAACTGGTCAATGTTTTAAAAATTACAAATGCATCTATCTTTTGAACCCGCAATACTTTTTCTGGAAATTTAGCCACAAAAATATACTTGAATACCTGTAAAATGACATGTAAAATGATATCCATTGCATCACTGTTTGTATTAGTAAAGGATTATGTAAACAACCCAAATGGCCATCAGCAAGGGACTGGATATATAAATTATAGCACATCCAGAGCATGGAATACTACGATCCTATAAAAAATACTGAGGAAAAACATACTGATGAAGTTCTCTATGTACTGACTAATGTGAAAACATTCAAAATGTGTAAAATAAGCACATAAAGTTTTTAAGTAAGGTACAGAATACAAGTTAAAAAGCAAGGTACAGAATAGTGTCTAGAGTATACCATTTATATCAAAAAAGGCAGAGGACTAAGAATATGTATTTTTATTTCTCAACAAACTCATGAAGAAGCTCTGGAAAGACATATGCAATTACAGTGGTTAACTGAGTATGGGAAAGGGGCAGGGGTAATAAAGATGCAGATGGGGAATAATATACCTATTTATGCTATTTATAGTTTTATTTTTGAATCATTTGACTATGTTATTTTAAACTCCTATAGAAATGCTTATCTCCTCAACTCCAGAAATATTATTTACATATTTTCATATTCACCTATGCTTTAAAAAAATTTATGGTTTCGCTTTTTTTTTTTTTTTTTTTTGAGGTGGAGTCTCACTTTGTCACCCAGTTGGAGTGGTGCAGTGGCACGATCTCGGCTTACTGCAACCTCCGCCTCCTGGGTTCAAGTGATTCTCCTGCCTCAGCCTCCCTAGTAGCTGGGACTACAGGCATGCACCACAACGCCCAACTTTTTTTTTTTTTTTTCTGTAGTGACGAGGTTTCACCATGTTGGCCAGGCTGGTCTTGAACTCCTGACCTCAAGTGATCCACCCATCTCGCCCTCCCAAAGTGCTGGGATTACAGGCATGAGCCATGCACCTGGCTATGGTTTTACTTTCTACCTTAAGTAACCAAGGATTTTTTTCAGTTAATCTTTTTAGGCAAAATTCATCCCCTTACCCACAATAACTGGTTAGCCAGCTACTGCAATTCATTTATTCACTACTCTATTCTCTATCTCACAAATTTGAAATGTCACCTTCACAAGCACAGGTTTGTTTCTGCACTGTAATTCAAAATATTTCACTGATTTTTCTTTCTATCCCTGTTCCATAGCACTAGAATTATTTTATTTTTATGTTACATAATATTTTAAATTTACAGGAAAAGAATAAATTTATAATAATTTTCACATATTTTCTTGCAAGTTCTCATTACTTTCCTAAAAAAAAAAAAATAGAGGTGGCTAGTCTCATGCATTTATTCCCCCATATAAACTTTAAAATCTTGTCCTTCCTTCCTTTCCTTCCCCCAAAGATTCCCATTATGGTTTTACGAGAATTGCATGAAATGTATAGATTAATTCAAAGATAAATGACATCTTTATCTTATAGGGTCTGAGCATTCAGTGGGTCTTTTCATTTATTCACATCCTCTTTTACATTCATCAGTAAAATTTTGTGGTTTGCTTCATCTAAGTCATGCATATTTTTAAAAGTTTACTCCTATGCATCTCATACTTTTGGCTGAAATTGTTAATTAGACCTTTCTCCATTATATTTCCCAACTGCTATTGCTTAAACATGGGAAAGCTATTGATTTTTGTATTATTTATTTTGTAACTGGTCATATTACTGAAACCTCTTTACTATCTCTAATTAAATTTACACTTGATTTATGCCCGTATTTAAAAATCTTGATCATTTGTCCCAGATACTGGCATAATTTCAGGCGCCTGACCTTAAATCACATACCTAAAGGTAACTAGGGGAGCAAATACCACTTAATATGATTTGCTTTTAAGTTAAATGAATCTTAGAAAAGGATTTAAGAGACAAAAACCTTAGCTTCCTAATTAAAGGACAAGATCAGAGTTGTTCGACATTACCAAATAATTCTTTGCTGTGGGGGACTGAACTGTGCACTGTAGGATGTTCAGCAGCATCCCTGGGCTCTGATGCCAGTAGCATCTCCCTAGTCTTGACAACCAAAAATGTCTCCAGATTTGGCCAAAATTCCCCCATGGTGGGGCCAACTGTCTCCAGCTGAGAACTACTGAACTAGAAGAAGGGTTCAATATCACAATTTCCTCCATCTAGTGCTATAAGGATCCCAAAATCAGCCTTAATTCCTTTACGCTTAAGAACTTAAGAAAATGCCAACTATCTTAATAAATAGTAGGACATAGAAAATAGCAGTTTTTTTTTTTTAAAGAATAGAGGTAGTGGCCTTACACTACAAGATAGGGGGGGCATGCTACAGTAACAAAAATGGTAGTACTAGAACAAGAAAAAGAGATCAACAGAACAGAATAGAAAGCCTAGAAGCAGAGTCAAGCCAAGTCAAACAATAATTTGGTGTATCAGGAAGGCAGCAACTTCAATTAATAGAGAAAGGATGTCTATTTAACAAAACACAATGGTTCAATTCACTAATCTCTTAGGGGGAAAAATTAAGATTCTTAAAAATATAAAACACAAAATAACCAAAAAAATAAGAATGTTGAGATGGAAAGGCCTATATGAATAAGCTTTGAGAGAACCCCTAAAAAATGAAAGTTTTGACAACATAATAACTAAAATCTTAGGCTAGGTGTGGTGGCTCATGCCTGTAATCCCAGTGCATTGGGAGGACAAAGAGGGAGGATCATTTGAGGCCAGGAGTTCAAGACCACCCTGGGCAACATAGCAAGACCCTGTCTTAAAAGAAAAATATTAGCCAGGCATGGCGGCATGTGCCTGCAGTCCTAGCTACTCCGGAGGCTGAGACGGGACAATCACTTGAGCCCAGGAGTTTGAGGCTGCAGTAAGCTGTGATTGTGCCACTGTACTCCAGCCTGGGCAACAGAGTGAGACCGTGTCTCTAATTAATTAAAATCTTAAGGACTTCCATTTCAGGGCAGATGGAGTAGCTGTACTTCTCCCTCTTCTTCCCCCTAGATACAACTAAAACCCCAGGACGTTACATATAAAATAGACGTAAGAAGCCCAGGAGTGGTGGCTCACACCTGTAATCCTAGGACTTTGGGAGGCCGAGGTGGGAGGATCACTTGAGCTCAGGAGTTCAAAACCAGCCTGAGCAACATAATGAGACCCTGGCTCTATTGCTTAAAAAAAAGAGAAAAAAGTAAAATAAGATAAAAAATAAATAAACCTAAGAAGATTCTGAAAGGTAGAGAGAAGAAGGCAAACTGGCTAGGGATTCCAAAACCAAAGGAACAATATGGTGGTGAGTTCCCTAGGTTTTCTTTTTGCCTCATATTTCCCAGGCTTGGAGTTGAACAGGCTGGCAACCCAGAAATGCCAATGGGTATAAATTTTTCAAAAAGCCCTAACAAAAAAGTCTGCTTTTTTTAGACAAAGGGCAAGGGAGGGGGCAGCCAAGCAAGTCAGAAAACTTTTAGACAATAACCACTCTAACTATAACCAACCACCACAGAAAAATCTGTGGTCCTATCTGCACTCATGCTAGCAAACACCAGGAGAGCCTAGACACCCACCCTTGTGAGGCTATAATAAGGCATCCCAACACCTTCGCCAGGGTGGTATAAAAGAAGACCAAACTCGAAGCCAGGTTTTTCATCCCTGTCAGCAGTTAATAAACTCCATCCTCACCTTGCCAGCAGAAACCATGTCGGGGGCAGGAATCCCCACTCCACCTAGCAGTAACTTGGAGACCCTCATTTCAGGTGTCCACTGAGACCAAGTATGGAAACTGAAGTCCTACTCCCATTCTGCAGTAAAAAGGCAGCACTTCCCCCCTCTCCACCAGAACAATGTCAAATAAAGCCAGCCAAAGCAAAAGGTTTAAATCAGATCCAGAGTCTCATAACATAGTATGAGAATATCTAGGTTTCAGTTTAAAAATCACAAAGATTTTAAAGCATTCATGTAAAACAAATTCATCAACAAACAATTATTAACACACTTCAAACAAATGAAAAAACCCGCCTCAGCACAGAAAAAGAGAAGAAAGAAAGAAAGAAAGAAAGAAAGAAAGAAAGAAAGAAAGAAAGAAACTAATTAATTATTGGTAAAGAAACGGAAGTTATAAAGAACCAAGCAAAAATTTTAGAATGAAAAATTTGTAATAGATGAAATGCAAAGGTTGGTAGAAGGACCCAGTAGTAGAATAGAGGGAGAGTACAGAAATAAGAATCAGTGAACTGGATGATAGAATCATAGAAATTATCCAATCCAAACAACAGGGAAAAATAGACTGAAAAAAAATTAACAGAGCATCAGGTCCTGTTGGACTATAACCAAGGACTTAACTTTCGTGTCATCAGAGACAAGAAGAGAAAGAGGGTAGCGCTAAAAAGTAAATAATAGCTGATAGAAAAATAGGTGAAAATGTTCCAAATTTATGCCAAAGAGGCATAAATGAACATACTCAAGAAGCAGAGCGAACCCAAAAAGGATAAGCACAAAGAAATTTACAAAGACACATAATAATTAAACTTCTGAAAACCAAAGGCAAAGAAAAAAACTTGAAAGCAGTAAGAGAAAAATGGCATCTAACCAAGAGAGAAAAGACTATTTAAATGACAGAGGATTTCTCATCAGAAAGCAGGAAAGCAAGAAAGAAGTAGCCCAATACTTTTCAAGTGCTGAAAGAAAACAACTGTCAACTCACAGCTAACGAAAATATCCTCCAGAAAAAAGAGAGGAAATCAAGGCATTGAGAGATGATGGAAAGCTCAGAAAATCTGTTGCCAATAGACTACCGTAAAAGTAGTCCCAGCTACTCGGGAGGCTGAGGCAGGCGAATGGCGTGTACCCCGGAGGCGGAGCTTGCAGTGAGCCGAGATCGCGCCACTGCACTCCAGCCTGGGCGACACAGCGAGACTCCGTCTCAAAAAAAAAAAAAAAAAAATGGCTGAAGGAAATTATTAAAACAGAAAGGAAAGTATAAAAGAAGGAATCTTGGAACCTCGGGAAGTAAAAAACAACAAATAAAAGCAAAAATATGGGTAAATATAATAGGCTTTCCTTCTTACCTTCAGTTTTCTTAATTATGTTTGAAAGCTGAAGCAAAAATTATAACCCTGTCTGATATGGCTCTAAATATATGTAGAGGAAATAGTCAAGACAATTACATTACAAATGGGGAAGGGTTAAGGGACATACAGGGAGGGACAATTTTTAGACTTCACTCAAACTGGTAAAATAGCAATGCCAGTAGACTGTGATAAGAGATGTATACTGTATATGATATCTAGAGTGACCGTAAAAGCTATACAAAAAGATATTCTCAAAAACACTATAGACAAATCAAAATGGAATTCTAAAAAATGTTCACATAACCAATAGGAAGGCAGAAATGGAAAAGAAAGAAATGAAAACCATAATTTAAAAAATGACACACTTAAGCCCTAATACAGCAATACAATAATTATAGTACATGTAAATGGCCTATACATACCAATTAAAAATTGGTAGAAGGAATTAAAAACACGACTCAACTATATGTTGTCTGTATGAAAGTCACTTCAAAAGTAATGATATAGGCAAGTTAAGAGTTAAAAGATGGGAAAAAATATACCATGCAACATTTAACAAAAGGGAGTAGGGAGTAGATATATTATTATCAGACAAAGTAGACTTCAGAACAAAGAAAATTACCATAGACAGAGGAGGATATTTACACAATGATAAGAGGGCCAATCCTCTAAGAAGTCTTAGTAATCATATGTGTATGAACCAAACAACAGAGCTTCCATATATGTAAAGCAAAAACTGATGAAACTTACAGAGAAATTCACTATTACACAGTTAGAGAGTTCAATACCCCTCTCTTACCAACTGATAGAACTTATCAGAAAATCAGCAAGGATACAGAAGAACTCAAAAACATCATGAACCTTCAGGATCTAATTGACATTTATAGAACACTTCACCCAACAAAGCAGAATACACATACTTTTCATTTTTAAAAATCCATTTATTGGGTATATTTAATATATTAAACATAATGTTATGGGATACATATAAATAATAAAAGTTACTATGGTTAAGCAAATTAACATAGCCATCATCTTACATAATTATCCATTTTTTTGTGTAACAGCAAAAATCTACTCAGTTTTGCAGATACTTTTAATACACAATTTTGTTAACTATACTCCTCATGATGTTATATATTAGATCTCTAGACTTGTTCATCCTACATATCTACTACTTTAAAAAAATGTCAATAGCATTTGGGGTACAAGTGGTTTTTGGTTACATGGATGAATTATATAGTAGTAAAAAATACACATACTTTTCGAGCGGGGTGTGATAGCTCACTCCTGTAATCCTAGCACGTTGGGAGCTGAGGTGGGCAGATCACTTGAGGTCAGGAGTTCGAGACCAGTCTGGCCAATATGGTGAAACCCTGTCTCTACTAAAAATATAAAAATTAGCCGGGCATGGGGGTGCATGCCTGTAATCCCAGCCACTTGGGAGGCTGAAGCAGGAGAATTGCTTGAATGCGGGAGGCGGAAGTTGCAGATCACGCTACTGAACTCCAGCCTGGGTGACAGAGCTAGACTCTGTCTCAAAAAACAAAACAAAAGAATACACATACTTTTCAAGTGCCCATGAAAGAAATACCAAGATAGATCATATATTTAGCCATAAAACAAACAACGACAAATTTAAAAGAACTAAAATGATACAGAGTGCATTCTCCAACTACAATTGAATCAAACTAGAAAGATAACAGGAAAATCTTCAAACATTTGGAAACTGAACACTTCTAAATAATACATGGGTCAGAGAGGAAGTCTCAAGAGAAATTTAAAAATACACCAAATTGAATGAAAATGAAAATACATCCTATCAAAATTTGTGAGACACAAAGCAGTACAGACAGGGTAAGTTACAGCATTAAATGTACACATTAGAAAAGAAGAAAAATCTAATCAATAATTTAAGCTCCCAACTGAAGAACTGAGAAAAAAAATAGCAAAATAAGCCCAAAGCAAACAGAAAAAAAGACCAAAAACTCAGTAAAATTAAAAACGAAAACAATAAAAAAAATTGTACAAACAGCTAATTCTTTTATTTATTTATTTATTTATTTTGAGATGAAGTCTGGCTCTGTCACCCAGGCTGGAGGGCAGTGGTGCAGTCTTGGCTCACTGCAACCTCTGCCTCCCGGGTTCAAGCAATTCTCCTGCCTCGGCCTCCCGAGTAGCTGGGATTACAGGCGCGCACCACCATGCCCGGCTGACTGTTGTGTTTTTAGTAGAGACGATGTTTCACCACGTTGGCCAGGCTGGTCTTGAACGCCTGACCTCAGGTGATCCGCCCGCCTAGGCCTCCCAAAGTGCTGGAATTACAGGCGTGAGCCACTGCACCCGGCCAAGAGCTGATTTTTGGGAAGATCTATAAAATTAACAATTCTAGTAAGACTGACAATAAAAGAGGGAAAACACAAATACAAATATTAGGAATGAAAACGGGATATCATGACATACCCAGCAGACATCAAAAGAATACTATGCCCATGAATTTAATAATTTAGAAGAAATGGACCGACTTTTCAAAAAACATAAACGACCACAATTCATCAATATGAGAAACATCATTTGACTGGCCCTATGACAATTAACGAATTTGAATTCATAAATGTGAAAACTCCCAAAAATCAATCTCCAGGTTGGGATGATTTCATTGGAAAATTCTACCAAATGTTTGAAGAATTTCTTTCAGAAAATAAAACAGGAGAACTCATTTTATGAAGCTAGTATTACTCACTGACCAACTCATTTTATGAAGCTAGTATTACTTACTGACCAAAACCAGACAGGCAATAGAAAAAAGAAAACTGCGGACCAATATCCTTCATGAACATAAATGCAAGAATCCTTAATGAAATAATAGCAAATATAATTCAACAATATATAAAAGAACTATATACCATGACAAGTGGGATTTATTTCAGAGATGCAAGGTTGTTACAATATTTAGGGCCAGTTGATGTAATTCACTGTATTAGCAGGATAATGAAAACCAATCACATGACCATATAAATTGATGCAGAAAAAGCATTTGAAAAACTTCAACACCCAGTCATGGTAAAAACTCCCCCCCCACAACTCCCCCCGCCCCACCAAAAAAAATTGGAATACAGAGAGGGGAACTTCCTTAACTTGATAAAGAACACCAACAAAAAACTGCAGCTAAGACTATACTTAATAGTGAAAGACCGAATGTTTTCCCCCTAAGATCAATAACAAGGCAACTTGTTCTCACCACTCTTATCCAAAACAGTGCTGGAAGTTCTAGCTATTGCATTAAGGCAAGAAAAAAAGGCATCAGATTGGAAAGGAAGAAATGAAACTATCTCTATTTGCAAATGACATAATTATCTATGTAGAAAAATCATAAGAAATTTACAAAAAAAAACTCCTAGAATAAATGAGTTCTCCAATGTTTCAGGATACAAGATAGACATACAAAATCAACTGTATTTCTATATACTAGTGATGAAAAGCAAACACAATATCATGTACAATCTCTAAAAAAAAGAAATACCTAGGTATAAGTTTAACAACAGAAAAAATCACAAACAGCATTCTGTCTTTTGTAAAATTATATTATCCACTGACATTACTCAAATCCTCATGCAAAAAGGACCCCTATAATACATTGCTATTTTGGATGCTTTTTTTCTCACTAAAAAAAGACATGAACTGATAAGATATACAGATGATAAGTACAGGAAAAGATGTTCAACATCATTAACTATCAGAGAAACTGTAAATTAAAACTACAATTATGATATCACTATCTACAAAAATGGCTAAAATAAAAAATAGTAACACCAAATGATAGTGAGGATACAAAGAAACTAGATCTTGTATACATTGCTGGTGGGTATGTAAAATGGTACAGCTAACATGGAAAAGTTTGGCAGTTTCTTATAAAACTGAATATGCAACTACTGTATAACCCAGAAATTGCACTACTGGGTATTTATCCCAGAGTAATGAAGACTTATATTCATGAAAAAAATCAGTACACAAATGTTCATAGCAGCTTTATTCATAATAGCCAAAAAGTAGAAAAAATACAAATATCCATTCATAGATAATAGTTTTAAAAAAACTGTAATACATCCATACAATACAACAGTATGCAGCAATAAAAAGAAACATGCAGGCCAGGCACAGTGGCCCATGCCTGTAATCCCAGCACTTTGGGAAGCCAAGGCAGGAGGATTGCTTAAGCTCAAGAGTTTGAGACCAGCCTGGGCAACATGGTGAAACCCCGTCCCTACAAATAATAATAATAATAATAATAATAATAATAATAATAATAATAAATTAGCCAGGTGTGGTGGTGCACGTCTATGGTCCCAGCTACTCAGGAGGCTGAGGTGGAAGAATCACTTGAGCCTGGGAGGTCGAGGCTGCAGTAAGCCATGATAGTGCCACTGTACTCCAGCCAGAGAGAGAGCGAGACCCTGTCTCAATGAAAGAAAGAAAGAGAGAGAGAGAAAGAAAGAAAGAAGGAAGGAAGGAAGGAAAGAAGGAAGGAAGGAAGGAAGGAAAAAGAAAGAAAGAAAGAAAGAAAGAAAGAAAGAAAGAAAGAAAGAAAGAAAGAAAGAAAGAAAGAATCGATACAGACAACAATCTGGATGAATCTCCAGAAAATTACGCTGAGTGAAAAAAGGCATTCCCAAAAGATTATATACTATATGGTCCACTGTATATAACATTTTATTAACTGCATTTTGGTTTAGCAAGATCCTGAATGTCTTCTCATTAATGTTGAATACAAGTTAAATGTATTTTACTGAAACCTAACTGGAAACTGGTTACCCATATATAGTATATAAGATGTCTCCACTAGCCAAAATATTTTAGCAAGAATATACCATTCCCAAATCATGCCATATAACTGACTTATTGCATCATATAATATTCTCTAAAATGTCATACTACCCTAAAGATATGCTTTCTTGTTCTATTGTTCCTCCTGATAAATTTCATTTCAGAAGTTTTAAGAGAGGAAGAAAAACAATCAACAGATTGTGAACAAGAAATATTTGTTAAACATAAGCATTAAACAATTGGCCTAAATATTTCAGGGTAACTCTGATTACTATATGCCAATTGGTCTAGACTACTGGTTCTCAGGAGTTTGTTGCTTTTTCCAAAACAAAGATTGATTGGTTCTAAACCTAAAACTATAAACCAGAAGGGGCACTTTGTATTTAATTTCCCCTATATTCATCAATAACACTAACCTCCAACAAGAGAAGTGACCACATTTGGATTTGAATCAATCAAGTAAGAATCTCAAAATCAATCTTGAATACTGTGCTTCTCCATTAGAGAGCAGAGTTCAAACCTTACTTGTGGACTGTCTGCCAAGGACGAAAGGAGCTATTGGTTGTACAGCAGTTGTGCCACTAGATGCCTAAGTAGCAGGAATAAGGGGTAATTCTACAAATGCTGTTGTCTGAGCGGCATGCCTCATGGAAACAATATTGAAACTGGTGCTCCCAGTCTGAGGTGTGCCTCCACCGATGAATGAGAAACCTAAATAGCAGAGGAGGGAGAAGAGCCAAAAGCAAAAGAAGTGGATGCTGTCACCTCATGTGACAGGGTATTGCTAGTTGCAGCATTAGTAAGGGTGTTGGCACCTACCCCAGAAGCCCCTGTAATCACTGTAGGTTGTGTGGAAGCAGTGTTGTCCAACTTTTTTTTTTTAATTGTTGTGGGTTTAGTAGGTGTATAACTTTACGGTTACATGAGGTATTTTAATACAGGCACATTCTAAATAGAAAAAAGGAAACAAAAATCAACATAATAGTTATCTGACATATTAAAAGGCAACTAGATAACATGGCTCCTGTCAAATTAAGTTTTAAATGTGAAGGTTTTGTTCTATAGGTTATTTCATCTCAATACAGAAAGATAACCAGATATTAATATAGGAATACATGCACAGAGCTCCATATTTCTCATTCATAGATAAAGGTTACCTAATTTGATCCACCTTAAGGGGAAAAACATTTAAAAATGTTTTAATGGGGAAAGAGTAGTTCAGAAAATTTTGTCTTCTGTAGAGACAAAAGGACTTATATGGCCGGGCGCCGTGGCTCACACCTGTAATCCCAGCACTTTGGGAGGCCGAGGCAGGTGGATCACGAGGTCAGGAGTTTGAGACCAGCCTGGCCAAGATGGTGAAACCCTGTCTCCACTAAAAATACAAAAATTAGCCGGGCACAGTAGCGCATGCCTGTAATCCCAGCTACTCAGGAGGCTGAGGCAGGAGAATTGCTTGAACCCAGGAGGCAGAGGTTGCAGTGAGCCAAGATCGCGCCACTGCAATCCAGCCTGGCGACAGAGTGGGACTCCATCTCAAAACAAAAAAAAAGGACTTATACTTCCTCTTTCTGCCAGCCCAGCACTTTATTAAACAACACAAGTTTTTGTTTTAGACACTAAATCAAACAACACGCATCTCTTTAAAACAATTTTTAGAGATTTTTTATCTTTTTTTCCACACTAACCAACTTCAGAAAAGTTTAGAAATTTTTAAATGTATTTCATGACCCATGACAAAATGCTTTAATATTTAAATTAATCCTCCTAAGAAAGATTATTTAGCATTCAATTACAAGTTATTAGATAACTATAACAGGATAAAGGAGAATTCCAGAGGGAATACCCTTGCTTTCACCAGGTTCTCAGGTGCTACTAAAAGACATGAGGCTATCAGTGCTACAAAAAAACAAGTAGATTTACCTAAAAAGGCATGAAATGAGTACCTCCTTTAAAATTCTGAGATGCATGAGGGAAAACTATATAATGAGTTCATTACAATGATCGATAGAAAAAGATCTCTCTAAAGAGTCACTTATTCAGCAAGTAGCCTAATTTCAAGATGATACATTTCCAAAACTCAGTGAGTACTCCTCCTGTGGTTCACATAAAATGAAGGGAGACCAGAGTACAGAATTCAGTGTGCCTTGTGCCTCAAATCTCAGCTGCCTTCAACTTGGTAGACTACCTTGGGAATAAATAGCATAATTCCAAATAGATTTTCATTTTTGAGACAGCATCTCGCTCTGTCACCCAGGCTGGAGTGCAGTGGTGCAATCATGGCTCACTGCAGCCTCGACCTCCCGGGCTCAGGCAATCCTCCCACCTCAACCTCCTGAGTAGCTGGGACTACAGGCACATACTACCACGCCCGGCTAATTTTTTGTATTTTTTGTAGAGACGGAGTTTTGCCATGTTACCCAGGCTGGTCTCAAACTCCTGTGCTCAAGCAATCCACCTGCTTTGGCCTCTCAAAGTGCTGGGATTACAAGCGCGAACCACTGCGCCAGGCCAGAAATAGTTGATTTAGAAATAACATATCATTTCTTTACCCAGTTTGTCTCTCAGAGACAATTACCTTTGTATCCACTAAAAAAAATCAGAAACTGTATTGCTCTTACTCTAAGGAAAATTCAGTTGCTACTGGGGCAGGAGTTGACACAACCAGTGTTCCAAAAACGAATCCTGTAGTCTGTGTAGCTGGAGCTGGATGTGAATAAGCCAGTGGAAGATGAAGATGCACTTGCAACTGGTTGGGACAAAACCCTCAAATTTAACCCTCCTATACCAGATGTAGAGAAAATAAACCCTGTAGTGGAAGTAGTCACTGTTGTTTTTGCAGAGCCAAATAATGAACCCACCTGTAAAGTTCCTCCAAAATTAAACCTGCTCATGACTCCAAACCCTAAAAAAGGATAAGAGAAGAATGGGAAAAAAAAATTAGAGCTCTCAATGAGACCTCAAAGAAAAGATGGTGGACAGAAGCCACACTGGAGTTGCTCCCTCGTACTCCAAACTTCTAGAAATACCAGTTTACAATCATTTAACAAAAACATTTTTTAATACAAAGCAAAGTTTTTCCAGAAAGAAGGACAATTTTTTAAGTGTCAGACAGAAAGGGAATTCATACCCATGAGCAGAAGTTAATGTTGATTAGCCCAAGATGATACCTTGAATGAGATATGTGCCTTAATAGCTGGAAATACAATGCTGAATTTGGGGTACGATTTAAGGCTACCTGGTAAGGCCACAGGCTCCTGAATCAGCAGAGACCTAGTGAAGTTTAAATCTGAGAAACATCTACAGGAGGATGGAAAAGACAAGAAACATGTGAGAATCCCAAACTGCTACAGAAGATATGCATAGATGGCTCAAATTCAATTTATGTTTGTGATGTAGAAACTTCAAGATAAGATGTTATCATAAAAACTGGTTAGGAGTTGATAAAACCTTCAAGGTCCAGGCAGGTTGCCCATGACATTACTCAAAAGGGACATCTCCACTTCCTAGGTCACATATAGTCAAAAAAAAAAAAAAAGCCCTTAGAAGGTTACTCACAGACAAGATATACAAAACATCTAAGTCAGTCATCTTTAGACCTAAGAAAATGAGAGAATTCTTATCCCAGAAATTAGAGATAAAAGCACAATCTGAACAGCACATCAAAATATATGTCTGATATGTTCAAAGAGCTCAAGAAAGAAATAGCATCCATAAAACTAAGTGAATGTGAAAAAGAACCAAAAGGAAATCCAAGAAACGCCTAACAGTATTAGAAATAAAAATGCTCAAAAGACAGATTTAAATAATAGACTACACAGTTGAAGAGAAAAAAATTAGCAAATTAGAAGAGAGAACAGAAAAAAATCTGCCAGTACCGAGGGCAGATAAAAATAAATAAATAAAAAAGATGGAAAAGGGGAGAGAATTAAGAGATAAGGAGAAAAAGAAGCTCCAATATATATCCAGAAGGAACAGAGAAAGAAAAAATAGAATGGCAGAGGCAGTATTCAAAGAGTTGATAAGTGAATTTCCTAGAACTGAAGAAAAATTAGTTCTCAGATTTAAAAAGCCACCCAGTGCAAGCAGGCAATCCCTCCTCACTACCATACAAACACACATACCCGTTATATACAATATATTGAAACCCTATAGAGAAAAATTTCTCATAGTTACCAGAGAGAAAAAAACAAATTTACCTAATAAGGAGCAACAACTAGATTGACAGCAGGCTCTTCATTAGCAATAATAAACATTAGAAGACAGTGGGAAAATATCTTAAAAGTGTTAAGGGAAAAGTCATTGTGAACTTATAATTCTATCCCAGTCAAAATTAATAAAATGAGATGACTAAAAATTAGTTTTTAACACAGTAGCTCTGAAAGGCAATTCTAACAAATTTCAAAAATGTCTCATTAAAACTAAGAGTTGCATTACTTTATGCACCACTAAGAAAGGAAGGGAGAAAAACCACCAACCTGTCATAATTCCTTATTATTTAATTTTTAAATACTTTTTGAAAGAGCTCTTTTCATTGTAGACATAGATTTTAATCAAACATGCATATATTAGAAAAACGTATAAGCAAAGTAACTTGGTTAATGTATCTCAAAAATTCACATTGAGTCCAATTTTCTTTTCTTTCTCTCTCTTTTTTTTTTTTTTTTTTTTTTTTTTTGAGACGGTCTCCTTCAGTCACCCAGGCTGGAGTGCAGTGGCACAATCTCAGCTCACTGTAACCTCCGCGTCCCGGGTTCAAGCGATTCTCCCGCCTCAGTCTCCTGAGTAGCTGGGACTACAGGCATGTGCCACCATGCCTGGCTAATTTTTGTATTTTTAGTGGAGACTCGGTTTCACTGTGTTGGCCAGGCTGGTCTCGAACTCCTGACCTCAGATGATCTGCCTGCCTCAGCCTCCCACAGTGTTGGGATTACAGACATAAGCCACCGTGCCAGGCCCCAATTGTCAACACAAATTTCTTGATAACTTCTATGCCACCAGGAGCACTGTTAAAGCAGCATTTTAAAAAATAAATTATAAGAGAACTAAAAGCCATTTTTGCTATGCTCTTAAGTCAGCTTTGCAAATACGTAGACTAGCTTCCTTTTGTCTCCCATTTCAGCATATTGGTAACTAAATCTGATTTACTATCTCCTCCATTCTCTCCCCACAACCACTATTTTCTAAGAGTTAAAGGTGATCCTCCATTGTCTCAGGGATTTTTCACTTCAGTCATCCATTATGAAAGTTTTGATCCTAAAGATTTTGATATTATCTGTGCATGCAGGAACAACTATCACATCACAACTGCCACCTGGCCAAAAGATACCATTCAACTATTGGACTTGCCTCCATTTCAGAGACGTTAAGATATGAAAAAAATGTACCTCTTTAAATGGCTGAGATACAGCATCTTGAATACTGTTAGTGTCATGGGTATAAGGGAAAACTTTCCCAAGAGTAACTCTGAAGGACAACATTTATCTGAATGTGTTAGTTACAACATGCTTATTTTCAAGTCTTATACACATCTTAAAACTTTTTAAATGTGAGCTCCAAATGGTGATTTCAACTGTAACAACTCAATCCTGGAAGGCACAGAAAGGGAAGCAATAAGAGCATTTGCTGTGTTTAGTTTTATATTCCCAAGTGTACCACTTTCCTGAGGTTACAAGTGCTATGTTGTTATAAATTATAATGTTATTATAGGTTTTATAACATATAATTATTTATGTGTTATATGTTTTAATATACATGATGATAATATAAATATTGATAGAAAAATTCATTGTTGTCAAACCATGGTGGGTGTTTATCCTGTAAAAGAAATTGACAAACACTTCCAGATTTAGGTATTGTCATCAATGTCATATTGCAGACAAAACTAAAGTTTTCTGGTAGCCATCAAAAGGTGGATTTTTTTTTCCTATGCCCTTGCATTTATGGAATTTCTATTCTTTTGGAAATAATTTAAGAATCTTCCTATTAAATGCAGCACATAACTTTAATTTTTTCTGCCTTAGAAATTTGAGAAATAAAACAAAAAAAATCACTTTTTGGACTAAAAGTACATTTTTGTCACTAAAAATTTGGAATTAAATATTCTTGCCCTTCCATCTCATTTAGATCTTAAATATTTCATATCCTTAGCTTTTTTTATTTTTTAATCTATTTTGCTTGACCAGTTTCTGACAAAGGTGTTTAAAAGCCTCCAATTATTATGAATTGTCAATTTTTCCCTATAATCCCATTGCTTTTTCCTTTATATATTTCTTTTGTTTGTTTGTTTGTTTTGAGATGGAGTTTCACTCTTGTTGTCCAGGCTGCAGTGTGATGGCACAATCTTGGCTCACTGCAACCTCCTGCAACCTCCGCCTCCCAGATTCAAGTGATTCTCCTGCCTCAGCCTCCCAAGTAACAGGGATTACAGGCATGTGCCACCACGCTTGGCTAATTTTTTTTTTTTTTTTGTATTTTTATAGAGATGGGGTTTCACCATGTTGATCAGGCTGGTCTCAAACTCCTGACCTCAGGTGATCCACCCGCCTTAGCCTCCCCAAGTGCTGGGATTACAGGTGTGAGCCACCACGCCCGGCCTCCTTTATGTATTTCAAGACTGTATTGTTAGGGGCCTATATGAAGTTCACAGTTGACAGACTCTTGGTAAATTTTCTTTCTTTCATCGGTATGAAGTAACTAATTATTACTAAACTGCCTTAAATCATATTTTGTCTGACACTGATGTTGCCTCACCATTTTTCTTTAGGTTGGTATTGGCCTAGTGCATCTTTTTCTATTCCCTTGTTTTCAACCTTTCTGTGTCATTTTAAATGTGGTTTTTGTAAGTAGCATAGCCGAAATATTTTAAATCCAATCTGACAGTCTCCTAGTGAGTTTAACTTACTTACATTTATTGTGACTACTAACACTACTGGATTTTTCTTCCATCTTACTTTGTATTTTTTATTTGCCAGGCTCTATATATCTTTTATCTTTTTCTGCATATTTGGATTGATGAGATTTTCTTTATTCTCTTAATTTTTCCCAGGCGTGGAAGTTACATATTCTATTAATTTGTAAGCATTCTCTTGAATTATTTCTTTTCACACAGAGTTAAATTTATATTTTTTAAAACAAAGTCTGAAATTATTCAGTATTCCCTATCCTTTTTTAACAAACAGGAACTTAGCACACTTTAGCTTCCCTATGCATATCATTACTTTATTAAAAAATGGGAAACAGGTCTGTACTCCCTATCTGTGGCAATCAAGAGGAATACGCTATCTCTGCCTTGTTGGGTTTCTCCAGACAACCTTTCTTCCTCTTCTAAGTAACCTCTCCTTATCCACACTGCCTAACTACAGGAGCTTAAAGCTGATAAAACTACAGCTTTGTATGTTGAGCCCAGCTTAAAGTCTCTCTTGGGTGACTCAATGCAAGCACACATATTCAAAGAAAGGAATACTAGATGATAAAGGCCCTCAGCAGAAAGCACACTAGGCCCCCAAAAATCATCAGAGCTTATTAGAAGGGCTACTAGAAATGAGCAGAATGTTCCCTACCTGGCAGTCCAATCTAAACGGGGCTTACTGAATTAACTAAATGGCTGGAGAGAAAGAAAACAATGAGTGTTGATGCCCACTAGACTGTTCTAGTCATTTAAATGCATTTGGAGCCTCAGTTTCCTCACTTCTAAAATTCTGACGGTTCCATTAAGTGAATAACCAAAATATTATTTTAAAAATAAGTTTGTATAGGACTCTTCACATATATTACCTTGTCTAATTTAATTTTATGTAAAATGCTATGTGAAAGCTTTCCAAAGTATAATGCTGGGGTTATCCTCACTGCTGGTGAAGAACTAATCAGTGTCTTCTAATCAGGTCTGTGTGTAACTAATCAGGTGGGGACCTGGAGAACTTTTCTGTCTAGCTAAAGGATTGTAAATGCACCAATCAGCACTCTGTCTAGCTAAAGGTTTGTAAACACACCAATCAGTGCTCTGTGTCTAGCTAAAGGTTTGTAAACACACTAATCAGCACTCTGTAAAAACACACCAATCAGCACTCTGTGTCTAGCTAAAGGTTTGTAAACGCACCAATCAGCACTCTGTAAAAACGGACGAATCAGCACTCTGTAAAATGGACCCATCAGCACTCTATAAAATGGAACAATCAGCAGGATGTGGGTGGGGCCAAGTAAGGGAATAAAAGCTGGCCACCCGAGCCAGGAGAAGCAACTCACTCGAGTCCCCTTCCAGGCTGTGGAAGCTTTGTTCTTTCACGCTTCACAATAAATCTTGCTGCTGCTCACTCTTTGGGTCCACACAGCCTTTATGAGCTGTAACACTCACCGTGAAGGTCTGCAGCTTCACTCCTGAAGCCAGTGAGACCACGAACCCATCGGGAGTAAGAACAACTCTGGACGCACCACCTTTATGAGCTATAACACTCACCGCGGAGGTTCACTCCTGAAGCCAGCAAGACCATGAACCCACCAGGAGGAACGAACAACTCCAGACACACTGCCTTTAAGAGCTGTAACACTCACTGCAAAGGTCTGCAGCTTCACTCCTGAAGTCAGCAAGACCACGAACCCACCAGAAGGAGGAAACTCCGGACACACCATCTTTAAGAACTGTAATACTCACCGCGAGGGTCCACAGCTTCATTCTTGAAGTCGGCGAGACCAAGAACCCACCAGAAGGAACCAATTCTGGACACACTATCAGCTGGCCCAGACAGTGAACATAAACTGGATTTCAAACTATAATTTTAAAAAATTACTATTCATCTATCTCATGTATCAGCATGCAAATTATCTGCTCTGTGTACTACCTACTATTATTTATTGATTCTGGGAGTGTTCTTGGTAGTAGGAAACCTGATCTAGAATCAATAAATGATGGTCATTTCAGGACACACCACTTTATCACTCAAGTTCTAGACTCTCTTATGTAATATAAAGGGGAAAAGATAAAAGGAAGCACTTATTGAAACTGAAATCCCTTACCTTCATTACCTAACAACAAACCAAAAAGGTATTTTGATCTCCATTCTATAGCTGAGGAAGCAGAGGCTCTGAGACACTAACTTTCCTAGGGTCAAGCAACTAGTAAGTGAAGGAATCGGACACTATTCTTCTATTTTAATACTAGCTTAAGCAACACATCATTAGGAAGATAAATCTACTGTGTGTCAAAAGGCAGAAACAAAATCAGTTCAAGCCTGGGTACCTATTATAAGCCATTTCAGCATAATGTTTAAGGATTTCTGTCTCACAAAGTATAAATGATTTTGAGAGTAATCATTCATTCCCCTACATTTACTTTGAGAAATGACTGTCAAGAGGTGACCAGCACAGAAGCTTAGCCATACGATTTATTAAAAATTGTTCCTAGTTTCTTAGAAGCAAATAGACTATTCTTCTTTAGAGGCAACATTTTCCCTAAACCGCCTAGTTATTGACAATCATCAAGTTCCACGAATGCACTCAACCTTCTCAAGAACATCATGACTGAGAGATCTGGCCTGAAAATTCACATATGATTAGTCATGTTATAAAACCATTTCTATAAAAAGCAACCTCTGGCAATACATATGATTGTTTAACACATCATTAATTAGAGAGGCAGAGATGCAAAGGAAGTACAAATTCACAGAAGAAACCCCTTGTTCTACCAAGATATAAAGTCTTCCAGAAAAAGTACTCAAGAAGAAAGTAGAAAAATCTAAGCCTCAAAGCACAGTAATGACCCTATTTGTCAGTAATAGTTATGCATGCCAACTCTGGAAGTAAAAACTGAATTACTAATGTCTTACTCTAAATGTTTCTGTTCCCAGAGAGAAATTGATAGGGAGAGGTGAAGTTAGCCCAGGCATTTTGAAGGAAACAGAGAGGGATCAAACTTCAAATGGTAATCATCTTATGCCAAAACAAAATATAGGGCTTCTGAAAATGGTGCATTGGTTTCAAGTTCATATTAAACATCTTAAGCAGTATAATTTGCTGATTATCTTTCACATTAAGTTCTTTTTTCCCCCTTCATACTATAGCTTCTCAAAGCCTTAAGGTCAGAATCTAATTTTAAGACCTAGAAAAAGTTTTTATTTTAATCCCAAAATGAGGATGGATCAATTCTTCAAATGTTAAAAGTGTGATATTGCTGAAGACTGTTAATTGCTCATGTGAAGTTTGATCCTGTAATCCCAGCACTTTGGGAGGCTAAGGTGGGCAGATCATGAGGTCAGGAGTTCAAGACCAGCCTTGAGCAACATGGTGAAAACCCGTCTCTACTAAAAATACAAAAATTAGTCAGGCGTGGTGGTGAGTGCCTGTAATCCCAGCTACTCAGGAGGCTGAGGCAGGAAAATCGCTTGAACCTGGGAGGCGGAGGTTGCAGTGAGCCGAGATCGCGCCACTGCACTCCATCCTGGGCAACAGAGCGAGATTCCGTCTCAAAAAAAAAAAAAAAAAGAGAGAGAGAGAGAGAATCTTGGAGGAGCTGAGAAGGACCCAAGGGATGGCAGAGTGTATGTGTGGGCATGAAGACCTAGGAAGAGGTATGGCTGCTTGGAAAGGGGATGGAGGGATGCAAGAGAGGGCAGGGAATAGGGGAGGGTAGGTGAGGAGAGGAGAGAGAGTAAAATACTTGAAAGAACTAACTGGTGATTAGCAGTCAAATGCAAAAGACAGCCTCAAAGGTACGCCCATATTTATAAGAATCTTTCCCAAAACTCTGGAAAAGTAGAGCAAAAAAACCCTCAAAAAACAAAAAACTGGAGAATTCTGAAGAATGATAATCATAAAAACCTTTTACAAACATGCAAGTAAGAAAAGTTGTCATATAAAGATCTCAAAAACTGTTATTTACAAGGAAAAACAGATCTGGCTAATATAACTTAAAGTTTATTTTTTAATAGGAATGTTCACTTTTTTCATGGCCTCACTCCACAGAAAATAAAGCAATTAAACATATGCTTCTGAAAAAATAAGCATAATTCTTATGTTTCTAATTTTTAGTTTTTTAATTGTGGTAAAATACATATAATATTTGCCATTTTACCCATTTTAAAGTGTACAATTTTGGTAGTATTAGGTACACTCATGATGTTATTCAACTGTCACAACTATCTGTTGACAAAACTTTTTCATCATCCTGAACAGAAACTCTGTACTCACTGAACACTAACTCCCTTTTCCTCCCTCCTCCAGCCCCTGGTAACCTCTACTTTACTTTCTGTCTCTATGAATTACTCTATTCTAGGTACCTCATGCAAGTGGAATCATAACAATATTTGCATGATTTATATGAATCTTATCTCTATATTTACAACAACCTAAATGTCCAACAGCAATAACGGAATGGAGATTTTTTTTAAAGTGATTTAGTCATATATTGGAATACTATATAGCAATAAAAAATAACTTTATTTGCATTTTAAAATCTCAAAAATACTGCTGACCAAAAAAAAAAAAAATGCTGCAGGGCCAAGCACAGTGGCTCACACCTGTAATATCAGCACTTTGGGAGGCTGAGGCAGGAGGATCACTTGACCCCAGGAGTTCAAGAACGGCCTGAGCAACATAGTGAGACCTTGTCTCTACAAAAAAAAATTAAAAATTAGCCAAGCATGGTGGTGCGCACCTGTAGACCTGTGGTCCCACCTACTCCAGAGGCTGAGGTGGGAGGATCACTTGGGCCCAAGAGGTGGAGGTTGCAATGAGCCAAGATCACGTGGCTGCACTCCAGCCTGGGCAGCAGAGTGAGACCCTATCTCAAAAAAGAAAAAAAAACTGCAGAAGAATAAATTATACCATTTATATAAATCTTAAAGACACACAAAATAATATATTACAAATCATTTATGGCCACATGTCAGGGCACTTATAAATACAGATTGGAAAAATATATACCAACTTTGGAAAAGTATCTCTGGGATGGGAAGGAAATGAGATTGGGAAGGGGTATAAGGAGATAGCTGTAATGTTTTAGTTCTTTAAAAAGATCAACACCTTAAAGAAAATGTGGCAAAATTATAACAATTGTTAAATCTTTGGTAGATACATGGATGATGGTTCATAAGTCTATTTTTCTGTTTGAAATATTTCTTAATTTTAAAGAAGTAATGTTTTAGAATGACAGAAAATAAGACAATATGTGTGCTTTGAAAATGGAGATGTGCTAATATAGACTAATTGTAGCCTTTATTCTCCCAGCCAACTTAATTGGCTCCTTTATAAAAATTGTTTAAATTATAAATTAATACACACTCATATAATCTTCGAAAAAAATATTCATAAAGTAACAGTGTGAGTGTTACTATGGCACTTGAACCTATGTGAAGCTGCTGTGATTCATATATTTTTTAAAGTAAATCATTTTAAAAATGTCTATACTTAGTAAAAAAATAAATTCAGGCTGGTCTGAGTACAGTGGTATTTATTAATACAACTAATTAATCACAACCAGTTACAGAATTCTTTGTTCCTTCTCCACTCCCGTTGCTTCACTTGACTGTCTTAAAAAAAAAAAAAAAAAGAACATTCATGGCTGGGCCCAGTGGCTCACACCTGCAATCCCAGCACTTTAGGAGGCTGAGGCAAGTGGATTGCTTGAGCCCAGGAGTTTGAGACCAGCATGGGGAACGTGGTGAAACCCAGTCCCTACCAAAAAAGAAAAAAAAAAAAATTAGCCAGGTATGGTAGCATGTGCCTACAGTCCCAGCTACTTGTAGCCCCAGAGGTCGAGGCTGCAGTGAGCTGTGATCATACCACTGCACTCCAGCTGGGCCGACAGAGCAGACCGTCTCAAAAAAAAAAAAAAAAGTACATTCAACCTAACTCATATGTATAAAGGACACCAGGATTGATCACTGCCTGCTCTAGCACATAGAAATCTTGATTGTCAAATTCATACATCCAAGAAGGGCAAAAACTCCCAGCTCAGGTCCAGATCTAGATCTGGCCTTCCTGTTAGGCTTCCTATTGAGCTCACTGTTATGTAAGACACAAGTTATAGAAATGATTTTAAATAACCCAAGACATCATGGAATAACTATATTAGCACATCTCCCTTTACTTTTTTTTTTTTTTTTTTGAGACACAGTCTTGTTCTGTCGCCCAGGCTGGAGTGCAGTGGCGTAATCGCAGCTCACTGCAGCCCCAACCTCCCATGCTCAAGCGATCCTCTCACCTCAGCCTCCTGAGTAGCTGGGACCACAGGCACATGCTACCAAGCCTGACTAATTTTTTAATATTTTTTATGGAGATGGGGGTTCACTGTGTTACCCAGGCTGGTCTTGAACTCCTGGATTCAAGTGATTCTTCCGCCTCAGCCTCCCAAAGTGCTGGGATTACAGGTGTGAGCCACCGCACCTGGCTACATCTCCCTTTTCAAAGGACATATAGTATCTTATTTTCTGTTGTTGGTTAGTTAGGCTAAGTAAATTACAGCCAACTCACTCTATGAAATATTAGGTTGCTGTTAATAATGCAAAATATAAAGATCATCACAACATAGAAAAAAATTTCCAAAACAGTATTAAATAAAAATAACAAAAAAGTATATGAAAAAGGATCACAATCATGTAAAAACATGAGTACATGTGGATAAAGATAGGAGGGGAACAGAATTATCAGTTATATTATGATAGCAGAATTGAGTGAGATTTTTCATCTTTAATTTCTTTAAATGTTGCATTAATAAATTATTTAACCAGTGTTTTAAAATACTCTATATAAAAGAATTAGCTAAACTATATCCATTTTTCATAGCTATAAATCCACAGAAACCTTTGGGTGTATTTTAAAAAATATTTTAGATCTCTCAGGTTTCATTATTTTTTTCCCTTTAAAAAAACCTTTATTTCACCATTATTCTTTTTTTTTATTATTATACTTTAAGTTTTAGGGTACATGTGCACAATGTGCAGGTTAGAAGTTTCATTACTTTAAAACCGAACTAGGAGTCAAATTCAGTTGTCTCTCCTTTGGGATAGGCAAGTTAGGGAAGCTCTCTTTCTGCTTCAACTACTGCCTCCAGATTGCGGCTGCTATTAAGGCAGAATGGACAAGAATATTAGACTAAAGCAAGTGACTTCTAGTCTCGGAGATCCACTTACTGACAGCACAATCCTGGGAAAGTCACAGAACCTCTCTAATCCTTATGTTCCTCAACCTCTAAGCTTCTGTATTTCCGACATTGTTCAGGGAAGCCAACTGCTTAAAGATTAATCTCAGATCCTGGACCCATCCCCCACCCCGCTACTTCCTCTACCTGGGGAAAACAGTTCTTAGTATTGGACGCCACCTTGCCAGGAACAGATGAAACCTTGAAGAGTTGATTATATCCCTAAAGATAAATAACATTTGTTCCCCAAAAAGAAAACTAATATTCACTGAACACCTGTGCACTTGACACTGTACCAAGTATTTCATATATGCTATATTGTATATCTTCCTGGGTCCCACTAGACCACAGAACCAATTTCTGGAGGGAGCCAGGGCAATCTGCATTTTAAATAAATAAATAATTTATTTAAATAAATTATAAATAAATTCTTTAAATAAATTATAAATAAATTCTTTAAATAAATTTTAAATAAATTCTTTAAATAAATTTTAAATAAATTCTTTAAATAAATTTTAAATAAATTCTTTAAATAAATTTTAAATAAATTCTTTAAATAAATTTTAAATAAATTCTTTAAATAAATTTTAAATAAATTCTTTATTTAAATAAATTTTAAATAAATTCTTTATTTAAATAAATTTTAAATAAATTCTTTATTTAAATAAATTTTAAATAAATTCTTTATTTAAATAAATTTTAAATAAATTCTTTATTTAAATTTTAAATAAATTCTTTATTTAAATTTTAAATAAATTCTTTATTTAAATAAATTTTAAATAAATTCTTTATTTAAATAAATTTTAAATAAATTCTTTATTTAAATAAATTTTAAATAAATTCTTTATTTAAATAAATTTTAAATAAATTCTTTATTTAAATAAATTTTAAATAAATTCTTTATTTAAATAAATTTTAAATAAATTCTTTATTTAAATAAATTTTAAATAAATTCTTTATTTAAATAAATTTTAAATAAATTCTTTATTTAAATAAATTTTAAATAAATTCTTTATTTAAATAAATTTTAAATAAATTCTTTATTTAAATAAATTTTAAATAAATTCTTTATTTAAATAAATTTTAAATAAATTCTTTATTTAAATAAATTTTAAATAAATTCTTTATTTAAATAAATTTTAAATAAATTCTTTATTTAAATAAATTTTAAATAAATTCTTTATTTAAATAAATTTTAAATAAAGTGCACACACAAGTTTGAAAACTAAAGGTCTAGGGACAAACCATTAGGGTGTTGTGGTGTACATTTTTTTAAATGTAATGGAAATGATCAGAGTATATTGCAAGTAGTAAGTGTTAAGTGTTGTTTCTGTAAAAACAGTTGTCGGTTATATATTGTCTACATGTGTACTAGGTCACAATATAAAATTTATTTCTTACTGTCGGTCACAGTCAAAAGGTCTGAAAAACACCGGCTGAGCATTACAGACTTAGAATAATGCACAATGAGGCAGAATAAAAACAAAAAAGCAAGAAGAAGGAGATGGCATAATATCTATAATTTAAGCTCCACAAGTATCTAGTGAATTAGCAAAATGCAAGACAGCTAAACTCTGATCATTCACAGTAATAAGCGGAATTAAGGTATTGGTAATTTGGCCAAAAGGCCAATAACGTTACTTTAGCCAATAACCTTATTCTACCCCCATTTTTTGTTTACTGTAGATAATAACGAGTAGAAGGGACAAATTAATCAAACTTCACTATCTCTTATGCCAGATGGGATGGTCGTTAAGAAATGCATGGTATATAGAAAGAAGGGAAGCAGTTTAGTTCATTCATAATCAAATTCCAATACCTGAATAACCAAAAGTAACCATTCATTAAAACCTTCCGTGGGGTCCTACTATTGATCATGGCTAATCAGTCCTGAATACTCCAAATATTTATTACGCCATTCCCCCGCCGCCCCTTTGTTTAAAACCAAGCCACGGAATTTATGGGAAACTAGGGTAACAACTCTATCTCTAAGTGAACTTAAGACAACCAGATTCCCTAGCAGTGGCAAGGGAGCGGCGCGCCTGCTTTTCTCCACTCCGAGGCAGTAAAAGCAGAGCTCCCGGAGTCGCGATGTTCCTTAGAGTGGGAACGACACGTAGCTCAAGCCAGTGCCCCACAGGAACCGGGTGGCAGTTGACCAGGTGCTCCCCCGGGGACTTGGGGCCCGGAAGCCTTGCCTACAGAGGAGAATAAAAAGCGCGATCCCACCTGCACACATACAAACACACTATCGCCCCCGACAAGCCAAGACAGAAGCACAACACGTGTTTCTGTCGCGTGGGGGAGACGTGAAAGGCTGGGGGCGTGGAGGACTGTAGCAAAACCTTCTCTACCCCCGGCCCACTGACCCTACCCTTCTGCCCCCGTCTCTCCAGATCGGCTGGAGATCGAGTCCTCAGATCGGGAATTCACGCGCGGGAAAAGCGTAAAAGAGAGCGAAGCCTGCTGACGAACGGGACAAACGAAAACCCCACAAACTTACCTTACTGGCAAGTCGCCGCCGCTCGCTGTCTGGCCCTGAACTATACGGGCAGGCCTCCGAGACTGCTAGACGCCAGAGGGGCGGGTCCGGACCTGCTCGAGCCGGAAAGAATCGGCCTCCTCAGTGGGCAGGTTCCCGCTGAAGTGAAGCTAACCGAGACTGAGGCTTAAAAGGGGTCGACCTGGTTAACTAGAAAGGGCGACCAGTGACCCTGACCTGGACGCGCTCGGATTGGTCGATTCCAGTGCAGTCTCAGATGAGACTCTTCTATGATTGGCCAGAAAAGTCAAGCGGGAACCCGGAGGTTGGCAGGTGGGGGGCGGGAACAAAACAAAGTTGTTACCCTAGCAACGGAGAGACGCCACGCTCTGCACAGTCTATTTTCGGAGCCTAGGCAGAGACCGGAAAACTGACCAAGGTGAGGAAACTCGAACCTCAAGAGGGGGAAAGACAGGGTCCTCAGATGCTGTGGCTATCAGAAAAACTAGGGAGAACTCTAGATATTTATAACTCTGCGAGATACCCCAAAAAGCCACAAGTTGGGCGAGGTGGAGAAGACCCGTTCCCTAAATCCCGCTATCCTAGACTCTTCACTAAATCCCGCTATCCTAGACTCTAGAAACAGGACGCTGCTTTAACAAAACTCGGTTTTACAGGATGTGAGTGAAAGATGGATGCTGATCGACTGTCAGAAGGCAAAAGTAAACATCTGAAAGTTTCCCAACTGGTCTTCTCTCAACTCTCACATGCACTTATTGGTTCTCCCTTCCCATTAATAATGACTAATTTGGGAATGTAAACCATATTTTCTTATAGGAGGACCTGGGTGCTCCAAACTGGAGCAGCCACTGTACCCTTCTGTTTTATATGTGCAGGCACGATTTATCCTGGCCTAGCATGCCTTGGTTAGGAAATGTTTTGGGGGATATCACACTTCAGACTGAAAAAAAAATGGCCCCAGTACTTACTATGTGAATAATGTCCTTTGTGCGACAACTTGAACGCTGTGGTCTGAGGGTTCCAGTGTTGCTTGGTTAGATAAGCTGAGGAGTGAGAAGTAATCAGACCTTCACTTGGTGGGCCCGAGTGTACTGTGCAGGGACTACTTGTACCTACAAGACCTGCTACTCGCCAAGGGCTGATTGGGAGAGTAAGTATTACATGTCGTTTGACTGTAACTGTCAAACGGTGGCGAAGTGTGACCAAAAAAATTAAATCTGAGTGAAGGGAGAGAACCTAGTTTGACCAAAGAGGGAGGAGTCATTACTCCTTAAGAGCTTCTTGTGATACGGATTCAGAACAGAGACCATATTTCCTGAAGAAAGGAAAAAAATAGGACTGGGGAGAAAATTTAAAGCACAGCAAGAAAATTTGCCAGGCCGAGCGCGGTGGCTCCCGCCTGTAATCCCAGCACTTTGGGAGGCCGAGGCGGGCAGATCACTTGAGGTCAGGAGTTCGAGACCAGCCTGGGCAATATGGCGAAACCTGGTCTCCACTAAAAATACAAAAATTAGCCGGGTGTGTTGGCGCCTGCCTGTCTGGATGCTGAGGTGGGAGAATCACCTGAGCCCTGGAGATCGAGGCTGCAGCGAGCCGTGATGGCGCCACTGCACTCTAGCCTGGGCGACAGAGTGAGATGTGGTCTCAAAAACAAAAGAGTTCTCATACTCCACCTGTATCTAAAAAGAGTCCCTCCAACTTCTTTTTAGATAGAGGTGGAGTATGAGACTTGAGATAGATAAACGAAGAGAAAAAAATATTAAGCGTATTGTTTGTCTGAAATGTACTATAGAGCATTCGATAATTCAGGATGGGTTCTACAGATACCAAGGATTTGCCTCTCCATATTAAAACTAATTTTTCTGTCATCTCAGCACTTTGAGAGTCCTAAGCGAGGGATCACTTGAGCTCAGGAGTTCGAGACCTATCTGGGCTACACGGTGAAGCCCCGTCTCTACAAGTAATAACAAAAATTAGCTGGCGAAACCCCGTCTCTACAAATAACACAAAAATTAGCCGGGTGCAGTGGCGCAGCCTGTAGTCCCAGCTACTTGGGAGGCTGAGGTGGGAAGATTACTTGAGCCAGGGAGGTCGAGGCTGCAGTGAGCCGAGATCGCGCCACTGCACTCCAGCCTGGGCTACAGCAAGACCCTGTCTCAAAAACAAAAAAACAAAAAAACCCCTCCATTTTCAAAAAGGATTGGGATGGTACAGACTCCTTATGAATAAATGACTAAAACAGAGGAAATATTAAATCAAAAGACGCAATTTTTTTTTTTTTTTTTGAGACGGAGTCTCGCTCTGTCGCCCAGGCTGGAATGCAGTGGTGCGATCTCGGCTCACTGCAACTTCCATCTCCCGGGTTCAAGCGATTCTTGTGCCTCAACCACCCGAGGAGATGGGATTACAGGCGCGTGCCACTATGCCTGGCTAATTTTTGTATTTGTAGTAGAGACGGGGTTTCACCATGTTGGCAAGCTGGTCTCAAACTCCTGACCTCAAGTGATCCGCCGGCCTCGGCCTCCCAAAGTGCTGGGTTTACAGGCATGCACCACTGCGCCCAGCCTAAAGACACTTTTTTTGATTTAGTAATCAATAACTATTTAATTTCTTGACTTCTTTTTTTATGAAAGATTCTAGGTACTTTCAAAAAGCATCTTCCTTAAATATATTTTAAATTTGAAACAAAAACTGTTAAGTTCCCATAGTTACTTATGAGTTAGTACATTTGATGGTAGCGAAAGTTAGAGACCTGAAAAAGAAACCATTCTTAGTATTGTAAAGATAAATTCAAACTGAATTATTTTTAATAGGTGGGAAATCATTGATGAGTATAGTTATCAAAAAATGCAAAGCAGAAAGCAATTAGTCAGTATATTATAATTTAATTCAGACATAGGCAGAGATGATATCACTGTTGTGTTCTCAGAAGAATTTTAATGGAGGAATTGCTAAATAAGGCACTATATAAATAAAGTTGCTTCAATCTAGGAAAGCTGATTTAAAAAAATAAATAAATAAAAATAAAGTTGCAGAAGAAATGCCAAATTTATTTAGAGAATAAATAGATTTTGAGTACTTGCAAATCATTGTGTTAAAGTCAGTATTTTACATAGGGATATATCTATTTACTTAAACAAGTTCCAAAAGGATATTGCTTGGTGACTTTTTTGGGGGGGCGGGGAATGGAGTTTCTCTCTGTCACCCAGGCTGGAGTGCAGTGGCATGATCTCGGCTCACTGCAACGGCCACCTCCCAGGTTAAGTGATTCTCCAGCCTCAGCCTCCCAGGTAGCTGGGATTACAGGCGCCCGCCATCATGCCCGGCTAATTTTTGTGTTTTTTAGTAGAGTCGGGGTATCGCCATATTGGCCAGGCTGATCTTGAACTTCTGACCTCAGGTGATCCACCCACCTTAGCCTCCCAAAGTGCTGGGATTACAGACGTGAGCCACTGCGCCCAGCCCTGCTTGGTGGTTCTTTATCACCCTGATTTTATTTACCATATATACTTGAATTAATAAAATCTATTATCTATTTGAATAGTCTGTAATTCAGAGTTTTCACTAATTTAACCTAGACTTTTCTACAATTAACTGATGTCAAAAGCCATCGTTATTGATACTGTGGAGGAGACAAATAAAATAGAAAGCATGATCCCAGCCTTAGAACCAGTCTGACTTTAACTCAAGGTTACTGATGTTGCTTAAGTGCTGTGGGTCTGGAGCCAACCTGGTTGAACTTTTTCAGCCCCTGACTGGCTCCAGTGTTATGGTAATGAGCTGGTTCTGGACTGTCAGTTGCTTTAGCTCATTGTGGCTAGTAGATGGTGCAATCATGCCTCTATTTATGAAGACCCCAAGTACTCAGGTTAATGTGGGAAAATCAAAGGCTCTGTCTGGAAAATGTTGCCATTAGCATTGGCCTAGCAAAAGAGAAGGAGAGAAAGAAAAACAAAGGGCCTAAAAAATTTATTTTCTAAATACAAATCTCAAATAAAAGACAGTAATATATTTTGTTTTTACTGAAACTCTTAAATTTTCCTTACTTTAAGTTTATTCTTGGCCTATTTAAGTGACAGTGCCAGATTCAAACATTTTAGGCAGTGTGGCTCCAGAATCTTCTTTTTCATTTTTTATTGTTATTATTTTATTTATTTATTTATTTTTGAAACAGGATCTCACTCTGTCTCCCAGGCTGGAGTGCAGTGGCCCGATCTGGGCTCACTGCAACTTCCATCTCTGGGACTCAAGCAATCATCCTGCCTCGGGCCCCTGAGTAGATGGGACCACAGGGGCACGCCACCGCGCCCGTCTAATTTTTGTATTTTTTGTAGAGTCGGGGTTTCGCTATGTTGCTCAGGCTGATCTCGAACTCCTGAGCTCACGTGACCCGTGAGCTCACCTTGGCCTCTCAAAGTGTTTGTATTACAGACGTCAGTCAGCCACCATACCCGGCCAGAATCTTCTTTTTAAAAATCGCTACACTGTACTATCCAATAAGTCAGGGCAAAAGGAAGAATGCACTCCAAGGTACAAAGGCAGGAAATTATAGAGTATGTTTAATAAGCAGTTTAGTTTTTAACAGAATATGTAGGAGAATAATAGAAGGGAAGGACAGAAAATTACGTTGGGACTATATCCTGAAGGACCTTGATTGCCAGACTCAGGATGAACTTAAATGTATATCACATTTAGAAATAAAAGATAGAGCTATAAACTAACACTGCATAGTTCATTGTAGTGAAGATAATTCCCTACAAATAGTTCTTTGTAGTTCCTAAAAAGTCCTCCTGTTTTAGTTTTTCAGCTGTGATCCACTTGTGTCAAATGAATTTTAATAAATGTTTTTTAATAAAGTTGAATAAGTTATTCTTAATATGTTAGACTTCTTAAAAAGCTAGTAGAATCTTCCTTTCCATTGAATTTTGAATGTTTTTTTCTAAAAATTCACAAACTGTTTTTCTCTTTTGATACTTTGAACCATTTAACTAGTTAGTCACAAAATATTTGGGATTCTTTTGTTTATCAAAATACAATATCAACAAACTTGTCATGATTTATTTATTTA
The DNA here is from genome assembly GCF_029289425.2 of Pan paniscus. Taxonomy (NCBI): domain Eukaryota; kingdom Metazoa; phylum Chordata; class Mammalia; order Primates; family Hominidae; genus Pan; species Pan paniscus. The sequence goes on from NC_073272.2 coordinate 106,688,377, forward strand.
TTTATTTTTGTTGTCATGATTTATTAATTTGTGTTTACAGATTATTATTACATTTGATATGGCAAAAATATTTTGGCTAAAGTGGTAATTTTATTATTATATTTCTATTTTAATTGAGCTATAGTGCAAATCTATGGCATTTTATTCCAGCATAATTTGGAAGTCCAATTGTACTTTAAGAAGTCTAACTCCTAATATGCTTCAGATATATAAAGTGTTACTAAGAATTATTGTGAATAATTTAACAAAAACAAGTGTACACATTCCAAGGAGGACCATCCCCTTCGAAGTAGTCACTTTAGGAGACTAATCTATTTACTCTAATGTTGTTGTTATTGCTAAAATTGCTTTTGAAACTTCTGTTTTAGAATCACCTTGAGGCATGTAGCACATTCTTTTGAATATCCTCAAAGAAGAAAATCTTCATATTTTGAAAGTAGACATGATATCTAAATATATCTAGAAATCACTTGGCGACAAATCTGATGTGTAATCAAACCAAATGATACCATAATGATACCATAATGATACCTATTTTCTTGGTGATACATATGAAGGCAATTCCAAATAAAAAGAAAAATCCCAAAATATTTTGAGCATTGATAGCATAATTTACATCAGTGTATAACCTTCCAAATGACTATTTTGAAATATAACATTCAGATGAATTTAGTCATGCTTCATTTGGTATTAATCAACTGCTGACTATGTGCCAGCTGCAGTTATTAAAGACACTAAATCTACAGATATAGCTTCCCACTGCTCACACTGGCCTACTTCCCACCTAATGAGAACCAGGCCAGAGTTCCTTTCCAAATAACTGGTAGGGATTTAGAATTAATCTGGTTTTACTAAATCCAGTATCCAATGTACCAAAGGAACCATAACATTCCTTCATAACCTCCACTGTGGGTACCTAGGTGACATGAGAAAGCCACCGACGCAGTGCCTGGTTTGTTTTCTCTCTTCCAGCTGGAACTTTGAGCCCTATTCTGACCTATTCTGAACCTTCATCTCTAGTAGTCAACTTGTGCACAATCCTCAAGAACTGTACCCCACCTTCTATAGGCCAGCGTCCTTCTTCACCCTAAATAGGTCTCCCTGTAACCATGACTTCAACCTTTCTGCCCTGAAGCACTGCTCATGTCTAAATATATGTTCCCAAATGATGATACATAATGTATCATACACTTTTTCTAGAGGTAGGGCTTAAGAATCTGCATTTTAAACCAACTCCCCCAAGTGATTATTAAGCACATTAAAACCCGAGAACCACTATACTAGGTGCTCAATAAGTGCTTGTTAGCTTGAGTATGACATTTTAGTAAAGCAGGCTGAATGTTTGAGTTTACTTGGTGCTCCAGGTCTGTGAGTTAGCAAAATACATATATTTGAAGGAGTTTAAAAGGATTTCCAAGGAAGTATAAGAACCAATGGAGTGATCCAGGGAAAGAAGGGAGATATGACAATAAAACATCTTCATGTCTTAAATAAAACAGAAAAGTAAAATACCTCTTTCTGATTATCTTTTTCTTCAGATAATGGAATCTGAAAATATGGATTCTGAAAATATGAAGACAGAAAATATGGAATCTCAAAATGTAGACTTTGAGAGTGTTTCTTCAGTTACAGCTCTGGAAGCCCTCTCTAAGCTACTTAATCCTGAAGAAGAGGATGATTCTGACTATGGACAGGTGGTCATATACTTAACAGTTGAATTAGTTTTGTTCATGGGAAGTTGTGGAACTGTATTTGAATAACCTGTTCCCACCTAGCTTTGGGAACAGAGCTGTGTCATTTGATACATTCACAGGAAGCTACAAGGCTGATTATGCATGACAATGTAACCTGTAGTACATTTCTAGCAAAGATAATTATATTTTTCTAAACCACCTGAACACTGAATAGGAAAATAGTTCTGTAACTGTGGTAGCAATAGCCACATTTCAAAATGTTGTCATTTATATTTATAGCCAAAGAATGCTTGACAACCATTGCAGAGTGGTAGCTAGGATTGTTTAAGCCTAGACAATATTTCTATAAAACAAATATTTTCAGTTATACAGTATTAATTGGACCACCAAGTACCAGTCCCTTAATTTTTTAATTTGTCTACACATTAACGCAGAACAGAAAGTTTTTGAGCCAAATAATAGGGCAAACTAGTTTCAGCCTACCAAAATTGGCTTCCCAGTAATGCACAAATAAAGTTGTGGAGTCTAATTAGTTGAGTAGCATTTGGGGTCAAGATAGGTAATGCCAGCAAGGCTTGCAGTAGCAAGATGGGCTTCATTTTGGGTAGAAGAGTTCATTGAACTGACCTTTGACCACTCCAAGGTTACTGCCAGTATTCCCAGAACAATTAAAACACTTTTATATAACTCCCTGCTCTCCATTCTCCTATTTCTTAACTATCAGTGAGCCTTGGCTATCAGACTGCCTATGATAGGGCAAACAAAATTTGGGGCAAAAAATCCCATATCATAACAGAATCTGTCAATTTGCATAAAATTATTTTAATGAAGTGTTTTGTTATATGACCAATTTATCATGAATAAATCATCTTTCACAAACGTACATATAAATTTACTCCTCCCAAAATTTATTTTTGCCACAATGTGGAGAAAAAAGCAAGCTATGAACAGGCAGCAAATTCAGTGGCTCAGATTGACACTGAACTGAGCTACCACCCTAAGGAAGAGCTTAGGTGGAATAGGGCAGAATAAATAAGATGTGAAATGGGAATAACATTTGTAGAAGAACTGAGTCAGCTTGGAGCCAGGATCAGGAACCAGGAAGTTTTAGTCAGGGAAAAGTCTTAGTAGAGGCTAAACAAAGAAACATCAGGATGTTAATGACAGCATTAGCTATACACAACAAACAGGATACAGGAGAAAAAGTTAGGAACAATGTATCAATGAAGTTGGGAAGGCAAGCTCATTTTTGCTACCTTAGTTGAGTAGCAGAATAATAATTTTCTGGAGCCTGCATCCTAGGAAAGGTAAGGTTATGCCATATAGAAAAAGTATATCAAGTATTTGAGAAACAGTGACCTTGAATATAGTGAAGTGGAACTTGTAACTGGGACAGATTCAAATATAAGGATTTACCCGGGTTACAGAGCCTATTCCATTTGGTGTTTATGGCTGGAGGTGTTTATTTGCATCTAGAGGTGTTTCTAGGAGAAAAGATGAGTGCTTATGAGAATAGACTAACATAATATTACTGAGTTGTACAGTTTATAAAGGAAAATTACTATAATAATGTATGATTCTGTATATCTGGGTTATAAACAATTTTGAGATAATTGGTCATTCAGACACCACAGTACAGATATCATTAGAGGACATACAGTATCAGAACAGTGGGAGAATAATTAATGTTTCTAATGAACTATTACATTTTCCAGGAGAGAAACTGCTTTTCATTTTTTAACATGTATTAATCTTGGGAACTGTGGGATGATTACAAGAGTGATGTGTTTTTGAAAATATGCTCTCTGAAAACAGCAAGAGAACAGTTGCATACACATTGCTTCATTTACACTATCCCTTTTCTATACGACTTGTTAAGAATCTGGGAGATTGAGGAGAGAGTGTGTCTGTCATTTTTCAAAGCCATGAGGGGATCTTAAGGCCTGTGGGAAATAAGGTTCACTGCTCTTCACAGACATTATAACGAGGATGTTCTGTCTTACATATTACAAAGTGGCATGAATTGCAGTGATAAATTGCTCAGATAATTGGCTGTAGATTCATGGTAAAGGCTCAAATGATGTTCTAATAGAAAACAATTGCCAGATGGTTTTTAATGTTTTTATGATCCCATTCCATCTTTTAACTTGAAAATTTTATTTTTAATCATTTATTTTCATTAAATTAATAAATTGAAACTCCCATGTGTTCTGAGCCAATCACTGTCCATGGAGAGTATACCAATTTTTGTCAAGAATGTCCAAGGTTTTACTTCTACTGCTTTTAATTTTCTGTGGAAGGCAGCACTCAACTAAACAAGAGGCCCTCATGTTCTGAGAAATGCTTTACTCTGACTATTAGTGTTCTGATGATTAATAATTTAAGAAAAGTACTACACATTTACATGACATTAGTGATTAAAAAGAGGGAAAAAAATGTCCCAAATATTATCTTGGGATTTTCACATAAAAATGCCTGTAATGCCTTAACCGCAGACATAGCACTTTTGAAATACCTTTTGGAAAGGAATAGTTACTGTCTCAGACACTGTTGAGAGATTATAGATTAATTTCTGATTTATAACTCTTGGAATAGTTTCACATAATAAAGACCCACGTGAGCTGTTCCATCAGCTTTCAAGAACAGACACTACTCTCTTTGCCCAAAAAAGACATTCTAACTTTTGTACATGTCTAAAGTCTTAGGAGATGAGGACAGGGGCCTGAGAAAAGGGAGATAGAGGTGCTAGTTGGCCAGTAGGCAAGGAGATAAGAATTTTTTTACTGCCAGCAGTGGAGTGAGTTGGAGCTGCAGGGTCTGTCATCAGCAAAAAACAATTGGTAAGAAATTGGGATTTTCTTGAAATATCAAAGAATCCCTGAGACGGGCCAATGAGGTGGTGTCGCTATGTGTTATACTTAGTTGAAAAAAATGAAGATTGCTTGTATTGGTGAGTCAGGGCAAGTCCTTTGGGGATGTGTATGCTTGTGCAGAAGATGGAAAAATAAACTTATGAAGTTATGAAGACTGAAGTACATCAGCATGTATTAGAGACTATTAATTTGTGGTTGCTGTTTAAATCCACTAGTTCAGTGTCATGAGGCGGTGGGACAGGGAAGTGTTTCATACCTATAGTGGAAAAAAGTAAAAGCAGTTATCAGGGCTTTTGAATGATTAATCTGAAGTCTGAATACTTAGCTTCTGCTTAGTGTTAGTTTTTATTTCTATAAAACTTTCACATACTCTGTCCTCCATCTGACTACAACCAGACACTGCTAAACCCCAAAAGTGTCAATGCCTTTATACTAATACTTGGTTCTAACCTTCATAGAGATGAATGTGGCTCATTCCTCTATCCCCAGGGATACATGATTCACTGAGCTGGAACTAGGGTTTTAGCCTGAGTAAAGATCAATTCTGCTCTTGAGTCTATTAAACCAAACACTTTTTGAAAGAACAAGGAAAGCATATTCGAAATAGTACTTGACATCTGTCTTTCTGTTTTATAACAATGATGGGTAATTAAAGTGGAAAGCTCCATGAGTTTTTTGATGGAAATCCTATCAAATTTAAAGTATCACTAGTCATATAGGTTATACAAGTATTAATTACAGAATATTGAACTTTTTGTCCTCCCTCAGACAAATGGTTTATCTACTATTGGAGCCATGGGTCCTGGGAATATTGGACCACCCCAAATAGAAGAGCTCAAAGGTAAGTTATTTAACAAAGCAATATAGATCAATATAATCTTTTCCTTGGTAGAGAAATTATAGGGAGAGTAATAAGTACTAATACTAGTATTTATTAAGATGAACTAAATAACAATGTATTGTATACTTGGAAATTGCTAAGATAGTAGATTTTAAGTATTCTCATCACAAGTAAATGATAAGTAGGTGAGGTAATCCATATGTTAATCAGCTTGAGTTAGTCATCCACTGTGTATACATATTTCAGAACATCATATGGTATATCATAAATATATACAATTTTTATTTGTTCATTAAAAATGGAGAAATGAATAAATAATTTTTAAAAAGAAAAAAGATGAACTAAAATAATCATGGAAATGATGAATATCCATTTACATATAAAGATGCTGTTTTTACTCTACCACTGCAGGTAAATAGTTTTTCTAATAATGGAAATATATTTGCCTTGAATTATCCACATTCCTTGCATATTTTCTGAGATAGAAGACCAAGAAAGTCACGTGTGGTTAGATCATTTTTTATTTTTTAAGGTCTATTTACCAAGATGCTTAGCTTCTTTACCTTCTACCTTCCTATATTCTAGCAATTTCATGGAATTCATTCATTGAATTTTTTAATAAATATTTATTGAGAACCTATTGTATCAGGCAGTATGACCATCTCTGATACTACAATGAAGATCAAAACAGAAAAAGTCCCTGTTCTGATTGAGCTAATAGACTTTTGGAGAAGACAATAAAACAAATAACTACACAATTTTATCTTACATTAAGAGGCTTATACATTAACATCTTTGAGTTTACTTATAAAAAAAAGTCCAACAAATAAGGCTAAATAATATTTTTACATTTCCCCAGCATTTTGAGCTATACATTTTTACAGAGTTGAACATTTTACAAATCTTTAAAAATATAAAAGGCTCTAATTCTGTTGGTCATGATCACCATTAACCAGAGGATAGGAAGTGAGAGGAAGTGAATTTCATTCATCAATTTAGTTAATTGCAAAAGATTAATCTGGACAAATGTTTAAAATAATGGCTAAAATGAGGTCTAAGAATGGTTTTAAAATTTCAGTTATTATTGCTATACATACTCAAGAGGCTATTTGCCTTACTCAAGAGATATTCGCTCCATGGCAGTCTAGTTCACATTTCATGTATTTCTGTGCTGCCTGTATTTCTGATAATGTAGGTCTAATAATCTTTAAATTCTGAAGGCAATGATTCATATGTAAAATGTTATATATAAATCTGTAGTTAGGCTTTACAAAGCCCGTGCTAGATAGAAGCTGATCATTTCAAAAGAATTGCCAGAATTGAAAACCTAACAATCGGGTGCATTTCTGGGAATGCTTAAAATGACTCAAAGCAGTGCTCTGCACCTAATGCAGGTCTCCACCGGATGCTACAATAGTTAAAACAAATGTGAGCTGGGTTTTTGCATGCCTACTGGAGCCTATCCATTTTTAAACATTTAAAGATGACATGCAGAAACCCAACCTCATGCTCAGCTCTGCATAAGGAAAATGCTGGACTAAAAAATGATCATTGTATCCACTGCTTTCAGTTTCTTTAATTGATATTATTATTTTGAGAATTATGTCATGCTTGCATGGAAAAGATATCAAAGCGTTTTTATATAGTAAAAACAATGCAAGGTAAGACATTTCTCTCCACATCAGATTGATTGTAGTTGTGATTTTTTCTTTTATATAAAAATATTTTTAAATATAATCCTATTTATGTTTCTGCAAAAATGTATAATATTTCTTTGCATATGTATATGGAGAGAGAGAGAAAGAGAGACTGGAATGATACACAACAGAATACTAACATTGATTATCTCCAGGCAGTTGGATTGTAGATTATTTTCTTCTTTTTGTTTATGTTTTTGCCAAATTCTCTACAGTTGTTATTAAAATTCTACAATGTATTGGTTCTGTATTGATAGAAACATTTAGTCAGTAGTTACTAATTTAGTTTGTTTTGATCAAAAAAAAAGCTAGCGATTACAAATAATGTTTTATTTCAATGATCCCAAACTGAGTGTGAAGAAGAACAGGAGCAATTTAGAGAAGGAAAAAAGCATGAGCTTCAGCTTTATCTTCCCTTTCTTCACAGTCATCCCTGAAACCAGTGAGGAAAATAACGAGGACATCTGGAATTCAGAAGAGATTCCAGAAGGAGCAGAATATGATGATATGTGGGATGTTAGAGAAATCCCAGAGTAAGTCAAATGAAGCCAGGAATGTCTTTAGGAGTTTAAGTTAGCTGTGTCATCTGATAACATTTTATTTTTTACAAGATTCATAAAGTAACATACCACATAAAAGATAAAACTACAGTGACACACGGAAGGCATGTGTAATTGATTATTTTTTTCCTTCTAGAGCAGAAACAAATAATAAAGCATAACACCTTCCTTTCAGTTATTATCTAGCAAAAATGAAAAATATAGTCATTTCCATTATAAATTTATATTTAATGTCAGTTTGTTGTATAATGTGGAACTAGCAGTTGGAGAAAGCCAGCCCATTAAATTGCAAGCATTCATACAAACTAAATTACAATGCCATGTTTATTTGTCAAGCACTTGCTTTTAATTACTCAATGTTCCACAATTTCGGTAAAAGGCTATGTTCTCTCTCCAATGATCAATTATTACCCAGACTTGTTTACTAGATATTCTAAGATTATATTTAGTGTTCAGTGTATTTTGCAAGCAGGGTTCAAGACTTGCTTTGTAGCCTTTTCAATACAATCAAGTTGTAAATATGAAATTTAGAATTATTATAAAAAGCCTTTTATTCTGATTTTAAAAGCACTCATACTTTTAAGAACCTTAAAATATACTTATATACATAGATGAAATTATTGGTCAAATAGACTAAGCTTTACATATGTGTATTTTGAAATAAAATTTGGATTGACTATTTAGAATAGCAGGAAAAATAAAGCCAACACTTACTAAATTATAATGTACTATATAAATTCTTAAAGACTTCTATGGCAAGTGATCTGACAACTTTTCTAATACTGAATACAAAACTATCCAGTATTTTTTTTTTTTTTTAGACAGAGTCTTGCTCTGTCGCCCAGGCTGGAGTGCAGTGGCACAATCTCTGCTCACTGCAACCTGCGCCCCTCCTGGGTTCAAGCAATTCTCCTGCCTCAGCCTCCCATGTAGCTGGAACTACAGGCACCTGCCACCACGCCCAGCTAATTTTTGTATTTTTAGTAGAGACGGGGTTTCACCATGTTGGCCAGGCTGGTCTGGAACTCCTGACCTCAGGCAATCCGCCCGCCTCAGCCTCCCAAAGTGCTAAGATTACAGGCATGAGCCACTGCGCCCACCCAAAATTGTCCAGTATAAAACAAGCAAATAAACAAAAACTCCATGCTTCTGCCTTCTACATAAGTTCTGAAAACAGAAGCAGTGGGAGACTGCAGACAATTAACTAGAAAGAAGTATCCAGCTTTCAAATAAACAATGTCAAGACCATAAACCTCATAAAAAATCAAAGGAGATTTTAAAACATTTCTTAGAGAACGAAGAGAGTAAATTTGAAGTTATGTTTATATAGTGTCCACGTATCATATGAAAAGTAATAATTAAGTCACTTATTTGTCATATTGTCTAATGAATGTCAAATATCCATATGCAGCAAACTTCAAATTTGAGTAATTTTTCCCTTTTCATCCTGATGTTTGATGTTAGGTAGATAGAACATCCATGAAAGCTTTAAATGAATAATAACTTCAGGTTATTATGAGGAAAATTGCTTTATAAGATTTTTAAAATCTTCATCTTCTACCTTATGAAAATACATTTCAACATTTCTCAATGGATGCAGAGGAAAATAGGTAAAGAATATGAACAGGCAGTTCAAAAAAGAAGAATCACAAGTGGCCAAGTAAAAGAATAACAAGGAGCTGAGCTAAGGCACTGGCCTTGGGGAGAAGTATGAGGGTCTTTATTTGAGTGAGTTTTGGATGAAGAGTTGGTATTTGGTTAGATAAAATGGATGAGAGGAGAGCGTCAAAGATGATGCTGAAGTTATTAGCTTGGGTGACTGAGGAAATGATAATGCCATTAACTTTGATAGGAATTATAGGTTAAGAAGAAGCAGTGAGTTTGTTTTTGTTTTCTTTCTTTCTCCCTTTCTTTCTTTCTTTCTTTCTTTTTCTTTCTTTCTTTCTTCCTTCCTTTTTTCTGAGACAGAGTCTTGCTCTGTCGCTCAGGCTGGAGTGCAGTGGTGTGATCTCGGCTCACTGCCTCTGCCTTCCGGGTTCAAGCGATTCTCCTGCCTCAGCCTCACAAGTATCTGAGACTACAGGTGCATGCCACCAGGCCTGGCTAATGTTTTTTGTGTTTTTTGTAGAGACGAGGTTTCACCAAGTTGGCCAGGCTGGTCCTGAACTCCTGGCCTCAAGCAGTCCACCTGCCTCAGCCTCCCAAAGTGCTGGGATTACAGGCGTGAGCCACAATGCCCAACCAAATTTGTTTTTTTTCTTCGCCAACCACCGCCTCCCCCGGCCCCGCCCATTGTTCACTGCAGCCTCAACCTCCAGGGCTCAAGCAATTCTCCCACCTTACTCTCCCAAGTAGCTAGGACTACAGGTGCACACTTTATTTTTGTGAAGACTGCGTCTAACCGTGTTGCCCAGGCTGGTCTCAAACTCCTGGACTCAAGCAATCTTCCTGCCTCAGCCTCCCTAAGCACTAGATTACAGTTGAGAGCCATCATGACTAGCTGGTTTTTGATATGTACACTTTGAGTTGTCTTTGGGACATCCAGGCAAACCTTTGTAGTAGACAGTTGGAAAATTGCGTCTGGAGCTCAGGATAAGAGCAGGAGCTTGAGCAAATCCATTAGGAGCAATGAACATATAGATCAATCCTCTGTTTGTTTTAACCTGGCTTCACCTTCATAAATAATTGGTAGATGTTATAGCCTATTAAGAGAAAAGTGCCCCATAGCAAATAGCTGCTTATTGTTAGCCATGTTCAAACTCAGAGAAATTCCTTTTTTATTTTTGGGCATTCCTATTGGCAAATGGTCAGAAGTTCAATCAAGTCCTTTAGTCTTACTATCCAGAGATCTACAATTTCTTCATTAAGGTAGCATTAAGCATAATAATAATAATAATAATAATTTGTAAATATTTGTTTCATTCTATCTGAAGAGATGGGGTACCTTGTGGTGGGTGCTTCTATAAACCATTGTATTCCTGGAGGCCCAAATTTGGAGGGAGGAATGATTTGTGAATTGTCATGTGTGGGGTGAAATATCAGGAAAACCTTTCATTACACTCAGAATTCTGTAAGACTAGATTCTAAGCACTATAGTGTAGCTGTGCTGACTACATTACCAGTGTTTCTGTTGTAGAATTTTAGCCGTGGAGATCATTCAGTTCAAACTCACCCCTCCCTCCCATAAATCATACAAATGTAGAAACTGAGACCCCATGAGTTTGTGACTTGACCAACGTCCACAGTTAATGACAGAAACAGTACTAAACCTGAATTTTCTCCTCTGCTCTGTGGTTTAAACTTGGCAGAGGAAGGTTTCTATCAATCCCTAGGTTATGGACTCAGTATTTTTCTGAGCTATTGTTTTTCAGGAACAGACTTTCCTTTTTTTTCTTCTGCTTTTAATCTTATTAGAATCTTATTACAAGTTCCCTCAATCTATTTTATTTGTCTAGCTCTGAAACAGTTAAAGCTTTATTTTAGAAAATAATAACAATCCTGCCTTTCAGTGTTTATTTTGACCACATTTCTAGACTTCTTTTCCTTTATGTTCTATTATATGCCTGAAGACCTGCAAGCACTTTATTTGTTTAGTCCTTTTATTTTATCTAATAGCATATCCTCATAAGTTACTAGTTTTCTTTTCTGTGACAGGAAATTGCTCTTTCATCTGAGTCCCTATAATCATTGATTTTTTTTCAGGTATGAGATTATATTCAGACAGCAGGTGGGAACTGAAGATATATTTTTAGGGTTGTCAAAAAAGGACTCCTCAACAGGTTGTTGCAGTGAACTAGTGGTAAGCCTCTCCTCCCCTTCTTCATTTTCTATACAACCATTGTAGCTAAATTGACTGACTATTATATACATAATATTGTAGGCAAGGTTGTAAACTCTTTAAAAATCGTGGTTGCTATGTTTCACGTACTAGGGTAACAATGGGATAGACAGTTTAAAATTGTTAACTTGTACAAAATAAACTAAGTTTACACATTTGGATGAGATTTACAAATAAACATAATGGAATCATATGACACAATACACAATTTCTATTTTTATCCCTATTAAAACTTCCCAATTGGATTGGACTGGATTTTCTTCCATCCTAGTTCCATCCCATGCATGCCAACTGATTGGTTATTAACTTATGATGAATTGACAGGCAATCAGAATGAAGTATCTCCTTCCCCGCATCTGTCTTATCTCTTATTTCTGTATTTCTCATAATGACTCAGCTTACAATGTGGGACTTAAAAAGAGATTTTCTTAATTTTGGGATCTGACTTCTGATTAAGAACACTAAGAAAGACATCTAAAATGTTACTTTGCTTTCTTATCTGAATGACGCTACAGAATGTTGGAGAGCATCCTTTACCAGGTCACTGTTTCTGTATAACAGTTGTGGCAATACCAACAATATCAATGATACCACCTTACTTTTGCTTATTTCATCCTGATAATGACCTTGTTGAAAAATCTGGGCCTAACCCAGAGTGTGGAATTTGATTCATTTTAGCAACATTAACAAGTAATTCTTGTGTTAAAATTTTATTTTTTGAGATCAGGAACTTTGCTTCTATTTTTTTTCCTCCTTTCTTACAATACATTATAGAATACCATGGTGCCCATGGGAGATGTGTAATATTTTTTCCTTAAGCAAATGATAAATGGAATTTCTCTTTTGCATGAACTTCAGGTTTTTTCTTATTAGCAAAATCTAAGACATTCAATTCAATCAAGTGACATAATGGGAATAGTGGCTTTAAGTACCTCAGGAGATTTTTCAAACTCTAATGAGTTATGCTTTCAAGTAATCTTGAAGTAATTAGCTCCCAGGGTTTTACCAGTAATATTCAAATTCCTCTCTTTTAAATTATTGTAAAATTGTGTTTTTGATGTGTAGTGTTGGGGATTGCTCTAAATTCTGGAGGAATTCTAGGCCCTAAATAAATAAAACTGTTGCAAGCCTTACAGTTTATCTCATGCAAAAATTGCCACTAGTTTTAATAATAAAGGTATCCTGAATGAAGAATCTTGGAAACTAAATCATACCTCATAATAGGAATATATGGTTTATCTAAAACTCAATAAGTATATACAGAAGACTTGATATTTCTCTCAAATGAATTTATAATCAACTGGGGAGGCAAAACTAACATAAATGAACCAATTTTATTATTAAGAATTAAACTCAGTGTAAACAATTATAAGTCGACTAGAAGTTCAGAAGGTTGGGATAAGTCATGGACACCACTGAAAGGCAGCAGCAAATAACACATTTGTTGATACTGTGGCACTTTGTTACGTGTATACTGTTCCTTTTCTCTTTCTTTCCTTTATTTCTCTTTGTTTCTTCATTTATTACATCTTTAAATACTTAGTGAATGTTACTACATACCAGGGACTGTCCTAAGTACTAGAGATACAAAAATAAATGATAAACAATCAATTGTCCTCAAGGAATTTACAGTAAAGGAGATTGACACCTAATAAATCACTGCAGTTCAGTATGGTAAGTACATATTTAGAGGCAAACACCATGAACAGAATGATGGTTACCAGAGACTGGGAAGGGCAGTGGGCAGTGGGAGTTGGAAATGTGGGGATGGTTAATGGGTACAAAAATATAGTTAGATACAATAAACACGATCTAGTATTTGATAGTACAACAGAAGGATAACAGTCAGCAATAATTTGTTGTACATTTTAGAGTAACTGAGGGAGTACAATTGGAATGTTCATAACACAAAGAAATGGTGAATGATTTAGGTGATACAAACCCACCCCATTTACCCTGATGTAATTATTATACACTGTATGCCTGTATCAAAATATCTCATGCACCCCATAAATATATTTTCCTATTATGTACCCATAAAAATTAAAGATAGAAAAATAAAGACATATATCAGGTACATAGTGACATAAAGCAGGAAGAGATCAACTTCAAGTGGATAATATTCCTACAGTGGACAACATTCTAAAAAGGGCATTCCAAGCAGAAGTAAGAGCACGTGGAAAGGTATCCAGGCATGAAATAGCATGGCATATTTGAGTAAACAGAGAATATAACAAGAATAAAGAGTAAGTGTCGGTAATAATGGACTAGTAAGCTGACTCTCAAAAAAGATAAAAGCTTGTAGCTTTTATTTGTAGCTTGAATGTTATCCTGTAGGCATACTAATGATGACATCCACTATCATTGCTTACTCCACTGACAAGACTCAGAGTAAATAGGTTGTTGAGCCCATCTCAAGTATTTCTTGCTCAAATGTATATGCTTATCATTCTTCTTGATAATATGGTGTTTCCTTGAATCTAAGACATCATAAAATTGTAAATGTGCCATTTATTTAACAATAACAATGTTTCAGAGGAAAATAGTTATAATGCCATATTATACCACCATTGATTGTGCAGTTCGTCTCAATATCAGAAACATTAAAATGTGGGGGAAATTGTACCTGAGAATTGCCTAAATATGTTATTTGTGTCCTGGACCTGGTCTATATGTAACAATCCAATCCAAAAACTTTAAGAAAAAATCCTTACTTAAACCGAGTAAGGCAATAGGAGTACAATCTGTTTACGTACAAGAAGTGATTTGGGGTTAAAAAATTCACAAGGACCATCCTTTCCTTTACCCTCCCCAGACTCCAAATAAGAAAGCAAGATTTATGAATCCTAAATCAAAGCAACGGTCCTAAACAAAATTATGAATTAGGAATGTCTTCAGCAAACCCTTCGAACCTCAAACCCAAAGAGCCCCATTAACCAAATACTCCCTGCCCTATTGTTATCCTCTGCAACTGCTTTACTCCTGAGTTTGTAGCCACCAAGTTTCCCTTGCCTTAATCTATATTTAGGTATTTTAGAGCTAGAGCTAGCCAGTGGTTTACAGGTTTGTTTTGTTTTGTTTCTAGCTCTCAAGCTTTTTTCTTTCCAAATAAAATTCTATGAGTAAGCCCAGTGTAATAAACATAAAAAGTACCACTGCCTTGTTTAAGAAGGTACTATCACCCATGAGGCAGCTCTTAGGAGAATGGCTGAGGCTCCTTGGAACACAGTTAGAAAGATGCTGATCTAATTTCTCATCCTGATATTACAGTTGATAAACTAAGGTCAGGCTTACAAGGTTTCAAATACTCATATACATTAATGGAAGAATAATAAGAAATCTAGAGGGCTTCTTTTTCCTTGGTGACATATATGCTTTTCTTTAAACCCCACGAGTGGAAGGCCCTAGCTTATTTCATTTTGTTTTGGTTGTTTTTCTTTTTATCCTCTAGCTATATTCTCCATCCCTCTCCCCAAAGCTCTCACTGTAATGGGTGTGATATTAGGTTGGTGCAAAAGTAATTGCAGTTTTGCTATTACTGACTACTGGTTATTGCCAGACTGACTGAAGTACTGGACCTCTTGGGTGCCAGCTGAGGAGTATGGAAAAAAGAACTATAGGTACAAAAATATGTAGCAAGATACCCTAATTCTCCATAGGATTATTTGTGGCAGGAAATGGGACGGGTGTATTGGAAAAATAGGTCAGCAGATTCTCATTTTCACCCATGGTGCCAAAATCCAAAAATGAATGGGCCTAGGGTTATTGGTATTCTGCCAAATTACCCTTTGTTTGTTCTAGGAGAGGGGAAAGGCAGCTTGCAGATAGCTTGATGCTCTTTGACCTAGAATGAACACATATTTTGATGTTTTACTTTGATAGATCTATATTGATAAGGCGACATTCTGATATGACCCAAGAAACAAGCCACTAAGCCTATTTTTTCCCAACATCACCTCCTTCCTAGGATATGATTCTTCCCCCATCTTTAAATCTCACTGAGAATGGGATGAGAGTCAGGGATGGGATAGAAGTCAGTCACCATCTGGCAGGCAGACACAACCAGGAGTCACATGTTTATCATACATATTTATCTCAGAAAGTGCTATCAATCATTTTGAGCAAAGTATTTGCTCATCCTCTAAGAATTCACTTGCTTCCTGAATGGTCGGTCTGCTCTTCAAATCCTGATTTCTTTCTTAAGGTTAAAACAGTTATATTTGTTTACTTTTTTATTTTTTGAGACAGAGGCTCACTTTGTTACCCAGGCTGGAGTGCAGCCTCAACTCACTATAGCCTCGGCCTCCCAGATTCAAACAATTCTCCTGATTCAGCCTCCCGAGTAGTTGGGATTCCAAGCATTTACCACCAAGCCCGGCTAATTTTTGTATTTTTAGTAGAGATGGGGTTTCACCATGTTGGCCAGGCTGGTCTCAAACTCCTGACCTCAGGTGATCCACCTGTCGGCCTCCCAAAGTGCTGGGATTACAGCCGTGAGGCACCTTGCCTGGCCTATATTTGTTTACTTTTAATGAAAAAATGTATTTGGCTGCTTGATAATGAAATAGATTTTGTTCTCCATTCTATTCCACTCTAGAGGATGGACCTAGTTTTTTTTTTGGTAGGCTTCCTGATTATGTTAACCTTGTTTGATTGGTTGTATACCAGACCATGTGGCACAGGGAAGGATATTTGATCTGTACTATGATTCCTTATTGTCAGTTCCAGGCAGCACAGTAAACCTTCACTTAAATTTCTAATCGTTGTCTCAGTAATATATTCATAATATATACATTTATAGTTAATGTCATAACACTCCTTCATAATGATGGTGGTTGTGGGACATGGTAACAAATACTTCCTTAAAAGCTAATCTAATCATATTGACAGTATATTTCTGATTATGGAAGTAATATATATGTAAAATTTTAAGCAATACCAAAATTAGTAGAGTTGATGATAAAAGTCCATCATAATGAGATGGAGAAAAATTGAGAGAGAGAGTGTGTGTGTGTTTGAAATAGGCTATGGTCAAGGATGGAATAAAGGTAAAAGATGTCATATACATATTACTTCATATATGTATCAGTAATTTTACATTTTGATGATGTCATTTTGAGGTTTCATCAAAATATCTGAATCACATGGTCTGGAATCCTTGAGCTGGACCTGGCAGAAACTCCCGATTCCATGCAAGCAGATTCACAGATTGACCTTGGAAATTACCAATACTTGAGGGATGAATAAAGGTAGAGGAACTGAGAAGGATATTCAGAGATGGGAGGGAAACCATAGTAGTATCCGCTGCTGTCAAGCAGGATTAGGATGCAGAAAGAACTTTGAGATTTGTCAGTTAAGAAGTCTTTGGTGATCTTTGGAAGAGAGCAGCTTCAGTGGCATGGCCAACACCAGATTGAAGAAAGCTGAGAAGTGAAGAGGAAGTGAGGAAGAGAAGCCAGCAAATATAGATTGTTCTTTGAGGAAGTTTAGTGGTGAAGAGGAGGAGAATGAGGAAATGATTTTTGAGAAGGAGGCAGGATTTAGGGGAGTTTTTTTTAAGACAGGAGAGATTTATGTATGCATTTCAGCTGATGACAAGAATCCATGCATTCATCCATGTAATATTTATTTAGTTCCTACTGTGTGTCACTAGAGCTAATGAACAAACAGTTAAAAAAAAAGTAGTCATGGTGTGGGCCTCTAGGTGGAGGCATTTTTGGTTGTCACAATGATTACAGAATTTTTTGTTTTTTTGAGATAAGGTCTTGCTCTGTCACCCAGGCTGGGACGTAGTGGCTTGATCTCAGTTCACTGCAGCCTCAACCTCCTGGGTTCAAGCGATCCTCCCACTTCAGCCTCTCTGGTAGCTAGGACTACAGGCATGCACCACAATGCCCTGCTAATTTTTCTTTTCTATTTTTTGTAGAGACAGGGTCTCATTATGTTGCCCAAACTGGTCTCAAACTCCTGGGATCAAGCAATTCTCTCACCTCGGCCTTCCAAAGTGCTGGCATTACAGGCATGGGCCCCCATGCCCAGCTGATTACAGGATATTATTGTCATTTAGTATTCAGGGCCAGGGTTGCCTTAAATCTTGCAATAAGAGGTATAGTCCTCAAGAATGAAGAATTGTCCTACACAAAATGCCCATATTGCTTTCCTCTAGTTTAAAAACACTGACTAGATAAAGAGGGATTGAAGATATGAGGGTGCTGCTACTCAGCACATTCCACCCTGTTGACTACTCTTTTTTTTTTTTTTTTTTTTTTTTTTTTTTTTTTTTTTTTTTTTTTTGAGACAGAGTCCCGCTCTGTCGCTCAGGCTGGAGTACAGTGATGTGATCTTGGCTCACTGCAAACTCCACCTTCTGGGTTCAAGCTGTTCTCCTGCCTCAACCTCCTGAGTAGCTAGGACAACAGGCACGCGCCACTACGCCTGGCTAATTTTCATATTTTTAGTAGAGACGGGTTCCCAGGCTGGTCTCCAACTCCTGGCCTCACGTGATCTGCCTGCCTTGGCCTTTCAAAGTGCTGAGATTACAGGCATGAGCCACCGCACCTGGCCTGCTCTCTCCTTGAAACACAGTTTTCTCTTTACTTTAATGACCCCATTCTCACTGAGGAGTGACGAAAGACTTCACTCTTTTCTTCCGAAATCACTAGGCATTCCTACTCTCTTTCACTCCCAAATCACTGGCTCTTCCTATTCTGCCTTAAGTTCTCTGGAGATTTGACCTATGTCTTTTTTTTCTCTACCTATTCTCTTTTCACCTAGTCTCATAGCTTTAAATATCATTTATCTCTCTAGTCCTGAACTCTTCCATGGGCTTTGGATTCATATAACTCTTTTAACTCTCGCTCTGTCACCCAGGCTGGAGTGCAGTAGCGCGGTCTTGGCTCACTGCAAGCTCCACTTCCCGGGTTCACACCATTCTCCTGCCTCAGGCTCCGGAGTAGCTGGGACTACAGGCGCCCCCCACCACGCCCGGCTAATTTTTTGTATTTTTAGTAGAGACGGGGTTTCACCGTGTTAGCCAGGATGGTCTCGATCTCCTGACCTCGTGATCCGCCCGCCTCGGCCTCCCAAAGTGCTGGGATTACAGGTGTGAGCCACCACCCCCGGCCTCATATAACTATTTACTTGGCATCTCTTACTTGTTTAATAGACAACTCAAACCTAACATGTCTAAAACAGAACTCTTAATTGTCTTCCATAAACCTTTTTCTCATTCATCTTCTTTGTGGCAATAACATTCACCCAGTTGCTCAAGCTAAAAACCTAAATCAGCCATCATTCCTCTTTCCTTTATACCTCATGTCTAATCCATCAGCAAGTATTACTGGCTGTACCTTCAAAATATATTCTAAATCCATCTAATTTTCATTACCACTGCAATTGCTATCCTGTTACTAACGATCATCATCTCTATCTGGACCATTCCGACGAGTCTCTAATGACATTATCTCCCTGCTTTGACTCTTCATTCCCTACAGCCTTTCCACACAGAGTGTAAGAGTTCCTTTTTAAAAGTAAGTCAAGGCCAGGCACAGTGGCTCACACCTGTAATTCCAGCACTTTGGGAGGCTGAGGCGGGTGGATCACCTGAGATCAGGAGTTCGAGACTAGCCTGGCCAACATGGCAAAACCCTGTTTCTACTAGAAATATAAAAATTAGCCGAGCATGGTGGTGCACTTCTGTAGTCCCAGCTACTTGGGAGGCTGAGGCAGGAGAATTGTTTGAACCTGGGAGGCAGCAGTTGCAGTGAGCAGAGATCACGCCATTACACTCCAGCCTGGGCAACTCCATCTCAAAAGAAAAAGTAAATCAGACCGTATCACCTCTTCGCTTACAGCCCTCAATGGCTTCCTGTTGCACTTACAGAACAAAATCCAAACTCCTTATCTTAAAAGTAGGGAAGGGCCCCGTGTGATCTGACCCTTACCTACTTTTACAGTTTCATCCAATGTGACACTTTCTTCCTTGTTTGTTATGTTCTGCTTATCCTGACCTTCTTTTTGATCCTTCAATATGCCAAGTTATTTCCCGATTCCTTGTTATTCATTCCACCTGGGTATTCCACCTAGTCCCTCAGATAATGAAATTTTACTTCTTCCTTTCCAATCATTTTAACCTATTTCTTGTTTAATTCCATGTTAGTACCTCCAGAACTATATTATGTAATAATAGTGAATACTGAACTTTATTTCTTATTTCTCACTTTAAATTTTTAAAAATTAAAAAAATATGAGTACGTAACAGAGATACACTATTCAGCCATTAAAAAAAGAGATCCTGTCATTTGAAACAACGTGATGGAACTGGAGATCATTATGTTACGTGAAATAAGCCAGGCACAGAAAGACGAACATCACACTTTCTCACTTATTTGTGGGATCTAAAAATCAAAACAATTGAACTCATGGACATAGGGAGTAGAAGGATGGTTACCAGAGAATGGGAGGGGTCATTGAGGGAGGGGAAGTGTGGGATTGGTTAATGGGAACAAAAATATAAATTTCTCACTTTAATTGGAATGGTTCTAGTGTTTCTTCATTTAGTTAGATACTGATTTTTGGGGTATGTGTTAAGGATCTGTTCATCTATTCTGATTTTAAGAGTTCTAAGCAAGAATAGATGATGAATTTAATCAAATGCCTTTTTACCATTTGTGAAGATCATACGATTTTTTAGTTTTTATCTATTGGTAAATTATATTAGCAAATTTCTTAATATGGAACCATCCTTGCATTCATTCATTCAGTCAACAAATATTTGTTGAGTGCCTATGATTTGCCACTAAGTATTTTATGAAAACTCTCATTAACAATGATAAGCTGTAGGAAAATGAAAAAAAATTAAAGGTGATGGGTCTCTGTTTTGAAATTATAAAAATATTTACCTCTGAAGTATAAAAATGTAGAGGTATGTATTGTCCAAAACCAGGGCAAAAAACCAGTAGGTCATCTTTTTAAATTGATAGATAAATTTCTTTTTTTTCTTTTTGTTTTTTGAGACAAGGTCTCACTCTGTTGCCCAGGCTAGGGTGCAGTGATGCAATCTTGGCTCACTGCAACCTCCACCTCCCGGGTTCCAGCGATTCTCCCACCTCAGCTTCCTGAATAGCTGGGATTACAGGTGCATGCCACCACACCTGGCTAATTTTTGTATTTTTTCTAGAGATGTGGTTTCACCATATTGGTCAGGCTGGTCTCAAACTCCTGACGTGAAGTGATCCACCAACCTTGGCCTCCCAAAGTGCCAGGATTACATACATAAGCCACTGTGTCTGGCCAGATGGATAAATTTTGATAATGCTACCACTTTGAAACAGTCCAGTACTATATTACCATACCTGTCTTTTTAAAAATAGTTTATAGATGCATGACTCCTCTCCCATCACAGGAGTCAAGAGTCCTCAGAGGCCTCTTGTGGCTTTCCACAACTTATTGTCCCATATTTTTATGGCCAGTTCATGCAGGCACCCCATAAACCTTTTTCCCAACATATTACCATACCTGTCTTTTTAAAAATACTTCATAGATGCATGACTCCTCTCCCATCACAGGAATCAAGAGATACTGTTCTAAGTATAGAGGATAGCATAGTAAACAAAACATAAACATCACTGCCTTCACAGAGCTTACCTTATTGTGGAAGAGATAAATAAAATAAACACATAAATTGTATTGTACATTAGAAGGTGAAAATGCTCTGAGGAGAAAAGGAGGAGGAAGTGATAGGGCATACTAGAGTTGGTGGTGGCTGAAATTTTTAATAGTGTGGTCACGAAAGCCTTCACTAAGAAGGCAATATTTGAGCAGACACCTGAAAGAGATGAGGAAGTGAGGTTCCAATGTTAGAAAGGGTTTTGTTGTTGTCATTGTTGTCATTTGAGACAGGGTCTTGCTCTGTCACCCAGGCTGGAGTGCAGTAGTGTGATCTTGGCTCACTGCAGCCTTGATCTCCTGGACTCAAGTGATCCTCCCACCCCAGCCTCCCAAGCAAATGGGAGTACAGGCGCTCACCACCATGCCCAGCTACTTTTGTATTTTTTGTAGAGACGGGGTTTCGCCATGTTGCCCAGGCTGGTCTTGAACTCCTGAGCTCAAGTGATCTGCCCATCTTAGCCTCCCAAAGCACTGAGATTATAGGTGTGCACACCACACCCACACTAGAAAGGTTAATCTAAGTGAATATTTAAAACTCCAAGATTTAAGACGGGAGGTAATCTTAGAAATATCAATAAAGAACAAGTAACTATTCTTAGAGAAATCAGGGGAAGTGTCCCAGGAATTAGTAAACGATTCCAGCAAGATGGGTAATAGGTGGTATCGCGTAAGAACATGAGTTTTTATGTTGTATATGTTTTAGGTGTACAACATGATGTTTTGATATACATATTCTCAGTAAAGTGATTACTACAGTCAAGCTAATTAATGTATTTATCATCTCAGGTAGTATCTTTTGTGTATGTGGGGGATAAGACCACCTAAAATCTACTCTTAGAAGAGTTCCACTACTTGGTATAATATTAACTATAGTCCTCATGCTGTACCTTAGAGCTCTAGAGTTATTCATGCTAAATAACCCAAGTTTGTATCCTTTGACCTGCATCTCTTCATCTCCCACCCCATCTCTAGTAACCACCATTCTTCTCTCTATTTCTATGTATTAGATATTTTTTAGGTTCCACATGTAAGAGAGATCATGCAGTATTTTTCTTTCTGTGTCTGGCATTTTTCACTTAGCATAATGGAGGACATGAGTTTTTTATTTAACTGGAAGAAAGAGACAGGCCCAGTGTTATAAAGGAAATAGGAGAGAAAAAAAAACTGGCGCCAACTGAGAAGACTATAGGGGAAGCAGTGTAATTGGGAAGATCCAGATTTCAGTTAGATTAAGAAGCTGAGAATATTCAAAGAGGCTAAAGAGATAAGGGATGATGTACTATGTATTCCAGAGGACCTAATGGAAAAGGCTCAGGATTTGATGAGGGATGGAAAATGGAGACATAATAGGAGATATGAAGATCCATATGGTAGTTATGTGATAAGGAATGATTTGGGAGTCTGAGACTTCTTGTGGTTATTGACAAATAGAGTTAAAAGTATAATGAATTTAGTTCTGGTGGTCTCAAGACAGGTAGTGGTGGTGAGGCTATGATTATTTTGGGGGAGAGGGTGAGTGCCAATGTAGATGTGGATGCCTGTAGATGAATGTTCTTACTGCAGAGTGAGTTGAGCTTACTCTTGACTCCTGTGGTGGAGAGGAGGTATGCATCTATGCAGCATTTTTTAAAAGACAGGTGTGGCAATATAGTACTGGACTGTTTAAAAATGGTAGCATTATTGAAATTTATCCATCAATTTAAAAACATGACCTATTGGGCCTTTGCCCTAGTTTTGTACAATACATACCTCTATATTTTTATACTTCAGAGGTAAATATTTTTATAATTTCAAAGCAGAGATCTAATGCCTTTAATTTTTTAAAATTTTCCTATAGATTATCATTCTTCATGAGAGTTTTTATAAAATACTTAGTATGGCTGCAGTGGAAAAAAATATCTTATACATGTTTCTGTAGTTAAACAATGGGAAATTAAACAGTTGAAGCAATTCGGAATGAAATCTACCCAAACTTTTTCTGTTAATCAAAATTTCCTAATATTGTTAAGTTTCAAATGGGAACTCAAATAGCCTTCTTTCCTAAGAATCAAATGTGTGAGGAGTGGTTTCTGTATTTCTGTCAAATGGAAATATTCTTATAATATCTAGAACCCATAAATAAATTAATTTAGAATATCTTCCAAAGTGTCAGTCCAAACCCTCCAGTGAAGCAGCTTCACTGAAATATCAGTAAATAGTGCTGGTCAAGTTACATATAAAATATTTTTTACTTATTCTTATCGTGGTGATGAAGTGACAGTTCAAGAGGAAACCTAGAATGGATGACCTCCATGGAACACCTGCTATTTGGACTTCTCTTGTCAATTTTCAAACATCTTTTAATATAATTGTAGACATTTATCTGAGGAGCTGAGAAGCCTGTTAATCACTTACAAATTATATGACCTTTCAGGAACCATCTTGTCATACACATCTCTCATAAGAACACGACAGGAAAGAAGAGATTTGAAACTCACAATAATAATCACTCAATAATGACTCCCTAGTAAGTCAGCTCTCTTACAGCACATAGAGGACAATAAATGAAGGCCAAGGAAAACGATTTGCATGCACTTTAACCTTCCTTTACCTCTCTTGAGGGAAGCCTCAAAGTAAATTCCCAGAGAGAGACTGAGTAGTTTTTACTACTTGCCTGAAGAGAAGCTGAAAGTGGGAAGAAGGGATCTCACAAACCTTAAATTATGGGCTTTTTTCCTGTTACTTTTTATTTATAAGGACAGAAGGCAGATATTTGAAATAAAGTTAGTGATGGATACTGGGGTAACCAGCTTCCAGCATGGCATCCAATAATTCTCACCTCCAGATATTCTTCTCTTTGTGTAGCCCCCTCCCACATTGAGTAGGGCTGACCTGTATAACTAATAAGATTTTTTTTAATGAAAAAGTGTAATCTATGAGGCTACATTCTAAAAAAGGCATTGCTTCTGCCTTCATCTTTTGGATCCTTTACTCTGGGGAGAATACAGCTGTTGTATCCTAAGGACACTCAAGCAACACTATGGAGAAGTCCATGTGGTGAAGAGCTGAGGCCCCTTACAAACAGCCATGTAAGTGAACTATCTTAGACACAGATCCCCTAGCCCTAGTCAAACCTTCAGATGTCTACAACCACAGCCAACATCTTGACTACAGTCTCATAATAGAGCCTAAGCCAGAACCATCTAGCTAAGCCATTCCCAAATTCCTCATGCACGAAAACATGTGGCATAATAAATGTTTATTGTTGTTTTGAGTTATAAATTGGGGGGGAGGTATAATTTGTTATGCAATAATAGATGACCAGTAAACAATAAATAATAAGTGGCTGGGCATGGTGGCTTACACTTGTAATCCCAGCACTTTGGGAGGCCAAGATGGGAGGATCACTTGAGCCCGGGAATTTGAGACCAGCCCGAGCAATACAGCAAGACCCCATCTCTACAAAAATAAAAATAAAAATAAAAATAAATTAGCCAGGTGTGGTGGTGCACACCTGTGGTCCTAGACACCCAGGACACTGAGTCGGGAGAATTGCTTGAGCCCAGGAGGTCGAGGCTGCAGTGATCCATGATCACACCACTGCACTCCAGCTTGGGTGACAGAGTGAGAGCCTGTCTCAAAAATAAACAGTTAATTTTTAAAAAGTAACAGAACCAGAATTTAAACCTAAGTTTGATTCCAAAGGTTGAGTTCTCAGAAGGTTAAAAGTTTCCCAATGAATTTTTAAAGTTTTCCTTAGTTTACCTATTAAAATAACTTATTCTTTAAAGCAAATTCAATTTGCACCCTATGTAAAGAAAGGAACATCAATTCCTTTAAATTGTTTGGTCAGTGACATCATCCTATATTTACTAATGTTTAACAAGTTAGGTCTTGAGCGCAATCAGTTAGAGGTCAATTAATATCCATGTCTGTATTCCAGGTATTTGTTTTAAAGTATTGCTGGAAAAATCTCATGCATGTGTCAGGAGTTGTTTTTCTGTTAAGATTCCTCATTGAGTCTTCTGTCTTGCAAGATATTAATGTGTGCGATTCCACCTAATTTGTCCCTTCTCTTGTCTCTTCTCTGAAACCACTGTAGTATATAATTTTAATTTCCTTAAGAAGAAAAATTAGTGAGTTGTTTCTGAATTGCCCTTCACTAGAACAGCAAATGATTTTAAGAACCATTTTAAAGTTCTACCCAGAAATTGTATCTATTTTTGTCTTTCTCAATTGGCATTTTAACCCTGGAAAAATAATATTTTGCCATGAAAATTCTAAACATTTCAGACTAAAGAAACAAATATTTGTATCTCTTCTTTGAGGTGACATGAGTTAACATGTGACGTTAAAGATCTCAATTTGACTATCAGACCTGAGTATTAGAGTAAAAATGGGTGGGACTTTCTTTGTCGAATAGAATGCCTATTTACTTTGAGGCAGAGCACCTGTAACTACCCCCTGAGAACTGTACGTCTCTCACTTGTAGCATCTCTGATTATGAAGATCCAAATTTTCAAAATATAAATTAGGAGGCAATTTTTTGTTGAATGAAAATGTTAACCATAGTATTTAGATAGTAGCACCTGTAGAGCTCTATTTACAAATCTTTGTTTATATACAGATTTAATAAAGTAAAATATAACTCACAAGCATGTACTGCTCCAAACACATTATATTGCAAAAACACAACTGCCTACTTTAAGCTTCTTACAAGAAATCTCAATTTGTCGCATTATTTATTTGATATGTATTTTCCTCATAACTTACTGCTTTCCCTCTGGCCATTAGAGCCATGAATTCACCAGATGTTCAATATTTCAAGTCTTCTATCTCATTTTACAGAAAGCTTCATAATTTACCTGAACCTTGGGCTGCATTTTCTTCATTTCTTTGTTTATGGAAACCATATGCCATGCTACCCTATATATAGACATCAACTTCCATCAGAAAGAGAAAGCATGTAGAGAGTAAGAGATAGACTTTGTGTTGTGGTAAAAATACACATAGTATAAAATTTACCATTAGTGACATTTAGTATATTCACGATGTTGTGCAACCATCACCAGTATCTAATTCCAGAACATTTTCATCAGTGCTAAAGGAAACACCATACCCATTAAGCAGTTACTTCCCTCTTCTCCATTTCCGCAGCCCCTAGCAACCACCAATCTCTTTTCTGTCTGTATAGATTTGCCTATTGTGGGCCGGGCGCGTGGCTTACCCCTGTAATTCCAGCACGTTGGGAGGCTGAGGCGGGCAGATCACAAGGTCAGGAGATTGATACCATCCTGGCTAACACGGGGAAACCCCGTCTACTAAAAATACAAAAAATTAGCCGGGCGTGGTGGCACGCACCTATAGTCCCAGCTACTCTGGAGGCTGAGGCAGGAGAATTGCTTGAACCTGGGAGGCAGAGGTTGCAGTGAGCCGAGATTGCCCCACTGTACTCCAGCCTGGGCAACAGAGCGGGACTGCGTCTCCCACAAAAAAACAAAACAAAAACAAAAATTTGCCTATTGTGAACATTTCATATAAATAGAATCCTATAATATGTGACATTTTGTCCCTGGTTTCTTTCACTTAGCATAATGTTTTCAGGATTCATCCATATAACAGTACTTTACTCCTTTTTATGGCTGAATAATATTCCATTGTATGGATACAACACATTTTGTTTTTTCCATTCATCAGTTGATGCACATTTGGGTTGCTTACACCTTTTGACTATTATGAATAGGGCTCCTATAAGCAAAAACATTATGTACATGTTTTTGTTTGAAAACCTGTTTTCAGTGCTCTTGGGTATATACCCAGGAGTGGAATTGCTGGGCCATGTGGTAATTGAGATGAAACATTTAAAGTGAAATCTTACTAAACCAATATGTTGTCCTTTTGGGGAGGTGGGAGTCATATTGTTATTTCTCTTTTGTTTTGATAACATAACACCTGAACTCCCACACCTCCCTAGAAAATGTGGTATGGAAATTTATGCCAGAAGACTATTAGATGGCATCACCAACTCATACCCAACGTGAGAACTAAACTTTTTTTATACAAATTGCCAACTGATATAAAGGCAGTTGAAGGTCCCCAACTCTAACAGGTGTACTACTATGTACCTTCAGAAAATGAAGGTTACAGTCAAGTAACCAAAGTGTTTCTGTATAGCTTTGGAGCCAGAAACCTTAGTCAGATTACAGGAGGTTGCCCTTGGGCCACTCACTAAATTTCTCTGTTGTAGTTTCTCCATCTGTAAAATGGGGATAATAATCTCTGCTGCTCAAGATTGACATAAAGATAGGGCATAGCCTGGCACATAGTTGACAATAAATATTAGTCTCTTTTCCCCATATATTCTTATATTCTTCAAATTAATTGCTCTCCAATATATCACTATTTTTCTTCTCATTTTCTCTTTCAGGCTAAAATTAAATTGCCAAATACAAACCCTTCTGATATTCAAATTGATATCCAGGAAACAATCCTTGACCTTTGTACTCCTCAGAAGTGAGTAAAACTTAGAACTGGAATAGTGTATTATAATAAAGAGTCTTCAGTCAATATTATTTTTTTAAATGTACAGTTATTTTGTATCACCCCTAAAGTCTGAAGAAAAGTGGAAAATTTTGTTAATCATTCAGATGTTTGATCTACATTAATATAAACATAAATATGTTTGGAAATACTTGGACTTTTTTCTACTTTGCATCCGTGCATTTGGAGTGGGTTAATGCTATTAAAACACAATTCTTGACACCCAGATGCAGTTTATCTATCAGAAAAAATAACTAGAAGTGAAAATGCCATTAAGTTGTAAGTCTTATATGTGGTTTTTGTACATTGATTACATAAGGGAAGCAATATCTTTATACTTTTGTCATTTTGTGGGGCTGTAAGGTTAAATTTGAGTGTTTTCATTTAAATCAACAAAAAGGTCTTGCCATCAATTACTATCTAAATACCTCACTGTTTCGTGCACATCTTATCTGGATATAGAGCAGTGAGCACATACTGGTTCATTGCAATGGTCCTAACTCTGTAACTCATGAACGTTTCAAACTGGATTTGGGATGCAGGCAGTTGCTGGCACATTTTCTTCCTTCCATTTATCAGTACCTATAATTCTCCTTTGTTGAGCTTAGGACTTCAAGAAAATGACAAGGAGATCCTTCATACAGAAGATTCCTATGTGTAAACAACCCAATATGCATATGTAGCTTAATCTTGGCTTCTATAGTAAATGCATTTAACCCAAAATGGTCTACAGATAAATATATATCAAATGTTTTCTTATTATTTACATCATTTCAAAAATGTATCCTCACAGAACAATCATCTCATGTTATAAAAATTATATTCACTATTTCTGCTGTTTACTTCAAGGAGTATTGTACCCTTTTGTTGCATTTTATACACGAATTTACTCTTCCACATAACCTTTACAAGGAAAATTGGTCAAATGAACAATCTTCCAAGATATTTGCAAGCTTGTTAAAAGCACACACATGTCTACACACCATGGAGTTAATTTCCGTTTCCCTAGCAGTTCTCACTGTCTGTGAGACTTTCATTTAGTGGATTCTGATGGATATCTGTAATGACGGCACAGCCATAGCAGCTACCTAAAGATTGATGGAGACAGCAGAAATACTGAATACAATTTTTATAACATGAGATGTTTGTTCTGTGAGGATACATTTTGGGTTAAAAGTACTTTTCCACATAGAACATGGGCTATACACTAGGTCCTTTGGATCATAATGTACTTATATATTAAATGCGCAGTGCAGAGAGGTACCATCTCTTAAGAAAACCTGCTTAACTAAGATAGAAGACAGAAAATATAATTAAGGATTTTATCATGTTTCCTAAATACTTGAGAATCCTTTAGAGCCATGCTTTTCTCTGAAATTGCATTATCGGGAATGTGTCTTGTTTTCGAGTTTATTGATATTCACACCTACTTTCTTTAGTTTCTAACTTTGACATCATATAACGCTATGTTTATCCAATCTGAGAAAGATTTGAGAGGGCATTCTGTTCTTGTATCTATAAGGCAGAAACAAGCGAATTTATTTTAACTGAATTGACCAGTGGTTTCTGTCAAACAATAGTCAATTTCATTCGAATTACCCATAAAACCCAGGTATTTACCAAAATAAGTAAAGCAGTTTACCAAATTCTTCACTTTTTTCAATTGGTTGTTTTGGCATGTAGATACCCAACATGGAGTAAATGGAGAGGAGGAAAGACGGAGAAAATTGGATAATTTACGGGGATCTCTTAAGTCTTCATATGAGATTTCATTATTTTTCTAAGTGAATTCTAAGAATTTCATAAATGAATACCTTGAATGTGATAATAATAACACATTCTAAAGACAAATGTAAGCTAATTTTTGGTTGAGTGCTGCTTTAGATTACTCACACATTTGCTGTGCTCCTTTAGTTTGGATTGGGAATTGACTGATTTTCAAAGACTGATAGCTTAAAAAGAAGTTTTCTAAATGAAATAGTTGAGTTGCAGTTCAGTAGCTATTTCTGCACTTTCTTTGAAAATAGTTATGTCTCCTTCAGTAAACCTTAAAAAGGTTTTTAACCCAGATATGTAAGTCAAATAATTTTGTTAATTATATAAGATAAAAATTTCATTATGCGAATATGCTAGGAACCAGGATGTCCTTTGCTTAAATCTCTTGTGAGCAACATCAACTTAAACTCTCTAATATAAGTATAAGCATGTAAGCCTCTAAACTTGAGTTCACTGTAGAGATTTTTTTTTGTATTTACATTCATGTATTATTGTTTGCATTTAATTTCTAATGAAAATTAACACTGGATGAACCTTTGATCACTGCCTAGACTGTAACTTCTGAAAATGCAAATACATTGTCAATGTAAAAGTAGAGGTATTGGGTTTAAATGTTTGTTCATATCTTATAGTACTAATCTATGGTAATTATTCAAATGTTATTTTGTGGTGACCTGAATACTTGCTTCATTTATTTACTCACTCATTCATTTATTTATTCACTCAACATTTATAAAGTCTTCCACTAGACACTAAGGGAGCACCAAGATAAGATACATTAATGTCCTTCCATGAATTGTACATGGATAAGTATTTGGAGAATTTTTATTTTGTTTAAATATAAATCTCAGTACAGATAATAAGACAGTAAAACAGACGACGAAAATATTTCCCTTCTCCTAAGAGCCTAAATCAGTTGTACAGTTCTACTGTTCAACATTTTATTATGTGAAGCCATACTACTTAGAACTACACAGAAATGCAGGCGTAGATGGATCATTCCAATGGCCACTAACTGTCTCTTTTGAATTTATTTCTCTCTGGACAGAGAAGTGCACATTATCATTGGAACTCCTTCTTCAGCTGATTTATAGTTGTCTTTTAGTGCAACGAAGCTACCATACTAAGCTTTGCTTTCTTTTAAAAGTGAATATATTATCATTTATTGAATAAAGTATAAAGGAAATCTAAGTCTAGCACAACCTATATTGTAAACAGATTTAAAGGATGGACTCTACACGGTTTTTGCACTCACTTTTTTTTTCCTGAGATGCCAAATATTACAGTCTACATTAAAATGCATTGCCACTTAATGGCAATGTATTCAGGCGAAGTGTTTTTCCTACCCCACATGGAATGGAACAAGAGTCACAGAAAATTTATCCTTCAGGTTCCATAAATGTGTAATAAATACTTTTAATGAACCCAGTCTTCTGAACTCAGGTTTTTGCACAGGAATAAAGAAGGAATTGATTTTCAAGGGTTTTGTTTTCAAATACATACTAGTTCTCAATTCAAGAACCCAATAATTGCCCCTAAAAATACCATATTCCTTTACTTATTTGGATATTATACCTTCTAAAAGAGCATCCTGTCCACCTTTTATAGAGATACTCAGACCTTCTCTACTGAAAATGCGAGGTAACAAGTGTTTCATGCATTTAATTTTCTTCCAAAACCAGCATGTGCTGACCCCGTGCATAATTTAGATTCATGCCAATATGGCAGAATTATGGATGTCTCATCCCAGCAATGCATCTAAAGCATAAAACTATCCAGCAACTGAACTATAAACCACAAAATAAACCTAGCAATCTATCACAGGGAATTTTTGTCAATGTGTAAGTAGAAAGAATCAGAAGCAAGGAGAGAGAAGCACTTTCATTGATTTGGTATTGAAATCATTCCCAGCCTCAGTTTCAAAAACTACACCTGTGGTAGAGACTCTGCTTAAATCTATGTTAGCAGAAGTGTCATAGAGCCATTCCAATTTTCAAATTTGTATCCGTCGGCCACATTGCATCTATACATAAGTATGAGTGGCAACAGATCTGTCCAGCAAACTTAAAAGTTGCATAGTTCTATTTCCATGCCTGTAAACATAGCCTGAGACTATGTAAAATGAGGTCAATTCGGAGAAAAATAGGGGCGCCAAAACAACTGCTTGGATTTTTAAGTCCAGAAAAACTGGTATACTGTTTGTGTTATTTAGGCATATTTTTGATCCAATATTTACACTATCTAAATATTGGGGGGGGTTGGTTTCTAACACTCTAGTGGCATATGTTGTTTGCAATTGTCTTATTGAAAGTGATACATCATTTTAGGAAGCTAAGGTTTTATTTTGTTGTTTTTTTTTAGGAAGCTGTTGATAACTCTTCCTGAGCTGGTGGAATGTGCCAGTGCCAAAGCATTCTATATCCCAGAGACGGAAACTCTTGAAATCACTATGACTATGAAAAGAGAGTTAGATATTGCTAATTTCTTCTGAAACTGCATGAAAAAGATAAAAAGTAGTAAAATGGCATTGGTAACAATTAAAAAACTTTGAAAAAAATGATTGTTTTCTATATTCTCTTTATTATTCTGACATATTTTTGAAAGGGACAAAATTCAATTCTAGTGATATTGTGACCATTTACAGCAATTTCTATTACTCTGTTAGGAAATATGTTTCCTTGGCCAGGTGCAGTGGCTCATGCCTGTAATCCCAACACTTTGGGAGGCCGAGGCAGGCGGATCACTTGAGGTCAGGAGTTTGAGACCAGCCTGGTCAACATGGCGAAACCCTGTCTCTACTAAAAATACGAAAATTAGCCTGGCGTGGTGGCAGGTGCCTGTAATCCCAGCTACTCTGTCTCAAAAAACAAACAAAAAAAGGAAATATGTTTTCTTATGTAAATAAACTATTCTATTTTTATAGTGATAGCTGAGTAGAATCTTTACAGGTTAAAAAATTAGAATATTTCATGGTCAATTACATAATTGAAATATGATCATGAAATGGTTGGTCCACTTACTTCAGTAGTCTGAAAAACTTATGCTAATTATTTACATTTACACTGTGATACAATCAGTTGCATAGCAATTGGTCATTATTATTACCAGAGAATTTTATTTGGTTGCTTTTTCATTGATTTGAGCAAATGATTTACAGTGTTCTCTGTTTAGGCTCTCACTGTTGTTCTGGAATATACAGGTAATAAATAGTTTGATGTACCATACAATCAACATATTTACTTGAGTAAGGAACACTTTTGTGCGTACAGTATTATTTGGCTTCTTCGGTTGTGCTTTTAATGCTTGGATATAGTTAGGTTAAAAACATTTTTTATATGCACTAATAATTATTAGCATTGCCTTTTTGGGTACTGTATTTATATGTAGTCAATTGAAATCCTTGACTTTAAAATAAATTTAAAGTGTGGCACATTTACAAATCCTGTTTGCTCTCATTTCCTATCTTTCTTCTTAAATAGACATATCTATTTTAGGAATTGTCTCAATGTCCCCTCCTTCTTCTATACTGTATTGCATATGTTTATTTTGGAATTATTTATGAATACATTATAAAGCTTGTGTGACTTGGCTTCATACATTATTTTAGAACTGTGGAGTTACCAAGGAGTAAATTTTGAAAAGATGAACAATGAAAAGATGTTCATCACTTCTATATGAACTATTAAGGGAATAAATAGCAGATATTTTCTAGAGTTAATTATATATGTACAACTACGAAGCATCTAGTTTATGACTAGATGAAATGATGAAATAGAATGAAAAGACTGAGATTTTGGAAAAAAAATGGTTATGTTAGAACACTAAGCTCTTACAGAGAATTTGACATTTAAGCTACCAACACGACTTTCTTCTATGGGGGCAAAAGTTGAGGGTGGGATTAGCTGAAAGGAAGCTAGTGTCTGTGAGTTTAGGTCCATGATGTTACAGGACCTAAAGAGCATCATACTTTGCTTTTTTAGCATCTTTTTAAAAGGCTATATTTTAAGAATTTAAGTTGATGCCCCAAATTTAAGCTATGGGGCAAGTCTAAGCAGT
Source organism: Pan paniscus (assembly GCF_029289425.2). Lineage (NCBI taxonomy): Eukaryota > Metazoa > Chordata > Mammalia > Primates > Hominidae > Pan > Pan paniscus. Next base: position 106,721,900 of record NC_073272.2, read on the forward strand.
AACTGTATTAGTCAGGGGTCTCCAGAAAGACAGAATCAATAGGATATATATAGAGAGATATATGGAAGGGAATTTATTAGGGGGATTGGCTTACCCAGTTATGGAGGCTGAGAAGTCCCACGACAAGCTGTCTGCAAGCTGGAGACCCTGGGATGCAGGTAGTGGCGCAATCCAAATTCACAAGCTTCAGAACCAGGGAAGCCAGTGGTGTAACTCTCAGTCCAAGGTCGAAAGCCTGAGAACTGGAGGGGATGGGGGTGAGGAGGGGAGGTGCTTGTGTCCAAAGGCTGGGAGCCTGGTGTTGTTGTCCAAGGACAGGAGAGGAAGAGTGTATCTCAGGTACAGCAAGTTTGGATGAACACATTTGCCTTTTCTCTGTTTTTGTTCTGTCTGCACCCCCAGCAAATTGGATGGTACCCACCTACATTGAGGTCAGATCTTCCCCACCTAGTCCACTCAAACTCACATGCTAATAATCTCCTCTGGAAACATCCTCACACACATACCCAAAAATAATACTTTATCAAGTTTCTAGGCATTTCTTTCTTTTTTTTGAGACAGAGTTTCGCTCTGTCTCCAGGCTGGAGTGCAATGGCGCGATCTCAGCTCACTGCAACCTCTGCCTCCCAGGTTCAAGCGATTCTCCTGCCTCAGCCTCCCAAGTAGCTGGGATTACGGGCACGTGCCACCATACCCAGCTAATTTTTGTATTTTATTAGAGACGGGGTTTCACCATGTTGGCCAGGATGGTCTCAATCTCTTGACCTCGTGATCCACCTGCCTTGGCCTCCCAAACTGCTGGGATTACAGGTGTGAGCCACCGTGTCCGGCCTCTAGGCATTTCTTAATCCAGTCAAGTAGACACCTAAAATTATCCATCACAGTAATCAGTATTTTTTTCTTCTCTAGAGAGAAACAGAAAGCTGGTGGAAAATGTATCTTTTTCCTATGTCCTGGCCCTAATTATGAAGACTATTCTTACCCAAGTTGACTAAATGTGTACAGATTGTTCCCGGAAGAAGAGATAGAACATATCCAAGCCAACTTGAATTGGGCTTTGGTTATGTGGTATTGTATCAATTATATAATGAAACAGCTTTGAGAACAATGAAATGTGATCCAGTGACTTATACCCATCTAGAAATCATCCTGGGTCACTGTCCTTGGCTTCAGAAGTAACAACTATAGTCGTTATTTTGTTGTTTTGTTTTCAAGCTAATTCACAGTGCTTTCTTCCCTTAAAGAGGAATAGTCCACTAAAGCAAATGGAGAAAAGAGAATACAAAGGGAAACTTATCTTGTCAGCATTTATTACTGAATCTTAGCCATTACCAGGAGAACTGGAAGTTAAACCACAATTGTGGCATAGTGTAGGCTACATACACATCTCCTTCATGAACTCCTTTATCTCATTTTTTGTTCCATAATCTCCGGTAGCATTTGTGGGGATTCAATAATTCATTTATTCATTCATTCACTCATTTATGCATTCTTTCAGCAAATATCCACTGAGCACTCCCCACATGCTTAGCACTGTATTAGGTGCTGGGCATATAGCAACAGCAAACCAGATGTGGTCTGGTTTGCTGCTCTCATGAAGCAGACAGTGTAGCAAGGGAGACAAACAATTACCGAACAAACACACAAATATCTATGTTCAAATTATAATTGCTGCTATGAAGAAACAGAACAAGTACCTAGAGAATATCAGAGAACCAAACCTAGTCTGGGGAGGGGTAACAGAAAAGGTTATCTTAAGGATGTAAGATTTCAGCTGACAAATAAAGAATACCTGGAGTTAGGTAAAGAGAGTGTTGGGGGAAGGAGAACAGTAAGGCTTCTGGGTGCAAGGGGTAGCAAATATGAAGACCCAGGGTGAGTACAGCTTGGGGAGTTCCATGAAATGAAAGTCAGTGAGTCTAAGGTAAACCTGGGGGAGGTCAACTAGAGGTAAGTTTGGAAATGTAGGCTGGAGCAAAGTCATGTGGAATCTCATAGGCTAAGATTGTGAATTTGGAATTTATTCTAAGTGCTTGGGGGAAGAGAATGTATTAGGAGGCAAGAATGGAAAAGAAGAGATAAGTTAGAAGGCTACTGCAATAGGCTAGGTTATTATTCTATATGTTAGCCTAAATAAAATTCATTATTGATTTCATTCTAATTAGAAAAAATACATACGGACTGCTATGGTTTAAATATAGTATGTTCCCACCAAACACATGCTAAGGCTTGGTTCTCAGTGCAGCAATGTTGGGAGGTGGGGCCTAGTGGGAGGTGTTTGGGTCATGGAGGGAAGATCCCTCATCAATAGATCAATGTTGTCTCGCAAGAGTGAGTGCTCACTCTTATGGGATTGGATTACAATGCAAGAGTGGATTGTTATAGAATGAAGTTGCTCTTCATGTCTTCTTTCTTTGCACATGCCTGCTGGCCCTCCCACCTTTCCACTGTGAGATGAAACAGCATGTGGCCCTCTCCAGAAGCCAAGTAGATGCTGGGCCCACGCTTCTTGGACTTCCGAGCCATCAGAATCTAGAGCCAATTAAACCTCTTTATTGCAAATTACCCAGTCTCAGATATTCTCTCATAGCAACTGAAAACGGACTAAGACACTGACATGCTCGAGGCAGGAAACTTTAACAATAGAAAAGCTCTTTAAAAATGAAGCAAAATTTAAAATCACCTATAAGCAAACGAACCATAAAAAACCACTGTTATCATTTTGGTGCCTCTTCCCAACCTTTTATTTTCAATGCCTAACATTGATGTTATTTTTTCCCAAATGGGATGATATTGCACACACTGGTTTTATAATCCACTTTATTTTAATTTCCAAGTCTATTCCTTTTTAAATCATATTTTTTCCTGAATTCTAATTGTATTGCATTGTGGTAAAAGAATGTGATAAATAATCTGTGTATTTTAAAAGACAATATTGTGTAATTGTTGGGTACTGAATTCTACATATGTCAATTCAAGTTTGTTGTGTTTTTCAAATCTTCTACATTCTTGATAATTTTTGGTCTGCTTTATCTGCCAACACTAACAGGTATATTAAAATTTACCACTGATTATAGATTTGTCAGTTTCTCCTTGTAATCCTGTCCATTTTTGTTTTACATATTTTGAGGCTATATTTTTGGGTACAGACAGGTTTAGAATTGTTATATCTTCCTAGTGGATTACTTCTTTTATCAATATGCTGTGAAACTCTTTAACCCTAATAATTGTTGTTTTAATGTATGTTTTGTTTACCATTAACATGGCTGTATCATTTTGGTTAGTATTTTTCAGGCATACTTTATTTTCTATCACTTCCCATGTTTTCCATGTTTTAGATAAGACTTTTATTAACAGCATGTAGCTAAATCTGGGATTTTAAAATTTAACGAAGATTCTGTCTAAACTCACAAGTTTTAGTCCAGTTGCATTTATTGTGATTAATGATACATGTGGATGTATTTACATCATTTTATCATGAGATTTATCTTTTATTCTTCTTTTTCCTCCTTTCTTGCTATTTGTCAATTTTTAAATATTTTTTCTCTTACTGGTTTGAAAATTATATATTCTGTGTTTTTTTAACATAAATGTCTAAAGTTTCTCAGTAGTGCTACCCTCCCATAAAATAATTCAAGGACTTAGTTTTAACCCAACCACGCCTCTGTCACTTTGTTTATATATTACCAGATTATTCATCATCATTATTGCTTTTAACAGACAATGCTTGTCTAGATTTACCCATGTGTTTACCAGTATCTTTGTTCACCATCCTTTTTCCACATCAATGCTTCCTTTCTGAATGTACACACTTTAGTGTTTCCCTCAGCAAAGGGAGTTCTTTATTTTCTCACTTAATTTCTGAAAATATTTTTATTGCCCTCATTCTTGAGTACTAATTTAACTGGGTTTAGAAATCTAGGTTGACAGTTATTTTCCCTCAGACAGGGAATTTCTCTCAGACAGTTATTTTCCCTCAGAACTTTGAAGATATTATTTACCTGCATTCTGGCCTATACTGTTGTAATGTAAAAGTCTGTTGTCTGTCTTTTTGTTGCTGTGTAGATAATCTGTCTTTTCTCTCTGGTAGTTTTAAAGATTTTTCTGTTTATTTTTTGGTGTTCTACAATTTGACTATAATATGTTTGGATATAGATTTTTTTTTTTACTTGGCACTTGTACTTCTTAAGTCTTCCATCAATTCATAAAAATTCTCAGCCATTATCTCCTTGAATATTGCCTTTCTCCCATTTTCTGTATTTTTCTTCTGGAAGTCCTCTTAGGTAAAGGTTGAATCTTTCATTCTGTCCTCCATGTCTTTTAGCCTCTGTCATATTTTTCATCTCTCTTTGTTCTTAATACTGGGTAATTTTCTCAGATCTATTCCCCAATTTAATAATTCTCAGGATTCTAATCTTGCCAGTGATTATGTCCACTGACTCCCCCTCATAGTGAAATGAGATAGTTCCCTTTACGCCTTCACAGGACTCCTGAAGGCGTTGGCTCATTTACTCAGACTGCAGCTCTCAACCCCTTGTGGGAGGGGGGTGCACACAGGTCAGCAGGTGCAGAGGCCAGGATGAGCACTTCTGGGCAACAGGCCTGAGCAGATCTCTGTACAAGCCTGCAGCAGCGTCTAGGGGTTGCCCATGACCCCTGGAGCCCCAGAGGGAATGTGTTACAGTGTGCTCTTTTAGCTTTGCCATCCATGGACGGCTTAAGTGTTAAAAAGTTCAGTGGAGGGTGAGTGTGCCAGCCTCTTACACCTGCACCTGGGTCCTTGTCCAGTGTCCAGGAAGAATCAGGTTGCATGAATGAATTGAAGAGCGGTGAATGTGGAAGATTTTATTGAGCAATGGAAGTGACTCTCAGTGGGCTGGGGAGCTGAAAAGGGGATGGAATGGGAAGGTGGTCTTCCCCTGGAGCTCAGCCATCCCTGGACAAACTCTTCTCTGAGGTTCCGCCGTCAAGCCCTCCCTCTGAAGTCAGGTTGCTTCTCTCTGATGTCCAGCTACTTCTTCTCTTCTCTTCTTCTCTGCCACTCTGCCACTTTGCCAGTGGGGCCTAGGGTTTTTATGGGTACAGGATGGGGGGCAAGGTGAGCCAGGGTGGTTTTGGAAAACGCAACATTCGGACAAGAAAACAGGAATGCATGTTCTCACTTTGGGCCATGAATCCAGGCTTGAGGTTATGGCCCTCACTGGGGACTGCCCTCTTCTACCCAGTATTTCCCTGCCCCCTGTTCATATCAACAGTAGGTAATTTACTCTTGTATTTTTTATTGTGATATCCCTTTTCATGGGGCTTTAAAAAAATCTGTGAAAATCTCTTGTGGTCTGTGTTGTGGGAGCATCCTTCCAAAGCAGTTTTACCTTTGCTTCTGCCAAAAAACCTCAGAGTTAATGTTCCCAGGCCATTCAGGTAGAATAAATTAAAACCGCAACCAGGTTTTAATTTGACTTCCAGGCCTGTGCTTTAATTCTCAGAGGAATTTTTTCTTCCACCTAAAGCTTAGACGAGACAGATAGGATTCCTTGTTGTTTCCCTGTGCCAAGATGCACAGAATCTGAGCTTTATGATAGGACCAGTGGCCTAAGACATCTTCTGTCTCTGTGTTTGTTAAAAATTGAAACTCCCTTACCAGGGCAACCACAACTTTCACAAGATTACCACTCTGGCTTTCAGTTTTCTCCTCATTTTTGGCTTTTGGGAGTTTTCCCTTATTTATTGGGGGCTCAGTTATTCAATTAAAACAAATTTTGTATATCTTACCTTGTGCTAATAGAAGTTTATATCAAAAAGTAATTAGTTGACCATATTGCTGGAAATGGCTGGTCTGCTTTCTTAAGTTAGCAATACATTTCAAATATCTTCTCATGTTAATATTCTTCAACATGATTGTTATAGATTGAATTTCCTAGACAGCGGATTCCAAATCAGACAAAAAGTTTACTGGGGAGTACTCTTGGGATCAACACTTGTGGGAAGAAGAAAAGGAAGCAAAATTGGACAAAGAGGTTGAGCTATGATGCAGTCATACCAAGGCCTTAGCAGACCACACGGGGAGCTCTGAATCTGGAATAAACTTCCAGAATTGTTTCCATTTGGAGCAAGGAGGCTGAGACTATACTCCTGCACTGACTGGCCATTGAATGCAAACTGCACCTGGGAAGGGGCATAACCTTACATTAGGTCACTCTCTTCAGCCAAGGGCGGTTGCCAGAGAAGAATGACAGCAGAGAGCTGTCTGCCAGCAGCCCTCTCAGTAGCTGGGAGAATAAGCCCTTTGTCTTGAAGCAGGATATGGATGGCACAGAATAGTGTCCACAACAATGATTTTAAATGGTTTGAAGTCTCCCATCATATATATATGGACTCTGAATATCCAATAATGATTATTTCTATTTTTTCTACAAGAATAATAAATGAATAATACTAATATGAGCATTATTGTACATTCTCTTTGTCCGCATCTTGTATTTTATTCCTCAGGTTAAAGTCCTAGAAGTGAAATTGCTCTATATGCACATTTCTAAATATTTTGATAAATTTAGCCAAATTGCCTGTCAAAAAGGCTCATATTAGTATGCATTTCTCTACACCCTAAGAAACCTTAAATAACATCATCCTTTTTAATGATTTACAACTTAATAAGGAAAAATAACATTATATCATTTTTACAAATTCTATTCCTTGACATACTTAGTGAGGCTGAACAATTTACCATACATTTATTGGCTATTTATGCTCTTGTTTTGAGGTCTATTTATTCTTGTCTTTTGTTAATTTTTCTATTAGAGTATTTAATTTTTTCTTATTGATTTGTAAAACCCTCTTATATATTAAGAATAGTAAAGTTAGCTATCTGTAACATATTTTACAAACATTTCTCACAGGACTTTTTGTCTTTTAATTCTGTTTAGTATTTTTAATATGAAGTTTTTATGTTTTGTAGCATATTCTTAGGTTATTCATTTATTTTTATTCTGGTGGTATTAAGATTTCATCTTTTACTTTTAACTGTATCCAGCTGGAATTTATTTTGGAACAATTAATTTTTGGATTTTTAACTCTAAAGTTGAACATTATAAAATATGTTTAAAACATTCACTGTCACACTCTGCCTTCTCCCATTTAATTTTACTATGAAATCATCCATAATTTTTGCTGCTAGAAGAGCATTTGATGATTTGTAATATATTATAAAGCAATGGAATTTGAGTGCAGTGCACTTTTAGTCAATTCCCCTGACAAGATAATTTTTAAATGTTTCTATTTGACTTTAAAATACATTTCACATATGTACATTTCACACATACATGAATAGGTCTTACACTAAATTTATACCAGTCCGAATTTCAGAAGCATCATTATTAACATCCAACTTGACAGATGGGAAGCAACCAGTTTTCCTTATCCTGCTAATCTGTTTAAACGCATTTTTGTTTCTTACTCACATGCAGAAAACGACTGTATCACCTATGAAAGGAAAATAAATATTGGTACCCCAAAATCACTAAGCCAAAGGGAAAAGTCAAGCTGCAAACTGTGTCAGGCAAATATGCCTCCCATTCTATTCCTAAATAAGATAGCTACAAAGATAAAAAAGCTACATACCTCCCTCACAATTTGCCCACGAGGAAATTCCTTGTGGACAAAGGATAGGCAGAGCTCAAAGTTATCCCTCTGCTCATGTGAGACAAATGCATACCTGACTGCTTCCTTTGCCCTATTGTTTCACTAAGCCAGACTAAGGCATAAGCGACTATTCCTGTAAATTGTGCATTCAGTGAAAAGCTAATCAGAAACTCAAAAAAATGCAACCATTTGTCTCTTATCAACCTGTGACCTGGAAGCCCCCTCCCCGCTTTGAGTTGTCCTGCCTTTCCGGACAAAACCAATGTACATCTTACATATATTGATTGACGTTTCATGTCTCCCTACAATGTATAAAACCAAGCTGTGCCCCGACCACCTTGCGCACATGTTGTCAGGACCTCCTGAGGCTGTGTCAGTGGCACATCCTTAACCTTGGCAAAATAAACTTTCTAAATTGGCTGAGACTTGTCTCAGATAATTTTTAGTTTAAACACATTTCAACCTAAGCAGTGCTTTTACCTAAATACATTGAATATTCCCACACTCAGGAGGGGGAATTGAATGGATGAGTAGTGTGTGAAAGGTAATTTTTTTTCTTTGAGATGGAGTTTCACCCTTGTCACCCAGGCTGGAGTGCAATGGCATGATCTCGGCTCACTGCAACCTCTGCTTCCTGAGTTCAAGCAATTCTCCTGCCTCAGCCTCCTGAGTAGCTGGGATTACAGGTGCCCACCAACATGCCTGGCTTATGTTTGTATTTTTAGTAGAGATGGGGTTTCGCCATGTTGGCCAGGCTGGTCTCGAACTCCTGGCCTCAGGTGATCTGCCTGCCTCGGCCTCCCAAAGTGCTGGGATTACAGGTTTGAGCCACCACACCCGGTAGAAAGATAATTATTTCTGTTTAAAGCATTTTCCATGTGGATAACGCACAGTACAGGGAAAGGCAAGGCCAAGGTTAACATGGAATCTTTATGCCAATGAGAAAAGCCCTACCCTATTGAAGAAAAGGTAAAAAAAAAAAAAAGGCATCCTTCGTAAACAAATTACAACCTCCACCACTACCCGAGGGAGACAAATTAGGAAAAGGCCCTCAACATTGCTATGCTGACTTTTGGCTTCAACTTCTTGCCTCTTTCTCAAATGCCTTTGGGCCTATACAACCTTAGGCAGTACCTTCTCTTCATCCTCCTTTTTGTTGTCCTCTTCAATTCTTGCTGTACTACAGGCTTTAACGGTCAGTTAAGGAATCCAAATAAAGTCTGTAATTTAGTTAATAATATTATACCAATGTTAATTTCTCAATTCTGATCATTGCACTATAGTTATGCAAGACATTAACATGAGGGGAAGCTGAGTAAAAGAAACACGAAAACTCGGTATGATTTTGGCCACTTCTTGTGGGTCAAAAATTATTTTTTAAAAAAGGTTGTTTTAAAAAGTCAGTAGTGACTTTTTTTTAAAAAAGTAGTGTTTTAAAAAGCAGTGAGATGGCAGTGTAGGACTCTCCATTAATCATCCCCCCCACAGAAACATCAATTTGAACACATGAAAAAAATCTTTACAAGAGCTAAGGAAACCAGGTGCAAGATCACACCACCTAATTTTAGCATAATAAGACACACTGAAGGGGATGGAAAGGGCCGTTTTACATTACTCACTTCACCCCTCCCCCAACCCCAGGCTGCATGGCTATGAGTAAGTTTAACTAGGGAGGTGAAAGAGCTCTACAATGAATAATATAAAACACCAATGAAAGAAATTAAAGAGACAAATAAATGGAGAGATATCCTGTGTTCATGGATTGGAAGGATTAATATTGTTAAAGTGGCCGTACTACTGAAAACAATCTACAGATTCAATGCAATCCTTATCGAAATACCAATGACAGTCCCCACAGAAGTAGGAAAAATTGTACTAAAATATGTATGGAACCAAAAAATACCTGGAATAGCCAAAGCAAACTCAAGCAAAAAGAACAAAGCTGTAGGCATCACAATACCTGATTTCAAAGTATGTTACAAAGCTCTAGCAACCAAAACAGCATGCTACTGACACAAAAACAGACAAATATACCTACAAACTAAAAATAAAATCCTAAGCCCCCCCACTCTCTGAACAGACCCACTATTGGCCAAGGGGATCCCAGAAAAACCTTAAAAACTGAATTCTTGGTCATAACGGGAAGGAAGGTCAGACGTGCCTTGTTATACTCCCTCCTTTTTGGAGATTACGCACAACTGACCAACATTAATGTTAAAATAGAGATCATAAGACTAACGAAACAGACTTTGTGACAGTAAGATAACAAATTATAAACAGGACCTAATGCCTGATCCAGTGTATTGGTTAACAGACATATCTATCTTACCTTTGTGAAAGGAAAATAAATCTTGGGGCCCCAAAATCACTAAGATAAAGGAAAAAGTCAAGCTGGGAACTGCTTAGGGCAAACCTGCCTCCCATTCTATTCAAAGTCATCCCTCTGCTCACTGAGATAAATGCATATCTGATTGTCTAAATTGACTGAGACCTATCTCAGGTTTTTGGGGTTCACAGGTGCCAAGAACACACAAAGGGATAGATTCAAGTCTCTTGAATCAATGGTGCTGGAAAAAACTGGGTATCCATATGCAGAATAATGAAACTAGACCCTTATCTCTCACCATATACAAAATTAAACTCAAAATGGATTAAAGACTTAAATGTAAGACCCAAAACTATGAAATTACTAGTAGAAAACATAGAAAAACACTTCATGATGTTGGTCTAGGTAAGGATATTTTTGGATAAAACCTCAAAAGCACATACAACAAAAGCAAAACTAGACAAATGGGATTACATCTCACTAATAAGTTTCTGCATAGCAAAGGAAACAATTAACAGAGTGAAAAGACAGCCTACAGAATGGAAGAAAATATTTGCAAACTATATATCTGACAAGGCACTAATATCCAAGATATATCAGAAACTCAAACAACTCAATAACAACAACAACAACAAAAAACCCAATTGACAAATGGGTGCATTACCTGAATAGACATTTCTCAAAAGAAGAAATACAAATAGAAAACAGGCGTGTGAAAAAATGCTCAATATTGCTAATAATCGGGGAAATGCAAATCAAATCCACAATGAGATATCACCTCACTCCAGTTAAAATGGCCATTATCAAAAAGAGAAAAGATAATAAGTACTGGCAAGTATGTGGAGTACTTATCTCCACATACTTATAGAGATAGAGTTACTGGAGGCTGTGAAGGGTAGAGGAGAGGGGAGGATGAAGAGAGGTTGATTCATTGGTACAGATATACACTTAGAAGAAATAAGACCTGGTGTTCGATAGATCAGTACAGTGATTATAACCAACATGAATCGATTGTACATTTCCAACTATCTGGGAGAGAAAAATTGAAATATTCATAGCACAAAGAAAAGATAAATATTTGAGGTACTAGATATCCCGATTACCCTAACTTGATTATATGAATATATTGAATTATCACATGTACTCTGAAAATACGTACAGCTATTATGTATAAAACAATTTTTTAAAGAAAAAGATTTTTTAAATGTAAAAATAAATTTAGAAAAGAAAATGTGGTATATATACACAATGGAATGTTACTCAGCCATAAAAAGAATGAAATCCTGCCATTTGTGACAACATGTATGAGCCTGGAGGACATTATGTTAAATGAAATAAGTCAGGCACAGAAAGACAAATACCACATGATCTCACTCACATGTGGAATCTAAAAAAGTTGATCACATAGCAGTAGAGAGTAGAATGGTGGTTACCATAAGCTGAGGTCATTAGCAGTGAGGATGGGGGATGGAGAGATGTTGATTAAAGGATACAAATCACAGAAGAGGAATAAATTTTAAGAGAAATACAGCAAGGTGACTGTAGTTAATGGTGACATATTCTTAAAAAATGTAAAGAGAGTGAATGTTATGTACTCTTACAACAAAAATAGCTAAGTGAGGTAATGCATTTATTAATTAGCTAGATTTAACCATCCCATGATGTTTATGTACTTCAAAACATCATGTTGTACAAAATAAAAACGTAAAATGTTATCTGTCAATTTATTCTTTTATTTTTGTTCTTTTTATTGTTTTTCTTTTTTTCTTTGTTTCTTATCTGTCAAATTAAAATAATTTTTTTAAAAGTCAGTACAGGAGAAAGTCAGCTACAGGATTTTGATCCTAGCCTCATGGCTCTGTCTTCCTTTGCAGCTCTGAACTCTCTTTATTTTTTGTCATCCACACCTGTGGTGTGCTTCCAATTTTGCTGGATATATTGAACAAACCAGTGAATCTTTAGATTACAGCTGGTTTTCTTTCCCAAATACAACCTGTTCAACATAAAGACATAAACAATAAGCTCAATCTCAATTTCAATAAAGTTGATTAATCAACTTTTGTGCTAGACACTGTGGGGGTGGTATACAGAAGTATACATTTAAAAAGTTTACAATTAAATTTAGAAGACATGAGTAGCACACATAATACAAAAGAAAACATATAAGCGACAATATGTAAGTGTTAAATTGTGTACTTCAGGACATTAGTGAAAATGGTGGGATCAGAACTTGCAAAAATCCTCTCCTCCATAAAGCAACAAGAGCATTAAGTGAAAACTCTAAGAATTAAATTTCCAGAACCTGGAAATGTAACCAAAAGCTTACAACAATCCAGGGTACATTTATTCGAGAGAAATAGCTGAATCTGAGTAAAAACAGCAAAATTTGTGGCATTTCAACCTACCCTATTCCCATCCTCATCCCCTTCCCAGTTCCACAATAGCTTTGAAGATCAGTGGACCTCAATCAAAGTAAAAACAAGAAGCTGGGAAAACAGTAGAGGGAGCAAAATGCAGTTAGAGCTTCTTCAGAGTTTCATGCCCAGAATTACTCTGCTACTTAAACAAGAAAAACACTCAACAAGAAAAGAAAACTATAGACCAATAAACCTTGCAAATATAGATTCAAAAATCCTCAACAAAATGCTAGTGAATGAAATCCAGCAACATATAAAAAGGATCATACACCATGACCAAGTAGGATTTATCCAAGGAATGGAAGGTTGGTTCAACATATAAATATCAATCAATATAATACACTATATTAATAGAATAAAGGACAATTACTTCATGATCATCTCAATAGATACAGAAAAAGCATTTGACAAAATTAAACATCCTTTGTGACAAATATGCTCAACAAATTAAAAATAGAAGGGAATTTTCTTACTCTCTATATTAGGCCATTCTTGCATTGCTATAAAGAAATAACTGAGGCTGGGCGCAGTGGTTCATGCCTGTAATCCCAGCACTTCGGCAGGCTGAGGTGGGTGGGTCACCCGAGGTCAGGAGTTCGAGACTAGCCTGGCCAACATGGTGAAACCCCGTCTCTACTAAAAATACAAAAATTAGCTAGGTGTGGTGGTGCATGCCTGTAGTCTCAGGTACTCGGGTGGCTGAGCTAGGAGAATCGCTTGAGCCCGGGAGACGGAGGTTGCAGTGAGTTGAGACAGCACCACTGCACTACAGACTGGGTGACAGAGCAAGACTCTGTCTCAAAAAAAACGGAGACGGGGTAATTTAATAAAACCAAACACCGCATGTTCTCACTCATAGGTGGGAATTGAACAATGAGAACACATGGACACAGGAAGGGGAACATCACACTCTGGGGACTGTTGTGGGGTAGGGGGAGAGGGGAGGGATAACATTAGGAGATATACCTAATGCTAAATGATGAGTTAATGGGTGCAGCACACCAGCATGGCACATGTATACATATGTAACTAACCTGCACATTGTGCACATGTACCCTAAAGCTTAAAGTATAATAATAATAAAATAAAATAAAATAAAATAAAAAAAGAAAGACGTTTAATTGGCTCACAGTTCTGCAGGCTGTACAGGAAGCATAGCAACATCTGCTTCTGGGGAAGCCTCTGGAAGCTTATAATCATGGAGGAAGGCTAAGAGGGAGCTTGCATGTTACATGGTGAAGGCAGGAGCAAGAGAGCCAGTGGGGAGGTACTACACATTTTTAAATGACCTGATCTCATGAGAACTCACTCTCTATCATGAGGACAGTACCAAGGAGAATAGTGCTAAGCCATTCATGAAAAATCTGCCACCATGAGCCAATGACTTCCCACCAGGCCCCACCTCTGACATTGTGGCTTATATTTCAATGAGATTTGGGCAGAGATACACATCCACACTATATCAGCTCCCTACCCTTTGCTCATTACCACTGTTCCTTTTATTGTCTCTATGTTTTGCCTTTTTCAAAATGTCATATAATTGAAATTATACGGTATACAGCTCTTGTGAGAGTAATATAGTGTGTCCCTGCCCAAATCTCATATTGAAATATAATCCGCAGTGTTGGAGGTGGGGCCTGGTGTGAAGTGATTGAATCATAGGCATGGATTTCTCATGAATGGTTTACCACGGTCCCCCTTGGTACTGATTGGCTTCTTTCTTTGTCCATTTTTAATTGGGTTGTTACTTTATTATTCAGTTGTAATGCTTCTTTATATATTCTGGATATTAGTCCCATATCAGATATACAGTTTGAAAATATTAATATTTTCTCCTATTCCATGCGTTGTCTTTTTACTTCCTTGATAATGTCCTTTGAAGTGCAAATATTTTTAATTTTGACAAAGTCCAATTTATCTATTTTTTATTTGGTTGCTTGTGCTTTTGGTGTCATGGCTAAGAAACAGTTGCCTAGTCCAGGTCATGAAAATTTATACCAGATCATTGCCTAATCTAAGATCATAAAGTTTTATACCTATGTTTTCTTCTAAGAGTTGTAGTTTTAGCTCTTACATTTAGGTCTTTGATCTGTCTTTAAATAATTTTTATATATGATATGAGGTCAGGATCATGTGCATGTGCAGTTGTCCAAGCACCATTTGTTACCTGACATTGAAGAGTCTTAGCACCCTTACTGAAAATCAATTGGCCATAAATGTATGGCTTTATTTTTGGGCTATCAATTCTACCCCATTAATCTATATTACTATCCTTATGCCAATACCACACACTTTTTTATTACTGTACCTTTGTAGAAAGTTTTAAAACTGGGATGTGTGATTTCTCCAACTTCGTTCCTCTTCATTCATCTTTTTCATGATTGTTTGGACATTTCCGGGTCACTTGCATTTCCATATGAGTTTTAGAATCAGCTTGCCAATTTTTAAAAATGAAACCAGTTGGGATTTTGATAGAGCTTGTGTTGAATTTGTAGATTAATTTGTAGTATTTCTACCTTAACAATATTAAGCCTTCCAATTCATGACCATGAAATGTCTTCCCATTTATTTATGTTTTCTTTAATTCCTTTCAACAATATTTTGTGGTTTTCCATGTACAAGACATACTGTTCTTTTAAAAAAATTATTTCTAGCTATTTTATTTTTTAATGCTATTATAAGTAGAATTGTTTTCTTAATTCATTTTCAGATTGTTCATTGCTACTGTATAGAAATACAAATTATTTTTGTATGTTGATCCTGTTTCCTACAACTTTGCTGAACTTGTTTATTGGCTCAAAGAGTTTTTTTGTTTGTTTGTTTTTTGTTTTTTTTGAGATGGAGTCTTGCACTGTTGCCCAGGCTGGAGTGTGATGGCATGGTCTCAGCTCACTGCAACCTCTACCTCCCAGGTTCAAGCAGTTCTCCTGTCTCAGCCTCCCAAGTAGCTGGGATTACAGGTGTGCACCACCATGTCTGGCTAGTTATTATTATTTTGTATTTTTAGTAGAGACGGGGGTTTCACCATGTTGGCCAGGATAGTCTCGAACTCCTGACCTCAAGTGATCTGCCCACCTTGGCCTCTCAAAGTGCTGAGATTACAGATGTGAGCCACTGTACCCAGTCTCCAGCTCTAAGAGTTTTTAAAGCATTCTTTGTGGTTTTCTTTTTCTTTTATTTTTGAGACAGGGTCTCACTCCATTGCCCAGGCTGGAGTGCAGTGGCACAATCTTGGCTCACTGCAACCTCTACCTCCTGGGTTCAAGTGATTCTCATGCCTCAACTTCCTGAGTAGCTGGGATTACAGGCACAGTCACCATGCCAGGCTAATTTTCATATTTTTAGTAGAGATGGGGTTTCACCATGTTGCCCAGGCTAGTCTAGAACTCCTGGCCTCAAGTGATCTGCCGGCCTTGGCCTCCCAAAGTGCTAGGATTACTGGCATGAAACACCATGCCTGGCCTCTCTGTGCTTTTCTTTTTCTTTTTTAAAAAATTTATTTGTTAATGTTTTTCTATGCACAAAATTATATTATGTGAAAACAGAGTTAGTCTTCCTTTCCAGTCTGGATGGTTTTTATTTCTTTTCCTTGCCTAATTGCTCTGGCTAGTGCCTCCAGTAAAATGTTGAATGGAAGTGGTAAAAGTGGATAAATAAATATTGGAATATAACTCATTAAAGTATAAAATAAATATCCATGTGTTCATACTCATATAAACAAACAACTAATTAAATAAATAAATAAACAAGAAGAGACAAATCTCCTGTGCAGAAGAATTCCAAATAATTTATGTAGATAATCTACTCTCAAAAAGGTGGAACTTAGCTCCTCACTCCTTAAGTATGGGCTGTGCATAGAGACTTCCTTCAGAGTACATTACAGAAAATGAGAGACAAAGAGTAACTTCACAGTGGAGAAGCTGGATGAACACTACTTCAGCCAGGTGATACAAATCAACATCGACAGTGATGAGTCATGCTCACAGTAAGTACCCTCACCCCTGTCTAACAATGAGAAATCTGATAAATCCCAATAGTGGGACATCCTAGAAAACACCTGCCCAGTACTCATCCAAATTGTCAAGGACAATATGAGAAACTGTCATGCCAAAAGGAGCTTAGGGAGACATGATGGCTAAATGCAATGTGTTATCCTCAATGGCATCTTGGAACAGAATAAAGACATCATTAGGTAAAAGCTGAAGTATGTTTTTTTGAGTTGGGGGTCTCACTCTGTCACCCAGGTTGGAGTGCAGTGGCATGATCACAGCCCACTACAGCCTTGAACTTCTGGGCTCAAGGGATCCTCCCACCTCAGCCTTCTGAGTATCTAGGACTACAGGTGTGAGTCACCATGTCCGGCTAATTTTTTAAAAAATCTTTTTGTTGTAGAGATGGGGCTCTTGCTATGATGCCCAGGCTTGTCTTGAATTCTTGGCCTCAAGCAATCCTCCCACCTCAGCCTCCCAAGGTGCTGGGATTACAGACATGAGCCACTGTGCCTGGCCTGAAGTATTTTTTAATACATAAAGTAATTTTAGTAACTTAGTAAAATAACTTCAGTTAATAATACTGTATTAATATTGACCATTAACTATAGAAAATGAACCATATTAATGAAAAATGTTAATAATAGCAGAGACTTGGAGTGGGGTATATGGGAACTCTCTGTAATATCTTTGCAATTTTTCTATAAATCTAAAGTTAAAAATAAAGTTTTTTCAAATGGACAAAGAATTCAAATAGGCATTTCTCCAAAAATATATATACAAATGGCAAATAACCAGATGAAAATATCCTCAGCATCAATAGCCATTCAGAAAATACAAATCAAAACGAGATACCACTTCATACCTAATAGGCTGGCTATAATAAAAAAGATGGAAAATAATCAATGATGGCAAGGATGTGGAGAAATTGGAGGCTTCATATTTTGCTAGTGTAGTAAAGTAAAATGTAAAACGGTGCTTTGGAAAATAGTCTAGAGGTTCCTCAAAAGTTTAAACATATATTTTCTATAGATCCAGCAATTACACTCTTAGGTATGTACAAAAAAGAGTTGAAAACATATGTCCATACAAAAACGTGTACATGAATATTCATAGAATTATTATTCATAACAACCAACATGGGGAAAAACACAATTGTCCATCAATTGATGAATGGATAAACAAAACATGGCAGATTCTTACAGTGGACTATTATAGAGTCACACAAAGGACGGAAGTACTGACACATGCTGCAACATAAATGACTCTCAAAAACATTATGCTAAGTAAAAGAAGCCAGAGGACAGTTGTGGTAGCTAACAACTGTAATCCCAAAACTTTGGGAAGCTGACTGGGGGAAGATCACTTGAGGCCAGAAACTCGAGACCAGCCTGGGCAATATAGCAAGACTCCATCTCTACAAAAAAATAAAAATTAAAAAGTAGCTGGGTGTGGTGGCACACATCTGTAATCCTAGTTACTCGGGAGGCTGAGGCAGGAGAATCCCTTGAGCCCAGGAATTTGAGGTTAGTGCAAGCTACAATCATACTACTGCATTCTATCCTGGGTGACAGATTAAGACTTTGCCTCTAAAAAAGTAAAAATAAAAATAAAACATTTAAAGGGCCGGGTGCAGTGGCTCACGCTTGTAATCCCAGCACTTTGGGAGGCCAAGGTGGGAGGATTGCTTGAGTCCAGGAGTTCAAGACCATTCTGGGGAACATAGTGAGACCCCCATCTCTATAAAGAAAAAATAATTATCAAAAAATTTTAAAAAGAAGCCAGACACAAAAATAAATAAGTAAAAATAAACAAAAAAGAAAAAAATGAGAAAAAAAAGAAGCCAGACACAAAGGCCATATATTGTATGATTCTCATTATATGAAAAGCTCCAAATAAGCAAATCCACAGTGACAGAAAGTGGATTAATGGTTGCCTAGGTCTGGGAAGAGGAGAGAAGTGAAGTGTTACAGACTAAATGTTTGTGTCCCCTACAAAATTCAGATGTATAAACCCTAATTGCAATGTGATGGCATTAAGAAGTGGGACCTTTGGGAAGTAATTTGATTATGAGGGTAGAGGCCTCACAAATGGGATTAATGTTCTTATAAGAAGAGGCCACAGAACTAGCTAGCTTCCTTTCCTACCTTGTGAGGATACATGTGAGGAAGTCAGCAGTCTGCAGCCTGGAAAAGGGCCCTTGGTAGAATGTGACCATGCTGGTACTCTGGTCTCAGACTTCCAGCCTCCAGAACTGTGAGAAATAAATTTCTGTTTTTTTATAAGCCACCTCTCTGTGGTACTTTGTTATAGTAGCTCAAACTGACTAAGACATGCAGTGACTGCTCATGAGCATGGGTATTGTTTTTGGGGTGATTAAAACGTTCTATACATAGAAAAAGGTGACATGGCAGGGCGCAGTGGCTCGGGAGGCAGAGGCAGGAGAATCACTTGAACCTGGGAAGCGGAGGTCGCAGTGACCCAAGATTGCACCACTGCACTGCAGTCTGGGCCACAGAGCAAGACTCCATCAAAAAGAAAGAAGAAAAGAAAAGAAAAAAGAAAAGTTGATGGTTTGTAGTGTAGGACCTAAAATTAAGGTTCAATATTATGTGCTGCTTTGACGTCTGAAATGGGAGGGAGGGTGTGGCTCTAATGGTTCAACTGGGAGCATCCTTAGGCAAAACTGCTGTAGCAGATTTCAGGTCCCCACCAGTCTGTGGAATTATTCAAACAAGCCATTAACATCCTTTCTTGGAAACCAAGGGTCACTTTGCCCTCTTGATACTACAAAACCTACCTCCCACCTCACCCACTTGATCTCTCACTCTGTTCCTGAGTATAACATCTGTGTGGGCCTGTATAGCATGCTGTGTCATTCTATGGGCTTTGAGTATCTGTGATTAATAAACTGCTATCAATCTGGCCATCCCCATAACCCTAGGATGGGACTCTCCCCCTCACCAATGGGTGAAGAGCAGGCAATCAAAACATGGTTGCACATCTTTGTGAATATATTAACAACCACTAAATTGTATACTCTAAAAAGGGGAATTGTATGTTATGTGTATAACTCGATAAAAAATATTTTTTTTGAGACAGTCATGCTCTGTTGCCCAGGCTGGAGTGCAGTGGCAGGATCTTGGCTCACTGCAACCTCCGTCTCCCGAGTTCAAGCGATTCTCGTGCCTCAGCCTCCCCAGTAGCTGGGATTACAGGCATGCACCACCACGCCCTGCTAATTTTTGTATTTTATGTAGAGACGGGGTTTTGCCATGTTGGCCAGGCTGGTCTCGAATTCTTGGCCTCAAGTGATCTGCCCTCTTTGGCCTCCCAAAATGCTGGGATTACAGGCATGAGCCACCATACCAGGCCTGCCATGTTCATTTCTAATTCTGGGACTTCATTTACCTGGAATTCTCAAATCTTAGCCACCCTTCAAAGCCAAATCAAGATCTAGCTATACGAAGCTTTCCTTGATCTCTTATTGCTCTGAACACCAACATAATTTGTCATCTGTAGACACAATTTTTTCATCTTGTTTTTTAAAACTGATTTTTTACTGGGCCAGGCGCGATGGCTCACGCCTGTAATCCTAGCACTTTGAGAGGCTGAGGCGGGCAGATCACTTGAGGCCAGGAGTTCCAGACCAGCCTGGCCAACATGGTGAAACCCCACGTCTACTAAAAACACAAAAATTAGCCGGGTGTGGTAGCGCACGCCTGTAATCACAGCTACTCAGGAGGCTGAGGCACGAGAATTGCTCGAACTCAGGAGGTGGAAGTTGCAGTGAGCCAAGGTTGCGCCACTGCACTCCAGCCTGGGTGACAGAGCCAGACTCCGTCTAAAAAATAAAAAAAAAAAATTAGCTGGGCATTGTGACTGGTGCCTCTAATCCCAGCTACTAGGAAGGCTGAGGCAGGAGAATCGCTTGAACCCAGGAGGTGGAGGTTGCAGTGAGCAGAGGTCAGGCCACTTCACTGCAGCCTGGGCGACAGAGCAAGACCTTGCCTAAAAAAAAAAAAAAGAAAGAAAGAAAAGGAAAGAGAAAAGAAATGAACATGGCAGATTTGATGCACAGTATGGAAACTCATCTGACTAAATTGCATGATTGCTTTAGGAGTTATCAGAGAATAAGACTGGCTAGGTAGGTGGAGGAAAAATTAAGGCGGAGCTTGAAAGATAGCAGAGTTTTGTCTTCATCCTATAAATCCAGATTTTTATCAGAGAATTGACATGATACAGAGACAAGAGAGGCAGTATATAACCTAGTAATTAAAGAGCATAGGCTCTAGAGTAAGACAGACCTAGGACTCAATTGTGGCTCAGACTATTTTCATCATGACTACTGTACCTTTACCATTTCACAGGTTTGAAGCTATTATCTTTGAATCATGGTATGGCAAGGCATCATTGTCACTTTCTCTCATTGACTGTGCTAGCATTCTCCCACCTCCTACTTGTTCTAAGTATTCTTTTATTTTTTTTAAATCCAGGACTGATTGAGCAACCAGGACCCAGAAAAGCTTGCTAGCATAATCCTCAGTTACATTTAAAATACTTGGAAATTTTCATTGTTTTGAAATAGTTTGATTTGAACTAAGCTAAAATTTACCTTCCATTGGTTTTCTATGAAATAATGTAAACAAAATGATATGGTGCCTCAACGTATTAAGAAATTAACTTTGTGAAGACTTTAGCATGTGTATTGTTTTATTTAAAAGGTAGGACTACATATAAAGAGCTCTTTATTTTTTATTTTTATTTTTCTGAGACAGAGTCTAGCTCTGTCACCCAGGCTGGAGTGCAGTGGTGTGATCTGGGCTCACTGCAACCTCCCGCCTCCTCGGTTCAAGCAATTTTCTTGTCTCAGCCTCCTGGGTAGCTGGGACAACAGGTGCAGGCCACAACGCCTGGCTAATTTTTATATTCTTAAAGTAGAGACGGGGTTTCACCATGTTGGCAGGCTGGTCTCAAACTCCTGAGCACAGGTGATCCGCCCACCTCGGCCTCCCAAAGTGCTGGGATTACAGGCTGAGCCACCATGCCCAGCCCAAATAGCTCTTCATTAAAGGAAGCCTAGCAATAAACCTTTTCAGAAAGCCTATGTTAATTAAATATAAAATGTTAGCAACTATATTACTAAAACTGCATGAAGTTATAAAAATGCATTTTAATTGTGTTTTATATAATTATGATGTATAAGGCAGCTTTTGCTGCTGCTCATTCCTCTTCTACTTCTCCTTCCTCTTCTTGTTCTTCCTCTTCTTCTTCCCCTCCCCCTACTACTTTTCCTGCCCCTCCTAACTATGACCTTGTTAACTATTTTTATGTTTCAGGAAAATCTGTCAATCATCTGCAGGATGCATGGAAGTGGGTATATACAGAGATTCTGTTATAGGAATCCAAGAGTAATGTTAAAAGACGCTATAGATTCTATACATTCTAGCCCACCAAAGCTGGCTTGCTTGGCATGGCTTTTACAGGTTTTACTTAGGACTGAGGCACTAAATTTGCCTCCCACTAACAGGGCTGGAACAGAGGTATAACAAAACTAGTGAAAACTACAAGACATAAGAAGATGTTCCACCCTCCCTAGAGTGCAGACAAGCAGCTGAAGACTGACCCCTGTGCCAATAAAGGAGCCAGAATGAAAACATAGGAAGAAATGGGCAAAGACCCAGAAGAAGTTAGTGTTAAGAGAAACCAGGTAAAGCCTGTTAGATATTATAGTGAGATCAGGAGAATGAGAACTGAAAAGGTTATTTGAATTAAAGGATTAGGCCACTGCCTTACAGCAATGTTGTGGGCGGGTAGAATCTAGATTGGAAGAGATCAATGAGTAACAAAAGGGAACTTTGGAGAAATTTGGCAGGAAAGGAAAAGATGGACTAGCAGTTTGTGGGAGAGAGTGGTATTAGGTTTTCTGTTTTGTTTTTGTATTTTATTTTTACTTTTCCTTTTGTTTTTGAATTTTTAAAGATCTGCATACTTGAATGAGTTTCAGGCCAAGGTAGAGGAGTCAGTACTAAATATTTAAGGTAGGAAATCATTTCAGTACAAATAATAGAAGAGATGGGGTCAAGAGAGCACAGGTTATTAACACTGGTATTGAGGACAGACACATGCTTTAAAGATAGGAGTAATGGGATAATTATGATGATGATGATGATAATGATGATACTGATAGCGAAGATGTATTGAAGAAACTGTTCTAAGAGCTGTACATGGATTATTTTATCTAATCCTTACACTGATCCTTTGAGGATGAGAAAACTGAGACAAAGTGAGGTGGTAAATTGTTCAATATCACGCAGCTAGTAAACATAAATGCAGGAATTAAATCAAAGCAGGAATTAAATTAAGGAGGTCTGACCTCAGACCTCCGCTACTAAGAGAAATACAAATAAGACACAAATATATTTTGAATTGTGGAATTCACGAGGACAAAGTGAGATAGACAGGAATTGTATGCAAGACTTGAGGAGAGTGGAAGAAATTTGGAACAGCTACTTGTAGTCAATAGGGGAGGAATGGAAGGACTGCAATGTGGAGAACATAACTGAGGTGGAGAGCATAAATAAATAATATACCCTGACCTTTACCTGTTTGTAACTTTCTCTAGCAGGGTCCCAGGAGCAAAGGTAGAATTTGATGTTGGGGGTTAGGGAAGTCAAGGGCAAGGGATTCTAAACCCATTACTAAGTGCATTATTAAAACATTTGCTGGAGTGATGTTAGTGAAAATAGCAAAGAAAGGAACTACAAAATTCCACTCCTCCATTAAAACAATGAAAAACTGACAAAAACGGTTAGACTCAACTATTTCAGAACTCTGGAAATTAACCAAAGTCTTGCAACAACCTGGGAAGCACATATTCAAAAAAAGTGGCTGAATCTTAGAAGAGTGAGCTTTGTGATATTTTAATGTGTCCTATTCCACTCCCTCCTCCCTAGCTCAGCAGTAGCTTTGAAAATAAAAAGTTACATTCCTAGTACTGAGGGGAGCAGAGAAGAACTCATTCTCCTCAAACTGTCATTGTTTGATTTGTTCAGAGGCTCCCTGGACGACTGGTTTGAAAAGCGTGCCTTTATCAGGAACACAGTGCCAACAGTTTTTCCCCAGGGGATGTT
The DNA here is from genome assembly GCF_029289425.2 of Pan paniscus. NCBI lineage: Eukaryota > Metazoa > Chordata > Mammalia > Primates > Hominidae > Pan > Pan paniscus. The sequence continues at coordinate 106,745,403 of NC_073272.2, forward strand.
TCTCAAAAACATTCAGAGGTAAATGTTTCTTTCTTTTTTCTTTTTTCTTTCTTTTTCTTTCTTTTTTTTTTTTTTTTTTGAGATGGAGTCTTGCTCTTGTTGCCCAGGCTGGAGTGCAATGGCGCAATCTCGGCTCACTGCAACCTCTGCCTCCCGGGTTCAAGCGATTCTCCTGCCTCAGCCTCCTGAGTAGCTGGGATTATAGGCACCTACCACCATGCCCAGCTAATTTTTTTTTTTTTGTATTTTAATAGGGACAGGGTTTCACCATGTTGAAGTCATGTTGAGGTCAAACTCCTGACCTCAGGTGATATGCCCCCCTCGGCCTCCCAAAGTGCTGGGGTTACAGGCGTGAGCCACTGTGCCTGGCCCAGAGGCAAATGTTTCAATGGCATGGATGTCTTAGGTATCTAATGAAGCGTTTTTATCCAAAATGTATAAGGAACTCAACTCAATAGCAAAAGAACAAATAACCTGATTAACAAACGTGCAAAGGATCCAAATAGATATTTTTCCAAAGAAGACATACAAATGCCCAACAGGTATATGAAAAGGTGCTCAACAACACTAGTCATCAGGGTAATGCACATTGAAACCACAATGAGCTATCGCCTCACACCTGTTAGAATGGTTATTATCAAAAAGATAAGCAATAATAAGTGTTAGTGAGGGTTTGCAGAAAAGGGAACTCTTGCACACTGTTGGTGGGAATGTAACTTGGTGCAGCCGCTATAGAAAACAATATGGAGATTCCCCCCAAAAATGAAAATAGAATTACCATATGATCTGTCAATCCCACCTCTAAGCATATATCCAAAGGAAAGAAAATCAGTATCTCAAAAAATATCTGCACCCACATGTTCATTGCAGCATTATTTACAATAGGTAAGATATAGAAACAACCTAAGGGTCCCTCGATGGATGAATGGATAAATGAAACTTGGTATATAGTGAAATATATTTAGCTACAAAAAAGCTATAAAAAACTCACATTCATTTAAGCAGAGAGTAGAATGGTAGTTGCCAGGGGCTGGAGAGTGGGGAAAATTGGGGAGATGTTCACGGAAGGGTACAAACTTTCAGTAAAAAGATGAATAAATTCTGGAATGTAATAGACAGCATCATGATTATAGTTAATAATACTGCATTGTTTCCTTGAAATTTACAAAGAAAGTAGATTTCTTTTTGTGTCTTCACCACATACACACACATATACACAATGGTAACTATACTGATTGAGGTGTTAAATAATTTGTGATAATAATTTCACAACACATACATATATCAAATCATATTGTACACCTTGAATACATACAATTTTTATTTGTCAATTATACCCCAATAAATCTGGAAAAAAGAAAAAAAAAACAGAGAAAATGAATGAAACCAAATTTTGGTATTTATCACCAAAACTTAGAAACCTTTAGCTAGACTGACCAATAAAACAAACAAACAAACAACAAAAAAACAGAAGAATGAAATGACTAAAATCAGAATAAAAGAAGACACATTACCACCAACCTATATAGAAATAAAAAGTATTATATGGGAATAGTATGAACAATTGAATGCCAACAAATTGGATACTCTAGATAACATAGACAAATTCCTAGAAACACAAGACAGACCCAAGAAGAAATAGAAAATCTTTATAGACTTGGAACAAGTAAAGATATTGAACTAATAATAAAAATTTTCCCACAAAAAAAAACCCTCAAGACCAGACAGTTTCAAGAGTGAATTCTACCAAGTGTTTAAACAAAAATTAACACCTATCCTTCTCAAACTCTTCTAAACAATAGAAAAGAAGGAGCGTTTCTTTTTTTATTTTATTTATTATACTTTAAGTTTTAGGGTACATGTGCACAACGTGCAGGCTAATTGCATATGTATACATGTGCCATGTTGGTGCACTGCACCCATTAACTCATCATTTAACATTAGGTATATCTCCTAATGCTATCCCTCCCCCCACCCCACCCCACCACAGGCCCCGGTGTGTGATGTTCCCCTTCCTGTGTCCATGTGTTCTCATTGTTCAATTCCCACCTATGAGTGAGAACATGCGGTGTTTGGTTTTTTGGAAGGAGCATTTCTTAACACATTTTTATGAGGTAAGTATTATCCTGAAACTAAACCCATATGCATCACAAAAATAAAACCAATGACCAATATCCTTTATTATTATTAAAGCAAAACACTAAACAAATTACAATACTAGCAAAATGAATCTGGTAACATATAAACAGAATTATATAATAATATGATGACCAAGTGGGATTTATCCCAGGAATGTAAGGTTGATTTAAACACTCAGCAATCTAGGAATAGAACTGAAATTCCTCAACCTGATAAAGAGCATGTATGAAAAACTCATAGCTCACATCATACTCAATGGTGAAAGACTGGAAGCTTTTCCAAAGGAATCAGTAACAACACAAGGATGTCTGCTCTCAATACTTCTATTCAACATTGTTCTGAAAGTTCTAACGAGGGCAATTAGTCAAGAAAAATAAAAGTCATTCAAATTACAAAAAGTAAAACCATCTTTGCAGACGATATGTTTTTTTTGTTTGTTTGTTTGTTTGTTTTTAGACAGGATCTCACATTGTCACCAAGGCTGGAGTGCAGTGGCGCAATCTTGGCCCACTGCAGCCTAGTCCTCCCTGTCTCAAACCATCCTCCTACCTCAGCCTCCTGAGTAGCTGGGAACACAGGTGCTGGCCACCATGTACGATTAATTTTTGTATTTTTAGTAGAGACGGGTTTTTACTATGTTGGCCAGGCTGGAACTCCCGACTTCAGGTGACCTGCCCGCCTTGGCCAAGTGCTGGGATTACAGGCATGAGCCACTGAGCCCTGCTGACACAATCTTATATATAGAAAATCTTTTTTAAAAATTTAGGGCTAATAAGCTGGGCGTGGTGGCTCATGTCTGTAATCCCAGCACTTTGGGAGGCCGAGGCAGGTGGATCACTTGAGGTCAGGAGTTTGAGACCCTCCTGGACAACATGGCTAAACCCCGTCTCTACAAAAAATACAAAAATTAGCTGGGCATGGTGGCAGTCGCCTGTAGTTCCAGCTACTTGGGAGGCTGAGGCAGGAGAATCTCTTGAACCCGGGAAGTGGAGGTTGCAGTGAGCCGAGATAGCGTCACTGCATTCCACCCTGGGTGACAGAGCGAGACTCCATTTCAAAAAAAAAGAAAAAAAAATAGGGCTAATAAATGATTTAAGCAAAGACACAGGATACAAGGGCAACATACAAAAATCATCATTTATATTTATATACACTAACAGTGAACAATCTGAAAAAGAAATATTAAAAAATTATAATTAAAATAGCCACACTGCAGGTGGAGCTCATTGGCTCATGCCTGTAATCCCAACACTTTAGGAGGCTGAGGCATACCGACCACTTGCAGTCAGGAGTCAAGACCAGCCTGGCCAACATGGCGAAACCTCGTCTCTACTAGAAATACAAAAAATAAAAATAAAAAAAAAATTAACCAGGCGTGGTGGCCCACGCGCGCCTGTAGTCGCAGCTACTTTGGAGGCTGAGGTGGGAGAATCACTTGAACTCGGGAGGCGGAGGTCGCAGCGAGCAGAGATTGAGCCACTGCACTCCAACCTGGGTGACACAAGAAAGAAAGAAAATGAAGGAAAGAAGAAGGAAGGAAAGAAAGAAGGAAAGAAGGAAGGAAGGAAGAAAGGAAGGAAGGAAGGAAGGAAAAAAACAGCTGGGCATGATGGAGGACTAGCATTTCTCAATTTCAAAACGTACTACAAACCACACTAATCAAAACAATGTGGTACTGGCATAAGGATAGACATATAGATCAATGGAATAGAATTGAGAGTCAGAAACCCATACATCTAAGGTCAATTGATTTTCAAAGAGATGTCAAGACCATGCAATTGGAAAAGAATAGTCTCTTCAACAAACGGTGCTGGAATACTTGGATACTCACATGCAAAAGAAAGAAGCTGGGCCCTTACCTCACGCCATTTACAAAAAAATAACTCAAAATGAACCAAAGACCTAAATATAAGAGCTAAAATTGTAAGCCTCTTAGAAATAAACAGAGGGCGGGTCGCGCGCTCGGTGGCGCGTTGTGCGCGTGTGTGGAGTGCCCTGCTGCCCCCAGCTGGAGGGGAACTAGTCTGCTCCAGGTGGCAAGCTGCGTGAGCAAGCAAGCCAACATGGACCGCGACTCGTACCAGCACTATTTCTACGACTATGACGGCGGGGAGGATTTCTACCGCTCCACGACGCCCAGCGAGGACATCTGGAAGAAATTCGAGTTGGTGCCGCCGCCCTGGGACTTGGGTCCCGCAGCCGGAAACCCAGCCCTCAGCTTTGGTCTCCTGGAACCGTGGCCGGTAGGGTGCGCTGGGGACGAGACGGAATCCCAGGACTACTGGAAAGCTTGGGACGCGAACTACGCCTCCCTCATCCGCCGTGACTGCATGTGGAGCGGCTTCTCCACCCAGGAGCCGCTGGAGAGAGCAGTGAGTGACCTGCTTGCCGTTGGCGCGCCCTCGGGATCCTCGCCCAAGGAGTTCGCCACCCCCGACTACACTCCCGAGCTCGAAGCCGGCAACCTAGCGCCCATCTTCCCCTGTTTGTTGGGCGAGCCCAAGATCCAGGCCTGCTCCAGGTCTGAGAGCCCAAGCGACTCCGAGGGTGAAGAAATCGACGTGACATTAAAGAAGAGGCAGTCTTTGAGTACGCGGAAGCCAGTCATCATCGCGGTGCGTGCAGACCTTCTGGATCCCCGCATGAATCTCTTCCACATCTCCATCCACCAGCAACAGCACAACTATGCTGCCCCTTTTCCTCCAGAAAGCTGCTTCCAAGAAGGGGCTCCAAAGAGGATGCCCCCAAAAGAGGCTCTAGAGAGAGAAGCTCCAGGGGGAAAGGATGATAAGGAAGATGAAGAGATTGTGAGCCTCCCACCTGTAGAAAGTGAGGCTGCCCAGTCCTGCCAGCCCAAACCCATCCATTATGATACTGAGAATTGGACCAAGAAGTGCCACAGCTACCTGGAGCGCAAGAGACGGAATGATCAACGTTCGCGGTTCTTGGCCCTGAGGGACGAGGTACCCGCCCTGGCCAGCTGCTCTAGGGTTTCCAAAGTAATGATCCTAGTCAAGGCCACGGAATACTTACAAGAACTGGCGGAAGCCGAGGAGAGGATGGCTACGGAGAAAAGGCAGCTCGAATGCCAGCGACGGCAATTGCAGAAAAGAATTGAGTACCTCAGTAGCTACTGACCAAAAAGCCTGACCATTCTGTCTTAAAAAAGACACAAGTTTTCTTTTTGATCTCCCTCTCCCCTTTAGTAACTTGTACATTTTTGTTACAGCAGGACACTCTGGACAGTAGATTGCAGAATGCATTGCAGCCAGTGCACAAACAATATAAAGGCTTGCATTCTTGGAAACTTTGAAACCCAGCTCTCTCTCTTCCCTGACTCATGGGAGTGCTTTGTGTTTTCTGGCACCTTTGGCTTCTCAGCAGGCAGCTGACTGAGGAGCCTTGGGGTCTTCCTGGCTCACTATCTCCAAAGAAAAGGCTGACAGATGGTATGCAACAGGTGGTGGATGTTGTTGGGGGCTCCAGCCTGGAGGAAATCTCACACTCTACATGAACTTTAGGCTAGGAAAGGATGTCTCTGGGGTGATGCAAGGACAGCTGGGTGTGGACGCTCTCCCTGCGGCTCCATTTTTTTCCAGGAGACACACAAGCTGCCTTGGGTGAAAACAAGCTCAGAGACTTGATCAACGTGGACCATTACCTCACTGTCAGACACTACAGTAGCTGAGGAGTTGGAAACCTTACATATATGTATATATGTATGTATGTATATATGTATATATTATGATGTTGGCTGACCCCCTTCCTCCCACTCTCAATGCTGTGACTCAGAACATTTAAGAGAACTTTGCCTGTAAGTAATTTGTCTTAAAGCCCTCTGGGCTCTCTTCTCTGAGCGAGGGAACTTTCTGTCTTCACAAGGGACTTTGTCTCATTCTGCCTCTGTTATGCAATGGGTTCTACAGCACCCTTTCCTGCAGGTTAGAAATATTTCCCTAAGACACAGGGAAATGGGTCTTAGCCTGGGGCCTGGGGAAAGTTCCCAAGCCCTGGCTCATGAACTCAATCCCTGCCCAGGTGTTTTCTGAGGGGCCCTTGAGGCCCAATCTTTTCTCAAGACAGGTGTGAGGCACCTTAGAAGGGAGAACTGTAACACTTCCTCTTTCGCACCTGCCTCTCATCTCAATCCTTGACTGATGAATTTGAAGTTCTACTAGAACCATGAAAACTTGTTCCTTTCGTGCATCTCCAAGGAGCTTGCTGGCTCTGCAGCCACCCTTGGGCCCTCGCGCCAGCCTGCAATGAGTCAGATGTCTTTCGCAGAATCTGGGCCTTTCTGAAGTTTTCTGGAGAGCTGTTGGGACTCATCCAGTGCTCCACAACGTGGACTTGCCTCCTGGTGTGTTTTAAAGGATCCTCCAGGAGCTCTGCTTAGCCAATCATCATGATGGATTTTTTTTTTTTTTTTTTTTGAGACGGAGTCTCACTCTTGTCGCCCAGGCTGGAGGTTAATGGCATGATCTCGGCTCACTGCAACCTCTGCCTCCCGGGTTCAAGCGATTCTCCTGCCTGAGCCTTCCAAGTAGCTGGGATTGCAGGTGCCTGCCACCACGCCTAGCTAATTTCTGTATTTTTAGTAGAGACGGGGTTTCACCACATTGGCCAGGCTGGTCTTGACCTCCTGACCTCAGGTGATCCACCTGCCTCCATGATAGATTTTGCCCCAGCTGGACTCTGCAGCTCCACGTGGAATCCAGGTGCTGCCTCCAGTCTGGGAAAGTCACCCAACCCCGCAGTTGTCATGTGGGTAACTTCTGAAACCCCTAAGCCTGTCCTGTGAGAAGGACCAGCCTCTCCAGAACTCTGCCTAGGACAGCAGGTGCCTGCTTGGAAGTTGGGAGGATGGGGAGTGGTAAGTCCTATTATATGTGGCTCTGGAACACCAGCCGCTACTTCCAAATCTATTGTCCATAATGGTTTCTTTCTGAGGTTGCTTCTTGCCCTCAGAGAACTCCAGGGGATGTTTGGAAATAGCCTCTTTACCCTTCTGGAGCATGGTTTACAAGAGCCAGCTGACTTTTGAAACTGTCTATGGAACAGGTTAAGTGTAGGTTACTGATGTTTCACCTGAATACCTTGTATTTTATAAGCTGCTGTTTGGTATTATACTGGGGGAGAGTATTTTTTATATTTTTTTTTGGGTTTTGTTTTTGTTTTTGTTTTTGTGTTTTGAGACGGAATCTCGGTCTGTCGCCAGGCCAGAGTGCAGTGGCACAATCTCGGCTCACTGCAACCTCCGCCTCCCTGGTTCAAGCGATTCTCCTGCCTCAGCCTCCTGAGTAGCTGGGATTACAGGCATGTGCCACCACACCCACCTAATTTTTGTTTTTTTTAGTAGAGTCGGGGTTTCACCATGTTGGCCAGGATGGTCTCAATCTCCTGACCTCGTGATCCACCCATCTTGGCCTCCCAAAGTGTATATTGTATTTTTGTATGCCTTTTGCAAAGTGGTGTTAACTCTTTCTGTACAAGAAAAAAAAAAAACCTCTTGGGTAATTCTGTTAAAATGGTCTGAATAGCTTGTGTTTTATAAGCTGCTGTTTGGTATTACACTGAGGGGGAGTATTTTTTCCATTGTATTTTTGTATGCCTTTGGCAAAGTGGTGTTAACTCTTTTTGTACAAGAAAAAAATACTCTTGGGTAATTCTGTTAAAAGGGTCTAAATAACTTGTGTTTTATCAGCTGCTGTTTGGTATACTGGGGGGGAGTATTTTTTATATTGTATTTTTGTATGCCGTTTGCAAAGCAGTGTTAACTCTTTTTGTTCAAGAAAAAAACCTCTTGGGAAATTCCGTTAAAAGGGTCTGATTTATTTTGAAAAGCACGTTTACCTGAAATTTTGTATTTAGTTTTGATTTCTGATTGCCTGATTGTAAAATGTTGCCTTCTGGGACATCTTCTAATAAAAGTTTCATCAAACATGTTTTTTTTAAAAAAAAGAAGTAAACATCTTTATGACCTTGAATGTGGTAATGGATTTTTTTTTTTTTTTTTTGACAAGGTCTTGTTCTGTTTCCCAGGCTGGAGTGCTATGGCACAATCTCGGCTCACTGCAACCTCTGCCTCCCAGGCTCAAGTGATCCCCCGACCTCAGCCTCCCAAGTAGCTGGGACCACAGGCTCGAGCCACCACGCATGGCTAATTTTTGTACTTTTGGTAGAGACAGGGTTTCACCATGTTGCCCAGGCTGGTCTCAAACTCCTGAGCTCAAGTGATCTGCCCACCTTGGCCTTCCAAAGTGCTGGGATTACAGGTGTGAGCCACCACACCTGGCCTAGTAATGGATTCTTAATAGATATGATGAAACCACAAACAACAAAAGAAAAAATACATAAATTCAACTTCAACAAAATTAAAACTTTTTCTTTTTTGAGACAGAGTCACTCTTCTCACCCAGACTGGAGTGCAGTGGTGCGATTTTCACTCACTGCAACTTTCCACCTCCCAGGTTCAACAGTTCTCATGCCTCAGCCTCCCAAGTAGCTTGGATTACAGGTGCCCGCCACCACACCCAGCTAATTTTTGTATTTTTAGTAGAGACCAGGTTTTGCCATGTTGGCCAGGCTTGTCTCGAATTACTGACATCAGGTGATCTGTCCACCTCGGCCTCCCAAAGTGCTGAGATTCAGGTGTAAGCCACCATGCCCGGCCCAAAATTAAAACTATTAAGCACAAAGATACATCAAGGAAGTTAAGACAACCTACAGAATGAGAGAAAATATTTGCAAATCATATATCTGATAAGGTTCTAGTATACATATTATGTAAAGAAGCTGTACAACTTAACAACAAAAAAGACAAACTGATTTTAAAATGGGCAAAAGACTTGAATAGACATTTACCCAAAGGAGATATACAAATGACCAACAAGCACATGAAAAGAAGTTCAACATTGTTAGTCATTAGGGAAAAATAATTCAAAACCATAATGACATAACACCTAACACACACTAAGATGGCTATAATTAAGAAAAAAACCCCAGAATATAGCTAGTGTTGGCAAAGATTTGGAAACTGGAACCGTCATAAATTGCTAGTGAGAAAGTAAAATGATGCAATTGTGGAAAACAATTTGGCAGTTTCTCAAAAAGTTAGACATACAATTACCATATGACCCAGCAACTGCACTCCTAGAGAAATAAAAACATATGTCCACACAAAAATTGCACATAAATGTTTATATCAACATTATTCATGATAGCAGGAAAAGTGAAAACATCCAATTATCCATCAACGGATGAATGCATAAATGACATGGGATATAATAGGATTTGGGTCTGTGTCTCTACCCAAATCTCATGTCAAATTGTAATCCCCAATGTTGGAAGTGGGGCCTGGTGGGAGATGAATGGATCATGGGAGAGGATTTCTCCTTTGGTACAGTTCTTGTAAGTGAATTATCACAAGATTTAGTGGTTTAAAATTGTGCAGCACCTCCCCCCACTTCCTCCTGCTCTGGCCATGTGAAGACATACCTGCTTCCCCTTCACCTTCTGCCACGATTTTAAGTTTCCTGAGGCCTCCCCAGCCATGCTTCCTGTACAGCCTGCAGAAACCATGAGCCAATTGAACCTCTTTTCTTTATAAATTACCCAGTCTCAGGTATTTATAGCAGTGCGAGAATGGACTAATACAGAAAATTGGTACTGGGAAGTGGGCATTGCTATAAAGATACCAGAAATGTGGAAGCAACTTTGGAACTGGGTAATGGGCAGAGGTTGGAAGAGTGTGGAGGGTTCAGAAGACAGAAAGATAAGGGAAAGTTTGGAACTTCCTAGAGACTTGTTGAATGGTTTTGATCAAAATGCTGATAGTGATGTGGACAGATGTTACCAGAAAGGGGTCCTGATCCAATCTCCAAGAGAGGGTTCTTGGATCTTGTGCAAGAAAGAATTCGAGGGAAATCCATAAGGTGAAAGCAAGTTTGTTTAGAAAGTAAAGGAATAAAAGAATGGCTACTCCATAGGCGAAAAGAGGGATATAAGTTCTCACTTTGGGCCAGGGTTTCAGGCTTTTTGGCTTAGGGGTGGGGCTTCGCCAGGGACCTGTCCCTGTCTTCCTAGAATTTCTCTGCCCCTTGCCTTTATCATTGTATCATAATGAACAGTGAGAATGACCAGAGGTTGCTTTCGTCACCATCTTGGTTTTGGTGGGATTTGGCCGGCTTCTTTCCTGCATGCTGTTTTATGGGCAAGGGCTTTGTAACCTGTACCTTGTGCTGACCTCCTATCTCATCCTGTGACTTAGAATGCCTAACCTACTGGGAATGCAGCTCAGTAGGCCTTATCCTTATTTTACACAGCCCCTATTCAAGATGGAGTCACTGCGGTTTAAACGCCTCTGACATATTTCCTCTTCCCTTTTACAAGGGAACCCTTAATCCTAACAGTTGTAGAGGGTAGAAGATCCATCTTCTGTAACTTCTTCAGGCTGAATGGGGCAATGATATTCCAGCCTAACTCTTAGGGTCTCTTGTATTCAGGGCAGAGAGGAGCTCATTCCGAAAGTGTAGGTATGGCAAGGGCCATTCATAACTCTGAGTTCTGACAAAAGGTGATATCTGGAAGATTAATAAGTGTTCAGTTTAAGAAAACATTCAGTAAGCTTATCCTGCATTCCTACAAAAAGAATAAAACTGCAATATATTCCACAACAGTAAAACAAAATAAGTCAAATTATTCCAAGTAAACTAAATAAGGCTTTCCATGAACTGGACAATTGTTGGAACCAAGCTGATGTGAGGTTGCTTGCCAATTACAACGTGCCCAGAATTAGAATACTGATCCAGATTTTTACATTACCTATACCTCTTGTTTCTTCTGAGCCACAGCAAGAGATCACTGGTTGGTTCACAGAAATAAGCAGGGTCAGTCTAAATTGCAGAAAGAAAATGCAAAAACAACTGACACTAGAGTCTAATAACAGATGTACCATAGTTCTTGAAACGTGATTTTTCTCTCTCCAGTTTCCTATTTTTACTAAAGACAAATTATGGTAAGACCAATTTGCTTTATTATACTTGGCCTGATTATTTGTATAAACTACAGCAAGAATAATTATTTAAAAATTTTTTTATTACTTTTTATTATTATTACATGAAAATCATGTTCAAGACAGAAAGCCAAATTTCACCCTTTGCATTAGCATAACATTGATGTTAAACCCAATTCTTAATAAAACCTTATAGAAAAATCTATTCAATTTTAATGTATGACCATAAGGCAAGATTCTTATAAATCTTTTTAAATAACCCTTTACCATTTTCTGTTACAGAGCAGATCAGTGCTCTAAGAAAGCTCTGTTGTGCTTTTATTCCAATGTTCAATTTACAGAAAAACTGAATAATTCTTCTTTAACTTTAGCCAATAGGTTCACACACAGAATTTCTTTTATAAGATTAATTTTTCACAAACCTTCCACAACTTGTTCAAACCTTCAGCTTTATCCTATGTAACTGAAAACAATCTTTTAACCCTCTAAACTAGGCCCTCCAAAATTCACATTCCCTTGCCTTCTTATAATCTTTTACCAAAAATACATTTTACTTTCCTTACACACCTTGCATGTAAAACTGTTTTTTCAGTAGCCTACTAAAAGGCATTACAGTTTTTATTGTTATGACAAAATATTTAAGTGGTTACTTTTCTTTACGCTAATTAATTAGAGCTCATTCATATATAAACATTACACATACAACACATATAAATACACAGAAAGATAGAAGAAGATCCAGTAGTTGCAAGATTTTTCATTTGCTATTTTCCTTTTTTAAAAATTTTTTTATTTTACTTTAAGTTCTGGGATACCTGTGCAGAACGTGCAGGTTTGTTACATAGGTATACATGTGCCGTGATGGTTTGCTGCACCTATTAACCCATCATATAGGTTTTAAGCCCCAAACGCATTAGGTATCTGTCCTAATGCTCTCCCTCCCCTTGCCCCCGACCCCCCGACAGGCCCCGGTGTGTGGAGTGTTTTACTTCCAATTATGTGGTCAATTATGTGAGAAGAATGTATATTCTGTTGATTTGGGGTGGAGAGTTCTGTAAATGTCTATTAGGTCTGCTTGGTCCAAAGCTGAGTTCAAGTCCTGAATATCCTTGTTAATTTTCTGTCTCGTTCATCTGTCTAATATTGACAGTGTCATGTTAAAGTCTCCCACTATTATTGCATGGGAGTCTAAGTCTCTTTGTAGGTCTCTAAGAATTCGAGATTTAATTTCTTCCTAATTCCAAGATTGTGCCACTGCACTCCAGCCTGGGTGACAGACCGAGACTGTCTAAAAAAAAAAAAAAAAAAAAGACACACAAAATATAAAAAGCAAGAAATTAATACATACCACCAGAGAAAATTACCTTCACTAAAAGGAAGACAAGAAGGAAAGAAAGAAAGAAGAGAAGACCACAAAACAACCAGAAAACAAATAACAAAATGGCAGGAGTAAATCCTTACTTGTCAATAATAAACATTGAATATAAATGGACTAATCTCTGCAATCAAAAGACAGAGTTGCTGACTGGATGACAAAACAAATCCCAATGACCTATTGCCTAGAGAAAACACAGCTCACCTATAAACATGCACAAACTAAAAATAAAAGGTTGGAAAAAGATATTCCATTCAAATGGAAACCAATATAGCAGAAGTAGCTATATTTATATCAGACAAAATAGATTTCAAGACAAAAACTACAAAAACAGCTAGATGGTCATTGTATAACAATAAGGTGTCAATTCAGCAAGAGGATATAACAATTGCAAATGAATGTGCAGCCAACACTGCAGCACCCAGATATATAAAGCAAATATTATTAGAGCTAAATAGAGAGATGGACCCCAATACAATAATAGCTGGAGACTTCAACACCCCACTTTCAATACTGGACAGATCATCCAGACAGGAAATCAATGAAGAACATTGGACTTAATCTGCACTACAGACCAAATGGACCTAATAGATATTTACAGAACATTTTATCCAATGGCTGGAGAATACGCAATCTTCTCCTTAACATGTGGATCATTCTCAAGGATAGACCATATGTTAAGCCATAAAACAATTCTTAAAACATTCAAAATATTTGAACTAATATCAAGTATCTTCTCTGACCACAATGGAATAAAACTAGAAATCAATAACAAGAGGAACTCTGGAAATTATAAAAACGCATGGAAATTAAACAATATGCTCCTGAATAATCAGTGGGCCAATGAAGAGATTAAGAAGGAAATTGAAAAATTTATTGAAACAAATGATAATGGAAATACAACATACCAAACCTAGGGGATACAGTGAAAGCAGTACTCAGAGGAAAGTTTATAGCTATAAGTACCTACATCAAAAAAGCAGGAAAACTTCAAATAAACAACCTAATAATGTATCTTAAAGAACTAGAAAAGCAAGAGCAAACCAAACCCAAAGTTTGTAGAAGAAAAGAAATAATAAAATAAGAGCAGAAATAAAGGAAGTTGAAATAAAGAAAACAATACAAAACATCAATGAAACAAAAAGTTATTTTTTTGGCCAGGTGCGGTGGCTCATGCCTGTAATCCCAGCACTTTGGGAGGCCGAGGCGGGTGGATCACCTGAGGTCAGGAGTTCGAGACCAGCCTGACCAACATGGAGAAACCCTGGCTCTACTAAAAATACAAAATTAGCTGGGCATGGTGGCATGCACCTGTAATCCCAGCTACTTGGGAGGCTGAGGCAGGAGAATCACTTGAAACCAGCAGGCAGAGGTTGCAGTGAGCCGAGATCACACCATTGTACTCCAGCCTGGGCAACAAGAGTGAAACTCCGTCTCAAAAAAAAAAAAAAACTTATTTTTTGCAAAGATAAACAAAATTGACAAACCTTTAGCTAGACTAACTACGAAAAAAAGAGAAGACCCAAATAAATAAAATCAGAGGTGAAAAAGGAGACATTACAAACGATACTGCAGAAATTGAAAGGATCATTATAGGTTTCTATGAGCAACTATATGCCAATAAATTGGCAAACCTAGAAGAAATGAATAAATTCCTAGACATATAATGACCTACCAACATTGAGCCATGAAGAAATCCAAAACCTGAACAGACCAATAACAGGGAGATCAAAGCCACAATAAAATATCTCCCAGCAACAGCAAAGAAAAACGTGAGGCTGGATGGCTTCGCTGCTGAATTTTACTAAACATTTAAAGAACCAACACCAATCCTACTCAAACTACTCCGAGAAATAGAAGAGGAGGGATTACTTCCAAACTCATTTTATGAGGCCAGTATTACTCTGATATCAAAACCAGACAAAGACGTATTTTAAAAAGCAATAGGCCAATAAACCTGATGAACATTGATGCAAAAATCCTCAACAAAATACTAGCAAACAGAATTCAACAGTACATTAAAAAGATCATTCATCATGACCAAGTGGGATTTATCCCAGGGAAGCAAGGATAGTTCAACATATGCAAATCAATCAATGTGATACATCACATCAACAGAATGAAGGACAAAAACCATATGATCATTTCAATTGATGCTGAAAATGCATGTGATGAAATCCAACATCACTTTATGATAAAAACCCTCAATAAACTAGGTATATAGAAGGACCATACCTCAACACAATAAAAGTCATATATGACAGACCCACAGCTATTATCATACTGACTGGGGAGAAACAGAAACTTTTCGCTAAGATTGGGAAACTTTTTGCTAAGTGAGAAGGATACTCACTTTGACTACTGATATTCAACATAGTACTGAAAGTCTTAGCTAGAGCAACTCAGACAAGAGAAAGATATAAAGGGCATCCAAATTGGAAAGGAAGAACTCAAATTATCCTTGTTTGCAGATGATATGATTTTATATTTGGAAAAACCTAAAGACTCTAGCAAAAAGACTGTTGGAACTGATAAATAAATCCAGGAAAATTGCAGGATATAAAATCAACATACAAAAATAAGCAGCATTTTTATATGCCAACAGCAAACAATCTGAAAAAGAAATCAAGAAAGTAATCCCATTTACAATAGCTATGAATAAAATTAAGTACCTAAACATTAACTTAAATAAAGAAGTGAAAGATCTCTACAATGAAAACGATAAAACACTGATGAAAGAAATTGAAGAGGACACCAAAAAAATGGAAAGATATTCCATGTTTATGGACTACAAGAATCAATGTTGTTAAGATGTCCATACAGCCAAAACAATCTACAGATTCAATTCATTCCATGTCAAATTACCAATGACATTCTTCACAGAAATAGAAAAAACACTCCTAAAATTTATATGGTACCACAAAAAGACCCAGAATAGC
Source organism: Pan paniscus (assembly GCF_029289425.2). Lineage (NCBI taxonomy): Eukaryota > Metazoa > Chordata > Mammalia > Primates > Hominidae > Pan > Pan paniscus. The sequence goes on from NC_073272.2 coordinate 106,760,869, forward strand.
CAATGCTATCCTGAGCAAAAAGAACAGAACTGGAGGAATCACATTACCTGACTTCAAATTATGCTACACAGGTATAGTAGCCCAAACAGCATGATACTGGGATAAAAACAGACACAGACACATAAGCCAATGGAACACAATGGAGAACCGAGAAACAAATCCATACATCTACAGTGAACTCATTTTTGACACAGGTACCAAAAACATACTTTGGGGAAAGGACAGTCTCTTCAATGAATGGTTCTGGGGAAACAAGATATCTATATGCAGAAGAATGAAACTAGACCTCTGTCTCTTGCTTTATACAAAAATAAAGTCAAAATAGATTAAATACTTAAATCTAAGACCTCAAACTGTGAAACTCCTAAAAGAAAATATTAAGAAACTCTCCAGGACATTGGACTGGGGAAAGATTTCTAGAGTAATACCCCTCAAGCACAGGCAGCCAAAGAAAACATGGACAAATGGGATCACATCAAGTTAAAAAGCTTCTGCATAGCAAAGGAAACAATCAACAAAGTGAAGAGACAACGCACAGAATGGGAGAAAATATTTGCAAAGTATCTATCTGACAAGGGATTAATAACCAGAATATATAAGGAACTCAAACAACTATATAGGAAAAAATCTAAGAATCCAATTTAAAAAATGGACTGAAGATTTAAATAGACATTTCTCAAAAGAAGACGTACAAATGGCAAATAGGTTTATGAAGAAGTGCTAAATATCACTGATCATCAGAGAAATGCAAATTAAAACTACAATGAGATATTGTCTCACCCCTCTTCAAAAGGCTTTTATCCAAATGCTAGTGAGGATGTGGAGAAAAGAGAACCCTCATACACCGTTGGTGGGAACGTCAATTAGTAAAACCACTGTGGAGAACAGTTTAATAGTTCCTCAAAAAACTAAAAATGGAGCTCCCATATGATCCAGCAATCCCACTGCTAGGTATATACACAAAAGAAAGGAAATCAGTATATTGAAGAGGTATCTGCACTCTCATGTTTATTGCAGCACTATTCACAGTAGCCAAGATTTAGAAGCAACCTAAGTGTCCATAAACAGATGAATGGATAAAGAAAATTTGATATGTACAGACAATGGAGTACTATTCCGCCATGAAAAAGAATGAGATCCTGTCATTTGCAACAACATGTGTGGAAACAGAGGTCATTCTGTTAAGTGAAATAAGCCAGACACAGAAAGACAAACATTGTATGTTCTCATTTATGTTTTCACTTATTTGTGTTAGTCAAAAATTAAAACAATTGTACTCATGGAGATAGAGAGTAGGATGGTTCCAGAGGCTGGGAAAGGTAGTGGAGGTGGTGGGAAGAAAGTGAGGATGGTTACTGGGTGCAAAAAATTAGTTAGAAAAAAATGAGTAAGACCTAATATTTGCTAGCACAGCAGGGTGACTATAGTCAGTAATAATTTATTTGTACATTTAAAAATAACTAAAAACATATAATTGAATTGTTTGTAACACAAAGGTTACATGCTTGAGGAGATTGATACCCCATTTACCCTGATTTGATTGTTATGCATTGTATGCCTTTATCAAAATATCACATGTATACCATAAATATACATACCTACTACGTACCCACAAAAATTAAAAATTGAAAAATACATTTGTAGACATAGAAAGTAGAATAGTGGTTGTCAGGGGCTGGAAGGAGAATGAAATGAGCAGACTGCTTAATGGGTACAAAGTCTGGGTTTTTTGGGGGGTGTTTCTGCATTCGATATTGGTGATTGTTGCACAACTTTATGAATATACCAAAAGGCACTAAATTGTATGCTTGAAAGGTTACAATGATGAATTATATGTGATGTGAACTTTATCTCAATGTAAAAAGGATGTGTAGTATAGGCATATGGATAGACATATAAATAACTGAAATACATAATGAGATCAAATTGAGAGTTCAGTAATAAGCCCATACATTTGTGGTCAACTAATTTTCAACAAGGATGCCAAGACCAATCAATGGGGAAAAATAATCTTTTCTAAAATGAGTTGTCTATGACACTACTAAGCATGAATAACAAAGGTAGGTTGAGGATTGAGGTCAGTGGCACCAAGGAAAGAGAGAAAAGTTTTTCAGAAGGTGGTCCTTGGATCACTGGATTCAGAATCAATTGAAGGGTCTATTAAAATCTCAATTCCTGGACCCTTTTACTGAGTCAAATTTTCAGGTGTGAGCCCCAGGAATCTGCATTTTAACTAGCTACCTAGATAATTCTAATGCATACTAAATTCTGGAAACAACTGATATAGAGGTTATCAGCATGGGTTTCAGGAGAGAAAGAAACTGAGTTCAAATTCCAGCTCTGCCAATTAGTAGTTCTACCTTCTCTTCTGAGGTGTCACTGCCAACTCCCTGCACTCACCTGTGTTATCCTACCTCACAGAATTAGTTCTTACCATAAGAGGCCCAGGTTGGTTACTTCATTAATGATAGTAACCACAATGTAAGTGAACAAACTCAAGCACAAAATCTTAATATGAAACCTATGTCCTTCTTACAGCACTATCCTATCTTTTTTGTCCCGGCACCTCCAACAATGCCCTACACCCCAGGTCTCGTGCTGTCTGCTCATCTTCCTGTTAGAGATGACAGACATGAAATCAGAGAAAGCTTCATAGAAGGGGCTTCAAACAGAACTGTGCCTTGAAGAACAAGGCAGGATTTCCACATGCAGAAACAGGAAGGAAAGAATGTTCTAGAAGGAGGCAATGACATTAATGTGAAGTTAAAGAGGGCAGTTGCTACATGCTTTGAATTTATTACTGGGACCAATCAGGGGACTAGGCCTGGATTACTTTGTCATTGGTTTACCAGTTTCCCTCTAACCTGTAGTTTTAATTCATCTTTCTGACCAATCAGGGAATTTGGCCTTGCTTACTTTGCTGTTGATTGACCCTCAGCTTCCTGCCCTTGTAGCAATCCACTCCAGTGCAAAAATTCCAAGTGCAAATTTGTTATCCTTCCTGACATTTCCAGCCCAGCTGTCCTTTCCCAGTGCTTCTAATACTCCTCTGAACCCCAGCACTTATACCTCTCCATAACCCCTCATAGTTACAGGAGAGGTCACATCTACTTGGGGTAGGGGACATGAAATCAGGGAAGGCTTTACAAAGGAGTCTGTGTTTATGTCAAGTTTTGAGGGAAGAAGCATGGTATTCCTAGAGATGGAAGAAAGAGGCATTTCAGAAAACAGGCAATGATATAAATTCATTTATTCAAAAATGTTTGTTGAGCGCTCCATTTTCTCCAATCAATAATGCAACACAATTATTTTAAGCACCTTCTAGGTGCTGTGCTAGGCTCCTAGATACTCATTCATTTGCTCAAATTCCTCTTTAGCAAAACTTATACCACTTACCCACCCACAGATGTTGTAGCTGATGGAAGTATGCTTCAAGGACCACCTGCATGACTCACCTGAGTGGCTTATTAAACATGCAGATGGAAGTGTACTACCTTCTCTATCTTTGTTGCATACAGTGCTCCAGGCCCTAGTTAATTTTTATCTTCAAAGCTACTAAGCTTGCCAGGGAACTACCTTCAGGGTATCAGGCTTATCGTTCTCTCCCCGGACCCACTACCACCCCCAACTTCCCAATTACTACTCATTATCATATCTTTTAAAAAAATTGGTAAAGCATATGTAACATAAAATTTTCTCTCTTATTTTGAGACAGAGTCTCACTCTGTTGCTCAGGCTGGAGTGCAGTGGCGTGATCTCAGCTCACTGCAACCTCCACCTCCCAGGCTCCAGTGATCCTCCTGCCTCAGCCTCCCAAGTAGCTAGGACCACAGGCGCCTGCCACCATGCCCAGCTAAGTCTTTGTATTTTTGGTAGAGATGGAGTTTCCCTGTGTTGCCCAGGCTGGTCTCAAACTCCTGAGCTCAAATCCACCTGCCTCTGCCTCCCAAAGTGCTGGAATTGCAGGTGTGAGCCACAACGTCTGGCCCAAAACTTTCTATTTTAACCATTTTAAGTGTACAATTCACATTGTTCTACAACCATTACCACAATCTATTTCTAAAGTATTTTCATCACTCCAAACAGAAAGTCTGTATCAGTTAAAGAATAACTCACATGGACACAGGAAGGGGAATATCACACTCTGGGGACTGTGGTGGGGTGGGGGGAGGGGGGAGGGATAGCATTGGGAGATATACCTAATGCTAGATGACGAGTTAGTGGGTGCAGCGCACCAGCATGGCACATGTATACATATGTAACTAACCTGCACAATGTGCACATGTACCCTAAAACTTAAAGTATAATAATAAAAAAAAAAAAAGAAAAAAAAAAAGAAAAAAAGAATAACTCCGCACTTGCCCCTCCCCACAGCCCTTGGCTACCTCTAATCTATTTTCTGTCTCTATAAATTTGCCTGTTTTAAACATTTCATGTAAGTGGAATCATACAATATTTGTCCTTTTGTGTCTGGCTTATTTCATTCAGCATAATGTCCTCAAGGTTCATCCATGTAATAATGTTTATCATAATTTCCTTCCTTTTTATGGCTGAATAACATTTCATTGTATGTATAATATTTGCCACAATTTGTCTACCCATCCATCCACCAATGGACATTTGAATTGTTTTCACCTTTTGGCTATTGTGAATAATACTGCTATGAACATCAGCATATCTGTTTTGAGTCCCTGTTTTCAATTTTTTGGGGCATATACATATGAGTGGAACTGCTGGGTAATATGGTAACTTTATGTTGAACTGTTTGAGGAATGGCCAAACTGTTTTCCAGAACTGCTGCACAATTTTCCACTCCCACCAACAATGTATGTGCATTCCAATTCTCCACTTCTCCACCAACACATACCCCAAACCATAAATAACATATATATTGAAAATATACTTTTACTTAGGTAGTTGGCCCTCTTCACTGTGACTTATTTGAAACTAAATGTTGTATCCTTGTATCCTTAATCGTACACACTTCAACTATGAAATCTAGGGTGAAGAAACTGGAATGGATCTCAAGCTACGGTGACAGTGCAGCAGAAAATGTTTGAAAGAAGTGGAGATGATTGAGGAAAGAGAGATTGGTGTCCTTTGACACCCTTTCATAGGCTGAATTCCAATTTATTCCGGTGACAGCGTCTGCAGTCATGATAGAAAGGTTAACATTTCATAGATCACTTAACTATGCTGCCCATAGCCTTTGAAGCGAAGAGGTCAGCAGACTGGGAAGAAATGACACTATGCCACCCATATTCTGAGTGGTTCCTTTTAGCTGATTATTTTAGAACTTTTTGGGTGATACAATTTGGCCATTTCTCCCTATTTTTAAAGTACTCAAGCAATTTAGGCATTTAAGTGTTCTTCCATCTGTAAGAGGTTTAATCACTTAGCCCTGAATTTTCAATCTTCTTGAATCAATTGAAGCTTTACAAAGTGTTCCTTTTAGCTAAGGTTGGAAAGAGAACAAAAGGAGCTGAGCCAACCCTATTATTTGGGATCAGAGTTAGTGCGGTAAATTGGGCTGCCACCAAGGCTTTTTCCTGTGTCGTCTAAAAGTGTGGCCTGGGAACTACCTGCATCAGAAACAGCTGGGGGTGTTATATTAAAATAATTCACCCCAGAACTAGCATGAGCAATCATTTGGGGGTTTCCCAGGACTGAGGGGTTTCCCCGGACACTAGACTTTCAGTGATAAAACTGGAAAAGTCTTGAACAAACCAGGATGGGTGGTCACTCTGCTTCAGACCTTCTGAATAAGCATCCCTGCTTTTGTATAAAAACTTAAGTTTGAGAACCAATACAGTGGCAAAAGCACTCCATCTTCACTCCTCACTGAACTTCACCACCACCCCACCATCCCCTCCCTTGGCTGCCCCCAGCCTGCAGCTCATTCTGGAACTGCTTTGTCTAACTCCTTTAACTGTTACTTTCTTCCATTATTACATGTAGGCAGCTCTCTCCCTTCATTTGGAGGGCAGTGCTTTTAGGGCTACGCCCTAAAAATAGTCGAACAAGTAACAGACTCATGGTTGCTCATGTCTATGTGCTAGGAAAAATGAGGGCATGAAGAAGTTTATTTCTTCATTTATTCATTTATGAACATTTATTGAGCACCTTTCTATATACCATAAGTTGCTCAGAGTGAAAACGATCCTAAGATTAGGTGTGAACATAGACATGCATGTAGGAACATGTCTGGCATGTTTCAGCATATAGATGGAGAAATACCCAATTTCCAAGAGCTATGACTATTTGAGAATATTCATTAATTCAGCAAATATTTACTGAGGACCTTTTATGTGCCAGCACTGTGCTAGGCACTGGGATACCATAGTGAGCAAGATAGTCAAGGTCCCTGCTCTCATGGAGCTCACGTTCTAGTACAGAAAGACAGGTAAACACAAATATATAATGACAGGTGCTTTAATAAGTGCCTTAAAAATAGACAGGGTGGTGTGTTTGAAATGGACAGTCTACTTTTGATTAGCTGGTAAAAGAGCGCCTCTCTGAGGAGGTGACATTTGGGCCAAGATATAAATCATAAAAGTCCAGTCATTTGCATACCCAGGGGAGAAATGTTCTAGGCAGAAGGAATAGGTAGTGCCTGAGCCCAAAGGCAGGAAGGAGCTTGGCATGCGAAGAAATGCTGACAAGGCTGGTGTGATGGGAGTGTCAGGAACAATGGAGAGAGTTGGGAGAAAGGAAGTTGGAGAGGTAGGCAGAGTTCAGATCATGGAGGCCTTGTAGGCCTGGGTCAGGGGCTTGGCTTTTATTCTTGTTCTGAACACTGGTTCAGGGAAGATATTGGATGGTCTTAAGCAGATTTGCATTTTTAAAGATCTCTCTGATACTTCTGGAGAATAGACTATAATAGAGTGAGAGTGGAAGCAGAGAAACCAGTTATGAGACTACTGCAAGAAGACAATATGAAAGAGGGTGGTGGCTTGAAGTAATTTGGTGGGGAGCAGAACCAAGGACAATTCTGTATGTATTTTGGATTTAGGGCTACCACGTTTTGGTGATGGTTTGGATGTAGGGTATAAAAGAGAAGATTCAAAGGTACTCCCAAGTTTCTTAACTTGGATGAATGATGGGATTATTTACTAAAATGGGGAAGATTCAAGGAGAAGGGACTTGTGGGGGTTGGGGGGGTGATCAGGTACCACGAGTTGTTTTAGACATGTAAAAGTTGATATGCCTAATAATATTCCAAATTGAGGCATCACATAGTCAGATATACATGTCTCAAGTTCTGCGGGATGTCAGAGTCAGATATATTAATTAATTTGTGGGTCAATAGCACATAGGTGATATTTAAAGCCTTGGGATTGCATGACATTATCTAGGGAGAAAATGTAATGGAAACGGGGAAGAGGTTCCTGTTCTGAGCCCTGGAGCCTCCAACATTTAGAAGTCAAGCAGAGGATATGAACAGACACTTCTCAAAAGAAGGCATTTATACAGCCAACAAACATGAAAAAAAGCTCATCATCACTGCTCATTAGAGAAATGCAAATCAAAGCCACAATGAGATACTATCTCACACCAGTTAGAATGGTGATCATTAAAAAGTCAGGAAACAACAGATGCTGGAGAGGATGTGGAGAAATAGGAAAGCTTTTACACAGTTGGTGGGATTGTAAATTAATTCAACCATTGTGGAAGACAGTGTGACAGTTCCTCAAGGATCTAGAACCAGAAATACCATTTGACCCAGCAATCCTATTACTGGGTATATACCCAAAGGATTATAAATCATTCTACTATAAAGACATATGCACACGTATGTTTATTGCAGCACTGTTCACAAAAGCAAAGACTTGGAACCAACCCAAATGCCCATCAATGATAGACTGTATAAAGAAAATATGGCACATATATACCATGGAATACTATGCAGCCATAAAAAGGGATGAGTTCATGTCCTTTGCAGGGACATGGATGAAGCTGGAAACCATCATTCTCAGCAAACTAACACAGGAACAGAAAAGCAAACGCCACATGTTCTCACTCATAAGTGGGAGTTGAACAATGAGAACACATGGATGCAGGGAGGGGAACATCACACACTGGGGCCAGCTGCAGGGTCGGGGGCTAGGGGAGGGATAGCAATAGAAGAAATGCTTAACGTAGATGATGGGTTGATGAGTGCAGCAAACCACCATGTCACATGTATACCTATGTAACAAACTTGCACATTCTGCACATGTATCCCAGAACTTAAAGTATAATGTAAAAAAATTTTTTTAAAAAAGAAGTCAAGCAGAGAACAAGGAACTAGCAAAAGAGATAGAGGAGCCAATGAGGTAGAAGATAAACCAGGAGGACAACGTAGTGTCACTGAAGCCAGAAGGGGAATAAAAGGAGGATCAAGGAGAGAATACTATTATTCCCATTTTGCAGATAGGGAAATTGAGGCATGGGAGTGTAATTGGCTTGCCCAAGGTCACATAGCTAGTAATGGAAGAGCAGAAAGTGAAATCCAAGCAATTTGACTTCAGAGTCTGTGCTCCTAACCACTACCCCAGTGAGTGGCTCTCAAACTTCAGTGTTCATCAGAGTCATCTGTAGAGCTTATTAAGACACAGATTCCTGGGCCCTACCTCCAGAGTTTCTTATTCAGAATGTCTGAGGTAGGGCCCAAGATTTTGCATCTTGACCAAACTCCTAGGTGATGCTGATGCTGCTGGTCTAGAGACTGCACTTTGAGAATTACTGTCCTACCATATACTACCTCTTCTGTGGAAAAAAAAAAAGGCTTGTGATAACATTGTTGATATTGCTTGCTTTTTCCAATGGGCTTTGAAAGATTCTCCCTTAGTTTTCAGGGGAATAATTACTCTACCACCCTATCCAGAATTATCTGAGCAAATAAACCACATTTTTGATTAGTTGAGCTCTAGGGCCTGAGGGATGTGGTTGGAACTGGAAAAAAAAAAACAAAAAAAAACGGATAAGCCTATAAACTCCTTGTTGGTTTCCCCACATCTACGGTGGCCCACATGGGCTATTACTAATACCACTCAAGGGCTAAGAAGGCAAGAAAAGACTGCACTGTAGTCTAGGCTTAGGAGTCAAATAAAGGTGAGACTGAACCTTCAGATATCTCTTGTCAATAACCACATTCCTCCACTACTCTGTCAATAGTCTTCTGTTTTAGCTTTACAAAGGCACCAGGTAGCAAAAGCATGCAAGGCACTGGGAGGCAAAAGACTGAAGCAATGGATCCTAGACTTAGATACCTAAATAGCCCATGGGCATAAAGCTGGAAATGCAGGTCCAAGGAAAGTAAGAAAAAGAGTAATAGAATAATAATAAACAAGTACTTTCTGTATGCTAGGCACTTGACATGCATTATCTCATTTAATTCTTACAACAGCCTATGAGATAGATACTATTTTTATCCCCATTTTACAGATGAGAAAACACTCAACCTAAGGCCACAGCTAATAAATGACAACCTCTTGATTCAAACCTAGATCCGTCAAATTCCAAAGCTCTTATTCTTAACCAACACTCTCAAAAATGACTGGAATACATGACTTTTCTAGACTACTTCCTGGTAGATAACATGCATGAGAGTGGCATAGTTTAAAGAAGGCTTGCCCTGGAAAATGAAGTGAGGCTGCCAGGTCAGATTGAAATAGGCTGGTCGTGCAATGGCCTGGGCCAGTGTTGTCAACATTGTTGTTATGTTTAAGTCACCAGATTTGTAAAACAGTCAACCAGTAAGAATGCTACAGGTGGGAATAAGTGTGTGAGATGAGAGACATGAGAAGATAACCAAGAAACACTGTGTGTGATGCATGTAACACGCAGTTGCAAATTGGGAGAAACTGAATACCCATAGGCATTTAAATGAAAATATTAATGGACAAAAAGGTCAGTGCTGGAGAGGGGACATCTGGGGGAAGCAAGTAAATTAAATTCCTCTATTAAAATAAGACTTCTCATTGGAGAACTCTGGAGTTGAGAAACTTCTCTTTTTTTCTTTTCTTTTCCTTTTTGGTTTTTCTCTGACTTCTTTTTAAATTGAAATTTTAATTCAAACTGTAGATTCATATGCAGTTATAAGACACAACACAGAGAGATCCCTTGCACACTTTTCCCAATTTCTCCAAATGGTAACATCTTGCAAAGCTATAGTATACTACCACAACCAGGATCTTGACATTGATATAATCCATCTATTTTATTCAGATTTCCCGAATTTTACCTGTACTCATTGTCTGTGTTGTGTGTTACATTCTATATAATTTTGTCACCCATGTAGGTTCATGTATCCACCATCGCAGTCAAGATACTCAACAGTTGGAACATCACAAAGATCCCTCATGTTGCTTTTTATAGCCAAACTTATCTCTGCCTCACATTATGTCTAGTCCCTGACTCCTGGCAACAACTTTCTTCTCCATCTCTATATTTTTGTCATTGCAATAACGTTATATGAATGGAATCACAGACCATGCAACCTTTTGTCACTCTGGCTTTTTTTCACTCAGCATAATTTCCCTGGAGATTCATTTAAGTTGCTGTGTGTATCGATAGTTTTTTTTTTTTTTTCTGCAGGGTGGTATTCCATAGTATAGATGTACCACAGTTTGTTTAACCATTCATCTGTTGAAGGGTATCTGGGTTTCCAGTTTTTCTCTTGTCTTAGTCAGTCCAGGCTGCTGTACCAAAGATTCAGTGGCTTATAAACAAAAAAATTTATTTCTCACATTTATTGAGACTGGAAATCTGAGATCAGACAGCATGATCGGGTTCTGGTGAGGGCTGTCCTGCAGGTTGCAGACTGCTGACTTCTGTTGTATCCCCACATGCCAGAAAGTGGGCAAGAGAGCTCTCTGGGGTCCTTTACATAAGGCATTGATTCCATTTGTGAAGGCTCTATCCTCATGACCTAATTACCACCAAAAGGCCCCACCTCCTAATACCATCACCTTGGGGATTAGGATTTTAACATATTAATTTGGGGGGAGATAGGGGAACACAAATGTAAAAGTTGCCATGAACATTTTTATACAGGTTTCTGTATGAATATAGTTTCATTTCTCTGGGATAAATGCCCAGGAGTGCAATTGCTGGGTGATATGGCACTTGCATTTTTAGTTTTTTTATGAAACTGCCAAAATGTTTTCTAGAGTGGCTATATCATTTTACATATTTACCAGCAATGAATGAATGATCCAGTTTCTCTACGTTCCTACCAGCATTTGGTGGTGTCACTATCTTTTATGTTAGTCATTTTGATAAGTACGTAATGGTGTTAATCTTTTATTTTTAGAAGAGGTAAACCAGAGAGGAGAAACTATTTTGAATTTCTTGGAAATAAGATCTCCTATTGTTTCAGTTTAAGCTCCTCCTAACTGGTTTTGCCTGGAAAGCTGTTTTGAACTTTTACACTAAAAGATCTTCTCCATTCATCTGGCAGCCAGCTTCCCTAACACCACAAAGCAATTACCAATCTTCTTCTATGCCTAAAGAAAAGCTGAGATAGCTATGGATTCATTTGAGGAAGCAGAACAAGCAGGCACAGAAGGGGTATAAGAGGTAATTTCGGTGACAATATTTGCAAGTAATTACTTTTCCATTTTGTTTTATAGTCCCCTTTGAAGGGTACAGCAGTCTGATTTAAATATCTGAGGAGAGAATTGAGTCATAAAGGTGGTATAATGAGAGTTGATTATGCACATCTACTCCCAACTTTGTGTTAAGTGACCTTACATTGATATCTTGAAATCTGCCATGGTGGGAATGAAGCAGGAGAATGGGGTCTGGAGGCAGGGAACCTAGGGCCCTTTCATGTGGACTTCCTAGAACTAAATTGAAAGGAAAACCCTAACTATCCACGCCTAGAACTAAATTGAAAGGAAAACCCTAACTATCCATGCCTAGGTAACAAAACGACCAGAGGCTACTCCCTTTGCAAAGCTCCCTTTTCTGCCCGGCAGATGGGAAATTCAAAGTACTTCCGCTTGGTTGCTTTTTGCAACCAATCAGACGTGTGTATAGGAGTGTAACTTTGTAACTTCACTCCAGCCTCTGATTGGTTACTGCCTGCAACCAGTCAGACTGATAGCCAGCCAAGTCTTCATTTGCATAGAAGTACAATTCATAACTTCACTTTAGCTTCTGATTGGTTGCTTTCTGCAACTAATAAAATACTCAATGTCTTCATTTGCATAGAAATGCAACTTCATAACTTCACTTTAGCCTCTGATTGGTTGATTTCTGCAACTAATAAAATACTCAATGTCTTCATTTGCATAGAAATGCAACTTCATAACTTCACTTTAGCCTCTGATTGGTTGCAACCAATCAGATGTTTGCACAGGAGTGCAACTTTTGTAACTTCACTTCAGCCTCTGATTGGTTGCTGTTCACAACCAATCGGACTGATTGCAGGCCACCACTTCATTTACATAAGGTGAGCACCAAGTGGCCAATGAGAAACATCCAGGGGATATTTGGACCTGCGAAGATTCTGTATTTGGGCCCTTGAGCTGCTGCTCTGCCACTCCCACACTGTGGAATGTACTTCCTTTTTCTTTTCTTTTCTTTTCTTTTCCTTTCCTTTCCTTTCCTTTCCTTTTCTTTTCTTTCTTTCTTTCTTTCTTTCTGTCTTTCTTTCTTTTCTTGATGGAGTCTTGCTCTGTCACCCAGGCTAGAGTGCAGTGGCGTGATCTCTGCTCATTGCAACCTCTGCCTCCTGGGTTCAAGCAATTTTCCTGCCTCACCCTCCCAAGTAGCTGGGATTACAGGCACCCACCACCACGCCTGGCTAATTTTTGTATTTTTGGTAGAGACAGGGTTTCACCATGTTGGCCAGGCTGGTCTCGAACTCATGAACTCAAGAGAGCTGCCAGCGTCGGCCTCCCAAAGTGCTGGGATTACAGGCGTGAGCCACTGTGCCCGGCCTGTACTTTCATTTTTAACAAATTCCTGCTTTCGTTCTTTCCTTGCTTCATTCTTTCCTTGCTTTATTGCACGTTTTGTCCAACTCTGTTCAAAATGCCAAGAAACTGGACGACTTATAGTCAAGACCCTCTACTGGTAACAGGAGTATTTACACCACAGAAAATGGCAAACACTACAAATTATAGCATTTTTTTTAACCCAGGAAATTGGTTCATAAACATTTAATAGTTCACTTCTGTGCATTTCTTTCCAAAACATATTCTCTATCATTAAGAAGGAGATGAGGAACTATCAATTGTGCACCAACTAAATTTGTTAGCTGATATAATTTTTGTAACAACTTTGTAAGGTATATGTTATTCTACCCATATTGTAGATGAGGAAACTGAGACTCAAGACATTAAGTATTCTATCAATGTTGTGTACGAAGTAAATGGCAGAGCCTAAATTCATTCTTGAGTCTAAGACAAATACAAATCTTGTCTTTGCACTATACCACATTGGCTCTGTAGCGGGGAGGAAACATTAATGTCAGAAAGAAGCAGTGAGGCAAAACTTTAAAAAAAATTTCCTTGACTTTCATTAAAAGAAAAGAAAGTTAATCAAAGAAAAAAAATGTCTGTCCTTGGCATTGTGTAGCATATTAGCTTGTATTTACATGTGTATAGTCCAACTGTGGTGGGCATAGTAACTATGGTTTTTGTCTTCCACATACTCTTTCCTACTTCCTTTCCTCTGGTTCTGCTAGAGAACAATTCCCCCTTTCGGTGTGACCCTAACTAAGCTATAAATCACAGTGCTCTGGCCGCTCCCAACCACAGGTGTGGCCAAGCCAATTAGGATCTTCTCTAGGAAACTTCTACTGAAGCTAGAGGAAAAGAGATTTTTTTTTTCCTGCTTGCCTTGCTTACCTAGGACATTGTGAAGCTGGGAATCAAACAGCATCATCAGAATTCTGCCTGTCTTGACTCTATTCTTTTCACATGGTGGATGAGATGGCCGCCTACAGTCCCAAAATACTCCGTAGACTTCCCAGTTATGTGAGCCAATAAAATACCCTCCCCCATCTCTCTCTCTCTCTCTGTATGTGTATGTGTGTGAATAAACTAGTCTGAGTTGACTTTACATCATTTGTAATCAAGAGTTCCATCTCCTTTGTGACTACTCCAGCTCATTATTCCTTTCTTCCTACAAGTTCTTACAACACTTATTTATAACAACTCTGTTCAATAGAAAGTATGAACCATATATACATATAATTTTAATTTTCTAGTAACCATATTTTTAAAAGTAGAAAGAAATAGGTGAAATACATTTAATAATATATCTTACTTAACCCAATATATTTTTAAGTAACAGTTAATATATAATAAATATAAAAATTCTTAATGAACTATTTCTACATTCTTTCTTTGTCCTAAGACTAAAATCTTGTGTGTATTTTACATTTAAAACTCATCTCAATTCTAACTAGTCACTTTTCAGATATTGTTAAAGGAAAAAAAAATTTAATGACACTTGTTAAAGCATGGTAAGGAAGAATTTATTCAGGACCATTGTGATATATATAGGGACCACGAAAATGGGATTTTGCAGTAGGAGAGAGAGATTGGGTTCATTCTGAATACAGCATGGGCTAGTGAATTTTATAGCCAAGGAGCAGGGTGTGGGGGGTGGGGCGGTCAGTGGATGGAAAATTACTAAGAGGAAACATCAGGGGTGAAGGGGATTCTGGCTAAACCAACCTAACAGGATTCTTGCTGAAGGCAGGCCAGGGTGATCTGACATCATCTGGGGGATGGTGGAGGAGAAGAATGGTAGGAGGTTCTTGCTAAACAGACTTAGCAGGGTCCTTTGCTAAAACTGGGTTTTACAGGGAAGTGCATAGATTGACTTAGGAGAAGGTTCAGGAACCTGACTAAAGTTGGCCAAGCAGAATCTTTGTCACTACTCAATAGCCACATGTGGCTAGTGGCTACAGTACTGGACAACACAGATTTGTTCTATACATACTGGCATCTAATAACACATCATCATATATTACTACTTGAATGTTTCATGTGTAAATGTCTAATCTTCCCACTTAACAAATAATCTCCTTCAGAACAGAAATCATGCTTTAAAATTCTTTTGTGGCCCTCAAATTTTAGCATGGTGCCACACTAGTAGTAGGTAATATTATGAATAAGTGATTTCAGTTAGCTTATTCAATGAGCAGAGGATTGTAATTCACACACTAATAAAGAAATGTGGCTGATCAGAAGAAACATATTGCAAGTCCACTGTAGAAATGTCATGTATCTGCATATGACTGTAGTAAAGTGTATTTCTGAGAGCAAACTATCACACTCTAGGCAGAGGAGACAAGGACCAAAGTGATAAGAATGAGTTATGATTCTCAAATGAAAAGTGCTAAATTCAAAGTGTAAAACTAGTATCCTTTCCCAGTACCACTTCATATTGCAAATGAAAATGCTAAAGTGCAGGATGAGTGATTTCTACCTCTGGTAACATGTAACCAGCAAAGAATTAACATCTGAGCACAGAGAGAGGATCTTTCTTTTGCCCTCTTATATAGCCACTTCTTTTTTTTAACGGCAGGTGGACAGTGAGGGGTGGAGGGTTGGGGAAAAGGTGAGGGAAATATAGGAATCATCTTACAAGCTTTTCCCACAAGTATACATACACCATCCTCACCCCAATGTGTATGCATACTTCCCACTGATATAATATCAATGTCTCATCAGAGTCCAGAGGGAGTCCCAGATATCAAGAAATTTTACTGGACTTCCCCCAAAGCCCACATACCCATTCAGCTTCTGAGGGGCTTCAGATCAGTTAGTCATTCATCCTTTCATTCATTAATATATTGGGTGTACATTACATGCCAGGCACAATAAAGGCAAAAGACACGTTTTCTTTCAGAGTTCAATCTATTGTGAGTGTACTGGCGAGGTGAGTTGGCAATAATGGCTGGGAGGATTCCTAACTGTAATGATACAGTATAGACACTATAGAAGGAGTATGTACAAAGTGCTACCACGGAATGCTATACAGCAGTTGTAGAAATGAAATGTATTCATGGAAAAGTCTCCCTGCCTATTATTTAAGGCAGTGATTCTCAAAGTATGGTCCCCGGACCAGCAGCTTCAGCTCATCTGAGAACTTTTTAAAAATGCAAATTCTCAGGTCCCACCCCAGACCTCCTGTATCAGAAACTCTGGAGGTGGAAACAAGAAATTTGTGCTTCAACAAGTCTCCTAGGTGTTGGCGATGCATGCTGATGTTCGAGAACCACTGGTTTAGAAGGAAAAAAAAGTTGCCAAATGAAATGTACAGCATGATAGTATTTATTTTTAAAATACTACGTGTTTAGGCTGGGCACAGTGGCTCACACCTGTAATCCCAGCACTTTGGGAGGCTGAGGTGGGCAGATCATTTGAGGTCAGGAGTTCAAGACCAGCCTGACCAACATGGTGAAACCCCGTCTCTACTAAAAATACCAAAATTAGCTGGGCATGGTGGAGCGAGCCTGTAATCCCAGCTACTTGGAAGGCTGAGGCATGAGAATCACTTGAACCTGGGAGGCAGAGGTTGCAGTGAGCCGAGATCGCACCAGCGCACTCCAGCCTGGGTGACAGAGTGGGACTCGGTCTCAAAAGAAAGAAAGAAAGAAAAAACCTACGTTTCATGTATATTTGCATTGCATATGCATAGAGGAATTCTAAAAGCAGATATATCAAGTTAGTAACAGGGGTTACCTCTGTAGAGGGGATTAGGATTGCAGCGCCAGGGGATTAGGCAAGTACACTAGAAACGAAAGAGAAACATTAAGTCTTCCCAGAGGAGGCAGCCTTTGAAACAGATTTTGGGGCTAGCCTACTCGTTGCTCTCCATCCATCCCTATGGCTCTCTCATATCTAGTACATAGTTCAAATTCTCATATTCTTGTCCTTCCAGATGAAGGGGGCATTTCTAGAGAAGCTGCAATTTGGTTTCTGAAATAGGATGGACCACTCACTTTCCCCTCAAAACTCAAGCCTTAGAGAAATGACTAAGCTGAGATCGTGAGTTGAAGATTGAAAAGTCCCGGGAAAAAAAAAAGTGAGTGACTGCCCTTCCAAGAGAAAGAAACTGCCCTCCACCTCATGTTTTAACAGCAATGTAGATCTGAGCAGCATATTAGGGTGGATGAAAAGCATGAAGCAAAGATCATTATTGATTCACCCTGAGCCAGGCTCATTCAAATTCAAGATGGAAAAGCCCTAGAGAGCCATCCAGGTCCTTGTCTTCCAGTGTCCAGTAACAAACCATTTTGGGAAAAAGGCCATGCCCTTTAGAAGGCCCAGCCTGCATTCTATTGACCTACTCCCTTTCATAGTCTGTTTTGGATCTTTTTAGCTGAAGAGACTGGTGAGAGGTGACAGAGGAAAAATAACAATAGTAAGATTTACCCAGAGTCCCTGGCATGAACATGGCCTTTTCAAGTTATAAAGATAAATAACTCTCTAAGCAGCATTCTGGGGAGTTTGTTTCCAGTAAAGTGAATTTGAAGAGAGAGGAAAAATAGTCACATTAACCTCTGACACAGCTTTCCAGGCAAAAGCTTTCATAACTAAGGGCCAATAATATGATGGCAAGATGCAGTCCTGTAGAATGGGCCAGGTTGCCCTATATAATCAAAAGGGGTAAGGAAACTAACAGGCTGAGGAAGTATCCCTATCATTAATAATCACTTTCTGACAGCCTGGATACTGTAGGGGTGGACTGATGTGTCCGAGAGATAACCGACTTGATAGGCTGCGGAGGAATGGGCAAGTGCAAAGTTTCTGCTGCTTGTTGCAAAGTCTGAGATAGAGAAGCAACACTTCATGTGCTGGGGAGTTTGATTTTGAATCCAGGGTTGTTTGAGCTAGAAGAGCCTCTAGAGCTTTTAATATAGCAAGAAGTAGCTCTGGATTAACAGAGAACAGTAGGACTTGGAGATAGAATGGGTTCTCTTTGAAAGATAATTCCCTCCATTTGGGCTAAGAATTTTGCTTTGTTTGTTTGAAGTCTTATTTAGGATACTTGTTCTCTGTTGAAGCGTGTGAAAGCTCGTAGCTGAGCTCGGAGAACTAATGATCACTCAAATGATTTGCATTGACATAGAGATGCTGGAAGAATTCCATCTATCTTTTGAGATAGAAGTTTTTATCATTTAAAAAATATTTTTAAAAATATTTATTAGATACCTTCTACATGCATAGCACTGTGTTGAGAGCTATAAAAAAACACAATGAACAACATGCCAAACACATTCTCAAGGAGGTTATGGTACAATTAGGGAGGGGCAGTGAAGGATGAGTTGAGTTGGAATCCATGAAAAGTTAACACTACAATGGTATAAGAGTGATTTAAAATTTAATGCCAAATTAATGACACAAGCAAAGAGTCAGGTTAATGATGGGTAAATCTTTGTTCATTGGATAAATCAGGAAAGCTTTAGGGAAAAAGTAGGAAATTAAGTGTGGTCTTATAAGCAAAAAGTACCTTGGGCTTTTTGGGTGTGTGTTTTGGAGGCTTTCTGTGAAGTTAAGTTATAAGTGGTGGCCATTGGTGATTGACCTAGGACAAAATTATGAAGAAAGAAGTTGTTTTTCCTGCCTTCTCATCCTCCCCGACCCTAGGCAGGGTGCTAATACTGTTCAGGTTGCTTAGAAGATAAGTAATGATACCCAAGCTGCTGTCCTCTACTTAATCCAGCTGACCTGTTCTGAGTCTCATTTTTCTTAAGATGTACCTTCTCCTTAGAAACCAGTTAGAGCAAAGGTGATAATGATCCATAATGGTTTAGCATGACCTACTGTGCTAGACTGCACCGTTTAATTTCCACAACAACCTGATGAGATAAATTCTATTCTTCCTGCTTATAAGATGAGTACACTGAGGCTAGAGGGGCAAAGTAAATTGAACAAGTCAAATAAAGGCACTGGGATTTGAGTCCAGGCTTGTCATATGATACCATTATTTCAATGACTTATCCAACCCAAAAAACTACATACACTTACAGATTTATAATTCTGTTTCAAAATTAAAGATTCAGGTAATAACAATGAAAATGTCAGAGTAAGAATCTCCAAGAGCCCATCTCTCCACAAAAAGAGTGAATAAATGGGCAAAAGCTATCATTAACTTTATTGGAGCTCTGGAAACTAATCAAAGGTGTATAGCAACCAGGCCAAGGTTTAATCAAGATGAAGGTGGCTGAATATTGAAAGGAGAGCTTTGTGGCATTTTTATTCACTAACTAACCTAACCACTAAGCTAACTTAACTGAGACTTTAATATCCATAAACAATAAAGAATATAGACTTTACAAAATTAGTTTAGAAGTCACTAAACAAACAAGAGCAACCACAACAAGCAGCAACAACAAGCCATGGAAATAAGAGACAACATGATTTCCAAAGCTGCCACATCATAATATTTAAAATGTACAGTTTTCAACAAAAAATTACAAGGCATGCAAAGAAACAAGACAGTAGAGCCCATACACAAGAAAAAAATTAGTAGAAACTTCCTGTGGAATCCCCAACATTGGACTTACTAGAAAAAAACTTTTAAGTCAACTCTCTTAAATATATTCAAATAGATAAAATAATATAAAAATCAAAGAAACCATGATAATGATGTCTAGCAAATAGACAATATGAATAAAAGATAGAAATTATAAAAAGGAACAAAATAGGAATTCTCAGGCTAAAAAATACAATAACTGAAATTTTAAAAATCACTAGAGGGGTTTAACAGCATACCTAAACAGGAGGAAGAAAGAACAAGTGAATTTGAATACAGGACAATTGAAACTACCCAGACTGAGCAACAGAAAGAAAAAAAGAATGAAGAGAAATGATCAGTGCCTCAGAGACCTGTGGAACACCAGCAAGGATATCTACAATGCATAACAGTAGTCCCAGAAGGACCTAAGAGAAAACAGGACCAGAAAAAACTATTTGAAGAAATAATGGCGAAAAACTTTGCAAATACAATGAAAGTCATGAATCTGAATGTCAAGCTCAAGAACTCTAAGAAGGAGAAACTCAGGGATCAAAACTAAGACACATTATAAACAAACTGTCAAAAGATAAAGATAATTCTGAAAGCGCAAAAGAGAAGCAAGCCATCACATACAAAGGATCCTTATGATTAACAGCTCATTTTTCATCAGAAACCACAGATGCTGGAAGGCAGTGGGATGGCATATTCAAAGTGCTGAAAGTAAAAGATTATCAACCAATAGTTATATATATGGCAAAGCTATCCTTCAAAAATGAAGAAAAAATTAAGACATTTCCAGATAAACAAAATCTTAGGAGTGCCATTGGAAGGCAGACAGCAAATCTAGAGAAAGCTGGGAGCTCAAACAGTGGGTAAGAAGCAAAAAAGAGCAGGGTGGGTGGGGGAGAGACTGGAGGCTATGCTTTGATCAAGGTCCATGGGTATTATTCCTTAGGCTTTCCCATGGGAGTTCTAAATTGGCTCGTTTAAAGAAAGCACAAGCAAAGGGGGGGAACTTATTTGGATGACTCTGGTATTGACCATTAGGTTTTTATCATGGTTAGCAGCTGTGGCATGTGCTGGGTTTAGGGTCAGTGAGATGAGGAAGAAGCAGGCTGTATCATAGACAACCACATAGGGAAGTTTTTACTAGACCAAAGATGACAAGGTATGATTGGGTTTCAAACAACTTGTGTCAGGGCTAAAAATGGATACTGAGGCAGCAACAACGTTAAATAAACTTATGACAACAACCATGAGACTTTTCCCCCAGGATGGAGGGAAAGGAGTAGAGTGTTATTTCAATGTTGCAGCCTTTCAGCACACTGTTTTAGGGAAAAGGGTTGGACAGCTTACTGCAAGTCACCATGTCTCTGCAAGATTGGAAGAAGGTGCACAACACTGACAGTCCTTCCCCAGGAGGGAGGGAGGGAGAGGAGTGGAATGTGCACGTCCATAGTAAACGTTTGAGCGGCTCTCAGGATCTCTAGCCAGACTGATTGGTGAAGGTCTTTCTCTGTCAAAGTCAGTCCACAAAGACTGAGAGAGGTGGATGTTTCTTCAAATGTACAGACACCAATGCAAAGCACAAGGAACATGAAGTATCAGGAAACCATGCCACATCCAAAGAAAAAAATAAATCTCTGCTAACTGACCCTAAAGAAATGTAGATCTACAAATCGCCTGACAAGAATTCAAAATAATCATCTTAAAGCAGTTCAGTGAGTTACAAGAGAAAACAGACAACTAAATAAAATTAGGAAAATGAT
Organism: Pan paniscus; assembly: GCF_029289425.2. Lineage (NCBI taxonomy): Eukaryota > Metazoa > Chordata > Mammalia > Primates > Hominidae > Pan > Pan paniscus. The sequence continues at coordinate 106,782,108 of NC_073272.2, forward strand.
ACATGAACAAAATGAAACTATCAATAAAGAGATTAAAACCATAAAAATAAACAAACAAATTCTGGAGCTGAAGAATACAATAACTAAACTGAAATTTTTAATAGAGTATCAACAGCATACTTAAGCAGAGGAAAGAATCCGCAAACTCGAGGAAAGAATCCGCAAACTCAAAGAAAGATTATTTGAAACTAGTGAGAGGAACAACAACAACAAAAAGAATGAAAAGGTGTGAAGAAAACCTAAATGACTTATTAGACACCATCAAGTAAACCAGTATATGCAATATGGGAGCTGAAGAGAGAGAAGAGAGAAAGGGGCAGAAAGCTTATTTAAAGAAAAAAGGCTGAAAACTTTTCAAGTCTTGGGAGAGAGAAATAGGCACTCAGATTCATTAAGCTCAAGCACCCCCAAACAGAACCAACCCAAAGAAGATTACACTGGGACATATTATAATCAAATTATCAAAAGTCAAGGACAAAGAAAGTGTTTTTGAATACAGCAAGAGAAAAGTGACCTGCCACTTACAAGGGAACTTCATGAGACTATCAGTGAATTTCTGAGCAGAAACCTTGTAGGCCAGGAGAGAGTGGGATAATATATTCAAAGTGCTGAGAGAGCAAGAAAACCAATTGCTAAACAAGAATACTGTACCTGATAAAACTGTCCTTCAAAAAATAAAGGAAAAATAAAGACTTTCCCAGACAAACAAAAGCTGAGGGAGTTAATCACCACTAGACTTCACCACTAGACTTGCCTTACAGGAAATGCTAAAGAGTTTTCCAAGTTGAAATGAAAGGGTGCTAAACAATGACACAAAAAGCATATAAAAGTATAAAACTCACTGGTAAAGGTAAATTTATAAGCAAATACAGAATACTGTAATGATAGCATGTAAATCACACAATTTTAGTATAAAAGTTAAAATAGTTATTGAGTTATTAAGGATAACTATAATTACAAAAAAATTTTAATGAATACATAATACAAAAGCTGTAAATAATATAAAGTGGGGAGAGTAAAAATATAGTTTGTAAAATGTGATTGAAGTTGTTATTAGCTTAAAATAGACTGTTATAACTATAAGATGCTTTATGTAAGCCTTGTGGTAACCACAAAGAAAATACCTACAGAAGATACACAAAAGAGAAGTAGAAAGGAATGAAAGCATATCACTACAAAAAAAACAATGAAATACAAAGGGAGACAGCAAGAAAGGAAAAGAACTACAAGACAGACAGAAAACAATTAACAAAATGGCAATAGTAAGTCCTTCCCTATCAATAATTACTTTAAGTGTAAATTGATTAAATTTCCCAATCAAAAGACAGAGAGTGGACGAATGGTTTTTTTAAAAAAGATGCCATCATACACTGTTTATAAGCAACTTACTTTAGATTTAAAGACACACATAGGTTAAAAGTGAAGGGATGGAAAAAGATATTTCATGCAAATGGTAAACAAAAGAAATCAGGGTGGCTATACTTAGATGAGACAAAGTAGACCTTAAATCAAACTGTCAAATGAGACAAAGAAGTACATTATATAATAAAGATAAAATGACCAATTTATCAGGAAATATAGATGCACCCAACATTAGAGTAACACACATATAAAGCAAACATTGGCAGAACTTAAGGGAGAAACACACAGCAATATAATAATATTAGGAAACTTCAATACCCAACTTTTAATAATGGATAAAACATCCAGACAGAAGATCAGTAAGGAAACAACTGACTTGACCAATACTATAGAGCAAATGGACCTAACAGACATCTACAGAACATTCCACCCAATAGGAGCAAAATACACATTCTTCTCAAGTGTTCAAAGAACATTCTCTAGGGTAGATCACATGCCAGGTCAAAAAACAAATCTTAACAAATTTAAGATGATTGAAATCATACCAAATCTCTTTTATGACCACAGTGGAATGAGACTAGAAATCAATAAAAGAAGGAAAAGTGGAAAATTTACAAATATGTGGTATTTAAACAATGCACTCTTGAACAATCAACTGGTCAAATAAAAAATCGATAGGGAAATCAGACAATATCTTGAGACAAATGAAAATGAAACAAGCAGCAAAAGCACTACTAAAAGTTTATAATGATAAACTTCTACATTTAAAAAGAAGAAACATCACAAATAAGCAACCTAACTTTATACCACAAGGAACTAGAAAAATAAGAACAAATTAAGCCCAAATATAGCAGAAGGAAGTAAATAATAAAGATTACAGTAGAAACAAACAAAATAAAGAATAGAAAAATAATAGAAAAATGAACAAAACTAAAAGTTGGCTTTTTAAAAACAAATAAATAGACAAAACTTGAGCTAGACTAAGAAAAAAGAAAGAAGACTTAAATAAAATTAGAAATGAAAGAGGAGATGTTACAATACTATATTGTGAGGTTAAAAATTGTAAGAGGGTGGGTCTCATGTGTTACTACCACAAAAAAAGGAAGGCATGAAGAAATTTTTGGTGATTTTGAACATGTTTATTGCCTCAATTGTGATCATAGTTTCATAGATATATGCATAGGTCCAAACTCATCAAATTGTATACATTAAATATTTGCAGTTTTTGCACGTCAATTATACCTCAATAGTGTTGTTTTAAAAGCCCAAAGCTAACATCATACTTAATAGTGAAAAACAAAGCTTTCACCCTAAAGTCAGGAACAACACAAGAATGTCTGCTCTCACCACTCCTATTCAATATTATACCAGAGGTTCTAATCAGGGCAGTTAGGCAAAAAGAAATAAAAGTCATCCAAATTAGAAAGAAGGAGGGAAAACTATCTCTATGTGCAGATTACATAATCTTACATATAGAAAACCCTAAGAAAAATTCATACACAAAAACTACTATTAGAGCTAATAGATAAATTCAGCAAAGCATCAGGATATAAGATTAACATACAAAAGTCAGTTACATTTCTATACACTAGAAATGAACATACCTAAAAGCAAATTAAGAAAATAATTTCATTTATAAAAACATCAAAAAATAAAATACTTAGAAATAAATTTAACCAAAAAGGTGTAAAACTTGTGAACTAAAAACTGCAAAACATTGTGGAAATTAAAGAATACCTAAATAAATGGAAAGACATCTCATGGTCATGGATTGGAAGACTTACTATTATTAAAATGACAATGCTACTCAAAGGAGTCTAAAGACTCATTGCAATCTCTGTAAAAATTCCAAATGCCTTTTTATAAGCATAAAGGGATTCTAACATTCATATTGAATTGTAAATGACTCCAAATAGTCAAAACAATCTTGAAAAAGAAGAGCAAAGTTGGAGGACTCCCCCTTCTATACTTCAAAATTTACTATAAAGCTACACTAATCAAAACGCTGTGGTACTGGCATAAGGATAGCTATATAGATCAATGGAATAGAATTGAGAGTCCAGAAATAAACCCATACATCTATTGTCAATTGATTTACAACAATGGGACCAATACCCTTCAATGTGGAAAGAAGCATCTTTTCAACAAATGGTGCCAGGACAATTGAACATTCACATGCAAAAGAATGAAGCTGGACTCTTAACTCACACCATATTTATTAGTCAGACTTCTCCAGAGAAAAAGAACCAATAGGATGTATATATGTATATTTAGAAAAAGATTTATTATAAGGAGTTGGATCATGCAGTTATGGAAGCTGACAAATTCCAAGATCTGCAGGGCAAGTCAGCAATCTGGAGACCCAAGAGAGGCCAATGATATAGTTCCAGTCTGAGTCTGAAGGACTGAGAACCAGGAGAATTGATAGTGTAGGTTCGTTCTGAAGGCCAGCAGGCTCAAGACCCAGGAAGAGTCAATGTTTCAGCTCAAGTACAAAGGCAGGTAAAAGCTGAACTCCCAGTTCAAAGGCAAGTCAGGCAGGAAGAGAAAGTCAGCCTTTTTTCTATTTGGGCCTACAACTGATTGGATGAGATCCACTCATATTAGAGAGAGCAATCTGCTTTACTCAGTCTGCTGATTTAAATGTTAATCTCATCCAAAAACACCTCAAATAGACACCCAGAATAATGTTTGACCAATTATCTGGGCACTTTGTGGCTCAGTCAAGTTGACCCATAAAATTACCATCACACCGTATAAAAATTAAATCAGAATGGATCAAAGGCCTAAAATGTAGGAGCTAAAACTATAAATCTCTTGGAAGAAAACTTAAGTGGAAATATTTGTAACCTTGGATGTGGTAATGGATTCTTTAATATGACATCAAAAGCACAAGCAACAAAAGAAAAAACATAGATAAATTAGAACTCATCAAAATTAAAAACTCTTGAGCATCAAAAGACATTATCAAGAAAGCTAAATGACAACCCACTGGATGTAAAAATATTTAAAATAAAGGTCCAGTATCCAGAATACATAATATAATGCTTACAACTCAACTACAAAAAACAACCCAATTTAAAAATGGGCAAAGGATTTTAGTGGACATTTTAGTAGACATCAGAAGATATACTAATGGCTAATAAGCACATAAAATCATTAGTCATTAGGGAAATGGAAAGCAAAATGACAATGAGATACCATTTCACATCCACTAGGATGGCTATAATTATTTTTAAATTTCTATTTTATTTTAGGCCGTATGAGGTGGCTCTCACGCCTGTAATCCCAGCACTTTGGGAGGCCCAGGCAGGTGGATCATCTGAGGTCGGGAGTTCATGACCAGCCTGGCCAACATGGTGAAACACTGTCTCTACTAAAATACAAAAATTAGCTGGACATGGTGGCATGGGCCTGTAATCCCAGCTACTTGGGAGGCACGAGAATAGCTTGAACCCAGGACGCAGAGGTTGCAGTGAGCCAGGATTGTGCCACTACACTCCAGCCAGGGTGACAGAGTGATACCCTGTCTCAAAAAAATTATTTTATTTTATATTCAGGTGCAAAGTCCCTCTACTGGGCATCTACCAGATTACATGTGCATGTTTGTTACCTGTGTATATTGTGTACTGGTGGGATTGGGCTTCTAGTGTACCCATTACCCAAATAGTTAACGTTGTACCTGATAGGTAATTTTTCAACTCTTTCCCCCCTTCTTCCCTCCCTCCCATTTGAAGTCCCCTGTGCCTATTATTTTTATCTTTATGTCTAAGTGTACCCACTGTTTAGCTCCCACTTATAAGTGAGAACATACAGTATTTAATTTTCTGTTCCTGAATTAGTTCACTTAGGATAATGGCCTCCATCCCCATCTATGTTGCTGCAAAGGACATGATTTCATTCTTTTTTTTATGGCCGAATAGTGTTCCATGGTGTATATGTACTATATTTTCTTTATGCAGTCAACTGTTAATGGACACTTCAGTTGATTCCATGACTGTGCTATTGTGAATAGTGCTGTGGTGAACAAACAAGCACAAGTGTCTTTTTTATATAATGATTTATTTTCCTTTGGTAAATACCCAGTAGTGGGATTGCTGGGTCCAATGGTAGTTTATTTTTAGTTCTTTGAGAAATCTCCGTGCTATTTCCCATAAAGGTTGAACTAATTTACATTCCCACCAACAGTGTGTAAGTGTTCCCTCTTCTCCACATCCATGTCAACATCATTTGTTTGCTTTTTTACTTTTTAATAAAAGCCATTCTCACTGCTGTAAGATAATAAATCATTGTGGTTTTAATTTACATTTCTGTGATTATTAGTGATGTTGAGCATTTTTTCATGTATCTGTTGGCTGCTTGTATTTCTTTTGAGAAATGTCTATTCATGTCCTTTGGATGGCTGTAATTTTTTAATGACGTTACCAAGTGTTGGTGTGGATGTGGAGAAATTGGAATTCTCATACATTGCTAGCAAAAATATAAAATGAAACAGTCAGTACAGTCACTGTGGAAAACAGTTGGATAGTTCTTCAAAAATTAAACATACAATTACTATATGATCCAGCAATTTCAGTCTTAAGTATATACCCAAGGGAAATAAAAATATATACCCACACAAAAAATTATGCAAGGATGTTATAACGGTATTATTTTAATAGTCAAAAATGGAAACAGCCCAAATGTCCATCAGTTAATGAATGAACAAAATGTCCATATAGTGGAATATTTAGCCATAAAAAGGAATGAAGTACTGATATATGCTACAACATCAATGAACATTAAAATCATTATGCTAAGTGAAAGAAGCCAAACACAAAAAGCCACATACTGCATGATTCTATTTATATAAAATATGCATAGGTAGTGATAGCAGATTGGTGGTTGCAAAGGGCTGGAGGAAGTGGGGAAAGGGGAATAACTGCTTAGTTGTATGGATTCATTTTGGGGGTGATCAAAATATTCTGGAATTAGTGCTGGTGGTTACACAACATTGGGAATGTACTCGAAACCACTGAATTATACACTTTAATATAGATAAAGTGGAGAATTTTATGTTATACAAATTTTGCCTCAATAAAAAATTCAAAGATTTAGGTAATTCTTATAGTCATATAGCCAAGACAGTAGACTTTATGGGGAATCTTACCAAATATGGAGAGGATGGAGCATCAGCACCATCGTATGTCAATTATCTAGGACAGGGCTTGGTAATCTGTAGCCTACAAGTGAATTCTGGCCAGTAGCCTGTTTTTATAAGGCCTGTAAGCTAAAAATGTTTTTTATATTTTTTAAAGTGGTTAAAAGCAACAAAAACAAAGAAGGTTTTGTGATGGAGAACTTTTGAGGGCAACAAAGACTAAAATATTTACTATCTGGCACTTTACTGAAAAAGATTATTGACCCTTATCTATGGTGATGATAAACAATAAGCTCTTACATTTATAGCACACATTTCAGTTTACAAGGCACATCCATTTTTCTCTCAGCTGACTTCCAGAACAACCTTGTGAAGTAGATGAGGTGTTATTCCTCTCCACAGAGGGGGAAACTTGGTGAGGTTAAGCCACTCATATCCTTGCTCTATCACTTGATAGAACTCAGATGGTCTGAATGTGATTCAGTGTTTTGACCCTATAGCCCACTGACTCTCTCAACACTTTGGAAGAACTACTAAAGGCTCTGTGAAAATGCAATACGATTTCAACTTAACAGATCAACCCAAAGTTGAGAAAAAGGCCAAGAGAGCTTTGGCTAACTATCTCTGGAATTGCTCCTTCAGTTTTATATCTCCTCTGACAATGGTCATATATTTTTCTAAATGAAATGCCACCCATATTGAAGGGCTCAGGAACTGTCAAGCCAAAATCTTTCAAGTGCCATAGAATTGGACAGTTTGCTATACTTCAAACACATCGGGTCAAACAATATAATAAAAATTGACTCCTTTGTGATATGTCCCTTTATAGGAGCTGTGATATTCACTATTTCCCCTAATATCTTGTGTCCAACCTGCAGTTTCAGCCGTGTTATGGACAGCATATCATCCAATTGCTATCCTGTCTTCCCACCAATTTACCAGGTGTCATATTTCCCTAGCCTGAAGTAGCTCTGCAATGTATGTTGGGAAAAGCATGGGGGAGGTTGAAACTAATTCGGATATTTCTTAATAGCCCGTCATCCTGGCCTTCTGTGCATAAGAAAAGGCCCTTGGCACCAGAGTGGCCAATCAGCAGCTTCAAAAATGGGCTCCCCACCTTGAGGTCATTGTTCTCTCCATCCACCCTCCATCCCACATGTGCCTGGCTGAATATAATTTCATGCACTGCTCCTACCTGATCTGTAATCTTCTCCAGTCAATTTTGGATGATAGTCTCATATGGAGGGGAAGGAGCACTGAATGCACTGTTGATTCAGGTGCTCAAGGGCTGTGAAGTAAATAGCTGCCCCTACTGGAGTGACTGTAATAGAATTGTGGGGGATTTATAATTATATCCTTTCATACAATTCAGTTAATTAATCAGCTCTTCCCACACACTGCAGTTAGGTTCCTCTCACTAGGTAGGCCATTTTACTCACAGCATGGAACTCCTCCATTCAGTTTTCTTCCTGACCTCATCTTGGGGCTCCTTTTCACTCAGGGACCAGCATAACCTCTCCCCAGACGCTCATTTGTAAAATTTTCAGGTCTTTCCCTTCTTTAGGGCTCCCAGATAGATGCCAGATTACTGTTTAAGTCTTTGTGTCTTGAATGTAATCTATGTGGGTGGCCAAACACCCCTGGATTTTTAGGAAACAACTTCAATTCTCCCACCTAACATTTCAGTTGCATCCATGGACTGGATGCTAGCTTAATTTTGTGTACCTATTGGGGAAAGAATTTTAAACCTTTCCTCACTTCCACTACTGGTCCCTGATCCCCTTGCCTGTAATACCCTGGATTTTAAGTGTCCTTTGGGGACAAACAATATGAATAGCCCCCTTCTTCTACCTAGGCAGCCCCAATACTTTGGACTTTTTACTTTCTTCTTTTACCTATGAAGACCTCATCTTATCAGCATCGCTAGTACATCTGGCAGTCCATTCCCTTAGATTCCTGGCAGTTTGCAGCTTCCATCTGGACCTCCTCCTTGTTGCCTTCTAAATCTACTTTCTCTCTCTGGGCTCAACTCTCCATGTTTACTGTTCCTAGGCTATGAGTCCTAGGGCTGCCTTCCTTATCCAGTGCTCCTGCCTCTGTTGGGGACGTGGGATTGAAATGGCCTCCATGGTTCTGTCCTCTCAAAAGTCTCCCTAGTTGGTGATACTGTTCTGTCTTGCTTAGGAGTCAGCAGAAGCGTGAAGCCTTGGTTCACTCTAAGCAAAAAGCTTAACTCCTGATAGAATATTCCAGTGGGACGGCATTCCAATATCTCTCCTAAGGTTTATTTAAGGAAAATTCCACATACAGAACCTCACAGGGTACATAGAATATGTTATGGTGGAATTGTAATTGCACCTATATTGCTACAAATCCTGTACTTGGCAGAGAGGAGCTGAGAATGAGACCTGGTTGCTATGTGTTTTCTCTGCAGTGATTTATCAAGAGGGGAAAGTAGATGCTCTGTGGACTACTGCCTGCTTAGCCCTTTTCTCTTCTAAACTCCTGAATCTTAGGGAGTTGAGGTGGAGTTTTCAGCACAGATTATTGACCACTAACAGTGAGCTTGAAAGCTAATTACACCTTAATAATGAAAGCTTATTCTAGGCCATTTTGCTGACTACTCTTCTTTCCTCCTCGTCTTTTAAGTATACAGCTGGGATGAATTCTGCATTCTTCAGCTTAAAGATCTTTTTTTGAAAAGGGGTATGGCTTCCAAGACCTGCCCCAACCATCTGTAAATTAACTTTCTAGAGGATATACTAGAGCCTTAAGTTGGTTTTTCACTCCCTTGTGAATCAGTACATCATTATACTAAGTGTTGCTGGAGTAGCAGAATTCAGTGATAGCTTTTAGTTTTGTGTTGCAGATGAGAATCTTTGTTTCTATGTATAATTATCCTGTGACAGGCTAGTTATCCTTTAGAAATGTAAATCAAAACTCATCACTCTCACTGAAAACCCTCCAGTGGCGTTCCATTGTACTTTGAAGAAAATCCAAACAATTTTCCATGGCTTGCAAAGCCCTACATGCCCTAGCCTCTGCCTTCCTTTCTGATTTCATCTTGTACCATGCCTCCAGCACTTACATATTCTTTAGCACCACAAAATGTTCTGTTTTATAACCACATATTTATACCTCAGGGACTTTGCACCTGCTGCTCCTTCTGCCTGGTACACTGTGTCCCTATATCTTTACATAGCTTGCTCCTTCTCATCATTCAGCTCTCAGATCAAATGTCACTCTCTCATAAATGCTTTTCCTAACACTCAACACCCCCAAAAAATATTTTCCTTCAAGTCACTTACATTTATGTCACCCTGTTTTATTTTCTTCACAATAGCTACGAAAATCTAGAAATTATTTTAATTGCTTATGTGCTTATCATCTGTCTTCCCCCAGTACAATGTAACTTCCATGAAAGTACAGGTCTTGTGTGTCTTGCTCACTACTATATCCCCAGCACTGGGCACATAGTAGGCGCTCAATAAATATTTGTTAAATTAGTAAATGGATGTCACAAGATGCTAGTCCCTAGCTCACTGTCAGTTTTGCTAAATGACTAATGGTGATTTGCTGTCATATACCTTTCGGGACTATAGTTTTTGAAATATAGCAGTTCCTGAATATCTGGCTGTAGGACTTTGGATAATTCATTTATTCAAGCATTTTCTAAGGGCCAGGCACTATGCTAAGCTCTGGGAATATAAAAATAAATAAGACAATAGCCTCTGCTCTCAATAATGTATACTCTTGTGGGGAAAATGGACATATAAATAACTGTAGTACAATGGGCTGTTACAAGTTTGAATTAGGTGTTGTGGTAACACTAAGGAGAAAAGGTCCAACTCTTTGATGTTGGAGCAGAGATGGCAGTGGTTCAAGGAAGGAGTCTGATATAATTTGGATGTGTGTCCCTGCCAAATCTTATGTTGAATTGTAATCCCCGGTATTGGAGATGGGGCCTGGTGGCAGGTGATTAGATCATGGGGGTGGTTTTTCATGAATGGTTTAGTACCATCCCTTTGGTGTTGTCCTCATGAAAGGGAGTAAGTTCTCATGAGACCTGGTCATTTAGAAGTGTTTGGCACCTCCCACTCTCTCACTGTTTTTACTGCTCCCTTCATGTGAAATGCCTGCTCCCCCTTTGCCTTCTGCCATAAGTGGAGGCTTTCTGAGGCCTCTCTGGAAGCAGATGCCTCTATGCTTCCTATACATCCTGCAGAACTGTGAGCCAACTAAACAAACCTCTTTTCTTATAAATTATCCTGTCTGAGGTATTTCTTTATAGCTGTGCAAGAATGGCCTAATACAGAATCTTAGGGGAAGTGAGACATTTGAGCTGGATCTTGAAAAATGAATCAGTTCATTGGGAAATGAGGGCAGGAAAACAATCTAGCATTATGGCATATTGGAGAGAGAGAGAGCATGGACTATCCTGGGAGTGGTAAGCTGAAAAGTACGTTAGAACACAGAGTGATTGTGGAAGATGAAGCTGGAAAAAAGGTAGAAATCTGTTGAGTTGAAATTAGTTCCCATCTCAACAGGAAGGGGACAGATTTCTGATGCTCTCTATACACACTTTATCCCCTCCCACAAAAAGCAAATGCAGTTGCCATCTGAGAGTTAAACTAGCAAAAATCCACATGTAGGATATATGGTTAGATATCTGTGGAAATTAACCAAGAAGTTATCTGTAAAAGTGGGACTAAAAATTTTGGGAACACTCAAAACTCTGTTCAAGGTCATCTAGGACAAACCTTAAGGAGGCAGGACTGAAATTCAATTGTAACTTTCTGAGTGGGAACCAAGTTAATTGTGTTATACACTACTTGGAATGAATAGAAAGTAGTTGGCCTGCTAAATGCAAAGAAATGACAGTTACAAGCCAAGCTCCATCCAGGAGAATGATCTTGGCCAAGTGAACCCAACATGATGGGTTCCTTGGCAAGGCTGGCCCTATAGTTGATGAGAGTGCTTCAAGTTGTCTTAGCTGAGAGACCATTCTTAAGATGAACTAACTCCCTTGTGCTGATTTTATGCTCGCCAAGCAATCTTTTGATAATTTATTTGGCTCCCTACACAACTTGTCTACAGGGAAAGAATGCACTGATCTGCTTAGTCAAGCATTTTGGCCTTTTTAACAATTGTATTTCTTGTAGTAAATTAATAAATTGGCATCCTGGCAAATACATACGTGGGTGTGTGTGTGTGTGTGTGTGTGTATAATGCCTATATATATGGGGATAGACAGATACAAATATACAAATACAAACATTTTAAAAAGTCTCTATATATCAAACAGGCATGTAAGCCTGCTTAAGTTGACTTTGCTTTATTGAATGTACTCAGTCTGGGCTCTGTTCTTCAGCCTCGCAGTTCAGGAAGCCAGTTTTGTTTCTACTTAGAGAGTCCAGCCATCTCCTGCAAGGGTTTTAGAAGCAACCAACTGGCATTCTCCAGGTGACAGAGGCCTCTGTATTGCTGTGTCCTGCACTCCAAAGTTTATTCGTGGGACAGTGCTTGTTTTCAAATATGCCACTCGTATTGAGGAGTTCAATTTGAGAGAGAGTGATCACTGCTATAAAAAACTGTGTGGACAGAAAATATTATTGTTTTTTCTTATTTTCAGTTCCCAAAAGTGGACCCTGAGGAAAAGATCTGGAGAGAGGTGGCTTATTTGGGAGGTGATCTTAGGAAACACAAAAAGGAAATGGTGAAAGTGTAACGAGGGAGGAAAGTTAATAGTGTGTTAATGAGATGCTTACCCTGTGAGCAACTGGGACTCAGTCCTTCTGGAGACTCTCTGAGAAACTGTGTGGAACACTCTTAGAATCATCCCACTGGAGGATGGAGAGTCTGTGGTATTTATCCATGGACTTCCATCCCCATTGATTGAAGGTTAGCTCCAGTGGCATCAACTGTCCTGCACTTCCAGGTTGCAACTGACTGTAGCAAAGTAAGCTGCCACTGTGCTTGAGAAAACTCTGAAGCAAAAAAGAGAGACTAGCAACTTGAGGTGATGCTGGAAACTGCAGATGCAGGTAAAATCAGTGGGCCAGGGGAACATGGGGTGGGGCATCATCAACAGCATTTGGTGCATTGTTGGAAATAAATGTGATAGACCTTGAGACCCCAATAGACAAATGAGCAAAGGATATGAACTGGCAAATTGTGCACACAAAATTTAAATGGCCACCAATTACATTTTCAATTTAAACTTGGTAGTAGCCAATGAACTCTAAATAAAAATGAGATGCTGTCTTTTTTGCCTGTCAAATTAGCAAACACTAATTTTTTTTAATTAATGAAAACCATGTTAATTAGGGTCCACTAACTGTGTTAATTAGAGTATACTCTTATTCACTACAGGTAGGATTGTAAGTTGGCACAACCTTCTGAGAAACAATTTTTCGATATAGCAAGCCATCAAACCATGTTTTCAAATATTCAATGCCATTGAAAATGCTCATTATATAATATTAATTTAAAAATCATAATGTAAAACTATACATACAGCATGATCCCAACTACTTCCTCATCAGAGATAATATGTATTGTAAGACTCTGATTTATTAATAGCTTTGGTAGAAAGAAAAAAACAGCATATTTAATATACCAAAATTTTATTCTGCTGATGGTAACATACCTATATATCCATATAATTATATACCACTTTCTTCTTAAGTAACATCACCAAAAACAGAGTCTAAGCTTTCTTCGCATTCCAGACTCTAAAGATTCTTCTGAATTCCTTTTGACCATTGGCAAGGATGCAGTGTACTATGCTGACATGTTGCTGCTTTTCATAACCTCCCCTTGTGATAATGTGACAAGAAGATTATCAAAGCATGTAGAAGAATCCTGGGGGTTTATCCACATTTCCTATTTGGCTAAACTCATTGTTAATATTTTTTCCTTTTTTTCTTTTATTTGTCTTTTCAATTCAACTACATGAGCCAGAAATCAATCACTTTCTCTTGAAAGTCACCAAGAAACTGTTGATGGATAGACGTTCAGTGCCTGAGTGATAGTCCCTCACAATGCATGCAACGGTCACACCAACCTTTCCTAGCTTTGAAATTTTTATGATCTATTCCAAGAGATTTGGCAATTCCTACTGCCTTTAATTGCATTGTCTGGAGTGTGACAGGCAATATTCTGCAGACACAATAATTTTTCATTTCAATGATGCATCATAGTGTAATTTTTAGAAGACATTTTAAGTGACAATTAAGGAGAAAGCCAAATTTAAGTTAAAAATTTAACCATGATGGTTCTACCAATGCAAATAACTCAACTGAAGTGACAACATGATGTACAGATAACGTCTCAGTACAGCTAAGTCTGCATGCTTATAAGCAATGACAACAATATCACAGTAGATTCCTCTGCCTGGCCATTCGCAAGTCATTTTGACATCATTATAAGATGCATCCTGATTTCAGAAATGAAGAATATGTGTATTAGAATGCAGGAAATATGGTATAAAATATGTACACATATGGGTATATAGACACAGAAAAAAGACAAAAAGGAAATGCACCACAATGATTACAGCAGTTATCACTGAGTGGTGAAACTGCAGATTATATATATTTTTGCTTATCTTCAGCTTCTAAATGTCTGCAATAAGCTGGCCTTGCTGTTAAATTGTGAAAAACAATTATTTGTATTTTGAAAGCTCTTGCTCCCTATTGAGAGAAAAAGAGGTTGGAACAGAGCAAAACAAGGTTGAATCTGAGTCAACTCAATACTTGAAGGATCATAGTAATCTTTGGATCTTCCTGGCCCAAAAGAACAAATAGCCAAGTACTCGCAACTCAGATTACTTAAGGTGAGAAAACAAATCAGAAACTCTAAGGCTACATTTGTCACTCAAGTCCAGTGTCTGTTTTTTTAACATAATTTTGACAAGTCTCTCATCTTTCATATTTGTTTTCTCACCTGTAAGTGGGGAGAATTCCTTCTACTCTTCCTCTTCCTGGTAATGACAGGAATGGAATTTAAAACCATAAACAAAAATCATCGTCAAATACTTCACAGTCTTGATTCTGTCCCCACAAGCAATGTGAACATCTTAGAAGGATCTCATTAGATAATTTCATCAGAATGTGTGACTGTGTGTCTGTAGTGTGTGTGTGTGTGGGGGGGGGGATGATAGGGAGATATTAGTGATCAGAGAGCCATTGGGCTGACAACCTGTTTTAGGGGCTTGAGGGAGATGCCAGGTCTTGAGTAATTTCTGTCACTGGGCACAGGCAAATGAATTCTATACTGGTAGCCCTTGGGGACATTATCCAGCTGAGAGAACTTAATTTCAGGTAATCAACATGGTCCTAGTTGCCTTCTACTTGTTGATGGGGAGAAGAGCCGGGGAAATTTGCTCTACCTTACACACTCCTGCTAAATCTTACTCTCAGGCCTGATTCCTAAAGCAAAGTGGGTGACAGGGAGATGAGGCTATGAATGGGGAGATTTGGCTAAAGGCAGCAGAGCTGCAGTGTAATGTGATGTGAAGTAGCAGAGCTCACAGCACTTCACCCAGTGTAACCCACAGGAAATATGCATTGGAGAGTTGCAGTACCTTCATTCATTTAGTCTTTCCAACAGCAAGAGGTTGGGCACAGTGAGGTTTAGAGGGGCCTGGACTGCTAGGTTTATGTCTAGCACAGTATAAACAGCTGAAAAGCAGTAGCTGCTATTATTCTCACCAACATTATCATTATTTCCACCACAGAAAGGGCCTTCTGATCAATACCTCTTCCAGTCCCCTGTCTAGGCAGTGTTTCCCATCACCCTCTTCCTTTCCTGTGCACTGTCCTACTCTGGGGAGCTTAAATCATTCCTTTGAGGCAAAATAGTGAAGACTCTATTACAGTTCAGGGGTTTTCTGGGAGATGAGCTGCCTTAAGCCTCTCATTCATCAGTAACTTTCCAGAGTGAGGAGACTGGGCAGCTGGGGTGGGGTCCTGAGAACTGTGTGACTCCAAAAGGAGGGGTTGAGAAATGAAGTCACTGGGGGTACTGAGCCTCACAAAGTTGCCTCAGATAAGACCAATCTGTAGTGTAGGTAGCAGGGTAGTGGAGGGGGACCCGAACCAAGACTGAAACTCAGGCTGGCTCACTGCCCAGGCCTATAGGGATCAGGAGTGGGAGAGAGAAAGACAGTGTAAGTCAGGAGAAGCCTCTTTAGCCTCAAAGCCGAGAAGACCCCAACTTTTGGGAGGAAGAGTTGATCCAGACTGGTAGAAAGAATATATGCTTCCCTTTCCTGGGCTCTCCAGTATTGTGAGGGGAGGTCTAAGGAGGTGTGTGAGTGTATGACAAGATGGAGAAGGACGCTTATACTCACAAGCAGCAGGCTGGGCACTACTTTGGACAAGCCGACAGAACACAATAACTGATTGCCTTCTAGCTACAAAATCAAAATGGCTTTTGATGTTCAGCCATTCATTGCTGTAACTGGAATAATAACACAATTCATTTTAGCTGCAGCCCCGCAAATGGATGGCTTTAATAATGGCTAATTTGGGATGATGAATGTGCCATTTGGGGGTGACATTACTGCTGAATAAGAAGAGCACACAAGAGACAGAGGGAGGAAAGGAGGAGCTACATAAGACTAGCCATGTTTGCTAACTTCTGAGGCTGCCAGGCCTTCAATTCCACTCCACAAGTATTGATTTAGCAAGTACTTACTTCCTAGCTAGCACTGGGCTGAGGGTTGGAGAGACTCTGAAGAAATATATGATTAGGATAGCCATGTGTCCTGGCTTTCCAGGGACAGTCCTGGTTTGTGATGAGACCTGGGGCAATTATTATTAATAGCACCTCTTCTCACTCTCAAAAGTGTCTTGGTTTGAATGGTAAGTTATATTGTCATTCTGCATGGCTCACGCTCTGCTTTCCATGAGAACACAGCTTTTCTGGGGGAAGACAAGTCTTATTTATGCACATGGAGCCATTATAGCATATTAGGAGACAGTATGTAACCAAAAAATGAACCAAAAAAGCTCAAGCACCCAAATCAATGCTTATAATTTAAAAATTGGTGATGGTCATGGATTTAAATATCTTGAAGATAACATTCACATGCATGTAAATGAATCACCACAATATACTACTCACTTGATCTTTACAATAACCTCATCTTATAAATGAGCCACTAGACACCAAGAGAAAGGAGTCAATTGCTCAAGGTCACAGAGCTAGTAAGTGACAGAGTCCATATTTGAATCCAGAACCATTTTAACTTAAAAGCCACCTATATTTCACCTTTGGAACAGATATTAGTGCTGCCTGGAGTGATCAAAAAAGCTCATGGAGGAAGTGAACTACTTCCAAAGAATGAATCCACAAGTAAAAGTGAATAGAGTTTAAAAAAATGAAAGATGTAAGCTAGGAAAGAGACAGTGAAGAAATTAAGTGTGGTGGGGTTAATCAAGGACAATTTGTGAAGGAGGTGAGTTTTTGCACTACATTTAAAATTACTGATGAATATGATGAATATGGATTTACATAGATGAAAGAAGGGCTTTCACATGTGTAGGGATGACAAACTCTGAAGTCAGGGTGCTACTTACTGGGAATGGGCAAGTGGATGGGAATGAAGTAAACAGAAGATGACAATCACATTAGTAGGGTTTTATTTCTTAAACACGGTGGTAAATAGGTGCTCATCATACGAGTCTGTATACTTTGCTTGTATATCTTATAATTTCATGATAAAATATTTTTAAAAGACAGAGATTGATCTTTCCAGGTGGGGGAAATGTATTAAGTAGGACATAGAAGCAAGGACAATAGATGTCTATTCTGGAGTCATTTTAACCAGAACCCTTATGTCTGGATTGAGCATTCATAGTCTCCCTTGTGGAGTGACCCACTGCCATTTCTTCCTCCCCAAGCACAGCACATGTTGAAAGCCTTGCTCAGCCCTCACTCTTGTTCGACTCAAAACTCTGCACCTCTAGAAATGCCCATTTACTGCCTTCTAAAAGATGTGCTTAGATGGCCTGTCTGTCTTCCTTGCTGTCAGGCGTGGTGTATCGGCGTGTTTACTACTTGTGGGATTTAGTGTTTAAACAAAAGCTTTGTACCCTCCCAAGAGATTGGCCTCCTGATTGGCAGGTGGGGTCAGAAGTACCCTCTTAGCCCTTCTCCAGTATAGTGAGAAGTGTTTGGAGCCAGACCTTAGTTGGAATCCAAGTCTGGCTCTCATAAGCTGTGTGACATTAGGCAGGTCACTTAAGCTCTCTGAGCCTATTTCCTCCTCTTCTGATGGTCGTTTCAAGAAGCAAATGAGATAATGTAAGGGAATCGCCTAGCAAAAAGCTTAGTAGAGCTTGATAAATGTGAGTTCTCTTCCCTCCTCCCTTTGTTGAAATGGCTGAACCTAAACATCAACCAATGATTAGTTTCAAAAATATTTTTGAAGAATAAATGTTGTATGTAATTTGGTAGCTTTTTTGCCAAACCTTCACTCAAGAAAAATCAAGTCATTCTGAATTTTTAAGCTGGCACCAGATGAATTCCCAGTCTCTGTTCAGACTGCTCCCTGGACTGCGACTGTCAGTGTCCAAGGCCTCTAGGACCTAGTCATAAAAACATGAGAACATAGACACCTTTTTATTCCCTTTGCCAAGAAGCATCAGCCAGCATCACCTGAGAACTTGCTGAAAATATACATTCTCAGCCACCATCAGCCCAGACCTGTGATCAGAAACTCTGGGAATGGGCCCGGTAATCTGCGTGTTACCCAGGGTGATTGTGATGCTTGCTCAAGTTTGAGAACCATCACTGCTCTAGGGCTCAGGGCTCCTCTTGGGCCATGTGCCCCAGGGTTCCCTCCACCACCCTCTCCCCACCCAAGAAGAGGGAGGCATGACAGTAGCAGCTAGAGAACTCTAGAAGAGGTTGAACTTTTGCCAGGAGGCCTGGAGGTGGCCCTTGCTCTTTGACAACTGTAGGAACCTCAGGAGCAGGTTGTGGAGCTCCGCCCAGAGCCCTGCCTATCAGAACTAGAACCTCCTCCAGGTCATGTGGCACAGTCCCTGCCTCTGCACAAGGCCTCGCAGGACCAGAGACCCCTGACCTTCACGCCTACTCTGCACAACCCCTAAAGCACTGGTTCTCCAAGTGTGGTCCCAGACCAACATCAGCCCCACCTGGAAAGATGTTGATGACAGCGGTGTGCTGTCCAGAGCGGCTGCTGCCATTACGCCACGGCTGTGGAGAGGGTGTGGGGAAGATGCAGACAACCCGCCCCCGCCCACCCTCCCTACCTCCCCCGCAGCCTGCCGCCCTGGGGGCTGCCTCAGTGGAGCTGGGCCAGGTCACCCGTCAGCGACGGAGCTATGTGGTCTAGCAGAGAGGGGCCCCGAGGCGGAGCTGGGCCCAGGGTGGTGCTGCGCTTGCACATGGAGCACGAGAGGCAGGAGGGGTGCAGAGCTGGGACCGTACTTCGGGGCCCGGGGCTGGAAGTAGGAGCAGTGCCCGCTTTGGGGACCCAGCCAGTGGTGCAGCCACTGTGCCCACCTTGCCGAGGGTGCCAGGTTCCTGTGCCCTGGGAGGAGGCTCTGGGCGAGGCCACCTGGGACTGCCTCCCCAGGGTCCGCCCAGCATCCGGGTGACTGTCGAGCCTGACAGTCCCGACAGCCAGGGCCGAGGCCCAGGGCCTGTGGCCGCGATCTGCTCCCGGAGGCGCCCCGCCCCCCGCCACGCCCAGATAAAGCCACGAGCCAGGTGAGGGGGACCCCGGGGCACACCTGAGCAACAGGGCTGTGGGGAAAGCTCGCGGCAACGTCGCCCCTGCCCTGGATGACACCCCGGGCCCAGCGAGGACCTGAAGCCCCTGCCTCAGGCTGCGAGGGGGCACAGCCGGTGTTGCACACTCCAAGGAGCCGGCAGGAGCTAGGAGCAGGCAGCAGCCCCACCCAACCCCTCTGGGTGCAGCAGCAGGCGCCCAAGTCAGGGCTGTGGACCCAGACCTCTCTGCCCTCTTGAGGGCCTGGGAAGGCTGCCCCTCCACCCTTGCAGGCTTGGAAGTGCCTGCTCCTGCTGCCTGGCTTTTCCCCGCTGTTGGCACCCACTCCAATCTCCGAGCAATGTGGGGCCAAGCCTTGGTGTTCTCGCAGCCTGTCCAGGGGTGCATGTACTGGGGCCAGCGCTGACATGCCAGCGCCCTGCTGCCTCAGACTTCTCCAGAATTTGGGTGCAGACGCGCACAGGAGGGGACGCCAAGGTGGGGGCTGAGAGCAGCTCCGCGCTGGCCTGCAGGAGCCCCTTGGCATAAGCAGGCTGGGCACCATGGACAGCGGCAGGAGGCCGACCGGCTTCTGGGCTGAAGGGGGCGGGTCCTCAGTGAGGCCCCATCTTCAGGACAGGGTGTGCCTGAAGGCTGGGGGCCGGGCTGCCAGGCCGGCAGACCAGAGTAGGGACTTGTGGTGCCTTCTCCGGGCCCGCCTATGGTCACCCATGGACCAATCGGTGTGCACTTCCTCCCCTCTGAGGCCCATGAAAGCCCTGGGATCAGCCAGAGCAGAGCAGAGGAAGGAGAGACGATGGGACAACCAGCTGCCGAGAAGAGCTACCCTCTCTGCTGGGAGCTGAACACTTGTGGGGACGACCTGCTTGCAGAGAGGAGCTACCCTCTCTGCTAGGAGCTAAATACTTGATGGGACACCCTGGCTGCGGAAAGGAGCTGCCCCCTGCAGGTCTTCTCTGAGCAGTTCTATTGCTCAATAAAGCACCTCTTCATTTTGCCTACCTTTCACTTGTCTGTGTACCTCATTCTTCCTGCAGGACAAAAACTCGGGACCTGCTGAATAGCGAGGCTAACACAAACAGGGCTGAGGCATGTCCCTTGCTCACTATGCTGCGGAAGAAGAGAAAGAAAGAAGAGCTACAGCCTTTCAGGAAGCCCAGACCTGGGAGCTCCCCAAACTAGGGCTGTGACTCCCTCTTTGGGGCCCTGTGGTTCCTGGCATCTCTAATCTTCCAGGTGCCAACATGTTCCCTGGTGCCAAGCATGGAAGCTGCTTGTAGTGCGCCTGGTCTGGTCACAGCCTTGCAGAGAGCTGGCACCCATGCTGGCACCTGGAGCTGCCCACCCCACTGCAGCAGCTGGCGAGTCTGAATGCACAGTGGCTGGACCCCATGCTCGCTCGCACACCCTTCACCACTCCACACCTGACTCACCCTTGGCAGGCATGGGGCCCAGGCTGGTAGCATGAGCCGAGCGCCCCTGCCAGGCCAAGTGGGTGAAACAAGCCCATCAGGCCCAAGCAAAATTCAGGCAAAGGCGCCACTGGCCACAGAAGTTTCCAGCCAGAACGACGACACCCCAAAGATCCCTTAACAATGTTAGAAACAAATTCTCAGGCCCCACCCCAGACCTACTACAGGTGATTCTGATACAGGCTCAAGTTTGAAAACTACTGGCCTAGATTTTGCAAACAAATTTAACTTAATTTGCCTTTTAGGCCAGATGCTGTGGCTCATGCCTGTAATTCCAGCACTGTGGGAGGCCAAGGAAAAAGAATCATTTGAGGCCAGGAGTTTGACAGTAGCCTGGGCAACATAGTGAGACACTCCTGTCTGTACTAATACTAACTAACTAACTAAATAAATAAATAAATTAGCTGAGTGTGGTGGCATGTACCTGTAGTCCCAGCTACTCAGGAGGCTGAGGCAGGAGGATTGCTTGAGCCCAGGAGGTCGAGGCTGCAGTGAACCATGATTACAACTGCACTCCAACCTGGGCAACAGAGCGAGACTCTGTCTCAAAAAAAAATGCTTTTTAAACCTTCCCATTCTCTGGCTACTTCTTTACTACACAGGAGATAAAAAGTAAGACAAAGACTTGCTGATGAGAGGATCTAGAAAGCCATGCTTCCTAATTAGGAGAAACTCCCTTTCCACTCTTCTGTTTGGATTTGTCTGTTCTGTCCATTCATTTTAAACGGGACCTGTGGCTGGTCCTACTTGATTTGTACTTGGTACTTATTTCTCCAATAGCTTGTTGCCACTGGTAAAAGCCTTGGCACACAACACAGAACACTTGGACTGTAATACAAACAAGCATTTTGAACAGAGATTTAAACCACTTTCATGACAGCCACTGACATGGCATGTTTTACAGCTGATCTCAGTTCCAGTTGTGAAGACTCAGGGATTTCAGAAAATAAAGAAAATAAGGGGCAGAAGTGGGGAGGCCTATTCCCCAGCTGGCAGACAAATTAGAGATCGAAACAGATCCAGGGAGCTCAATTAGTCAGGCTTTTTTATAGTGAAGGGGACAAGGGACGGGGCTTGGGCATGATTAAGCTGAGGAGCCCTCGCTGAGGAAGGAGAGGAGTGGGACATGGCAGGGCTGGCTGAGGGCATGGATAGGAGACACTGGGGCCTTAAGAGAGCTCTGTGGGTGAAGCCCGGGAGGGCAGAGCAGAGCCAGGGTCTCAGGGCTAAAGTCTGAAAGTGTGGCCTTATAAAGGACTTCCCTCCCCAGCCAGAGCGATGGCTGCATGAGAGCCAAGTGGGCAAAGGTGTGCCCTGAAAACAGAAGCAAAGGCTTGCTGGGGGAGAGGTCAGAGCTCACCCTGTGTACCTGCCAGTCTGAGGGAGAGCAAAGTGCTAGAGTCTCCTTCACTTCCCTCTCAGCACCCTTGCGCCCCAACCAGGTCTGTGTGCGCCACTTCCCTTTTCCCACTTGGAAGGAAACTATCACAGAGGCCAAGATGAACCCCTGGGACTCCACACCACTGTCCAGCTCAATGCCAAGCATAAGGCCTTCCTAAATAAAGCTGCTCTCCTGCTTGAGTTTTGTTTGTTTAAAAGGAACTCTCCCTGTCTTTCTCTTCCTGGAGTCTCCTCAGGGGCTCGAGTGGACCTGTCCCAGGACAGGGGCCTTGGCTCAGCACAGAGCATGTGGGCTCAGTGGTTTCTGTTTTCCCATCTTGACAAATCTGGGCGGCCTGCCTCCTGGTTCTTACCTGACAAAGATCTCAGAGCGTCTCAGGGGGATGGAAGGGGAAGTCCCAGCTACCATAAGGGATGAAGTGACAGGCAGGGGAGACCTATGATAGGGAGAAGGGAGCTGCAGACTAAGCAGGCATTCTGTTAGCTCACTACAAGCTGCTGTCCCTGGGTGTTTTTCCTTTTGGTGCCAGCTGGCCACAGGTGCCAGCCTTCTGCAGTGAGTGCGCACTGGGTGCGCAGTGTTCAGAGGGAAGAAGGCACTTGTCTTGCCTATGCACAAAGGACTAGATGAGTAGCTTGTTAGCTCATCCAGGTGGGGTCCCTGAAGTGTTTGTGTGTGTTAGGGATGGGAGGATGGGGGCAGTTACATGATATTATACCAAGGTGCTTCAAAGTTGCTTCAAAATGCTACAATTCCCACCATTGGATCTATCCTTTGGATTAAAGCATTATGAACTTAAAGGGATAACAATCATTTCCTAAACTTCTTAGAAAGAATTAGTAAATGATGTCAGTGGATAGGTTCTCCCCCCTCAACTCCGAACTCCATGTGGATAGAACCTTCAAAAGAGCTCCTCTGCATGAACAAGTTCTTGATATAAGAGAAAGGCTAAGTGTGAAGAATGGGCTGTGGCCTAGAAAAGGTAGACTTGAGAGAGGGAGGAAAATCAGAAGGTTCCAAGGGGTGCTTATAAGGAGTGGGGTGCACCAAGGCAGGGCAGGAAGCATGGGCAAGGGAGCAGGTGGGAAGGTTGTTAAAGGCAAGCCTTTTTCCATGGCCTAGAGGAAACAGCATGGACCAGATCTCCAAGGGCCTGAGATCTAGCTTGGCTGTTCCACTTAAGGGCTCGCTGATTTTGGGTAACCTAACTTTTCTGGGCCTTGGTTTCTTCATATGCCAGATGAGAATGGCAATCCCTATTCTACTTGTCTCATGGAGTTATTATGGAGTTATTATAAGGCTCAGATAAAAAAATGAATAAAAAACTTTATGTAGACTATACAAGGCAGTATGAATTTATCTTGCAATCTTGCCCAGGGCTATCACTTATTGAAAGTGAGCTTATGAAAATGAGCAACTCCACATTGTAAAACATGAGACTAAGTGTGAATGTTTTGCCTGGTTTTTGATAGGCATGAGCCAAGTCTATTAGTATTCTTGGGTGTGAGGCTCCAGCATTCTCTAGCTTTACCTCCTGATAGCCTCACCTTTCACCAGTCAAGTCCTAGCACTGTTTACAGGTCCTGGTGGCATTTTTAAATGCTTTCAGTGGAGGGCTCAGACTTGATCTTTGTAGGAATCTATGTGTCCATTCCCACTCCCATCCTTTCTGCTGCAGCCCCCTCCTAAAGACTTCTTCTTTGCCTTTATCATATGACCTTGGCCACATTCTCAGCCTAACTTCTTGAAGATTTTCTGGAAAATTGGGAGACTAACTCCTTTGGGTGACTAAGTACCGCAACTCCAGTGAGCACTGTTTACTTCATACACCACAGTGTGAATGGCACCCCCTGGATTTATGCCACACGATCTCCTGGCTTGCAGCATCTAGTGACCTCCCTACCCCAGCCTGTCCCTTCTTTAACTTGCTAACTTATCTTTCTTCTAGACTGAGCTCTTGCATCTTCTCCTCCTCTAGGAAGCCCGCTCTGGCCCCTAAAGCCAGCTGAGTGGCCCTCTGCATGCACAGCTCCCAGTGCCTCTCTCTGTCATAGCGCTGGTCCTACCATACTGTCATGGTCTGGTAACTTGTCTTTCTCTGCCACTAGACTGTATGCTCCTTAAGGGCAAAAGCTATGCCTTGTCTCTGCCTCTGTTGCCACCCCTGCCCAGGCCTGGTCAGTAGTAGGCCCTTAGGAAACAGTTGCTAAATGAACGAGGACTCTGGGACATTGGGAACTGTACCGCTGGAGAACTTTGAGAGTGCAACTAGGACTTCCCTGCTTCACACCCAAAGGACACTGTGCTTATTTAATTACTTGCGTGTGGGGGAGTTCAAACAGATGTTATAATAGCTCACTTAGCAAAGGACAGCTATGAGGGTTTTCTTTTATTAACTAAATAGACAGCACCCATGTGGAATAATAAAAGCCAGATGGCACAAATTTCATTTTGTATATATCTGAAAGAGAAGCACTAGGTGCCAGCATTGTCCTGTTCAGCCATAAGTCCAGTCTCAAAAGATTCTCTCTACCCACTTCTGGGTGGAGGCAAATGCATGGAGTCACTCAGGTTCTTGTTTACCTACCCTGGGAGACTAAGCCAGCTTCACTCCACACCATTTCCCACCTACCACTGTTGGGAGAAAGCCAAGGGAAGATGAGGGTTGGAGACTGTTATGGCCTGAACTGTGTCCCTCTAAAATGTACATGTTGAAGCACTAACCCCCAGTACTTCAGAATGTGACTGTATATGGAGGTAAGGTTTTTAAAGAGATAATTAAGTTAAAATGAGGCCATTTGGGTGAGCCTTAATCCAATCTGACTGGTGTTCTTATAAGATGAGGAAATTTGGGCACATAAGAGACAGCAGGGGCATGCAGGCACAGAGGGCAGCAAGAGGGCAGCCATCTACAAGCCAAGGAGAGCAGCCTCAGAGGAAACCAACTCTGCCAGCACCTTGATCTTGGACATCTACCCTCCAGAACTGTGAGAAAATCAATTTCTGTTGTTTAAGCCATCCAGTCCTTGGTATTTTGCTATGGCAACCTTAGCAAACTAAGGCAGGGTCCATTAATAGGTAAACCTTGGACTCCAGTTCAGCCTTCGAATGCCTAGGATAACCTCAGACCCATCCCTGAGCCTGAATCTTCTGGGCATCTACTATTGTGCTCCTCCTCACACCCTCACCCCAGGCCCACTGTCCATTTCTTCATAGTTTAATTCATTTCTCTTTTTCCTTCCTTCATTCACTCCTCATTGAACAGTTTCTGAGGTGCTGCAAGGTATATAGCACCCTGCCCTAATGAGCTTAAAGTCTTATAACTGGTACATATCTACCTGTAAGGTTAGAGATGAACTAGGTGTGTGGCATCACTTCTAGTTGGGGTGATTGGACTAGTCAGTGAAGTAGGAGAAACATTATTCTGCATTAAAAAAAGATCTAGGGCTTGCAATGCAATATGGTGTAGCAGTTAAGAGCTCAGACTCTGAAATCAGACTGCCTAGGTATTGCAGTTAAGATGTTCTCTGAGGCTACATTGTCTGGGTTGGAATCTGGTGCTTCTTAATAGCTAAATGACTTTAGTAAATTACTAAACCTCTCTGTTGCTCAGGTACTCCATCTGTAAAATGGGACTAAATATAATACCTACCTCATATGGTTATATTAGGATTTCATGAGTTAATACACACAAAACTCTTAAAACAGTGCTTGGCACATAGTAATCACCAGGTAAATTTTACTGTTATAGTATTTAGGGACAGAAGACCTGAGTTTCAGCCTGTCACTACTAGTTATGTATCCTACAGCAAGTAAGTTCTGCCCCTGCTGACTACCTGACAAGGTGCTTGGGAGGATCATGTAAGATAATAAACATTTAAGGATATTTAAAACTGTGGATATTATTATTGTTATTGAGTTGAGCCTTAAAGGATAGTAAAGATTTAACATGAAAGCTACCATTTACTAAGCACTTAGCCAAATGCCAGGAGCCAGGCTATGTATATATACTGGAAGCAGAGGAGGCAGATAGTCTGCCTTCTAGCTCCTTGGCTCCTAGAACACAGGCGCATGCAATATGTTTGGCCAAGTTGATGTTTCTGTCCAGGATTTTGAATCTTAGAGGAGTAGCAGAAAGACAGAGATGAGTCAGAAGTCTATGGATGGTGCCAGTGACATGGTAGCATCAGCAGTGGCATTTTAGCTACGCTGGCCCCGAGCCAGTTAAGGGTCACCATAGTACCTAACCATTTTATGAACTGGAAAGCCAGCCTTTCAGTTGATTCTGTGAATAATTTGCTATTCTTTCAATAAATCACTCTTCTGAATACAACTAGAGGTTTTTTTTGTCATTTGCAATAAGACTGAATAATATTTTTAAAAATGTTTGTATTTCTCCCAATACTCTGGTGTTGGGATTATCCCTATTTAAGGGTGAGGAAACTGAAACTTGGGGGAGGGGGTGGGCAACATAACTTGCCCAATATTGCCCTGAAAGTAAGTGAGAGGCCCTGGACTTGACTCTGAGTATGGACTTACCACTACTTGCCTATACTTTGCTGGAGGGAGAGATTGGTGAAAAGCGTGCCAGGTGGAAGGAATCCTCCAGTCAAGCACAGATGTATGACAGCACAGGGGTGGGGGTTTCAGAGAAGGGTGAGTTCCAAGATGGGAAAGGATAAAAAGCTCATGCTGGGATGGTAAGAAACATAATTGGAAAGAAGGCTTGGGATCAGCAGTGTGGACTTCATTTGTCAGATAACATTGAGCCACTGAAGACTTTGGGCTTTAAGAGGCAGCTATGTTAGCCTGTGTGGGAGGGGATAGGAACTTAACTGGGAAAGGCAGAGAGAAATTTTGTGGAAAGAATAAGCAATTCTTGACTAATTAATGATAATTAGTGAGGAAGAGCCTAGTGACTGAAAGGCTGTTGACACCCTTGACAGAAATGGAGAAGCCTGGCCTGGGAGTGGTTTGGGGGTGACAGGAGGATGGAGGAGCAGTCTGTTCAGGGTGGCATGCCTTCTTTCTGCTTCTACTAGGATTGGGCTTCCTTGAGTCCAGGCCACACTGTCATAATTTCTAGCCTTTCAGCCCCTTATTTCAAATCCTTACCATTTGTCTTTTCTCTATGTGGTTAGGGAAGCCAAGACCCTGGGACTGGTTGATAGGACTCTGGTTTCATTCTGGGAACTGCATCATTACCCACAGATGTGTGAAGCAATGGCTTGTTTGAAAATTGGAATCCTAGCCCAGTGGAGTCAGTCCCCTCTCTGGGCCCCCACAGCCCAGTTATGGTTATTAATAACTGGTGGTTCTCTCATCCCTAGTTCCAGCAGCCCAGCAGGACCTCATCCTCTTACAGTCTGCTGCCCTTTTGCTACAGCTGGCCAAGCAGATGATCCTTTAGCTTGCATTTCTAGCTATCTCTGGGGTTTTTTGTGCCCAGCCCTTGACGTGGCTCTGCCAGCCTTTGTGATTCTAGGGGAGAGGAAAGGTGGATGAATCAGGTCCCAGCCCTCTAGCTAGTTTCTCTGAGTTATATTGAAGTTTATTTCAACACAGTCTCTCTCTCTTTCTCTCTCTCTCTCTTTTCCCATCTCCTCTATCCTCTCTCTCTCTTCCTCTTCTTTGTCTCGCTGGCCTATCTATTTTTGCCTCAGCTTCCTTTCTCCTCCTTCTTTCATGCATTCTGATATGGTTTGTTTGTGTCCCCACCCAAATCTCATCTTGAATTCCCACGTGTTGTGGGAAGAACCTGGTGGGAGGTGATTGAATCATTGGGGTGGGTCTTTCCCCTGCTGTTCTTGTGATAGTAGATAAGTCTCATGAGATCTAATGGTTTTAAAAATGGGAGTTTCCCTGCACAAGCTCTCTTTGCCTGCCGCCATCCCTGTAAGATGTGATTTGCTCCTCCTTGCCTTCTGCTGTGATTGTGAGGCCTCCCCATCCATGTGGAACTGTAAGTCCATTAATCCTCTTTCTTTTGTAAATTGCCCCGTCTCAGGAATGTCTATCAGCAGCATGAAAATGGACTAATACACATTCCAACAAAAATTTTACCCCTACTGTGTGCCAGGACCTATGCTAGGTATTGGAAATCTATAGATGAGTGAGACACAGGCTCTACTCTCTAAATAACTAAAAAAACACTTGTAGGGAGGTTATGTGATGGCAGAAATAAGACCAGGATATCAGGAGAACATGCCTTATTGAGATTGGAAATGGGAGAAGACAGGGGAAGTTTCCTGGATGAAGTTATATCTGAACAGAATCTGAATTATCCTGGCAGAGATTGTGAGAGAAGGGCTGGGAGGAAGGTATTACAAAAAGAGGGAGTCAACATAAGCAAAGACATAGAAGCAAGACACAGCATGCTGAGTGAAGGGAACAAGCAATGTGGTGATGCTGGGATGCAAAATGAAAGGTAAGTCATGGCATTGGATCAGCTGAAGCAGAAGGAAGAGCAGGCCCTTGCATGTTATTTTAAGAGCTTAGTCTTTATCCAGTAGATGATAGAACAGTGGTCGCCAACCTTTTTGGCACCAGGGACCGGTTTAATGGAAGACAATTTTCCACAGATGTGGTGTGCAGGGATGGTTTCAGGATGAAGCTGTTCCACCTCAGAAGCTCATCAGGCATTAGAGTCTCGTAAGAAGCATACAACCTAGATCCCCCATATGTGCAGTTCACAGTAGCATTCATGCTTCTATGAGAATCTAATGCACCTGGTGATCTGACAGGAGGTGGAGCTTAGGCAGTAATGATCACTGTCCTGCAGCTCACCTCCTGCTGTGTGGCCCAATTCCTAACAAGCCACAGACTGGGACCGGTCCTGGTCTGTGGCCCAGGCGATGGGGACCCCTGTGATAGAGGGTCACTCAAAGATCTAAAACAGCAATGAAGAATGGTCATGTGTGTTTTTAGAAATACAGATAACTTTATCAGTGTGTGAGGGATGGGTTATAGGGGGACAAGACCAGAAAAGGGCAATCCTGTTGGGAGGCTGTTGCTGCTTTTCAAGTGAGATGATGGTGGCTTAAACTGGAGCAGTAGGTATGGAAAGGAGGGGACTGAATTAAGAAAAAATTAGTAGGTAAAATTGGCAGGGCTTTGTGATCAATTGGATATGAATATGAGATATGGTTTAGCTCTGTGTCTTCACCCAAATCTCATCTTGAATTGTGATCCCACATGTCGAGGGATCTGTAATCCCCATGTATCGAGGGAGGGAGGGGATTGGATCATGGGGGCAGCTTCCCCCATGCTGTTCTCCTGATAGTGAGTGAGTTCTCATGAGATCTGATGGTTTCATACGGCAGTTTTCCCTGCTCTTGCTCACTCTCTCACCTGCCACCTTGTAAGATGTGCCTGCTTCCCCTTCTGCCATGACTGTAAGTTTTCTGAGGCTTCCCCAATCATGAGGAACTGAGTCAATTAAAACTCCTTCATTTATAAATTACCCAGTCTCAGATAGTATCTTTATAGTAGTATGAAAACACACTAATACAATATGTGTGAAGTAGCTATCAACAATAACATCCAGATCTTTATCTTGGGTAGCTATGTAGATAATAATAATAATAGCACTAATGAAGATGGTAATAGGAATAGTGGTGCCATCAACTGTGATAGCGAATTCAGGAGGCAGTGCTAGTTTAGTGGAAAATGGACAATTCTCTTTTGGACATGTTGAGTTGAAGGTGCCCATGGAGCATACAAGGGAAGATACCTAGCACCCAATTTGAATAGTTTAAAGCTGTGGGGAGGATCTGTGATAAAGATTTAGATTTGAGATTATACTAAGGATATTAGTCATAGCCTCCCATGATCATACCATTTCTAAGGGAACTTGCTGCATGCACTGACTATTGCCCATGCAGCCATAGTTTGTTCTACACAATCCATCCTATCTGGCTTGGCTACAGCTGATGGAATCTACCAGGTCACTGACCCAAGGGCAGTCAATCTGTAAGTTGATCACAGCCTGATGATATAGATCTGGTGAAAAAGATGAACTGGGTTATTTAGAATCCCTGTCTCAGGATTTTGAGCTAAGAACTACAGAGACTCCAGGCCAGTTAACAATGGGAGTCAAAGCTGGAAGATTGTTGAAAATTGGGACATGACAAGCAGAGACCATTTGAAGTTGAGGTAAGAATGGGATGGAAATGATAGGAAAGCAAAGGATGTTTGGTGGCAGAAGAATGGAATAGACACAGGAGAAAAAGACAACAAAGAGAGAGACAAAGAAAGTGAGCACATAGCCCAAGGAAAAAACAGAGAGACTTTTTCATTCTCAAGGCTGCTTAACTATCTGATAAGTGTTCTCATCTCAGTCAGTATAGTCTCAAATGAAACCCAGCCATCTGAGGATAGTTTCAGTGAGTTTTTTTTTCCAACCAAAAGAGGAGTCACCCACATGAAATCACTCAAGGAGAAACTAGTGCATGATAAAAGCAGTGAGTTAAGGAGAGCAGTGGGGAATACTAACAGTGAACAGGTAACTAGAGGAAGCGGGACCCATAGACATACAGAGGGATGGACATAGGGTACTACCAAGAGAAGAGGAGGCCGTGGAAGTCAAGAGATCCTGTTTGTTTTTCTTTAAAGAGAGAGTGATCAGAAGTGTCAAAAACTGCAGAGAGGTCTGATAAGGACTCTGAGCAGTGCCCACTGGGCTAGAAATCAGTAGGTAACTGGTAATTTTGGTGAGCGCATTTAGCAGAGTGGTAGACGAGAGACAGAAACTAGACTGCAGTTGGTTAAGAAGTGAGTGTAAAGTAAGAATGTGGAGCTAGCCAATGTAGAATACTCTTCTGAGAAAATTACATGAGAAGGAGAGGAAAAGAGACTGAATATTAGCTAGAGGGGACCAAGAGCCCCAAAATGTTTTGCTTTGTGTTTGCTTTGTTGTGGTTTTCTGTTGCTTATTTTTTTATAAGAGAGGCTTGAGTTTTTAAGCTTAGAGGAAAAACATAGTTGAGTTGAGTTGAGAGAGAGAGAGAGAGAAGTCATCTGACTGAGCAAGATCCTGGAGGGTCCAAGACCTAGATTAACTAAAGGTGTTGGCCTTAAACAGAAAGATGGCACCTTACCTTCTGAAACTTGAAGAGAAAAAAGGAAGGATGGGTCTGTAAGAAGATGAGATAGTAGTTGGTGGGAGTGGGAAGTTACAGAGATCTATCCTGCTGGCCTCAATTTTCTCAATGAGGTAGGAGGCAAAGTTTCCTGCCAAGAGTGAGGGAAGCAGGGTCAAGTAAGGGGCTTGAGGAAAGAAGTAAAAAGTCTGGAAGAGTCATTGAGAGGATTGTGAGAGGGGTTGGACCAAGGACAAGTGAAAGGATCGATGAGTGGGGCTGCAAGCCCAGCTGAAGATAGGAAGTGGAAATTTGTAAAGGCCACAGTCTTCATGATTGTGGGATTTGCATCCAGTAGTGCTTAGCTGTTCAAACGTAGGAGCAGAGAAGGTAGTGTTGTGTGACTCCACAGTTGGGGTTTGGGTGGGTGGATGTGGCAGAAGCATAGGGTGCCAGCAAACGGAGGGGAAGCTGAGCAGGGATTTGGGTGCTCAGCTATAGGTTCCTGCTTGGTATGGAAGGAAGAGGGAACACGAAGGGACTAACCGACTAGGAGAATGGAGGAATCACGAGACTGAAGGTTGCTGTGAGGTAGAAGAGCAGGTGTTAGAAGGCTGGGAGGTGGGAAACAGCCCAGCATTTTCCAGTAACTGTTCCTTTTGGCTGAATCATGGGACAATAGTGGAGACCCAGAAAAGTGAGGAGACCTAGAGAATGAGGAGGCCAGAGAGATAAGCAGGGCTTGATGTAGGGAGGTCTCATATGCCACTATTTGAGCTGGATGTTGCAGAAGAGGCAGAAGCAAGGCAAGCTTACAGAGGTAGTTTTACAAAGTGGCTTATGGAAAATAATAGACTTCTGGAGCCCTGTTGGGTCTTTTCCTGAATTCTTGTACTCTCTTCTGATGATTTTAAAGTTTACTTTCCAATTCTAAAAGTCAGTGGCGCAAATCCACCCCTCCTCCTCCCTGTATAAAATCTAGGTAGTGAGAAAGTTACATTAATTCTTATCCCAAGGAGAGTCATCTGTTTTGCATAGTTGAAAGAGCCCCAAATTGTGAGTCCAGAGCCTTGGATTCTAGTCCTAGGTCTACCACCAACCAACTGTACACATCTCCATCTCTCTGGACTTCTTTTTCATGATCTATAATGAGAGAGAAATATTACCTGTCTTGTCTATTTCCTAAGGTTGTTGTGAGGGTGAAATGAAGTCATACATGTAAATGCACTCTGCAAAGTTAAAAGTGTATGGTGAGCAGAATTGATGCTTATTACTGGGATCTGGCCAGGTTTGCTTTGTGTCCTTCTTCTACGTCTTGTGACAGCAGAGTCTACTTCCTGCTTCCTTCCCTCATTCCCAGTCCCCACATGCCTGTAAGTTCCCAGAAGTCAGACCTGCCCTGGTGGGAGCTGAAGGAACAGTCTCAGCAGCTCTGTCTGGGATGATGAGCCAAGAAATCAAAGACTTTCTTTGCCAAGGAAAGTGTTTTCTTTGCTTGTTTCTTCCTCTCCAATAAATCTGTCTGCCTCCACCATTCCATGATGAGGCTGATTGGCCTTGCCCTTGGTAAGTACCAGCTCAGCATGGAAGAGGGGGATGCTGCAAGATTTGATGCCTCCCTTTTCGATACATGTTTAATTCATTGTTGCAAAGACTTGGATAGGTAAAACACTAAGCTCCCTCTGACTGGGCTTCCTGGAGAGAGGGATTCCAGCAGCTTTTAAAGGAAATGTCAAACCGTTAAGAGTTCAGGTTTCAAGCAGCTTAATGCTTTATAATGTTTTGGAATGAATGTCTCATGGATTCTTAATGCCTGGGTTATTTAGAATTGAAAATAACTGATTGGTTAGTCAATCTGATAAACACAAGACAGCTACAATCAACTCTGGAGAAAGATGAATTCATTTAACTCATTGCTTTATGGCTTTCTCCCCACCAAATCTGTTAGCTGAGTTACTAATCAATCAGTCAATAAGAATTAGGCACCAACTGTATGCTCAGCTCTATACAGGTTATTACAAAAGCCATATCAAAACAAACCAATAAAAACAAAATATATATTTCATACTGCTATGGGCTGAATTGTATCCCCCCTCCCAAATTCATATGTTGAAGCTTCAATTCCTAGTGCCTCAGAATACAACTAATAGGGCCTTTAAAGAAGTAATTAAGTTAAAATGGGGTCACCAGGATGGGACCAAATTCAATATGACTAGTGTCCTTATGAGAGGAGATTAAGACACAGACAGAGAGAGACAACAAGATACAGACATGCACAGAGATGACCATGTGAAGACACGGAGAGAAGGTGGCTATCTGCATGCCAAGGAGAGAGGTCTCAGAAGAAACCAACCCTGCAGATACCTTGATCTTTGACTTCTAACCTGCAGAACTATGAAAAGGTACATTTCTGCTGTTTAAGCCACTCAGCCTGTGATATTTTGTTATGGCAGCCCCAGAAAACTTTTGTGTATATATACACAAAAAGTTTGTGGAGCTTGCAGTAAGATGAGAAAGAACCCACATGTAACACTTTACTGCTGCTGATAGTATCTGGGAGGATGTACAGATATAGACTTTCTCCAGAAAGACTTTTCTATCACCAATCAGAATTAAAATACAAAGCTCAAAGAATATTAAAAGTCCCTTGACTTTTCTAAAACTTCAGGTCCTACTACACACTTAGGGCATCTAGAAACAGCTTGGGATCTTTATCTCTGTAGTTTATCTCTGTAGTTTATCTGCTCTCCCACATACCCCTGGGCCTTTTTCTAGCCTGCTTCTCAGCCCCAGATTCCTGGCTCTATCAGGGAGAGGCAGTGTGTGATCCTTTAGGTCCTGTGAGTTTCTTAAAGACATTTCATGTCAGTAGTTGTTAGACTTCAGAACCACCTAGAATGCCAAATAAAAATGCAGCTTCCAGGACCTCACCTTAAAGGTCAGGTTCACTAGGTCTGCCCAGGGCCTAGAAATCTGCATTTCAGGTTTAGTAGATCTGGTCAGGGTGTAGAAATCTGCACTCAATTTTTTTTACTCTGAGGTATACATACAAAGGAGCATACAGATAATTTAAGTAATAACAATAAAATGAACGTCCATGTACCGACCACGGAGCTTAAGAAATAGAACATTTTTCTGTGTACCCTTTCCCAACTGCATTCCCCTCTTCTTCAAAGAGGCAAACTTTACCAAATTTTACGATTATCACTTCTTCACCGTTCTTTAGTGTTTCCCGCATATGATTGTGTCTCTGAACAAAAAACAAAAAAATCCTGTTTAGCTTGCTTGTTGGAGGACTTTGTATAATGGTGTTATACTGTGTATATTCTTTAGCAACTTAATCATTCAACATTGTTTTTGAGATGCATTCATGTAGATGCATTTAGCTGCAGTTTACTTATTTTCACTGCTCTACAGTATTCCATTGCATGAATATACCACAATTTATTTATCTATTCTGTTTGTGGTCATTTGGGTTGTTTCTAGCTTTTGTTTTGTTTTGTTTTGCTATTATAAATAATACTGCCATAAACATTCTATATATGTCTCTTGGCACATAGAAATCTTCATTTTTACCCAGCTTCCCAGATTGAGGCTAATGTAAATGGCCCAAGAAACACTCACTTTGGTCCTTCACATTCTTCAGAGTGATACATGTACAACATAAAACTCTCTTGCTAGTATTGATTTCATTTTGAAGCATGACTTTAATGCTTTATTTTGGAGGGGAAAAAATCCTCTGAATCTTCACTTTTACTTACAAAAATTCTGCTCCTAGTAAAGGGGTAAGGGACAAGAAAAGAAGGCGAGAGTAGGGGGAGTGCGAGGAAACATCCATATGTCATCTGTGCTGCATTAGAGAAGAAACCCATATGTTACAAGTATTCAACTATGTGATACAAATGATCAATGTATGGATACTTACGTATGGATATTTTAGAGGCAACAATCAACTCTAGGCACATAATAGTGTCAGCTTATTCATTCAATGACTAAAAACTCAAGGTAGATTGAAATAGTTAGGAAAGACTTCCAGAAGGAGGTGGGACATAGAGTGGGCCTTGAAGGATAGACAAATTGGATTTTGGCACAAGAAATTCACAAGGTGTCAGCTAACAGCTAGAGTTGGCTTAAGAGAAAGGTAGAGGGACAACAAGGCACATTGGAAATGTAAATGGGCAGAATGAGTGGGGGTGGGGTGTTAAAAATTGCAAGTACAGTCCAACAAAGGCCTGGCAAATCTAGTTCAGTTTTAGGAAAGCACTGAAATCCCAGGGGAATCCTACCTGGGAACCAAGAAAGAGGGAACAGCTTTGGAAGTACAGGGTGAGAACCATGAGAACATCATAATAAGGGTACTATGCAGGAAATAAAGAATAAAAAAGTGGTCATAGGGTCAAGGATCCAGGATAACAGGACAGCCAGAAATAAAGAAAGAAATAATTCAGATCCGATATAGGGTTCCTCACAGGTATCAAAGACTTCTCCCCACTTTCCTAGATATAAAGGAGTCTATATTATACTATCTCTCTTCTACATACAACCTTCTATAGCGTCCATCTCCATTTTAAGTGGAAGACCTCACCTCCCACCTCATTGAGAAAAAAGAGAATTAATTAAATGGGAAATTTCTCACTTTCCCATCACCACATTTACCATCTGTACTCTTGTCTTCTGCTATGTTGAATGAACTGTCCCCTGTTAAAGGCCATCGCTTCCACTTGTTTACCGGATCCCATTTTAATCAGTTAGCATTAGGTTTATCTGAGAGCAACAGTGGTTCAAAATAATAGTGGCTTAAACAAGAGAGTGTATTTCTCTTATACATAAAAGACCAAAGGTAGGCAGTTCAGGGTTGATCTGGTTACCCTGCTCCACAGAGTCTTCAGAAACCCAGGCTTCTCTCAACTTACCACATCCCTTGGGTGTGGCCAAGGTCCAAGATAGCAGCTTGAGTTCCAGCCATCACATCCAAATTTCAGGCAGTAGGATGGAGAAAGAGCCAAAGATGGGACAAAGGGCATTATGCCAGCTATCTTTCAAAAAAGTTTCCCAAGAGCTATCACATGATAGGAGACATAACTTCTGGTTACATCTTATTGGCCAGAGATAGTAAAGTTACAAGGCTGTATTGAGCAGCAAGAAAGGCTAGAAAGTATAATCTTTATTCTAGTAGGCCATGAAGCCAGCTATAAATTGGGAATTTGATTATTGTGGAAGAAGGGGAGAGAAATATTAGGGGATATCTAACAGTCTATGCCACAACATAACTTCTTCCCTTCTTAAGGACTTTTGCTCTCTCCACTAAGTAATTCTTATCAGTGTACAAACTTGATTTAGCATTTATTAACCCAAAAATAAACTCTTATTTATCCTACTATCCCTCCAGCTTCTTCCCCACATTTCTGCACCCACCAACAGCAAACATTCTCCAAAGTATTGTCTACACATGCAATCTCTTCTTCCTCATCTCTCATTTATTCTTCAGTCCACTCCAGGCTGGCTTCCATACTCATCAACTCACTGAAACCTCTCTTCTCAAGATCCCCAGAGCCCTGTATTTTGCCAAATTCAGTTTTCACATTTCAGTCCTGATTTTAACAGCTCTGTCACCAGCATTTGATACAGATGATCTCTAATACTTTTCTTTAAAAACTATTTCTTTAAAATCTTTCCCCCTTTGGTTTTGTTAATACCACACTTTTACTAATCTGGCCACTCCTTCTCAATGTCCTCTACCTGAACTCTAACTATTGGAGTTATCCATGCTTAGTCCTGAGCCTTCTCTTCTCTTTCTCAAATTGCTCTTTAGGTGGTTTCATTCATTCCCTCGGCTTTAAATACTATCTTTATGCTGACGATTTTCAGTGAAGACCCTAAAAAGACTCTAAAATTAGGATTCATAGATCTACCTGACCATTTAAAACTGCCACTTGGATATTTATTAGACATGTCTAACATAGCACATGCAAAACAGAACTCTTGACACCCTCCCTCCACCCAATCTGTTCCTCTCCCATCTTTCCCATTTTAGAAAATGACATTAACATATGTCAGAAACCTGAGAGTCATCGTTGATTCCTCCTTCTCTCACTTCCCAAATTCAATCCTTCAGTGAATCCTGACCATTCTATATCCAGTATGAATTTCTAATTCATCCACTTCTCCCATCTCTACTATTACTACCCTAGTCCAAGGGACCATTATCTCTTGCCCAAATTGTAAATTAAGGTAATCTTTTAAAAATGGAAATCAAATTATGTGACTCTCCTTATCAAAATTCTTAAATGCTTTTCCACCACATCTAAAATAAAATTCAAACTTTTCAGTCTGTTCTGCAAATCTCTGCATGATCTAGCCCAGTGGTCTAAATGACTCTTGCTCCATTCTCATTTCTCCTACTCTTCTCCCTTCAACTGACTATGCTCCACCCATATTGGCCTTCTGTACTTGCACTATGTGTCATGCTCTTTCTAGCCTCAGAACTGTTTCATTTATAGTTCCCTTTGCTTGAAACGCTCATTCACTGGGTTCTTCCCATGTCTAGCTCCTTTTCAACCTTCAGGACTTGAATCACATGCTACTTCCTTATAGAGGTGTTCCCTGACTACCTAATCTGAAGTCGTTCATACTATTTTCTATGAGTTTTTTTTCAATGATATTGTCACAATGTACAAGCCATGAGGTCAGAGACCTTGTCTTTCTTATTTGCCACTGTATTCCAGCACCTAGCATAGCTCCTAGCAGTATGCCTGTCACTGGGCTCAAAAAATACTCAATAACTGTTTGTTGAAATGATGAATCAACAAATGGAAGTTATCTAAATCCTCTTTTAATGATTGAGAGGGGAGAAGGAAAGTACTATGGAATGAGTGAAGCTGGAAGGGCCAGCAGGCCTGCCAGTCCAAGGCCAGAGCCAGACTTCGGGTCCTGAAGGTACAATTATGTAAACTAAAAATAAAATCCTAAGCCCCCCAACTGACTGAACGGACCCCCTCTTGGCCAAGAGGATGGCAGAGAAACCTTTAAAATGGAGTTCCTTTCCAAAGGACAGGCTAATAATACTTTTTTAAAATAAAAATAAAAATAGAAAACTAAGTTTCTGGCCATGATAAAAAAGGAGGTCAAACATGCTTCATTACACTCCCTCTCTTTTGCAGTTTATTCACAATTGATCAGCATTAATGTTAAAATAGAGATCATAAGACTGACAAAATGGACTCTTTGAAACAATAAGATAACAAATTATAAACAGAACCTAAGGCCATGCCATGCAAGGGTTAAGGCACACACCCCTACAGGTCACTCTGACCCAGTATCTTCTGGCTTGCCCTCACAACCTGACTCTAGCATAACATCACATGATGCTTAGCAAACCCTTATCTTAAATTGAACATTCTTTTCTACTGACTCCAAGTATTTTTGACAAAGCTTTATTCCTTTAACCAATTGCAAACTTTAAAAATCTCTGAATACAGAAAAATAACTAATGGGTACTAGGCTTAATACCTGGGTAATGAAATAATCTGCACAACAACCACCCACGACTCAAGTTTACCTATGTAACGAACCCTCACATGTACCCCTGAACTTAAAAGTTTAAAAGAATCTCTGAATCCACCTATAACCTGTAAGCCCCTGCTTCAAGATATCCTACCTTTTCAGGCCAAACCAATGTATACCTTCCATGTATTGTTTTACATGAAAGGTATACATTCCTTTATATGGAAGGAATGTATCTTTGCCTGTAACTCCTGCTTCCCTAAAATATATGAAACAAAGTTACATTCTGACTGTCTCAGGAGCACTTACTCAAAGCTTCTTGGGTATGAGTGTCCCTAGCTGTGGTCACTCATATTGGCTCAGAATAAACCTCTTTAAAATATTTTACAGTTTGGTATTTTTCCATCAACACTAGAAGAAATGTTGTACATACATACTTGAGCCAAGACTTTGAGAAGAATAAAACCACTAGATGGCAAAAGGCAGATTGTAAAAGAGTATAGAGCCAAGAGTCAGAGGCAAGATGGAAACCAAATTGGAAAAGAAGTGAGTGGGCTGAGGCAAATGAAAAGGGACCCAGAAAATAGGCAGGAACATTACTGGAGAGAAGGAGAAGTTGCTGCCCAACAATAAGCAAAATTATTGACCCAAAACTGAGAGTTTAACTTAGGCTAAAGACCATGCAATATGCAAGCGTGGGTGATCTTCTCCAGCAGTCATGAGGAACAGAAAAGGTAGATTGCAGGACTGGCTTTGGGTGGAGGCTTGTAGGAAAGATGCAGCGAAGCCCATGAGCAAGCATTGAAAGAGTAAGAGAGCTGAAAAAATGGGTTCTTATATTCTCAGAATGAAAATTGAAGTTTAGAATTTCAGAAGTAAAGCAGTTCAGGGCGATGATGACTTCCACAGTGTGGCCAAGGCAGTGGGTAAAATGGAGCAGAGATAAAGATAACTTGAGATGAGGGGGTCCTGAAGCCAAGAGGCCAGGAGGAGGTTAGGACTTCCATATGAAACCCTCATGCTAATGATAGGATTTGGGTGTAGAGGAGAGCACCAGAATTTTCTGTGAATATGGGATAATAGCCATGATGCCAATAAATGCTAACAGTGAGGACACATAGAGGATAAACGGTGTAAGTGTCAAAGAAGGAAACAATGTTGCATGAGGGTAAAAGCATGGCACTAGGAATATGCTGGTACTGTCTCTTGCTCTCAGGCTATGGGAGAAAGAACAATTCCCATAGAAGAGGGCTCCAGGTAAAATATATTCATCTGGATTGTCCCCAAAGCAGACTCTGAGATATGAGATTTCAGCCAGCATAAGTAGTTTGGAGATGATCACAGGAAATACCCAAAAGGAGTATTTCCTTTTGGATATAAAGGGGACTGAGCCAATAAAGGGGCGTGTTATAAATCAAGTTACCACTGTGGGTAAGTGGAGCTTAATTATGCTGGGGAATTCCAGGAGGTTGTGTAGAACATGAATCTCAGAGTTATCCCACTTAAGGGATCGACTACTCCTGTCAGTCATTGATTCAGAGCTGTCCTAGGGAATTTGTTAATCCCCTGTAACTTCTGACTTCCTATGTGTGCAGGCAAAGAGGGCTCTGGAGGCCAGAGAAAAGCCTCCAGGAAAAGACGCAGGTGCTGGCAGCTGGAAGTCAGGCTACATGGACAGAAATGATGAGGGCCAAAGGGATATGGGTAGAGCACCAATAATATCTGCTATAGGAAGAAATGGGCAAGGAAGGGGTCAGGATTCACTCAGGGCAAAGTGGAGGGACCATTCTGTAAAGAGAGTGAAAGTGGCTGGGCTTGGTGGCTCACACCTGTAATCCCAGCACTTTGGGAGGCTGAGGCAGGCAGAACACTTGAGCTCAAGAGTTGGAGACCAGCTGGCCAAAATGGCAAAACCCTGTCTCTACAAATAATACAAAAATTAGCTGGGTGTGCTGGTGCACACCTGTAGTTCCAGTTACTTGGGGGGCTGAGGCAGGAAGATTGCTTGAACCCGGGAGGTCGAGGCTGCAATGAGCCGAGATCATGCCACTGCACTCCAGCCTGGGTGACAAGGTGAGACCCTGTCTCAAAAAAATAAAAGAGAGAGAGAGAGAGAGAGAAGGACCTCATTTACTTTGGAATGGACATTTAAAAATTATTTTATTAATTCTTTACTTCAGTGTGCAAATTCCTTAACACTTGACAATGCTCAAGCCATATTCAAATTTCCCCAATTATCCCAGAAATGTTCTTTACAGCTGGTTTGTCCACATCAGGATTCAGTTTCAAATCATGCAGTCATCTTGTTATGTCCCTTCAGTCTCGAACTAGAGAACATTCTTTTTCTATTTCATGTTAAATTGACTCATTGAGGAAATCAGGCCAGTGGTTCTAAAAAATGTCCCACATTTTATATTTGTCTAAGTGCTTATTTGTGGTGTTATTTAGCTTGTTTCTCAATCTCCTGTATTTCCCAGAAACTGCACATTAGACCAAAAGGCTTGATACATTCAAATGAAATATCTTCGGCTAGAGCACATCCACATGACATTGCATCACATACAGCAGAATGTCAGAAGAGACATAGTGTCTGGTTGTCCCTCTGTTAGTAATGCTATGGTTGACAACTAGATCTGTATGATGGCAGCCAGACCCATTGTACAGTTGCTTTCCTCTTGATGATGAGAAAATAGTCTACGTGTTGTTACCTTGGCACCATACAAATGTCCAGGTCCCCATCAGCTATTCACCTAATAGTTTTAATCCCACTTGATGATTCTTGTCTGAATCAATGAATTCATGACAGGCTTAAAAACGATTTTTAAATTCTATCA
Source organism: Pan paniscus (assembly GCF_029289425.2). Classification (NCBI taxonomy): domain Eukaryota; kingdom Metazoa; phylum Chordata; class Mammalia; order Primates; family Hominidae; genus Pan; species Pan paniscus. The sequence goes on from NC_073272.2 coordinate 106,823,670, forward strand.
CCCATCTCTATTTCCAAGCCAGTGTTGTTCAGGAAAGTAGAATTTACCTTGTTCAACCAGGGCAGCCCAGTGCAGTGGGTATGAGCATGGACATTAGAGCCAGAGGGTCTGGATTCAAATCCTGGTCCCACCTCTTGCTAGCTATGTGACTGTCACTTAACCTCTCCATACCTCAATTTTCTTATCTATAAAATGTTGTGTTATGATAATTAAATTAAGTAATACTAGTAAAGCAATAATAATAAAGCATGCTGCCTGGTAAGCACTATGTAAGTGTTAAATAAACAAAAAGCAAAACTATGGCTATTTGATTATATTGAAATATAGTCCTTACTGGAAAGGCAGAATAAATGCTTAATTCTTTCCCTTTAATTACCAATTCTCAAAGTAAGGATTTGGTTTTATAGCTGCCACAAGGGGTGACAAATAAGTGGAAAGAACATTAAAGAGCTCAGGGAAAGATTTGGGAGGGAGGAGAGCTGGGAGAAGAGCCCAGAATGAGGACACACAGAGCAGCATGAGGCTGGGAGAAGGAGAGCACTGGAAATAGCTTTCTTTGTCTTTTTTATCCATTTTACAGAGCCTCAGTCAAAATCACACGGGGCCAGAGAAACTAAAGAAAATAGGAAGTAGCTCCTATTTAAAGGATAGTTGTTTGGCATTCACACAAATTTGCAAAAAAAAAAAAAATCTTTTTATTTGTCATTAGAATACTATTGCATTATCATAATATATATTAAGTATAATATAAAATCATAAAAGAAGTTTTAAAATTTACAAAACAAAACTTTGAATAAAACAACACAAAATTATTCTAGCCCTATCATCTTGATTTATTAAATAAAATAATGAGCCTACGTTTGGTGATCCACATAAAAATGTCCCTAGGCAGCGCCAGCTTCATGAGCATAAGGCCCGGTGCAATTGGGGGCCCAATGCTCAGAAGGGTCCAGCTGGTTTAATGATCTACTATTTTGAAATTCTGAATAATTTTTAAACAAATAGTAATAATTATATGTTATTAACAACACAATAATAATATAATATGTTTATTTACAATAATTACACTTATAACATCATAATAATAACATAATTTGCAATGGATTCTGCAAATTATGTAGCTAGGGCATCTCTGGGCCCCTACCCCTGACCCCAAGCCAAGCCACCAGCCTGCACCCTCCAGTGCAGGAGTATGTGGATAGCCCTTTGCATGTCTAAGCTTTCACCTTTTCTTTCTTTCTTTCTTTCTTTCCTTTTTTTTTTTTGTGTGTGTGTGTGTGTGTGTTTTGCTCTTTTTGCCCAGACTGGAGTGCAATGGGGTGATCTCGGCTCACTGCAACCCCCTTCTCCTTGGTTCAAGCAATTCTCCCGCTTCAGCCTCCCAAGTAGCTGGGATTACAGGTGTGTGCCACCATGCTTGGCTAATTTTTGTATTTTTAGTAGAGACGGGGTTTCACTACATTGGCCAGGCTGGTCTCGAACTCCTGACCTCAAGTGATCCACCTGCCTTGGCTTCTCAAAGTGCTGGGATTACAGGCGTGAGCCACTGCGCCAGGCAGCTTTCATCTTTAACTCTCCTTTGGGTGCCCTAAGCCTTGCTCTTCTTACTGACAGCTTTCTGATTTGGTTGCCTGTGTGGCTAATTTCAGTCTCTGCACCCTCCTAGGGTTCCTTTTCCTTTTCAGAACCGCTGGTGAAAGGCACTGCTCTGTGGGCAGTGCTTCCTCCCCACCCCCAAGAACACACTTTCGCCAAAGCTGTGAGGATTGTCTGTCTTGTCCTCTTCCCCCTCAGTCTAAGCATTCTGTGTATTGCTTGTTGCTTGTTACTAAAATAAGACACATGGCCAAGAAAAGAAAAGAAACCACCCAGGCTCTACCAGGCAAGCATTTTATCAACATGTAGACCAGCTTAGCTCTGAGGCTCTTGGACAGTTAAATAAAGGTGAGGGCTGGGTTGGAAAAGAAGGGAAGCAAAACGAGGAAACTCTGAAAAGGATAAGATGACTCAGTCTCTCTCCCTCTTCCCGTAGGAGGGTACCTCCATCTCTATGCCAAACAGATGTGGGGCTAATTCTTAATGAGCTCCAGGGAAGGCCATGTCGTGGAGTTTTTAATTATAAAAGATTTAAGATATTTTGCCCACTTACAGTTTATTTTCTGTTGCCAAACACCTTTCCACAAATGATCAATATCACTTTTAAACACACTAAACTCTAATGTTTATTCTTTCCCCATCTATCATCCCCTACACCATATTTAACATATGCTTGTTCCTGCATCGACTCTGCTGTGTCTGTATACATCAGCATTCTCATATTTGGATGAGACTTTATGTCTAAGATCGTGCATTTGCCCTTTCCCCTTTGATCCACTCTCTTTCCTTACCTTGAAACAAAAGGAATTTTTTATTAGGGGTAGCATAGTTTCCAACAGTGTATTTTGTCTGTTCACCTTATTTTTTTAAGTAAAAGGATGATTGCATAATGACAGAAAAAGCAATAGTAGTAGTAGTAATAGTAGTGGTAGTATTGAGTGTCTCCTATGTGCAAGTCACTGTTCATGCACTGCTTATCCTGATGACAACACTGTGATTTGAGTTTTATTGTCCCCATTTTACAGATAAGAAAACTGAGGCTCAGAGGTCAAAGGAGTTTGGCCAAAGAAGTTACCTTTTAAGTGACAGGACTGAGATGTTAATGCCACTCTGTTGACACCAATGCTTGGTCAACCCGATTACCCCAGTATCCTCTCTGTATATAAAAAAGAGCCTATAACATCCTCTTTTGTCTTCACAAGATCCCATTAGCTCTGTAGCCATGGCACTCCACTCTTTATATTCAGACACAAACTGCTGGGGTGCCCCGGCCCCTCTACCCTGTGCGTACCCTTCTTTCTATCATGTTATGCATTAACTTTCACAAGCTGCTTGTTATGTAATGTGTTCCACAAGACATCTCTGCTTTGCCCTCAATCTTACATTCCCTGAAGCCTCTTAAAGATCTGTTTAATGTCCTCATCCCCTCATCTATCAATTTCAATTTTATAGGCTTAGCCCTCCTTTGATATTTCTCTGTATATCACTTTCTCAGCCTCCCCTTTTAGGTCATTACCCTTTCTTTTCCCCAGTACCTTTTCTTTGTCACGTCCTATTCACAGGTCACTCTTTCCCAGTACTATATATCTTGCTTTAAGTGACATGGGCTTCTCCTATTCATTTTTAGTGTTGGCAGAAGGAATTTGAAGTCTGCCCCCCAGTTGTCCTCTTTGGATATCTTACTTTGAAACACAAAAGCATTAAATTGTAAATCAATTCTGCATTGATCAAGTCTGGCCACCGTCCCCACTGCCTGGCTGTGACCTCTGAATGCTGAAACTATGAGTTTTCTTCTGTACTTGCTCTATTGTTGTACAAGGCCAAGAAAAGGTTCTCATCAACGAAGCTACACACCCTGTTGGCAGGAATCAGGCAGAAAAGCTGGCAGCCAAATCTTCAGTTCTACTTTTCTTTTCTAATGATAATTTTAACCCCTCTAATTTGCTTCCTTTTTAAATTTCCCCCCCTCCTATTGCATCTTATCCTCCTCCCAGGTGCAGTCATAGAATTCTTATCCTTCACATTTACATTTTTTTCTCTCCTTTCCTCTTATTCTGCTCACTTGTCCCTTTGGTTTGACTCTCGTCTCAATTTTTACTTGGATTATTCTTTTAGTAGCTTTAAAACAATTCAACAAGCGCTTATTGAGTGTCTACTATGTTCCAACTACTGAACCAAGTGCTAGTCCTTGCCCTCAAAGAGTTCAGTATCTCAATGTGCTTTAAACACTTGTGTTACTCCAGGGAGGGAAAAAGAGGGTGATTAAACCAGTCTGTTAGTTGGTCATCGACATATACATGAAGTTCAAGAAAATGTACAAAATGGCTTTTACTCTCAGTCTACATCACTTATTCTAACCAATAGGAGTCAATAGTACATGTAGTTATCTTGTTTGTTGGAATTTTTTTTTTGCTTTGTAATTAGTATATTAAGGAGACAATACATTTCAAGAATTGCTTAAATTCTGATACCCAGATTTAAGCATGTAAACATATGATGAGACTTTTAAACATACAGTTAAAGCTATTCATCATAATTTGCTATGCTAACAACATTAGTTACTTTGGAGCATAAGTCAAATGGTTTAAAGTAATCCTGTAACATACCTAAAGAATACCTTCCTATATTACCCATACAAATTATTTCTCCATGTAAAGTTCTTTTCATTTTAATTTCTACATTACCCAGCTCTGAAGTCACTACTCAGGTTTATCATGGTCCACAGACAAGAAGGGGTGCAAATAACAAATACTGGTCAAGATATATATGGAGATATATATATGTGTGTGTATGTATATATATATGTATATATATAGTATATATATGTGTATATATGTATATATATGTGTATATATGTATATATATGTGTATATATGTATATATGTGTATATATGTATATATGTGTATATATATGTATATATGTGTGTATGTGTATATAAATATATATATATATATATATATATGGATGGCACAGCAGAAGGAAACACAATTCTGGAAGTGCAAGCCTTCAAGAAGCAGCATTATTATGATAATCCTCTCCTACAGAAAGGTATCATTTTTATCACTGATGCCACAGGACAAATTATATATTATGCCATCTTCAAGTAACAGCTGAGGCAATAGAATAAATGCAGAGGCATTACAATGAATCCCACTTAACACAAAGAACTATACAGATCAAAACTTCTCTACATATTTTTTTTCCTCATTGCCAGTTAAATACAGAGTTTTACTTTCATAGCTTAACAATGAAGGGTCATACACTGAAGCCAATACACATACCTAGCATTTCAGTCTAAGCTTGTCCACATACATAGCTGAAGTCAATTACAAGGTTTGGCCTATAAATGCTAGGGGAACTTCTTTGTAAAGTAGTCTTTATAGGTATTAAACTTCATCTTGCACACCGAAGTCATCATACATACAGGGCAAAGTCAGAGCTTTTACATTTACATTTATTCTTCATTTAACTTTTTAAAACACTACTATAGTTGAATTTTAAACAAAAACAAGAGCAAGTAGTGAGCATGTTATGATTACAGTCCTTCACTCATTTACTACTGCACATAAAATGCCACCAGTGGGTGTTATTCACTGGCCCATTAAGAGGTCTGACACCGAACACCACCTCTGGGATGATGTTCATCATCCTCATATGCTTCTCCATTGTAATGGTGCCATCTTTCCTGATTTGGATCAAAGTCCACCAGTTCTACTTGATCCATCTCATCAGTTTCTTCCACTTCCTTCCTCTTGGGTAGGAGTTTTTCCAGCAAAGACAGTTTATCAGGAGAGAGAAAGTCATTCTCAGGAAAGTTTACCTTGAATTCAATGATTAGGCGACCCTTTTCATATGGTCTAGGATAAATTGGCATTCCTTCATTTATTACACACTTGATATCTCCATGCTTGACAATCTGACCTGGATGAGAGGTAATGACTATGGTTCAGTTGTCAAGAGTAGATATTGGCTTCTGGAATGCTTCAACCAGCTGTATGTCCATACACATGAAAAGGTCTTCTCCTTGTCGAGTAAAAACAGCATCGTCCTTCTGATCTAACACAATGATAATATCTTCTCCCTCCAGTCCTGGTTCTTGGTATCCTTCACCATGGAATGTTATCTTCTGGCCATATTTCATGCCTTTGTCAATATGAAATTCTAGAATCTTCTTCTCTCAAAGTATCTTCCTTCCATTGCAGCTTTCACATCTATCTTTAGGACTGATCTGCTCCCCATGGCGCTGGCACTCCACGCACACAGACTGAATTTGCTGAACCTTTCCAGGTGCTATCTGATGAATTCTTATTTGCATTCCAGTACCTCAGCAATTGGGACAGTACTCCTCTTTTCTTACCTCCTCTATCTTCACATTTGTCACAAATTGCATTCTTTTGCAGAGCCAGTTTTCTTGTTGCACTATTATATAAGTCTTCTAGGGTTACTGAGAGCTGATGTACAACATTTTTACCTCTCCTTTCTCTGTGCATCCTTCCTCCTCCAAAAAAAAAACATATCAAAGATGTCCATGGGGGAGCCAAAACCGCCACCTGCTCCATCCTCTTTAATTGTCTGTTCTCCTCCTTTGTCATATAATTAATTCCCTTTTCTTTGCATCAGAGAGAACTTCATATGCTTGAGAAATCTGTTTAACTTCTCTCCTTCATTTGGATTCTTATCAGGATGGTACCTCAAGGCCAGTTTCCTATAAGCCTTTTTCAATTCTTCCTGAGTAGCATTGATTGGGTTTGACCCCCAAAACATCATAGTAAGTGGTTTCTTTCACCATCTTCTGCCAGTGAGCAGGCTGAGGCCAGTGTGTGAGGGAGCAGGAAGGAGCCCGGAGATGTGTGCAGCTTGGGCAGCTACCACTTCTCTGCCTCTCACGGAGCATTCTGGAAAATTCCCGGATTTTTTTTTTTTTTTTTTTTGACAGAGTCTTCCTCTCTCGCACAGGCTGGAGTGCAGTGGAACAATCACAGCTCACTGCAGCCTCAACCTCCGGGGCTCAAGAGATCCTGCCACCTCAGCCCCACGAGTAGCTGGGATTACAGGTGCAGGCCACCACACCTGGCTACTTTTTAATTTTTTTTTTTGAGATGAGGTCTCCCTATGTTGCCCAGGCTGGTCTCAAACTTCTGAGCTCAAGAAACCCCTTTCTATTGTGATAGCTTGAATTTTTGCCAGGTCCTGGTTGGGGAAATCCTGAGAAAAGAGATATATTTCTCTCTTTAAATTATTGGAAGTGTGATGTGCTCTGCACGGTGATGGTTGGGATACTCCTTGTTTCTCAGGGTTCTTTTTGTCCTAATACTTTGCATCCCTTTGTTTGACATATATTTTTTTCCTAACCTCTTCACATCTCGACTTAGATGACTAATAGGCATCTCAAACTTAACAAATTCCACACAAAATTCATGATGTTCCCAGTCCCCTATCCTGTGCCTCTCCCATTCTTTCCCATCTCAATAGTTGTCACCCTGATTCACTTTGTTGCTCAGGCCAAAACACTTGGAGTCATCCTTGACCGTCTCTCATACTCCATGTCCAATTCACCAGCATAGTCTGTTAGCTTTAATTGGCTTTATCTTTAGAATACATACTGAATCCGTATACTTTTCACTGCCTCCATTGCTCCCATCTTAGTTGACACCACCATCATCTCTCACATAAACTAATGCAGTAGTTTCTCAGCAGGGCGCAGTGGCTCACGCCTGTAATCCCAGCACTTTGGAAGGCCGAGGTGGGAGGATTGCTTGAGGCCAGGAATTTGAGAACAGCCCGGCCAACAAGGCAAAACCCTGTCTCTACTGAAAATACAAAAATTAGCTGGGCATGGTAGCATGTGCCTGTAATCCCAGCTACTCAGGAGGCTGAGGCACAAGAATTGCTTGAACCTGGGAGGCAGAGGTTGCAATGAGCTGAGATCGTGTCACTGCACTCCAGCATGGGTGACAGAGTGAGACTCTGTAAAAACAAACAAACAAACAAAAAACAATAACAAACAACAACACCAAAAAATATCTAATGTAGTAGTCTCCTCTGTGGTCTTCCTGCTTCCACTCTTATTCCCTATGGTCCATTCTCTACACAGAAGTCAGAGGGAAGCTTTTAAAAGGTAAACTGATCCTGTCAACCCCCAGATCAAAACATTCTAATGGCTTTCCATCACAATTAGAAAAAAATACAAAGTTCTGAGCCTAACCTTCAAGGCCTTCCACAATTTGGCCCTTGGCTACCTCTCTGGCCTAGTATCCCACCATTCTTCCTTTGCTCACCTCATTTTACTGGCATTTCTTGCTTTTTCAAACATGTCAAGCAGTTCCAGGCCTTCGCACTCTCTGTCTCTTTAGCCTATAATATTTTCTCCTCAAGTACACACGTGACTCACATCCTCACTTCATTCAGGTCTGTGCCCTCTGCAGAAGGCCTTCCTAGACCATACTGCCTAAAACAGCAACCCCGCTCTATTACTTTCTATCTTATTTACCTGCTCTATTTTTTTATAATGCTCATGAGATTATATTATACATGTAATTATTTGTTTGCAATCTATTTCAAGCTTCATATAGACAAAAATGTTGCCTATTTTATTCATTTCTATATTCTTAGCTCCTAGAACAGTGTTTGGCACATCATAAGAACTCAACAAATATTTGTTAAATGAACAAATGATATGTGAATAGGGCTCAACATGGCAGCCTAAACTGTACTCTCCCAAAGATTCATATTCATCTTGTGTGTATCTGGAGGGTCTAGGAGGCAGGTCCACTAGGGAACTATTTGTTTAGGAGCCTAAGGGGCCTCTCAGGAAAGATACATACTAATGGAAGAAAGAATAGCCATATAAGGAGGGTCCTCCTAGACCTCAGGATTGAAAGAGAGAGAAAATTTTCAATATAGCTCTCATGTTGTAATTAATCAGGACATTTAAAAATAATTAATAACAGAAACTGAATCCAACCCAGCTTATGAAAAAAAAGGCACTATATTGGTGCAAAAGGCTAGGAAGGAGAGTGGAATGCTCAAAGGAACCAAGCCTAGGGATTCAACGTTGTCAGAACTGTGTCCGTATTTTATCTCTGCTTGCCTCTGCATCTCCTTTCCCATTTGTCTCACTCTCTTGATGTAGACTGGTCTTCTCCATATTGCAGGAAACACAGCTGCCGTCAGCTACAGCTTAGCAAAGAAAATTTCTACCTTTCAGAGTCCATTCATCTATCCCAGGGAACAATTCTGATTGGCTTTCCTTGGTAATGTGCCTATAATTTGGTCCAATCACTGTCACTAGGAGAATGGATACTCTGTGTTTGTCCAGGTCTACTTCACGTGCTTACCCTTAAGGTCAGGAGTAGAGTCTATCATCAACAGAAGGGGAGAGAGAAAGCCTGCTGGGAAGACCAAAAACAAACAAATAAAACAAAACAATACCTACCAGAGGACACTATCCTGCTTATCTTCTGATTCACCTCCCAGATCTCATACTAAGTCCTAAGTAGAGAGAGCTTTGTAAGAATAAGTACCAATTTAAAGGACTATTTCACTAAAATCTCTGTGGGGCATTGAGTACACAAAGCCACATCAGAAGCATTGGTTTTAGTAGTTTCAGTTGGGTAGGCGGCAGCTTGTGACAGCAGCAGCAGCAGCAGCCACCTCATTGTATGGATGGTTTTGTTATGGGCATTAGAAGAGGATTATCACCCCAGGGAGCTAGAAAAGGAACAGAGGAAATGCTGGAAGCCACTGGGGAGGCAAAGGGGTTTTGTTAATGAACCTTGGGACAGACCTCTGGGAGACTTGCAGAAATAGTTGGGTTGGTGGAAGACTTTGAAGAGGGGCCAATACAGGCAGGGGCAGAAACAGAGAAATTTCTATGCGAGATTATGTTGTGAACTCGATTTTATTTTCAGCCTGTTTCCCAGCTCACAAGGACATCCACCGGCCACAGAAGTGCAAGGAACAGGGACAGTAAATTACCCAGTGATGCCCGGTCCCCTAGACGGCTAGCACTGTGCTGAAGTCACAGAAAGCTATGAGACTCTGACTCTCTCGGGAAGCTGGAAAACAGGGCAGAAAGCAGATTGGTACCAGTTCTAGGTCCCACTGATACAGGCTGGCTGGCTATGATGTGGCTGCACCTAGCTGTTCTGATTCAGGAGACACTTTTCCCACTCTGATTTTCTCTCCACCTATTTCCCTCTTCCTGGCTTGAAGCCCAGCCAGAGACCAACACCACTATTAGAATGGGCTTCTCCTGACACTGCCTTCTGCCTGGCTTGGACCTCTGCAGCCTCACTCTTGCCTATCTTTTCAGACTCCAGACCTTGTCTGTGTCCTCCAGTTTGGCTTTACACCCTGGATTCAGACCTTGGTTTCCCCCTCATAACGCACTTTTACTAGCTCCCTGGTCATTCGTTCTAGCTTCCCTATTTGCCTGCTGGCCCAGCCTGCCTGTGAGTCCTGGCATGTGTTGTTTGGCAGCCACCCATGACCTAGCATTGACAGCACCCTTCCACCTTACTCCTCTTGTCACTTGAATTGCTTTCTCTACCCACCCTTAGAATATAAAGATACTGCTCACGTTGATACATAATGTCTTCATATTTCAGCAGCTTGTCTGGCTGAAGGAACCTTCATAACCTCCTCTGACAATCCATTCCACTGTCTAATCACCATGATAGTCAAAGTTCTTCCTTCTGTCATACCATTTAGTAGAAGCCTGAGTGCTACTGAACAATAATCATTCTAAATGTCACCCACCCGGGAGAGATGAGAACAATGATCCTCAGAGTATGCACTGCTTGGGATGTGCCCAGAATGTAGAAACACCTGTTTGGAATGGAACCAGTGATCCCCTGAACATATGTCACTGATAGGCCCAGGGATCTATAAGAGTCACTCCCAGAGCTTATTGGAGTAAAGTGTGGAACCAGTGGGGTGACTCTGTGGTTCCTGGCTCTTGAGGAAGAAACTCTTAAACTGAAGGTAGAGAAAGGCAACCTCCTGTGGCTGGATGGAGGCAGTGAGATTGCCCAGTTCACGCAGTTTGTAAATGCCCAGTCTAGTGCCAGGCAAAACAAATTCCCATTTATTCATTTTTCCTTCTCTCCATCTTGACTGTCACTGTCCCCCTGCCCAAATCCAGGCCACCCAACTCTTCCTGCTTAGATTACTGCAATAGCTCCTAACTGATTTCTGTGACATCACTCTTGCTCCCTTCTATTCTATTTTCCCCACAGCAGTGAGGAAAGATCACAGAGTAATCTTTTAGAAATGTAAATTAGATCATGTCACTCTCCTGCTTAAAACCCTTCAAAAGCTCTTCATTCCACTTAGAATAAAATCCAAACTCCTTACCATGGCTTATAAGGTTCTACAGGATCTGGCCTCTGCCCACCTCTTAGACCTTTCTGGTCTACCTTGCTTTCTATGCTCCTGACACATTGAATTTATTTCATTCCCTCCTACATGCTGATCTCTTCCTTTTCTGGAGTGTCTTTCTTTACACATGTGGTTTCCTCTGCCTGGAATACCCTTTCCTAGGCTTTTCTCAAGGCTGGATCCTTCTCAGTTTTTAGTTCTCAGCTAAAATGTCACCTCCTTTAGAGAGGCTTTCCCTGCCCACACTTGCTAAAGAAGTTCTCTCCAATCTTGTTTAATTCCTTCTTTGGCACTAGTCACAATTACAATTGGTTGATATGTCTATTATTCATTCAATTTTGATCTTCTTTACAAGAAAGTAAGTTCCAAGACGTCAATGTCATGCTATCCCCAGCCCTATCACAGTACTTGGCACATAATAGGCATTTAATAAATATATGCTGAACTAATGTTTTTAATAGTAAGTACTGAATATATATTTCTTGAGTGAATGGGTAAAAAGTAGAAGGGATCCCATAGACATAACAAAGAAAATAAAGGAATATTCTCAACAACTGTATGCCCACAAATTTGATAACTTAGGTGAGATGGACCAGTTTCTTAAAAGACACATCTACATTTTTCCTTACACAGGGAAAAACAGGTAATCTGAGTAGGTCTACATCTGTTAAAGAAACAGAATCAATAAGTAATAACTTTCCAAAACAGAAAGCACTAGAACCCGATGGGCTCACTGGCAAATTCTACCAAACACTTTAGGATGAAATCATACCAATTCTCAACAATCTATTCTGGAAAATAGAAGCAGAAGAAACTTCCTAATTCATTCTATGAGGCCAGCATTACCCTAATATTAAATCCATACAGAGACATTACAAGAAAGGAAAACTACAGACCAACACTTCTCATGAATATAGATGTAAAAATTCTCAATAAAATATTAGCATATCCAATCCAACAATGTATAAAAACAATAAGCTATGAGCAAGTGGGATTTATTCCAGGTATACAAGGCTGGTTTAATATTCAAGAATCAATTAGTGTAATCTATCACATCAACAAGCAAAAGAAGAAAAATTATATGATCATATTAATAAATGCAGAAAAAGGATTTGACAAAATCCAATGACCATTCATGATAAAGACTCCCAGAAAACTAGGAATAGAGGGGAAATTACTCAACTTGCTAAAGGACATCTACAAAAACAGGGAAGAAGTGAAGAAGGAGAGGGAGGGAGGACTGGAAGACTGGAGGGACAGAGGGAGAGAAGGAAGGAGGGAAGGAGTGAGGAAGGAAGGAAGAAGGGAGAGAGGGGAGGGAGGGAAGACAAAAAGAAGGAAGGAAGGAAAGTAAGGAGAACAATTAATGAAGAAGCAGAAGTCATTTTACAGCTGACTTTGGTGGAGTAGATACATTCCATTAAAGTGTGGCATAATTGAATGTCTCTGGATTCATAGACCCTTTTATCCCATTGGAAAAGAGATGGCTAGCACATTCACACTGCAGTTTTAGTGACTGATACTATGTGTTCGCCCCATCAGAGCTATTTATAATTACCTAGGGATTCTTGGAGTCATGTGTTAGGAAGAAATCAGACTTGTGTGAGAATTCCAGGCACTAGTGAGTGCTGGGGCCAGTGGGGAAAATTTCCCCCAGGCTGTGTGTTCAATCTCGTCTTCTGAGCCACAGGAAATTGAGGAACAATAGAAAGAGGAAAATGGACAAGCTCCAATTCAAGAGTTTCTATTTTTGTGCTTAATTGGTATATTTCTGAAAGATGGCTTAGGAGGGAGATAAGCTGTGTGGGCCAGATAGGAGAGAATAAGACCTAGTTCTAGTCTCACAGCCCTCACATAGTTGGCATTATTTTCAGCCAGAGTCATGGTTGTAGGCTGAGGCAATGGCAGAGGTTAGATGGGAAAGTGTCCTTAGTCCCTCATTATTTCCATTGGCTTTTCCCTCCCCACTCTTTAACATGCACAAATGAAGTTTTAATGTTAAGCATAAACAAAAGCAGCTTTAGAAAACATCATGCTGAGTAAAAACCTTTGCTTGCTTTGCCAACACAGCCTCAAAGCAAAATCCCTACTTCCTCCCCCTTCAACCAAAGGGTTCCCCACAAACCCCAGGGTTCCCCACAAACCCCATTTATATAGACATTATGAAGCTGTCACAGGCAGGAAAGAGCCAACTTCATTGACTCCAAGGGAAGAAAGTTGTCCCTAGAGTGGCTTGTGAGGGTGGGAGGGGGGAGAGGGGAAAGGGGAGAGGGAGGGTAGTGGTAATTGCCCTACTCCCTAGTGGACTTGGTGTGGTTCATTCTTTACTCAGCAGAAACTATAGTCTGAATTTCCCTCATTATTAAATTTTACATAGCAGGGACCTCTCCTGTGCCCCAAGATGTCCAGGATCTTCTCAGAGCAACCTGTGAAAAGTGCTGGCAAGATCTCAGTTCTTCCCAGAAAGCAAAGTGTGACTGAAACCAAGGCTCACTGTGTGCTGAGTTACTTGCAAGGGTTGCAGACCCAGATTTGTTCCAACGCCGGTGGTGTGGAATCTGGAATCAATTTTTTTTTTTTTAAATTTTATTTATTTATTTATTTATTTATTATTTATTTTTGAGACAGCGTCTCGTTCTGTTACCCAGGCTGGAGTGCAGTGACACGATCTTAGCTCACTGCAACCTCCACCTCCCAGATACAAGTGATTCTTGTGCCTCAGCCTCCCTAGTAGCTGGGATTACAGGTGTGCATCATTATGCTCGGCTAATTTTTATATTTTTAGTAGAGACAGGATTTCACCATGTTGGCCTGGCTGGTCTCAAACTCTTGACCTCAGGTGATCCACCCGCCTTGATCTCCCAAAGTGCTGGGATTACAAGCGTGAGCCACTGTGCCCAGCCAATATTTTTTTAAAAGTGTGGTTAAAGGAGTAGCATCCTCAACAACACTTGGAATGCTTGTTAAAAACCCAAATTCCTGAATTCTACCCCAGACCTAGTGAGTCTGAGTGGGAGTGGTGGTGAGGGACCAGGAATCTGCATATAAAACAAGCTCCCCACGTGATTCTGATGTCCAGTCAAGTTTGAGGAACACTCTGGGAGTGGAGGATAAGCTGTGTGCTTTTAAGGGCCCTGAGGACAGGGATCCAAACTGGTCAGGCTGAGGCCATCAACTCTAAGGCTAGGCCTGTCTATAGCAGTCAGAGGGTTGCTTAATGCCCTAAAACAACTGAATTGTCCTTTATTTCTAAAACTTGCCCTTTTTTAACTGTCAGGAGATGAAATATTCCCCCCTCTGAGTTTGATCAGGTAATATACCACCTCTGCCAACAGTTGGCACTCTATCTGCACACCCTACCCAGTTCAGACTGGGTTTTGTTTTGTTTTTCTCTCTCTCTCTCTCCAAGCAAAATCTTGGTGCACCTCCCAACTGGTCAGGGTCCCTTCTCCTGCAGAGGCCCCCTCCTGCTGTATGTCAGTAGGAGGCCCAATTCTGGAACTTGCTCTGTGGGACTGCACTGGGGAGAATTTGTTGTAAAGCTCCTGCAGGGGCTGATCCCTCCCCACCCTTGCCATCCAGACCCCAGGGGAGGGCATGTCAGTGTTAGAAGACATAGTCCTAGTTTCTCTCAGATTTTGAAGTCTGTAAAGTGGTGTGGACTCCCTCAGGCTATAAGACAAGTTTATAAATATAAGATGTTGTTATCTCACTGTTAAACAGTACTACAATTGGGTTTTATTTGAACAAATGAATCAGCTTTCTTCACGCTACTGGAGTTCTCAAACGAGGTGCCAAACTTCATTTTTAGTGCCTGTTGAATAAACAGCACACTCAGCTGCCTTTCTCCTAGCAGAAACTTTCAGCTTTGCAATTCCAGTCACCTCTCAATTCTGGTGGACCCTAGGTAGCCAAAAGCAGTCAGCCTCCTTTTTCTACCTGACAGAGTGACAGCTCTGGCCCAGGGATTTCATTTCCAGTTCATAGGCCCACAGGCAGCTTCAGGTTGGCATAGTCCTAAGTCATTCTGATAGAAACATCAGAGCATAACAGATGCTTCCTGGATTAGCTTCACAGTTTCTTTAACCCACCACTCTTTTCTGTAATCGTCAGGACTACCATGTAGGGTCGGGCAGGTTGGTCAATGCATGACATCCAGCTGAGGAAATGAGGGTAATTCTAATGTGTAATTTTAATGTGTTGGTCAGCTGTTTCCCTGATGAAGGGGTCTCTAGGTGTGTCTCATAAGAGGACCAGGCTGCCTTTGATAGCTCAACCTCCATGGCAAGATAATGTGGTGGAGGGGAAGTAGAGACCCACTCTGACGTAAAATAGCTGTGCAACCCAAGTAGTCCTCTCATTCACATCTCCAGGCCTCCACTTCCTCATCTGGAAATGGGGGAGTTGGAGTAGCTGATTTTTGAGTAGTGCTCCTGAGATGCACAACTCCAGGGGGCACCATTTACATTGTCCCTGAATGAACGTGAGGTGTAAACTGCCTCCATGGCCCCAATTAGATGATGGCAGAGCTAATTGTTCCCCCTTTTGATGTGTCTAAGCCAAATGCTGTCCTTCTCTTCAGGGTCTCTCTCACATCTGAGGCCAGTTGGCCCAGCTCTCCATCTTCTTGGTACACAGTACTCATCCCTTCCACACCTTCATTTTATATACATTGTGCTGTACATAAACTCTTAATATTCTCACTTATTTATTTTCCTTATTAGACTGATTTCTTCCAAGAGAGCCTCCACTAGAATATAGAATAGGCTTTTTTTTTTTTTTTTTTTTTTTTTTTTTTTTGACAGAGTCTCACTCTGTCGCCCAGGCCGGAGAGCAGTGGCACAATCTCAACTCACTGCAACCTTCATCTCCCAGGCTCAAGTGATTCTCATGCCTCAGCCTCCTGAGTAGCTGGGATTATAAGCGTGCACCACCACAGCCGACTAATGTTTTTGTATTTTCAGTAGAGATGGGGTTTTGCCGTGTTGCCAGGCTAATCTTGAACTCCTGGCCTCAAGTGATCCATCTATGTTGGCCTCCCAAAGTATTGGGATTACAGGCCTGAGCCACTGCGCCTGGCCAGGCTCCTTTTACTACCCATCTTTGCATGTTAGCCCCACTGCCCGTCCACCAAGTCCCCCACACCTGGAGTCAATGTGGCTTCTTTAGCCAATTAGAGGCTTTTAAGTGTGTTTGGTCCCTGCTTCCCTCCCTTAAAATTTAACTTTGAAGAAAAAGGTTGGGGTGGGGGTTACCTGGGAGACCACTAGAAATCACCCATTTCCCATCTAGTCTCCCCTTCGGCTCTAAGAGGTCCTGTATTGATACCCCCTCACTACAGAGGTAGAGGGGTGGAGGGGAAGAGATTAGCTGATATCTAATATCTCTTCTGTTTCTGGCTTCCCATGAAAACATCCTCGTTGCCCTTAGTAACCAGCTATGCATAAATTTATGAAAGCATCTAACCCTTTTAAAAAGGTATTTATACATACTTTCAGCTTATACTAACTCTTGAGGATAATGAATTCCATACATTATTTGTTTCCTGTTGCATAAAATCACATTGATTTGTGTTTCTCTAAACATACCTCTTTCAAAACCTCAAGTGAGCTCTGAAAGAGTCTCCGAGATTTAGTGAGCACATCTACACTCACTGTCTCTATAGGCCTTCCCCAGCTCTAATCTCCCTGCATACAGAGATCTGGGGCAGACGTTCTTTGTGTAAGAGGAGAAATAGGTCTTCCTGAAGAAATTCAATATTTGGTTGACTGCCTTGACCACAGTGCTAAGTGGCTTAACTGGCTTTTAAAAAAATCCTCAAAAAAAAAAAAAAAATCCTCTATGGAAGATTGCTTATTTCAACCTTTTGCAGTCATCCCTCCCCAATTTCTTCCCTCTTAGCTAGTGTTGAAGTGGGTTTTGAAAAGGAGGAAATATACCCCAAACAATTTAAACAGCCCTCATAGGTCTTGAAGATCCTTTCAATATCTATATTTCTTCCTTCCAAGATCTATATTTTCTCCTAGATCTTGAAAGGTTCTTTGGCTGCATTCCAAGAACACTCAATTCTTAGGGAGGTGGTGTTTTCACCTGAGAACCTAGAGAAGCATGTAGCCTAGGGGATAATGACAAGATCATCCACTGTGTTAGTCCATTTTGCATTGCTGTAAAGGAATATCTGAGACTGGGTAATTTATAAAGAAAAGAGGTAGATTTGGCTTACGGTTCTGCAGGCTGTACAAGCATGGTGCTAGCATCTGTTCAGCTTCTGTTGGGCCTCAGGAAGCTTTTACTCATGGCAGAAGGTGAAAGGGAGCCAGAATGTCACCTGGTGAGAGGGGGAGCAAGAGAGAGAAAAGCGAGGAGGTGCCAGGCTCTCTTAAACGACCAGATCTGGTGTGAGCTAATAGAGTGAGTATTCACTCACTACTGCTAGGACAGCACCAAGCCATTCATGAGGGATTTGCCCCCATGACACTAACACCTCCCACTAGGCTCCCCTCCAACATTGGAAGTCACATTTCAACATGAGATTTGGACGGAAAAAAACTACTAAACCATATTATCCACCATCCAGAAAAGATTCCTCATTAGAACATGTGCAGTTGGGGGCCGGGCACAGTGGCTCACACCTGTAATCCCAGTACTTTGGGAGGCTGAGGCAAGCAGATCACTTGAGGTCAGGAGTTCGAGACCAGCCTGGCCAATATGGGGAAGCACTGTCTCTACTAAAAATACAAAAATTAGCCAGGAATGGTGGCATACTCCTGTAATCCCAGCTACTTGGGAGGCTGAGGCAGGAGAATTGCTTGAACCCAGGAGGTGGAAGTTGCAGTGAGCCGAGATTGTGCCACTGCGTTCCAGCCTGGGCAAAAGAGCAAAACTCCATCTCAAAAAAAAAAAAATAGGAGAGGAGGAGCCAAGATGGCCGAATAGGAACAGCTCCGGTCTACAGCTCCCAGCGTGAGCGACGCAGAAGACGGGTGATTTCTGCATTTCCATCTGAGGTACCGGGTTCATCTCACTAGGGAGTGCCAGACAGTGGGCGCAGGTCAGTGGGTGCGCGCACCATGTGCGAGCCGAAGCAGGGCGAGGCATTGCCTCACTCGGGAAGCGCAAGGGGTCAGGGAGTTCCCTTTCTGAGTCAAAGAAAGGGGTGACGGACGCACCTGGAAAATCGGGTCACTCCCACCAGAATACTGCGCTTTTCCGACCGGCTTAAAAAACGGCGCACCACGAGATTATATCCAGCACCTGGCTCGGAGGGTCCTACGCCCACGGAGTCTCGCTGATTGCTAGCACAGCAGTCTGAGATCAAACTGCAAGGCGGCAGCAAGGCTGGGGGAGGGGCGCCCCCCATTGCCCAGGCTTGATTAGGTAAACAAAGCAGCCGGGAAGCTCGAACTGGGTGGAGCCCACCACAGCTCAAGGAGGCCTGCCTGCCTCTGTAGGCTCCACCTCTGGGGGCAGGGCACAGACAAACAAAAAGACAGCAGTAACCTCTGCAGACTGAAATGTCCCTGTCTGACAGCTTTGAAGAGAGCAGTGGTTCTCCCAGCACGCAGCTGGAGATCTGAAAACGGGCAGACTGCCTCCTCAAGTGGGTCCCTGACCCCTGACCCCCGAGCAGCCTAACTGGGAGGCACCCCCCAGCAGGGGCACACTGACACCTCACACGGCAGGGTATTCCAACAGACCTGCAGCTGAGGGTCCTGTCTGTTAGAAGGAAAACTAACAAACAGAAAGGACATCCACACCAAAAACCCATCTGTACATCACCATCATCAAAGACCAAAAGTAGATAAAACCACAAAGATGGGGAAAAAACAGAACAGAAAAACTGGAAACTCTAAAAAGCAGAGCGCCTCTCCTCCTCCAAAGGAATGCAGTTCCTCACCAGCAATGGAACAAAGCTGGATGGAGAATGACTTTGACGAGCTGAGAGAAGAAGGCTTCAGACGATCAAATTACTCTGAGCTACAGGAGGACATTCAAACCAAAGGCAAAGAAGTTGAAAACTTTGAAAAAAATTTAGAAGAATGTATAACTAGAATAACCAATACAGAGAAGTGCTTAAAGGAGCTGATGGAGCTGAAAACCAAGGCTCGAGAACTACGTGAAGAATGCAGAAGCCTCAGGAGCCGATGCAAACAACTGGAAGAAAGGGTATCAGCAATGGAAGATGAAATGAATGAAATGAAGCAAGAAGGGAAGTTTAGAGAAAAAAGAATATAAAGAAATGAGCAAAGCCTCCAAGAAATATGGGACTATGTGAAAAGACCAAATCTACGTCTCATTGGTGTACCTGAAAGTGATGGGGAGAATGCAACCAAGTTGGAAAACACTCTGCAGGATATTATCCAGGAGAACTTCCCCAATCTAGCAAGGCAGGCCAACATTCAGATTCAGGAAATACAGAGAACGCCACAAAGATACTCCTCGAGAAGAGCAACTCCAAGACACATAATTGTCAGATTCACCAAAGTTGAAATGAAGGAAAAAATGTTAAGGGCAGCCAGAGAGAAAGGTCGGGTTACCCTCAAAGGGAAGCCCATCAGACTAACAGCGGATCTCTCGGCAGAAACCCTACAAGCCAGAAGAGAGTGGGGGCCAATATTCAACATTCTTAAAGAAAAGAATTTTCAACCCAGAATTTCATATCCAGCCAAACTAAGCTTCATAAGTGAAGGAGAAATAAAATACTTTACAGACAAGCAAATGCTGAGAGATTTTGTCACCACCAGGCCTGCCCTAAAAGAGCTCCTGAAGGAAGCGCTAAACATGGAAAGGAACAACCGGTACCAGCTGCCGCAAAATCATGCCAAAATGTAAAGACCATCAAGACTAGGAAGAAACTGCATCAACTAACGAGCAAAATAACCAGCTAACATCATAATGACAGGATCAAATTCACACATAACAATATTAACTTTAAATGTAAATGGACTAAATGCTCCAATTAAAAGACACAGACTGGCAAATTGGATAAAGAGACAAGACCCATCAGTGTGCTGTATTCAGGAAACCCATCTCACGTGCAGAGACACACATAGGCTCAAAATAAAAGGATGGAGGAAGATCTACCAAGCCAATGGAAAACAAAAAAAGGCAGGGGTTGCAATCCTAGTCTCTGATAAAACAGACTTTAAACCAACAAAGATCAAAAGAGACAAAGAAGGCCATTACATAATGGTAAAGGGATCAATTCAACAAGAAGAGCTAACTATCCTAAATATATATGCACCCAATACAGGAGCACCCAGATTCATAAAGCAAGTCCTGAGTGACCTACAAAGAGACTTAGACTCCCACACATTAATAATGGGAGACTTTAACACCCCACTGTCAACATTAGACAGATCAACGAGACAGAAAGTCAACAAGGATACCCAGGAATTGAACTCAGCTCTGCACCAAGCAGACCTAATAGACATCTACAGAACTCTCCACCCCAAATCAACAGAATATACATTCTTTTCAGCACCACACCACACCTATTCCAAAATTGACCACATACTTGGAAGTAAAGCTCTCCTCAGCAAATGTAAAAGAACAGAGATTATAACAAACTATCTCACAGACCACAGTGCAATGAAACTAGAACTCAGGATTAAGAATCTCACTCAAAACCGCTCAACTACATGGAAACTGAACAACCTGCTCCTGAATGACTACTGGGTACATAACGAAATAAAGGCAGAAATAAAGATGTTCTTTGAAATCAATAAGAACAAAGACACAACATACCAGAATCTCTGGGACACATTCAAAGCAGTGTGTAGAGGGAAATTTATAGCTCTAAATGCCCACAAGAGAAAGCAGGAAAGATCCAAAATTGACACCCTAACATCACAATTAAAAGAACTAGAAAAGCAAGAGCAAACACATTCAAAAGCTAGCAGAAGGCAAGAAATAACTAAGATCAGAGCAGAACTGAAGGAAATAGAGACACAAAAAACCCTTCAAAAAATTAATGAATCCAGGAGCTGGTTTTTTGAAAGGATCAACAAAATAGATAGACTGCTAGCAAGACTAATGAAGAAAAAAAGAGAGAAGAATCAAATAGACACAATAAAAAATGATAAAGGGGATATCACCACCGATCCCACAGAAATACAAACTACCATCAGAGAATACTATAACCACCTCTACGCAAATAAACTAGAAAATCTGGAAGAAATGGATAAATTCCTCGACACATACACTCTCCCAAGACTAAACCAGGAAGAAGTTGAATCTCTGAATAGACCAATAACAGGAGCTGAAACTGTGGCAATAATCAATAGTTTACCAACCAAAAAGAGTCCAGGACCAGATGTATTCACAGCCGAATTCTACCAGAGGTACAAGGAGGAACTGGTACCATTCCTTCTGAAACTATTCCAATCAATAGAAAAAGAGGGAATCCTCCCTAACTCATTTGATGAGGCCAGCATCATTCTGATACCAAAGCCGGGCAGAGACACAACCAAAAAAGAGAATTTTAGACCAATATCCTTGATGAACATTGATGCAAAAATCCTCAATAAAATACTGGCAAAATGAATCCAGCAGCACATCAAAAAGCTTATCCATCATGATCAAGTGGGCTTCATCCCTGGGATGCAAGGCTGGTTCAATATACGCAAATCAATAAATGTAATCCAGCATATAAACAGAGCCAAAGACAAAAACCACATGATTATCTCAATAGATGCAGAAAAAGCCTTTGACAAAATTCAACAACTCTTCATGCTAAAAACTCTCAATAAATTAGGTATTGATGGGACGTATTTCAAAATAATAAGAGCTATCTATGACAAACCCACAGACGATATAATACTGAATGGGCAAAAACTGGAAGCATTCCCTTTGAAAACTGGCACAAGACAGGGATGCCCTCTCTCACCACTCCTATTCAACATAGTGTTGGAAGTTCTGGCGAGGGCAATTAGGCAAGAGAAGGAAATAAAGGGTATTCAATTAGGAAAAGAGGAAGTCAAATTGTCCCTGTTTGCAGATGACATGATTGTATATCTAGAAAACCCCATTGTCTCAGCCCCAAATCTCCTTAAGCTGATAAGCAACTTCAGCAAAGTCTCAGGATACAAAATCAATGTACAAAAATCACAAGCATTCTTATACACCAACAACAGACAAACAGAGAGCCAAATCATGAGTGAACTCCCATTCACAATTGCTTCAAAGAGAATAAAATACCTAGGAATCCAACTTACAAGGGATGTGAAGGACTTCTTCAAGAAGAACTACAAACCACTGCTCAAGGAAATAAAAGAGGATACAAACAAATGGAAGAACATTCCATGCTCATGGGTAGGAAGAATCAATATCATGAAAATGGCCATACTGCCCAAGGTAATTTACAGATTCAATGCCATCCCCATCAAGCTACCAATGCCTTTCTTCACAGAATTGGAAAAAACTACTTTAAAGTTCATATGGAACCAAAAAAGAGCCCGCATCGCCAAGTCAATCCTAAGCCAAAAGAACAAAGCTGGAGGCATCACACTACCTGACTTCAAACTATACTACAAGGCTACAGTAACCAAAACAGCATGGTACTGGTACCAAAACAGAGATATAGATCAATGGAACAGAACAGAGCCCTCAGAAATAATGCTGCATATCTACAACTATCTGATCTTTGACAAACCTGAGAAAAACAAGCAATGGGGAAAGGATTCCCTATTTAATAAATGGTGCTGGGAAAACTGGCTAGCCATATGTAGAAAGCTGAAACTGGATCCCTTCCTTACACCTTATACAAAAATCAATTCAAGATGGATTAAAGACTTAAACGTTAGACCTAAAACCATAAAAACCCTAAAATAAAACCTAGGCAATCCCATTCAGGACATAGGCATGGGCAAGGACTTCATGTCTAAAACACCAAAAGCAATGGCAACAAAAGACAAAATTGACAAATGGGATCTAATTAAACTAAAGAGCTTCTGCACAGCAAAAGAAACTACCATCAGAGTGAACAGGCAACCTACAGAATGGGAGAAAATTTTCGCAACCTACTCATCTGACAAAGGGCTAATATCCAGAATCTACAAACAACTCAAACAAATTTACAAGAAAAAAACAAACAACCCC
The DNA here is from genome assembly GCF_029289425.2 of Pan paniscus. Taxonomy (NCBI): domain Eukaryota; kingdom Metazoa; phylum Chordata; class Mammalia; order Primates; family Hominidae; genus Pan; species Pan paniscus. The sequence goes on from NC_073272.2 coordinate 106,846,747, forward strand.
ATCAGCAAGTGGGTGAAGGACATGAACAGACACTTCTCAAAAGAAGACATTTATGCAGCCAAAAAACACATGAAAAAATGCTCATCATCACTGGCCATCAGAGAAATGCAAATCAAAACCACAATGAGATACCATCTCACACCAGTTAGAATGGCAATCATTAAAAAGTCAGGAAACAACAGGTGCTAGAGAGGATGTGGAGAAATAGGAACACTTTTACACTGTTGGTGGGACTGTAAACTAGTTCAACCATTGTGGAAGTCAGTGTGGCGATTCCTCAGGGATCTAGAACTGGAAATACCATTTGACCCAGCCATCCCATTACTGCGTATATACCCAAAGGACTCTAAATCATGCTGCTATAAAGACACATGCACACGTATGTTTATTGCGGCATTATTCACAATAGCAAAGACTTGGAACCAACCCAAATGTCCAACAATGATAGACTGGATTAAGAAAATGTGGCACATATACACCCTGGAATACTATGCAGCCATAAAAAATGATGAGTTCATGTCCTTTGTAGGGACATGGATGAAATTGGAAATCATCATTCTCAGTAAACTATCGCAAGAACAAAAAACCAAACACCACATATTCTCACTCATAGGTGGGAATTGAACAATGAGATCACATGGACACAGGAAGGTGAATATCACACTCTGGGGACTGTGGTGGGGTGGCGGGAGGGGGGAGGGATAGCATTGGGAGATATACCTAATGCTAGATGACGAGTTAGTGGGTACAGCGCACCAGCATGGCACATGTATACATATGTAACTAACCTGCAGAATGTGCACATGTACCCTAAAACTTAAAGTATAATAAAAATAAAAATAAATAAATAAATAAATAAAAGAACATGTGCAGTTAGCAAACCTATTACAAAGAACAAAGAGTGCTCTTAAGAAAAGAGAACCAGGCTGGTATACAAAGGACTTGTGCCTGATCCTGTGCAATACTGTTGGATTGCTATGTGCCTGTCTATTACCTCTGTTTTTCCATCTTTCTTATGGGAAAGTATGAGGACAAATGATAATGGCAAAAATTAATACCTCCTTTTAAAGAGGATGGCTAATGGAACACAGAAGAAAGATTCTTAATCCTGTTGAGGCCTTGATCGATTGACCTGCTAGATGCTCTAATAGAGGGAGAAGAAATTGCTGGAGAGGTAGGAACACAATCTAGGATGGAGGAAGGTAAAATAAGCATAAAAGGAAGGATAGGAAGAAGAATGTAAGAGGTCTGGCAGACACTGAAGGGCTCCCTGCTGTGACCCCTCTCTGGCATTCTCCCAAAACATCAGTGAAGGTTATCCGGACTTGCTGAATACTGAGTATGAGCAGATTTCTTTTGGAAATCAAAGAGGAACTAAGGTTGTGCCTGGTGACCCAAGGGAAACAAAAACACATGCAGATGCAGAAGCCAGAAGCAGAGTAGGAAGCAGAGAAAAAGAAGCCTTCAAAATTACACACTTCCCTTCCATCACACTGAGCTGCTCCTTGTGGCCTTCAGTGTTGTAGGCCTGCCAAGAAACTATGGTCAGGCCTACCCACTTGGTCAGATTTCCCTAATCTGAAATCTCCAGGAAGACAGCTTGGGGTATCACTCCTTTTCCTTTCAGAAGCCACCACCCTTCCCTCCCCACTCCACACGCACACCTGGAGCTCTGTTTAAAGAAAGAATTAGAGAAGCTTAGGGCAAAAGACTCTGTAACACCCTTTCTCTTGCACAAATGTGCACACTGGCCTTAGTTTACTTAACTAAGGGAAGCCAGTCAAGGGATTCTGTGTCATAATAAAATGAAGTGAAATTAAAGTAAAATAAATGAAAATAAATAAGAATCAGCAAGCTCAGACAGCATGCAGATTAAGCTACTATTTTTTAAATGCCACTTCACAAGTCCTCAGAACCTCTCAATGAAGCTCATGTGGTTTTCAGATTTTGAGGCACTTCTCCCTTGGATCCATCCTTTTCTCCTACAGATTTGGCTAGTGCTGGCGTCAGTGGTGCAGGATAGATGGACCAATATTTATGAGGAAATCTCCCACCTTGCTCCATGGAACAAACAGGTCACTGAGCAGCAGCCAAAATCTGCTGCTGCACAGAGCTTAAGGCCTGGGCCCAGTGATCCTGTTGGCCTCTCCTTTCCTGGGTACTGTGAATCAGGTGCACCAGCAGCATTTCTTCATGCCAGGGCTGAGACATTAAAATTAAGTAGTGCAACTATGTCTGCTACAGAAATCAAAGGGGAAGGGCAGTCTCAGACAGGAAGGACTCAGTAACAGCTTCAGCTGTCTCCATCTGCCTCTCCACCTCCACAGGCTTTCCCGAGAATCCTGAGCTGAGATGAATGCTGCCACCCCGACACCTGGCCTCTGAGAAGCCACTATTTCCCTATCTAAGCTGGCCAGTCGTGGAAAAATCCCTCAGTTCCGCAGAGATGAGGTTGGAATTAGAAGTCAAATGCAAATGCATAGAAATGGAGGAGTTAACAGCACAGGCATCTTCAAACGAATCCACAAAAATTTGTTCAGAGCTTATAGTCTACCCAGCCCCAGTTCCTTTTCCTCAGTAAAGCCTTACTTTGCACAGAAGGTGAATGTTAGGTCAAGGCACTCAGACTTCCTGCCCAAAAGTCTTTTGAGTTTGTCAGCAGCAATTGCATGAGGAAAAGACGATGCCTGCACAGAAAAGAGGTAAGGACATTTACATGTATATATGATCCTTAATCAAATGTATCCACTACCACCATAAATGAGCACCAGTACCTTGTGATAATGCCACCAGTTGAAGTGAGAAATATTTTTCATTCTTACAGTTAAGGGCCCAGCTGACTCAACTGGTTTGGCTCTGTTCTCCAGCCTGTGTGCAGCCTGATTTGCACTTGGATTGGCTGATGGATAGACATCATCAGAGCTCCTTGGCCAGTTTTTGGTTTTGAGCTTTACCTCTGTGGCAGAAGGATTAATCTGTTCAGGGAGAGTTTGTTTTTGGCTTTTGAAACAGCCATACTCCTCTCCTCTGGGAATGATGGGTTGTTTCAGAAATGGGAGCTTTAAAGAAAGCTCTTATTGGATCTGGACTTGGGCCACTCCTGCAACCATTTGTTTCATCTGGCCCATCACTTTGTTTGCTGCCACCTACAGATAGGAAACATTGCCTAGTACGGAAATCTGCAGGCCCCTTGCATCCAAAGTGCTAGAGCCTACCTTCTGGAAACTGATGTCTACTGATGATTGCAATATTGAGACATGCACAGATGATGCATAAATGCTGTTAACCTGTGAAAAAGAGCCAGCCTAGACCTCTGGACTGATGGGGGCCTGAATAAGGTACTAAATGTAATCTGCCTACACCAGGAAACCCAACATATAGCCATGACTCAAAAATAAGCCATGCAGAGCTGAGAGCTGTCACCAAATTTTAGAATGTAAACATCCCATAATCATTGACAAAGAGGAAAAGCTCAGTAAGTATTTTCAGTGTATCTTCTGGGAAACTAGCAGAGAGACATGTCTACAAAATCTACCTTGAATCCCTCATGTGAATTAGGCAATACCATAACCGGTCAGCAGGAAGGACAGTGTAATATAATAGTTAGAAGCTTAGGCTTGCTGTGAGACAGATTGGGTTCAAAATTCTCTTGAAGCATTGACCAAGATTTCTTTTTGGAAATCAAAGAGAGAGTAGGGTTGTGTCTCACTTACTTAACTTACTCAAACTCTCTGAGTCTTCATTTTACCATTTATAAAATGGGGATAGTAATAGTACTACCTGTTGGGAGTTTCAGATAAGATAATGCATGTAAATATTTAGCATAACTCCTGGCACAATGTGAGATTCACTAAACATGAATTATTACTGTTTACAAGGTTCAGGGAACCCATGAACCCATAGCAGATTTTGGTCACTGCTTCTAATGCCAAAGAGTATGACTTTTTAGGCCTCCAGAATTCCAGTTTAGACTGATATCCCCCAACATAGAAACACAGTACCCAATCATAGGGAGACTGGATTTTCAAATTAGATCTGGGGATGTATCAACCATGGTTCTCCAGAGAAACAGAAAAAATAGGATATAAAGATGGATCATAGACAATAAATAGATATAGATATGGACAGAGGTATAGATAGAAATATAGAAAGAAGGCTGGGTGTGGTGGCTCATGCCTGTAATCCCAACACTTTGGGAGGCCAAGGCGGGCAGATCATGAGGTCAGGAGATCAAGACCATCCTGGCTAACACGGTGAAATCCCGTCTCGACTAAAAATACAAAATATTAGCCGGGCATGGTGGCGGGTGCCTGTAGTCCCAGCTACTCGGGAGGCTGAGGCAGGAGAATGACATGAACCTAGGAGGCGGAGGTTGCAGTGAGCTGAGATCGTGCCACTGTGCCACTGCCCTCCAGCCTGGGCAACAGAGCGAGACTCCATCTCAAAAAAAAAAAAAAAAGAAAGAAATATAGAAAGAAATTTATTATAAGGGATTGGCTCCCATAATTACAGAAGCTGAGAAGTCTCAAGCTCTGCAGTTGGCAAGCTGAAGACCCAGGAGAGCTGACTGTGTAGTTCCAGTCTGAAAGGTGGCCAGCTTGAGACCCAAGAAGAGTCAGTGTTTCAGACTGAGTCCAAATACAAGAGAAGACCATTGTCCCAGTTCAAGCAGTCAGGCAGGAAAGGGTTTCCTCCTACTTGTGGTAGGGTCAGCCTTTTTGTTGTATTCAGGTCTTCAATCAATTGCATGAGGCCCACCCACAATAGGGAGGGCAATCTGCTTTAGTTAGTCTGCCAATTCAAATGCTAATCTCATCGAGACACACCCTCACGAGCACACTGAGAATAGGATTTGACCAAATGTCTCCATATCCTGGGGCCCAGTCAGGTTGACATATATAATAAAATTAACCATCACAGGGAACATATGCTAAACCCTTAGTAGCCAAAGTGTGGTCTATAAACCAGCAAGCAGCACCACCATTTCCTGGGAGCTAGTTAAAAATGCAGAATCTCAGGCCCCACCTCAGACCTTTTGAATCAGAATCTAAATTTTAACAAGATTTCCAGATGATTCATATGCACACTAAAGCTTAAGAAGTTCTGAGCTAAAACAAAAGCTGTGATTCCCAAAGTGTAGTTCTTGAAGAACCAGTAGCATCAGCATAGGTGACAAAAGGCTTGTTATAAATGCGGATTCATGAACCTTAACTTAACTGACTAAGCAGCTATGGGAACGAGGTCTGGGAAACTTTTTTAACAAGCACATTAAATGTTGAGAAACACTGAGTTACAGATAGACTCCTCCATAAGGATCAAATAAGCTGAGGCCTGAACAACAAGATGTTCCTTCAAATCAATGGTTTGGTTTTTTTAAGCTGACAGATTTGTCTCCACCATTCTTCTCTTCTCTGAGCTCTTTGATGCTTATGACCTTGTTTCCGGTCACATATTTGGGGCATTCAGCCAGGAGGTCCTGCTGGGTATCCCAGATGGTTCAATTTTCCATCAGACTCTAAGCTCCACAGTCACCATTCTCACCTCCCAAAAATGACCAGTCCCCACAAGGGATTTTTGACCTGGCCCAGAGAAGGTATTGGAGTCAGTACTGGAGGAAGAAAAGTATCTGGTATGGAGAGTGGATGGGAGCTGAAAGGATTCTAAGACCCTCTCACCCCAGAACTCAATCTAAATTATTTCCCCCAACACACACACACACACACACACACACACACACACACACACACACGATGGTTATCTTTCCCCTGAATAAAACTGAATGGTTTGATTGTGACCCTGGGCCCTCCCACACATATTCAGGTGTAATCCTATTAACAGAGTTCATCCTGTCTCCTGCCTTTTTGTAGAGGAAGGCAGCAATTTGAGTGATCTGTAAATGTTTGGATCTGGGATTACATTTTTATTGGCTCATAAAAGATACAGGACTTTGCAAGACTGAGAATTTTTCAAGGACTTTGTTGTTTTAAGTATAAGATATATTGTTGTTGTTTGTAGGATATTGCTTAGAAATTGCCTTGATATATTTTTGACAACTGGTGTATGTAAATGTGTATATGTATTTACAGGCGTGTATGTATTTACAGTCATGTGTCCACATTTCTTCAAGAATACTCATTATTATTTTGCACCACGAGTTTTTTTCTTTTCTTTCTTTCTTTCCTTTTTTTTTTTCTTTTTGAGATAAGGTCTCACTCTGTTGCCCAGGCTGGAGTGCAGTGGTGTAACCTTGGCTCACTGCAGCCTTGACATCCCAGGCTCAAGCAATGCTTCCACCTTAGCCTCCCTAGTGGCTGGGACTACAGGCATGTGACATCAGGCCTAGCTAATTTGTGTATTTTAGTAGAGATGAGGTTTCCTCATGTTGCCCAGGCTGGTCTCAAACTCCTGGGCTCAAGCAATCCACCTGCTTCAGCCTGCCACAGTGCTGGGATTATAGGCGTGAGCCACCACACCTGGCTACTCTTCTTGTTATGCACTCTTTTTTAAAAAATTATACTTTAAGTTCTAGGATATATATATGGAATGTGCAGGTTTGTTACATAGGTATACACGTGCCATGGTGGTTTGCTGCACCCATCAACCCGTCACCTACATTAGGTATTTCTCCTAATGCTATCCCTCCTTTACCCTCCCCCCACCCCCTGACAGGCCCCAGTGTGTGATGTTCCCCTCCCTGTGTCCATGTGTTCTCATTGTTCAACTCCCACTTATTAGTGAGAACATGCGGTGTTTGCTTTTCTGTTCCTGTGTTAGTTTGCTGAGAATGATGGTTTCCAGCTTCATCCATGTCCCTGCAAAGGACATGAACTCATCCCTTTTTATGGCTGCATAGTATTCCATGGTGTATGTGTGCCACATTTTGTTTATCCAGTCTATCATTGATGGGCATTTGGGTTGGTTCCAAGTCTTTGCTATTGTGAATAGTGCTGCAATAAACATATGTGTGCATGTGTCTTTATAGTAGAATGATTTATAATCCTTTGGGTATATACCCAGTAATGGTATTGCTGGGTCAAATCGTATTTCTGGTTCTGATCCTTGAGGAATCGCCACACTGTCCTCCACAAGGGTTGAACTAATTTACTCTCCCACCAACAATGTAAAAGCATTCCTATTTCTGCACATCCTCTCCAGCATCTGTTGTTTCCTGACTTTTTAATGATCACCATTCTAACTGGCATGAGATGGTATCTCATTGTGGTTTTGATTTGCATTTCTGTAATGACCAGTGATGATGAGCTTTTTTTCATATGTTCGTTGGCTGCATAAATGTCTTCTATTGAGAAGTGTCTGTTCACATTCTTTGCCCACTTTTTGATGGGGTTGTTTTTTTCTTTTAAATTTGTTTAAGTTCCTGGTAGATTCTGGATATTAGCTATTGTCAGATGGATGGATTGCAAAAATTTTCTCCCATTCTATAGGTTGCCTGTTCACTCTGATGATAGTTTGTTTTGCTATGCAGAAACTTTTTAGTTTAATTAGATACCATTTGTCAATTTTGGCTTTTGTTGCCATTGCTTTTGGTGTTTTAGTCATGAAGTCTTTGTCCATGCCTATGTCCTGAATGGGATTGCCTAGGTTTTATTCTAGGGTTTTTCTGGTTTTAGGTCTAACGCTTACATCTTTAATACATTTTAAGTTAAGGGGTCCAGTTTCAGTTTTCTGCATATGGCTAGCCAGTTTTCCCAACATCATTTATTAAATAGGGGATCTTTTCCCTGTTGCTTGTTTTTGTCAGGTTTGTCATAGATCAGATGATTGTAGATATGTGGCATTATTTCTGAGGACTGTGTTCTGTTCCATCAGTCTATATATCTGTTTTGGTACCAGTACCATGCTTGTTTTGGTTACTGTAGCCTTATAATATAGTTTGAAGTCAGGTAATCATGATGCCTCCAGCTTCGTTCTTTGTTCTTAGGATAGTCTTGGCTATACAGGCTCTTTTTTGGTTCCATATAAAATTTAAAGTAGTTTTTTCTAATTCTGTGAAGAAAGTCAATGGTAGTTTGATGGGGATAGCATTGAATCTATAAATTACTTTGGGCAATATGGCCATTTTCATGATATTGATTCTTCCTATCCATGAGCATGGAATGTTTTTCCATTTGTTTGTGTCCTCTCTTATGTCCTTGAGCAGTGGTTTGTAGTTCTCCTTGAAGAAGTCCTTCACATCCCTTGTAAGTTGGATTCCTAGGTATTTTATTCTCTTTGAAGCAATTGTGAATGGGAGTTCACTCATGATTTGGCTCTCTGTTTGTCTATTATTGGTGTATAGGAATGCTTGTGATTTTTGGACACTGATTTCATATCCTGAGACTTTGCTGAAGTTGCTTATCAGCTTAAGGAGATTTTGGTGTGAGATGATGGAGTTTTCTAAATACACAATCATGTCATCTGCAAACAGGGACAATTTGACTTCCTCTTTTCCTAATTGAATACCCTTTATTTCTTTCTCTTGCCTCATTGTCCTGGCCAGAACTTCCAACACTATGTTGAAAAGGAGTGGAGAGAGAGGGCATCCCTGTCTTGTGCCAGTTTTCAAAGGTAATGCTTCCAGCTTTTGCCCATTCAGTATGATATTGGCTGTGTTTGTCATAAGTAGCTCTTATTATTTTGAGATACATTCCATCAATACCTAGTTTATTGAGAGTTTTTAGCATGAAGGGGTGCTGAATTTTATTGAAGGTCTTTTCTGCATCATTTGAGATAAACATGTAGTTTTTGTCATTGGTTCTGTTTATGTGATGAATTACGTTTATTGATTTGTGTATGTTTAACCAGCCTTGCATCCCAGGGATGAAGACCACTTGATCGTGGTGGATAAGCTTTTTGATGTGCTGCTGGATTCGGTTTGCCAGTATTTTATTGAGGATTTTCGTATCGAAGTTCATCAGGGATGTTGGTCTGAAATTTCCTTTTTTTTGTTGTGTCTCTGCCAGGTTTTGGTATCAGGATGATGCTGGCCTCATAAAATGAGTTAGGAAGGATTCCCTCTTTTTCTATTGTTTGGAATAGTTTCAGAAGTAATGGTACCAGCTCCTCTTTGTGCCTCTGGTAGAATTCGGCTGTGAATCCATCTGGTCGTGGACTTTTTGTGGTGGGTAGGCTATTAATTACTGCCTCAATTTCAGAACTTGTTATTGGTCTTTTCAGGGATTTGACGTCTTCCTGGTTTAGTCTTGGGAGGGTATATGTGTCCAGGAATTTATCAATTTCTTTTAGATTTTCTAGTTTATTTGCTTAGAGGTGTTTATAGTATTCTCTGATGGTAGTTTGTATTTCTGTGGGATCAGTGGTGATATCCCCTTTATCATTTTTTTATTGTGTCTATTTGATTCTTCTCTCTTTTATTCTTTATTAGTCTGACTAGCAGTCTATCTATTTTGTTTTCAAAGAACCAGCTCCTGGATTCATTGATTTTTTTGGAGGGTTTTTTGTGTCTCTATCTCCTTCATTTCTGCTCTGATCTTAGTTATTTCTTGTCTTCTGCTAGCTCTTAAATTTGCTTGCTCTTGCTTTTCTAGTTCTTTTAATTATGATGTTAGGGTATCGATTTTATATCTTTCCTGCTTTCTCCTGTGGGCATTTAGTGCTATCAATTTCCCTCTACACACTGCCTTAGTTGTGTGCCAGAGATTCTGGTACGTTGTGTCTTTGTTCTCATTGGTTTCAAAAAATGTATTTATTTCTGCCTTAATTTCATTATTTATCCAGTAGTCATTCAGGAGCAGGTTGTTCAGTTTCCATGTAGTTGTGCAGTTTTGAGGGAGTTTCTTAACCCTGAGTTCTAGTTTGATTGCACTGCCGTCTGAGAGACTGTTTGTTATGATTTCCGTTCTTTTGCATTTGCTGAGGAGTGTTTTACTTCCAATTATGTAGTCAGTTTTAGACTAAGTGCGATGCAGTGCTGAGAAGAATGTATATTCTGTTGATTTGGGGTGAAGAGTTCTGTAGATGTCTATTAGGTCTGCTTGGTCCAGAGCTGAGTTCAAGTCCTGAATATCCTTGTTAATTTTCTGTCTCATTGATCTGTCTAATATTGGCAGTGGGGTGTTAAAGTTTCCCACTATTATTGTGTGTGAGTCTAAGCCTCTTTTTAGGTCTCTAAGAACTTGCTCTATGAATCTGGTGCTCCTGTATTGGGTGCATATATATTTACAATAATTAGCTATTCTTGTTGCATTGATCCCATTACCATTATGTAATGCCCTTCTTCATCTTTTTTGATCTTTCTTTGTTTAAAGTCTGTTTTATCAGAGACTAGGATTGCAACCCCTGCTTTTTTTTTTCTTTTGTTTCCTTTTGCTTGGTAAATATTCCTCCATCCCTTTATTTTGAGCCTATGTGTGTCTTTGCACATGAGATATGTCTCCTGAATACAGCACACCAAAGGGTCTTGACATTATGCACTCTTTTTAGGCCCTGGAAATTGTGAAAATAAAATAATAATCTTAAAGGAACTGCTAGGCCATGGGGGCCATTAAATAAGTGGGAGGGGGAAAGTAGAGGTGCTGTGCCCTCAAAGTTAGTAACAAGTGCACCCCAAGTGTGAGGAGATCTCAGGGACTCCAAGAAGGTGGATAATCCCTTTGCCTATAGGTTTTGACCCCTACTAAAATGAAAATATTCCTGGAATTTTTACTCTTTAGTTATCAGTGAATAACTAAGTACTCAGAATGGATATACAAATATCTCAGAATGGACATACAAAATCCACTTTTTCAACAACTATTTTTTTAGTTTGTCAGGCAAAGGTTAAAGGGAAAGTTAGAAATACAAGGGGGAGAAGGAATTAAAAAGAAAAAAGCCAGAGAGGAATTGGAATAAGGAAAAAGGCGAGACTTGGCTCTTAGGCTCCTTCTTGTCTGGAATGCTCATTCATTCAACAAGTTTTTTTTGAGTACCTACTATTTGTGAGATACTAGACATTAGGCACTAGAGTTAGAGCAATGAGCATGAACAGACAAATGAACAAAACAGACAAAAATCTCTATCCTCATGGATCTTACATGACAGCGCAGAGATAGGTGATAAAGTAACAGTGAAAATTTATAGTATATTAGATTGTTGTAAACGCTATGGAAAAAATACAGCAGGATATGGGGAAAAAGATGTCAGGAGTTGCAATTTTTAAATGGAGGAGGGGCATAGAAGGCCTTGCTGAGAATGTGGCATTAGAGTTAAGACTTAAAGGAGGTGAGGGAGTAAGCCAGTTGAATGGCTGCAGGAAGAACTTCAAAGGCAGAGGACAATAGCAAGGATGAAGGTCCTGAGATGGGGCTCTGGTTGTCATGTCTGCAACAAAGTGCAAAATTCAGTGTGATTGGAGCAGAGTAAGCAAGGGAGAAAGCAGCCAGAGAGAAGTTTGAAGAGGGAAGGGCAGAGCAAGAGATCAGATCATGAGGACCTGGTAGGCCATTGGAAGGATTTAAGCTTTCATTCAGAGTGAGGTGGAAAGCTGTTGGAAGATTGTGAACAGTGCCAGGTTTCGAGTTTATGAGGCCATTTCATATACACACACACCACACACGCGCGCACACACACACACACAAGATCAAAAGATCAAATAGTTCATAAAAATATGAACTGAAAAGCAAAACTCTCCCGTTCGTCATCCCATGTATACTCACCAGATCCTTTCTCCAAAGAGATACTATTTTCAGTATCTTGAATAAATTTCAAGAAAAAAGTGTATGATATACATATATGGAGAGAGAAAGGGAAAGAAAGAAAGGCATATTTCCTGTTTTTATTTACACAAATGAAATCATATTTTTACACAGTTCATAGCTTCAAGTTTTATCCAAATTGGTCCATATAGATGTATCTCATCTCTTTCTTTTTAATGGCTGCATAATGATAGTGCATAAGTATATTATCATTTATTAAAGCAATTCCTTATTGATGGATATTTAGGTTGTTTCTAGGGGTTTTTCTCATGATAAACAATGGCTGCAATGAATATCCTAATAAATGCCCCTCTAAGCGCAACAATAATAATAACAGCTAATGCTTATTGAGCACTTACTATGTACTAGGTACTGTGCTAAGCACTTTACATGCCTTATCTCATTTTATTTTTACAACAACTCTATGAGGTAAGTACTCTTATTATCCCCATTTTGCTGATGGGGAAACTGAGGCTTAAAGAGGTTAAGGAACTTTCCTAAGATCACAAAGCTAAGTTGTAGAGACAAAAATTGAATGTAGACAGTCTTATTCCAGAGCCTGTGCTCTTAATCACTATGCAATATAAGTAGAATTGCTAAGTCAGAGAATATGTACCCTAAAAATTTTAGTAGCTGAATTGCCTATTCCCCTATACTCTCATCAACAGTGGATATTACCAATCTCTTTAAAAATTTGCCACTATGCTTGGGAAAAAAAAAAAGCATCTTGCTGTTTTGATCTGCATTTATTTGTTTACTAGTAAGGTTGAACTTTAAAAATATGTGTATTTGCCATTTGTATTTCTTTTTTTTTTTTTTTTTTTTTTTTTGAGACAGAGTTTCACTCTTGTTGCCCAGGCTGGAGTGCAATGGTGCAACCTCGGCTCACTGCAACTTTTGCCTCCCGGGTTCAAGGAATTCTCCTGCCTCAGCCTCCAGAGTAGCTGAGATTGCAGGTGTCCACCACCATGCCCAGCTAATTTTTTTTTTTAATTCTTAGAGACAGGGTTTTACCATGTTGGCCAGGTTGGTCCTGAACTTCTGACCTCAGGTGATCCACCCGCCTCGGCCTCCCAAAGTGCTGGGATTACAGGCGTGAGCCACCATGCCTGGCCTGTATTTCTTTTTATTTGAACTGCCTATTCATATCATTTGCTCATTTGTCTCTAGGTTGTTGGTGTTTTTCTCTTATTTGTTTGAGCTCTTTGGAAATTAAGGAAATTTTAAGTGTTGCAAATATCTTGTAGTTTGTCATTTGCCTTCTGACTTTGTTTCTGTATTTTTTTGCTGTGGCAAGGTTTTAAATTTTTATGTGGTCACATTTATCCTATTTTTAAGGTTTTTGAACTTATGGCCTGCTTAGAAAGGCCCACTCCTCTCCAGGATTGTATATATTTAAATTCTCCATTATTTTCTTTTAACACTTTTAAGATTTCATTTTTCATGTTAAAATGTTTGATTCATCCATGATTAATTCTGGTGTAAAAAGTTAGTTTGAGAATTCAGCTAGCTTGTTGTACAGGTATAATTTTTGAATAATTCATCTTCCCCCCTCTGTTGATTTGATATGCCATCTTTAAAATATACTAATTTCCCACATGTGTTTAGGACTGTTAATAGACGTTGCTCTATTTTTCTCTCCAGAACCCAACTGTTTTAATGTAGCATCATAACATGCTTCAATATCTAATAGGCCTTATTCCTCTTTAATGCTATTTTTCAGAGTTTTCTTGAATTTTATTTATTCTTTTCTCCCTGGGTTTCAGTTTCCCCTTTTGCCTTCTCTCCCCCACCAAGAGCAGCAGCTATTCCCCTAGTTTATCCATACTGTCTGAGTTCTGTTCATTTGTTCAACAAATATTTACTGAGAATTGCCAATTGACAGATACCTTGTTAGGGACTATAGATATAAAAGTAAATAAAGACACAGTCTTTGTCCTCACAAAACTCACAGCCCACTGGGGGATATCTGTATCTGTAACTCAACAGATAACTACAATGCAATTTAGTTACTGCATTTCCTGAAAGATACATGAGTACTGTGGGTCCCTGGCAGAAAAGTAACTAATCTAGACTTTGGAGGAGGTAGTACATGAGCTTACCCTTGAAGGACTAGGAGTAATAGGAGTAAATTAGATAAAGGGGAAAGAAATGGGAGCATGTTTCAGGGAAAGCAAGCCTCTTGTGCAAAAGATCAGAAACTTGATAAGTTCAACAAACCACAAAGAGTAGTTAGTTGTGGCTAAAGCATAGGTCATGTGGGAAGTGTTGGGGTGGGGTGAGAGATGTGACATATGGCTGGGGATGCAAGAGCTGGGTCACGTGTGGAGGGTCTTGAGCGCTGTGCTAAGTAGGCTGACCTCTACCCAGTAAGCAATAGGATTGCACTGATGTGTTTTAAGTACAGGAGTGGTATGATCACATTCTCATGTTAGAGAATGGTTGCAGGGTGGAGAATGGGTGGCAAAAGGGGGAAAAAATAGGACTAGGGAGATGAGTTAGGAGGCTTGTGTAATAAAGTAATGCAGGTAAGAAATGAGGATGACCTGGACTAGGGTAGTGATTATGGAGGTGAAGACAAGTAGATGGTTTCGAGAGGTTTGAAGACGTTAGAATTGACATGAAGTAATGATTAGTTGGACTTAAGAGCTGAGAGGGAGGTATCGAGCATGACTTCTAGGTTTAATGAGCTAGGATAAAAAGGGAATAGACTTGGGAGGAATGTGAAAAATCAGTGTGTACTGAGGAGTTCCCAGTATTATGAACCTATTCCTCATCCTGCATCAAATTGATCTATACTGTGTCCCAGGCCCTCAAGAGCTCTGTCCTCCCTTTCTAATTTACTCTAAGGCTTTACAAGCTAGTTCTTATTTCCATACACAGGAAGCATTTTAATTTGGCAGCTATTTTTAAGGCTTTCATCTATATAAGTGATTCTAATAATGGGAGTTTTGTGCAGGCCAACGGATAAAGAGATTTTAGCAGAAAGGCTTCAAATTATACCGTAGTCCCCAGGTTACTCCCCAAAGCAGGTCCTGGTACTGTGCTCTTCTAAAGGCAGATCTGGTGTCAGTGTAAGGTGGAGGAAGGAGAGATGTGGACCTTGGACTGGTCAGAGGCTGGCCCAGACATCAGCAAAATTAGGTCACGTGGCTAATTGGAACAATCTGTCTTCCCTGGTCTAGTCTCCCACATGTCGGGCTCCCTCTGCCCCAAAAAGAATGTGACCTTAGGGTTCCAGAACAAACAGTCCTGGGAGACAGGGAGTTATTATATGAGCCCATCATTGAGCCCTTGAAACCGTGCGCAGCATTTACTGTGGAAAGAAAACTGGCATTCGGATTCTAAAGGAGGGGGAAGAGCAGCCTGACATCAGAGGAGAGGGATTCACGTTGTCATGGCAACCATAAGAGTTATACTGTATTGTTTGTACCCAGAATTTAAGAGATTATCCTTGGGCTAAAAAAAAGGAAAGTGTCACCCCTTTCACTTCAACATCACCATCACAGGACACCTGCCACCTTCCTGTGAGGGATTTTTATTTGTTCACTCATCATATGTCACTTGGGTATTTATTGATGTACTAATCTGCCTTCCTCCATTTATTTCTCTTTCTTTCCTTCCTTCCCTGCATCTGACCAGCAGAGCCAGAAGGGGCCATTTGTCTTCCCACAGATGGTGCCAGTAAATCAAACTTCTGGCTGGTGGAAATTGGGGCCCTGGAAAACCTCCCAAGTTGGGAGGCGTCCTTCCTACGCCTTAGCGCTGCTTCTAGTCTGCCCTGATAGAGTGGGGAAGTGTGAAGTGGGGAAGGGAGGACCTCTGGCCTCTGGGAAAAGGCTGTCTGTCCAAAAAGGTGACAGAATATCAAGCACCCATGGAACCACAGAGGTCATTTTCCCAGCCCAAACCCATATTGAGTTATTGGAGAACCTTAGCCTTATCTTTCCTGAGATGACATAGTTTCAGGCTGTGGTCACTAGGCAGGGAGCTCACTCAAGTTAATAGCGTTAAAGGTGTCAGAGCAGTATTAAGGACTTGGAAAATGAAGAAACACCATTTTAGAATCTTTACACAACTCAGCAGGCATTTCCTCATCACCACGTGTTTCTTCTCACGTCACAGAAGGTAAACTAAGATAGAAAAGATACACCTGTCCAGGTTAAAGGAAACTGAATCAAAGAAGGATCTGGAAGCAACACAGTGCTTATTAATTCCCTGGCTCGAGTTAACCCCTCCTCCCATCGATAACACTGACATCACCTAGCTTTTTAATCCCGTGGTCTAATTGGCATCCTGTTTATTAAGCTTTAAAAATCCTTTTCTTTCTTTCCCCTTCCTGGCTCAGTAACTCTCACTTTGGAAATCTCTGAAGATTTTAATTTCCCGAAGAGCCTGTTGTCATCTCTTACAGTAAGTCTTTTCATTTCACCTCGTGTAAGTATATTAGCTGGTTTAACGGCTTAATTGCGATGAAGAAGATTAAGTCCGAGTTTAATAAGCATTAAGAGTAGAACAACATCTTTTATTTCTTCTGGCTTCAATAACCATTGCATTTGGCTTTTTATCTTTAAGGGAAAAGTTCAGATGACCCAAACAGAGGGAAGGAGGTGGGCTAGAGGGAAGGACATGTTGTTTAGCTGGCCTTTTCTGAAGTCTGTAGTTGCTGCTGCTGCAGCGGCAGCAGACAAATGGTTGGAAGGTAAGGGGTTTGGATATGATCCGGGGAAAACGCAAGATGAAGCAGGCAGCAAGGGAAGAAGGAGCGCCACCAACCTCTTCCCCAGTTTCCAAATGGGCTCTTTACTTCTACCAGCATGAGTGGCCTCAAGAACACTTTGGATTCTCTAAGTCTCCTGGAATGGGTGTAGACAGATCTTTTTTTTTTCCTGTTAGTACAGCTAACACCAGATTAGCATTTTTCAAAAAGAACTTGACTAGAAAATGAAGGGAAACACAAAACTAAAAAAAGAAAATGCAAATGCATAGAAATGAACACAGATTCTAAGATAAAGTCTAGCCCCAGATTAACTCGACTGGCATAGACTACCACTCACCCACATGTGCACACATACACACACATATACACATCTGGTCCTTTCTCCTCAACCCTATCTGTGGAACTCTGCCTCAAACCACTCCCCCTCCCTTTCAGGCCTTGAGTGTTTCTCTTATGTATTGCAGTCTTGGTTCTCTCCTCTATTACATTCCTTATCCCTCTGTTTTCTGATGACCTCAACACGCGTTTGTCTCTTTCTAGTGGACTGTAAAGCTCTGAAAAAACGGGGACTAATCATAATCATCATGGTACCCACAGTATCTGGCATGTGAAATCATCCATAAATGATTGTGGAACTGAAGTGTACCAGATTAGTTCTCCACAACCTAGAATCATGACTATCCCTGGAAAGTAGCTCCTCTAAAAGCAAGGTTCTGAGAGCAGACAGTGCTTTACACTCTAAGCTTAGATTTGTTTGACCCTGTGTAAACAGTTTGGGCAATTTAGAATAGTACTGCCTTACAATTGTATAGGACTCTGTGGTTTTCCAAACATGTTTCACACAATATCTCAGTTGATTTTCCTAACAACCCTGTAAGGAAATAAGACTTAGAGAGGTTAAATAACTAGCCCAAACTGATAGAGCTATATAATAGTAGACTTAGAACTAGATCCATGTCTTTTAATGCGTAATCCAGTTGTACTTCTAGTTTGATATGCTATATCCTCAGAGACCTTTCTTGGTTGGGTCATCAGTAACCTCATGCAACAATGCGAAGGCTTGCCTCCCTTTATCCTCTCGGTCTTTCACCCACCCAATATGCACCAGCCCAGCCAGTAAGAGTGTCCAGCAATCATCCTGGAGCAAGCAAGTAGAAGAACCTTGCTAAATCATAACCAAGTGCCATGAGACCCAGCAGTCTTATTCCTAAGAATGTATCCTAGCAAATCCCCCCAACCCAGAATAACTGTTCTTTAAAAAGGTTTGCTATCTAAGCCAAACATATCTGTGAGCAGAAATCAGCCTGTGGGTTAGCAGTTTTCTACCTCTGAAATAACTGGACAGGTGTGGAAAGATGTATGCATAAGGGTGTTCATAGAGCTAGGTTACAGTGGGAATATGCTGGAAACTACCTAATATCTAACAATAGGGGAAGAGGTAAAAAAATTAAGGCACAATCATACTATGGACTGTCGTGAAGTCAATAAAACCAATAATTTGATTTTCATCTATATTTATTGACATGGAAATATACACATGGCACTGTAAAGCTTTTTAAAAAGCAGAATAAAAATCAACATTATATTGTAACATTGATCTTCAGAAAACAGTCTGGAAGGGTATTTTTAAAATGTTAACAATAGTGGAATGTGTGACCTTGAGATTGATGGAAAAATACGTGATCTTCATTTTTTCTTACATGTATTTTTTTGCAGTAAACATACATTACTTTTGCCTTAAGAAAATATATAACACATAATTTTTAAAGGAAGAACTGAATGCTAAACCTTACATTTATGGTCAATTGATTTTTGACAAGAGTAAAAATTTTGGCTCAAGAATAGTCTTTTCAACAAATATTGCTGAAACAACTGAATATTCACATGCAAACAAATGAATTTAGACCCCAATCTCACACCATATACAAAAATTAACTCCAAATAAATTCCTAAATATAAGACCTAAATATAACAGCTAAAACTATAAAATTATTTGCAGAAAACTTGTATGAAAATTATTAATTCTTTGGGCTTAGAGCACTGTCTTCCCCATTGATGATTTTTCAAAACTGTAACTACCCTCAGACAGGTATATAAATAGGTTGTTTTAGACCTTGATCTATAGCAAACAATACTGTGTGTGTGTGTGTCTGTGTGTCCGTGTGTATGTGTGTGTCTGTGTGTGTGTTGAGGAAAGGTGCACACAGAGGATGAAGGAGCCCTCCACCATCAGTCTTTTCCTGCTTCACACTGTGGCTATTAGCAAAGTGCTGTTTTCTGAGCTTGTTGGGCCAGGAGTTTATTTTCATAAGAAAAAAGCAGTGAGGGGTAACCTAGACTAGCTGCATAAAAAGGACCTCAGCTGAAATCTGCTCATGAGTAGAGGTAAGATCTTTCTAAGCTATGCCTGTAATAGCACAGCCTTCCCTATTCGTTCCCTGAACGGTAGCCATCTTGGCTTCCTTGTAAGTAGAGTTGCTCTGTCTCCCTCCACCCCACACTTATATTAATGTGTCCCTTTGTATTAAATTGGATGTTGCCTCTGGCTACTTCACTTTTCTAGGTAGGCACAATTTTAGTTTATCTTAGGTCAAGTTTCCTGGAAACAGACTCTGATAGAGAGATTTGCATACAAGAGTTTTATTAGGGAATACATTTGGGATCAATGCCTGTGAGGAAGTGAGGGAAGCAGGACTTGGAGGAGGGAGAAGTTAAAATGGAAAGCTCCAGCTGCTCCCACGTGGAGCTCTGGAACCGGAATGGACTTTCAGAGTTGTCTGAAACTGAGGCAAGGAGTGTGAGTTTTTGTACTCTCATTGGATGCATGACGCTTACCACCTCTGTCCTTCATGGGAGGACATAACCATGGACAAGGCCACCTTAGGCTAAGAGCAAGTCCCTAAAGAGGGACACAGCTGTGAATCATCAGCAGCCAACACTTCCAGCAGCTGGAGGAGATCTAGGTGGTGCACTACGATACCCATGACAGTTACCTGGCCAAACCTCAGAGAAAGCTTTCAGAACAGGTTGCTGTGAATCCTTTCACCTCTTTTCCCACATTCTTTCATGGCTAGAATTGACAATTAGGAAGAAAGTTACAGGACTCCCAGATTTTGGATGTGAGCAACTGAAGAACTTTTTTTTTTTTTTTTGAGTCTCAGTCTGTCACCCAGGCTGGAGTGCAGTGGCACCATCTTGGCTCATGGCAACCTTCGCATCCTGGGTTCAAGTGATTCTCCTGCCTCAGCCTCCCGAGTAGCTGGGATTACAGGTGTGTGCCACCATACCCAGCTAATTTTTGTATTTTCAGTAGAGACGGGGTTTCACCATGTTAGTCAGGCTGGTCTCAAACTCCTGACCTCAAGTGATCCACCTGCTTCCCAAAGTGCTGGGATTACAGGCATGAGCCACTGCACCCAGCCCAACTAAAGAACTTGTTAAAAAGTCCCTGATTTGAGAAAATGGATGGATGTTAGTGCAGTTTATTGAGATGGGTAAGAGAAAAGCTTAGGGTAGAGAGAAATCAAGATTTTAGTCTTGGACAAGCTAAGTTTGAGATGTCTGTGAAGCATCCAAATGCAGATGTAAATTAGGTAATTGAATATGTGAGTGTGGAGCTTAGAGAAGTCTAGGATATTTCTGTTACTTGGGATTTAGGATTGTGTTGAAAGGCATAGGAATGAATGAGATCATTTAAGAAGGGAGTACAGAATAAGAAGAGAAAACCTAGAACTGAGTCTTCATGGAATCTTCAGCACTTAATGGCTGGATAGAGGACAAAGAGGAGACAGAGATGGAGTACTCAGAGAGGTAGGAAGAATGCCACAAGAATACTGTGTCACAAAAGCAATGGGAAGAGAACGCTTTAAAGAATGAAGAAGTGTTTAGCAGAATTAAATATTGCTGGGCTCTTCGTGGGCTAGAATGTATGGGGAAAAAAGAAAAATAAATAAATAAATAAATAAATATTGCTGGGAAGTGAAGCAAGTTGAGAATAGAATTTTTTCCTTCGGATTTAACAACGTGAGAAGCCATTGGTGATCTTTGTGAGAGCTCATTTTGGGGAATTTTGGGGACAGAAGGCCACATTGGTGTGGGTTGAATAATGAGTAGAAAGTGAGGCAATAAAGGCAGTGAGTATAGAATATTCAAGAAACTGGTTGTGATTAGGAAGGGGCAAAGAAATATGGGGCAGTTAGCTGAAAGGGTATGTGAATTTGAAGAATTTGTTTGCTTATCTGCTGGCTTACTTGTTTTTGGAAATTTTCATTGAAGTGTAACATACATAAAGAAAAGCACAAATCAGGTGTACAGTTTGATGAATTTTCACAATCTGAATACAATCCGTGGAATCAGCATCCAGATAAAAAAAAGAACACTCCAGGAGTCCCCTTGTGACCAGTTCAGTAACTAGCCCCTACAAGGGTAACCATTATCCTAACTTCTAACACCACAGAGTAATGTTCCTTATATTTGAACTCTAATAGAGTCATCCAGTATGTGTTCTTTTGTGTCTGGCTTTTATCACACAGCATTGTTTGTGAGATACATCCATATTACTATGTGTAGTATGTAATACTATGTAATAGCATTGCATTCATTCTCATTGTAGCATATTATCCCAGTGTGTTAATTTATCCATTCTACTGCTAAAGGATATTAGGGTAGTTTCCAGTTTGAGGTCATTACAAGCAGTACATTCTTGTATGTGTTTCTTCTTTTAAATACTCAAATGAACCTTGAATGTATTTCAAACAAGTGATTTTTCACAAAGCACTCAAACTTTAAAAAACATAGCTTTGTAAAAAAAATACACAAATCTTAAAGACTATCCTATGATCTGATTTTGTAAAATAACTTCACGAATATCAGAGCAATTTATTAAGATTGTAAATATTCATAAGATGTTTCTAGTTATATTTCCATATATTTGAATGTTACAGTGAAAGAGCTGCTCAAAAACTAATCCCCTCTGTAAATCTCCAAATGATTTTCCAGCTTCAAGTAATCCATAAGCCCATTTATGGCCACATTCCTTAAATGTTTGCTACGACATAAGCCAGCAGTTAAGTACTGGAAAGAAACTTCTATTTCCAGGACCTATGTGGATAGGCAACAAGTCAAATTCAAACACCTTATTTTTTTTAAAAAGTTTTATTGAGGTGAAACTTACATAACATAAAACTAACCATTTATTTATAAAAGCGAACAGTTCAGTGGCATTTATTGCATTCATGATGTTGTGCAACAATCACCTCTGTCTAGTTCCAAAACATTTTCATCATCCCAAAAGGAAGCCCTTTACCCATTAAGCAGATTCTCTGCATTCCTCCTTACCCCCTCTCTCTGCCCCTGACAACCACCAACCTGCCTTCAGTCTCTATGGATTTGCCTATTCTGAATATTTTGTATAAGTGGAATCATACAATATGTGACCTCTTGTGTCTAGCTTCCATCACTTAGCATAGAATTTTTAAGGTTCAACCACACATTGCAGCATATATCAGTACTTCATTCCTTTTCATGGCTGAGTAATATTCCATTGTATGAATGTACCACAATTTGTTTATTCATTCCTTCATTGACAGATATTTGAGCTGTTTCCACTTTGGCTATTGTGAATAATACTGCTGGAACCTGAGTGTACATGTATTTGTTATAGTACCTGTTCTCAATTCTTTTGGGTATACACCTAGGAGTGAAATTGCTGGGTCATATCATAATTCTATGTTAATCTTTTTAAGAAACCACCAAACTTTTCTGCATAGTGGCTCAACCACTTTACGTTACCACCAGAAATGTAGAAAATCTTCTGCAATTTAAGACAGTCTCTCCACATCCTCTCCAACACTTACTATTTTCTGTTTTGTTTCCTTTCATTTCTTGGTAACAGTCATCCTAGTGAATGTGAAAACCTCATTCCAGTTTTTATTTAAATTTCCTAATGACTAATGATGTTGGGCATCTTTTCTTTACATGTGCTGTTTGGCCATTTATATATCTTCTTTGGAGAAACGTCTCTTCAAATTATTTGCCCACTTATAATTAGGTTGTTTGTCTTTTTGTGTTGAGTTGTAAGAGTTCTTTATATTTTCTGGCCGGGCGCGGTGGCTCACGCCTGTAATCCCAGCACTTTGGGAGGCCGAGGCGGGTGGATCACGAGGTCAGGAGATCGAGACCATCCTGGCTAACACGGTGAAACCCCGTCTCTACTAAAAATACAAAAAAATTAGCCGGGCGTGGTAGCGGGCGCCTGTAGTCCCAGCTACTCGGGAGGCTGAGGCAGGAGAATGGCGTGAACCCGGGAGGCGGAGCTTGCAGTGAGCCAAGATCGCGCCACTGCACTCCAGCCTGGGCGACAGAGCGAGACTCCGTCTCAAAAAAAAAAAAAAAAAAAAAAAAAAAAGAGTTCTTTATATTTTCTGGACACTAGACCCTTACTAGATATATGGTTTACAAATATCTTTTCCCATTGTGTAGGTTGTCTTTTCACTTTCTTGATAATTTCTTTTAACGAAATCGAGATAATCATGTGGTCTTTTTCCTTCCTTCTATTAATGTGGTGGTTTACATTGATTGATTTTCCTTTGTTAAACCACCTTTGCATTCCTAGGATAATTCCACTTGGTCATGGAGAACAATTCTTTTAATGTGCTGTTGGATTCAGTTGGCTAGTATTTTCTGAGGATTTTTGCATCTATAATCATAAAGGATATTGGCCTATAACAAACATCCTATTTGAAAGGGAAAAAGAAAAATGTAACAATGCTTTTTAATCAAGAAACAGAATAGGGAAAGTCAAAAATCACATAACAGCAATATAACCTTGAACAATATTTTGTAACATTGGAAAACTTAATTGTCCATACATCTTGCAGGGAAATTTCTTTCAAGAAGGACCTTAATCTATTCAATATATTAAAAACAACTAAATTTTAAGTTCAAGACATTTTAAAGAAGAGGAAACAGTGCCACAGAAGATAAGTGATTTGCATGTGGTGACATTTATGAGAAGCAGGAATTGGCAGTGTTATTTTCTAACCACTCACTTTCCACTACACCACTCTATCTTTTACTACTAATCTCCAAGACTTTGGCTTCCTTACCAAAAAATCCATACCACCAAATTTCCCCTTGCTTCTAACTGCAAAAGTGTTCTGCAATTTAAGCCAATTTCTCCCCTGTACATTCTTTGGTAAGGCTAGAAAACAGTCAGTCAGGATTTTTTTTTTTTTTTTGAGACGGAGTCTCGCTCTGTCACCAAGGCTGAAGTGCAGTGGTGCAATCTCTGCTCACTGCAAGCTCCGCCTCCCGGGTTCACGCCATTCTCCTGCCTCAGCCTCCCGAGTAGCTGGGACTACCAGCGCCCGCCACCACGCCCAGCTAATTTTTTGTATTTTTAGTAGTGACGGGGTTTCACCGTGTTAGCCAGGATGGTCTCGATCTCCTGACCTCGTGATCTGCCCCACCTCGGCCTCCCAAAGTGCTAGGATTACAGGCATGAGCCACCGTGCCTGGCCCAGTCAGTCAGGATTTTATTATAAAAACCTTTCATAGCTGGGCAAGGTGACTCACACCTGTAATCCCAACACTTTGGGAGGCCGAGGCCAGAGGATGGCTTGAGGCCAGGAGTTTGAAACCAGCCTGGGCAACACAGCGAAATTCCATCTCTAAAAAAATATTTTTTGCACTGGTTTTCATCTCTTTATTACCTCATAGAATTTTTAAATTTTTTAACTTTTTATTTTTGGGGTATATAGTAGGTATATATATTTTTATGGGTTACATGATATATTTTGATGCAGATATGCAATGAGTAATAATCACATCAGAGTAAATGGGGTATCCATAACCTCAAGAATGTATCCTTTATGTTACAAACCATCAAATTATACTCTTAATTATTTTAAACTGTACAATTAAATTATTTTTTACTATAGTTACTCTGTTTTGCTAGCAAATACTAGGTCTTATCCATTCCTTCCATTTTTTTTTGTACCCATTAACCATCTCCACTTTCTCACCATCCCCTACTATCTCACCATCCCCTACTACCATTCCCAGCCTCTGGTAACCATCCTTCTACTTTATCTCCATGAGTTCAATTGTTTTAATTTTTAGTTCCCACAAATAAGTGAGAACACGCAAAGTTTGTCTTTCTGTGCCTGGCTTATTTCACTTGACATAATGACCTCCATTCCCATCCATGTTGTTGCAAATGACAGGATCTCATTCTTTTTCATGGCTGAATAGTACTCCATTGTGTATATGTACCACATTTTCTTTATCCATTCATCTGTTGATGGACACTCAGGTTGCTTCCAAATCTTGGCTTTTGTGAGTAGTGCTACACTAAACATGGGAGTGCAATCTCTTTAATATACTGATTTCCTTTCTTTTGGGTATATACCTAGCAATGGGATTGCTGGATCATATGGTAGCTCTATTTTCAGTTTTGTGAGGAGCTTCCAAACTGTTTTCCAAAGTGGTTTTACTAATTGACATTCCCACCAACAGTGTACGAGGGTTCCTTTTCTCCACATCCTCACCAGCATTTGTTATTGCCTGTCTTTTGCATATAAGCCATTTTAACTAGAGTAAGATGATATCTCATTGTAGTTTTGATTTGCATTTCTCCAACGATCAGTTTTATTGAGCACCTTTTCATCTGACTGCCATTTGTATGCCCTCTTTTGAGAAATGTTTATTTAGATCTTTTGACCATTTTTAAATTGGATTATTAGATTTTTTTTCCTATAGAGTTGTTTGAGCTCTTTACATATTCTGGTTGTTAATCCCTTGTCAGATGAATAGTTTGCGAATATTCTCTTTCATTCTGTGAATTGTCACTTCATTTTGTTGATGGTATCCTTTGCTGTGCAGAAGCTTTTAACTTGACATGATCTCATTTGTCCATTTTTGCTTTGGGTGCCTGTGCTTGTGGGGTATTACTCAAGAAATCTTTGCCCACTCCAGTGTCTTGAAGAGCTTCCCCAAAGTTTTCTTATAATAGTTTCCTGGTTTCAGGTCTCATATTTAAGTCTCTAATCACTTTTGATTTGGTTTTTGTATATGGTGAGAGATGTGGTCTAATTTCATTCTCCTGTATGTGGATACCCAGTTTTCCCAGCACCATTTATTGAAGAGACTGTCCTTTCCCCTATGTATGTCCTTGGCACCTTTGTCAAAAATGAGTTTACTCTCAATGTATGAATTTATTTCTGGGTTCTCTATTCTGTTCCAATGGTCTATGTGTCTGTTTTTATACCAGTACCATGCTGCTTTGTTTACTATAGCACTGTTGTATAATTTGAAGTCATGTAATGTGATTCCTCCAGTTTTGTTTGTTTTTCTTAGTATAGCTTTGGCTATTCTGGGTATTTTGTAGTTCATATACATTTTAGGATTGTTTTTTCTATTTCTGTGAAAAATATCGTTGGTATTTTGATAGGGATTGCGTTGAATCTATAGATTGCTTTGAGTAGTATGGACATTTTAACAATATTGATTCTTCCAACCCATGGACATGGAATATCCCTCCATTATTGTGTCCTCTTCCATTACTTTCATCAGTGTTTTATTATTTTCATTGTAGAGATCTTTCATTTCTTTAATTCCTATGTATTTAATTTTACTTGTAGCTCTCATAAATGGTATTACTTTCTTGATTTCTTTTTCAGATTGTTCACTGTTGACACATGGAAATGTTACTGATTTTTGTATGTTGATTTTGTATCCTGCAAATTTACTGATTTCCTTATCGGTTCTAATAGTGTTTTGGTGGAGTATTTGGGTTTTTTCCAAATATAAGATCATATCATCTGCATAAAAAGGATAGTTTGACTTCTTCATTTCCAGTTTGGATGCCCTTTATTTCTTTCTTCACTGGGAGACTTTATTACAGCTTCTACCTCATCATTTGTTATTGGTCTGTTCAGATTTTGGATTTCTTCCTGGTTCAATCATGGTAGGTTGTATGTGTCTAGGAATTTGTACATTCCTCTAGATTTTCCAATTTATTTCCATAGTAGCACCAATGATCTTTTGAATTCCTGCAGTATCAGTTGTAATGACTCCTTTTTCAGCTCTGATATTATTTGAGTCTTCTCTCTTTTTTCTTAGTCATTCTGAATAATGGTTTGTCAATTTTCTTTATGTTTAAAAAAAGTTTTTGTTTCATTGATCTTCTATATGTTTTCTTCATTTAAATTTCATTTACAATCTTTCTGCTATGATCTTTATTATTTCTTTTCTTCTACTAATTTTTCTAATTTTACTAGTCATGCATTTGAAATTTTACTGATTTTACTAATCATGCATTTGAAATGTTTCATCTTTTTTATGTAGGCATTTATGGCTATAAACTTCCCTCTTACTACTGCTTTTGCTGTATCCCATAGGTTTTCATATGTTGTGTTTCCAGTATCATTTTGTTCCAAGAAATCTTCAATTTCCTTCTTAATTTCTTCATTGACTCACTGGTCATCCAGGCGCATATTGTTTAATTTCCATGGGTCTGTAAAGTTTCCAAAATTCCTCTTATTTATTTCTAGTTTTATTCCACTTTGGTTAGAGAAGATACTTAATATTGTTTCAATTTTTTTAATATTTTAAGATTTGTTTTGTGACCTAACATATGTTTTATCTTTGATAATGATCCATGTGCTGAGGAAAAAAAATGCATATTTTGCAGTTGTTGGATAAAATGTTCTGTAAATGTATATTAGGTCCATTTGTTTCATAGTATAGATTAAGTCTCGTGTTTCTTTGTTGGTTTTTTGTCTGGAAGATCTGTCCAGTGCTGAAAGTGGGGTGTTGAAGTCTCCAGCTATTGTTGTATTGGAGTCTGTCCCTCTTTTGCTCAAATAATATTTGCTTTATATTTCTGGGTGCTCCAGTGTTGGGTGTGTATATATTTAGTTGGTGTTCTATAACCTTCTTGTAATTGGATGTTGATATCTTTCTCTAGGTTTAGACAAAGTCTTCTTTACTTTTCCCCCTCTTCTCCTCAAGTAGAAGGAAGCGGTCTTTTTAGGAGCTGTGAGCTATGCTCTCTGGAGTTCGGGGACAGGTGGTACAAGCACTCCCTTAGCCACCCTGGCTGGTGTCCCAGTAGGTCACATGTTCCCCAAGTCCACTGGTTCTGAGTCCAGCTCAGTACTATGACTTGCCTAGGAGTTGCAGTTCTTGTGACCTAGACTACTTTCAAGTTTTTTTTTAGGGCCGCAGACACCTTTAGCCATTAGTGGTGAGGCTTGGTGGAACTCAAGTTCCCACCACTGGGACGGGCAATTCCCCTCTGGCTAGGGCGCATCTAAATGCTCCCTCTGTGATTGGGCGTCAGCTAAGTTCAGTGCAGTTTTGCTTTCTGTTGTGACAGGGCAGCACTGAATTCAATGCAAAGTCTCATGATCGCTGTGCTCTCCCTCTCCCAAGCAAACAGATCGTCTCTCAGTGATAAATGGTTACTGTCAGGGGGTGGGGCACGAGTGGTGACAGTAATCAAGATTATCTCTCCTATCCTCTTCAGTGCCTATTTCAGCAGTATGAAGTTAAAACCAGGTACTGTGATTATTTACCTGAATTTTTATTCTTATGGAGGTGCTTTTTTTCATACAGATAGTTGTTAAATTTGGTGTTCCTGAGGAGCAGATGATTGGTGGAGACTTCTATTTGGTCATCTTGCTCCACCTCCTCTCCAAAATATATGTATTTTTTAGTTAGCTGGGCGTGGTGGTGCATGCCTGTAGTTCTAGTTATTCTGGAAGCTGAGGTGGGAGGATCCCTTAAGTCCAGGAGGTCAAAGCTACAGTGAGCTATGATGGCACCGCTGTACTCCAGTCTGAGCAACAAAACAATACCCTGTCTCTAAAAAAACAAAAAAACCTTTCAGATACTTGAAGTATAATTATCCATGTGTCCAAGTTCTTTAATATTTTCTTTGTTAGTGTTATTTCCTAAGCTTTTCAAGCTACAACATCCTGGACTGGTACATGCTTTCTACACCTCTCAAGGCTAATATACTATCTTAATAAAGGTGAGTTCACAGGATAATCTGAGCAGCTGTTGATTGTGAAAGTGGATGTGAGATTTTAAAGTTTGAAAAGTGACATGAAAATACCAAACCTATTTGAAATGTTCAGGTTGAAATGTTCAAATTAAGAGTAATGTTGAGAGACAAGAGAGTAAAAACATGTACAATAATGGTTTAATTCACATGCATGAGTCAATCATATTAGTAGGTGGGTGGTACTAGAAGTGGGTGGAAATAGGATGGTGAAAATGAGGGAGAAAAACCAACTATAAAAAAATGTGCCAATTCAAAGTTCAGAGGAACTGTAAGTGAATCAATTTGTATTCCTGCAAAATAATTTACACAATGATCTGTCACATATCAAGCTTAATATGACATTCTGCCTCTGGTATCCTTATGAGGAAGTGTCAAAGAGCCCAACATTTCAGTTTTTTTCATTGGTAATTTCAAGCTCTGTAGCACTGTGGTTCTATTGTATTTTGTGCTTTTGAATTTTTCCCACATTTCCCCACTTTTGGTGGTTCTTTCTCTTTGTTTTTACTCCCCACAGCTGAACTGCTTCCTCCTGCCCACCCCTCTTTGCAACTGTGGAGCCCCACCCTGGCCACTGTGCTTCTCCAATGGCCTTGACCACCACTGCAGCCACCATCTAAAGAGAATTGAGAGATTCCTCTCACTTCCCCTTTTTCAGGCTCCCAAGTGCTGCAGCGGCAATAGTAGCCTTGTACATATTTTTTGGTAAACATAGTTGCACTTCTGTTGAGTTTATACTTAGAATTGAAATCATTAAGTAATGCAGTATGGATATATACTCTGCTTTGAAAGATATTGCCAAGGAGTTTTCCAAATTATTGTACCAATTTATAATCCTACCAGTGATGAATAACAATTCAAGTTTCTCTTCATCCTTGCTAAACAGTTGGCATTGTCTCTTTTTTTTATTCTTTCATTTTAGCCATGCTGATGAAAATGTAGTGGTATCTTACTTTGGTTTGCTGTTGTTGTCCATGTCTTTCTTTTAATTATTTTGAAATAATTGTAGACTCATGAAAAAGTTACAAAAATAGTACAAAGCATTCCAAGATACCCTTCACCTAACTTCCCCTCATATTAGAATCTTTTTTTTTTAAGACAGTGTCGCACGCTATTGCCCAGGCTGGAGTGCGGTGGCTGGCACTATTACAGCTCAAACTTCTGGGCTCAAGGGATCCTCCTGCCTCAGCCCCTCAAGTAGCTGTGACTACAGCAGTGTGCCACCATGCCAGCTAACGTTAACATCTTAAACACCCATGGTTCAGCTTTAGCAATCATGATATTAATATTGATCCAATACAATTAACTAATTTACAGGCCTTATTTGAATTTTGTCAGTTGTCCCACTAATGTCTTCTTTCTGGTCCAGGATCCAATTGCATTTAGTTATCATGTCTCCTTAGTCTCCTCCAATCTGTGACAATTCCTCAGTCTTCATCTTTCATGACTATGGAGGGTTAAATAATGGCCCCAAAGATGTTCATGTTCTAATCCCAGTCTTATATGACAAAAAGGACTTTGCAGATACTATTAAGTTAAGAATCTTAAGATGGGGTGATAACTCTGGATTGTTCAGGTAGCCCCAATGTAATCACAAAGGTCCTTAATAAGGGGGAAGGCAGGCAGGAGAGAAGAGTCAGTAGTAGGAAATACAACAATGGAAGCAAAATGGTGGAGCAGTGTAAGGAAAGGATCATGAACCAAGGCATGCAGGTGGCCTCTAGAAGGTTAAAAGAAAAGGGAATTGATTCTCCCTTTAGAGACTCCAGAAGGAATGCAGCCCTGCTGATGACTTAACTTTAGACTTCTGACTTCCAGAACTGTAAGAAAATGAATTTGTGTTACTTTAAGCCGCTATGTTTGTGGTAATTTGTTACAGCAGCAATAGGAAACTAATACAATGACCTCTATACTTTTGAAGAGCACTAGTCAGTTATTTTGTAGAATGTCCCTAATTGGAGCTTGTTTGACATTTTCTCATGATTAAATTGAAGTTATGCATTTTTTGGCAAGAATATCACAGAGGTGATATTGTACTCTTCTTAATGCATCATGTCAGGGGGTATGTGGTGCCAATATGCCTTATTACTGCTGATGGCAATCTTGATCACTTGGCTAAGATGGTGTTTACTCGGTTTCTCCACTATAAAGTTGTTATTTTCCCTTTTGCAATTGATGAATTTTGGGGGGTAAATACTTTGAGACTATACTAATATCTTTTTTCTCTTTACACTTTTGCCCACTAATTTTAGCATCCATCAACATTTCTTGCTTGCAATAATTATTACTGTGATGTTTGCCTAATGATAATTATCTATTTCCATCATCCTTTATACACTTATTAATTGGAATTCTTCTATAGGAAAAAGCTATCCCTGGCTTTTCTAGAATGGAAGGGGAAAAAGAAAGAAAGAAAGAGCTATCCCTCTCCTAACTTTATTTAATTATTTATTTATATCAGAGTGGAACCCGAGTATATTTCTTTTATTCTACCAGTTATAATCCATTATTTACTTTGTTGCTCAAATTGTCCCAGATATGGCCACTGAGAACTCCCTATAGTTGCCTATTCTATAAAGATATTCTCCTAAATTTTTTTCTGAAAGCTATATTGTTTTACTTTTCACATTTGTATCTGCAAACCATCTGGAATTCATTTCTGTATATGATATGAAGAAAAGGTCAACATACATTTTCCTTTGTATGGATACTCAAGTAATTATTTACTGAAAAGCACCAATTATTGAAAAGACTGTCATTTCCCCCACTGAATTGCAATGTTGTCTTTGACATAATGTATGTGTGGATTTGTTTGTAGATCCTCTGCTCCATTGGTCTACTTGTCTATCCTTGTGTCAATACCATATTAACTTAATACTTGTAGCTAGATAAAGCTTGGTTTCTGGTATTACGTCTTGTTTCGTCCTTCAAATTTGCCTCAGTTATTCTTGGCCTTTTACATTTTCATATAAATTTTTGAGTTGGCTTGTCAATTTCCACAAATAAAAAAATTCCTGTTGGAATTTGGGATTGTCTTGAATCTATAGATCAAATCGGTAAGAATTGATGTCTTTACAATATTGAGATTTACAATTTACCTATTTATTTAGGTCTCATTTACTTCCTCTCAAAAAATGTTTTAGAACTTTCTGTTTAGAAGCCTTGTACACTTTTTCTGGTTTTGCTCTTAGATATTGGATGTTTTTCAATGCTATTTTGTTTTTGTTTTCTAGCTCGCTTTTAGGAATAAACCCATTTGAGAATACAGATATTTTTCATATTTTCTTCCCATAATGACAAATAGAAGAAAAACCGACAAAGGGGAGTTTTATAATTTTTAGATGAAGCAGGATGTGAATACAAAGAGAAAGATAACAGCATTCCAGACTGATGATAGTGAAACTGATTATGTAAGTGAAATCTCAGATTGTGAATCTTCTTCAGACGAAGATATCTTAGATGAATTTTTTCAAACTCAAGAATTGACGAGTGAAGAATGTTTATAAAGACAAAAAAGAATGACAAAACAAAAAAGACACAAAAAAGAATAACAGTTACTTAATAGGACTTTTTTTTTTTAGATGGATTCTCGCTCTTGTCGCCCAGGCTGGAGTGCAAAGGCGCGATCTCAGCTCACTGCAACCTCTGCCTCCTGGGTTCAAGTGATTCTTCTGCCTCAGCCTCCAGAGTAGCTGGGATTACAGGTGCCCACCACCACGCCTAGCTAATTTTTTGTATTTTTGGTAGAGACAGGGTTTCACCATTTTAGCCAGGCTGGTCTCAAACTCTTGACCTCAGGTGATCCACCCACCTCGGCCTCCCAAAATGCTGGGATTACAGGTGTGAGCCACCACACCTGGCCAGAAGTACTTTTTATGCAGTATTTTGGACATGGAACTGAACCATCACTTTTTGCTAAAAGGCCATGTGACCACATTCTATGTTTTTATGATGTTTTTGTGACAAAATTTACTTGATACAAAGGCAAGAGGATCACTTGAGCCCAGGAGTTAAAGACCAGACTGGGCAACAAAGCAAGATCTTATCATTACAAAAAAAATTTTTTTTAATTACCTGGGTATAATGGCATGCACTTGTCATCCTAGCTACTTGTGAGGCTGAGGCAAGAGGATCGCTTGAACCCAAGAGTTTGAGGCTGCAGTGAGCTATGATCACACCACTGGACTCCAGCCTAGGCAACAGAGACCCCATCACCAAAAAAAATTTTTTTTAATTTTTAAAGAAAGAGAGTATACTTTCTCTGTTGAATTTTTGTAGTATCTTTGTCCAAAATAAGTTGAATATATATATATATATACACCTAACATTTAGATATGTTGAAATTATATATTATATATATTTATTTGTACATATGCTATTTTGTTCCACAGATCTACATGTGTATTCTTACATCAATACCACATTGTCTAGATTAGTAGAGTCTAATAGTAAGGCTTAAGGTAGTGGGGAGCTGCGGAGGAAGTGGGGATGGTTAATGAGTACAAACAAAATTAGAAAGACTGAATAAGACCTACTATTTGATAGCACAACAGGGTGACTATAGTCAATAATAACTTAATTGTACATTTAAAAATAACTGAAAACATGTAATTGAATAGTTTGTGACTCAAAGGATAAATGCTTGATGGCATGGATCCCCCATTCTCCATAATGTGCTTATTTCACATTGCATGCCTGCATCAAAACATCTCATGTACCTCATAAATATATACACCTACTATATACCCATGAATATTAAAAATTGTAAAATAAAAACGTTAGAAATCAGGTAGTATAAATACCATGATTTCACTCTTTTTCAAAATCATTTTTGATATTTTAGGTTCTTTGAATTTTCATACAAATTTTAGAATCTTGTCAATTTCTACAAAAATATGCTAGGATTTTAATTGAGATTGCCTTGAATTTATAGGTCAATTTTCAGAAAACAGACAATGATAGGAGTACAATTAATTTTTATATATAGATCTTGTGGCCTGGAATCTTGATAAACTAACTTATTTTGCAGAGGAAGTAGCTTTTTTTGCAGAGGAAATGAAGGGACAGATTATATACCGTTCTGTCAAGACATTTGGCTGTGGTAAGGAGTAGGAGAGAGAGTAGTTAGCTGAAGGGTAATGTCAATTTGAAAGTTTTTTATTATTTGGCTGGATGGTTTTCTTTTATTTTTATTTTTGCTCTATTGTATTAATGAGAGAGTTTTAAACAGGTTTAAAAGCTGAAGGACCCAAGAGAGAAGAAATACTTTAATATAGAACAGAGAAAATATGATCAAATCATCAATAATTTAAGGAGGGTATAGAATTTTTGTTCTGTAAAACACACCCTTCCTTACCAACACACATAAACATGGACTTCCCTACCCTTCATCCTTCCAATAGAGTCATGTTGCAATTATTATTTAAACCGATGTTCGTTGTTTACATTATTATGACTATGTCAATATCTATCACTGCTGAGTCAAGTTATACTACGATTATATTTCTTCTCTTCTACATCTCTTTTCTCCCTAAAGTTAGTTTGTCCCTTTTAAAAAAGTGTTGATTTTTTATTTATCACCAATATTCCTTAAATTCCCCTTCCCCAAATACTGTTTTTCACATGATCAAAGGAATCTAGAATTCTGTCAGTTTCATATTTTTAATGGAGAATCTGTCCTACAGGCCTCAATTCTTTTGATCCACTCTGGACTGATTGCCCTCTAGGCTTGCTGCACAGCTACCATCTTAGTGCTTCCTTTCATTCCCCTGCTATATAATGGATTTCCTATTTCCTGGGTCCCAAACAGTCCTGCCTCTTGGAGCCTTTCCTCTAGTCACTTCCTAAGAAAGGATATATGGGAGGTAAGTTTTCTTAGATCTTACATGTTTGAAAATGTATTTATTCTAAGCTAAATCTTGGTTAATAGCTTTGCTAGGTATAAAATTCTTATTTAAAAATAATTTTCTTTTAGAATTTTGAAAACATTTTTTCATTGTTTTCTAACTTCCAGTGTGCCTACTAAAAATTCTGATGCCATTCTGGCTCCCCAATCCTTTATATATAACCTGGATTTTTTTCTGGAAGCTTTTAATATATTTTATTTATCCCTTATGTTCTCAATGTTTGTGATGATTTGCCATAATGTAGCTTCATTTTCATTAATTGAACTGGGCACCTGTTGGACCTTTACAATCTGGATATTTATGTCCTTAATTAATGGGAAATGTATACCATTTCTTTTATAACTTCCTACTACCCATTTTCTCTCTTCTTTCTTCCTAGAACTCCTACTGATTGAATTTTGGTCTTCTCAATTGACTCTATTTTTTCTTATCTTTTCTCTTCAATTTTCCATGACTATCTTTTTGCTTTCCTTTCTGGGTAAGAGCCTTATCTTACAACTTTTCCAATGATTATTTAACATCCAATAATACTGTCTCAAATTTCTAATGGCTGTTTCTTGCCTTATATTCCTTTTTTTAAAGGATCCTATTTCAGTTTCTTGAATAAAATAATTTATCTCTTTTTGGGGGAGGGGGAATGAAGAGAAGTGAATTAATGGGTTCGAATATACAGTTTGGTGGAAGAAATAAGACCTAGTGTTAAATAGATCAGTAGGATGACTATATTTTATAATCGATTGTACATTTCAAAATAGCTAGAAGACAAGAATTTGCATGGCTGTAGCATTAAAAAAGATATTTAAGGTGATGAATAACCCAAGTATATTGATTTGACCTTTATAAATTATATGAATGTATTAAATTATCGCATGTCTCCCCCTGCCAAAAAATACCACAGGCTAGATGGCTTAAACAACAGAAATTTATTTTTCACAGTTCTGGAGGCTGGAAAGTCTAAGACCAAGGCTCTGTCCAATTCAGTTTCTGCTAAGGGCTCTTTTCCTGGCTTGCAGATGGCCACCTTATTGCTGTGTGCTCACACAGTAGGAGGAGAGAGAGAAAGAGAGAGAGAGAGAGAGGAAGAGTGTGTGTATGTGTGTGTGTGTGTGTGTGTGTGTGTGTGTATTTGTGTGTGTGTGTGAGCTCTCTGGTGTCTCTTCTTATAAGGGCCCTTATCCTATTGGATCAAGGCTCTACCCTTATAACCCCATTTTACCTTAGTTACTTTCTCACAGGCCCTGTGTCAAACTACAATCACATTGTGGGTTAGGGCTTCAATATATGCATTTAGGGTATACTCAGTTCAGTCCATAGAAGGGGCATTATCTCACAGCTGCCTAACATATACAGGATCAAGAGAGGTTTTATTAAAAATAATTATAGGCAGTGTGCAATGACTCATGTCTGCAATCCCAGTGCTTTAGGAGGCTGAGGCAAGAGGATTGCTTCAGGCCAGGAGTTTAAGATCAGCCTGGGCAACATAGCGAGACCCCATCTCTACAAAAATTTTTTAAATATAGAATTAAAATTTAATTATTATATATAATTAAAAATGTGTCTTTGGAGTTATAAATGAACCCAAGATCCAAAGAAACCCTACAAAGTTGTGAGAGAGATGTACTGACAAAAGCACCACTTCCTTTAACTAAAAGAAGCTGAGACTTTCCAAAATGGAAAGAGGCTTCTGGACCATCAAGTTTCTATGGACAAGAAGCAGACTAAGAAAGCTACTAAGGTACAAATATGGATCATTTCTTTTGGAAAAGAAAAGATATCTCAGAGTGCAGAGCCAAGAATTACGGAGAACATTGAACTGGGGAATGGGAACCACTCCCAAAGAACAGAAGTAGGTCCTAATTACACTCCTTGTCCCAAGAAAAGGAAGTCCTGACAACATGTCCCAGTCTAGATCTCAGAATGCCTTCTACTTGCTTCCTGTTCCTCTTATTTTTGAAAGGAAATGTCTACTGAAGCTACCCTGTTCCTCTCACCACTGCATATTGAGGTGTGATGAGGACATGTAAATTTTCATTTCAGTTCACAGGTCTTTAGATTAAGAGGAGTCACATAGGAGGTTCAGTACCTGAGGTGTCTCATTCACATCTGGACTCAATTAGGTAAGAACCTGGACTCCACATCTGAAACCATAATAAAATGAGAATTTTGCTGGGGAGGAGGTGAGTACATTTTGCATCTGGAATGAATGTAAATGATTGTAGCAAGAAAGAAGACTGTTCTGTTTGCAAGAATGTAGATTGTTTGCAAACAGTGGATTGCAGCAGAAGCAATGTGACTTCAAGAAGCCTTTCAGTTTTCACTCTTGCCATCTAGGAACCTTGGGACCTCCATGAATAGAAGCCCAAGCTAGCCCCCTTGAGGACAGGAAACTAAATAGATTGAAAAAAAAAAAAAGGCCCAGCTGACAGGTACTATCAACTGACGGAATGTGAATGGGACCATCTAGGACCATCCAGCCCCAAGAACGTCATTAGATTACTGCAGTCACAATGAGCGACCCTCAGCAAGATCAGCAGAACTTCCCAGCTGAACCTAGACCAAATTCCTCACCCACAGAATCATGAGCAAATAAGAGTGGTTGCTGTTTTAAGGCACTAAACAAGAAGAAAAAATGTCTTATCTCTCTAAGGAAATTAATTATTGAGTTTTTAAAGTTTTCTATTCTATGCATTGTCCCTGTTTTCTTAGAGTTTTTTGTTCTCTTTGTGTGTGTGTATGTGTGTGTGTGTGCTTGTGTATGTATTTGTGTGCTTTCTCTCTTTCACATTAGAGTCTTTTCCCAAATGCCTGAAGATCCTCTACTACCTATTTGTATTTTTAAATGGAAGTATTTTTAAGTCTTACTAACTGGTAGGCTTCACTATAGATGATTGGGCAGGAACCCAGAAATTCCATTGGAAGGACAATTATCAACACAAGAGATCCTTGTTTTGCATGATCCCAATTTGCACAAATTTTAGTTAACACCAGTCCCCCAACAGCACAGTTCAAATTTCAGTTATCACAGAATATTAACTGCAAGGAATACCATAAAGTACAAACTTTGCGGCTAGATCTTCAGCCCATGAATAATTATGTAAATAAGTGTATATAACTATGTAATAACTATGTAAATAAATAAATATGTGCATCAATACCAAAGTCTATAGGTGATTGGTCACTGTGCATCTGTTATCCAGTTCATGCACACACCACAAAGCATGGACTGTTCTTGTGTTGTCTCCTTGTCCCCCAGTGATAAACCCACATGATATTTTACAAAAATGAATAATCAAAAAGGGAATTGGCTAACAAAGATGAAAGTACAGCAAAGAAACGAAAAGTGAAAATGCTGGAAGTGAAATTGAATGTAATTTGAAAACGTGACAGCAAAGCAAAGATAGGACAAAGTCTACATAAACCTATGATGCAAACAATATTGAAAACTTCAATGAATATTTTTAAAAGGTAAAGTCACATTGACATCTTTTAATCTAAATTGCACTAGGAACAGAAAGCTGCTTATGGTTAAAACAATACTTTGGACTGGAGACTGTAATTTAAAAATCCCAATCAGTTTGGCTAGTGTTCAGGCCAAAGCATTGAAGTTATTTCCAGTAAAGGCTGCTTTAATCATTTCAAAAGTTTGCATGAATTGATTAGTGCTAACGTATCTAGAGAAGTTACTAGCACATATACCACTGTAAAAGTTGCACCCAGATTCCAAAGATTAATTAAGGCTGGTGGTTGTGATAATCATCAACCATTTGATGTTGACACGACAGGTCTTTTTTGAAAGGCAACCCCATCAATAACTTATACGACAAAAGATGAAGGGCCACCAAGTGACCATAAAGGAAAGATTCTAGATATGCAGCCAGAGAAACTTAGTGAAGATGAACTTATTGACATAAAGGAGGAAGGTGGTTGTGACAAAAAGGATGTAGATGTCCCAGAGGAAGAGGTACTGGGGAAAAGACCTTCACATTAAAGGAACTCTCAGAGATATTTTGCAAGATTGAAAGTACAAAGGATAAAATGTTGGAAGCTGATCCAAACTTAGAAAGGAGTATGACAATTTCCATGCCAAGGCATGGAAAAGATGCTTGATTCATATTGTAAATTATACTACAAGAAGAAGAGAAGCACTGTTCAAACTGCTTCTTTTCAATTTTTTGTTTTGTTTTGTTTTTTGAGACAGAGTCTCACTCTGTTGCCCAGGCTGGAGTGCAGTGGCATGATCATGGCTCACTGTAGCCTTGACCTCCTGGTCTCATATGATTCTCCCACCTCAGCCTCCCTATTAGCTGGGACTACAGGTGTATGCCACCACACCTGGCTAATTAAAAAAAAAAAATTACTAGAGACAAGGTTGTACTATGTTGCCCAGAGTGGTCTTGAACTCCTCAAGAGATCCTCCTGCCTCAGCCTCCCAAAGTGCTGGGATTACACATATAAGCCACCATGCCCAGTCTTAAATGTTTTCATTTCTATATATTTAGAGGGTACAAGTGCAGATTTCTTACATGCATATATTGCATAATGGTGAAGTCTGAGATTTTAATGTGCCCATTACCCAAATAGTGAACATTGTACCCAACAGGTAAATTTTCAGCCCTCATCCTCTCTACCCTCTCACCTTTTGTAGTCTCCAATGCCTATTATTCTACCTTGTATGTTCATATGTACCCATCGTTTAACACCCACTTATAAGTGACTACATGCAGTATTTGACTTTATGTTTCTGAGTTATTTCAGCCAGGATAATGGCCTCCAGTTCCATTTATGTTGCTGCAAAACACATGATTTCATCCTTTTTTTATGGTTGAGTAGTATTCCATGGTGTATATATACTACATTTTCTTTATCCAATCCTTCCTTGATGGGCACTTGATTCCGTATCTTTGCTATTGTGAACAGTCCTGTGATAAACATATGAGTGCAGGTATAATGATTGCTTTCCCTCTGGGTGTACACTAGGTAGTGGGGTTGCTGGATCGAATGATAGTTTTATTTTTAGTTCTTTTTTTTTTTTTTTTTTTTTTGAGACAGGGTCTCACTCTGTCGCCAGGCTGGAGTGCAGTGGCATGATCTCGGCTCACTACAACCTCTGCCTCCCGGGTTCAAGCGATTCTCCTGCCTCAGCCTCCCGAGTATCTAGGATTACAGGTGCCCGCCACCACGCCTGGCTAATTTGTTTGTATTTTTAGTAGAGACGGTGTTTCACCATGTTGGCCAGGATGGTCTTGATCTCTTGACCTCATGATCCGCCCACCTTGGCCTCCCAAAGTGCCGCGATTACAGGCATGAGCCGTTGTGCCCGGCCTATTTTTAGTTCTTTAGGAAATCTCCAAACTGCTTTCCACAGTGGCTGAACTAATTTACATTCCCACCAACTGTGTATAAGTGTTCTCTTTTCTCCACAGCCTCACCAATTTATGTTGTTTTTAGACTTTTTAATAATAGCTATTCTGACTGGTGTAAGATGGTATCTGGTGGTTTTAATTTGCATTTCTCTGATGATTAATGATGTTGAACATTTTTCATATGTTTGTTGTTTGCTTGTATGTCTTCTTTTGAAAAATGTCTGTTCATGTCCTCTACCCACTTTATAATGGGCTTATTTGTTTTTTTTTTCTTATTGAGCTATTTGAGTTTCTTGTAGATTTTGGGTATTAGCCCTTGTCAGATACATAGCTTGGAAATATTTTTTCTCATTCTGCAGTTTGTCTGTTTACTATGTTTTTTTTTTCTGTGCAGAAACTTTTTAGTTTAATTAAATCCTATTTTTCTATTTTTGTTTTGTTGGGTTTACTTTTGAGGACTTGACTTCGTCATAAATTCCTTGCCTAGGTCAATGTCCAAAAGAGTTTTTTCTAGGTTTTCTTCTAGGATTTTTATAGTTTCAGGTCTTATGTTTAGCTCTTTAATCCACCTTGAGTTAATTTTGTATGTGGTGAGATATATGGATCCAATTTCATTCTTCTGCCTATGTCTACCCAATTTTCCCAGCACCATTTATTGAATAGGCTGTCCTGTCTCCAGTGTATGTTTTTGTTGACT
The DNA here is from genome assembly GCF_029289425.2 of Pan paniscus. Taxonomy (NCBI): domain Eukaryota; kingdom Metazoa; phylum Chordata; class Mammalia; order Primates; family Hominidae; genus Pan; species Pan paniscus. The sequence continues at coordinate 106,887,190 of NC_073272.2, forward strand.
TTGTCAAACATCAGTTGATTGTAGCTATATGGCTTTGTTTCTCTATTCCTGTTCCATTGACCTATATGTCTATTTTTATACCAATACCATGCTGTTTTAGTTATTATAGCCTTATAGTATATTTTGAAGTGAGGTAATGTGATGCCTCCAACTTTGTTCTTTTTGCTTAGGATGGCTTTGGCCATTTGGCCTTTTTTGCTTCCATATACATTTTAGGATTGTTTTGTCTAATTCTGTGAAAAATAATCTTGGTAATTTGATAGAGATTGCATTAAATATGTAAATTGCTTTGGGCAGTATGGTTATTTTAACAACATTAATTCTTCCAATCTATGAACACAGGCTATTTATCTATTTATTTGCATTTTCTTCAATTTCTTTCATCAATGTTTTGTAGTTCTTATAGAAATTTTTCACTTCTGTATTAGCATTCTCCAGAGGGAAGAACCAATTGTGTATGTGTGTGTGTGTGTGTGTGTGTGTGTGTGTGTGAGAGAGAGAGATTATTAGGAAGAATTGGCTCTCACAATTATATGGCAAAGTCCTACAGTAGGCCTTCTGCAAGCTGGGGAAAGAGAGAAGCTGGTAGTGGCTCAGTACATTTCTAAAAGCTTCAAAACCAGGGAAGCTGACAGTGCAGCCTTCAGTCCGTGGCTGAAGGCCCAAGAACCCCTAGAAGCTGCTGGTGCAAGTCTCAGACTCCAGAGGCCAAAGAGCCTGGAGTCCAATCCAAGAGCATGAGGAGAGGAAGCAAGTGTCTGGCATGGGAAGAGAGACAGCCAGAAGATGCAGCAAGCAAGCTTATTCCCTCTTCCTCCACCTGCTTTGTTCTAGCTGGCTGGCAGCCAATTGGATGGTGCCCACCCACAACGTGGGTGGATTTTCCTCTCCCAGTCCACCAATTCAAATGTCAGTCTCCTCTGGCAACACCTCACAAACACACCCAGAAAGAATACTTTACCAGCCATTTAGGCATTCCTCAATCCAGTCAAATTGACACCTACTATTAACCATCACAACTTCCTTGGTTAAATATATTCCTAGGTATTTTATTTTTTTGTAGCTATTGCGACTGAGATTGCCTTCTTGATTTGGCCCTCCACTAAATCTTTATTGGTGCATAGAAATACTACTGATTTCTGTACATTAATTTTGTATCCTAAAACTTTACTGAATTTATTTATCAAATCTAAGAGTTTTTTGGTGGAATCTTTAGGGTTTTCTAGATGTGAATATAATAACTTATCATCAGTAAACAGGAATAATTTGACTATATCTTTTCCAATTTGGATGCCTTTTTATTTTTTTCTCTTGCCTGATAGCTCTGATGAGGACTTCCTGTAGTATGTTGAATAAGAGTGGTGAAAGTGGGCATCCTTGTCTTGTCCCAATTTTTAGAGGGAATGCTTCAACTTTTTCCCTTTAGTATGATGTCAGCTGTGGGTTTGTCATATACTGCCTTTATTATGTTGAGGTATGTTCCTTCTATGCCTAGTTTGTTGAGGATTTTTATCATGAAGCATTGCTGAATTTTATCGAATGCCTTTGCTGCATTTACTGAGATGATCCTATGGTTTTTGTCCTTAATTCTGTTTATGCAATGGATCACATTTATTGATTTGCATGTGTTGAACTATCCTAGCATCCCTGGGATAAATCCAACTTAATCATGTTGTATTTTCTTTTTGATGTGCTGTTGGATTTGATTTGCTACTATTTTGTTGAGATTTTTTGTATCTATGTTCATCAGGGATATTGTTCTCCAGCTTTCTTTTTTTGTTGTGTCCTTCTCTGGTTTTGGTATCAGGGTGATACTGACCTTATAGAATTAGTTAGGGATAATTCCTTCCTCCTTGATATTTTGGAATAGTTTCAAGAGGATTGGTATTAGTTCTTCTTGGTATATTTGATAGAATTTGGCTGTGAATCCTTCTGGTCCTGGGTGATTTTCTTGGGAGATTTTTTTTTATTACTGATTCAATCTCGCTGCTCATTATTGGTTTGGTCAGGAGTTCTAGTTCCTCTTGTTTCAATCTTGGGAGGTTGTGTGTTTCTAGGAATTTATCCATTTCCTCTGGGTTTTCCAGTTCGTGAGTATATAATTGTTCATAATAGTCTCTGATGATCTTTTTTATTTCTGTGGTATCAGTTGTAATGTCTCTTTTTTCATTTCAGATTGTGCTCATTTGGATCTCTTCTCTTCTTGGTTAGTCTAGCTACTGGTTTATCAATTTTATTTACTTTTTTTCAAAGAACCAACTTTTTGTCTCATTGATCCTTTGTATTTTTTGTTTGTTTGTTTTCTGTTTCATTTAATTGTGCTCTGATTTTTTGTTACTTCTTTTTTTCTGCTAACTTGGGATTTGGTTTGTTCTTGTTTTCTAGTTCCTTGAGGTATGACATTAGGTTGTTAATTTGTGATCTTTCTGCTTTTGATGTAAGCAATGTATTTTGTTTTTGCTTCAGAGTTTTTCAGTTCCAGAATTTCTGCATTTTTTAATGGTATCTATCTCCTTGTTTAATATTTCATTCATATCTTGAATTAATTTTCTGATTTCTTGGTATTGGTTTTCAGATTTCTCTTGCATCTCATTGAGCCTCTTTAAAAATCAATATTTTGAATTTTTCTTTATCTGACATTTTGAGGAATTCTTTGATTGGTATTTGTTGCTGGACAATTGTGGTCTTTCGGTGCTGTCATATTTCCCTGCTTTTTCACATTTCTTGTGTCCTTTCCATTGATATCTGCACATGTAGTGTAGCAGTCATTTGTTCCAACTTTTTAAAATTGCTTTTATGAGGGAGAATTTTTTGCTAAAAATGATATATATTGTTGGTTAAATAGGATACTTTGGCTTTTATTTTAGGTATCTTCAATAGTGTGACCTTTGTATGACTCTTTTGGTAGTACACAGGCAGTACACAGTCAGTGGTATCTGTGATTTCCATGGTGGCTAGAGTACAATTACTAGCTGAGGTGATGGTGAAGTTTTTCTGAGGACTTGGATGTCAACTGAGCCAGTCTTCAGGCCCCAGTGGTGGCAGCAGTGTGGCTGATGTCCCTGGTTTTAGGCCCCAGAGCAGCTTACACTGGATCCAGTGTTAGTGGGTCTTGGAGAGCTACTTCCTGGGCCTCCAGGTGGCTTCCTTAAAAGCTAGTAGTTGGGAGAGTGGTGGGCCTGGTGCGTGGCCAGATTCTCAGACCCCTGGGAAACTAGGGTCATGTGGGTGATGGCAGTAGCAGTGATGGAGCAACCCAGTGGAACCCAGTTGGTATTCCTGGTTGCTGTGATAGGTTGGGCAAGCTAGTCCCCAGTCCCACAGCCATGCATAGTAGGGTGGTGGATATTGTGCTATGTGTGCTTAGGAGAGCTTGGTCTTCTGTGTCCCTACCCTAGCTATGTGGCAGCTGCAGCCAAATAACTTTGAACTCAGCCTGAGAGTAGGCCACAGCCCAACTTTAAACTCTCAAAATGGTGCCACCTGTGGGCTTGTGACCAGAGAGAGAGTGGGAGGACTTTTAGGCAAGCAGCATTGCAAGAAGCCATGGGAAGTGTGGTCTGCTTGAATCTCAGTTTCACAGCAGCCCATTGCAAGGCAGTGGATATTGTCCTAGGTATGCGTAGGAGAGCCTGGTGTCCTTGTCCCCCTCAGCCAGGCTGCAATCCACATCAACTTGAACTCAGCCCGAGGGTGGGAAGCAGCCCAAGTGTTAAATTCTCAAAATGGCACCTAGGGCTTGCTACTAGAGAGGGCAAACTAATTCTTAAGTTAAAAAATAAGTTTAATTCTCAATGTTGTTTTAAATTACAGTGCACTAATATCACTTTTACTATTCCATCTATTCCCTATACATTTATACCTGACAGTAAGAGTTGTTCATGCTTTGACAAACAATTTTAAAGGTTATGGAACAATTGTAATTTTCCTCATTGATTATTAAGGTTCCAGCTTGCAATGGTCATTTTTATGGTCTTGCACTACTGTGAAAGCAACAACTACCAGCATCTACAGATCCTCTGTCTGGGCTGTTCAGTTTCTCTGGGGAACAATCCTTCAATCCCTTGCCTGGTGACTATATATCTAGGTGCTAACATTTGGATTTGAGTAGCACAAGAGTTACAGGGGATCTCACCATTGAGTATGTAGACTTTTACTTAATCCCACTGTTTTCTAATGGTACCTTGCTGTGTGCCCAATATCCCCAAAACCAAAGCCTCTCGGATTCAGTTTCTCCATGGAATAAATCTCCTGTCTTGTACTAGGATAGAAGAAGAGACTCAGGGGTGTAACTCTTTTTTTTTTTTTTTTTTTGTCTTGCTCTGTCACCAAGCTGGAGTGCAGTCGCATGATCTCTGCTCACTGCAACCTCTGCCTCCTGGGTTCAAGTGATTCTCCTGCCTCAGCCTCCCAAGTAGCTGGGACTACAGGCACGTGCCACCATGCCCTGCTAATTTTTGTATTTTTAGTACAGACAGGGTTTCACCATGTTGGCCAGATGGTCTTGATCTATTGACCTTGTGATCTGCCAGCCTCAGCCTCCGAAAGTACTGAGATTACAGGCGTGAGCCACCACACCCAGCCAACTCTTTCTTATACATGCCTTTAGCCAGACTCTTTTCAACTCCACTCTTTTCCCAACCCAACTTTACTCCAATTCTCTGTCTGGGATTCTGCAGGTAAATTGGTTCGCTTCTCATTGGCATTATTCCTTGCATGGACTTGGTGTTCTGCCTTTTCAGCTCTGCTAACTCCTCTATCTGCTTTCCATTTTCCAAATTTTTTCTTATCTCTTATCCTCTGTGTTTTCTTTTTATGCTCTCTTTATTCTCATGTGTTTATACTTTTAAAAAAAGTCTTTAACCCCATTTTAGTGGAGTTTAATGAAAGAATAGGTGTTCAATGTGCTATGTTAAAATTTTGTGCTCTATTATAAAAAATGTATAGTGATCCCATCTGTCCTATTGTGTAATTTCTTTGTCAGTGCTTAGGTGGTTGAGTAAAGGCATCAAGGAAGTAGACAATAGAGTTCATCCAGAATTAGGGTTTTACCAGACAGATGCAGCAAAAATTCAGAGGGACAAGAGAGCTTGAGACAGTGGCAAGATGATAAAATGATGAATCATGTAATATAAATTGAATAAGAATGGAAGAAAAAAAAGAAGAGAGTCGATGGACTGAGAGAAAATTAAGGGGTTAGTATATTGGAGTTTCTAATTAGGTTTTAAAAAGGTCATAGTGGGAATAGTCAAATAACTAATCAAGAATGAGAGGAACTCAAACAGTGGGATGTTTGAGTTATTGATTGTGGAGATTGAACAGTCATGGGTGGCTGAGGTGATATAGAGAATAAAGTTATTAGAATGAGGTACCAAAGAACTGAGAAGCCAGATGAATGAGTTGTCCACATGGATGTTGAAGTCATACAGGAAAATAAGCAAAGTTAATCCTACTTGAAGGCAGTGGTCCTTTTGAAGAATAACAATAACAACCAGAAGAAGCCGAAGAAGGAGGAAGAGGAGGTGGAGGATGAGGAGGGGAAGGAGGAGGAGAAGTCTAGAGTACCTTTCATCACATTTCCATTCTAGACAGTAGGACAAAAGAAGTTTCAAAGAGGCAAAGGACATGGGCAGCTTTTTTTTTTTCTTTTCGTAGTCTTGCTCTGTCACCCAGGCTGGAGTGCAGTGGCACAATCTTGGCTCACTGCAACCTCTGCCTCTCGAGTTGAAGCAATTGTCGTGTCTAAGCCTCCCAAGAAGCTGTGATTGCAGGCATGTGCCACCACGCACAGCTAATCTTTGTAGCTTTTGTAGAGACAGGGTTTTGCCATGTTGGCCAGGCTGGTCAATTCCCAGCCTCAAATGATCTGCCTGCCTTGGCCTTCCAAAGTGCTGGGATTACAGGTATGAGCCACCGTGCTCAGCCAACTTTCTCAAAACATATTCCTAGAAGCTGACACATATCACTTAAGCTTACATCCCACTGGTCTGAACTTTACATACCAATGGCTTATACACCCATGGCCACTTTTATCTAGAAAGGAAGCTGGGAAATAGAACATTTTTTCTCTGGGACACCAAAGCCATGCACCTAGCTAAAGTTTATATTACAATGGAAGAATAAGAGAATAGATATGGGGGAGGGGGTAACCAGCAGGCTCTGTCACAGCCCTGGAAATCAGGTAAGAGGGGAGAATTAGTAAAAGGTTTATTGGCCACAGAGAAATATTCTCACCATTTAAATGATGCTCAAAAATAATCTTAAATTATTTATGCTTCAATGTTGCCTCACTTCTTTAAAAAATAACTGAGTGTGCCAGGCACAGTGGCATATGCCTATAGTTTCAGCTACTTGGGAGGCTGAGGCAGGAGGGTCGCTTGAGTTCAGGAGTTTGAATTCAGCCTTGGTGACAGAGCAAAATTCTGTCTCTAGAAAGTAATAATAATAATAACTGAATAAGTCTTTGGTATCCCTTAACAGAGAAGCCAACAGGAATTCAGATATGCCAAATTAAATAATTAGCCCTTTAAAGTTACCAAGAGGCATGTGAACTTTCACTCTCTTAAATAATAATAAGGGCTACTGTGGTGGGCTAAAAAACACTACCACCACCTCCCCAAAATATTCACATCCTAATCCCTAGAACATGTGAATGCAAACTTATATGGCAAAAGAGGGGGATGAGGGTCTTTGCACCTGTGATTAAATTAAGGATCTTGAGATGGGGAGGTGTTTTGTCTGCCTCCACTTCATCCCATTATTGAGAGAGGGAGTACTGCCCTAGGTTTCTGGTAATGGCCAAATACATGACACTTGACACTGAACAAATGAGATTGACAGCAGTTTATTAGTTACATACAGTCACAGCCCAAAGGAGAGGGACACTACATGACATGCAGGGCCACACAGGGGTTGCATTTGGGAACGGAGTAAACCAGAAGAGACTGGGAGGCAGGCTTTGTAGTAACAGAAGGGTGGGGTATCCCCTGGTTTCTCTGGGAGGATGTGATTGCCTTGTCTGAATAATTGCATAGGCTCCCAAAGAGGAGAAACCCATTAGGTTGAGGACTAGGTGGTGGGTAGCTGGTACAGCTGATAGAGAGACTATCTGGGTAGGAAACCATTCCTGCTGGATAGGGGACACACGAGGCAAGATTGGAGGAAATCATGGTTGGCCTTTGAGGCCCTGTGAGGCTCAAAGATGTCAAGGCAGCACATGAAAGTTTAGTTCTTACACTATAGGAGATTATCCTGAATTATCTCAGTAAACCCTAAATGCAAGCCCCTGTATCCTTATAAGAGGGATGCAGAGGGAAACTAGACACACAGAAGAGGAGAGGGCAATGTGATCAAAGAGGCAGAGATTGGAGTGCTGCAGCCACAAACCGCAAAATGTCAGCACCCACCAGAAGCTGGAGGAGACAGGAAATAGATTTTCCCCTAGAGCCCCTAGAGGGATCGAGGCCCTGCTTACACCTTGATTTCAGTCCAGTGAAACTGCTTCCAGCTTCGATAACTGTGAGAGAATACATTTCTGTTGTTTTCAGCCACCAAGTTTGTGGGAATTTATTACAGAAGCCATAGGAAACTAATTCAGCTACCAACCACTGAGCCTTTACCATGTGCCAGATACTATGCTAAGTCCTTTACATGCATTATCTCACTTAATCCTCACAACAGCCCAAAGAGGTAGATACTATTGTTAACTTCATTTTGCAGATAGAGAAACAGGTTTAGGGATGATAAATAACTTGTCCAATGTCATGCATATCTCAATGGTTACATTGAGAGAGCTACCCCAAATTCACATGGCCCTGGAGCTCATGCTCTTAATCACTACCCAGTGTTACAATTAGAACATCTAATTTCATGGCCTTGAGAAAGGCTACCTGAGAAAATGGGAAAAAGCATAAAGAAGTTTGGGCAGTAAAGGAGAAAGCCAAGGCATAGAAAATACCAGGGAATAAACAAGAATCTCTCCAGGTGCATAGGCTAACAAAGCAGCTATTCATTTATCCATTCATCCATTCTACACATACTTAATGAGTGTCTAATATGTGCTTGGCACTCTGCTAGATGTTGGGGGAATAGAGATAATAAATGACTGAACTTCTCCTTTTGGAATCTCTTTTATTTTCTCTGCCCCAGAGTGAACCAAAAACAGCTTTCTTGGGCAACACTGGCCAGAGACACTATTCCACCTCCCTGCTGAGGTCCAGCTTGAACTTTATTCATTCCAAAACCCAACCATTCAGCCAGACCCTCAAACCACTGAAGACGCTCAGTCAGTCAAAATGGGTCAGAATCAAGTGCAAACCTCTCTGAAGTGCTTATCACTCTCCAGCATCTCCTAAATCTTGAAATGATCCTAGGCCTTTCTTAAGCCTCCCTTCCACCTGCTGGTCAGATAGACCCTGTGTTGTAGGACTCTTCCAGCCTTGGAAAGTGGTTTCCAGAAAAGTTTGCTTGAAGTCTCTCTAATACCCAAGAAAGACATGGAAGCCCCTTGAGGTAAGTGCTGTTCTTCACTGATTGCCCTGCAACACTGCTTTCTGAACACCTACACTTCACCCCTTGCTGCCTTTATCCACAATTCATTAGTTTCCACTGATGAAAACAATCAGGTGGGAATAGATGAATACAGCCATGTGTATGCATTAGCTTGGTCCACTTCCCAGTATGTAGACTGTCATATGATAAAGCTTCCATGAATACATTGCATTGCAAAAACAGGAACTGCATACAAATTGACCTTTTATCATCTTAAAAGGTCTTCCCTGAGGACTTTCTAAGCATAAATTCAGTGGAGGAAGTCACAAAGGAAAAATATACATACATGTAACAAAGTTGAAATCAAAAACTTATGTGTATTAAAAAAACAGACATTGCTGGCAGGTAAATAAATTGGTACAACTTTCATGGAGGGAAATCTGGTATATGTATTAAAAGCCTTTCAAATGTGCTTACCATGTCACCCAGTAATCCCACTGCTAAGAATTTATCCAAAGGAAACAAACCATATGGGCACAAAGATTTTGCTATGAGGATATTAATCTAAACTTTAATTATAATAGTGGAAGGTTGGAAGCAACCCAAATGCCCTATAATAGAGGGCTGATACATTGATATGATGGAATACAATGCAGACATTAAAAATCATGTTTTAAAATAATATTTAGTGTCATAGGAAATGTTCAGGATTTAATTAGGTAAAGAAATCAGGATGCAAAATGTATAGTATTTAAAAATATAATAAGTATATGTATTCATTATTTCAAAAAAATATGTATCGAAGATCTACTGAGTATAGTGATAGATTTTGGGGATATTGCAGTGGGCCAAACAGTCTTTGCCCTAATGAAGGAAAAAAGACTAAAAGGAAATAGACCAAAATCCATATCATTAAAGATACCTATGTTTGAGTGGATTAAGGGTGATTTTAATATTTCGCTTGATACCTCTCTATATTTTCCATGATTATATACTGCTTTCACAATTAAGGAAAAGTTATTTAAAAAATATCTTCCAAGCCAGGCGTAGTGGTACATTCCTGTAATTACAGCTACTCAGGAGGCTGGAGGAGGAGAATCACTTGAGCCCAGGAGTTCAAGACCAGCCTGAGCAACATAGCCAGATCCTTTCTCAAAAAAAAAAAACAAAAACTTTCCTTCAAATTGAGGCTAGCTACTATGCCTTGTGAAGCCTAATACATAAAAGCATCTTATATTTAATGAACTCTGGAGGATTTGGACCACTTCCATGACCTTCAATTGATTTGATCCTCCATACAATCCTGTGGAGATAGGGAGGGCAGGGATCATCATGCCCATTGTACGGAAAGAGGTTGAGGCAGAAAAAGCAAGTGATTGCCCTGGAAAATAGAGTGGGTTTGGGATAGAATCATAACCCTAAAATCAAATTTCAGGGCTCTCTTAACTCTACCGTATTTCCCCGAAGGTGTTGGGAAGGCAAAGGACCTCCCAAGGCTTTGATCCAAATTCCTTTCCAGACATTTGCCCCTGTTATCTTTCCCTCTTTTTTCAAGTGACTGGATACTATGGAATTCCCAAATCAGCAAGAGAAATAGATGAATCATTTTACTTTCTAGCTTTCCAAAGATTTAGAATTGTAGAATCACATAAGGAAGAGATCTTGGAAAGCATTCCAGCCTTCTATCCAAGTTGAGAAGATTGCCTCGAGGGTACCCCTGCTCCTGATCTCTCTCTCTCTCTCTTCTTTCTCTCTCTCTCTCTTCTTTCTCTCTCTCTCTCTTTCTGTCTCTCTCTTTCTGCCAGGTACAGGTACCCTTTCTTTTCCTCTCTTCCCCTTTTGAGAAGTCTGCTAGATGGCCATTTGATTGACTAAACAAATTAGACTTAATGTCTTCTGGCTGGTAATGAACTCATGCCTGAACAGCAAATAGCCATGGCATTTGCATTTTAACTCAGAACTCTGAAGACACCAAACCCAAAAGAGCTATGTAATTTCAGGCAGCATAATAGGCTAGTTAAGGAGGTATCCCTGGGCAGGATCACGTTTTGGCATCTCTGCTAAAGATTTTACAAAACCTAGGCAGGCTACCTATTCCTACCACGTATATGATCAGCCTCATCTTCAGGGAGCTGGCTCCATTGGAGGAGAAGACTGAGGATACAGTTCACAGCAGCAGGTCCTTCTGGCCTCTGCCTAAGGGGTTAGTGGGTGCAGCCAAGCGCAGTGCCCACAATCACTCAGGAGGAAGTGAGGGAGCTTGCTGAACAAGGAAGGGAATGAGTTGCTAGTGGGAAGATTATCAATCCTTCTGAGAGAAAAACAAATCCAATCTTATTCGTTTGTCTCCTGGTTCCAGCCTCCACCCTGCTTAGCCTCCTTGGGTCAATGACAAATTTGAGCCTTTGTATTAATAGCCTTCTTGCCTTAGTTCTGGCCTCTACTTGAGCCTGCTGCTGCTGCTGCTGCTGCTGCTACTTAGGACCACTCTCCATCCATTAACACATCTGGCTCCCCAGTTTGCTGCAAGCAAAAATTGAGATTTTGTTGCTCAGGTTCTGCTTCACTGCTTACGTTCAGGGCTTAACCTCCCTGGGGCATGCACCTCTTCCCTCTACCCACCCACCACCCTCCCCCATGACTTTTGCTCAAATTTAAAGCTGTTTTTGGAAGCATCATTTCTGGAGCCAAAGGAAGTAAAATTCAGACTTACACCAAGCCTGACTTGATGTTGGCTGCAGTGGTCACCTGCCTGGCATAGTTTTTAACAGCATTAGGAAAAGATTCCCTGTCCAGGGAATAGTAATAACTAATATTTATAAATAAATATGTGCCGGGCACTGTGCTAAGCAATTTACATGCATAAATCATTTAATCTAAAAAAACACTATGTAATAGGCACCACTATTATCCCCATTGTACATTTTTCCAGTTCAAGATGGTAGACTGAGCACAAACATTTAAGTCTTGTCCCTCCAGAGGCCTCATTAAAATAATAGCATAGACATTTTAAAATGCATAAACCCACCACAACAAAGAGAACAGGAGGGAGGCCATCAGTGGCTGAGAAATTTAAATAAATTTCTGAAGTCAGAAAGCATCTGAGCAGTGCTAACTGATGAAGTCAAATGGAGCAAACAATCAGTTGAAACTCTGTGTGGAAGGGCTGCAGCTAAGGAGACAGCTCGCCTACCTTGCAAACCTTAGCAAGACTACAGGTACGACAGACATAAGAGTGAGGACTGGGGCTGACAACAGGGAGATTAACCGAAGGTCTGTATAAAGAAGAATTGACCCCCAGTTCCTACATGGAGATGACCTGGAAGACAAATATTTACTTGCCAGCCTAAAACCAAAGAGTTTCTTCACTACAGATATTGAATAAAGTCTCTAGAGAGAATTAGGGCAGCTAGTTGTATGTCAGTGACTCAGAGTTAGGCCTTTTGTAGTTTGGTATTTAAACCCCACCCCATATCCTCTGCAAAAGATTAATATACAGATCCCCTCCCATTGTCCTTAAGCAAAATCTGCCCATTGTCAAGGTCTGCTCACATATGCCCAGCCCCCAATCAGACTCTCTATAGCTTCATTTTAAAAGATAAACAGGAAACAAAAGAATATAAGACAATTAGACGTGTGAGGGAAGACTGGAACTTTAAAGAAAAATCACAAGATTTAATGAAACGAGCAGAGTTGATTTAGGGAACTAAAGGTACTATAAATAAAATTCCAAGTAGTATCCACAGAGAAATTTGAGACAGTATTACATCTGTAAAACAATAATAGATTGCAATAAAAAATAAGAACACAGAATGCAATTGAGCTCTTTGTGAGACTTTTCAATGTAAACATTTGTACATTGCTTTGATGTTTGAATCACGCAAAGGTACTACTTATTTGAAATAAATTAGTTTAATTTTTTTTTTTTGAGACAGAGTCTCGCTCTTTCACCCAGGCTGGAGAGCAATGGTGCAATCTCAGCTCACTGCAACCTCCACCTCCCGGGTTCAAGCAATTCTCCTGCCTCAGCCTCCTGAGTAACTGGAATTACAGGCACCTACCACCTTCCCCAGCTAATTTTTGTATTTTTAGTAGAGACGGGGTTTTGCCATGTTGGCCAGGCTGGTCTCAAAGTCCTGACCTCAGGTAATCCACCCATCTCAGCCTCCCAAAGTGCTGGGATTACAGGCATGAGCCACAGCGCCTGGGCAGTTTAATTTTTTTAAATGATGAGCTATTGGAAATAAAATATATGATTGGCAAAATAAAATATCATAAAAGGTATATTAGTTTTCTATTGCTTCATAACAAATTACCATAAGCTTAGTGGCTTAAAACAACCCACATTTTTAATCTTATGATTTCTGGAGGTCCAGAAGTCCAAGCACAACATAGCAGGGGTTCCCTGCTTAGAGCCTCACGAGGCTCATTTGGGTTGTTGGCAGAATTCAATTCCTTAAAGTTGTAAGAATGAGACCCTTACAACTCAAAGTTGCCATCTCTGTAGGCAGTTCACAAAACAACTGTTTTCTTATTCAAGGCCAGTGAAAGGGTCACTCCAGGTTCTGTCTCTGACTCCTAGACTCCCTTTGAAAAGCTCACTGATGAGCTGACAGAAGTAAGCTTCAGAAGGTCAGTAATAACAAACTACTCTGAGCTAAAGGAGGATGCTCGAACCCATCGCAAGGAAGCTAAAAACCTTGAAAAAATATTAGATGAATGGCTAACTAGAATAAACAGTGTAGAGAAGACCTTAAATGACCTGATGGAGCTGAAAACCATGGCACGAGAACTACGTGACGCATGCACAAGCTTCAATAGCCGATTCAATCAAGTGGAAGAAAGGGTATCAGTGATTGAAGATCAAATTAATGAAATAAAGTGAGAAGACAAAATTGGAGAAAAAGAGTAAAAAGAAACGAACAAAGCCTCCAAGAAATATGGGACTATGTGAAAAGACCAAATCTACGTCTCATTGGTGTACCTGAAAGTGACGGGGAGAATGGAACCAAGTTGGAAAACACTCTTCAGGATATTATTCAGGAGAAATTCCACAACCTGGCAAGGCAGGCCAACATTCAAATTCAGGAAATACGGAGAACACCACAAAGATACTCCTCGAGAATAGCGACCTCAAGACACATAATTGTCAGATTCACCAAGGTTGAAATGAAGGAAAAAATGTTAAGGGCAGCCAGAGAGAAAGGTCGCGTTACCCACAAAGGGAAGCCCATCAGACTAACAGCGGATCTCTCAGCAGAAATTCTACAAGCCAGAAGAGAGTGGGGGCCAATATTCAACATTCTTAAAGAAAAGAATTTTCAACCCAGAAATTCATACCTAGCCAAACTAAGCTTCATAAGTGAAGGAGAAATAAAATCCTTTACAGACAAGCAAATGCTGAGAGATTCTATCACCACCAGGCCTGACTTACAAGAGTACCTGAAGGAAGCACTAAACATGGAAAGGAACAACCGGTACCAGCCACTGCAAAAACATGCCAAATTGTAAAGACCATCACAGCTAAGAAGAAACTGCATCAACTAATGGTCAAAATAACCAGCTAACATCATAATGACAGGATCAAATTCACACATAACAATATTAACCTTAAACGTAAATGGGCTAAATGTCCCAATTAAAAGACACAGACTGGCAAATTGGATAAAGAGTCAAGACCCATCAGTGTGCTGTATTCAGGAGACCCATCTCATGTGCAGAGACACACATAGGCTCAAAATAAAGGGATAGAGGAAGATCTACCAAGCAAATGGAAAGCAAAAAAAAGCAGGGGTTGCAATCCTAGTCTCTGATAAAACAGACTTTAAACCAACAAAGATCAAAAGAGACAAAGAAGGCCACTACACAATGGTAAAGGGATCAATTCAACAAGAAGAGCTAACTATCCTAAATATATATATATGCACCCAATAAAGGAGCACCCAGATTCATAAAGTAAGTCCTTAGAGACCTACAAAGAGACTTAGATTCCCACACAATAATAATGGGAGACTTTAACACCCCATTGTCAATATTAGACAGACCAACAAGACAGAAGGTTAACAAGGATATCCAGGACTTGAACTCAGCTCTGCACCAAGCAGACCTAACAGATATCTACAGAACTCTCCACCCCAAATTAACAGAATATACATTCTTCTCCACACCACATAGCACTTATTCCAAAATTGACCACATAGTTGGAAGTAAAGCACTCCTCAGCAAATGTAAAAGAACAGAAATCACAACAAACTGCCTCTCAGACCACAGTGTAATCAAATTAGAATTCAGGATTAAGAAACTCACTCAAAACCACACCACTACATGGAAACTGAACTGAACAACCTGCTCCTGAATGACTACTGGGTAAATAATGAAATGAAGGCAGAAATAGAGATGCTCTTTGAAACCAATGAGAACAAAGACACAACGTACCAGAATCTCTGGGACACAACTAAAGCAGTGTGTAGAGGGAAATTTATAGCACTAAATGCCCACAAGAGAAAGCAGGAAAGATCTAAAATCGACACTGTAACATCACAATTAAAAGAACTAAAGAAGCAAGAGCAAACAAATTCAAAAGCTAGCAGAAGGCAAGAAATAACGAAGATCAGAGCAGAACCGAAGGAGATAGAGACATAAAAACCCTTCAAAAAATCAATGAATCCAGGAGGTGGTTTTTTGAAAAGATCAACAAAAATGGTAGACCTCTAGCAAGACTAATAAAGAAGAAAAGAGAGAAGAACCAAATAGAAGCAATAAAAAATGACAAAGGGGATATCACCACCGATCCCACAGAAATACAAACTACCATCAGAGAATATAAGGGAAGCTCTAGGCAAATAAACTAGAAAATCTAGAAGAAATGGATAAATTCCTGGACACATACACCCTCCCAAGACTAAACCAGGAAGAAGTTGAATCTCTGAATAGACCAACAACAGGCTCTGAAATTGAGGCAATAATTGATAGCCTACCAACCAAAAAAAGTCCAGGACCAGACGGGTTCACAGCCGAATTCTACCAGAGGTAAAAAGAGGAGCTGGCACCATTCCTTCTGAAATGATTCCAATCAATAGAAAAAGAGGGAATCCTCCCTAACTCATTTCATGAGGCCAGCATCATCTTAAGACCAAAGCCTGGCAGAGACACAACAAAAAAAGAGAATTTTAGACCAATATCCTTGATGAACTTTGATGCGGAAATCCTCAATAAAATACTGGCAAACTGAATCCAGCAGCCCATCAAAAAGCTTATCCACCACGATCAAGTGGGCTTCATCCCTGGGATGCAAGGCTGGTTCAACATACACAAATCAATAAACATAATCCATCACATAAACAGAACCAATGAAGAAAACCACATGATTATCGCAATAGATGTAGAAAAGGCCTTTGACAAAATTCAACAACCCTTCATGCTAAAATCTCTCAATAAACTAGTTATTGACGGGACGTATCTCAAAATAATAAGAGCTATTTATGACAAACACACAGCCAATATCATACTGAATGGGCAAAAACGGGGAGCATTCCCTTTGAAACCTGGCACAAGACAGGGATGCCCTCTCTCACCACTCCTATTCAACACAGTGTTGGAAGTTCTGGCCAGGGCAATCAGGCAAGATAAAGAAATAAAAGGTATTCAGTTAGGAAAAGAGGAAGTCAAATTGTCCCTGTTTGCAGATGACATGATTATATATTTAGAAAACCCCATTGTCTCAGCCCAAAATCCCCTTAAGCTGATAAGCAACTTCAGCAAAGTCTCAGGATACAAAATTAATATGCAAAAATCACAAGCATTCCTATACACCAATAACAGACAAACAGAGAGCAAAATCATGAGCAAACTCCCATTCACAATTGCTACAAAGAGAATAAAATACCTAGGAATCCAACTTACAAGGGATGTGAAGGACCTCTTCAAGCAGAACTGCAAACCACTGCTCAGTGAAATAAAAGAAGACACAAACAAATGAAAGAACATTCCATGCTCATGGATAGGAAAAATCAACACTGTGAAAATGGCCATACTGCCCAAGGTAATTTATAGATTCAATACCATCCCCATCAATCTACCAATAACTTTCTTCACAGAATTGGAAAAAACTACTTTAAAGTTCATATGGAACGAAAAGAGAGCCTGCATTGCCAAGACAATCCTAAGAAAAAAGAACAAAGCTAGAGGCATCATGCTGCCTGACTTCAAACTATACTACAAGGCTACAGTAACCAAAACAGCATGGTAGTGGTACCAAAATAGACATATAGGCCAGTGGAACAAAACAGAGGCCTCAGAAATAACACCACACGTCTACAACCATCTGATCTTTGACAAACCTGACAAAAACAAGAAATGGAGAAAGGATTCCCTATTTAATAAATGGTGCTGGGAAAACTGGTTAGCCATGTGTAGAAAGCTGAAACTGGATCCCTTCCTTACCCCTTATACAAAAATTAATTCAAGATGGATTAAAGACTTAAGTATTAGACCCAAAACCATAAAAACCCTAGAAGAAAACCTAGGCAATACCATTCAAGACATAGGCATGGGCAAGGACTTCATGACTAAAACACCAAAAGCAATGGCAACAAAAGCCAAAATAGACAAATGGGATCTAATTAAACTAAAGAGCTTCTGCACAGCAAAAGAAACTACCATCAGAGTGAACAGGCAACCTACAGAAAGGGGAAAAATTTTTGTAATCTACCCATCTGACAAAGGGCTAATATCCAGAATCTACAGAGAACTCAAACAAATTTACAAGAAAAAAACAAACAACCCCATCAACAAGTGGGCAAAGGATATGAACAGACACTTCTCAAAAGAAGACATTTATGCAGCCAAAAGACACATGAAAAAATGCTCATCATCATCATCACTGGTCATCAGAGAAATGCAAGTCAAAACCACAATGAGATACAATCTCACACCAGTTAGAATGGCGATCATTAAAAAGTCAGGAAAAAACAGATGCTGGACAGGATATGGAGAAATAGGAACCCTTTTACATTGTTGGTGGGAGTGTAAACTAGTTCAACCATTGTGGAAGACAGTGTGGCGATTCCTCAAGGATCTAGAACTAGAAATACCATTTGACCCAGCCATCCCATTACTGGATATATACCCAAAGGATTATAAATCATGCTACTATAAAGACACATGCACGCATATGTTTACTGCGGCACTATTCACAATAGCAAAGTCTTGGAACCAACCCAAATATCCATCAATGATAGACTAGATAAAGAAAATGTGGCACACATACACCATGGAATACTATGCAGCCATAAAAAGGATGAGTTCATGTCCTTTTCAGGGATATGGATGCAGCTGGAAACCATCATTCTGGGCAAACTATCACAAGGACAGAAAACCAAACACTGCATGTTCTCACTCATGGGTGGGAATTGAACAATGAGAACACTTGGACCCAGGGCAGGGAACATCTCACCCTGGGGCCTGTCATGGGGTGGGGGGCTGAGGGAAAGATAGCATTAGGAGAAATACCTAATGTAAATGATGAGTTAATGGGTGCAGCAAACCAACATGGCACATATATACCTATGTAACAAACCTGCACGTTGTGCACATGTACCCTAGAACTTAAAGTATAAAAAAAAGCTCACTGATTAAGTCAGGTCTACCCAGAATAATATCGCTTTTGATTAACTAAAAATAAACTTATTTGGGATCTTAACGATGCCTGCAAAATTCCTTTACTTTTGCCATATAACCTGATCATGAAAGTAACATGCCGTCCTATTCACAGGTCTCACCCACACGCAAGAGGAGAGGGTTATACAGGACATGTACATGAGTCAGGAATCTTGGGGGTAATCGTAGAATTCTGCCTACTACAAAGGACTGGAAGATAAAGATGAGGAAATCCCTCACAATGGGGAAAAATAGATAAGAAATAAAGGAAAAGCAATAATGAAGAAAAAATTAGGAAGTTCAACATCTAGCATCCAATTATTAGAAATTCCAGAAAGAAGGGAGAAAATTATCAAAGAAGTAATATGATAAAATTCTGAAAGCCAATGGAAAACATGAGTTTTCTAACTGAAAAAGCCAACCGAATGTCTCGTAGAGTTGTGTTTTTCAAAGCCACATTCCCAACCATGTCAGGGTTCATATGCTGAATACTATGAAATGCTGATAAAAGAAATCAGATAAACCTAAATAATGGAGAGACATACCATATTCATGAATTAGAAGACTTAACATGGTTAAAATGTCAATTATCCCTAACTGGCTATAGATTTAATGCAATATTTATCATTTATATTTATCATTTGATAAATAATAAATATTTACCAAAATTCCAAGGGGTTTCTTGCAGATATAGACAAGCTTATTCTAAAATTAATATGAAAAGGCAAAGGTGTGGACAATGCCCACATCGTTCTGAAGATCGACAATGCCTGTCTTGCATCAGCAGATGACTTTAGAGTCAAGGATGAGACAGAGCTGGCCATGCACCAGTCTGTGGAGAGCGATATCCATGGGCTCCACAAGATCATTGATGACACCAATGTCACTCAGCTGCAGCTAGAGGCAGAGGTCAAGGCTCTCAAGGAGGAGTTGCTCTTCATGAAGAAGAACCACGAAGAGGAAGTAAAAGGCCTACACTCCCAGATTGCCAGCTCTGGGTTGTCCATGGAGGTAGATACCCCAAATCTCAGGACCTCACCAAAATCATGGCAGACATCCAGGCCCAATATGACTAGCTGGCTCGGGAGAACCAAGAGGAGCTGGACAAGTACGGGTCTCAGCAGACTGAGGAGAGCACCACAATGGTCACCACACAGTCCGCCAATGTTGGAGCTGCTGAGATGGCGCTCACGGAACTGAGACATACAGTCCAGTCCTTGGAGATTGACCTGGACTCAATGAGAAATCTGAAGGCAAGCTTGGAGAGCAGCCTGAGGGAAGTGGAGGCCCGCTATGCCCTACAGATGGAGCAGCTCAACGGGATCCTGCTCCACCTGGAGTCGGAGCTGGCACAGATCTGGGCAGAGGGACAGTGCCAGGCCCAGGAGTACAAGGCCCTGCTGAACATCAAGGTCAAGCTGGAGGCTAAGATCGCCACCTACTGCCACCTGCTGGAAGATGGCAAGGACTTCAATCTTGGTGATGCCCTGGACACCAGCAATTCCATGCAAACCATTCAAAAGACCACCATCTGCCGGATAGTGGATCATAAAGTGGTGTCAGACATTAAGCCAGCAGAAGCAGGGTACTCTTTGGGGAGCAGGAGGCTGATTAAAAGTTCAGAGGGGAAAAAAAAAGAAACAAGAGAAAAAGAAAAAAAGAAAGAAAAGGCAAAGGAATTAGAAAAGCCAAGACATTATTTGTGGAAAAAATAAAATTAGAGGAATCACATTGAATGATTTTAAGATTTATAGAAAGTTAAGTAATCAATACTGAGTGTTACTAGTGAAGAGATAGGCACATAAATCAATGAGATGGAAAAGAGAGTTCAGAAAAAGATGTACAAAAAAGAGACAAAAGGCCAGTTGTGGTGGCTCATGCCTGTAATCCCAGCACTTTGGGAGGCTGAGGAGGGCAGATCACCCTAGGTCAGGAGTTCAAGACCAGCTTGGCCAACATGGAGAAACCCCATCTCTACTAAAGATCAAAAATTAGCAGGGCATAGTGGTGGGCACCTGTAATCCCAGCTAATAGGGAGGCTGAGGCAAGAGAATTGCTTGAACCCGGGAGGCAGAGGCTGCAGTGAGCCAAGATCGTGCCACTGCACTCCAGAGCCTGGGTGACAGAGTGAGACTCTGTCTGAAAAAAAAAAAAAAGACAAAGATGCAAGAGCAATTCAGCGGAGAAAACATCATCTTTTCAACAAATAATGCTGAAACAGTTGAACATCCACAGTTTTAAAAAAAGAACATTGACCTAAATATTATACCTTATATAAAAGTGAATTCAAAATAGATATTAGATCTAAATGCAAAACCTAAAACTATAAAACTTTTAGAAGAAGATGTAAGGGAAAATCTTTGTGACCTTGGGTTAGGCAAAGAACTTTTGGACATACCACCAAAAGCTTGATCCATAAAAAAGAAAAATTGGTAAATTGGACTTTATAAGAAGGTAAAACTTTTGCTCTGTGAGAGATACTGTTAAGAGAATAAAAAGACAAGCTACAAATTGGGAGAAAATATTTGCAAATCACATATCTGACAAAGAACTTGTATCTAGAATATATAAAGAGGCTATTAAAACTTAGTAAGAGGCCAGGCACAGTGGCTCATGCCTGTAATCCCAACACTTTAGGAGGCCAAGAAGGATCACTTGAGGCTGCAGCCTGGGCAACACAGCGAGACTCCATCTCTGAAAAAAAAATCAAACTCAATAAAACTTACTGAAACAAACCAATATTTTTAAGTGGGCAAAAAATTTTTTGAAAAGTCACTTTACAAATGAGGATACAAAAACGGCTCACAAACACATAAAATTCATCATTCAGGAAATGAGAATTAAAACTGCAAAAGTGTGCCTTTAGAGAGCCACTAGTAATTGAAATAAAAAGGAATGTTAATACCAAGTTTGGCAAGGATGTAAAGCAACTGGAACTCTGTTTCATTGTTGGTGGGATTCTAAAATGGTACAACCACTTTGGAAAGCACTTTGGCAGTGTCATAAAGTTAAACTTAATACCAATCATATGATACAGCTTTTTCACTCGTAGAGAGAATGGAAAACATATGTCTGCACAAAACCCTGTACACAAATCCTCTTAGCAGCTTTATTTACAATTGTCAAAAAATGAAAACAATCCAAATACCCAATAAAAGTGAATAAACAAATTTTAGTAAATCCATACCATGGAGTACTACTCAGCAATAAAAGGGAATTGACTAATGATACATGAAACAACATGAATTTCATAAATATTATGATGTGTGAAAGAAGTCAGACGCAGAAGTACACATACTGCATGATTCTAATTTATAATGACAGAAAGCAGGTCAGTGGTTGCCTAGGGATAAAGAAATGATTTGCAAAGGAGCCTGAAGAAAACTTTTGGAGGTGTTGGATATGATTGTGGTGATGGTTTCACAAGGATAAACATATGTCAAAACTTATCAAATTGTACACCTTTAACACGTGCAGTTTATTGTAGGTCATTTACACCTCAGTAAAGCTACTTTAAAAGATTATAAAAATTACACTAATTTAAAGAAGTCATGCACAAAAGGTTACCTACATATGATTCCATTATATGAAGTTTGAGAATGTGAAAATGTTTTAATTTATTTTAAAGTCAGAAGTAAAAATGGATTTTTAGGTCAAAGATGTTTCAGCACATAATATTAATATACTTATCTTTATACTAATGCAGTCATAAAATACAGTTTGTTTAATGAAGGAAGGGTGCAGGAAGGCCAAAGTTCCTTGGGCCCATGCAAATCATAATACATTCCTCTCTGTAGTGAATTATATTGGCAAAGTCACAATAATGTAAACATGATTTATTGGCTGTCAACTTTTAGAATCTACCTATAAACAAAGCATGGGAGATGTATTCATAGTTATAGAAGAAAATGTAAATACTATCAGCTTTGACAATGTAGAAGTAATTAAACATTTGACAGAAAATGAAAGTAGAAGGGGAGAAGAGGTGGAGGGAAGCATATGGACTTGAATAGCTCCATCTGATAAAAATGGGGAGTCAAGAGATGCTATCTATAGTTTATGGTATAATATATAAGATTTCAGATACATTATTCAATGTTCTAAAAGTAATTAGTAGTAGAACAACAATATTCCATAACTCTATTGGGGGTGTGAAGGAGTGGAAGTGGGTATGTTATTGAGTACTGCCCTCTCATCTATCATAGTAGAAATTCAATAGATAAGTATCTCAAGTTGATAAATCAAGGAAGAGAGCAGAGGCATATTATTTAGTGAACTAGAGGTCAATCGTCAGAAGAATTAAAAGAGAAAGATTAAAAATGGCAGCTTTGTGGGTCTGAAGGAGAATGGGGTGGCAGAAAGGGTTTTGCTCTTCATTGTAAGTTTTTCTGTACCGTTTGATTTTTTTAACCAGGTTCATGTGTCATTTCAATTAAAAAAAAAAAAGTCATCTTCTCTCACCCCTGTCAGTCTCTACTTGAGCATCATTTGTATCCTTCCTTGTTCTCATCACAATCTGTAATTATTTTAGTTATATGTCTGATGATTCAGTTAATGTCTTTTTCTCCCATTAGACTGTAAGCTCCGCAAGGACAAGAACAGAGTCTGTCTTCGTCGCCACTCTGTCCCCAGTGCCTGGCATAGAATGTAGCCCAGGAACCAGGATCACACCATGCATAGCACTCCGGGAACTTCTTATTCAAAGGCCTCTCCAAGCTTCTTCTAGGACCAACCGGCAGTTGAGATAGAAGATGTTCTGTTATGGAAAGGCAGTGTCCTCCAAAACGGTAAGAGCAGGGATGGCCATGAGCAGAGAAAGGCACTACAGCCGAATAGTACCCCAGAAAGTGTTCTAAACCTTCCCTGGTGAGGGCATGAGCTGGGGAAAATCAGGTTATTCTTCCAGCATTGAAATCCTCTTTAAAAGAATATTAAAGAGTGCCTTCAAGTGGGCATTTTGCAGGGAGTAAAAGGAAGAGGGAATAGCAAAGGCACCTCTTAGCCCTGGGAGATATAGGCTGTTGGCATTTCCACACAAGCTAAAGAGGCTTCTCTCAGTCTGCCTGGGCTTGTGTCTGCCAGCAAGTACAGGCAGGTCCAGTAGATGCAGCTGATTTTTGTGGTCCTCCATGGGCAGTTCTGAAGAGGTCTCTGGAAACTGCTTGATAGCAAAGCTGAAGATTATCTTGTGGTCAGAACAAGAGAGCCTGGGGCTTGGAGCAGAGGAATTGGGCTGTCATATCTTCTAGAGACACTTCCATAAGAACCTTGGGTATGCTGGAGTGAATGGTATGGGCAGACCTGTTTGCTTCCTGATTAAATGAGGAAAGGTGATCTGTGAGGCCGCTCCCTCCTGGCCATAGCCTCACACATGATCCCTGAAGAGTCATAGACAGGGAGATTTCAAGGTTCAGACAACCCCATTGGACCCCTTGGGCTGTCTAGGGCTTCCTGGAGAGAACATTCTTCTTTTTTTAAAAATTTTTATTATTATTATTATACTTTAAGTTCTAGGGTGCATGTGCACAATGTGCAGGTTTATTACCTATGTATACATGCGCCATGTTGGTGTGCTGCACCCATTAACTCGTCATTTACATTAGGTAACTCTCCTAATGCTATCCCTCCCCGCTCCCCCCACCCCATGACAGACCCCGGTGTGTGATGTTCCCCTTCCTGTGTCCAAGTGTGAGAGAACATTCTTCCAATGAGGGGAACCAAAAAGAGGGAAGCATGGAAAAAAGCCAATGAGGAATTACGACGCCACCACTGGAGGAAGTGGGTTAGAGTCAAGATGGCTCACAGGGAGAAGTCCTTGCTTAGCAGGCCTAGAAACCTAGCACCTGTAATTGTGCCTCCCTCTTTCTAGGAAGACAACAAACTGTCTTTCAGCTTTGTCTACCAGGTACTGGAACCTCTCTGTGGCCAGATTCCTGTGGCCGGGTGAATTGTCAATAGGCAACTGCAGTCACTCAGAATCTTTCTAGAACGAGTAACTCAAAGACAGGGGTTTGTTTGATCCATTTTGAACTACCGCTGCATGTAGCTCAGTCTTTGGCTCTCATCGGGAGACTTCCAAGTAAACTGAAAAAAGGCAGGAGCTGCTGGGTCAACTGGCAGATTCATTCAGGTCACAGAAAGATGGGGAATTGTAAGAGGAGAAATGAACACTGAGGCCATTTCTCTTAAGTGGGGAGGGCTTGGAGTAGAAAGCATGAAAAATGCCCCTCCTGTGCTGGGCTCACTTCTCAGGGCCTAGGACAAAGGCAGGACATGGTGTTCTTGCTTTCACAGTGATTGAAAAAAACTGGTGGCAGCACACAGCTTGCTGCCGGGCAGACAGCTTGAGTGTCTTCACCACTACTCTTGGTGGTTCAAGGGCAGGTTTGCCTCAGCCCTTAGAACACAGTTCCCTGGATTCCTTGGCCCTCCCACATCTCGAGAGCAGCAGTAACTACTTCACTGTGGGCTGTGAGGAGTCTCTTAGTTGGACAATGTTAGTATATGCAATTGATTCAGAGCCTAACTTCATTTCTTCCTAACTTCTAACTGGTTTCTTCCAAGTTCCTACACTTGGCCTGGCTTCCTTTTCTCTGAGTTGGTCATCAAGTACCCAAATGGAATCCATATTCTATAAATTCTTCCTCTCCGATCTCTGGAGGCAGTAGAGTAGTGCTTAAGGGTACATGCTCTGGGGTCACACTGCCAGGGTTCACAGCCCAACTCTTGTTTGCCAGCTATGCACCCTTGTGCAGTTTACTTACCTTTCTGTGCCAGTTTTTCATCTCTATAATGAGAATGACAATAGTACTTAACTCATAGATCTGTTGTGAGGATTAAATGAGATTGTAATGAGCCTGGCACCTAGTTAGGGTTCAGTAATATTAGCTATTATTTGGAATGAAAAGTCTTTCTTTCCCTCTTGCACACCCCTGCTTCTCTAGTTTCAGATACTTGTTCCTCCTCTCCCCAACGAACTTCTCCCATCCTTCTCCAGACGTTGCAAGCCTTTCAGTGCTAAATGTTCTTAAAAGAAGAGATTTCCGGCTGGGCACGTTGGCTCACGTCTTTAATCCCAGCATTTTGGGAGGCTGAGGCGGGTGGATCATGCGGTCAGGAGATGGAGACCATCCTGGCTAACACGGTGGAACCCCGTCTTTACTAAAAATCCAAAAAAATTAGCCGAGTGTGGTGGCAGGCGCCTGTAGTCCCAGCTTCTCGTGAGGCTGAGGCAGGAGAATGGCGTGAACCCGGGAGGCGGAGCTTGCAGTGAGCCGATTGCGCCACTGCACTCCAGCCTGGGGGACAGATGTCTCAAAAAAAAAAAAAAAAAAAATGGGTTTCCTTTTGATCTTTTCCATCTCTTGTATGTCCCATACCCAGGTAATCATTTTTTAATTATTTTTGTATTTTCTGATACATATTTTACATATTTATGGGGCATGTGGGATACTGTGTCATAGGCATAAAATGTGTAATGATCAAGCCAGGATATTTGAGGTGTCCATCACATTGAATATTTATCATTTCTATGTTTTGGGAACAATTCAAATCCTCTCTTCTAGCTACTTTGAAATATGAAATTCATTGTTGTTAACAACAGTCACTCTACTCTGCTGTCAAATGATAGAACTTACACCTTTTATCTAACTATATGTTTGTACCTGTTAACTTACCTCTCTTTATCCTCCCTTCTCACCCATACACCCTTCCCACCCTGTAGTATTCATCATTTCTCCCAGGTAATCACTGATTATCAGAATTGGAAAGGTCTTTTATAAATAATCTAGTTTAATTTGCTCTTTTTACAGATTATCAAAAGTTGGATCCAGAAAGATAAAGCAACTTAGTAAAGATCACATTGAACTAGAATCACAACTTAGTCCTATAGATATTAGCAATGTCAGACATCAAAGCCTGCACATTTAATTCTAATAAATTCAACATATATCCAGTAAGGATCTACTATTAGTGTGTGTGTGTGTTTGTATGTGGTAGTAGGCCATACGCTGAGAGAGATACAAAGATGATTTCAAATCACTTGTCCACTAGAAAAGCTGGCTCTAGGAGGAGGTTATGAGGCATTGTATGTCTTGGGGGGTAGCTCTCCATTCCTCTTATACATAGATCTATAAATAGAGCTATAGTTATCTTTTTTTAAGTTATCTATATCTATAAATGTATATCTGTGTAAGTAGAAATACATAAATAGATCTATGTCTATATGTGAGCATATATAGATATATCGTTTATGTATATATTATTTTATATATAGTTTTGCATATGTATTGTTATATATGTGTGTGAATATGCATATACACATATATGTGTATATATAATTGAAATTAGTTTCACTTCAAGAATTTAGTGAGCTGACTCCTTTTAAAATACCATCCTTCTGCCCTAGCTTGGAGTACAGTGGGCATATCTATGCTAAATCATGGGGACTGTATATGCACACAAATGTAACTACAGTATAACCGGTCTTGAGGACAGGTCCCTTTGGCCCTGAATGTAGCCAACTGGTCCTCATTCTACAAGCAGATGAAAGATAACCCCCCCTATTTTTGGTGGGAGCTAAGTAAAGGATAAAGGGAGAGCAAAACAAAGTATTGATAGGTCTCTGTGAGACCTGGAAGGCAGAGGTCTCGACCTACTGATTACTCAAGTAAAGTTCAGCCTGGATGAGAGGTCGATGTTCCTAGAAACAGAACATACTTTTCTAAGAGCTGGATAGTGACCAGGAATAGATCAGAGTGAACTAAGAGTCCAGAATCAGGGAATCCCTGAGCAAGACAAAACTGGACTCTGGGTCTTCACTGTAAAAAATTATGTATAGAGCGTGTTTGTTCCCTGGAAAATCTTCATGTATTGAGAAAGGCTTGGTAGTAGTTGTTTATGGCTTACTGTGAAGAAATGTCCAGCAGAGTGGAAAATACAATGCTCCTGAGGCTGTGTTCCCAGGAAGGAGGCCCAAGCTGCTGAGGAAAATCGGTGCCAATTTCCTTACCTTCAACAAATTAGCAACACCCTAAGGCTGTCTTGTCCCACCAAAATCCTTCTTTGGGGTCAGGCGTGACTGAATTCTCTTGCAACCTGAAACTGGTTCTGAAATCCCTTCCAAAGCAAATACTGAGTAGGAAACCGTGAGATTCTAGATCTGAACCTTTTGGTCACCTTTCAGAGATACTAGTACAGAAGTGGACCTCAGTATATTTGAATCGGTGAATGAAAGAGGGAAGGAAGGAAAAAAAGAAAGGGAAGGGAAGGAGCCATGTATTATATAAGTCTTGATATGTAAACATTAGTAAACTACCCTTCCTTTCATTTAACATTGGTCATACCAATATGGTTATGTTTCTGTCCTCAGCATACAGGCCCTTTCAGGAGCACTGGACACAGTTGGCCTGGGACACTCTCCTTTTTAAGCTGTCATGATACCACATTTTCGTGGCTTGCCTCCTGCCTTGTGCTTTCTCTGTCTGCTTTGCTGACTCTTTTTCCTTTATTCATCCTCCAAATATTTGAGATGCTCTCAGGCTCAATCCTAAATCTCTTTTTCACTCACTCCTTTCCAAGATAATTTATTTCAGCCCAATAACTCTAAATAGCATTAATAAGATGAACACACCCAAATTTATATTTCTAGCCTTCACCTGCCCTTTGAGCTCTAAACTTATGGCATTCTGTCACAGGGTCTGGAGTTCAAATCCTGATTCCATCACTTACCATGTCAGTTGTTTGACTGTTTTGCCTCAGTTTCCTCTTCTGTAAAGTGAGAGGGTAATAATACCAGATTTTACAAGGTCATTGTGAAAATTAAGTGATTGAGTATATGTAGAGCATTAGGGACAGTATTTGGTACACAGTAAGCATCAATAAATAGATGATGATGATGATGATGGTGATGATGATGATGGTATCTGACTGGCTAACTTGGCATTGCCTCTTGGAGGTCTCATAGGCATTTCATACTTAACATGGCCAAGACAAAACTTGTAACTTCTGCCCTCTAAATTAGTCCTCCCACTTTTTTCCTCAACTTTAGTAAGTGGTGCCACCACGTATCCAGTTGCTCAGGAAGAACCTAAGTGTCATCCTTTCACCTCACTTCTTACATCCAATCCAATAGCAGGGCCTGTCAAACTCCCAAATATATCCAGAATCTATCCACTTCTATCTCCACTGCTGCCATCATTAAGCCAGTATCACCTCTCACCTGGATTCATCCTCCACACAGATGCTATTAATTTATTTAAAGCAGTCATTCAGATCATGTTGCTCCCTTGCTTAATGGCTTTCTGTGGATTTAGATTGGAATCCAAACCCTCATCATGTAAGGACTTCCAGGATCTGGCCTCTGCCTATTTCTCCAAACTAATCTCCACATTCACTGGACTTTTTTAGGTTCTTGGTTTGCACTAAGCTAGTTTAAGCCTCAGGGCCTTTGCACTAGCTGTCCCTTCTACCTAGAATGTCCTTCCCCCAGGTCCTCATATGACTGGCTCCTTTTCATTCAGAATTAAGGTCAATGTCACAATGTCACTTCCTCGGAGAAGCATTTCTTGACTATTTAATCTAAAGTAACTTCCCCCATCACCGCTCTGTTTTCTTCATAGCACTTATCACTATCTGAAAATATTCATTCAATTGTTGAATACAGTTTGTCTCTCCCTCTCCTCTAAAATACAAGACCCCTGAGAGCAGTAACCTTGTCTGTTCTGTTTACTATTTCCTCCTCAGTGCCTAACAGCATCACAGGGTTGAGGAATTTAAAGGATTGTTTTTTAAAAAAAATTCTGGTAAAATATACATAACAGCTGTACCATTTAACCTTCCCACCAGCAGTATATGTGAGGGTTCCAATTTCTTCACACTCTTGCCAACACTTGTTATTTTCTGTTTTTGTTTTTGTTTTTTTCATAATAGCCACCTTAATGGGTGTGAAGTGGTACATTGTGTGGTTTTGACTTGCATTTCTCTAATGATCAGTGATGTTGAACATCTTTTCATGTGCTCATTGCCCATTTATATATCTTCTTTGGAGAAATATCTATTAAAATCCCTTCCCCGTTTTTTAATTGAGTTGCTTTTTTTGTTGTTGAGTTGTAAAAGTTCTTTATATATTCTGAATATCAATTCTTTATCAGGCATATGATTTGCAAATATTTTCTCCCATTCCATGGGCTGCCTTTTCACTGTGAATAGTGTCCTTTGATACACAAAAGTTTTTAATTTTGATGACGTTAGGATTTTTTTTAAGGGTTAATAGTTGGAGAAGGGGTTGGACTCAGCATGAAGTTTGAGGTGAGAAGGCTGATATTCAAAGGAGGACAGTACAGCAACAAGCCTGAAAAGGATGCCATGGACAGGAATCCTTGATAATCCAAGGATGGCATAAGGCCTCTGGAAACCCTAGGTAAGAAAGGGCAAAAGATGGGAGAATTATGATACAGAGCATTTGCTGAGACCTCACTAGGTACCAAGTATTGTGCTAAGCCCAACACATCTGCTATTTCATTTAATTCTCTTAGCAATTCTGTGAGGTATTATTTTAGCCCTAATTTGTAGATGAGGAAACTGAGGCACAGAGCGATTAAGCAACTTGCCCAGTGTCACAAAGCTATATGTCAGAGTCTAGATTTGAACTAAGGTAGTCTGGCTCCAGATTCTGTGCTGTCATCCATTGGCCTGTAATGCTTCTGTACTAGATAAGTAAAGGCGATTTGAGCAGGGTGTGGGGCATATTGTAGTTGTTAAGACTATGATGAAGAGATAAGTTGCAGGTAGTAGGTTGAAAACATGCCTTGAGGGCATAGAGAAGGTAGTCAAAGGGTAGCCCTTGTTTATATACTTGCTCTGCAAAGGCAGTTTTGTCAGGGCAGAATAGAGAGGTGATGAAATTCACAGGCTTTGGCAACAGAGAGACCTGGGCTTGAATCCCAACTCTGCCACTTACCAGTGGGACCCTTAGGCAAGTTTTGCTTCTCTGTGCCTCAGTTTCCTCATCTACAATTGAGGATAAAAACACCTCATAGAGTTGTTTAGATCTTTGATGTAACCTGTGGGGCATGATCCCTTCCTCGCACCTGATAAAGGCTCAGTAAATATCAGCTCTTTTTCCTCAACCAAACAATGATGCAGCCCCTCCTCCAGCTAGAACATCCCCATCTTCTGATTAAAGAGAAAATTTTCCAGGCCAGGCTGAAGTAGTTGTACTTGAATACCTTAATGGGCCATCAAGGCCCATGAGTGAACATGTAACTGAAAGTGATCCCTCCCAGAACAGAGAAAGGTTCTTCCTTCCCTAAGGACACATTCCCACCAGACTCCTTTAAGACCCAGGAAACGCATTTCTGTCTATCTTAGAACAACCATTTTGTCCCAGCTTCTGGCTACGCAGGGTTAAGAAACTCCTAGCTTCTTGCTAGGCTATATATATTTGTAAATTATAAAAAGGACATTTACACGCCTGTTTTTAGTGAAGTTTACTCTCAGGGAACAGGAAGTGAAAATGAGGGCTGTCTGCCTCAATAGCAGACACTGAGCAAACAGAAGAGGGAGGGTCGTATGAAAGACAAACTTCTTCAACTTCCCAGTTTTTTTTTTTTTTTGGCTGCCTCTAGATTTATTAATTTCAGAGAAACTGAAGAGGGTCCAGGGAAGAACCATCAAAATGATTAATAAAAAGAAGAAGCTACTGAGTGATGCTAGCAGCTTCCAGTGAAGGACAAGAAAAGGGGATGGGGAGGAGGAGGCCCTGAAGGCTGAAAGCAAAGCACCCACCAGAGACTGCAGAGCTGCGGGGATGTGTGGGAGGAGGGGCAGTTAGCCAGGGCCCAGGTACCTTCATTGAGCACCCCACCATGGGCCCAGCACTGGGCCAGGCATTCTGGGAGATCAAAAGAGGCCTAAGGCTTGGCCTGTGCCCACAAAGGTAGAGAGACAGGGCTATACCCACAAAAGGACAAAGGACAATCCAAGCCAAGAAAGTAAGCGCTGTGACAAGGAACTCACTCGCTGCTATGTGCCAAATGACCGGTGCAGTGAGAAGTGTTCAGTATTCCTAGGAGGAAGGGATCTTCTCAGGTGGTGGGGCTGGAGCCTAAGGGGAGGGACACAATGTGGCTAGGCAGAAAGGGTGGAAGGCAACATAGGTCTGGGAAACGGTAAGACCAAAATACAGGAGGTAGGGTATGGGCAAGGAAGAAGGAGGAGCCATACCTGGCTGGGGTGAGCAGTTCTCTGAAGGGAGTAGTGAGAGATGGACACTAGCAGAAGAATGTGGATTTTCTGCTGCAGGTATTGGGCAGTCACTGAGACTCCTGAGCAGGAGAATGTCATGGTACCAGTTGTGCTTTGGCAAGATCAATCTGTCTAGGCATGGTGGACTGGAAGTGGAGGTGGGGAGACCAGGCCTAAGACTACAGTCACTAAGAAAACAGCTGCAGCTGTAGCCATTGAAAATGTGCCCAAGTGCTGACAGGGGCCAGGTCTCAGATGACAAAGCTGGCTGGGGCCCAATGATCTCTCCAAAAGGTGCAGTCTGGACTCCATACCCTGAGACCACAGCCTCAGTTCCCTCAAGCCCACCCAGCCCGAGGAGATGGTCATCATTCGCAGCACATCTCAGCAAGCTTAGGCCCATACCAAGGACAGATTTCTGGGCAGATGATATCTTTGTTATAAATAGAGAATTTGACTCCAGGTGGGAAATTCAATTTGTGGGAGCAGTTGAAATCTTCTGAAACCAAGATCTGATTTCCTGAGCAAATGTCCTTTGGTCTTAATGAACAAGAGAAAGAGATAAGGAAAAGAAGACACTATAATTAGGCATTCCCCCTAAATGGGAGGCTTCTTGGATAACCAGGGACCTGCCTGCAGTGCCTTAACGAATGCTTCCCATTTCTGAACCATGGCTTTTGAGGCAAAGAATGACATTAAATATCGATGCAGCACTTAGGAATGGTTGCAAAGTGCTTTTCTGCTCTTGTTATTCATTAGCCATCCCTATCTCCCACCCGCTCTCCTCTCCCTCTCTTTCCCTCTCACCAACCCTGCCATGAGCCTGGCAAAGTTTATGCAGGTTGAAAAGATGAGAACTTGCAGACAGAAAGGTTAATCAATTGATTCCAGGTCAAACACAGGAAGTTACTGACAGTCCAGTGGTGAGAATATTCTTGTCAGGCCTTTCTGGAATTTATTGCTTTAGCCCACCGAGACATATAAAACCACACCTGCTTTTCCTTTCAAAGCTGATTTTTTTTCTTCCCTGTCTGGTGAAAGGCAGCCAGAGAAACAGAAGATGGGGTCTAGGAAAGACAGAATGAAGAAAAGAGAAATTGATGACAGACAGAAAAAGAGAACGGGAGAAGCCAGCTGATCTCTTCCAGGCCTGGTATTTCTGAGCCCCTTACTCTGCTCAGGTGGAGTAGGCATGGAAAAGAGTGAAGAGCACTTGATCAAAAAATCAGTTGCTTCTTACCTGTGGGATTTTTGAACAGTCATTTAGTCAATCTAAGCCTCAACTTCCTTATCTATAAAATGGGAATTATAGCTGCCCTACCTCTCAGTGTTATTGTGAAGATCAAATTAAACTGTAAAACTTGGTGTACCTATAAGGGATTATCTTGGTGAACCAGGAAAGGCCACCATACCCTCAAACTCCTCAGCTTTCTGCCTCCAAGTCAAACATCCCCACTACCAATCATGCCTTTAGAGAGAGATATTGAGATAGGTTTGGACAAAATGTAAACTGTTCAGAGGTTAACTCATTGGTCCATTACCATTCACTAGCACATTAGCAAAAATTCATTTATCAAATTGGTGGCGACCCCCAGGGCCTTTGGATGGATTTTTAACACCCTTTCTTCCTCAGTCTTTCAAGGGACATTTGTCTCTACATGGTAATTTTTGTTTGTTTGTTTGTTTCTTTTTCTCAAAAAGCTCCAGGAGCATCCTTCTTTAAGTCTGCATCCCGGTAAAAGGAATAGGCAGGCATTCAATTCTCCTTCATGTTCTTTTTTCCCAGGGGGACCTTAGTGCGGAGAGGTTAAGTTAAGTAAAGTGTCCATGATCACACAGTGCCCTACCCAGGATTGAGAGCCTATCAGAGGCACCTAGTCCTCTGCTCTCCAGCCTAGCTACATTTCCTGTCCATCCAGTTTTTCTTCTGCAAATATCCCCCCATCCTCAGCCCCACCCAGACAGGTGAGGAGGGGGAGGAGGCTGGCTCCTGGCAGCACTGTCCCAAGCACACGCCTGAACTCCCTCATGAGGAATAGCTGTACTGGTGGCAACCGCAGCAAGCACTTGGCATCTGACAGGCTCTGTCAGCATCAATTTAAATTGGTATTTTGCTTCCTAACTCCAGGAGGGCAAACATACCTAAGATGCCAGCAGGGGGGACAGCAGGAAGGCATTCAAGGAAGCCATGGGCGATTCCCTGGAGTCTGTCAACTCAGTTTCCACTCCAAGGCCTTCCAGAGCCACAGGCCTTCCCTCTGTGGGGCTCCCTCTGCACAATGGAGGTGGGCAAGGAGAAGGCAGCACCTTGGAAGCTCTCTAGAGGAAGACAAAAAATAAAAATAAAAAAGAAGCAACAAAAGAAGAGGAAGAAAGAAAAAAGGAAGCTCCAGAACAGGGTCAGAATTGAGGTGGATTGCCCCCACAAAGTCCTCTTAGTACTGGGCCCCATGCCCTCTGGAGTAGCATTCCTCTTCTCAGGCCTGCTTCAGCTGTGCTTCGTTGCAGATGCAACCTAGACCCAAGGGGCTTGTTAAAAAAAATAGAGTCCTGGGCTCTAGGGTGGGGCCCAGGAATCAGCCTTTCTACAGCTCCCCAGGTAGAAAGAATTCCCAGATCCCCAGGATTCTGATGCAGCTGGGTCAAGGCCCATAGGTGGGGAAATGTTGCACTCAAGCTCTCCCACCTCACCCCACGGCATCCCAGGAAAACGTCCCTGGTCAGTATTTCATTCCTTTGCCGCTCTACCCTCCTGTGAGAGGTGACAGGCAATCTGATAGATTTATTCAGGTGAGTGCATTAATGGGTGCTAATGACTTAATGTGCTGTCCATTCCAGATAACATGTGCAATTTACCGGGACCTTCTGGAGATTGGGCTTTAACCCAAAGGAGAATTTCCAGCAAACACAGCTGGAGGGCAGGTGAATTTGAGTAAGGGGAAGGCTGGTATCACACCAAGTATGTGGCTGCATGCACCTTCTATGATCTAGGGGTGTGGCTGGCTCTGCTGTAATTCCTGTGGGGGGAAATGGAGCCTGAGAAGAAGACAGGCTCACCCACCATGCCCCCACACCCCAGCACTCCAAATGATTCTAGTCATTCATTCTGCTCACTTCTGTCTTCAATAGAGATAGTGGGCCAAAAGACAAACAGGTTCTGGGCATTCATTCAGCACTTCTCAAATGGGGGTCTCTCTACCTTCTAGGAGGTACATAGAGCCACAAGATCAACACAGTGCATCTTTTTCGAGCTTCAATTCATGCAAGGATTTTAGAGACATGCGGTACTTTCATGGTAAATCAAACACAAGTATACTACAGAGTAAAATGTGAAAGTTCTCGTGTTTTCAAAATAAAATGTGAGCTTCAAAAAAATTTTATGCCTTTGGCCATGATGGCTTTCACTTCCAGATTCTCACTTTATTCTATGTTTAGGGATTCTCTCTCTCTCTCTCTCTCTCTCTCTCTCTCTCGGTGTGTGTGTGTGTGTGTGTGTGTGTGTGTGTGTGTGTGTGTGTGTGTGTTCATTTTAAAGGTTGAGAAGTATTGCCAATTACCATCTGTGTTTACCTTAGTATAGATTCATTTATCAGATTATCTAAGACTAAGACTAGGGATGGATAAATTTTGATGGGGGGCAGAAATTGCTTTCAGAAAATACCCAAAGCCTGAGGTGCTGTCCAAGGAAGGGCACTCAGAGAAGATCTAGGAATCAAAGGGCTTATTGAAGGGAGGTGCATCTCTGTATGCTGGAAGGAAATCTTGTCAACCCAATACTTAAGTAAGTGAAATGGGCAGAAGCAAGGAAGGCTAGGAATCAAAACAGCCAGCTTCCCTGGGCTGTTTTAAAGAGACCTGGGCTTTATTAATGTAAGTAGTGGCTGCATGACCCCAGTCCCCAGAGAGGAGCCAGGAATTGAGTGACCTCATTCTTGTCACTGGGGCACCATGGTAGTATGAACCCCAGTTTTGACCCAAGGATCCCCCTCCCATGACTGGGCACTTTTCCAGCAAGTTTGAGGGTCTGGGAAGGGATGAATTTTGACAGGAAAGCGGGGAGCTAGCTGAGACACACGAACCTGGCAGGCAGTGAGCCCTGCCCAGCAGCTGCATTTGAGGGGAGAGGGTGCCTGCCAGCCAGCTTCGCGAAGGGGTTGGCTGGCACTTTGCAGCTCATCAGCCCAGGGTTGTTCCATGCCTGGCCCTTCAGTGTCTTCCAGCCCAAACCAGGTAGGCAGGCTCAGCTAGCACACAAAGGGCCACTTAAAAGCCCTCTTAGCATAATTTCCCAGCCTTTTGTCCTTCCTTCTCCTAGTGACAAATCTTTTGAAATGGTCCTTTTCTTCCACATTTTCCACAGGGATTCTCTGTCACCCAGCGTTCCTGCTAGCTCCCAGTTTCCCCAGTAGCTCAGTAGCTCAGGAGGCTTCTCTCCCTTTTCCTTCACCCACCATATACCAAACACCAGAGCCCTGGTTGGCCCTAGATGCTTTGGGGTGACTGGGTGTCTTGCTGGAAGGCAAGATGGAAATTAAAGGGTTGGAGGTTGCAAAATTATAAAGTGGGTTCCCTCCTTGACCTTTCTGATGATATCATCCCCGTTCTATCATCCCAGGGCCAGCTTAGCAACCTGCAGAGTCCCCTTGCTGCCTTAGGCAGATGCAGCTCATACTCCAGCCATTGATGACACCCTGCCCTTCAGGCATTTATCTTTCCTGGGTGCTAATGAGTGGGCGGGCTGCCCCAGCAGAGGCAGGCAGTTTAGTAATGTGTCTGCGAGAAAGGCTAGTAACCTGTCTCTCTGTGTAATCTCAGCTGAAGTCTTGGAGTCATGGCCTTTTTGGAAATACTATCACTCTGCAGTCAAACAAGCATGGGTTCAAATCCTAGATTAGGTTCTACTAGTTGTGTGACCTTATAGAAATTACTTAGCAGCCTCTGTGAGCCTACCCTGTTGGGTTTATTGTGAGGATTAAATTTGATAACGCATGTAAAATGCCATCACAGTGCCTGGCCCATAAAGTGATAAATAAAAGCAACAATAATTATTATTATGAATTATCATGTGGTTGGAATCCAGGTTCCACTACTTACTGCTACATGAGTCTTGGCTTCCTCTTCTGTAAAATAAGAATAATGATGTTACCTGGTAAGAGGGTTGTGGTGATCCTGAAATGAGTTAATACATGTAATGCTCTCAGGGCTGGCTGGAGGTCCTACCAGCAGAGTTGAACTAATTGTACCCCTGAGATGAAGAACTGCTGTCCTTTTCCTAGGAGTGGTAGCAGCATGCCTAGCTCACAGTTAAGTGTTGGATCAATAAATGGTAGTCAGTATTACTATTATTACTAGAGGCCAGGATACTCTCTGTCTATTCATCCGTGGATTCTCAGTTAATGGCGAGTTGGTTGCCTGGTTATTAAGTGCTGATTTCAGAGCAAAGTGCTAGTGAAGCCAGGCTGCCTCCATTCACTCTCAGTATGCAGGGAAGAAAAACAGTCACTTATTATGTTCATCTCAATTTATTGGTTTCAATGGGAAATAGACTTCTGGCTGGAACGTCTTCATTTGTCATCAAATTGTCCTCAGATTTGAAGAGACTGAACTCTTGCCCCAGGGGCCCTCACCAAATTTCAGTGCAACTGGATCCAGGGTCTCCCTTTTGCATGAAAGTGTTTATTTTGCTGCATTTTGGTACAGGGTTAAGAACACTGAAGAATCTTCACCATGCTCTCTCTGTACCCCATCTCCATCATTTCTATTGGACATGGGAAGTACACACAACTTGTCAAACAACAAAAATAAGAACAAGAAAATCCCAGCTACATGATTTTCTGGGGTGAGAGTTCTCTCTCCTTGGAAGTGAAACAAGCTAGTGTTCATCAAGTCCTGAGAACTCACTTTAATCGAGAGCAAGAAACAATGCAAATGCTGCATCACTTCAGACTAGAATTAGGCAGAATATGAACAGAAAAAGGAACCTTTAAATAGATGACTAGGAGGCAAATTGGTTTTGAGAAAGACCGACAGCTAACATTTACTGAGACCTTTTATATCTGTTATCTCATTCAACACTTCCAATAACTCCATAAGGTAGATTCTGCCATCGTCTTCATCTCACAGGTAAGGCTTAAAGAGGTTAAGTGAGCTACCTGAGATCACATCACTAGTAAGAAGCAGATTCTGAAAGCCATGCACCTAATCGCTATCCTAAACCAGACAGTGCCTCACTGGTCACCCAGGAGCCCTCAGATGTGCATTTGTCCAGTGACACAGTTCCTCTCAATACTCTTTCCTGCTTCACCACCCCTTCTTTATTTTGTTTACCACAAAGCAGCTTGAATGGAGCCTGAGCATGTGCTTTGAGTGAGCCCAGAAAGCAGCAGAGGAGGGCCAATCAGATTCGTGAGAGGCATTTATTTTAGTTCTTAACCCATGAGCTTTATTGTAATAACTGATACAAACCAATTTGTTGGGACCTGTGTTATTAATATTAATAAAGACTGAACTAGGTGAGGCTCAGGAGACCCTGGAGGGGATCCCACCTCCTGAGACACCACCCCAAGAAAATCTGCCAGGGACAGTCTGGCTGGAAATATTATTATTCATACTGGACAGCTGGTTCCTGGCTCCCTCTCCAGTCCCTGGAGATGGGAGGCCAATTCTTCCCTGTTTCTCTTCATCTCTTTCCTTCAGAAGGATTAGAAATAAAGTCTGAGTCACTTTTCTGGCTAGCCTTTTTTTTTTTTTTTGCACTAGCTCAGTGTGTCTGTGGCCCCACATGTGACTGACTCCATGTGTGTCCCTTTGTGTGTGCTGTGTTCCTCAGAGCATCTTCTCAGGTTGGGCTCTGACTGTGCATTTGCAGGGAATGTTGTGTGTTTCTCTCCCTGCATGTCTTCACTTTCACTTGTCATCCGCTTTTAATAATTCCATCAGCTTGGTTTACCAGCTTAGGCTACTCCCATCCAGATGCAGGGAATTTCCATCCTTTTTTCAAGGTGGGAAGTGCCAGGAAGAAAGCAAAAGTGTGCTCAGTGGACGGATGGCCAAATCTGCTAGTCAGCTACTCCACTGCTGAGCCCAGCTGTGGGAAGCCACGGAGCCCTGTGCCCGGAGCTCTCTGTATCCTGGAAATTCCGTGCAGCCTAGGAGAACAGCCCTTGTCCCACAATTGCCCCTCAGTAGCCCTCCAGCCTCTTCTGAAGCTTTAACCAAGTGCTTGAAAAGAACCGAAAGTGAGGAAATATTCCAACTAGAATGGATCCCTTTGTGCCAACAGCCTCCTTTAGAGTTCAGGAACACAGAGGAAATCGAGGAGGGCTGACTTTTCACCTTAGAACTCACAAGGCCCAAATGTGCCAATGTTTAACTGTCTCTCCGAGGTGCTTCTGACACCCGGAAATTCACCATGTATTTGGCATCACCAGGAGCTCCTCAACTCCACTGCTTCCTCCTGCTTCTCTCTTCCCTGGCCTTAACTTCACCACCCAGACCCACTGTCCAGCTTCCCAGTCTCTCTGGGTCCCCATTGAGGCTGCCCTTTTGGGGGAAGGAAGAGTGGCCTTTTTTCTTGGCCCTCAAAACTCCTCTGAAGGGGTCTGGAGCCCGCTGGGAGACCAAGAGCTTCTCTTGAATCTCGGCTGCTGCATGTTTAGTATTCACAGCATGTCTCTAAAAAACGTCCTGAGATCATTCATCAGGCACTGTGCTGTGTGCCTAGCTGCTCTCCTTCCGGGTGTGTGTGTGTGGCCAGGACCCTCCCTCCATCTGCTGGTGAACACACATGCACACACACCTTAACCTTTTTCCCTTTTCACCAAACCAATCGCATTTTCTAAGCAGACCTTTGCCAGCTGGCAGATCGCTCCCTTACTGAGGTGGGCTCCTGGCGTTGGGCCTGGGCTCGAAGCCGCTCACACTCCAGTGCTGGGGCGAGGCGCTGAGAGCAGGAGCCCGAGCCGAAACTCAAGGTGCGTGTGGATGTTTGCGATGGTGACCAGGAGGGGAGCTGCAGGGAGGGCATCCCCAGCAGAAGGCGAGCAAACAAGGGGCGAGAAGCAAGGTCAGGGGCCAGGGAACGGAGTCTCTGAAGCAAGCGTTCCTGCTGCCCCTTCTCCGCAGTTCACTCCCCGCCCCCCTTTCCCGGGTTCACTTTGGAAATTGGCTTGCCCTCTCGGCAGCCAGCAGTTCCCGGCAGAGTCCGGCCGTAACGGTCAGATTCAAGAAGTGAGGCAGCGCCAGGCTGGGTGGCTGGGTTGCTGGGTTGTTCTTGGGAGATTCTTTCCCCAATTGTCAATTTTTTGCTTATTTTTAGTAGTGACCCGAGCCAGGAACTGCGCCTTTAAGCCGCTTTCCCATTCGGGGAAATCGACGCCAGCACTCGAGGGTCGGGAGGCGCCGGAGAGGCCCCTCATTCTGCACTCCCCTCTTTCCTCCCCCTCCCCCTCCCCCCGCCCCTTCTCCCCTCCCCTCCTCGGCCGTCCGGCCGCCTCGCCGCCATCCGTCACCTCGCAGCCTGCCGCACTCCTGGAGCGAGAGAGCGACGAGCGAGCCACGGCGATGGTGCCGCCCGCGGCGCAGCCATGAAGCCCGCCCGAGGAGCCCGCGCGCGCTGCTGCCATCCTGCCCGCAGCCCGCCGCCTGCGCGCCAGCTCCCCGCGTCCCGGGCCAGCTGCTGCCGCCCTGCCAACCTCTGCCCGCCCCGCCGCCCGGCGCCACTGAGCCCCAAGCCCATGCCGGGCTCGGGGGCACGGGTGCCCTAGTCCCGCTGCCGCCGCCGCCGCCGCCGCCGCTGCGCCGGCGCTGCCGCGCCGCTGAGGAGGCGGAGGAGGAGGAGGAGGAGGAGGAAGAGGAGGAGGAAGAGGAGGGGGAGGAAGGTAAGAGGCGCGCTGCCTTCAGGGGGGCGCGCCCGCTGTCTCAGCCCAACCGGGGGTGGGTCGCGGCGGGAGCGTTCCGCCCCGGGCCGGCTGGGGGGCGACTGGCGCTTGGGCGCCCCCGGGAGCCGGGGGCAGGGCGGGGGGCGCCGAACGTCTGGCCGCCCGGAGTTTGGGCGGGCGGGGTAACGGCCCGTTGCGTGCCCACTGCCCCGGCGAGTCTCTGGCTTGGCGGGCTCGTTTGGCCTCCGCGGGTGCGGGGTGAGGAGTCGAGCGCAGGGGAGTGCAGCGCGTTCATTATGGAGCCTTTGTGTGCGCGCCTGGGCTGTGGGCACAGTTGGGAGAGCTGGCGAGACACGGGGCCTGGCTGCTAGGAGGTGGCCACTTAGCCGGGGTGCCCGGCGAAGCCCGAGCCCAGGGGCTGCCAGAAACAGCTGTCTGAAGCATGTGCGTGGTTCCCGGGGCCATGTTCACAAGCGGACACGGAGGCGCACACACACGCACACACAGCCGCACAACATACCCGGCGCTCAGCCACACAGTCAGCCCCATGCAAAGACCACACATACACACACACACACACACACACACACACACACACACACACACACAGAGAGAGAGAGAGAGAGAGAGCGCGAGCTACACTTGCCCCCTCCCACCAAGATGCTAATAAAGCTCAAACACATATACAGATACATGCACCTCCCCCCAGCGCTGCTAAAACATGCACACACATACACACTCCTCTACTCCCCAGCCTAGTGCTTTGGAGGTTGGAGAGTGTGTATGTGAGTGTGTGTGTGTTTTCTCAGAGTGGTCTTGAGAAACTACATGACAACTGCACATTACTGCAGATCCAGTACCTGCTGCTTCCCCCCAATACACACCCAGCAACCCCCCGTCACACGCAGCTACTGTAGACACATCCACCAGAGCCCTTAAGAACCCCATTCTGGCAAAAAGCGTGCCCAACTCTGGTAGTCATACCCTCCACGCTCGAGCTGTTGGGTTTCCTGCACACACACACCACACCCCCATACACACACACTGAAACCACTGCAGGGGCAAATGTTTGACACCTTCCCCCAGAAGCAGGTGGCACCTCCACCCTTGCAGCTGCAACTAAAGAGCCCCAGATGACAGCAAACGCCGAATTCTGCTAGACCTGCCCCTCCCCTTGGCATCTTGGTCCAGGTGCAAAACCCTGGAGTCCACCGGGTGGTCTTAGCATCCTGCAGCTCTTACGGAGGGCGGGGCAGTCTCTGGACTCCTGCCTTCGGAGAAACTGCTATAAGCGCAAGGCTCCCTTGGGGGCGCCCTTCTCGAAGTGGAGGGTGGGGGATTCTATGCTGACTCAGAGCGAAGCACCAAGTGAGTTTTCCCAGCTGGAGACCGGGGTAAATGGCGAACTCCACCTGGGCCTAGAGGACCCGGGATAGTGTGCCAGTTCAGCCACAGAGGCCCTCAGCTTGGAGGCCCTGCCCCTCCCTCGCCTTCCTTGCCCATGAAGCTCACTGCAGGAGAAGCAGGGGGAACCCAGCTGCCAGCTTCTTGGGAGCTAAGAGAGGCTTTTCGGGAAGCCTTTGCTGTTTCCGCTGAGCAAAGGGATCTTGCTCTACCCGGGGAGACCTCAACAAGACTTGGCCGTGCTCAAGCAAACATGCCAGCGTCTACCCAATTTCATGGCTTGTTTTTTTGTTTGTTTGTTTTTGTATTTCATGTGAAAGGACTAATTCAACCTTAGCAGCTTGTCATGAAGGCACCCCTGAGGTTAAATAAGGCATAATGTATTGTGGATGGGGGAAACAAGGTTGAGGGGAGCAAGGACTAGTGGGTTTTACTGTTTTACGTAGAGATGCGGAGTTAGAATGTAGACCGTGGTAAAATCGTGACGGCGATGGCTTCGACGTCAGAGCCCCTTCCCTGCTCCTGCCCCTCCCGTCGGCTGCTCAGGGCTCCTCTGGGTCCTCTCCCCCGCCCCCTTAGATGATTTAGGCGGGGCTTTGCTCACTGCTCGGGCAAATTTGATGACAGAATCCCTGCCAGGCCAAGGTGTTAATAGCTGATAGAGGCTTACTGCTTACACCTCACAGGTAACATTTGCATTTTTAAAGGAGACAGAGGAGTGACTCTGTTGGTGGGGCTTTCAGGCACCTGTGGCAGGACTCAGGCAGGAGCAGTTTGTGGACAACCTCATCTGTCTACTCTACTGTCTGTGCCTAGGCCAGAGTTATGGGTGATGTGTGTGTGGGAGTGAGGGTGTCAGAAGGTGAGATGTAATTGTGGAGGGTTTTGAGGCCCACAAAGAGAAGGTTTCAATTGACTTGAGAGGCAATTGGGAGCCACTGCCAGATTCTGAGAAAGGAGGGAATAAGATATAAGCAGGAAAGAAACACTCATTGCTGCATGTGGAGAGAATATCCCCTATCTCTCGCTGGCACCCACCACCACAACCGCCTTGCAGTTGTGGGCTGAAGGCCACCAGGGAGAGGAGACTGGCCAGGGGAGGGTGGCAGCTACCCCAGGCTTCTGGCCCTGAGGGTTTCCCAGATATGTGAGGCATTCTGCTGAGTGGCCAGACTATTGGCCTGAACTCAGTAAGTGCCCCCTCCAACATAAGCTCGTGATGCTGTTGGTGCTATGGCTTCTTTGGATAGTGCAACAGAGCCTCTACCCCACTGGAGGAGAGGTCTGGGGACTTCTATGAGGCTGCGAGCTGCATTTGGAATGAGTCAGGGGACCCCTCCCTCTTGTAAGTGGTGCAGTCCGAGGGTCTTGAGAAGTGAGCTGTGTGGCCCAGTTGGGGGATTTTGTGACCAACGACATCCTCTAGGAGCAGTAGTAGATTGAAAAAGTGCAACAAGAAAGCCCTGGGATTGCTGATGATAGCAGCAAGCTGGGAAAGGCTTGCTGGAGATGGGGGTGGGGGTGGGTAACAGAGGAGTCTCGGGTGGGATGAGTAGAGGAGAGGAATTGCCCCACAGCAGTAATCCTTACTTCAGCCCTTGGAGGGAGCATGGGTGGATGCAGGACAACGGAAGCACTCTGTACCCACCCTCCCCCACTACGCATAAATGATTGGACTCCGTGGCTAATGCCTGATAAGGCACTTGGAGGGGCAGCACCAATGCAACAGAGGAAAGATC
Source organism: Pan paniscus (assembly GCF_029289425.2). Lineage (NCBI taxonomy): Eukaryota > Metazoa > Chordata > Mammalia > Primates > Hominidae > Pan > Pan paniscus. Next base: position 106,930,604 of record NC_073272.2, read on the forward strand.
CCTGTTTTTGTGGCACCTCCAGGCTAACTGAATGAAGCCATAAGACACACATACATACACACACACACAAATACACACACACATATCACACACAAGACACACACCCCTCAGACACACCCTCAAACCCCAACACATACCTGGGGCAAATTGTGGAAAGAGAGGCTCATGCAGACAAGCTTGGTTTTGGGGGGTTCTTGCCTTCACATATAGGCCCTAGCAATCATTGCTAGGGGAACTAGAATTGATACCTATTGATACTAGATGAAGACCCTTAGCTTTGACAGGCCCCCTGGGAGGAAGCACACTCAAGTCAGCTTCTGTTTGTGGGGCAGCCTTAAGGCCATTAGCATTCCCAGCAGAAAACTCTGTTCTGGCTCTTCTCTCAAGGACTTCTATTTTCCTTTTTACCATAAGTTCAGAAACAAAAACATTCTCTTGCATTATCGGCAGCCAAAATGAAGGACTCTCAAAATGGGGTGGACCTTATTGTCTGCTGAGAAATCCTGGGGCTAGGGGCAAAGGGGTAGGGTAGGGAGCAAATCCAGAGAAACATGCCATTTTCCCTCCTTTCCTCCCCTCAGCTGAGCTGCCAAAGGCAAGGACAGTGATCTTGGGGTTCTGTATTATTTCCCACCCATGACAGGCAGAGCCCCCTTTTCTGAGACCTGAGGCACCATCCTTAAAACAGAACATTAACAGCCTGTGGCACACTAGTGCCCAATCCCTGGTAGTCAGAAAATGAGCCTGGAAATGGGAATATGTGTATAACGTGGGGCGGGGAAACGAGAGAGAGGGAAAGAGGTGCTACTTGTGTATCTGTAGGAGCAGGTGTGTCTGTTTCTGTGTGTTTGTGTTAAGGAACATGAGAATGTTCCTTGCAGCTTTCTCAGCATGCATGCCGTAGCCAGTGTTTTTGCTCTGTGCCTCAAATTCACTTTGCCATTAGCCACACTACTAGCCACCCGCAGCTTTTGAAAGAACTCTCTGCTAGGTTCTAATATCTGGGTCTCCTTCCAGCCAAGTGACCCCTCCTTTTTTCTCTTTTATTGCTAGTTCTTCTTACTACCCCTCAAATCTGGGTGTTCTCCAGCTCCTCCTGCTTTCCACTTTCTTTATTGACAAGGACACACAGGCATGCGTGGCTTCCCTTCTCACCTCTTTACCAACCATTCCCATTTCTCTAGCCCAAACTTAACCCCACTCCTGAGGTTCAGTCCTATATTTCCAACTGCTTGCTAAACATTTCCTCTTGGATAGCTTGCTCTCAGACTCAGTATTCACAAACTCATCTCATTATTTCTCAGAGATGACTCACTCTTCTCACCTTTCTTTTACCATAAGGCTTCTTGTCTCCCAGTCTAGAAACCTCAAAGCCATCTCTGACTCTTCCCCTATGCCCCAGTCCACCCTGACTCCTGCCACCACCTCACAGCCACACTGCACTAGTCTCTTTCCTTTCCAGTCCATAATACACACAACTGCTAGATTAATGTTGTGGAATATCCTTTATTCATAATGCTTCTGATCATCATCCTTGGAGGGTGATACCTGATTGCCTGTGGGATAAATTTCAGCCTCCTTAGCCTGGCATTCAAAGTTCTCCTTGTGTGGACCTAACCCTGTATATTCTTCCAACCCTATTTCTCATGCTTGGTCCACATCATTGATTCTCAAATTTTAATGTGTCTTAAAATTGCTTGAGGGAACTTGTTATAATGCAGATTCCTGAGTCCTACCTCCTGAGCTTCTGATTCAGTAGGTCTGAAAGCTGGAGTCCAGGAATATGCATTTTAACAAGCTCCCCAAGTGATTTTGATACACTTGATCTACTTGTGAAACAAAGCCCTACATGGACCCTTCTACTCCAGCCAAGTTTCTTACCCCAGGATCTCCTTGTACATTTTTTTTGCCTCTATGTTTTTGTTCATTCCATTTCACTCACCAGGAATGCCCTTTCCTCTCTGCCTATGCTTCTCTCCTATTCCATATCACTATACCTATCCTTCAGTTCTACATTCAAATTCACCTCCTCTGTGAAATCTTCTCTGATCATTTTAGACTAAAGTGATCTCTCTCTCCTCTGAACTCCTCCGTCTCTAAAATACATTTGGGGCTGGGTGTGGTGGCTCAGGCCTGTAATCCTAACACTTTGGGAGGCTGAGGTGGGAGGACAGCTTGAGCCCAGGAGTTTGAAACCAGCCCTTGCAACATAGCGAGACCCTATTTCTACAAAAAACTAAAACATTAGCTGGGTATGGTGGTGCATACCTGTTATCTCAGCTACTCGGGACTACAGAGAGGCTGAGGCGGGAGGATGGCTTGAACACGGGAGGTCGAGACTGCAGTGAGCTGTGGTCGCACCAATGCACTCCAGCCTGGGTGACAGAGTGAGACCCTGTCTCTAAATAAATAAATAAATAAAGATACATTTGGCAAGTACATCTTTTTTTTTTTTTTAAATCCCCATAGCATATGTGCCTAATACACAGTAGGTGCTCAATAGGCATATGTTGAATTGGACCAAATACTTGTTGATTCATATTAGACAGGGATTCTATCGCATCTCCCCCTGCACATTAGTTCATAAAACATTTATTGAGCACCAATTATGTACAAGGCACTGTGCTAGTTGCTGTCGATAATACAAAAGATGAAGGAGGCTTCCTGTCCTTCTCCTTCTCAGTCATCTTTGAATTTACAGTGCCTAGTGCATAGAAGAGATACTTAATAAATATTTGTTGACTACTCAAATGAATGACTTCATGAATAAGTGAAGGGATGAAGTTCAGACTGGAAAAAACTTGAGCAAGTACGTAGGGTGGCTGTGTCATAGAGAAATAGGGCAGGAATGGAAGATAAGGCTAGGAAGATAGAGTGGGTATAGTGGATGACTATTATTATTATTATTATTATTATTATTATTATTAGAGACAGGGTCTCACTCCGTTGCCCAGATGAGTACAGTGGCATGATCATGGCTCACTGTAGCCTCAAACTCCTGGGCTCAAGTGATCCTCCCACCTTAGCCTCTCGAGTTGCTAGCTAATTTTTAGTGTTTCATAGAGACAGGGTCTTGTTGTGTTGCCTAACCTGGTCTCCAATTCCTGGGCTCAAGCAATCCTCCCACTTCAGCCTCCCAAAGCACTGGGATGACAGGCATGAGCCACTGTGCCCAGCCTGTCTTTATTTTTTCTTATAAATATTTTCAACCTCAAAAAAATTAGAGAAAATAGTATAGTAACCCCCACATACTCATTATCCACATTAACTAGTTATCAGGACTTTGCCATATTTGCTTCACCTATCATGCCAAACATCGATCACATCATTTTATTCCTAATATTTCTCTATGCATCTCTTAAAAACTGGACATTTTCTAACATAACTACAGAACTGCTAATACACCTAACAAAAGTAACAATAATGCCTTTGTATTATCCATTACCCTGTCCATAATCATATGCCCTCAATTGTCTCAAAACATGTTTTACAGTTGGCTTGTTTGACGGACGTTCCAAAAAAGTTCCACACATGACATTTGGTTGTTATGTCTCTAAAGGCCCTTTCAACAGCCCTCTCTCTTTGACTTGTCACAGAAATCAGGTTGTTTGCTCTGCACAATTCCCACATTCTGGTTTGTCCTCTTATTGCCAGTTAGCTTGTTCACCTATCCCCTATATTTTCTATAAATGGAAGTTAGCTCTGGGCTTGATTAGATTCAAGCTCATTTTTCTTTTTTTCTCGCTTTGGCATAATGATTAAAACAAGATCATTCTGGAGGCAGGAAGACCAGTTAGCCGGTTGTTACCATAGCTGGTTGGGGACAGAAAGAAGATGGGTGAATGTATTTGGAGGTAGAGGAAACCTGATTTACCTACCAATTGAATGTGTGGGGTGAGGAAGAAGGAAGAGTCAAAGATGATTCTAAGGCTTTGAGCCTGCATAACCAGGAGGGTACCAATGTCATCCTATGAGAAGGATGAGTTTTTAATGAGAGCAGCAGGTATCATGGTTAGATTAAAGGAGGAACTTTCTCACAGTAAGAGGCCATCTGCTCTGTTTTTTTTTCCAGATAATACTATCTTTCCCAGAAAAAAATTTGATTCGTGGTATAGCTAAACATTTGCTAATGTTTGGAAAACATTTGGAAAGGGACTCCTTATTTTTTGTTAACTGCAAATAGTTAAATTTCCAGCTCCAGGGCCTTGAGAGGGAGGATAGTATATACAATTCTGGATAGAGAGAAGGTAATGCTGATATCTCCCTTGCAGATGAGCCTACTGTCCCATATCATCATAGGTTTCTGAGTCATCAGGCTTGGGTAGGAGAGTGTAGGATGCCAGAACCTGGGATTTCTCTAGACACAGCCAATGAGCATAGCTCAAGATCCATGTCTTTCCTTGATATTGGCTGAAGTCTCTATCCCACACCTACTCTTCCACCCAATATGGAGGCTGTGTGGACCCTCAGTGGACCATGGCAACAGTGTTCTTGCCAAGGTCAAAAATTGCCTAAAAGCCCTGGGATATTCACTGGACTCTGACAAAGCCCCAAGATTATTTCGACACCTCAGTAGGAACTTGCTTAACTCGTTGAATTGGATTAGGTGAGAACTACTCTCAGCTCCATCCCATCATACCCTCCTTCATAAAGGCTTTTCTCTCTCTTCCTTCCCCTAGCTCATCTTTCTTCTTGCTTTTTCTTCTGCTCCCCCCTCCCTGCTCTTTCTCTTCCAGCGTACATTTATTCTCTCAAGTTAATCAAACACTGGCCCCTACAGCCCATTGTGTCTCAGATTGATCACTTAAGCAGCGTTATTGATTGCCCAGAAAACCTTAGGAGGTGGGAGTGTTCTGAAAGCTAGGATCTGACAGCTGATTGGCTGCCTATGTCTCACTCGGCAGCCTCAGCTCCTCTGCCGTCTGGAACATCTTTTGAGAAAGGTGAGGGAATGAACAGGGGAGATCCTTAGCGGGCTTCACTTATCTCATCCTTCCTTCATACTGGAGTTAAGTCATGGGAACAGAAGTCTATTGACCACTCCAGGATCTAGCCCTGTACTAATGTTATGGTGAGAAGGGGAAAGCAAAGGCCCTGCTCTCTGGAAATTCGTAATTTAACAGAAAAATAATACTCATTCATATGAAGTAACTAAGAATAATACAAGATGGAAAACAATGATGTGCCACATTTTTTTGCTCTAAACAGTAAGCACTGTAGGGGTTCAAAGCACAGAGAGAATGAGAGTGTGGGCTGGAACGAGGGGAGAAGTCTTCCCAGAAGAGGTTGAACCTGCGTTATGTTTTGAGTAACATGTGAGATTGAGATTGTTGACTAGAAAAGGAACAGGCTTCTGAGGGGGAGGCACAGCATAGGGAAAAGGCTGGAGATGGAAATGGTCAGGGTGTTATCAAGAAAGGGTCAGAAAGAAGTCTGACTAGAGGAGAGGGTGTATATGCAGGCACAGTGGGGAAAAAATGATTGGCTGGGTATGGGACTCCCAGATTTGAAGAGTCTCTGATGTCAGAAGAAGTTTGGACTTGGGTAAACCTTGGGGGCTGTCGGACAATTATGCATAGTGATTCAGGATGGTTAGCTATGCAGTTGGAAGCAGAATTGATTGGAATAGGGAGAGACTTGAGACCAGCCTGTAAGATACTACAGCAATCTAAGTGAGAGGTGATAAAGGTGGTGGCAGTGGGCATAGAGAGGAGGGTCAAATCCAAAAGGTTCTCAAGGCATCGGTGTGGCTGATAAACCACCAAGTAGATTTTCTTGACTTGTTTTTGTCTCACTCGCTCCTTCCTCTTAGCCTCAATACTTACACTTTCTTTGCCTCATGCCCTCAGGACCTTAAGGTGGCAGAGTTTCTGGAGCTAAGATAACATTGGGCATTATAATCAGTTATCCTTTCCAAGTAAAGTAGATGCGCACAGGGGCCTTCAGTACCATGACCTGAAAGAGTGAGCAATGAGGAATCTGGCTGCAGAATGCAGTTGAGATGATAGCCAAGCTGGGGTGCTGAGTATTACATCCCCCAACAGGGAGGCCGGAGGCAGACGATGCCTGTGTCTGGTCTGTTTCAAGTCCCCCAAGGCTTCTGAGAGCTGGTAAGAGTGAGGAAACATCTTTCAACTTCCCTGGTAGAATCAGTTTGAAAACTCTTCTGAGCACTTGGGAATCATCTCAGTGGAGGTCACACCTGTGCCACAGTATGGCAAGAGCTACCACAGCACTTTGATGCCAGCTGGAGCCCTGTTGCAGCTGGTATAAGGAAACTAAGTGAGGAGTCCACAGGTTGATGGGAGAGTCACGGCCAGGGCCTCTGCCTGCTAAATTGCCTCCCCCACCAACTTTCCCCTCCCCACCCAATCCACTGAATATCAGCCCTGGATAGGTGTCTGGGCCAGGTCTGCCAGCCCTGGATTGGAGGGAAATAGAGAACTGCAGATAAAGGGATATTTGTGAGATTTTAGTCTCCTTTTACTTGTTCTTCTTGTGGGAGCATATGATGCCTTGTAAAGATGAATGAGTACAGTAGTTCTGCTCAGGCTGTGGGCTCCTAACTGCCAAGGGAGCTCTGCTCTGAGGGCAGGACCACCCAATCAAACAGGCTTCTCCTTGCTTCTGATCCAAACCCACTGGGAAAACAGAGGAACAGATGGCTAGATTGGTGGATGAACACACGTGTGTGTGCGTGCGTGCATGCAAGCATACACACACACACACACACACACACACACACACTGCATAGTCTGTCAGTCAGCGGCCTCCAGCACTTCCCTGCTAAAGATTTCTGTTTTGATTTCTGTAAAGTCTTCTGATTGCAAATTTGAGGCAGGGGTGGTGGTTGGTGGCTAAGAAGTAGGCAGGTGTCCAGAGTGGAAAATGCTTATGCAGGTGAAGGACTGAGAAGAGAGAATGCAAGTCACTGACTAGGGTAGTTTGTATGTTTACTACCCTTCTGATGGAAAAAACCCATTTAAGGCAGAAAGAAGAGGGCACGATGGCAACAACTGGCTTAGGAGTCAACCAGGTAAGTGTCAAGATCTCTCAATTTGGAGATTCTTCTACAGTCTATACTCACTGTCTCCTAAGTTTTGTCATTGGTTTATACATTTCTTCCTTCAGTAATTGTTCTCTTTATCATCCCACTTCTAACCTAGACCCAAGCAAGTTGGTTTCAGAAACTGAAGTACCCAGAGGATTTTTTTTTTTTTTTTGACAGGATCTCGGTCTGTTGCCTAGGCTGGAATGCAGTGGCACCACCACGGCTCACTGCAACCTCTGCCTCCCAGGCTCAAGTAATCCTCCCACCTCAGCCTCCCAAGTAGCTGGGACTACAGGTCCATGCCACCACGCCCAGCTAATTTTGTTTATGTTTTGTAGATATGAGCTCTCACTATGTTGCCCAGGCTGGTCTTGAACTCCTGAGCTCAAGCGATCCTACCACCTGGGCCTCCCAAAGTGCTGGGATTATAGACATTAGCTACCGTGCCCAGCCCCCAGAGGATGTTTTAAATAAATTTGCCTCCAATCCTGTATCAATATGGCCAGGAATCTGGATCTCGCTTTTGTGGACTGGGGTTCTGAAAACCAGCCCACTCACAGGGCTGACAAGGGTCCTGTGTGCCGCACTGGCTCTGTTGCCACCATCAGTGAAATTGCAGAGAATGCAGATATGATTAATAAAGTGAGTGTTGTTCCATATTCATCTCGTCACCTACAGTCGAGCTGTAATCTTTCTAATATGTAGAGAAATCACTCACTGACAGAGGAAAAAGAGGGGGTTCTTTAAACAGACCCACTAGTCCGCTGCTGCCACACAGTTTAGTGTCCATCACCTGCAAAGTCCAAATCAGCATTGGCTGTTGGGTCTGCTTTCTTTTCTTCCCCCGACCCGCTTTAGAGATTTCCACACTTAGTCTAAATATAGCTTGTCCTGCTTTGGAATTCTAGGTGATTGCTGGAAATGATGAAGTCTGGCCTTTAACCGGAGCTCCAGTTGCATTTCATTATTAACTTTAAGGACATTTTCTCTTTGGAGTTTACCATCATTTTAAATTCATCACATCTAGAAGCAAACTCAGGATCTCCTCTCCAACCTTACCCTCCACGCTGAAAGCTCCTGCCCCTCTTCAGCAGGCTGTATCTCTCTCTCTATCAATGACACCATCACTCTTTTGATAGCCCAAGGCCTGAGACTTGGAATCAATCACTCCCTCCCCACTCCAGTCAGTCACCACAGTTCATCTCTTGGCAGTTCATCTCTCACAGGTGCCTCACGAATCCACCCCCTCTTGACCATTCCCACAGCCACCATCATAGCCCAAGCTCTCATTACCTCATGCTTAGATTACTGCAGCAGCCTCCTAAATGGTCTCTCTGCATTCAGCCTCCCCATCAGCGCCAAGTGATCCTTCAACGCTGCTGCCAGAGGAATCTCCTTAAAACATCTTTCATCGTGTCATTCCCTGCTCAAGAACCTATAATAGTGCCCTTTTGCTTACTATATCAAATAGAAGCTCCTCCTCCTGGTAGATGAGGCCTGCCTTCCACAAGAGCTGGAATTCACTATACATATACATATACATATACATATACATATACATATACATATACATATACATATACATATGTGTGTTTGTGTGTCTGTGTGTCTGTCTGTGTGTATCCCTCTGCCCCACTTCTTCCCAATGCCCAGACTCCCCTAGCCTCCTTACTCTCCCTGTCCACTGTACCCCACTTGGTGCTTACTCTTATCCCTGCAGTCATTTTTTTTTCTTCCCCCAGCCTGCAGTGGCCCCCTTTGCTCCATCTCTGGAAATCCTTCCATCATATCCTCTAACCAACAAGCTCAAGTCCAGCCTCTGCTATGAAGACTTCCTGATTATTCTAGCTCTCATTGGCTGCCCCCGTTTTTAAAATTATAATTTTTCCCTTATCATAAAAGTAATATCTATGCATAGTAGAAAACTTTGAGAATACAGAAAAATATAGAGGAAAGAAAAGCACCCCAATTCCACCTCTTCCTTTTTGGAATCTGAACAGTCTTTCCACCACAATTCAACACTTGATCCCACCATCTCACATTACTTTAATTTTTCTTTCTCCCCAGCTAGAGAGTGAACTCTTCAGGGGCCTCTTTCATCAAGGTATCCTCCAGGCCTGATCCAGACACACATTGCAGGGGCTCAACAAACACTAATTAGTAGAGGAAGGGGAGATGAACTGTACATCATCCAGGCTGTATCTTCCGCACCCTCCACCATGGCCTAGGGTAGAGGGGTGCATGTTTCAGCATCAGAGCTTGGGGCTTCATGCCCCACACAGCCAATGGCTCTGTTACTTCCTCTTCCAGGTGAGGAATGATGCACCTGGAGAGAAGGGAATGCACGTCAAGAGAGGGCTGAAAGCTTAGGGTGAAAAATGCCCTGGAATTCTGCTGACTCTGATGACACAATCCCCTTGCCATGCTAGATTTTTACCCCTTTAGGAAGCCCCTGGAAACGTTAATTCATCCTGGTGGCCAGAATCAGCTTTTCCTAATATTTTGGCATTAACTGGCAAGAATCCACAGTTGCCCCCTTTGCCCATCATATTAAAGGGAAATCTCTCATCTGGGTCTTTGCAGACCACCTGCCAGTTCATTTGCCTTCTCTGTTTCTCACTAAAGTATTTCTCCTGATTTCACCAACTAATGCCTTCACTTTAACCAAGCCAGCCAATGTACCATCTCCTCAAAAACTGAATTTCAGTTATCTGCTGTCTGCCACCACCCCCACAACCTCAGCTCCAGGCGCAGCTCAGGGTAGTCCTTCTTCCATAAATACTGTCCCTATTTTTCTCCACCACTGAGGTTTGTGACCCCCAGCAACATGATCTGCCATTGACCTCATACTCAGTGTGCAATCTTCTGGATGCTTGTGTAATTATTTTGTTTTAAAATATTAATATGTACTTGCTATTATATGATCATATCAAAGTGTTCCCCAGCTATTTCCCATTTGGGTTTTATAAAAAGCATTAGACAGAGCATGTACTCTGGAGTCAGCCTTACCATTTTGTGTATTTCATATTTGAATACACATTTTTAACATTTCTGAAACTGAAATACTTCTATGATCCATGGTTCATTGTAGTTTAATTGGCAGCATTTCTTCTTTGTTAGGGAAATCTGAGAAAATGTTGCCTCTTACAGTTGATAGCATCTTAGAGTCAATGAAATGCAGTACTAAGTTACTTAACCTCTCTGAGACCCAATTCCTTTATCTGCAAAATACCTATTTCAGGAGGCTATTGTTGCGAGAACTCAAAGATAATATTTCTATAGCACTCAGCACAGGGCTAAGTGCTATACTTCCCACTTTGGTAGAGGCTCAATAAATGTTAGCAATTGTAATCCCCCCACTATATTAACTGTAAACCCCACAAGGGCAGGAACATGTTGTTTCCTCTTCTAGCAGATGGTCTGATGTGAAGGATGGAAAAAGGTTCCCTTTCTAAAAATATCTCCTTGCTGGACTGCCAAACAGACAAAATTTCAATATTAATCACTCCTTTGAGTTAAGGCATTATCTCCAGAAGACCTCTGGTAAAATGCAAATATGTCACTTGGGAAGGTAATACATTAATTCATTAGCATTTCTGATCCCATTAGTGCAGATTAGTTTATCAGATTAACTAGCTGTCACCAAGCAAACCCTGAGAGCCCTAGTATGGGGGATGGTAAGATGTGATGATTTCAGGTGGAAGTGGAGCTAGGGGACCAGGTAGTCCTGAGTTTGGGGCCACCTCTAATCTAATCTTGCCTTTTGGGATTTGTTTGTAGGTAAGATTGTGGCTCTTTTCTGTGATAAACTAGAAAGGGTCTCAGTGACATAGACAAAAACATGTGGGTGGGAGGAAATGCAAAGCTGGAAGGGATGTTGGACCTTAGAGATCATCTAATCCACTCTCCCCCTCAAATTTTTAACTCTCATCATCAAGGCATTCACAGCCTCCCAAGGTAGCCCATCCTGTTGAACAACTCTAATTAGCACATTTTTTGATATCGAGCTGATAGCAATCTTATACTTCTTTCCTCCTTCCTGTCGGCAGCCCCTTTAAAATATCTGAATATAGCTATCACGTTCCCTCAAGTCTATCTTTTGACTTTTATTTTATTTCATTTATTTATTTAATTTTTTTTTTTGCTAAATCTACCCAGTTTGCTCAGTGATTCCTTTTGTGATATGATTCCACAGCTGAGCTTCTTAACCTGGGGTTCCGTGAACCTCCTGAAATTTTATGTAGAATGTTGGCTTGTATCTCCATGTCTAGAAAATGTCCTAGCCTATTGACCCACTAGCATATTAGTCACTTTCCTTTGGCAACACTCCAATTTGTAAGGCTGCCTCTTAGGGGTCCTTTCCAGAACTGAGCACAGTACTCCTGGAGTACTCAGAGTAGCACAGAGTACAGTAGCCAGAGTGCTTTTATTAGCTGCCTGATGTTGCACAGTTCTCAACTTTGCAGAGTTCTCAATTTAATGGATGAGAACTTCCTGTTCTTAGGTAGCTGACGCTTCCCAAGATTAGGTCACCTGATTCAAAAGAACACCTTGGTGTCCACCCCGCTCAGTTCACCAGGTTGATGAGCATCTCAGCTATTTTAAGGGGAGCTACTGGAGGTCACTTTTGGGGACCTATCTGGTCAGGACACTTAATAAGCTGGCAGAGAAGCAGTGTGACTGAGTACAGCCCTCAAGTTCTCTCCAATGCCTCCCATTTTTCTAATACCGTGCACAATAAAGAAGTGACTCGTTCATGCACATATATGGGAGAACCCAGAGAGAGGACCAGTGCTCCCAGCTAGTCTTTCTTGAGGCATCATGCCCAGTGGGGTTTCGAGAATGGAGTTTGGGGGATTGGTGGTGTCAGTGAAGAACAAAGTCACAAATGGCAAATGATTCAGGAAGGACCTGATTCATCTGTCAAACATGAGTGTATCAACGTGAGAAATAGACATGTCTAGGCTGGGTGTGGTGGCTCACCCCTATAATCCCAGCACTTTGGGAGGTCAAGGCGGGCAGATCACTGTATGTCAGGAGTTTGAGACCAGCCTGGCCAATGTGACAAAACCCCTCTCTACAAAAAATACAAAAATTAGCCAGGAATAGTAGTGCGTACCTGTAATCCCGGCTACTCAGGAGGCTGAGGGAGGAGAATGACTTGAACCCAGGAAGCGGAGGTTGCAGTGAGCCAAGATTGTACCACTGCACTCAGCCTGGGTGACAGAGTGATACAGTGTCTAAAAAAAGAAAAAGAAAAAAGAAATAGATATGTCTTGAGATAGGCTCTCCTCTATTCCCTCCACACTACTCTCCCAGACACAGCACACACAAAAAAAGTATTAAAGACACTTGGGACTGTATGAGATTAGAGCAGGCCAATTGGTAAGTGACAACCATCTATAATGTGTGGCACAAAACAGCCAGGTCACCAGGGTCTTCTGGTCATTTATATCTTCCCTATGGCCTGGTGGTTGATCCAGTCTAACCATCACTGCCTTCTCTAACTGTAAGGGTGCCTGACTTTCCCACCATTACAGTCACTGTTTAAAGTTTAAATATTAAGGACTGTTATGAAATGCAACTAAGTTATCTGAGAGGGGAAATACATCAAATAAAATACTGGTCCTTTAAGCTGCTCTACCAAAAAAAAAAGAAAAAAAAAAATCCGTGGCTGGCCAAATAAGTTTGAGAAATGCTGTATACCTACCTCTCTTAGAGCTTTGTAATGCACATTAGCATATGAAAGGCTCTGAGAAGTTTTGCAGTAGAGAAACTTGCTAAAAACATAGTTTTGTGGCTTCCAATACTTATTTGACTATAGGTCGCCATCTCCTTCTTTTCCTCCTCAAATACACCTTATTAACAGCCACATAACAGCTGTGGAGAACAAAGCTTTCAGCCATGACCACCATTTCACACCTTGCCGCACAAATGACTCAATGCACCCAACGTTCTGCAGAAATGGGACAGGGACAGGTGAATTTTGTTTTGTGGGGAGGTTGTGCAAGACTCTTGGGACAGGGAGAAATCCCTGGGAGTCTGGGAGAGGGGACCTCAAAATGGAGATGAGGACCAGACAGGGAATGCTGGAGACCAGCTCCCCCAACCTCACAGTTTTGCCACTGGCCAGCCCTGATAGATTCTGTGCTCTCTGCACTGAGCCAACAGTGAACAGAGTGGAGCAGCTTTGGCCAGGCTAGGACCCTGCAGGGCCGTTTGTGGTCATTGGCTTCTCAGCTGGGGGCTTTCCACTTTCACTCCCTGTCCTGCTGCTCTCTACTTCCCTCCCTGGGCCTCTGGCGCATTTTCAATTTCCCAGTCTACTAGTTGATCCATTTCATTTGGGTCTTGTCCTTTCCTTTTCCTTTCAGTGGGACTGAGAAGGCCTTTGAGTTTGCTGCTGCCAAAGGGAAGAAGGAGAGGATGGAATGAGAGGAAAGGCAAGGAAAATCACATGGCCTCTTCTGCAGTGCATGGAGCAAGTCTGTATTTTCCCTGGACCCTCAGAGCAGGAATGGGCCCTTTTATAGTCACCACTGGGCCTTGGGGCAAGGGGTACCATAGATTCCTCTGGAAGCAAAGAAAACTCCCACCTTTAGCCAAGAGACTCTAAGAGGAGTTGACATCAGAAAGGCCAAGAAAGGACTGACTCTAACACCTCCCCTCACTAACCACATTCACAGTCCATAGCATTCTGGGAACCAGAAAGACATGAGGCTGGAGTCCAGCTGATATCTGTTGAAATTGAGTCAGGTTGGAGGTGTGTGTGTGTGTGTGTGTGAGAGAGAGAGAGAGAGAGAGAGAAAGAGAGAGAAAGTATACATGTCTGAAGGTAAATCTGCAAGGGTTGAATTTTTCCTGACTGGAGAGGCCTGAGAGACACCCGGATTTTTGCAGGGGTACATCAGGATCACAAGAAGTCACTTGTCAGTGAGGAGAAGTAATACATTCTTTATAGTATGATAGCCCTTTTGTCATCAATGAAACAGATAAGCTGTAGGAAGATGGAGCAGAATTGTTTTTTTCCATTTAGTGTGCAAAAGTGTAAATGTGAGTGTGAGTGTGTGTGTGTGTGACAGAGAGAGAGTGCAAGCACATGTGTGGTGGCCTCCGAGGACTGACTCCAACACCTCCCCCCACTGACCACGTTCACAGTCCATAGGCACAGGCTCACCAAGAGACCTAAGCATAGGACTATAGATAAGTAGTCCCTTGCTACTTATAGGGGACTTCCTTTCCCCTCACACCTTATGACTACATCACTAAAGGTCTATTTATCATAGTTCCTTTTACATGGAACATCATGTCTGGCCGATTTCCCCTAGTTTGAATGATTCTAATACCAATGACTCAAGATCCTCACTAGGCAGTTTATTCTGCTCCCTAACTGCATTAAGGTTAGGAAATGGGTTTTTCCCCCTCTCTCACTAGATTATTTCTGTTTTTAGATGTGAAGAGTCTAGGCCTCTCTCTCTCTCTCCATTTTTCCTCACTCACACCAAGGTCACTGAGGCCTGCAGTATTATTCCACATTCCTACTCAGACAGAGACTCCCACAGTTTGCTTTGCAGCCTCAAAATGTCCTAGCCACCCTGCAGTTTAGGTACCGAATGCCGGCTCCTGTTCTAAGACCAAGATTTCCTTAGATTTCCTTTCCTTCAACATATATTGATGGCCTTCAACTTTTGCCTGTCTGGTAGGCCCTTCTATCTTTCCTTTTGACTTCTTTGTGGCTTCTCCACTACAAAGACTCTTTCCATTACCCAGAAACTGCAGAAAACCTGCCAATCTTCCCACTCCCGCATTGGGCTTCTGCAGATCACCTCTTTGGAAAGTTCAAGACTAGAACTTTGTGCAGTCAAAAAGCCCACCCCTACTCTACTTCTCCCCATCCTAGGCAGTCTATTAAGGCAGGGTGGTGTGGTTAAATGAATGAAAACATTGAGGCATGGGCAAGAACAATTTTACTCCCCGAAGTATGGTCTCAGGATTTACTAGATGCCATGGAAAACTGAAGACAATAACATAGGCCTTGCCCTTATGAAACTTGTTCTCTAGCTAGGGAAAAGCACACAAACGAACTTGCAGGTGAAATATTTTTTTCATTCAACGAACAAATATTCATTGAGCACCTCCTATGTGCCAGGCTCTGTTCTAGATGCTGGGGATACAATGGTGAACAGGACAGACAAAATCCCTGCCCTGCTGGAGCATGTGTTTCAATAGGGACACGTGTTTAAAAGTGAACAAATAAATAATCACTATTTGTATTGACATGTGCTAGGAAGGAGAGAAACAAGGGGCTGTGCTGAGGAGTAACAGGGAGCTACTTCAGCTAGAGCAGCCAGGAAAGGCTTCTCTGAAGAGGTGACATTTGAATTAAGAATTGAATGGCCTGAGAACAGTCTACATTGCGTGCCTCAGACTACAGATAGCATCAGATTTCAGAAATAAGAAAAATGTGGGCAGGAAAAAGTGGGGAAGACTTTCGGGAGGAGATGGGGTCTGGCTCAGTGCAGTGCATGAGACAGAGCTTTGGCCACCAGCTTTGCAGCATTGGCCTCACTTTGGCAAAACTGAGAGATACACCTCCACGTGGGTAGAGGATCCATAGTCTTCTCTTTGGAATTTCACACAACCACTGTAAGAGAAAGGGTCTTCAACATTTCTCCAGATGATCTGACTATAAAACCCTTTCGTATTTCACACCTAATTGTTTCCAACAAACATTGATGATTTTCAGGTGGGAAAAAATCAGGAAGATGATATATGGGGAAACCAGGGGATTATTGTAGCTACAGGTAGAAGTTATGTGGTGGAGAATAGAGAAAGATATGTAGAGTGGGGGTGGATTATGGTAAGGGTCATGAAGAGGACTTTGGACTTGATCCAGTAGGCATTGAAAAACTGCTGTAGGTTTTTGAGCAAGGAAATGTATATTAGTTCACTTTCACACTGCTGATAAAGGCATACCTGAGACTGGGCAATTTACAAAAGAAAGAGGTTTATTGGACTTACAGTTCCACATGGCTGGGGAGGCCTCACAATCATGGCAAAAGGCAAGGAGAAGCAAGTCACATCTCACGTGGATGGCAGCAGGCAAAGATGGCTTAAAATGGTTTTGAAACCATCGGATCTCATGAGACCCATTCACTATCATGAGAACAGCATGAGAAAGACCTGCCCCCATGATTCATTCATCTCCCACTGGGTCCCTACCACAACATGTGGGAATTATGGGAGCTACAAGATGAGATTTGGGTGGGGACACAGAGCCAAACCATATCAAAATGAAAGGAAGAAAAGGATAGAAAGAAAGGGCTCTGATACCTCTTGGTAACCAGAATCCTTCCTTTTGCCCAACACATGTGGACTTCCCATGAGTAATATGGTTATGAGCATGGGCTCAAATCCCAGCTCTGCCACTTAGTGACTGTGAACTTGGACAAGTTGCTTAACTCCTCTGTGCCTCAGTTTATTCTTCTTTAGAATGGGGTGGTTATGAGGATTAAATGAGTTAATAATTGTGAAGTGCATAGAACAGTGCTTATTTAGTTAGTACTCAATAAACTTTAGCTATCATTATCCAAAGAGGAAACTGGTATGAGGAGGGTACAGTCTGGATACTGCTCTTAATTTGTATATTTGGGTCAAAGTTTGATCATCTGAGGATTCTAAGACACTGTGAACATTGCCTAGGCTTAGGACTCACTGTATGCAAAGTAACGGTGGACACTCTGCCCCAATAATCGTTTCTATTAGCCTTCCGCCGGCATCTAAAATCCCCAGTGTTCATTAGTAGCAATCTGAAGACTCAAGTATTTTTAACTGAATTAAGGTCTCCTCTTATCTGGCAGTAAAAAAAGAGAAATTGAACATTAGATCACCAGCCATTGTCAATTGGGATAAAGCAGAGCTTTGAGGAAATGGATACTATTTCTGTATAACAAATTATCCCAACATTTAGCCAATAAACAACAATAAACATCATCTTACAGTTTCTGTGGATCAGGAACTTGGTTATGACTTAGTTGGGTGGTTCTGGCTCAGGGTCACTCATGAGGTTGCATTCAAGCTGTGGGTCAAGGTTGCAGTATCTGAAGACTCAACTGGGGCTGACGGATGTGCCTCCAAACTCACTCATGTGGTGCTGGCAGGCTTCGTTTCCTCACAGGCTGTTGGACTGAGAGTTTCTGTTCCTTGTCATGCCATTTGGGCCTCTCTATTAGGTTGCTCCTCACAACACAGCAGCTTGCTTTCTGTGGCATGATTGATGAGACAGACAGAGTGCACACCTAGGCCAGCCCAAGGCAGAAGCCACAGTCTTTTTATAACCTTGTCTTGGAAGTTATATCCCATCACTTCTGCCATATTCTATTCATTAGAAGTGAGTTACTAGGTTCAGACCATGCTCAGGGGAGGGGATACACAAGGGTGTGAACATCAGGAGGTGGGGATTATTTGGCAACATTTTACAGGCTGGCTATCACAGATGGATAAGTATTGATGGTAGGAGGTAAAAGAAAAGGCCCTAGTGAAATGAAAAATTGGAATCTCCTGGCTAATTGGAAGCCAGCATAAATAATTACTGGACTTAGTGGTAGCCAAAAGTGTTGGGTACCTAAAGAGCAAAGAGAGGAACCAAGGGGTGGGTGGTGGTACCTGGAAGGTATTTGACCCACACCCAGGGTTGCTGAAGTCCTGGGACCCTCCTTAGATCCAAGCTCAAGTTTGTTGTGTAGAGTATCACCTGCCTTTGCTCAGAAAGCCCAGCGCTATGGGCGTGGCCAGGGAATAAGGAGAAAGCTAGGATGAGGCCCAGGAAGCTCCTTGGCAGCAGAAGCAGGAGAGGGGAATGCAGGTTCAGCAATTGCGTTTGTTTGCAGTTGGGAAAGTTGTTAATTTTAGCTTCGCACAAGGGGCTGAAGCAGGAGGGTTTGTCATTTATGCTGAGCTAGCCCTTGGCTGCCTCCCACAGGCCACTGCCGCAGTCGCAGTGTCAGCTCCAAGCCTCTTCTTTCCCTTCCTTCCTTCCTTCCTTCCTTCTTTCCTTCCTTCCTTCCTTCCTTCCTTCTTTCCTTCCCTCCCTCCCTCCCTCCCTCCCTTCCTTCCTTCTTTCTTTGTTCTAAAAAAAAAAAACGGGATACATGTGCAGAACGTGCAGGTTTGTTACATAGGTATAGGTGTGCCATGGTGGTTTGCTGCACCTATTGACCTGTCCTCTACGTTCCCACCCCCCATCCCCCCAACAGGCCCTGGTGTGTGTTGTTCCCCTCTCTGTGTCCATGTGTTCTCAATGTTTCAACTCCCACTTATGAGTAAGAACATGCAGTGTTTGGTTTTCTGTTCTGTGTTAGTTTGCTGAGAATGATGGCTTCTAGCTTCATCCATGTTCCTGCAAAAGTCATGGTCTCATTCCTTTTTATGGCTGCATAGTATTCCGTGGTGTATGTGTGCCACATTTTCTTTATCCAGTCTATCATTGATGGGCATTTGGGTTGGTTCCATGTCTTTGCTATTGTAAATAGTGCTGCAATAAACATACGTGTGCATGTGTTTTTATAGTAGAATGATTTATATTCCTTTGGGTATATACCCAGTAATGGGATTGCTGAGTCAAAGGGTATTTCTGTTTCTAGATCCTTGAAGAATCGCCATACTGTCTTCTACAATAGTTGAACTAATTTGCACTCCCACCAACAGTATAAAAGCGTTCCTATTTCTCCACAGCCTTGCCAGCATCTATTGTTTCCTGACTTTTTAATAATCGCCATTCTGACTGGTGTGAGATGGTATCTCATTGTGGTTTTGATTTGCATTTCTGTGATGATCAGTGATGATGAGCTTTTTTTCATGTTTGTTGGCCACGTAAATGTCTTCCTTTGAAAAGTGTCTGTTCATATCCTTTGCCCACTTTTTGATGGGGTTTGATTTTTTCTCATAAATACGTTTAAATTACTTGTAAATTCTGATATTAGACCTTTGTCAGATGGGTAGATTCCAAAAATTTTTTCCCATTCTGTAGGTTGCCTGTTCACTCTGATGATCGTTTCTTTTGCTGTGCAAAAGCTGTTTAGTTTAATTAGATCACATTTGTCAATTTTGGCTTTTGTTGCCATTGCTTTTGGTGTTTTAGTCATGAAGTCTTTGCCCATGCCTATGTCCTGAATGGTATTGCCTAGGTTTTCTTCTACGGTTTTTATGATTTAGGGTTTTACATTTAAGTATTTAATCCATCTTGAGTTAATTTTTGTATAAGGGCCAAGGTGGCCAACTAGAAGCAGTGGCGTTTGGAGGCTCCCATGAAAAAAAAAAAGAAAACCATAATAAGTGTGTGAATCCTTCACCGGCAACCAAGGTATCCAGGTTCTCTCATCCAAGCCACTTTTTATGGGAGGGTGAGCTCGGCTCACAGTAATGAAAGGTGCATGGGCTCCCTTGGGCCTGTTGGGTCTGAGGCACTAGGTAGAGGGGCCCAGCCAGCCCCAGGCAAAACAGAGCACTAGGCCAGCAACTACCTGCTGACATCTCCTTTTTCCCTTTATCACTTCTGTGTTCCCATCCCGGATCTACCACTTGCTGATTTTGTGACTTAGGGCAAGTCACTTTATTTCTCAGCACCTCCATTTCTTCCTCTGCAAAATGTAGATAAATAGTCTCTAGCTTACAGAAGTGGTGTGAGGAATCAGTGAGCTCATGTAGGTAAAGCACTAATAAATGGTAGCTGCTGTTACTTAATTTACCCAGCCCTGACTCAGACCACCCATCCCAAAAGGGGCAGGTCTCTCCTGGAACAGGACCCCTTACCCAAGCCAATCAAAAACCCTCTCTGAGTGTTAAGTGGCTTCTTTTGCGGAGAACTTTACATGAGTAAGGCACTCTAATGATCTTCAGTTTATGTAAAAAGATACTGGCTCAGAGAGGTGTAGTGACTTGCTCAGGGGCACACAGCTAATAAGTGGCAGAGTTGGGACCATAACTCAAATCTGTTATGGTCCCAAATCTGGCCTTTCTCTCTTTTTCTACGGAAAGTATTTGATTGACACCTCTATGTGAGAGATATGAGCTGCTGCAGAGGTGAGAAAAAGTTACAGTGGATTCCAGGCCCTGGAACCAGAGAGGCTGGAAACCTTTCAGTTGGCGGCCATAATGTCCTGGATGCACTTGTATTTGCAGACTTTTGTGTAGATGCCAGGTTTGCCTTTGCGGGCACGGAATCTGTCCTTTTTCTATTCTACCCCACAGTTGTTTGGCCCTGAACATGATTTCAGGATGTGATAGAGGTAGATACGTTGCCAGAGTTTAGCTACAAAGGTAGAAAGCTTTAGGTCCAGATCATGTGACCTTTTGGAGCCCCACAAACTTGACTTTGCAGAGAAGTTTCTACTACACTTCCACATGGCAGAGCCAGGAGTAGAGGTTCTAATTAGTGTAATATGACACTCTTTTACCCTCACCCCCAACATACACACACTTTTCTCCCAAATGGCCAGTTTCCTTTTGAACACATTTCTGAGTCCAAGAAACAGGGATGCAGGTGTGGGTGTGTGTATTTGAGGGCCTGTTCAAAATGCTAAGCTCGGGACTGGGTGTGGTGGCTCACGCCTGTAATCCCAGCACTTTGGGAGGCCGAGGCGGGTGGATCACCTGAGGTCAGGAGTTCGAGACCAGCCTGGCCAACTTGGTGAAACCCCGTCTCTACTAAAAATACAAAAAATTAGCTGGGAGTGGTGGTGGGCACCTGTAATCCCAGCTACTCGGGAGGCTGAGGCAAGAGAATTGCTTTAACCTGGGAGGCGGAGGTTACAGTGAGCTGAGATCACACCATTGCACTCCAGCCTGGGCTACAGAGCGAGACTCTTTCTCAAAACGAAACAAAACCAAAATGCTAAGCTCCAAGTACACAGTCTTCCTCCCAGAGATGCAGGTATCCTTTCCCTGTTACCACGGGAACCTCAGTCCCTACAGCAGGAGGAGGTCATCTGGGCTGGCCACAACTTGCCCTGGCCGTGCAGCTTAGGGCAGCTTCTCCTTTATTTACAATAGCTGCAGAGAAGGAAGAGCTTGAAACCCTTGGAGCTTGAGGTAAGGAATTCGGAATAGAGAAGATTCCAGAATTGAGGCTTGGTCTAGAGAGAGGGAGGCTAGGTGAAGAATATGCACGCCTGAGAGGTGGAAGGAGAATAAAGAAGAAAAAGCACAGGGATCAAGAGATAGGAAAAGAGGAAATCAAGGAAGAGAGGAGTTTGAGAGATATGAAGGAATGGCTAAAAGATAAAGAGGGCAACTCAAAGAGCAAAATGTAGAGAAATACTAGGTGGCTTCCAGAATTGTCATATAGGAAGAATTTGGGGGCAAAAATCTCATTGGTAGGGGGTTTAGGAGGCTTCTCTGAAAACTCCCTTTGCCACATGGTTTTTACATAGGTTGCATATTCACTGGAAATAGCTTGTGGGGGTGAGTGGCAGGTGATGCTAAGGATTAATGGGGGAAGGCTGATTCCTCTGCAAGCCACCCCTTGCCACTACTGCCACTAATGAACAACATTTGCAAAGTGCCTACTCTGTGCTGGAAAATATGAGTTTGAAGAAAATGAAACAGCAGAAAGTACACGAGGGGAAAAAAGGATAAGGCTCAAAGGCTGCAATAGATTAAATTGCCCTGGCAGGGCTGGTGATGGGGATTTTGTGCTCTGCAGCCCAAGGAGGACAAATGGACTAAATGAAGGTTCAGTATGGGAGACTACAAGTGGAGAACGGGTGTATATTTCAAAATCTTATTTTAGAGTACTATCAGGCCCACCTCCAACAGGAGGACCAGCTCTGAATTTAGAGTAGAGAACACCAAATGTGTCTGAATATGTGTATGTGTGTGTGTGTGTGTATGTTCATAGGGAGAAAAATTTCCTCTCCTGGAACACAGATGCATTACACATCTATGGATAACACATATGAATATGTGTGTATGAGAGAGATTATTCTCTCTCTTGTCCGGGTGTCAGTAGGTCTTCATTTGGCCGATGAAAGCCACCTTAATCCCAGCTCTCCTCCCTCTTTGAGCTACTTTCAAGTGTCTGCTCTGCTCTGTGGAAGAGGGGCCCTGATTGGGGATGTGTTTTTGTTTTCTGCGGTTCCTTTTTCCTCTGCCCCAACCTTAGCCTGAGCTGCTATTTTCTCAACAGCATCCAAAGGGGGAAGCAATCATTGGTTTGAGAAGAATCTCTGAGCCAATGAAATGTCAGCTCAGCTATTATTTCCAGGTGCCTAAAGGAGAATTATCCATAGATGGAGCAAAACCTCTGTTGACCAGAATATTTGAGGATGGGCAGATAATTACACAGCTTTCCGGTGAATCAGGGTTATAATTTTGATTCATTGTTGAAGTTCTCTCTAAAGTATGAAACCTCTTTCTTGCCTTAGAATGTAAGGCCCAGTGAAATGGATTCTGTGTTTGATGACTAAGGACCTTGCTTTCTAAATATCAGCCATAATATTTAGTCTTATAGAAAGTTGTATGGTGTAGCAGTTAGAACACCGAATTCTAGGAGTCAGAGGATGTGGGTTCCACTTTGAGTGCAGCCGCATATTAACAGGTGATTTTGGGCAGTGGTTTATCATTTCTGAGCCTCAATTTCCTCACCTGTAAAATGAAGTGGTGTTATTTTTATTTTATTTTGTTTTATTTTTGAGACAGAGCCTTGCTTTGTCGCCAGGCTGGAGTGCAGTGGCACAATCTCGGCTCACTGTAACCTCCGCCTCCTGGGTTCAAGCGATTCTCCTGCCTCAGCCTCCCGAGTAGCTGGGATTACAGGTGCCTACCACCAGGCCTGGCTAATTTTTTGCATTTTTAGTAGAGACGGGTTTTCACCATGTTGGCCAGGATGGTCTCAATCTCTTGACCTCAGGTGATCTGCCCACCTCGGCCTCCCAAAGTGCTGGGATTACAGGCGTGAGCCACCACGCCCAGCCTGAAGTGGTGTTATTTTTATAAGATGGAGAAAGTATATGTAAAAATGTGGACTGAACTCAGACCATCTCTTGGAAATTACTTACTTGAATTATCTCCTTATGCAGGCTTACTTCATTATTCTTTGCCTCTTTCTCCAAACAGCTGAGTGAAGGAAAAAAGGTATATGATCAATCAATAGATCGAGTACATTGAATTTTGTTGGCTGAATTTTTATAATTCATCCCATTTCCTCACTAGAATCTTAACCACTGAGGACATACTGTATCTGTCCAAACCATTCAGACCCCTTAGCTCCCTGTTGCAAACATGTCACCAATGCTTAGTCATATTTAGTAATGGTGCCAGTGCTGATGCCGTTGTCACCCTACCACTGGGCCAGGCTGTAGGCTCAGACAGGATCCTCACATTGATATCTCTGGACTAGCACAGTGCCTGGCATTCAGTGAGTGCTTAGTAAATGGTAGCTGCTATTTCTGGTATCATTATTCTTTTGGGCTACCCAGAAACTGAGGAAGACAGTGGAAATGAATGCAGAGTTTCCAATTCTCTTGCGATTGCCAGAGTTATATGCAGAATCATGGTGAGGAGAATGTTAGATCAGGAAGATACCTTACAGATGAAGAAGCTACAGCTGGACATTCCTAACTCAGGCCATATGCAAGAGGCAAGTATAACCACTCTCTCTTCAGAAAGGAAAAAGCTGAAGAAGTTTGTAGTCTCAGCTCAGTCCCTTCCCCCATCTCTTTCCCATCTGCCCGTTGGCTGGAATTACTTCACCTGGTTAGGCTGAGGGTTTGGGATAGAGGAAGGACCGGCCTCCAGGGTAGGATTCCAAGCCTAGGTGACTTGAGAGAACCTGGGGCCTTAAGAAAGGAAAGCAGGAATGAATGGGGAAGCCAAGCTAGAAGGACAGCCAGAGGGCATCTAGCTAGGGACTGGTACAAGGGGGTGGTAGTGGTAGCATATATGTCTCTTCTTAAAGATATCCAACCTATTCCCTAGTTTTGCCTAAGGATACTGGAGTTGTAGTGTGCTGGCCTTGCCCCAGGGAATCCCTTTGGTGCCCCAGGACACAGGAAGAGCCAGCTGGGTGCCCTAGGGCTGCTGGCATCCTGGCTCAGTGATTCTGCAGGCAGAGCTGAGCTGGTGGAAGTGCAGGAGGGGGGGTGGGGGTGGGGAGAACCTACTGCAGAGAGAACTGTTGGGGGAGAGGCCAGGCAACTGGCTCACCCAGGATGGGACTGTCATATAGAAATATTCCCATCTGGATAGTTCTAGAGAAGCAAGTCTGGGTAATGATAAACTATGAATTTTATGCATGAGCTGAACATTGAAAAACTTCAGCCCCAAGCTCCCGGCTAGCATCTGAGCCAAATCCCACTCGCACAGCATTTAATCAGCTTCCTGACAGATCCCAGTAAAAGGGAGATGAATTTACGAGATTGATTAGCTAATACCCAAGTGTTATGCTTACTCTGTGATCCAAGAGCACCAGGCTGGGCCTCTAGACTTTCTGCTGCTGAGATTCTGCAGCTGCTGCGATGGTAGGTGGGCCTGGGGGTTGCCCCCTGGAGAGGGGGACTGAGTGAAGCTGTTCCAGCTCTCAGACTCCACAGCCCAGGAAACCCTCCAATCTAGTATGTGTCTGGGCCTTGGGAAAGAGTTATTCTCATCTTTGCCCTCCACCCCCTATTATGGCCTCAGCCAGTTTTATTACTCATCTCCATCTTATGCCAGAGATGCCCTCTCCTTGTCTCTACCAATCCAAAGCATGCCGGCCCTTCAAGACCCACCTAGATCCTCATCTCCTCCAGGAAGCCTCCTCTGGCTATCAGAATCCTCAGTAAGCTTTCCCTTCTCCCAACTCAGAAGGCTCTGTGTCATCTGAACAACAGATAATCACAGACTATGGTTAGAGCTAAATGAGAATTTAGCTAGTTCCATTCATTCTCATTTGTAAATGCTAGATTTATTTAACCACAAAAGTAATATATGCTTATTATAACAAGTCAAAAAATAGAGGGTTAGAGAAGTAATCACCCTCTCAAGCCTCTCAAATCCCATCCTCTCAGAAAACCAGTATTGCAAGTCTCCATGTTCTGTCTCTATGATCATATAAACATTTATATACAGCCCCTTTGTTTTACATATAAGGAAACTGAGGCCCAGAGAGGTAAGGTGACTTTCCCAAGATAACACAGCTGACAAGTGGCTGAGCTGGAAGTAGGACCTAGATGTCAGGCTCCCAGTTCCCAGGCCAGTGCAGTTGTGGTTTAGTTGTCTCCTCAGAGAGTTTTGTCTCCCCAAGTGAATTGTAAACTCAACTGAGGGTTTAAAAGAAAAGAAAAGAAAAGAAAACCGTGTGTTCTCTCTTGCATTTTCCGTAAAACCTAGCACAGTTTCAAGCATCTGGTCCAGGGTGTTTACTAAATGTTCGTCTCCTCGTTTTAAATCCTTTCTGAAACAAGACACAATATAAATAAAGAAAAAAAAAATGTTTGACTCCATGCCTGGTTTTGCTAGATTGTAAAGCCGAGCTATGCAACCATACAGAAATTGATTGTTAAGATGGCTGGGTGAAAAGCAGCCGAAAACTCAAGTGATTGGTGACCGTGTGCAGATATCTGGAGGCAGAGACAAATACAGAGACTAAGCAGCTCAAACATGTGAGGGGCTTGTGTTCTGCGCTAAGCTAACAGAGCTGAGAATCTGGTTTGGGGTGGGGTGGGGGTAGTGCTAGAGGTGGAGAATGAGGCTGCTCGGCACCCCACTAGGTTCTTTGGCACCTGTCTCTCCACCCCACCCCCGAACCAATGACCAAGTTGGCTGCTGCAGTCCTCCCTGTGCTGCTGAAGCCCCCCACTTGGCTGTGGCCAAGGACTTAAGGCTCCTCCATGCTTGAGTCTGGAGAACCTGTTTCGTGGCCTTTATACTTTTCTGTGGCATCACAGTGCTGGGATTTGTATGGATTTATTTGATGTATTTGTTTATTGCTAATCACTTGTAAGGATATAGGAGGCTGGGCTGGAATTAAGGAAGGCCATTGCTTCCACCCATAGGGATTGCCTCCCTGCCTTAGGGAGCTGGGAAGGTGTTGAGAGTGGCTCCTGGCCACATCAACTGCTCTGGAGGGGGAACCCTTTGGAAAATCATAAACATTAATTGAATTTTGAGCTGAAAAAAAACTTTTAAGATCATCTAATAAGATTATTAATGCCTCACGTTTACATAGCACTTCATAGTATATGAAACAACTAAATGTGACTCATTCCCTTCATTTTAAGTGTAGAAACTTTTGTTTATTTAGGAAGACCCTGACAACTGGATAGTAGATTGCTGTGAATTTCTTAGGCATGAGAATAGTATTGTGGTTATGTAGGAATGTTCTAATTTTTAGGAGATGACTGATGAAATATTTAGGGGGTGAAATATGATGTTTGAAACTTTAAAATGGTACAGCATTTAGATATAAATAGGGGCTGGGGGTGGGGAGCTATTGTTTAATGGGTACAGAGCTCCTGTTTGGGGTGATGACAAAGCTCTGGAGATGAATGGTGGTGATGGTTTCACAACATTGTGAAGGGACCTAATTCCACTGAATCATACACTTAACAATGGTTAGGATGGTAAATTTTATATTATGTATATTTTACCATGATTACACACACACACACACACACAGAGAGAGAGAGAGAGGGTGCAAAACTGGCCAAAATTTTAATAAATGTTGAATTAAAAAGGTGATTACAAGGCTGGGCATGGTGGCTTATGCCTGTAATCCTAACACTTTGGGAGGCAGAGGCAGGAGGATTGCTTGAAGCCAAGAGTTCAAGACCAAAACCCTGTCTCATTAAAAAAACAAACAAACAAACAAACAAAAAACCATGATTATTGTATTGGTCTTAAGGATACTTTAGCTGCTCTGTATATTTGAAAATATTCATAATAAAATGTAGGGAAGAAAAGAAATTCTTAATGTGAGCAGGCTTCTGGAGAAATAGACACCAGGCTATCCATAGCAGCCAAAGATTGTACCAAAGATGAGTCGCAGGCTCTAAGAGCATGTGGAAGATTGGAGTGTGGTGATGGAGAGGAGGCAATAGATGAGTCCCTGTGCAGTTGAGCATTGTTGATCCATTGATAGGTAAAATGGCAAAGCTGAGCCAGTTGTCAACTCTGACTGATACTTGGGGTGAGTGAAAGTTGTTACATGGAGGGTACTTAGGTCACAGCATAACATAGCTCACAGTTACGTGTTTCTCAAGGGCTCTGAGTTACTCAGAAGCTGACTATGCAGTTTCTGCCTCATACCTCCTGTGGGCCATGGTGGTGATTGTGGTTTCTATGTGTGAATGAAGCAGAGAGACAGTCGTTGCTGGCTGGGTGCAGTGGCTCACTCCTATAATCCTAGAACTTTGGGAGGGCGAGGCGGGTGGATCACCTGAGGTCAGGAGTTTGAGACCAGCCTGGCCAACGTGGCAAAACCTGTCTCTACTGAAAATACAAAAATTAGCCAGATGTGGTGGCGGGTGCCTATAATCCCAGCTACTCAGGAGGCTGAGGCAGGAGAATTGCTTGAACCCGGGGGGTGGAGGTTGCAGTGATCCAAGATCACACCACTAAACTCCAGCCTAGGCGAAAGTGAAACTCCGTCAAAAAAAAAAAAAGAAGACACAAAGAAAGAAAGAAAGAAAGAAAGAAAGAAACAGACGTTGCTGAAACTATCACCAGTTCATTTAGATTAGCTTTGTGCCACCCAGCTTTACTCTCGAAATCTCATCAAACTACACATCTTCTAGGTGGGGGTCAGAAGGGCTCTCTGAAAGGTGACCCAGAATGGCTTGATAGCCCAAGCTTGGGTGAGAGGAAATGTCAAAAGGACGGACCTGTGACTCAGTCATACGGACCTCCCTGTGTGTGATCTGTTGGCCATTTGAGGCTTTGCTGATGAGGGAGAAGGGGAAGATCTGCTCCAGCACTAGGGCCCTCCAGATATTCTTGCCTGGAGTATAAAGGTGCCATCCATCTCAGTGCTGGCAGGGCCTGAGGGTGAGTTCAGCACCAACAAACAGAGTCATTAGGTTGGGGTCCAGCTCCCCAACCACATGATGAACTGTAATTTGTAGGGATCCCTTTGTCCCCAATGTTGCTTTGCTAGACCTGCCCACCAGGGACTCATCCTTCCTCAGCAGATAGGCTTTTGACCCTCCTAGTGCACAAGGAAGAGGGACAGGGACTTAATTTACATTTTCCGTTGGCCAGCATTTGCCTGGTGTCTACATTAATCACCATAAAGGATAAATGCCACAAAGAAAATGAAGAGAGAGAGAGAGAGAGCAAGAGAGAGGGAGAGCTAGCGCTTGGGCAAGCAGCGGGGCCTAATGGAAGGAAAGAAGCTGGTCTGGAGAAGAGCTGGTCAGAATGAATCCTTGGTGAGCCCTCACCTCAACTTCTGAATCTGTAGGACTTCACCCTTCTTGAAAATTAGATCTCTTTCTAAGTCATGTTTGAGAACCATATTCCAAAATAATTGAGGCTGGGTCTAAAAGAAATCAGGCTGTAAGCAAGGGTTAATGCAGTGTAGTTATAACACATGAATGTAGGTGGGAGATTGGATAGACTAGGATAGGCTAGAATGTTAGAGATTATTTACTAGTTTAATTTCCTTCCTAATTTTGCACATAAGTAAACCGAGACTCAGTGAGGGGAAGGGACTTAACCAAGGCTACCCAGCTAATTAGTCCAGGTAGAGCCCCCAAGTCCCAGTCCAGTCCTTTTTTATAAATCATGAGATACATTGTGCTGGCAAGCAAAACCCCCGTGAGCTGAGAGGTTTTTTTGTTTGTTTGTTTTGTTTTTTTCTCTCAAACATCTTTGCAAGGCGGCACTGACTGAAACCCAGTCTTGGAAAAGGCTTTCCCCTCCTCCCCCCGGTCTTCCCACAGCAAGGTGGCCATGCTCTGGAGTCAGGCCAAGCTCCAGTAGGTCCTCACTCTCTCTCCAGCCTGCTCCCCCTCCTTCTCCTTTGTCAGCAGAGGCTTACTGGAAAGGCCATTCCAAAATGTAGATAATGTCAGTGAAGTGCTTGCTAGTAGGTAGCTGCTGGCTGAATAAAGGCTTGACCATCTCCCTTGGTCTCAGTCTGAAGCTCCTGATCTCAGTCTGTTACACCTGGCCCAACTCTTCTTACTTTTGACTTGGAGCCCAAGGGTCACCAGATTCTGCCTTGGGGCCCATGTTTTTCTTCACCCCAGCCTCCAGGGCCACATGATCCTCTGTTGGGTTGCTGGAGGGGAGGACTAAGGAGCAAACCTTGGGGCAGGAGGAATAGGGGCTTTTCAGAGTCACAAGACCCCAGAACAGGAAGGAACTTACTCCATATCCAATGTATATATAGGGAAATGGAGGATCACTATCACAATAATGTAGCTTAATTTTCATTTTAGAGCAGACTATGAGAGAGCAGAATCACCAAAGAGTTTGCTTGAGTAGGAGTATCAACACTATTGAGCAGGGCAGTTAAGTGGCAGCTCTTGAAGAGGTAAGCGCAAGAGAGAGGTTGAAGGATGCAAAAGACATGCATGATTTTCACAATAGAATAAAACACAGTAAAAACAGAAAGTTGCAAAGTTGTTGATGGGCAGAAAGAACAGGGCAGTTCTCAAAAAAACTCCCTCAAAAAGAAAAAGGCATCACTACCTCAACCCACTGGTCTGATGTCCCAGTCAGGCTCACCATTGTCTCCGTCTATAGACCCAGCTGTTTCCATGCTTTGGAACGAATGAGTATGGGATGCGAGCAAGGCATTGGCAGCTCAGTCTCTCTCAGCCTCAGTATGGAGTAGGAGGGGAGTTATTTGCTGCAGATAGGGCTACCATATATAGTTGTGCAGGCTGTGAACTGCATGAAGGTACTCGGCCAAGAGGGTTAAGTAGGAATGGAAATCCAGCCCATGTTCTGCTCCCCAAACCATGTTCCCTGGTGCAAGACTAAGTGGACCTGGATGAAGGGATACATTTGTCATCTGATAAAGCTATAGTGTTTGTGGGGCTGCATTCACCCAGAAGGAGTAACTTTTTCTGAGCTTTTTACACAAAGGCACTGAGTAGACTACTGCCATCAGCCGGTGCCCTATGGCAACCCATCCCTAGGCTCCTAACTTCCCCCACTGAGGCTCTTCCAGTGTACCCTGGACCCAGGCTGAGACCTTTTGTTCTTGGCAGCCACTTTCTGAGCACAAAAGCAGAAAATCCAGTGAGGCAGGTCTCTTGGGGTCTGGGGCTCACCCTCATGATGGCTCCCAGATTTCTGAGCTTTCTCAGCCCTGGATTTTCTGCCCTTGTGCTCTACCCACCTGTTTGGCTCAGCCACCACATCTTGGATGCTCGTTTTCTTCCTGGCAGAATGGTGCCAACTGTCTGTCTGCATCGTGACTCTGACTGCTGTGTCCCCTGTTTTCTGTGCTCTGCCCTCCCAGCTGCCCCTCTGTAATCAGCTGTCACAGCCAGAACACATATTGGGTCTGTAGGGCCTAATGCGGGCGTGGGGTAGGGGTGGGGTTCGCTGAGCTCCCTCTCTTGCTCTCTGCCTGCCTATCTGGATGGAGGCCTCCTGTTGGTGCTTTTCACTGCAAAAGAACATATACACTGGGTGTGCAAGGGGGGTGACAGTGGCCAGGGGCTCTCAGCTGGAGAGCTTTGTTATGTCCACATAGTGCCCTATCAAGACCCCACCAGACACTCACTCACCCTCCCTGGGCTGCAGGGGAGGGGCTGTGGCAGGGCCAGGAACTGGCTGTAGAAACCCCCATGGGATGGTGGGGGTGGGGAGTCAGGTGGGTCCTTGAGATCAGAGTAGCTCCTTCTGGCTACGCTCGAAGCCCACTGCCCCCACTTTCCTATAGCACAGGCCCAAAGCTTCCAAATGAGCTCACTGGGCCCTCCCAGGGGCTTGCGGATTATGGTGCCAGAAGGGCCCAAGGCAAACTGCCCAACCCAGTGCTGCTGGGGAAGAAAGGGGCCTCCGGTCAGAACCAGCACTGGGCCAGGCAGCAGGGAGGTAACAGGGAGGGAGCTGGATTCCCTAAACCTCTTCTCTCTGAAAGGCTAGCGTCTTCTCAGCTGAGCTCCACCAAGTGAGGACTAGCAAAAGCCCTTGAATTAAGAAGAATGTGAATGGAACAGCTAAGCATTCTCCCTCTCTGCCTCCTCCCTCCTCCCCAAATCCCAGAAAGGGAGAGAGCAAGACAGTAGAAGAAGGGGCGGGGAAAGAAAGCAGAGGGCCTGCCATCAATCTCCTGCCCTGACAAGCTGCGTCATCGCTGGCTCCAGCTGGCTCCCCTGGGGCTAGAGGGAGGGGAGCCTGGTGTGGGTCTTAACTAGGAGGAGCAGGGGAAAAGAGAGATGAGAAGTAGTCCAGGTACTGGGTCTTAGAGCCAGGGCAGAAGGCTGAGGTGCCTATCCATGGATCGCCAAAAATAGAAAAGTCCAGTAACCTGGGGTCCTTTAGGGAGGGTACAGACCAGGGCAGGTCCAACTGGGAATAGATACTGGTCAGGCAGCCAAGCTTTGTAGAGTCCAGCAATAGTCTCTGCTGCCTCTGAAGAATAGAAGCTGCTCGTTTTCCCCGTGCCTGCTTCACCATCACCCTTCACCTCCAGGACTACTGACAGTTCAGTCAACCTCCCAGAGGTGGGTGTCAATCCCAAAGAATATGATTGGCTAATTGGGAAAGCCAAAGATCTGGTTGTGGCAAGATGCGAGGCTTATGAAGGGGAGGGAACCCCAGATTCTGTTTGTTCTGTATCAGAAATATCTGTTTCCTGGTTCTTCTGAACTCTCTTGGAAAGAACCGCATACCCTGAAAGAATGTTCCAATTTAGTCACGCCAGTGGGCTAGGCCAACCAAGTAACTTGGTAAGGGGGAAGGAAAGGGGAAGGCACATGAATGAAGTGAGCTTCTTGTGCATGGAGCTTGGGTTCCTCTGCTGGTGAGACAGTTCCTCAGGAAACTGATTTAGGACTGGGCGAGTCTTTGCAGGGACTGCAAAGACTGCAGGACTGTGCCTGTCAGGATTTTCTTTTCGGGAGAAGGGGTGGCTCTGGGGAAAAGATTGAGGCCAAGGAAAGAGTTCCCAAACTAGCATGTCCCAGCTACTGAGAAGGATCCTGGACCAAATTATGTTTCAGTTCTATTCAGATGTAGCAACAGTTTCAATTTTATTCAACCACGTTAGAAAATATGCAGGTTTCTTCCTGGGTTTAATTGGCTTCCTAGGTTTTAAAAAGCACCTCAGTGCTGTGTTCAATAAGATAGGTATCTGTGAAGTTCTAAAACGGTGTAACAAATTAACAGGTTTCATTTTGACTTAGAGCCTCATCTGATCAATTTTAGCTCCTGCCCCTGAGTAAATTATCTTGAGAAAGGGGAGCTGTGACCACCTGGTCCCTGCCAGTACCCTCTGAGGCCTCATTTTATCTCATCCCCTTAAGCCAGGCCATTACCCCAGTGCTGAGGGTAGGAGTGGAAGGAAGCAGGGATATAGGGAAAAGAGAACTGGTCCTTTTTGCTTGGTCCCATCCCACTTAATAGCTTTCCCACTGAAGAGCATTCATTTGTCACCTTTAGTTCCAGGGGGTAAGACAGGATGATCCATCCCTCAGGCACCAGCCTATAAAAACCAGGGAATTGGCACCTGCAATCGGCCATTCTCTGCCTTTGTCTTCTCTGGCCGCGACTAAACTGCTGCTAAAATGCTGACTCCTGCCTTGTCCATGACGGAGTGAGCTTTTAACTGGTAGCTTGGCCTATCAAGCTTACTTTATTCAAGCTGCATAAAATGCTGGAAGAGTAAAGAGCTAGGAGGGACTGTGGAGGATTGGGGAGGAAGACACGGTTGGATGTGAAAAGAGCCCCGGAGGCCTGGGACACGCCTGACCCTTTCCTGGGTGCCATCTCCAGTGATCCCAGAAGAATGGGCTCAACTGTTCCAGATATTTCTCAGACTTACATCTTCAGTAATCAGCTTCATGGTTATCTACCCACATGGTGTGCTTTGAGGATCTCCACAGGTCCCTTCTGACCACAAAATATTTTCTCCATGCTTTGCCAAGATCCCTGAAAATTATTGCGTTGGGTCAAGGCATTGTCCTCCAAAGACCTTTGTTAAAATGTACATTTTTAAATTTACATCCATATTTTTTCTGAAGGTTTTATATTTTAGCTGTTATATTTAGGTCTTTGGTCCATTTTGGATTGAGCTTTGTATATGGGATAAAGGAAGGGTCCAACTTTTTCTTTGCACGTGGATATCCAGTTGTCCCAGTACCATTTGTTGAAGAGATTATTCTTTTGCCATTGAAAGTTCCTGCCACACTTGTCAAAAAATCGATTGACTGTAGATAAATGGGTTTATTTGTAGATGCTCATTCTTGCATCTTGCATCTTGCATATGTCCATTCTTATGCCTGTACCACAGTGTTTTTATTAGTGCAACTTTGTAGTAAGTTTTGAAATCTCGATTCCTTAAGAGGATGTGGTCATCTTGTGTTTTGACAGAGATTTCCTTGAATACCAAGAGCTCAAAAAAGAAATAAGTAAAAACTCTCAGTCTTTGAAAAAAAAAAGTACATTTTTGTTTTGTCTAAGGAAAGTTTTCATATAGCAGATTCACTGGGTTTTACCTGTCAAAGAGTAGGCTCACAGAGAAATGGGATCTAGGGCAGGGCATTGTGGCTCACACCTGTAATCCCAGCACTTTGGGAGGCTGAGGTGGGCGGATCACCTGAGGTCAGGAGTTCGAGACCAGCCTAGCCAACATAGTGAAACCCCATCTCTACTAAAAATACAAAAAAAATAAAATAAAATAACTGGGCGTGGTGGCGGGCGCCTGTAATCTCAGTTTCTTGGGAGGCTGAGGCAGGAGAATTGCTTGAACCCTGGAGGTGGAGGTTACAGTGAGCTGAGATCGCACCGCTGCACTCCAGCCTGGGTGACAGAGCAAGACTCCATCTCAAAAAAATTTTTAAAAAATGAAAAAATAATTATCAAAAAGAAATGGGATCCAGGGAAAATAATGCTTGGTAGGAATGAAAGATAAGAGATGTTTGCAATGCAACATGGTGAGGCATAATGGGTTGAGTTGGAAGTCATAATTGCTTGGGTTGGGAGGCATTATGGACAGCCAAGAGGGAAGTCAGAGGTGAATGGCATCAGTTATGCCTGTAGTCTGGATATTCTCATGGTCTCCCCTGCCCTTCAGATTGAGATAAGTTTCCTTCAAAATCCATGCTTTCCCAGATCTCTGCATTCCCAGGGAGGGCTTCCATTCTCCTTGCCCCCCACCCCACCACAGGCTCTTTTATGGTTCTCCGAAAAGAAAGAGTTCCACGGAGACCAGAGTTTCTAAACTTCCACTTGGGGAGCTTTTTGAATATTGATGCCAGGCCCCATCCCACACCAGTTACACCAGAATCTCTGTGGGGACTCCCTGGGGGCATCCCCAGGTTTTAAATGCTTCTTGAGGTGATTCTAATGTGTAGCCAGAGTTAAGAAGTGCCAGTTGTCCATTTGTTTGTATCTTTTCATGTCACCCAAAACGTGGAGCTTCACTCTCTTCCTTAATCTCATCCGAATAACCATTCACCCAAGGAAATGTGTGTAGAAGGCTTAGGAGTGACAAAAGGATTTTCCTCGCAGTAGCACAAACAACTGAACATTTAAAGTTAGCAATCCTGGGCTGAAGAAGTCCCTTGGTCATTTTCTCAGTCAGGCTCTAGGCTCACACCCAGTGCCTCATTTCCCCTTTCTCCTCCTTCTCCTCCTCTCCTCTCTGCTCTCTCTGCAATCTCTGAGTCCTGTTTAATGTTACCACACAGCGTTAAGCTCTTTCCTCCGTTGCCTTGGCTCCTGCCTACCCATGCTGTCAAGGCAAGCAGCTTATCAAAACCTTTTCCTAAAGACAGTCCCAGTTCCCTCCCTAAGAAGGATTCTGGTGCCAGCTGGTAAGATGATTGAAATTTCACCCCAGATCCACATGGTTTTGACAAGGACCCTGAATGGCCTCATCATTATATCTCCACTTGCTCTGAGAACCATCACAGCCTCATGCTCTGCTATTTCCGTCCAAAGAACCAGGGCCCAGATCTTGCAGGGGAGGCCCAAAGTTGGCAAAGCATTTGGAAAGTGACTGTCTGTGTATCCACTTGAGGGAGTCTTTGTGTACTTGTGGGTGTTTAGCCCTTATGGCTAATATTCAAATTTGGCCCATTTGCAGACTGACAGGACTTTCCCAAGTGCAGAGAAAAACATCCTTGATTCATGGCCTAAAACAATATAGAGACACCGTTACCACAAAAGTATTTTGAGATGAAAATGTGACGTTTTCTTCAGTGGATATTTACTGTGCATCATCATATGCCAGCCACTGGGCTAGGTGTTTTGGATTTGATTGCAACCCGGCACTTTCAGTCCAGTGGGTTTTATTAATGTGCTTTTTAAACTCCTCTTCTTGAACTAAAAAGCATTCTCTGAGGGGCAAACAAACAAACAAACAAACAAACAAACAAAAAAACACTTTAAGTCCTGAATCAAGAACTTATTTTATTTTATTTTATTTTATTATTATTATACTTTAAGTTTTAGGGTACATGTGCACAACGCGCAGGTTTGTTACATATGTATACATGTGCCATGTTGGTGTGCTGCACCCATTAACTCGTCATTTAGCATTAGGTATATCTCCTAATGCTATCCCTCCCCCCTCCCCCCACCCCACAACAGTCCCCGGAGTGTGATGTTCCCCTTCCTGTGTCCATGTGTTCTCGTTGTTCAGTTCCCACCTATGAGTGAGAACATGTGGTGTTTGGTTTTTTGTCCTTGCGATAGTTTGCTGACAATGATGGTTTCCAGTTTCATCCATGTCCCTACAAAGGACATGAACTCTTCATTTTTTATGGCTGCATAGTATTCCATGGTGTATATGTGCCACATTTTCTTAATCCAGTCTATCATTGTTGGACATTTGGATTGGTTCCAAGTCTTTGCTATTGTGAATAGTGCCGCAATAAACATACGTGTGCATGTGTCTTTATAGCAGCATGTTTTATAATCCTCTTGGTATATACCCAGTAATGGGATGGCTGGGTCAAATGGTATTTCTAGTTCTAGATCCCTGAGGAATCGCCACACTGACTTCCACAATGGTTGAAAGAGTTTACAGTCCCACCAACAGTGTAAAAGTGTTCCTATTTCTCCACATCCCCTCCAGCACCTGTTGTTTCCTGACTTTTTAATGATCGCCATTCTAACTGGTGTGAGATGGTATCTCACTGTGGTTTTGATTTGCATTTCTCTGATGGCCAGTGATGTTGAGCATTTTTTTCATGTGTTTTTTGGCTGCATAAATGTCTTCTTTTGAGAAGTGTCTGTTCATATCCTTTGCCCACTTTTTGATGGGGTTATTTGTTTTTTTCTTGTAAGTTTCTTTGAGTTCATTGTAGATTCTGGATATTAGCCCTTTGTCAGATGAGTAGGTTGCATAAATTTTCTCCCATTTTGTGGGTTGCCTGTTCACTCTGATGGTAGTTTCTTTTGCTGTACAGAAGCTCTTTAGTTTAATTAGATCCCATTTGTCAATTTTGGCTTTTGTTGCCATTGCTTTTGGTGTTTTAGACATGAAGTCCTTGCCCATGCCTATGTCCTGAATGGTATCGCCTAGGTTTTCTTCTAGGGTTTTTATGGTTTTAGGTCTAACATGTAAGTCTTTAATCCATCTTGAATTAATTTTTGTATAAGGTGTAAGGAAGGGATCCAGTTTCAGCTTTCTACATATGGCCAGCCAGTTTTCCCAGCACCATTTATTAAATAGGGAATCCTTTCCCCATTGCTTGTTTTTGTCAGGTTTGTCAAAGATCAGATGGTTGTAGATATGTGGCATTATTTCTGAGGGCTCTGTTCTGTTCCATTGATCTATATCTCTGTTTTGGTACCACTACCATGCTGTTTTGGTTACTGTAGCCTTGTAGTATAGTTTGAAGTTGGGTAGCATGATGCCTCCAGCTTTGTTCTTTTGGCTTAGGATTGACTTGGCGATGCAGGCTCTTTTTTGGTTCCATATGAACTTTAAAGTAGTTTTTTCCAATTCTGTGAAGAAAGTCATTGGTAGCTTGATGGGGATGCGTTGAATCTATAAATTACCTTGGGCAGTATGGCCATTTTCACGATATTGATTCTTCCTACCCATGAGCATGGAATGTTCTTCCATTTGTTTGTATCCTCTTTTATTTCATTGAGCAGTGGTTTGTAGTTCTCCTTGAAGAGGTCCTTCACATCCCTTGTAAGTTGGATTCCTAGGTATTTTATTCTCTTTGAAGCAATTGTGAATGGGAGTTCACTCATGATTTGGCTCTCTGTTTGTCTGTTATTGGTGTATAAGAATGCTTGTGCTGAATCAAGAACTTCTGTACACTGGAAAGTCTCTTCTGAAAACAGGTGGGTTTCTTTTTGTGGGCCTGAATACGTTATTTCCCTGTGTGTGTGAAATGGTAACGTGTGGAAAGGCGTGTGGTATGTACATAAGCCTTTCATGGACCTGTCCATGATTTTCAAATTGGACTGTGAGGGCACTTTTACTCCTGAAACTTTCCTTCCTGGAGCTCTCTCAAGTTCTCAGATGCTGGATGACTAGCTAGCTGGTTGATAGCTTTTGGTGTTTACAGTGCACCAGGCACTGGGCTTTGCTACCTCACATACATCATCTCATTTCATCCTCACAGCGGTGAGGTAGATGGTGTTATCATTTGCATTTTACAACTGCGAAAACTGACCACCTACTATTGGGTAGTAGAGTCAGGATTGAAACCCACGACTATCTGACCCCAGAACCTTTCAAATTACATCATCTCCTGATGCCAACCTCCAAAGCAGAGCTGAGGGAAAGCAAGCTCCCTTATCATCAATAACAGCAACATCATCACTGTTGTCGTGCTTGTTGTCATAATGTCATCATATCAGCTGTCATTTGTGAAGCACTTTCTTTGTGCTAAGCACTGTACTAAAATGCTTTTAATAATAATAAATAGTATTAATAGCCATTAGTAATTACTGAGTTCTTACTATATGTCAGGTATGGTCCTAAACCTCTTCCAGGGATTACATTAATCATTCCTCACCATGTTGCTATGAGATAGATACTATTCTTAGCCTTATTTTAGAGAAGAGAAGACTGAGGTTTCAAATGGTTAATTACGCCATGACCTCACAGCTAGTGAGTAGCAGAGCTGGGATATGACCTCTGTCTGACACCAGAACCTTCTGTGTTGTACTACCTCTCGTATTAGGGGCTCTGCCTACAAAGAGGTTTCTGTCTTTCCCTTTTTACACTTTTGGGAGCACTGTCTGCCACTGGCTTCTGATAATCGGAGAGCTCTCTCGGACCCATCTGCTAACTGGATAGGGGCTGGAGTGGTGGGCCACCATGGGCATGAGCAAATGCCCTCCTGATGAACTGACAACCCAGACCCTTTCCATCTGGCAGCCAATGCAATGAGAATAAGGAATCTGCCCAGAGAGGGCCTCCTGGCCAAACAATTTGTACAGCAAAACAAATACAGTAGCTGAGACCTGTATAGGTGGAGACCAGGTAAACAAGATGACTCTTCCCTTCGTGGTTTTTTCCTCCTCATTTGATAGAGTAGGACTTTACAGAGTAATTGTTCTCTCCTCATTACACCCCCGAGACACCCTGCCCACTGACATCCCTTGCTGATGCCTCCTTCTTTCTCCTCACCCCAGCTAACCTGAGTCCCTTACCTCCTGTCTAATTTCAGTATCATTTGCTCATTGTCTTGTTTCATACCTCCTTTGAAAATGCCAGGCTCCTCTCTGCTCCAAATCTCTTCCTTTTTTCCCTGCTTTCATTTCAGTTCAAGCCACATTAAGGTTGTAAAGCACTTTGGAAAGTAGTGAATGTGGCAGGATAGTAAGTAGAGTTTTATGATATTTTGCTGTCATTGAGCTTGGAGTCTTTGAAAACCAATGGCAATTCACAGCCCTCGCATACCTATGTCTCTGCAGAGCTATTAACTAGCTG
The DNA here is from genome assembly GCF_029289425.2 of Pan paniscus. NCBI lineage: Eukaryota > Metazoa > Chordata > Mammalia > Primates > Hominidae > Pan > Pan paniscus. Next base: position 106,969,717 of record NC_073272.2, read on the forward strand.
TAGATGAGGTCTATGGCCATGACCCAAAATGTACATTTCTCAGATGATGCAAAGTCACTCCAGGTAGAGTAGTATTAGCTTGATTAGCATTTCCCAAATTGGCTTTCATGGTACCCTGAGTGTGAGAGATTAATAGGTACCATGGGGAAAAAAGGGTTTCTGGGTACCAATGAGTTTGATGAATGCTGGGTTAGATAAGCTAAACTTTACTGCAGAGCCCTTAATAGTCTAATGAGGATCATGAATATCCAAGAAGACATTTCGAGCCTTGCCAAAGTGTGGTCTGAGGATGGCAACATAGGCATCACCTGGGAGCTTGCTAAAAATGCAGAATCTCAGGCCTCTACCTCAGAGGTTCCAAGTCAAAATTGGCATGGTAACAACATCCTCAGGTGATTTGTATACACATTAAATTTCGAGAAGCACTGATTTAGAGTACATCACATTTCTCAAACGTTTTTGCCCATGGATCCCTCTTATGAAGACTAGTGTTCCCTGGAACACACTTTGGGGAAATAGCACAGCTAGAAACCCTTTCACGGGAGTTTTCATTGTTTGGAGACTATAGAAAGACACTAGCAGCAGGGCATGGTGGCTTACTCCTGTAATCCCAGCACTTTGGGAGACCAAGGCAGGAGGATGGCTTGAGCCCAGGAGTTTGAGACCAGCCTGGGAAACATAATGAGACTCCCATCTCTACAATAATAACAAAAAATTAGCCTGGTCTGGTGGTGCATGCTTGTAGTCCCAGCTGCTGGGAAGGCTGAGGCAGGAGGATTGCTTGAGCCAGGAAGGTTAAGGCTATAGAGAGCTGTGATTGTATCAATGCACTCCAACCTGGGTGACAAAGCGAGACCCTGTCAAAAAAAAAAAAAAAAAAAAAGACACTAGCCGAAGCAACATTTAGAAATTGGGGGACTGATTCATTATATGTTACCCAGAGACTCATTTTACAGAAGTTTCAAGTCTTCTGAATCTTGTATTACCAGAAAGTCTTCCCATACCCCCTTGCTCCCAATTAACTCATTTCCTGGGGCATTTTAAAGCAGTGTCACGTCTGTGCTTCCTGGTCTGTTCTCTGGTCTGGATTAACCTGTTTGTTTCTTAAACCCAGCAGCTTCTCCAGAGTGCTAAAGCTCAGGATTTGAGCAGCCAAAGAATATTGCAAGATCTCCTGCTGTAGAACATTAGAAAGGCAGTTTTATAGAAACTGGGCAACTTTTCAATCCAGTGTGTTCTGTTCGGTTAAGCTGTAATTGTTTTTCTTTTAGGCCTTTAAGCTATTGTGCCAAACATCAAAATAACGTTAGCTATTTTTTATTCAGATCTTGCAACTCATTTGGGGGCATTGTTAATATTTTATAAGAAAATTCTCATTTTTTCCATTCACATTTGTGATTTTCAAGTGTGTTGCTGCATTGCATTCATAAATATGATTTTTATTAAGTCTCAGGGCCCCATTTTTTTGCCCTCAGAGAAACACATCTCCAATTATATGTTAAAAGTTAAATGGAAAATAGTCTTTGATATGTGAAAATTTGATTTGCAAGAAACTTGTCCAGGATGCATCCATTCTGTACAGTAAGGTGCTCTTGTGACCAAGCTCTGCCGTGCACAAGCTCAAGAAAGCTCTCAGAAAGGTTTCTTGGAGATTGTCACCACACACCTTCTCAGTGGCCACTCTCTGTGGTTGGCCAGGATCATCCGTTCAGAGTGCAGGCAGAAGAGGAAGATGAGCCAGCAGGAGGGTACCTAGAGATATGTGAAAGTGAGGAAGACTACACCATTAGGCCCCTAGGGCTGGAAGTTCTACCAGTCCCAGAGGTTGCCTGCTATGCATTTATGCATTTGGAACAGTGATTCTTACCTCTCCTACATTCCCATCGGAGCAGAAGCAACAAAGTATAGGGGGAAGAGACTATGTAAATACTTTCCTTGAGCTGGATATGGTGAGCCAAGTCTTCACTTGAATTTCCTACCTGTTCAATGATGCTGGAAATGATACCACTCAGAGGCCCAATCAGCTTGAAGCTAAATGCAAACCCACCTAGAAAAGGCAACCATTGATGCCAATGGTTTCTAACCTTTCTAAGTATCAAAACCCATTTGTAATGTTAAACATTTAGGACACTTCCCACAATAATGATTCTACTTGATTTTTTTTTTCTGTCTACTGACAATCCACAATTGGCGTGTTCAAGAATTTTCCTTATACAAAATCCACAGGCTTTTCGGGGGACTGAAGGTGCACAGATTGTTCTCTATAACTCATGCTTGGGTGTAGATGAGTAATAGCTATAATTTCTTGAGCAGTTATTAAGTGCTGGGTACTGGGCTTAGCACTTTACATACATTATCTCAATCCTCACAATACTTTATTATTTCCATTTTACAGATGAGGAAATTGAGGCTCAGAAAAGTAGATGATGTGCCTACCCAAAGAAAGTCACAGAGCTAATAAGTAGTGGAAACTGGAAGCAAGCCCAGATCTGTGGAACTCCCAATTGTACTCTTTATTCCTTAGGCTGGGGACTGGCTGTGATGGCAGAGAGCACTGCAGAGGCCCTGAATTCTGAGGAGGCAAATTGGCTCCTAGAGAGACAAAAAGGAAGGACTAGGGGGTTGAGGATCAACAGGCATGCACATTTGCCTCATAATTTCACCTAAGACTAGTCCAGCAAGCAAGTGTCGTTAAGGTGGGCCTCATAGCCCACTTAGAAATCTAATGACACAGCCTACTGCAGAATCGCTACACACACAACCATTCACATACATTGTCACAGACAAACTCTTTCAGCAACACTGGACTTCTTCACAGTCCTTGGTCTCCCCAGGCACATTCCATCTCTGGACCTTTGCACGTGCTACTCCTTGTGCCTGACAGGCTCTTGCCCCAGAGATCAACATGGCTGGCTCCCTCTCTTCTTCAGCTCTTTGCTCAGTCATCACTTTCTCAGTGGGGCCTTTCCTGACCACATTTTTAAATATTGCAGCCAATCATCTCCAAACCTGTACCCTCTTTCCTTGCTGTATTTTTTCCAAAGCACTTATTCTCTGAACTGTCTCATAATTTTGCCCATTTATTTTTTTACTGTCTGTGTCTTCTCACTAGAATGCAAGCTCCATTAGGACAGGAATGTTTTTTAAAATCTATTTTGTTCACTGAGTATCCCTAGTGTATAGAACTGTTTGGCACATCATAAGATCTCAGTAAATATTTGCATGACAAGTGACTGAATATGCAGATAGCTGTAGACATGGCTTCCTACTCCTGCCGTATATACAGAGACACATGGGGCCTTTGAGATAACATAGAAGATGAGCAGATAAGAGGAATGAATGTGTGACTTCATGGGTAAGAAGACGTAGGGTGGGCATACTGTATGCACAAAATGTTCCTGGTTCTCAATCCAGCCAAAGCCACGGACCCATAATCTGGATTACTCTTCACAGCAACTTTACTCTTAGTAAACACATAATGACCACAAACTAATATGAATGCAGTGATATTTTAAAATAGAAATGTATTTTTTAAACATTATGACATCTGCCTAAAGTTTGGTAAATAGTGATACATACATGTGTGAGATGTTTCAGGATAGCACTTAAATGCCCGGTCTCTGGCATCTGTCAGCTAGGAGTTTGATTTCCAGTGTTGCCTCTTCCTTGTGTGATCTTTAGCAAGTTTCTTAAACCTTTGCCTCAGTGTCCTTGTCTGCAAAAGGGGGCTAATGATAGTATCAAGCTGACAGAGTTGTGAAGATTCAGTGAGATACTTCATGTAGAGCTCATGTAAAGTGACTGACCTGTAAATGCTCCCCAAATGGAAGCTGTTCTCATCATCGTCATCATTATTGTGGGTTATTATTTGAGACCACAGACAATGCTTCCAGGTGTATGGATTTGCATCCCTCTTGCAGTACTGTGTACTCTGCAGTCCCTGGGGTCCTTGGCTTATACTTCTGGGAGCTGGTGCCGCAGACATTAAGTGTTGCTGGGAGTCAAAGAAGGTGGGTTGGAGCCTGGGTACATAGGGGCCTGGGCATGGTGAGAATGCGAAGGTAGACAAGAGTTGAGAGTGGCCATAGGCAGCAACTTGGAATGATGGCTCCATGTACATATTCAGAGAAGAAGCCAGCAGCTGCATGGGAGGCCTTCTAACACTTTTGAAATCCTGATTTAGCTAAAGGTTAGTCAGGAAGACAGATAAAGATAGTTATTACCTAATGGCTCTAAAGTTTCAAGTGTTTTATCACCTCTGAGTGTTAGCTTTTTAAGCATGGTAAAGCCACTGTGATCACCACTGTGTCTGACCGTGCATTCCAGAAAGCGCTCTGAGTTCTAGGTGGTAACCTGTTAGTGGGGGCTTTGGGTCTGGGTGACTTGAACAGTTTCTCTGCAGTATTTCCATGAACAGAGAGCTCTGCAGCTCTCCCCTACCCTCAGTGAAGACTCAACAAAGCTGTTCTATGGGGCTGCAGCTGAAAGAGCCACAGCCACCTGAGGTCCTGGGGAGAGCTGAGCTGGGCAACAGCAGTGGGTTGCCAGTGGGCAAGAATGATCTCCTCTCTGGCACTTCATTGCTGTGCCCTGCAGAGCAGGAAACACAAGGTGGATTTACCAGGGAGTTCAGCGAGCCCTGGTGGTTTAAGAGATCAAACAAGAATGAGGTCAAGGATGGAGCTCAGTGTGGGAGTGGGAGGAGGAGTGGCCACCCCCTGAGGCTACACATTATTAGACAGGAACCAGTCCACCCGCAGAGAGAGCACACAAGCTGTGCCCATAGGCTGATTGATTTGATGAGGGAGTTGAGTACGTTCTGTGATTTTTGCTCAAAATGGGCAACAGAGCCAATTAAACTTCACCTTCCCAGGGAAGAAACTGGGAACCCCAGCTTTTGGTTTTATTTTAGGAAGCTGATCTTTCTGGAAAAGATAAAAAATTCTAGTGGCACTTGGCAGTATGCCACAAAGAGGCTGCTTCTTCCTGACCTTCAGGTGGAAAACCCAAATTCTTGTCCAAGTAAGGAGTTTTCATGCTCAAACCATGGACCTTAAAGAAATAGCTGTCAGACCTGTGCAAATTGGCTGGGGCCCCCTCCCCATTTCTCCTGGAAGCCTTGACTCCATTCTCATTGCCCTGCAGCAGACCATTTGTAACTGTCCAGTACCTTTCCAGGCCTGATGGGGAGTTCTGCTCAGGGGCCTCATTTGCATAGACGAATGCAGACTGGCATCTGTCAGCTTAGCACCTCAAGCCAATGATCTGGAGTGGCGATGGGCAACCTTCTGGGCAAATATCCTGGATATTGGATTCAAAAATGACAGTGTCAAACTGGGGCTAGTTTGCATAGGCTTATTAGGTTAATTACTACAATGTCTCCAAGAACTTAAAAATCCTTGAATTCTTACAACCAGAATGCTCAGTCTGTTGCTATGAAACTTGGAGTGTAAATTACCATGAATACCATTAATCTGTTCACTAGGAGATTAATTTGCAATTTGTTGGCAAATCACATGTGGGTCTTGTAGCAAGAGCGTGGGTGGTGTTTTCGTGCCAACGTGTGGCCCTGCCTGTGTTTCTGGATGTGTGTGTGTGTGCATGCACGTGCATGTGGCATTGGGATTGGCACTCTATGGGAACTCATGTCCTGGGTTTTCTCACTGCTCCCCGATCTTACCTGGCTCCCCTAGCATACCCTGGGTCCTTGGTCACATTCTCATAGTTGGAGGCTGCTATCAGAACACTTCTCGGCTCAGTGCCAGCCAGTTTAAGAGACATTAGCTCTTTCTGAAACAGGATTGCAAAGGTGTCCACTAATGCCTTAGAATCATCCGGCTTTTCAAAAAGATTCACTTTCCTGTTAATGGCTCTCAAGTTGTTTTTGCACGCAGGCAAGCTGCTCCTGGCAAAGGAATTCAGATCGCCTAAAGGAAACATGACAGGGAAGGTGCCATGACATAGGAGATGGTGACCAGGACCATATTAGGTAGCAGTGGAAGGAGAAAGACTGCTAAGCAGGGCTGAGGGGCTTCCATGGCTACCCTGTGTTGTTGTTAACAGAGGTGGCAGGATTGCTGATACAAATCTCACCCAGCTGTTTTAGCCTAGTCTTCCACACAAGACTGGTACTTACAACGACTTGAAGAAAATCCTCTCCTAATTTAGGGGGCAGACTGTGGGGTGTGACTGAAGGAGCACTGGAACCTCACTCACCCAGAAATAGCTCCCCAACTAGCATCCCAATGCTGGAAATCCCCTTCAGATAGAGGCATTGGAGATCCAGATATTTTGGGAAGGAAGACCTAGTGAGAGAGTAGGGCTCAAGGGAATGGGGACATAAAACATCATTTTGATGCTCAGGAGGATCCCCAAGAAATTCTCAGTGCTTTGGGGACACCCTGCAAAGCCTGGGGAATGAGGAGCGCATGGATCCATCACAGTGAGAGGCTGTCCAAAGGAGAAGGGGCATGCTGAAAGTGGGAAAAGGCTCTGCAAATGGTCACGTCCACCTATTCTACAGGAGAGACTTAGAATAGGTGCAGGAGGAGTGCAGAGAATCTATGACGTTAGTTTGAAGAACTTGGGGTGCCAGACAGAAGCAGAATTAGGAGGTTTGCTGGGAGCCAGAGAGACCCCAACCAAAATGTGGCTGCTAGGGTGTCATCTTGAACCTTTTTCTTCCCCACACATCCCTCTCCCCTCCGGTTCATTCAAAGAGCACTTATCGAGTACCTATTTCTGTGCCAGGGATACAGTGAACAAGACATATGTCCCACTAAAAAAAAAAAAAAAAAAAAAGACATATGTCCCACCCTGTCCTCAACAAACTCACATTCTAGTGGAAGGTAGCCTTTAAAATTAACTCTGCCTAAGGAGGCAGATGAGGTTCAGATAGGGTTTCCCAGATAAGGTGACTCTTGAGCTAAGTCCGGAAGGATAAGTAGGAGATTGCCAGGTAAACAAGGTAGCAGAGGGCATTCTGGGTAAAGAAACAGCAAGTGTGAAAGTATGGAAGTATGAAAGCCTGGTATGGTCCCCATGAGAAAGGCAAGACTACCTTCTCTCTAGAGTACGAAATGCCATCCTCTTAATAAAATGTCACCCAGAACCTCCATGATTGGCTCTAGAAGGAGTCTGTTTTAGTGGGAAAAAGCATCCATAATATTCCTGTTTCCCCATAATAGTGACTCATCATGGGAGTCCATTAATAATCCACAGTATCATTTAGATCCGGCTGAAACTTTCAGACAAAACCATATGTTAAAGGCTAAGGGATGACAAAAGGGAAATCAACATGGCATTTAATAATAATAAAAATAGCTAACATTTGTTAAGCACTTCCTCTGAGCCAGGCATGATTCTAAATATACATGTATGTGTACATATACTCATTTAACCCTCATAATAACCATAAAGTAGACATAGTGCTGTTATTGTTACTATGCCTGTTTTACAGATGAGGACCAGGAAGCCAGACTAGACAATTGGTCTTAGACAGTGTAGTTCAGTTATCTTCTACTGCTGAGGTCCTCTGGGAACCTATTCCTCCCTCCCAACTCTGGGCCTGCCTCCACAAGCCAGAGACTGTCTATAACCTCAGCCACCTATAACTGCCCTCCAAAACACCAATACTCTGGGAGGAGCAGGCCAAGAGTGGGGTGCCCAGCTTTTCCTCTCACCATGTTAAAGAGGCGGTGGAAGGGAATGGAGGGGAGGGATTATGTACTCACTAGGGGAAGATCAAATGTATGCCGAAGAAATGTCCCATTTTCCTCTTTATTATTCTTTTAATAAAAACGGCAACACAACAGTACAAATACAATATTAAATGCCAGCTGACACTTGGCCCCATGATGAGGGTATGGAAAGAGTGGCGAGGACTGGGGTGACCTGGAGATCCCATCCCTCATCCATAAGGGGTACTGCTACTTAGCGTCAGCTAATTATTGTTGGGTGGGCCCTTCAGGTCCAGGGTTGCCAGGTAGGATTTTTCAAGAGAAGATAAACATCCAGATTCTTATATAAAATCTGAGGATTTTAAAGTGTTAACAATGAATTAAAGTGCTTTGAAAACACTGTGTAGGTCAAACAAAACACCCTTCCTTCCTAGCCGGGAGGCCTTTGGGCAAGTAACTTAACCTCTTGATCCTAAGTTTCCTAATATGTAAAATAGATATGATAGTAATGCCTACTTCAGGCTGGGCGCCGTGGCTCATGCCTGTAATCCCAGCACTTTGGGAGGCCAAGGCGGGCGACTCACCTGAGGTCAGGAGTTCAAGACCAGGCTGGCCAACATGGTGAAACCCCGTCTCTACTAAAAAATACAAAAATTAGCTGGGTGTGGTGGCGGGCACCTGTAATCTCAGCTACTCAGGAGGCTGAGGCAGGAGAATTGCTTGAAAGAATCGCGTGAACCTGGGAGGCGAAGGTTGCAGTGAGCCAAGACTGTGCCATTGCACTCCAGCCTGGGTGACAGAGTAAGACTCTGTCAAAAAAAAAAAAAAAAAAAAAAAAAGCAATGCCTACTTCAGAGACTAATTATGAGGATTAAATTAGGTACTATAACTGAAATGCCTGTCACATAGTAAGTGATTAATACATGATAGCTATTAGGATGATTATTATTCCTAAAAGTTTATCTCTTACCTGAGGAGCACCTCTTTCTAGTTGATTGACAGCAAATATCTATCCTTCACCTCTAGTTAGACCCCATGGCTTCCTTAATCAGGGCAATTTAGCTCCACCCTTGCAGGCAGAAAATATTAAAGATACACTTACACAGCAATTGGCAAGCATGTGCATATGGGGAGAGAGATGTGTTTCTTTCTTTATACCCCTTCCCACAGCAACCTCAGTGATGTCTAATTTATTAAGCTAGTCCACAGCATGGGGGAAGGATTGCAAAGGCCTGCAGAATGGAAGAAACTGAGGCATGGAAGCTAGGGCCATAGTTCACATCCACTCTACCTTCAGTTCCTATTGGGGAGGCCAAAGGTTTTTGAAGAAAGCTCTTGGCCACTAAAGCCAATTCTCTTGTCTCCTATTTTTATATCTTCTTTTCAGGCAGTGGTGCTCACCCCTGGCTGCACCTTAGAATCACCTGGACAGCTTATAAAAAATACTGACATAGGGGCCTGACCCTCAGAGGTTTTATGACTGCTTACACAATAGTAAGCAAAATATATATGTGTGTGTGTGCGTATGTACACTTTTCTGGGGACTCAGTTGGGGCCTCAAAGGGGCAGTGCAGAAGATGAATGACATAAGCGTGTGGGGTGCCATGGGAATGAGCTGTGCTTCTAGGCCAGCTTGGACATCACACAGTAGCTATCCATGCAAAAAAGCCTTCTCACCTCTCCAAGCCTCAGTGTCCTCACTCATTCCACAGGGACCAGGAATCACTCCTGCCTCATATCCTCTGGTGATTTTGAGGATGTGGTGAACTTACTACATAACGTATAAGAAGTGTTTTCAAAAGCCCAGCCCCCCTCTCCACAGGGGAGGGCACATTATTACAAGGTTAAGGAGGGTGTGGGTGGGGAGGCAACAGAGGCAGCAGGGAGCAGCACTACACATTGAGAAAAGGCCATGCACGTTAACAAAGCAGCTCACAAATGAGAGCAAATTAATACCGGGCCCAGCGAGAACAGAACATTCGCACCACAGGGGCAAAGCACCCATTGGAGCAGCTAGGCCTTGGCAGGGAGAAGGATGTGGAATAGCAGAGGGAGGAAAGAGAGGGGCCAAGTGAGGGGGATTTTCAGTGCTAGGGAGGCTTGCTCCGGCTACGAGCAGAAAGGAAGAGGTTAGCTATGAAGGAGGGAAAAAGAATAGCAGCAAGTACCCCAGGTGGGCCTGGGGGTCAGTCAGGAACACCTGACAGCCCTTGGATGAGGAAACCAGTTGTTGCAGGGGTAATAGCAAGAAGGAATACCCCTGCAACTTCAACATATTTGGCCTCATCCCCTGGCAACTGGATCGAGGACACAGGGCTGAGGGTCACCAGGGCAGCTGCACTAACTACGGAGCCAGCCCCTCCCGATCCTCCACCCCTGCTGCCTTCTTTGCCTTCATTCTGTGAAACAACCAGGGTCCATCTGACTCAGAGGCAGGAAGTCGGGCACCAATTCAAAAAAGCCCTTAAAAAAAACCAAAACAATGACAACAACAACGAAAGGATCCCCACCAAAAAAAAAGCCCTTGACAAATCTTCATAGAGAAATGGCCTGGGAATGGAGAGGGGCATTGAACTAGAATGGAATCCTGGACTAGAGTGATATTTAAAATCTTGTATTGCCTATATGGCAGGTGCACTGACGAAGCAGTGTTCTGGAAGGCCCCTATGAGGCCAGGCATTAACCCCTAAGCTGCCGGATCTGAAGCAGTGTTGGGGGTGTGCCAGGACAATTAGGGACACTCAGTGGGGTTTGAAGCAGCAGTTGTTTACCCATCACTAAGTAAGGAATGTAAGATTTGAACAAGTGGGATGGTGGTATAGGTGCTCATGGAGGGAATGTCAGCCCTCATCCTAGGGCAGATATAATTAGTCATGGGGGGAATGGGGGGGTTTCACAGGCACATAGCTACCACTGGGAGGCTGAGGGGTACAAGAAAGAGTGGAGGCAATGAACGAATTCTCCCTTTGCTCTCATAGCAAAGGGTGGGTCAGACACTGGCTGCACTGTTGAATAGCAGCACCAAGCCCATGTCCATAGTGCCAGCCCTGCCTCTCTGTTTAACCCCCATGCCTACACAGTGCCATGGCCAGAGTCCTGGAATCAGGGCCCACTCTTGGAGGAACATCACTCCCTTTCCATGCCACACAGCTTAGAATGTGAGCTTATTAAAACAACAAGGAACCCTGGAAATTAGCTAAGTCAGTGATCTCTTGATATATGGGGGAAACTGAGGCCTAGGAAGGGAAGGTGTGGGGTCATACCTCTAATTAGTGTAAGAGCTGGGATGAGCAGCAAGATGTCCCTGTTCCCAGCCTGGTGTATTTTCTATCGCCTTCTTTGCTATTATCTATCCCAAGTCTTCGTTATATTTGAGGGAAAATACCAGAATATCCTCAGGGCCAGCCTTACACATAGATAAACATGATGTGATCAAATATGTCTCCTCAGTTGCCTGTCATTGTGCCTGAAATTTCACCATCAGTGATTCATTCATTTGGATCTTGAAGCTTTCTGGTCTTTCATGGGGGCACAGATCCCCTGACAACCACTGGGAGAAAGGCTTCGCAAATTAGACACAGGTTATACAGTTGGGGAGAGCAGTGGCAGCTGGTCCAGTGAAGAAGTTGCAAGCTGGGGTAGGCATGGGAACTTAGGGCAAAAGTGAATCCAGGGTTCAGGCCACCCTGATGGGCAAGGAAGGAGTATTTGATACGCCCACACCCAAAACTTCCATCAAACCCTAGCTTGAGCACTCAGAAAGCATTTCCCCAGGAGACCGCACAGTGACCTGGGAGGCCTGAATCACTGCTGTGTGGCCCATGCTGGGAAGAAGGGCAGGAGAGTGAAGGATAACATCAGCCTGTCTGGAGTGGCCGCAGTGGCACTTTATTAAGAGGAACAGCCTGGATGAGATGGATGTGACAAGGGAATCTATGAAGACATTGAGAGGAGCCTCAGCCGCAAGAGGAACAGGCTCTGAGACTGCCAAGGGAGGCTGGGTGTGGAGTCTGTCTGTTCCACACTTCCCCCAGGGACTTGCTGACTGCAGGTGCCTTGGCTCAAGGCCGGGTGCTTTCTGTTGCTCCCTCTGACTTCCATTCTGGTTCTGCTCCAGAGCTGTGCAGTGCAACTCCAGGCTTGCCTGTGGTTCCCAGGTTCCTTTTCTGCTCTGCCATCAGTTCTAGCGTTTTTATATCCAAGGGGCTTCAGGATTACAAACTAGTGGGAAGGAGAGGGGAAGGGAGGAGGCTAGTGGATTTGTCTGGAAACTGGTTTTGTCTGGCAAGACCCTATATTTCCTTACAGTGTGAATTTACTTGGGGTAGGAGAGAGTAGAAAAGAGTGCTTCTGGAAATTTGGGAAATTGTCTTGAAGCTATGTTTGCATAGCAAGCATAGTACTGTAATTTAGATTGTAGGTATACTTGGGGTGGCTTATAGGGGGTGAGAAGAGCAAGCTAAAGACCTTCCCAAAGTCTCCACTAGTTCTGTTGTATATCTCAGCCATCTGGGCAGAATACAGAACCCCCAGCTTCCAACAAAATAAAGCCTCCACCCCCATGGCCAACCTCTGCTGTCTGACATGAGCCCTGTGCTTTCTGAAATGGGTGTCTTTGGAGGCCTCAAGTGGTTTCTACCCAGACACCTGCAGTCCTTGAGTTGGGTGGGCTCAAGTGGGAAGAGGAGATTGCCATTGCCAATAATTAGAAAACCAGAGCCAAGTCTGCCCTGCTGGTTCCATTCAAGTCCCCAAAACAATCTCCGAGGTTTAAGGCCAAGTCATCACTAACTCGTGTGTCATGGGCACTGCTGAGGAAGAACGGTATTTCACAGAGCAAAGACTCCCACCCAGGTGCAGGCTGAGTGATTCAAGGAAGATGGAATTTAGTGCAATCAATTTGGGACAGTCAGCCAGGATTTCTTTTAAGCTTTACTTTCCAGCAGCCCCCTCCCACCTTGGAGACAGACTAATCCCTGACATTTGTCTAGTGGCTTTATACTTTTCAAAGCTCCTTCACATCTATTATCTCCATCGAACCACACAAATACTCCCATGAAGTAGGATAAGAAGGTGTTATTATCCCTGTTTGACCAACAAGAAAACTGAAGTCCCCAAAGGATACATGACTCATCCAGGGTCACACAGCTATGTAGTCAAAGAACTAGTGATTCAAATGTGTTTCCTAACTTCCAGCCCTGTAATTTTTCCACCTCCATGCAGACTCCCCTCCATGGAACCACAAAGGTGCCCTGCTTCTAGCACAGTGCCTAGCGTAAAGTAGATGCTAGTAAATATTTGCTAAATGACCAGGAGGCAGAGGTTTCAGTGAGCTGAGATCGTGCCACTACACTCTAGCCTGGACAATAGAGACAGACCTTGTCTCAAAATAAATAAATACCTAAATAAATATTTGCTAAATGAATGACTGCATGAATAAGCTGGGGCAAAGCTGAAAGAAATACGAGTTCTAAAAGTGCTCTTTTTAAAATTATCAAACTAAGAAGGGGCAGGAAATGTTGTGTTATTTCATCATTTTGACCAGAAGGAAGGCATAAGATATCTTTCTCATTTCACAAATGCCATTGCCAAGGCATGAAGATTGGGGTAGCTCCCATACAGAGGCCATGGAGCTTAATGTCCCAACAAAGCTGCCTTCCACTCATCCTTTAAAAAGGAATGGGTGGTGTGAGTCCTTACTCCAGTAGCAGGAAGGAGTCAGAATCAGCCCCATGGGACGAGGATTCTCTCCACGTTGTCTCTGCAAGCCCTGTCTCTCCCCATGTCCCCTAACAGTGGCTCCAGAAGTTCTGCCATGGAAGGGGTGTCTGAGAACACTGGTTGCCTGCTCCTTTAGGACTGCTGCACCGTCACCCCCTAGACACTTCTAGCATAACCCAGACCTCGAAGACTCAGTGACTGTCTCCTGGAATGCCACCTGGACTGAGACTTCTTCCTTTTCTTTTTTCTGTCTCCCATAGCGTCTGGCACATAGTAGGTACATAATAAATATGGGATTAATGAATTGTCTGAGGTAAAGAGGGATGGCCACTCCCTGGCTCTAGGCACTGCAGTCAGGATCCTGCCTGCCAGGGCCCCATCTCCACAGGCAAACTGACTTAGAGTTGCCGTTTGTTCCCAATCCAGTCAGAAAAAAATGGGGAAAGTGGAGGTAGGGACACAGGTATTCAAATGCTGCTTTGCAATAGCACAAGGTAGCTTTTGAGGCAGGTAGCCCGGAATTTGAGATCCTTTGGGGTTTAAATCAGTCCCACCACATATTATTAGTGCTTGTACTGGGGGCTCTTTGCTTTGCTCCTCTGAGCCTCAATTTTATTTTCCGTACAATGGAGAGGATGCTGGAATGAGAAAATAATGGATGTAAAGCACAGTGCCTGGCACTTAGTAAGTAAGCAAGTGGCAGCTGGATTGTCTGCATATCTATGTCCTCCCAGCCTATCCATTCCCAGGTCCCCCGAGTGGGCTGTTCCCCGGTGGCGAGGGGAGGGGTCCTCCTGGGGGCGCCGACTGTCCCGGGCGGCGGCCGGATTGCGGGTGGGTGAGAGGCAGCAGACGCCGTGTTTACAGCTCTCTCGCTAGTTCGCCACCTCAGCCGCGGCTCTAGGGCTGAGCCAGTCGCCTCCTTTAAGATTCTGGTCACAGCAGGGGCTGGGTTTCTAAGGCAGGTTTCTAAGGTGTCTTCCTACAGACACCGCTGCCGCTACCTTGCTACCTTCGGCGCTGGGCACAGCCAGGGGCAGCGCGAGAGGGAGGCAACGAGAGGGTTCCCGGGCCGGGCAGCAGCCCAGCCCCGGCCCGGAGGGGGGCCCGACAGCAAGTACTGCGCTCTGAGCAGCCGGGTTGGGGGGCACCTGACCATTGAGGCAGGGGTCTGTGGGGTTAGGGGGTCGGCAGTCGAGCGCTAGGGTCCTTACCGGCCCCTCAAAGTGACTTGAGGGCGGCGCTGGCATGGGCCTCCCTCCACCTGGTCTTTGGAGTGAGTTGGCGCGTCGGAAGCAGACATCCATCTCCGTCCCTCACCCCGAGATCCCAAGGATTCGTTTGGGTTGCCTGGCAGCCCTCGGGTCCCTTCGAGGCCACGAAAGAGGAAATTGGAAGGCAAGATACGCGGGGATGAGGTTTTGGACGCTGTTGGAAAAGTGGCGGCGCGAGCGGGAAGTTTTCCGCTGCGGGGTGCGGGGGATCGGGGAGATAAGGGGCGAGGGGAATCAGAAGCTGGGAGGGAAACCACCCGAGTGGAGCAGGGGCGGAGGCGGCCCCTCTGAGTGCTAGGACCCCACTCTCCCCGCCGTTACGCTTCGGAAGTGTCCGGAACTTCTAGCTGCCTCTCCCACCCCTGCCCCTCAGCGCCTCTGCTTCCATGGGGCCGGGATACCCTAGCTGGCCTGCCCTCCGGTAGGGCGGGTTGGAGCCTCAGCGTTCGCGAAGCTCTGCGGGGTGGAGAAGCAAGACCACCCTTCGAGGTGGTGCACCAATCACAGAAATGTTAGCAATCGGGAATATGCAGGAGCATACCTATCACTTTCCTTTCTTAAGCTCTGTAAAACTCAGGGGAGAGGGGCCTGAGATCCTAAAGGCGAGTTTATCCTAACTCAGTCCCTTCTCAGAGAACACCCAGATCTTCCTTCTGTTCCTCCATCCCCAGTCACTCATTTTACTTAGAGTACTGATGATCCTAGTAGCTACTATTATAACTATGTGCCCGACATTGTGCTAAGCTCTTTACCTAGTCCATGTACAGTAAGAACAGTAGCTGGCATTCACTCAGTGCTTTCTGTGTGCCAGGCACAGTTCTAAGTGCTTAATATGCATTGCCTTGTTTAATCTTCACTACATCCTTATGGGGTAGATACTATCCCCATTTTACGGATGAGGAAATTGAAGCACAGAGAGGTCCACAAGCCCAAGGTCCCACAGCCAGTGAGATGCAGACCTGGGATCTCAAAACAGTTTTACTTCAGCCCTCTCACTGTTAACTACTAGAATTATGATGAGAATTTGGCTTTAATGAAGTAGTAAAATCGAGTTTGCTGTCCCTACAGCAAAGTGTATTTATTCTGTAGAACTAAAGTCATGGCCCAGGTGCAAAGAGTTTTGAATCAATTTTCAAATCATCCCCATTATTTCTCCTGTAGAGAAAGGCAAACCGAGTGCGCTATAACAAGACAGCAGAATGTATTAGTAGGTGCCTAGTAATAATGATAACAGTAATTGCTAATAGCAGTTACTGATTGAGCACTTACTTTGCACCAGCACTTCATGTATATTTAATCTTCACGTAGGTGCTTTGAAGTAGGCACCCCATGAACCCCATTTTGTAGATGAAGGAACTGAGGCTCAAGAGGTTAAGCAATTTGCCACAGATTTGGGATTCCAGCCCAGATCACTAACTCCAGAGCTCAAGTTGGAACTACCCTTTAGAAGATCTGTGCATGAGACAGAGATTTGTCTTCCCTACAGTCCCCTCCTCCCCCAAGCCAGTTGCCCAGAGCTCTACACTATGCTCTCCATTCCCCAGCCCCTCTTTGCACTAAGGAAGTGATTGTACAGGTTGGCGGAGAGAGGGCTTCCTAGAGAAGATGGAGTGTTCTGCATGGATTTGGGTTTTGTTGTTGTACTAAGTGCCATGCCTGTAACATCAATAAGTTGTTCTGCTTTATAATTTTTATTAATTAGACAAGTGTCTGGTCTGCTGGCTTGGAGTTGTTAATACGATATTATGGCTCTATCTGAGTACCTTTATTAGGAATTATTTTCTGAAAAGTTTTTAGAGCCTTACTTGCAATACTGGGCAAAGCCATCTTCCTACCTCCTAGGGAGGGAGGGGGGACTTGTTTCTTGGATATGAGTAATAGTATTGCTGTGCTCATTGATATTCGCCCCACTCCCCCCAGCTTGGCCTCTGTGAGCTGAAACCTGAAACCTGAATGTGGCCAGGTCCCTTGCCGATGTTTCTGTGTCACATCTGGCCCTGCAGCTGGGTTATTTATAGCTCCTCACTGTTGGCCCTGGCCCATTCATAGAGCTGGCTCCGCATAGACCCTCTTCAATGTGGGCATAATGGGGTATGTGAGCTTTATAGCTTTGGTCTCTATTACTCTGGCTGGATCTCAATGCATCTGCTGGTGGTCCACCCTTCCTGCCTCCTCTCATGAGAGGGAGACCTTCCATGTGTAGCTTTGGGGTGGTGCGTTAGATATGTGGCTGGCAAGTCCAGTGCTGGGCTGTGCCCCCGGTTGTCTCTGTGGCCTCTTCAGAGTGCGCTGTACCATTTCATAAGGTGACATGAAAGGAGTCAGTGGGTAGCATTACTCCTTGAATTAAACATTCCCTTCAGTTTTGCCCGAATTTTTTCTATGATTTCTTTTTATGATTGTAGTGACTTAAACACCTAGAGGTTTCCCTCTTTACTGAATCTTCTTAACTTTTCATTTGCTGTCAGGTTTGACATTCCTTTCCTGGAATGTCCTTCTCACCTTTGGTGAGAGGAGGGAGTGGTGGTCTTCTGCTGGGAGTCACAGCACAGTTGGGGCATAGTCTCTTCTGTGCTTACATAGCATCCTCTGCTGCCCTCTGTGGTACCAGGTAACACATGGTTTTATATTAGTCTGTTTACATACCTGCCTCCACCTTAGACTGCAATCTCCCTAAGGGAACAGACTGGGCCTTAATTTATCTCCATATCTCAGCACTATGCTGGGCACATAGTAGGTGCTCAGTAAACTTTTATTACATATATTAATGAATGAATGAATGAATGCTATCTAAAAGCTGGTGGAGGAAGCTCTGATTCACAGTAAGGGACTCTGCTATTATTACCCTTATAAGAAGGGAGACATCAGAGCAGAGCTTGCATTCTTCCATAACAGAGAGCCCCAGCTCTGTGGATTTTAATTATTGAAGGAAAAAAATAAAACAAAAAACAAAACAAAAATTGTAATCCCCAAACCTGAATACTTAGGGAATGGATTTTCTGGTTAATAGATTGTTTCTGAGTAACTGAAGGTTGGGCCAAAAAAAAATCATTTTTCCTACTCTTTTTGATTCTTCCTAAAATGCCTGGGTCTGCTTTTCTACCTTAGTGAGTCAAGTCTGGGGTCCATCATCAAATCAGTGTTGCCAGATAGAGAGCTTGTGGGTTCTCAGGATTCCCTAGGATTCTGTTTCTCCCAAGCCTGGTTGTATAGTAGGATGCAATCTTCTTCCCCACCCACTCCCTGCCTGTCCTTGATGCATCCAAAGATGAGCCCACAGGTGCTCTGAGGTTTGTAATTTCTCTGTCACTCACCTTCAGGAAACAGACAGGGTTTTCCCAGCTACCAACGTGGGGGAGGTACAGAGTGTTTTGGTGCTAACTCATGCCCTCTGTGCTAATGGTTCAGCACAGCACATGCTCTTGCCCTTGGTTTTTATTCTTAGGTGGAGGGTTCACCAACTTCACTCCCCTTTTCTGACCACTGTTTAAGAAAGACCTTATAATTCTTTCCTCCCTCTCAGCAGGAAGATGCAATTAGGCAGAATAAAAGGTGTCTCATTGTCCTGAGGCTGCTGTTGGTGTTTCTGGCTGCCTCTAGACAAGGTGACATGAGTTTACCAGGCCTCTGTTCATGTACCTTCCTTTGATTACTGGCTTTTTGGCCTAATTTTTGCCCTGTCCCTGGACTGTGCTCCTGATTGGACAATTCAGAGATGGTGCACTGGAAGGAGTCAGGGGTTGCTCCCTCACAGGAAGTCAGCTTGGCAACTGCTGGGCGTAAGTCCTTGGCTTCAGATACAACCTGCATCATCTCAGGCAAGAGGGAGGAGCAGGTAGACATCTAGGCAAAGCGTTGAGATAGATGTGCCTTTCTCTGTCCAGCTCAGGCTAGACTGGCCTGCCCCTCTCTTCACAAGTTCCCCAAAGGGGCATGGGAGTTGAGGATGGAGGGTAGAACCTAGAGTCCCAACGGAGCCAGACATGAGAGAGGGAGTGAGAGAAAGGCCTACTCATTGTCTATGCCGGGTCAGCTATGCTTCTTGCTTCCCAACTAATCTTTCCCCAGCAACCCCCTCATCTACTCAGGCTATTGTGTTCATGCCTCATGCCACATATGCCTGTTCCCTTCTGTCTCTGGCCCTGTTCTCAGTGCCCTCCGTCTCCACTTGCTCACATCTGGCCCTTCCTGCCATACCCAGCTGCAGTCATCTTCTAGAAAGCTTCCCCCTGCTGCTTCTGGAAATCAGCAGAGGGTGGGCAAGGGGGAAGTCAGTAACCTCCAAGCTCCCTGCCAACTCTGAGATTCTCCAGGAGTTTGATGAGCATCAGGGGTTGGGGGCATGGAAGGCTGGTGGCCCAGGCCATCGATGCCTTAGTAGCCTCACAGGAAGGAAGCAGATGGCACAGCCAGCCAGCTGAGTAGGCCCACATTTGGCTTCAGGAGGCTTTGCCCAGAGCCCTGTGCAGCAGGCACCTGCCAAACAGCCCCCAGAGGGGTGCTATTTGAGCCCTGGGTCTTTGGCTGCTGGAGGCAGCTACTTGTTGGGAAGTTCCCAGAAGCTCCTGCCCACACCTGCTCCCGCTGTCTGCCCTCCAAGGTTTGTTTATAGTTCAGCCTTTGACAGGCTGAAGTCTGAGATCTAAGAGGAGAGAGAGATCTGGGTGGCCGGGGACCCTCTTCTGGCTTAGCATTCTGTGCCAGGGCTCTGCAGCCCAGCTTGGCCTCGGAGAGATGTGTTCACTGAGGGGAAGAATTCAGGCCTGCTGATCTTTTCCCTGCCAACTCCACTTTTCCCATCATGACCATTCCCTCCACCTTCTGGAATTCTCTCCACTTCCTACTTTCTTTTTTTTTGATCTCCTCTTTCACACACACACACACGCACACACACACACACACACACACACACACACTCACACTACAGCCTCCGGTGAGTGGGAAGTTGGCCTAAGTCAGGAAGGTGTCCTGGGTCTCTTCCTCATGCCGTTTCTGATTTGCACCTTGCCTGCTGCATCCCCATCTGTGAGATGGGGAGGGTGCAGTTAGGCTCTCAGTATGGCAAAATAGCAGTCCCCTCCCCTAGAGCTTCATCACCCAAGGTCCTCTACCAGAAGACTGTCATTACCATGTGGCCCTTTAGCAGTGGTGGGAGCCCTGAGGGCAGAGCTGGTGGGGGGCAGCTCAAGAGCATTTTTAAAAGAGCAGGTGAAGAACTGGAGAGCACCTCCAAAAAGCCACGACAATCAGAAGTGGCTGCATAGCTTCTGCAGTGCTTGCCTTCCCCAAGCCTAAACTTTCCTCTTCACCGTCTGCAAGGCCCTCCTCTTGTCTCATTTCTCCTCTTTGTCTTGTTTTCATGGCCTCTCTTTTCCTCTCCTCCTTTGCTCTGCCTGGTCCCCTTTCCTGCTCAGCTGTCTTCCCCTCTTGACTGTGTCTTTCCCTTCATTCCTCATCTCTCCTGTTCTGGCTCAGTCAATCCCTATATATCTCTGCCTCTTTCAGAATTAGTTGGTGTGGTACATGGAGGGTGGGGGCTGGGGTGCCCAGGGCTCCTTGGTGTGACATGACAACTCCTTCAAGCTCCTATGAATATTTCATTGCTCCAGTTCCCCCTCGCTGCCTCTGCCAGTGACATGTGAGTGGAGGCTAAAACGCAAGGATCTCCCCACTAATTCTTCCACAGCTCAGTGGCAGCAGCTTCAGACCTTGTGACACACAGTGCCATATGGCAGCAGCCTCACATCTGGCACAGCCCTCACATCTGTCACCTGGCTGGCAGCCCCAACAGGCAGGGTTTAGGAGCATGTCTGGACCTATTAGACAACATGTCTGAATCTATTGACTATAGCTTCAGGAGGGAGGAGGGGAGGGACAGCTGTATAGAGTGTCCTCTGCAGTTCCCTCTTTGAAGCATTATGGGGTTGGTCTTTTGCAAGGTGACTCCAGGCTTCCAGGTATTTGTGAAAGGAAAGATGACCTTGGTCTCTCCCCCTGCTCCCTCCTGACCTGCTAGAATGGGTGACAGGTGTCTCCATTCCAGCCCACTGGGGAAAAGCAACTGTTTGGACAACCAGAAAAAGAATCCAGATACCACCATGTTTTCCAGACGATGCCTCTCCAAGCTCAGCTGAAGAGGAAGTTGCAGGGCCATGAAGACCTGCAAGGGAAATAGAGAGAAAGCCCTAGGAAAGTAACCAAATCATCTACCCAGAGACTCTCAGAGTGGGAAGGACTATTCAAAGTCACCCTGCCCATCCTCCTGCCCCTTGCCATTCTGAAAGGATAGTTGTCTACCCTTAAAAAATTCCTTCCCTGAGAAGGAATAGCTGTTGGATTTCCCACTGTCACTCCCCTAAAAAGGCTGGAACCATGCCGTCTCCCATTCCTTCTTAGCTTGTAGCCCTCCCTGTACTCTTTCTTTGACTGCATTCTCTCTCTGACTTTGTCTTTGCACAGAGATGTTGAGGGGGTTCTCCCATGGGCCAGACTTCCCATTCAGAAACCTGCCTTTCACAGGCTGAGACACAAGCAGTAGGCATTTGATAATAAACTGCATGTAAAGGCCAGAGGATTCTAATCTGTATGCCTCAAATTTACTTCTATTCATTCATTGGTTGATTTAAAAAATACTAAGCACTTAATTGTGTGCCAGGTATCATATCAAGTGGAGGAGATATACTGTTGTACAAAAAAGACAGAGTTCCTACTTTTATGGGGTTTAAAGCCAAATAATCACACAAATGAATATATAACTACAAATCGTGATGAGTCTGCAGAATGAAATGAACAGGTTGCAATAGTAGAGAATAACCAAGGTGAAGTTTCCAGGGAAGTTCTCTGTGAGGAGGTGATATTTAAGTGGAGACCTAAAGGATAAATTCAGCCATATGAAGAATGGGAAAAGAGGTTTCCAGGAAAAAGGAAGACCAAGTGGAAATGCCTTAAGGTGGCAAAGACCTTGGTGTGTTGAGAAACTAAAAGGAGGCCAGGAGGGCCAGGTTGTAGGCAAGAGGAAGAGTAGCATGGAGGGGTGGGGGAGTTGGCAGGTAGGGCAGAAAGAGATCACACAGGGCCTTGTGGGCCACACAAAAGGAGTTTGGATATTATTCTCTTGCAGTAGGAAATGTCTGAAGGGTTTTAAGCGGGGGAGTGACAGGATCTGATATGGACTTTTTGCAATATCTGTAGAGACCAGACTTGGAAAGGGACAGCAGTGGATACAGGGAGACCAGTAAGGAGGCTGCTGCAGCAACTCACAGGAGAGATGATGGTGGCTTGAACTGGGTGACAGCCATGGAGAGGGAGCGAGCTTGTCAGATCCTGGATGAGCTTTCTTTTTTCCTTTTCCTTTTCCTTTTTTTTTTTTTTTTTTTTTTTGACAGAATCTTGCTCTGTCACCCAGGCTGGAGTGCAGTGGTGCGATCTTGGCTCACTGCAACCTCTGCCTCCTGAGTTCAAGTGATTCTCCTGCCTCAGCCTCCCGAGTAGCTGGGATTACAGGTGCGTGCCACCACGCTCAGCTAATTTTTGTATTTTTAGTAGAGACAGGGTTTCACCATGTTGGCCGGTCTGGTCTCGAACTTCTGACCTCAGGTGATCTGCCCACCTCAGCCTCCCAAAGTGCTGGGATTACAGGTGTGAGCCACTGTGCCCGGTCTTGGATGGATTTTTAGGTGACAGCTGACAATACTTATACAATACTGAGGGACTAGGTGGGGAGGTAAGGGAAAGGGAGAGACAGGCCTCAAGAATGACTCTCAGGTTTCTGGCTTAAGTAATTGAAGAGATGATGGTGCCATATGCTGAGATGAGGAAGGCTGAGGGAAGCCTAGGCTTGAGAGGGAAAATAAATCAAGAGTTCAGTTTTGGACATGATAAGTTTGAGATTCCTGTGAGGCATAAAAGTAAACATGTCAGAGTATATGAGTTTTGGAGCTCACAGAGGAGGTGTGGTTAGAATGCAAATTTGGGAGTTGTCTGAATATAGATTGTATTTAAAACCAGGGGACTGGATGAGATCACCTTAGGAAAAAGAATAGAGAGAGACTAGAAGGCCTGGAACTGAGTTCCAAGGAACCCCAATATCTAGTGATTAAGTCGGGAAGGAGAAACCCACGAAGGAGACTAAGAAAAAGTGGCCAGAGAGGTTGGAGGACAGTCTGGAGGTAGTCCTAGAAGCCAGGAGAGGAGAATGTTTCGGCAAGGATGAAGTGGCTAACTGTCTACAGCTATTGAGAAGTTGAGTAGGTAAGGACCGAGAGATGACCATGGAGGCCACTGGGGACCTTAACAAGAGCAACTCTGCAGAGTGATAGATGTGGAAGCCAGGGGATAGTGGATTGGGGAGCAAATAAGAGATGAAGAAGTCTTGTGTCCTTAATGCAATGTCCTTAAAAGAAAAAAAAGAGATGAAGTGGAGACATATGTGTAGAAAACGTTTTTGAGGAATTTTGTTGCCCAGGGGACCAGGAAAATGGGGCAGACACTGCAAGGGAATTGTGGAGTAGAGGGAGGTGTATTTTGTTTGTTTTCTTAAGGATGGATTATTTCCATCAGCATGCTAGCATGATTCTGGAGCGGTGGAGAGATTGGTAATTTAGGGAAGAGAATGAATGCCCAAAGGAGTAAAATCCTTGAGAAGATAAGAGGGGATGGTACCAGAACATAAGTAAGGAGATTCGCCATGATAGAAGAAAAGAAACATCCTCCATTTTTTTTTATTATACTTTAAGTTTTAGGGTACATGTGCACAACGTGCAGGTTAGTTACATATGTATACATGTGCCATGTTGGTGTGCTGCACCCATTAACTCGTCATTTAGCATTAGGTATATCTCCTAATGCTATCCCTCCCCACTCCCCCCACCCCACAACAGGCCCCGGTGTGTGATGTTCCCCTTCCTGTGTCCATGTGTTCTCATTGTTCAATTCCCACCTATGAGTGAGAACATGTGGTGTTTGGTTTTTTGTCCTTGCGATAGTTTGCTGACAATGATGGTTTCCAGCTTCATCCATGTCCCTACAAAGGACATGAACTCTTCATTTTTTATGGCTGCATAGTATTCCATGGTGTATATGTGCCACATTTTCTTAATCCAGTCTATCATTGTTGGACATTTGGGTTGGTTCCAAGTCTTTGCTATTGTGAATAGTGCCGCAATAAACATATGTGTGCATGTGTCTTTATAGCAGCATGTTTTATAATCCTTTGGGTATATACCCAGTAATGGGATGACTGGGTCAAATGGTATTTCTAGTTCTAGATCCCTGAGGAATCGCCACACTGACTTCCACAATGGTTGAAAGAGTTTACAGTCCCACCAACAGTGTAAAAGTGTTCCTATTTCTCCACATCCCCTCCAGCACCTGTTGTTTCCTGACTTTTTAATGATCGCCATTCTAACTGGTGTGAGATGGTATCTCACTGTGGTTTTGATTTGCATTTCTCTGATGGCCAGTGATGATGAGCATTTTTTCATGTGTCTTTTGGCTGCATAAATGTCTTCTTTTGAGAAGTGTCTGTTCATATCCTTCGCCCACTTGTTGATGGGGTTGTTTTTTTTTTTCTTGTAAATTTGTTTGAGTTCTTTGTAGATTCTGGATATTAGCCCTTTGTCAGATGAGTAGATTGCAAAAATTTTCTCCCATTCTGTAGGTCACCTGTTCACTCTGATGGTAGTTTCTTTTGCTGTGCAGAAGCTCTTTAGCTTAATTAGATCCCATTTGTCAATTTTGGCTTTTGTTGCCATTGCTTTTGATGTTTTAGACATGAAGTTTTTGTCTATGCCTATGTCCTGAATGGTATTGCCTAGGTTTTCTTCTAGGGTTTTTATGGTTTTAGGTCCAACATTTAAGTCTTTAATCCATCTTGAATTAATTTTTGTATAAGGTGTAAGGAAGGGATCCAGTTTCAGCTTTCTACATATGGCTAGCCAGTTTTCCCAGCACCATTTATTAAATAGGGAATCCTTTCCCCATTTCTTGTTTTTATCAGATAGTTGTAGATATGCGGCATTATTTCTGAGGGCTCTGTTCTGTTCCATTGATCTATATCTCTGTTTTGGTACCAGTACCTCCATTTTAATAGGGAAAAAATAAAACATGGGTACAGATGTAGACAGGGTAGTGTATAGATTTGGTGGCGGTAAGATGAAGGAGCTCTCATCTGATAGCTTCTGTTTTTTTCAGTAATCTATGGGATGAGGTCGTCAGCTGAGATTTCTTGGGGAAAATGGGAAAGTGAGGAAGATGGAGGAGAGAGGGCGAGTGATGAAATAGTCATTTTAGAGACAGAGAAAGTGTTGACCATGGCCGGGCGTGGTGGCTCACGCCTGTAATCCCGGCACTTTGGGAGGCCAAGGAGGGCGGATCACCTGAGGTCAGGAGTTTGAGAGCAGCCTGGCCAACATGGCAAAACCTTGTCTCTACTAAAAAGTACAAAAAATGGCCAGGTGTGGTGGCAGGCGCCTGTAATCCCAGCTACACAGGAGGCTTAGGCAGGAGAATTGCTTGAACCTGGGAGGCGGAGGTTGCAGTGAGCCGAGATGGTGCCATTGCACTCCAGCCTGGGCATCAACAGCGAAACTCTGGGAAAAAAAAAAAAAGAAAGAAAGAAAAGAAAAGAAGGAAAGGAAGGAAAGAAGGAAGGAAGGAAGGAAGGAAGGAAGGAAGGAAGGAAGGAAGGAAGGAAGGAAGGGAGGGAGATAAATGGCCAGACAGAATTGAGAGCATATACCCATGGATTTTAAAGTGAAATCCAGCTACCCAGTTGTGTGATTTTTCTCCAGCACCCTTCAGCTACTCCAATGCAGGCATGGAGAATTGAGTTCATCGAGGGATGAGATATAGCAGGGGGAGAGGAAGTAAGGAAGTTGAAGGTGTTTGGAAGGGAATGATCATAATGATAGACCAGGAACTCTAAGCTGGACATGAAGAGAAGTGAAAATAAAAAGGAACTTGAAGGAGAGTAAGAATGGTAATAAGTAGGAGAAAGTGCTGGCAGATGGGCATCTATGAAAAGGTGACATTTAAGCTGAGACCTAAAGGATGAAGAGCCAGCTCTGTGAAAAATGAGGGAAGAGATTTCTAGTAAAAGGGAATATCAAGTGGGAAGTGAATAGGTGATCATGACGCGTTCAGATGCTTCCTGCAGTGGGAGCCCTTGTGGAGGTAAACTGGAAGAACGGATGGTGTCGTAGAGAGTGGGATATTGGGCATTGAGATTTGGGGGTAGTGCAATATCTGATAACCCAAAGTCTAGGTAGGTGATGATGGAGTGAGTGAAGTGGAAGAAGCAATTATTAGAGGTCTCCTCGTCACCCTGTGAATGTTGAATTCACCAATAATGATATCAAGAGTTGGAGTGGACATACCCATTAGGAAGGCTATTATAAAAAAAATGAAAAACACAGAAAATAATAAGTATTGGAATGTTGGCAAACTGTGGAGAAATTGGAACCTTTGTGTATTGCTGGTGGGAACATAAATGGTACAGCTGCTGTGGAAAACAGTATGATGATTCCTCAAAAAGTAAAACATAGAATTACCTTACGATTCAGCAGTTCCACTTCTAGGTATGTACCTGAAAGAATACAGGGGCTGCAACAGATATTTGTACACCCGTGTTCATAGCTACATTGTTCACAACAACCAAAAGGTAGAAACAACCCAAATATGCATCAACAGATTAATAAAATGTGATACATACATACAATGGACTATTAGTCTTAAAAGGAAGGAAATTCTGACACATGCAGCAATATGGATGAACCTTGAAGACATTATGCTAAGCAAAATATGCTAGTCACAAAAAGACAGATATCGTATGATTCCTCTTATATGAGATACCTACAGTAATCAAATTCATAGAAACAGAAAGTAGAATTGTGGCTTCCATGGGTTGGGAAGGGAGGGGTAATGAGGGATTACTATTTAATGGGTACAGAGTTTCAGTTTGGGAAGGTGAAAAAGTTGTGGAGATGGATGATGGTGATGGTTGCATAATAATGTGAGTGTACTTAATGCTGTAAAACTGTACTTCTAAAAATGGTAGGCTGGGCATGGTGGTTCACACCTGTAATCTTGACATTTTGAGAGGCTGAGGTGGGTGGATTGCTTGAGCCCAAGAGTTCAAGACCAGCCTGGGCAATATGGCAAAACCCCATTTCTACAAAAAAATATAAAAAATAGTCAGGCAGGGTGGCACACGCCTGTGGTCCCAGCTACTTGTGTGTCTGAGGTGGGGTTGCTTGAGCCTGGGAGGTCAAGGCTGCAGTGAGCTATGATTCTGCCACTGTACTCCAGCCTGGGCAACAGAGTGAGACCCTGTCTCAATCAATCGAATCAATCAATAATAAAAATGGTTAAAATGGTAACTTTTATGTTATGGATATTTTACCATGATTTCTTTTAAGGAGTGGAAGGAAAAACCACATGTGACTGGGAACTAAAGTCCTCAGTGAATGTGGGGCGAACTTAGGAAATCTGTAGATAACAATGAGGAGAAAGAGAGTGGTAGAGGTGGGCGGCAGGCAGGTTCCTCAAAGACGCAGGATATTTTGCAGAAAGAAGGAGGAGTAATGGCCTGGAGGCAGCATTGGCAAGCAAGGAGGATACTTATCTCACCTGCAGGTCCCGGAGGACTTGAATTTTGCAAAAGAAAAACAAAACAAAGCAAAACCAAAAACCCCAGTTTCCATTTGAGAGGGCTGGTGGGGAAGTGGTGCCCTCAAGGAATACATAGGTCTGAACCGGGAAAGAAGGTGAAGGACACTTTCCAAGAATAAATTGAGGCTATAGGAGAGTTTGTTGTTGACTGAGAGTTCCAGTGGACACACTGGAAGGATTTGAAAGGGAGGAGAAAAATGGGATCAGAGTGTAAACAGACTGCTATGGGGAGGAGAGTCAGGGTTCTAAGGACCAGAGGCAAGTAGACTTCTTTCTGGTGGTGACTGAAGTGAACAGAAAGGCAAGGCCTTATGGGATGAGTCTCACATATGGGAGGGTGGGCTTAGAGGCATGTAGAAAGCCAGTTCTGGGGCTGGAGTCTCTAATAGGTAAGCCGCCGGGTGTGGGGGCTTCAAGGGAGGCTGCTCTTACAGACAGCATTGAAGCGGCCCTCAGCTCACTTAGGGAAGAGTAGTCTGCCGAATCCTCCTACCAAGCCTATCTCATTGCCTTCTAGAAAACTACTTTAGGCTGGGTGTGGTGGCTCATGTCTGAAATCCCAGCACTTTGGGAGGCTGAGGCGGGCAGATCACTTGAGCCCCGGAGTTCGAGACCAGCCTAGCCAATATGGCAAAACCCTGTCTCTACTAAAAATACAAAAAAAAAAAAAAAAAACACAAAAATTAGCCAGGCATGGTGGCATGCACCCGTAGTCCCAGCTCCTGGGGAGGCTGAGGTGGGAGGATCATCTGAGCCCAGGAAGTCGAGGCTGCCGTCAGCTGTGATGGTTCCACTGGACAATGAGAGTGAGACGCTGCCTCAAAAACAAAACAACAACAACAACAACAACAAAACCCCTACTTTATGCACAGGTTCTTGGCACAAATTGTGGAAGATGATTGGCCCTGGAGTTAGGCAGACCTGGGTTCACATTTCGGTGCCACACAATATATATAGTTGTATATCCTTCAGCAAATTACTTAATCTCTCTTCCCAAATCTCAGTTTCCTTATCTGTAAAATGGACATAATACCACGTAGCTCATGAGGTTATAGTGAAAATGGGGTGACATAATTTATGGACAGCACCTGGAGCATAGTAAGTCCTCAATAAATGGCAGCTGATATTATTGTTTTCGGCACTGTCCCTTTTTTCAGCATTTTCCTCACTTTCCTCCCAGATGCCACTGTTCTCAGGCTATCCTTTTGCTGACCAAACTCTTCAGCTGGACTTAAACAGTGCCCAGTCTTTCAGATCTTCTCTCTACTTTTCCTCAGTGCAACCATATCTGTCTTATTTCATGTCAGTTTAGAGCCCTCCCTGTTCTCTCCTGGGGTAAATCTGATTCAACCAGCAAGTCCTTTGTTTGCATGAATTTATGTGTCCACAAAAGATAACATGTATGTTTTAACCCAGGCCTTCAATGCCATAACCCAGTGGAATAAAAGCACCTCAGTTTTCCCACCTGACTGTAGCTCTTCCATTGTCTAAAAATAGCACTCTTTTCAGTCCTGGCTTTTCAAAGTGTGGTCTGTGGACCAGCAGCTTGGGCACGACCCAGGAATTGTCAGAGTCTCAGACTTTGCTCCAGACCTACTGCATCAGAATCATTTTAGCAATACTCCCAAGTGATTTGTATGTACTTTAAAGTTTGAGCAACACTACTAGAATAAGGAGCAGCTAGCCAAAATAACAAGCAAGTACTCCTTTACAGGAAGAAAGGTTTGTGCCCAAGCTCCTTACAAAAGGGCACCCAGAGCAGCTACTTCACAGCGCTGGGGATGGGCTGCCATCTCTGCCACCAGGGGAATGTTGCATCTCATGGGGGCCCAGCTGCTAGCCTGCCATGCTGGA
This sequence comes from Pan paniscus, assembly GCF_029289425.2. Taxonomy (NCBI): domain Eukaryota; kingdom Metazoa; phylum Chordata; class Mammalia; order Primates; family Hominidae; genus Pan; species Pan paniscus. The sequence goes on from NC_073272.2 coordinate 106,998,914, forward strand.
TCTCTAGAGCTTCCAGTAGAGTCAGGCTTCTGTTACCGGAATCAGAGGGCTAATTGGCCCCACATGGTTCCGAATCCTGCCAGTCTTGAGGGGAGTGACAAGACTCCCCAAGGAGCCAACCAAATGTAAAGAAAAAGGAGCCAAAGGCAAAGAGGGCTGGAGAACTAAAAGTGGATGCCTGGAAATTTAGCTGTTACATTTCCATCTTCCTGCATGAGAGCACAAGTAGGGAGAGCATCAGCTTAGAATCATTCCATATTCTTCTCGGTTCATTTGTCCTTTAGCCACATCTGCCTAGCAACAGTTGTTAGCATGAGCTCGAGCTACCAGTCCCTCTTTGGACAGTGATGGAGGGATCAGTTTAGCCCACGGAGGAATCAGGGCATCTAGAGGGAGCCAGGTTGTCTCGTAGTTGGGTCAGGGAAAGAGCTGCTGGGAGAATGACCGGACAGAGTACGTTGCGGGGCTGTCTCTTAGAGGCAAGGAGTTGGGGGTAGGGCTTCGGCTGTGTGAAGCGGGTGAAGTTTATATTTGGCTCCCCTTCTCTGCTCCTCCAGCCACCCCGAATAATGCTATCAATAATATCGCCACCTCTACATTTGTGTGATATGCTTAACCTTCCTAAGTGCTTCTGTAACCATGATCTCATTTCATTCTCCCAACAACACGGAGTGAACAGGCTCAGAGACAGGTTAATTATGATGTGGGCTGAGCATACAGGCTGGGCTAGGACGTAGAGTGCTGCTGACTGTAGGGTTGGGGCAGCTTGCAATGGAGACTCTGGATAGCCAGAGGGTCCAGGACCGTGAGTGGGAGCAGGTAGGGGGTGCTGCAATTGTGGGTCCTAGCATAGAGATGTGGCCCCAGCTGGGCCACCAATGTGCTTAGCCACTGTGGGTCTGTGCCTCTTCATCTCCTACCTAGAAGGCTAGGATGGAGGAGGAACAGTCACCTAGCGTATTTGGCAGGACAGAGGAGATAATGGATGTGAAAGCATCTTTTCTCAAATGAAGTAATGAGTGTAAAAATGAAAAGAACCACACGAATATAAAGTGTTGTTATCATTAGGCAGAAGAGAAAGGCTAGGCCTTTACCCAGGTCACTAAATAGAGAGGGCAAGCCTGGCACAAGGTGAGGGAATGCCTTTGGGGACTTTGGTAAGAAGGGGAGAGAATGAAGGCACTACATACTTTGGGGCAAATAACAGAAGCAAATAGCAGGCCTCAGAAACAAACCTCGTGGGGTGGCGGGGGGTGGGGGATGAGCATTGGCTGCTTCACAATTTTGTTCAGGGATGCCCTATTTGAAGGGACCAGAAGCCAAACATCTTTCAAAGTCAAATTGCCTGTTTCCCCCAGGAGGATAGTCATGTGACCCATGGACAGCTGAGCTCCTGTCATCCATCACTGCTTGCCTTCAGTGTCACTCCCAAGTCTCCAGGCACTTAGCAAATTTCAGAGGGACTGAGCTGCAGACACTGAAAAAGGCAAACCCCAGGAGGGAAGGAACAACTTCCATTTGAATTGTAAAATGGCCTTCTGGTCTGTTAATGGAGGTGTTTCTCCCCTGTCCCAAGATACCTGGGAGTGGTGTGAGGAAAGGGCTGCTTGCAGAATTGAAGGCAGTTAAGGGCAGTTAGTCCAGCTCAGTTAGGGACAACCCAGGGATGAATGTGCTCCAGCCACACCTGGAGATATGCCTGCACCTATGAACCACATAGCTGGGCCACCTGCAGGAAGATGGAATGCACCTATGGACAGAGTTTGGTTCTTGCCTCTCTCCCCAACTCTGCCCTTTCTTGGCCAGCGAGTACAATCCCCACTTCCTCCATGGAGTCTTCTCCAGCTTCTCCGCCCCATCTTCTGAACACCCAAGTTGGAACTTAGTTGTAGATCTCATCTACCAGTCTCAGTTAGCACTGTAATTGTCTTGTTCAGTATGCCCACTTGTCTTTTCTCCCCCAGCTAGACTGAAAGCTCTTTGAGGGCAGAGACCTGTCACTTCTCCTGTGTCCCCCAGAGTGCTGGACTGTCTGAGTAGGCACTTGATAAATACTTGTTGATTAATTAATATGAGTCAAAAGAGTAAAGCAAAGCATTTGTGTCACAAAACGCTGTTTGCTTATTGATTCCTCTGGCTCCAGGAGTGCCCATTTTCTTCAGAAGTGGTAGTACCTCAAGGCCCAATGGAAACTGAAATGTCCTCTGCTTCAAAAAAGGAAAAAGGGGCACAGGGGAGGCTGCAGTGGCAGGGATCAAGGGGGAGCACTGAGCGTAGGACAGTATCCCAAGTGCTTCTGCAGCACACCTGTGTCTGTCTTCCTTGCCGGAGTTCCTTCTCCCCACGCCACAGTCTGCAGAGCCTTCCTTGGCTGATGCCCATGTCGGAAATGAGCTGGTGCCATCCCAAGAAGTCCTTTTAGTGCCAACAAGTCCGGGTGGCAGGAAGCAAAGGGCTCATTTTCCAAATAGCCCTAGGGGTGAGGCAAGACGGCAGCTGCAGGAAGATGTTCTCTGGCTCCCTTCAAGGACGAGCTCCTGCCTGCCACCAGGAGCCAAAATGAAAGAGGCGCCAGCCTGTGGCCACCCTCAGAGGGTCCCTGTCCTAGGAGTGTGCCTGTCCAGGACACTAATCAGCCACATTCCAGCTTCGGAGTGACTTTCTATTGAAAAGTGACCATTTATCTTAGTGGTGTGAGAGGGAAGGAGCAAGTTTCTGAATTTGCCTTCCAGAGACTTGACCTCATCCTAGCATCCCCTTCCACCTCCCGAAGGGGTGACAGACAGACTCCAAGCCAGTGTGAGGTGTAGCCAGAGAGATCTCATATGATAGAGACAACTTCAGAGTTCTTTGCTGGACTATGAATTTCTCTTTTATACAATTATTCTAAATCTTTTCCCCTTCCCCTATAAATAGTCCTAAAGCTTCTCTCTATTACTGAAACTGTGTCCTGATAAATAACCTAAATGGTTTGAAGCATTTGCTACTGATGAATTTGATATTCTTAGCTAATAAAGAATTGCATTGCTCTCGGCTAGGCGCGGTGGCTCACGCCTGTAATCCCAGCACTTTGGGAGGCCGAGGCGGGTGGATCGCCTGAGGTCGGGAGTTCAAGACCAGCCTGGCCAACACGGTGAAACCATGTCACTACTAAAAATATAAAAATTAGCCAGGCGTGGCAGCACATGCCTGTAATCCCAGCTACTCTCCTGGAGCCTGAGGCAGGAGAATCGCTTGAACCTGGGAGGTGGAGGTTGCAGTGAGCCGAGATCGTGCCACTGCACTCCAGCTGGCGTAACAGAGGGAGACTCCATCTCAAAAAAAAAAAAAAAAAAAAAAAAAAAAAAGAATTGCATTGCTCTCAGAATGTCAAAACCTCCTACTTCTTTTACAAACCTTATACTAGTTTCATTAATTAGCTACTGGCCCTCTGTATCTTGTTCCAAAGGGCTCTGCCTGGAACCATAATTTTAGCAAATATGCATACTGAGGCTAGAAAACTTAAACCCGTCTATGTAGAAGGCCTAAAATTCTGGGGCTGTAGTGGTGCCAGATGAGTGAGCTAAGGCTCTGGGCCACTTGGCCCTGGCCCTCTCTCCTCCATCTCCACCTGCCCTGCCCTTCTCCTTGACCATCCATTCCTCCTTTTACCTTCTTCCCTGGCCTTGGCACCAGTGCTATCACAGGCCTCAGTGTCTCTACACCCTTATCCTTCAGTGCTCTTCGTTTGAATACTACACTCAGACCCCTTGCCTGCAGTATGCCTCCCCTGGCCCTTGATGGAGAACATTTATGAAGCTTTTGTGGAATTCCTAAGCTTTAGTTACTTAAGTTGTGGAAATCGGGAGAACAATGTGTAATCTCTCCCTGGAGTTAGGGCAGTGATTTCTCTTCTCCCAGTTCCTCTGGGCTTTTAGGCCTGCTGGCAGCCCCAGGATGCAGCTCCCCTTCTGGCCAACAGGAACTCTTTTCCAGGTGTCTCATTAACTGAAAGAAGTTGGCATTATGGACAATTTTGGTCCCAGACATTAGCACATTTATTTATATATGCTACTTAAATCATTTATTTTTGTATACAACTTAAGATGTATTCAAGTTTAAAATTGCATCAAGACGAGCCAGGCATGGTGGCTCACGCCTGTAATCCCAGCACTTTGGGAGGCTGAAGTGAGAGGATCACTTGAGGCCAGGAGTTCGAGACCAGCCTGGCCAACATGGCGAAACCCCACCTCTACTAAAAATACAAAAATTAGCAAGGCGTGGTGGCACATGCCTGTAGTCCCAGCTACTCGGGAGGCTGAGGCAGGAGAATCGCTTGACCCCGGGAGGTGGAGGTTGTGGTGAGCCAAGATCGTGTCACTGCACTCCAGCCTGGGTGACAGAGTGAGACTCTGTCTCAAAAAAAATAAAAATTGAAAAAAAATTTTAAAATATTGCATCAGGTCTTCATGAAGATACTCCATCTTCTGGAACAACTTTACATTTCTTCCGCCACTTACTTGCCTGTCTTGTGGTCTCTTCCTGCAAGGTTTTGGTTTCCTTTAGGAAGTTAATAGCTAAGTCAGTGGAGGATGACAGTTAACTTCTGCAGAATATTTGCATTGGGTTCCTTCTGGAGTTCCAATATCTGAGAGGAAGGGTCTGACTCTAATTTCAGGCTCATGACGTCAGTTTCTTCTATTGGCTGTAGCCCTGAAGACAGTAGCTTCTACTTTCTAGATTTCTCTTTCTCCAATCTGAAATATGAGGCAGTCATCATCTCTGTTGGCTCCAGAGGATGTAGGAAGCTAAGCTGTAAACTCCTGGGTGCCAGGGCCAGAACCCTAACTGGCATCTCTCCCTGCTGGTTCTGAGGCTTAGTTCCCTGTGCATCTTGTTTTGCTCCCACCTTCCCTTTTCCCCAGTCATGTGATGCAGGAAGAGAGCGCAAATGATATGGAATGTGAGCAGCTGCCAGCAGAGATACTGCGACAAGTGACCGTTCACCGAGACCCTATATATGGCTTTGGCTTCGTGGCTGGCAGTGAGAGGCCTGTGGTGGTTCGATCTGTGAGGCCAGGTAGGTGTCCCTCAGAGTGTTCCCCTAGCCCTGACTCCTGTCTCCCAACACCCACATATCTTCCCAAAAAGCAGAGCTTCCAAGCATTCTAACTGTCTTGCTGAAGAATTCATGAAGAGTGGTTGAAGACTTGCCAACCAATAACTGTGTGAGGGAGCTGGCCTTTTAAGACTGATAGACACAACCATTGAGGCTGTTTGGGGCCCTAGAAAAAGGCTGCAGTTGATTGTTTAACAGTGTCTGGGTCTTAATAAAGCTTCCCTTTGCATAGAACATTCATAAAAGAACCATAATGTCTTGCAAAAAAAAATGTACCTATTCTATTTAATTCAGCAAGTATCTATAGATTGCCTACTCTAAGCCCAGCAATGTTGTCGGGAAGTACAAGACACAGTTCCTGTTCTCAAGAACCTAACCATCAGGCTGTGGAGACATGTATATACTCATGAAATAGGTCAGCCATTGAAGACCAGAATCAAGATACAGACCACAGGTGGGATAGGAGAGGAGAGGATAATGGAATCTCTGAATGCTTGAGTGGCAGTAACAAACATCTACCATTGATTAAGCATCTACTATGTGCTTTACATCATATTGTTTAATTCTCACAGCCACCCCTGCAAAGTAAATAAGTAATATCATTCCCATTTTGCAAACGAGGAAACTGAGGCATAATGAAAGAGAAATGGCTTGTCCAGTGTCACTCAGCTATAAAGCAACAGAGCCAGGGTTTGCACCTGGGCCTGTTTGATGCCATGCAGGGGAAGTAGGGCCTGAAAGGGACCATGTGGGATGGAACAAGCAAAGCCCCACCTAAGCTATGAAGCCCTGCTATCATGAATGAAATGGAAAAAGACTGAAGTACTGTTTTGTTTCGAATCTGCTAGGCATTGACAAAAAAGACAGACGGAATGGAGCTTTATTCCTGACTTGCTGGGCCTGAGGCTTTAGATGTTTACAACAGTTTCTCGCTCAGTCAAGAGGAGCAGCCAGAGTACAAACTGGTCTTGCAGAAATTTGATGAATTTTGCAATCCTCCAGGGGAAAGAAAAAGATTTTTGTAAGCTCTCTCTTCAACTAGAGGGCACAGAGGAAAAAAAACACACACACACACAACAACAACAATTTAGTACAGGAGTCCGTGGCTGACCTAAGGCTCTGGAGTCAGCCATGCAGTTTGGCAAAAAGGTTTTGAATCTCTGATCAGAAATCAGAGGAAAGGGGGACCAGCTAACATTCAGTAATAGACCACCAGGAGCCCCTACTTTAACTTCAAATGAGACAGAATCTGCACAGCTGAAGGAAGCCCCCAGGCCTAGAGGGGTTCAGCTGCCAAAGGTATAACAATGAAGAAGGAGTTGGAGGGGTCAAGAGAAGAAAATCCCCAGGCACGAACCACAAAAAGCCATTGGGCTGGCATGCATAGCCCTATAAAAGCCCTATAAAAGCCCTATAAAAGGCTGATCCGTAGTGCTGCTTCTGGCCCAGGTGGCTCCTGAATGCACAGGACTTGTTTGGTTCTTTATTTGAGGCCATAATAAAGACAAAAAAAGTGTCCTACAGAGGAGCAATTATGGTTGATCAAGCCAACAAACCATTTGTGAAAGCAGTAGTAGACTGATGTTACCGGTACCATCAAAGGGCCAAGGCCCATAAAGGAGGTTGAGTTCCATGAGGACCTCTTCTGTTAGACGGAAGAAAGGGAGGGGAGGGAAGGGAAGAAGAAGATACATAGAGTGGCCTCCACCTAAGAGACTGACATTTTTGGCAGAAGTAGATAGAAGGAATGAAATGAGTTGAAGGAATTGTCCCTTGGATGGTATAATAACTACCATTTATCCAATTCTTAGCAATGTCAATCAGCTGTTTTAAGTGCTGTATATTTATCATCTCATTCATCCTCCCAACATTTCTATGATGCATATGTACTGTTATTTTCCCATTTTATAGATGAGGTAAGAGAGACTCAGAGAGATTAAATGTCTTGCCCAAGGTCACACAACCAGTGAATTGCAGATTTGGAGTTAGAGTCCAAGTCTGTCTGGCTGTAAAGAGTTTTCTGTTAGCCACCACACTTTGCTCCTGAAGCCAGTGCACTGTCAGGAGACTTGGCCTAGTGTGTTTAGGGCAATTGCTCCTCGAGCAATGAATCCTGCTGCCTGTGCTGGCACAGCCATCCTCAGCACATAGGCTCTACACTCCAGAGCCATTGAGCTGTGCTCAAGTGATGTATTTGTTGTGTATGTTCATGTTTTTGGAATTTGGGCAGCCCCCTTCTTTGGAGAGAGAGGGAGAAGTTGGGATCTGGCCCTTCAAAGTGGACACAAACTAGAGTCAAGGCTGGTTTGATACTGGGTCATGTCAGTGAACATTTCTTTCAAATTTGAGTCAGGCTGGTTCTGACTTCTCATTCTCTCCAAGTCTCTGAGAAGCTTTTCTCCAAGAAGATCTTTGCTAAACATCAGAAGCAGCATAGCCTTGTGGTATCCCTCTACCCTCACCCTTTGCCCCAACCAAGAAGGTACAGCCCTCAGATAGGTCTGCTTTCTTAACCTTGCAGTAGAAATGGGAAGGAGAGCCAGGCACAGTAGCTCACGTCTGTAATCCCAGCATTTTGGGAGGCTGAGGTGGGTGAATCACCTGATGTCAAGAGTTCAAGACCACTCTGGGCAACATGATGATGTTCCATCTCTACTAAAAATACAAAAATTAGCTGGGCATGGTGGAGTGTACCTGTCATCCCAGCTACTCAGGAGGCTGAGGTGGGAGAATCTGTTGAACCTGGGAGGGGCAAGTTACAGTGAGCCGAGATCACGCCACTGCACTCCAGCCTGGGTGACAGAGTAAGACGCCATCTCAAAAAAATAAAAAAAGAAAAGAAAAGAAATGGGAGGGAGAAAAAACAAATATCCAACTGCCGAAAAGTATGTGCTTTGTTCCCCTCATTTATTGGACAGTGGCATTTCTCAGTGTAGAAAAAAAAAAAAATAACCCTTTAGGTCTTTTTCCTCTGTCTTCAGACAAGTGAATGCCTAAGTCCTTCCAGACTAGTAAGTATGAATAATATTCAAGTAAGAAGATCCTTCCTCGTCCTCCTTTCGCCTGACCACCTCCAGTAGTCTGGAAGTCATTCCTTATACCTAAGCAAGTCCCGCCTGTGAAATGGAAGTCTGCGTTCCTCATTAAGAAGCAAGTCAGTAAAATGTTTATTGACCTTATCTGAGTTTGGTACCTTTTGCTACCAAACCATACCCAGCTAAAGTGTTTTCATCCCACTTATCTTTCTGGGGCTCCCAAAAGCCCACCTGGTTCTAGAGTACCTCCCTTGCCTTCAAAGGCAGACTTAGCATTCTGTGTTTGGAACAGCACCCTCTAACTAGCTCTGGAGGGCTTTGGAATGCTCGCTTCTGAAGTCCAGAGTATGTCTTTCTTGGCATGGAACTAAAGGAGGTCCACTCCATTCTCTGTCTTCATTCCTTTGCCCTCTATCTGCTTATAGGCAGCAGCAGCAGCAGCAACAGCAGCAGAGAGCTCGAATAGCACCCTCTACACCACCACAGCTCAGCCTGCACCATCTCCAGGCCTCAGCACCCGCTTCAGCTCCTACAGGCACAGGGGACTTGCCCAGACCTGGACTTTCCCAGCAGTAACCCTAAGCCCTCACACCTCTCTCCTCTCCTTTGCAGGAGGCCCCTCTGAGAACAAGCTCCTGGCTGGTGACCAGATTGTGGCTATTAATGAGGAAGACGTGAGTGAAGCCCCGAGGGAGAGACTCATAGAACTTATCAGGTAACGGGGCCTCTTGGCAGGAACTGATCAGTATCCCCACCCCTGACTCACCAGTGACATGGGGCCACCACTATCCCCCGCTCGCTCTGAGAGCAGAATCCTTCCAGGCAGAGAAGCCCTATAGAGGGCTCCTGGCTAACCCAGAACTTCAGGGGCCAGCTATTCAGGGTCAGCGGGAGCCTTCATACACACCGGCTTAGCATCTCCAATGATGTGAACAGACGCAAAGAACTCCCTGCTGGAGTCTCACCCCTACCTCCTTCCACCCGAACAATCTCTTCACCCCAGCCCCTTTGTTTTTTTCCACTGGGACAGACCAAGTGACAGATGAGAATCAAGCCATTAAAAGAACATCCTAGATATGCACAGTGTAAGCAAGATATTGACCAACTCCCCAACTCCAGAAAAAACTCAGAATCCCTGGCCAATGGGTTGAGGAAGAGAACCTCCCAATGTGGATACTGTCCATAGTGTTTGTGTCCCCTAAATGCCCTCCGCAGATGGGAGCAGATGACAAAAGGAACATTGTGGGATTACCACTGTTTGTACATGGAGAGTAATCACATTGTCTTTACCTATCCTTTACCCCTGTGCAATTACACACACACACACACACACACACCATACACACTCTCCTACCCCACATTCACACCACATACACACACCCTGGCATAGATTTGTTGAAAAGGAATTAGAGAATAAGAGGTAAAGGCTCCAAATTGCATGGGCTAACCTCAGTTTGGGGGAGCTTGGCTATCTCACTCCAAATGGAACCATGTACATGCTCGCTCTTTCTCTCACTCTCCTTTTCTCTCTCCCTCTCTCTTTCTCTCTCTCTCTCTCTCTCCTCCTCTCTCTCACCCCCTTGCTTAATCTGACTTCATCTCTGCCACCATCTCCTTCAAGTCCTCCTGGTTCAGAGTGTTTTCATCCCACTCATCTTTCCAGGCTCCCAAAAGCCCACCTGGTCCCAGAGCTCTTCCCTTGCCTTCAAAGGCAGACATAGCATTCTGTGTATGGAACAGCACCCTCTAACTAGCTCTGGAGGGCTTTGGAGTGTTCCCTCCTGAAGTCCAGAGCATGTCTTCCTTGGCATGCTCCTTCCAGCTCAATACCATGAAATGTGTCTGATCCCTAATGACCTTTTCTTTGACTCTTCTCCAAGTTCAGTTGTCTATTGCATTTCCCTACCCTCCACCCTCCACCCTCTGCTACCACACCAATATGAGGTGAGTTCTTTCTATCCTATTAGGGCATGTTGGGGTTTTTTTCAGCCTGGTCCCTCAGAAGTCACTGCTTTGTTTTTAGTAGATTTCTTTGCCCTCTAGAACAAGGTATGCTGATTTCGTGAGGGGTTCCAGAGCTCCTTCAGGGTTAAAGCAGAGCACACTCTTGATAACCTTGGGAGCCAGTGGATTATTCATTCATTCAGTCAGTCAGTCAGTCAATGAACCAGTATTTATTGTTGTCCTCGATGCACCAGGCACTGTTCCACACACCGAAGATACAGCAGTGAATAAGACAGACAAAGATCCCTGGCTCACTGGAGTTTACATTTTAGTGAAAGGAGACACATCATAAGCAGAAAAGATTATAAGTAGTTCTACAACATATTAGAAGCTGATAAATGTTATTAAGAATAGAAAGTAGATCTAGGTAAAGAGGATCAGGAGTGCTGGGCACAGGGGTGCAAAATGTAACTAAACAGTAGGGTCAATGTTGGCCTCATTGAGAAGGTGACATTTGAAGAAAGACTTGAAGGAGGAGAAGGTGTTGGACAGAGAACAGCCAGTGCAAAGGCCCTAAGGCCAGGAGTGTGTTTGGCACGATTGTGGAACAGGGGAGAAGCCAGTAGGACTGGAGTTGGTAAGGAAAGAGGAGAGTTGTAGAAAATAAGTCCAGATAATGGAGAACCTTTGAAGCCACCATAGGGACTGTGGCTTTGTTATAAATGAAATGGGGAGACATGGCAAGGGGCTGGAGGAGACGAGTCACATAATCCAACTTATGTTATGCCCCTTCCCTGTTCAAGATAAAGGATTTTCTTTAGTATTTTTCCTGGAGAATAACTCTTTACTTCTGGTAACTTCCCAAACCCTGGGGCTGATTAATCCCTGTAATTTGCCTCACCAAATGTGGGAGATGTTCAAAGTTCTTGAGCTGCGGGCCTTGGCATTTCTTGAATATCCAGAATCAAGGGCAGCTTGACTCTACTTCTTAAATGACTTTGTTCACATAAACATTTGAAAAGGGCCAATAAGGAGAGGGGAAGCTCCTTCAGGGCAAACTATTTCCATTTCTTTTAGTTCTTTTAAAAGATTATGTATTCCTGGGAGAGAATTTTCATACTTCACAGCCTGTTTGATCACTGGCATAATTCTTGCCAGAAGAGTTTCATATTCTTCATTCTTTTGAATATTTGCTATCTGGAGAGTTTTGGCTTCCATCTGTTGCTCCCTGGCTCTCTTTTTTGGCCCCTCAATTGAAACAAATCTGCTGAGTATGAGTCATGGTGACCAAATGACCTCCTTTGGGTTTTTCCTTTGAATTTCTCTTCTCACTTAAATACCAAATTACCAATAATCATTGTACGTGGTTCCCAGGACTCTCTGATTTTGAGTTCCATAATGCAGGCTTTTAGTTTTCCTTGAGAATTTTGTAGTCTACAGATAAAATTGCTACTAAGGTTTGGAGATTTCTACAGAGAGTATGTGAGAAGGAATATGAAAAGAAGACCTAAAAAATGACAACCCCAGAGGTAATGATTATACCATATTCGGATACCTGTGTGAATTAATATGGATGGTTTGTGTCAGCCTCCACAAATGATGGGAGGTGAAGTGTCCATGCAGACACTCAGATTGCCCTCTATCCTAATCCATATACTTGAATGCAGCCAGGGGAAGATTCTGGTGTTGCTTCTTGTACTAGATGAATACCTAGTGCATGATACACTACTCTCCTATTCCCTCTTTTCTCTGTAGGAGCGCTAAGGAATTCATCGTTCTTACAGTTCTGCACACTCATCAGGTGAGTGAGCCTCTTTGCCATCTGCCCTTCCTCCTGACTGAGAAGAGATGACATTTCCATATTGGAAAGCAACAGTGATGGGGTTGGGGGTTCAGAGACTACAACCAACATATGAGCCAAGGATTTAGGAGTGAACTTAAAGAATACCTTCTGAACAGCATGTCTCTGCTCATGTCCAAAGCTGAGGATTTTGAAGGGCTGTGCTGTGCTGTGTTCTGTCCTGTGCCTTCTTCTTTACCCACTTAAGCTGCCCACTGCCTCAATTCCAAATACAGTTTCCACTTCTTTTTGGCTGTACTCCATTAAAATGTATCTGTCCAATGTGAACTCTCATAAAGTCCTGGGCGATGATAGGTGCCAATCTTATTCATTCATATAAGTTACCTACAATGTATGAGACACAGCACCATATGTGAGAGAATTTAATATAAATTTGCTGGGGGGTACCCTTGGACAAACAGATTCATCTTTGTCCTGGTACAGTCACTTAACTGGCTGTGTGACCTTGAATGAGTCAGTTCCCCATTCTGGACCTGTTTCATCATCTGTACATTGAGAGATTTAAAGTATAACAGTGTTACCTAAACATGCCTGATCATAATCGTTGCCAGGACTACTTATTAAAAGTAAAAATTTCTAGCCCCCTCTCCTCAAGAGTTGGATTTAGAAAGTTCAGTGTCCATTATTAGTTGTACCCTTATAGCAATCTTAACTTAAATGCACAAACCCAGGTGCACAACTTCCATGTGCAAAATTCAGAGCCCTCACTCTACCTCCAGCCTACCTGTCCCCTTATTAATGTCCCCAACAACAGTCCTCTGCACCCCAGCATGGATGCCGTACCCTCAATATATAGCCACAGGAGAGATCACATCTGTTGGGGGTGAGGGACATGAAATCAGGGAAGGCTTCAAGGAGGAGGCTGCACCTGAGCTGGACCTTGAGGGATGGGGCAAGATTTTCCATAGAGAGATGACACAGCGAGGGATGGAACACAGGTGCACAGCATGGGCTCACCAGGCAAGAGCAAGATTCAAATCAATCTTGGTTCAAACTAACTGCCTCTCCCCATGGCCCCCAGCTCCCAGACCTCTTCTGCATCAGTGTGAACTTCACTCGCACACTCATACACTCACACACATATACAAACACACTGACACACACACACAATACACTCACACATTCATTCACAACCTCATGCATAATACTCACACATATCCTCACACGTACACTCACACACATACACTCACCCACTCATACCCATACATATACACACACTACTCACATATACACGCACTCATGTGCTCTCTCACATATGTACACACAATGGTCCCAGGCAGATAGGCCTTTCTCAGTTCCAGTTCTCTTGTCTCTGGGCAGGCAAGCCCCACCACTCCATTGTTGTTACCAATAGTCCCCTCCCCACCACTTTGCTGCATGTGTGCAGTTGCCTAGTGGGCAGTAGGCAGTCAGTCCCAACCTCCCAATCTCCTGTCTTGAAAATGACCACCAGTTCTCCCACTAAAACATGCTTGATGTGTGGTTAGAATTTACTACTGCGATCAGAGACCCAATGTGGGTTTACTTTGTTAGTCAGTTCTTCTCAAATCTCACCTTGCAGAAGCCTTCCTTGAGTACCCTTTCTAAAATAGCATCTACCTTCACTATCTTCTGATATGGCTTACTTTTTCATCAGAGCTGAAATATTATATTTTTTAACTTTTCTTTTGAAATAATTGTAGATCACAAGAAGTTGCAACGATAGTACAGAGATATACCATGTACTGTTACCCTGTTTCTCCCAGTGGTTATATCTTACATAACTATGTGCAATAGGCTGGGTGCAGTGGCTCACACCTGTAATCCCAGCACTTTGGGAGGCCGAGGCAGGTTGATCACTTGAGGCCAGGAGTTCGAGACCAGCCTGGCCAACATGGTGAAATCCTGTCCCTACACAAAATACAAAAGAAATTAGGCTGGGATGGTGGAACACACCTGTAGTCCCAGCTACAAAGGAGGCTAAGGCACGAGAATCATTTGAACCTGGGAGGCAGAGGTTGCAGTGAGCTGAGATTGCACCACTGCACTCCCGCCTGGGTGACAGAGCGAGACTCCATCTCAAAAAAAAAAAAAAAAAAAGGCAAAACAGAACAAAAACTATGTGCAATAGCAAAACCAGGAAATCAACAATGATACAACATATGTATATGATTCAATATGAATTTATCACATGTGGGTTTATGTCTCCACCAACACAGTAAAGATGCCCCATTTACCATAATATTGTTATTATTCATTGCATGCCTGTGTCAAAGTATCTTATGTGCCCTAGACATATATATACCTACTGTGTACTCACAAAAATTTAAAACTTAAAAAAATCACTGGACAAGTCTGTCACCCAAAGGATTCCTCGTGTTGTCCTTTTATAACCACACTCACTTCACCGCCTACACCCAATCCCTGTCAACCACTTTACATTTCCCTAATTTTATTTCAAAAATATTATATAAATGGAAGCAAGGCACTGTGGCTCCTGTCTGGAATTCCAGCTACTTAGGAGGCTGAGATGGGAGGATCACTTGAGGTCAGGAATTTGAGATCAGCCTGAACAACATAGAATGAGACCTCGTCTCTAAAAATTTTCTTTTTAATTTAGCTAGGTGTGGTAGTGCACACCTGTAGTCCCAGCTACTTGAGAGGCTGAGGCAGGAGGATTGCTTGAGCCCAGGTGTTGGAGACTGCTTTGAGCTATGATAGCACCACTGTACTCCAGCCTGGGCAATGGAGCGAGGCCACTTCTCTAAAAAACAAGCAAAAATAATATATAAATATAATTATATAATATGTAACCTTTGGGGATTGACTTTCTTCACTTAGCAAAATGTCCTCGAGATTCATCCAACTTGTTGCATGTATCAATATTTTGTTCCGTTTTATTGCTGAGTAGTACCCATGGTATTCCATGGTGTGGATGTACCAGTTTGTTTAATCATGTACCCGTTGAAGGGCATTGGGTTGTTTCCAGTTTTGAACTACTACAAATAAAGCTGCTATAATATTTGTGTACAGGATTTTTGTGGGCATAAGTTTTCATTTCTCTGAGATAAATGCCCAAGAGTACGATTGCTGGATCAAATAGTAAGTGTATATTTAGCCTATTAAAAAACTGCCAGACTGTTTTTCAAAGTGGCTGTGCCATTTTACATTCCCATGAGATATTATATTTACATGTTTATTGTCTCTGTCCCTCATTAGAATGTCAGCTCCATGAGGGTAGAGACTGTGTTTTGTTACTGCTGTATCCCCAGCACCTGGCACAGAGTAGGTGCTAATAAATATTGGTTGACGGAATGAAGGAAACCCAGTTTCTAGCCAACAAAGCAACCTAAACAAAACTCAAGTGTCCAAACTTAGGTGCAGAATAAAGGGCGTAACACTCACCCCAATCTCTATCTCGACTTTCCCATCCCAGTGCCTCCAACATTTTCTTACCCCCTGTTCTGCTTACTCTGCAGGTCCCAACCCATGGCCCCTTTGCTGCGGCCAGGCTGATTTCCTTCTCCTTCTTAGGTACATTTCCTTCTTAGGTCTTACTGCCCCGTGGACTTTTGTCCTTGTGCTATTCCACATCTCTTCTAATACATGTCTGTTTCTTTTAAGACCTTGTTCGATACTCATGTTCTCCAAACAGCTTTGCCTGACTAATCTCAATGAGCATTTCCCTAATTTGTTCATTCACTCATCAAGCATTTATTAAATACCTACTATTCTGGACACTCTTCTAGGCTGGGAATATAGCAGTGCACAAGACAAACATGGTCCCTGCCCTCACAGAGTTTACATTCTAGTTCTCAGTCTTGTGCTCTCTAAATCCTTGGAGCATAGAAGTGGACGAGTACACACACATGGGGCTAATTGTCAAAACATTTAATGACCTGTACAGTAGGAGCCAATCCAGTCAAAATATAAGCCAGTAATAGCACCGGAGCAGAATCTTGAAGGCCTCCTAGTTGTGCCAGATGTTAACCCTGTAGTTGATCTACGTTTGTAAGGAGGTCCAGGGGGAGAGGTCAGGTGGCATACAGGAAGCATAGGGCAGTGCCTATTTACCAATCAGTGTGAAAGAATCTCTCTGTATTTTACAATTGGTATGGCCATCCCAGTGCATCCCAATTGAATGTCAGCCTTACCTACATGTGCAGTCGATCCTCATTATTTGCAGATTCCCTATTTGCAAATTTGCCTACTCCCAAAAATTTATTTATAACCCCCAAAATCAATACTCATGGCACTTTCCTGGTCATTTGCAGACATGCGCAGAGTGTGAAAATTTTGATTTACCCCATGCACACGTTCCCAGCCGAGGTCGGACAAGGTGATGCTCTGCCTTCTTGTGTCAGTTCTCATACAGAGGTAATCAGAGGATGAAGACGATAGGGGGCAGTGCAGTGTAGTGCAAGAAACAAACTGCAGTTCTGGGGCCAGTTGGACGGGGTTTGAATCTTGACTCTGGCACCTGTGAGTGGAGTGGCCTCAGGCAAGTCACTTAACACTTTTGAACTTCATTTTCTCTTTGTAAAATAAAGAACATAGAAGCTACTAGGATGAGTTGTTTTTAAATTTTAACACCATAATTTATGTGAAATATTGGAGCAACAGTTCAGTATTCACTAATTCAGTGTTTATGGAAATGTCATAGAACGTAACCACCTTAACAAGTCTCCATTGACAGATCTTCTCTCTTTAGCTATACTGAAAGCTTCTTGAAGACCCCCAATATGTGTTTAATGTTATACCCCCTACATCACAGAAAATACTACTGTGTTCACAGCAGGCACTTGGCATCTCATGGGTGCAAGGAGACTGCTACCTATTACAGAACTCTTGTCATGTTAAAGTTTGATTACCACTACTTCCAGAAGACAACCTCCTAATAGGTCCAGGATGTGGCCTAGGAATCTATATTTGTAAAAAAAAAAAAAAAAAAAAAAAAACCACTGGACCAGACAATCTGCAAGTCTCCTTCTATTAATAGCTCCTACATTATGTGGCTGATAATGGCCTAATACCTACTCCTACATACTGTGGCTGGTAATTTTATTTTATATATAGAGAGTCTCACTCTATCATCCAGGCTGGAGTGCAGTGGTGCCATCTCAGCTCACTGCAACCTCTACCTCCTGGGTTCAAGTGATCCTCCTGCCTCAGCCCCCCGAGGAGCTGGAATTACAGGCATGTGCCACTACACCGGCTAATTTTTGCATTTTTAGTAGAGACGATGTTTCGCCATGTTGGCCAGGCTGGTCTCGAACCCCTGACCTCAAGTAATCTGCCCGCCTTGGCCTCCCAAAGTACTGGGATTACAGGCGTGAGCCACCACACCTGGCCTGGTAATGGTTCTTGACCCTGTTTATCCATTATAACCATCTGAGAAGCTCTGAAAACTATTAATAGTCACTTCTGATTCATTCGAGCAGCAGAGACAGAAAAAAAAAAAAAAGAAAACATGAAAATATTGATAGTTGGGCTCTTGCCCTGACTCATTGAATTAGAAGCTCTGGAGATGAGGCCCTGGTATTGGTCTTTTGAAAAGGCTCACCAAATGATTCTGATATGGAGTCTCTCTCAGATGACATTTTCCTTGTAAGAGTGACTCATAGCATGGCAGACAATTGGGGAGAGGGGTCACAGGAGTTCTTTCCCAGGGCCCCTCAAACCATACTGCATAGATAGCCACTTAATAAGCTTCTGTGTATTTAAGGGTGTTCCTTAATCTTTGAATTACCAACTAGTCCTCATGACTGACTGGATATTTATTAATCTTGAAATCTTTAGACCTTGGCACACAGTAGGCACTCAGTAAATATTTTTAAACGGATAAAGTACCGGATTATGACCAAGAATGACCCTGATAAAGCAAGTACAGACAATCTGTTTCAAATGAAACCCAGTTTTCTGGTTCTGAAAACAGCCTGTACTTAAAGAACTGGAATCCCTTCTGCTTGGAGCCACCTGCCCAGAAAAAGAAAGCCAAAATAATGGGAACCACCTCAGAGAAACTGGTTTTCTACAGAGCTTCCTGACGTATAGTGTTTGTCAGATGGTAGATACTCCAACCATATATGCTGAATTAATGAATTAATTCATTACTAATTTTAGCAATCAACTAATATATTTTATGCCATGTCTACTATGTGCTTGGTACTAGGGGGAGACATATTAACATAAAATGGCATCTCTGCTTATACAGCCTGGTTGGGGATGTGAGCGATGGCAGTGTGGATTAACAGGAGTACTATAGGAAATCCAAGAAGGGGAATTGAGGAGTTGGGGAAGGATTGAGGATAAGGGTAGAGTTTGAACTAAGCTGTAAAGTGATGGCATTTAGCTAGTCAAAGGGACACTCTAGACCCTGAAGGATGGGGACAGGGAGGAAACAGCGTGAGGTGGGTCCAGGAGTGATAACAAGCCCAGTGTGTGCAGGGAGCTGTGGATAGAACTACCAAGTGCAGCAAAAGGTGATCTTGGAGAGAGGTGGTTAGAGAGTCAGGTGTAGTTTGTGGCGGGCTTTGGAAGTCAGGCAGAGGATATGTTCATGTCCAGGCAGTCTTGAGTGTGGGAAGGAAGGCCCCCTGGTTCCCCTAGTAGTGATCTGGTGAAACCAGGATGGTCCTCCATTGTCCTAGGCTCCCACAGTGGTTGCTATAGGAATTGGTTATAAGTAGGCTCAGGTGTCAAAGGCAGTGTAGCCAGAAGGGCGAATCAGTCAAAGCTTCAAGAACCTGAGTTTCATATTTTTTCAGTTACCAAAGCGGGGCCCTATCTTGTTCTAAAATATTTGGCCCTATATCTGACTTTGGTCAAGATTTGAGTGATCACAACCCTGACATCTGTACTAATACAGACAACAAATTTAAAAAATGGTCAAAAAATAACCAGCTGCTGAATTCTGCACTGAGGGAAAGGCAGACTCTCTTCTATTCCTTATTCCACCAAGCTGCTGGCTTCATATTTGCTTCAAGCAGCTTGCAGTGGCCCCAGAGGTACTTAGCAATTCTAGTCCCGTGTTTCAAGCCAAAATTCATTTTAGCCAGAAAGGGTGCCTGTTGCAAAGTGAGATTCCCAGCTGCTTGGAGAAAAAAATAGGGTCAGTGAAGAGCTCAAACATTCCAGCCTTAAGGTGCTCAATTAATCTATGCTTAATGGATTGGGATCTCTTCAACAATGTCAATTTCTGGGCCCCACTCTTCCAGAGATTCTAACTTTTAAAATCTGGTGTGAGCCTAGGCATCTGTGCTTTAACAAGCACTCCTCAGTGATTCTTCTCATCAGGCACGTTTTAAAAACAGCTGGTTAGTGCATGGTTATGAATTAGTGCAGAGGTTGGCAAACTGTTTCTCTGAAGGGCCATATAATAAGTATTTTAGGCTTTGCAGGCCGTAT
Source organism: Pan paniscus (assembly GCF_029289425.2). Lineage (NCBI taxonomy): Eukaryota > Metazoa > Chordata > Mammalia > Primates > Hominidae > Pan > Pan paniscus. The sequence continues at coordinate 107,018,238 of NC_073272.2, forward strand.
GTGGTAGCACAAAAGCAGCCATAGGCAATACATAAATGAATATCACGGCTGTGTTCCAGTAAAGCTTTATTTACAAAAACAGGTGGTGAGCAAGATTTGGCCTATGTAGGCCTGTAATTTGCTGGCCCCTGAAGTGTATTATGCCTTCCTGCTACCGCATTCACATTTTGACCCAGGCCTTCCCAATTCTCAACATTGTAATTCAAAGGAGTGCCCCTAATATTACGAACTTCAAGCCCCAGAGCTGAGCTTTGAAGATGCTTTGGGACACGGAGGCCTCTGAAAGGCTCCTCATATCACACTGCAAAGCAGGCCTCACCTGTGTCTGAGCATGAGGCTAGATGTGACTCCATGACATCTAGCACAGACCAGCTGGCAATGAATGAGTCACCAGCATCAAGGCTGAAGACTGAGAATAGGATGGAATCTTAGAGACCAACAGGACAAGGGTCAATGAGGACTGAAGTATAAACAAGCTGAAAATAACTCTGAAACAGACACCTGGAAATGATTATAATCCCTGAAAATATTGGCAATTTCATTTCCTCCTTTGTGGTTTGTGCCTATAATTAACTGAATCTTTGGTTTTCAGTGGTACAAACAGAAACTCTCTAGGACAGGATCTAATCTTGCATCTTTGGTAGGGATAGCAAGGTTGCCACCCTCTTCACTGTGGTGAATACATAAAAGGATACCAGTTGGGGTTCTTCATTTGTTTGAGTCCATTACATAACACCAAGGTAGAACCAGAACCAGTGGATGAAAGATCAGGAAAGGACTCCCAGCTTTAGCCTGCTGTGGGGGAACAACCACTAAGCAAAGGCTCAGGAAACCTGGGTTCTGGTTTCGGCTCTGCTACTCAATTATTTCAATACTTTGGGTAAAGTATATCCTCTTCCCAGGCTTCTGTTTCACATGTGAAAAATGAAGGTTGAGCTGCATGGCCCATTCAGGTCTCTAGAGATGCCTCGTTCTACACACTGTGCCATGCAGGCATCTGAGGGCAGATGATGGCAGAGAAGAGAGGTGACTGTCAGGTAGAAAGATTCCACTTGCCTCATGTTTGTGGCACCTTGGTGGAACTTTGGATGACTGTGGAGATGGAATCAAACACAGCTGCCTGAGCATAGCTACAGATCTTTCTATCTTGCCCCTTTCTCTTGCTTCTGCCTCAGCCTGCAGCCCCTGCTCAGGATTGGAGCACCAGGCTGTGCAACACACAAAGGCATTTATCAACTCCATGTATAATCAATACTGTAATCACTTTCTGCAGTGATCTCCAGCTCTGGATTTCATTGTGCTATATTGTCTGCTGCCAACAAATTGCCCCTTTGGCTCAGGATGAGAAGTCTAAGGTTCCTTTAGCTCAATGGTTCTTAATCTTGGCTGCATTTGGAAATCATCAGAAGCTTGAAAAAAATACTGATGCTCAGACCTCACCCCCAGGAATTCTGATGTAATTGGTCTGTGGTGGGCCCTGGGCTTCAGGATTTTCAAAAGCTCCTCCCAGCATTTCTACTATGCAGCCAGGACTGACACTCACTGCCTGAGTTCCTGCTGGACTCAGGTGAAACAAGTGGTTTTTTGCAATCTCCCCTCTGTGGGAATGAGATTGCTGGCTCTGACAGAGCCAGCTGGGACCAGGGCCCAAGACACAATGAGGACGTTTGTTTCTGATGTGTATCTTAGGGCCCTGCCCTCCTGTGGCTGATTGGGTAAATGAATCTCAACTGCAGTGTAAATGGTAGATAATAGCTTAACGTATTCCCAGCTGGCAGGGACCTTCAGGGCCTTAACACAAAGAAATTCCTGATTGTAGGACTCGGGCTCCATGGCAAGGCCCATAGGGATGGTGGTTTGAAGTAGCCCCAAACCTGATTCACTCCCTAGTCCTCTTCATCTCAGTAAATGGCAAGTCCATTCTTTCAGTTGAAGTCTCTCTTTTTCTCACTCTCATATCCAATCAGTCAACATATCATCCTAATTCAGTATTCAAAATATATCCAGAATTCACTCACTTTTCAACTCCATCAGTACCACCCTAGCCCAAGCCTCCATTATGTTTTAACCATATTATTGCAGTTACAAATATTGTACTTAGAGACCCCCAACTGGTCTCCATGCTCTTGCCATTGCCCTTCTACACTCTGTTTTCCACACAGCAACCAGAGGCTTCCTTTTAAAATGCACATCAGACTCTGTTCAATCAAATCCCTCTAGTGGAGTGAAATCCAAAGTTCTCACCGTGGTTTACAAGGTCCTACATGACCCAGCCCCCAGCTGCCTCTCTGAGCATCTCCCCTCTTGCTCCCCCTCCATCACGCCACTCCAGCCACCTTGGCCTTCCTTGCTGTTCTTCATACACCTCAATTCACTTCAGGGCCTTTACTGTAGTTTCTGCCCAGAAGCCTTTCTCCAGATAACCTGGTGGCTGTCTCTCCCTTACTTCCTTAAGTTTCTGCTTAATGTCTCATCCTCAGAGAGGTCTTCCCTGACCATCCTGTCTAAAATAACCTCCCCCAGTGGCCGGGCGCCGTGGCTCATACCTGTATCCCAGCACTTTGGGAGGCCGAAGTGGGTGGATCACTTGAGGTCAGTAGTTCGAGACCAGCCTGGCCAACATGGTGAAACCCCGTCTCTACCAAAAATACAAAAATTAGCTGGGCATGGTGATGCCTGCCTGTAATCCCAGCTACTCGGGAGGCTGAGGCAGGGGAATCACTTGAACCGGGGAGGCAGAGGTTGCAGTGAGCCGAGATCGCACCACTGCACTCTAGCCTGGGCGACAGAGCAAGACTCCTTCTCAGAAAAAAAAAAAAAAAAAAAAATTAAAAATATAACCCGCACAATCCTACTTGTGGATATATATCCAAGGGAATTGAAATTAGTATGCCAAAGAGCCATCTGCATTCCCTTGTTCGTGGCAGCACTATTCACCATAGCCAAGATAGGGAAACAACCTAAGTGTCTGCCATCAACAGATGAATGGATGAAGAAAATGTGGTATAAATACACAGTGGAATAGTATTCAGTCTTTAAGAAGAAGTAAATCCTGTCATTTGCTACAACATGGATGAACTTGGAAGACATTATCCTAAGTGAAATAATAATAATTATTATTATAAGCCAGACACAGAAAGACAAATACCACATGATCTCACTTATATGCGGAATCTAAAAAAGTCAAAATCATAGAAGTGGAGCATAGAATGGTGATCACTAGAGGCTAAGGTTGGGAGGGAGTGGGGAGATGCTGTTCAAAGGATACAAAGGCTCAGTTAGACAGGAGGAATAAGTTTTTGAGATCTATTGCACAGCATGATGACTATAGTTAATAATAATGTACTATGTATTTCAAAATTGCTAAAATAATACCCTCACTACTCCCACTCTAACTCACTCATTCTCTTGTGTAGTCCTTTACCCTGCCTTATTTTTCCTCAAAGTCCTTCTTTGCTACCTAAAAGATATTTATCGTCTGTCTATTCCTGCTGGAATGGATGCTCCATGAGGCCAGGGAGTTTTGTCTGTCTTACTCACTGCTCTATCCCTCATCACCTAGAACAGTGTGTGGCATGTAGTAGGCCCTTGCTAAATTTGTCAAAAGAATGAATAAACGCCCCCCCCAAAGACAATGAGGATGCCCCTCAGCACGACTCCTGTATTCCTAATTGCTGGGCCTTACAGAGCTCAGCAGGGAGCTAGAATCCAAGGGGCACCCAGGAAAGGCTTAGTTTCCAGTGTTTGCTAATCATGCTTCTGATAAAATTGTGGGAGAGTTTTCAAGAACTAAAAAGCCAGCCAGGCATGGTGGCCTGTAAGCCCAGTACTTTGGGAGGCTGAGGCAGGTGGATCACCTAAGGTCAGGAGTTCAAGACCAGCCTGGCCAACATGGTGAGACCCCCATCTCTACTAAAAATACAAAATTAGCTGGGTGTGGTGGCACATGACTGTAATCCCAGCTACTCAGGAGGCAAGGCTGGAGAATCGCTTGAACCCAGGAAGCGGAGGTTGCAGTGAGCCGAGATTGCACCATTGCACTCCAGCCTAGGCGACAAGAGTGAAACTCCGTCTAAAAATAAATAAATAAATACAAGCCTGGCTGATTTTTTGGGCATTTCTTACAGAATTGGATAAACAAAGTGGTGCAGAGCCCAAAACTAGAAAGCCAGAAGACTTGGGCTAAATCTCTCACATCTCTATTCCCCAATAGTGTAGTAACTGTGGATAAATCCTTTTGGAGTGCTAGGTCTCCTTTCTCCCACATCTAAAATAGTATTTATTATGCAACTCCTTCCTAGGGGCAGGACATGTCTGTGAGGTGAACAAGATCATTTCTGTAAATTATTTGGGATGCTTATATTCAGATATAATAATAATAATAAAAAGACACCCTTTAGGTCTATCTCACTTTAAGAAAACCAAATATATAAAAACTCAATGTATGTTATTACTAAAGAACTTTTGCAAACTCCCCTAGGCCTAGAGTATTAATAATGGGGTTCAATCTACCCAAATTCAATTCATGCCCAGCTGTTTCAGAACACACCAATTACATAGGGAAGCATTTAGCACATTGCCTTGCAACTAGTAGGTAATTAATATTTGTTTGTTGACTCCTTGATCAGTAATGCAAAGTGTACCTGTACTGGGACATCTTAACTCTGACGTGACAAAGGTTAGGCTTTCCCTAGATATGGAGAACTCACCATCTCTCTGTTCTTTTTCCAGTCCCCCAAATCTGCTTTCATCAGTGCTGCGAAGAAGGCCAAGTTGAGGTCCAATCCTGTGAAGGTTCGATTTTCTGAGCAGGTGGCAGTTGGAGAAACAGATGCAGTAAGTGTAGCTTTGGCTCCCTCTCCTCAGCCCCTGGCCATAATCTGCCTGGCTGTCAAGCTCTCGCTCTGGGGCTTCTTATAGTGGACAGCTTTCCGAATGGGTTAGAGTGGGAGCGTCCAGGTGCTGGAGGGGGAAAAGTAGTGAGTGAAGAGGGATACGTGACATCCAGAGAGGCCCCAGGCATTGTGGGGAGAAGGAATATATATTGATTCACTCAAGATCCTTCTGATGCTTAGAGAAATTTCCATCCCTAACACAGTAGCTTACACTCAAAGCAAGTGCTCCATAAACATCTTTTGCTACTTGATAGAAACAGGAAGGAAATAATGGCTTCCTGAAGACTCAGGGAATGAGTGGCTGGTGAAATTGAGCTCTCTTCACATTTAAGTGATCTTGCAACTCCACATCTTGACCGGAAAAGGCCATGCAGTGATGAGTAAAGTTGCCTAAAGGAAATGATACAGACTCTCATTAAGTCACCAAGTTTTTATTAGGCACCTGCTATGTTCTTAGCACCAGAGGGGAGGCAAAATAAATACCTGTTCCCTGCTACCAGATACCTCTCAGCAATGTTGAGGGGGACAAGAGATTCAGATTGAGACAATACAAAATCTACTACGGGGTGGTATTGTTTCGAAAGACAGGTAATATTTGACAGCCCATGCCATGCAGCTGCCAATTTGGGGAGTCTTGGCCAGCCACAGTGTTTCTCACTGCTTTGGGAGGTTTACATGCAGTGAACTGTCGGCTCCAGATGTGCAAATGAGAAGAGGCAGGTGAAGAACAGAAAAGAAGTGTGTTAAGCAGTCATGCATTCTGGCCGAGTCCTTCAGGAATCTGCAGAAGTTAGTGATAACCCGGTGGGGACAGAGGGGATAGCTAGAGCTAACAGGCACTTGTGTGCTTTTGATAGCTGTGATGGGCAGAGCTGTCTGGAGGCCCTTGGCATTTACGTACTGAGGAACAGCCACAGTTGTTGGGAGAAGATAGCAGGCCCAGAGCAGGGAAATCAGCAGGGTGCCAGGCACTTCTATATTATTTGAGGCAGAGTTAGTGAGAAGAAGGGATAGAGGACACAGGTGTCTTCCATCTCCATTTCCCTGACTCTCATTCCCAAACTCAGTCTATGCCCTCCTCCATCTCTGCATGAGGAAGGCTGGCAAACCCAGGGGACTACAGGACCCCACTGGGCAAGCTGTCTGAATAATTGATGGTTGGGATCTGTGTCAATCCTAGAAGAAAAGTTTTAAGAGAAGTGATCATTGATGAGGAGAGGGGAAAAGGAGTAATATGGAGTCCCTGCAAATCAGGGTGAAACAGACCCCGAGGTCCAAGTCACCAGGAGGATATGTGTGTCCTGAATGCTTGAAAACCCAGAGGACGTATGACTTGGATTTGGTAAGTATGAACAGGCTTATCCTATGCCATCTCAACATTGCAGAGTAATCAGTCAAGGGCAGGCCACCCAGTGAAGAACTCCTTCCCTTCCTCCCCACTCCCCTCCCCTCTCTTCTCTTCCTCTCCCTTCTACTTCCCCTTCTCCACTTTCCCCTTCTTCCACCATGATTCCCCTCTCCATACGTCACAGCTAGGTTACAGGCGCAGCTAGTCTACAGGCGTAACGATGCCCCCCACTCCAGTCTATTCTGAATGCAAATGCCACAGAGTAGCTAGGACCCACCTAGAGTGACCTCATTCTCTCGGACAGGCCACCAGGCATAGTGTGAGGCTCTTGTCTGGGTGAGAGACAGACATCAATCTTCCAACTCTCACTGCACTCGTGAAATTACCTGGTGTTACAACATCACCCTCCTCCATGCTGCCGCCAGTATGGACCATAGCAGCCTCATCACAGGTCGGGACCTGGGGGAGTCCAGGCCCAAGTGACTCCAGGCTCTCCTATCAACCCTTTCCTTTCGTGTTCCAAGGCTTTATTAAGCAGCCAGAGCAAAAATAAATCCTGTGGGTGATCCTTGCCAACTCTATTTTTAAGCAAATTCAATTAAGTAATTATCTGAGTCCAACCCAGTGTGCTAAATAAAACCTGCCACCACTGGGATCCGGGGCCGCTGGGCCTGGCAGGAGCAAGGCATCTCAAGATCAGGGAGGGGACCAGGGAGTCACACTCTTCCAATTTTATATCCCACCACTTCCCACCTTGGCTTGACCACAGCCAAGCTTGTCTCTTGGCTCCTCACCACCATCAACCATACCCCAACCCAGGAGGATTTGCTTGTTCCTCTTTCCATGCTTTGTCCATGATCCATGACAGTCTCTAGGTCTAGACTGTTCTCATCTGGCTTCTCAAATCATCCACACCCACTGTCTCCTTCAAAATCAAAATCCAATTTGCCTTATCTAGGAAACTTTAGCCATCTTATACCTGTTGGTTTGCTTTGGTTTTATAATGTGTATGTGTGCCAAGTCACTACAACAAGAATTTAAGACTGGATTTAAATCTCCTGTAGCTCTCATAGAGACTTAGCATAGTGTTGGGCATACAGTAGAGGTTCAATGAATGCCCAGTGAATTAAGGAATCTGGTTATCTCTGCAGCTTTTCCATTCCTATAGAACTGATGATGTTGTTGGCCCAGGGAAATGGTTGGGATGAGAGTGATCATTCAGTAAGTGCACATCAAGCACCTACTGCCCATTCATTCAGCAGCCATTTATTGCACACCAAATGTGTGCCAGGAGCTTTGTTTAGTGTTGGGACTACAAAGATAAATAGGACATGGTCTTTGTGCTCTCATTTCACCATTTGATTGTGAAAGACAAATATCCTTCAAAAATATGATAAAGGTGAGTTTCAGCAGCATAGTGAGACCCTGTCTCTACAAAAAGTAAAAAATTTAGCTAGGTGTAGTGGCACATGCCTGTAGTCGTAGCTATTTGGGAGGCTGAGGTAGAAGGATCACTTGAGCCCAGGAGTTTGAGGCTGCAGTGAGCTGTGATTGCACCACTGCACTCCAGCCTAGGCAATAGAGCGAGACCCTGTCTCAAAAAGAAATCAAAACAAAACAAAATACTGTAAGAGCATTGTGAGAAGCGTGCATAAATTGCTATAGGAATGCATGGAAAGACCAGGTCCAAGTATCTGATGATGTTAGACCAAGGCTTTACAGAATACATATTTGAGCTGGGTTTTGAAGGATAAATAGGAGTTTGCCAAAGAGGAAAAGAGAAAGGCAGAGGGAACAGCTTTTTTTCTTTCTTTCTTTTAGAGTCCTCAGAGAAAGAGAACAGTCTTTATTTAATGAATTTTTATTAAGAATGTCTCAATCAGAGTCAGTACCTCCCACTGCTAGAGAGCTTTTGAAAATGTCTGAGGGCCAGGCATGGTGACTCTCGCCTGTAATCCCAGCTACTACTAGAGAGGCTGAGGCAGGAGGATCACTTGAACTCAGGAGGCAGAGGTTGCAGCGAGCCGAGATCACACCACTGCACTCCCACCTGGGCGACAGAGCGAGACTCTGTCTCCAAAAAAGAAAAAGGAAAAAAAAAAGAAAATGTCTGAGGGTGTTTCAGGTCATCCCAATGCTTTGGTGTGCTACTGGCACTTCATGTCTCAGGGTCGGAGATGCTAAGTGTTGTGCAGGGAGGGGGACATCCCTGAATAATGAAGAATCATCAGAGGTATGGAGGTGTGAAAGAGGCGTGGGTACTAGGAATAGCAAGACTCTGGAGACTAGGCAGGGGCCAGGTCAGAAAGGGCCTAGGGAGGGGAAAAGGCAGAGCAAAGGCCTTGACAGGACATGATCTTGGCTTGTGAAGGGCCTCAGGGAAAGGGAGGTATCAGGAGATAAGATCAGTCTAGAAGCTTTGTAGAAGGTGTTTAAAAAAATGTCAGAGATAAGATCAGGTGGGTGAGGTAGACTCCAAAGGAGGCCTCTCATCAGCCCTTCAGGGGGTGTGTGGTGATCCCTTTGCTCTGATCTGTGGAGGTTTGAACTACAGTAGAATGTGGGTGCTCCGTGATGTCAAATGGAGGCAGGCTTTTGATATGGCTCAGTGTCTTGTTGGGGAGTTTGGTTCTGGTCCCCATGTATTATTGATCTGCTCTTTCCTCTGTCTCTGCCCTCCTACACCTTTGGCTCTCTGTCTCCATCACCTTTTCTCTCTCCTTTTTCACACCCTTCCTCTGGCTTCCTACTTCCTTCTAAATGAGCCCGTCTCCTTGTCCTTTCCCTGCTTGTTCACAGAAAATGATGAAGAAGGAAGCTCTCCTCCTCATCCCTAACGTCCTGAAGGTTTTCTTAGAAAATGGGCAGATCAAGTCATTCACATTTGATGGTCGGACCACTGTTAAGGTACATACAGTCTCCTCCCCCTGGTCAGCATTGCCCTCTCCAGAGTACATGCAGTTGTGTGTCCTGTGTTCCTCTGAGTCTGCACATAGCTGCTTGCCACTGGAGTAAGGTGGCCTTTAAGCTCTGGATGCTTGTTAGCACAAGGCTGCAAAAATGCACAGTCCCAGATGAGAGTGGTGGTAAAAGTTTGCATGCCCAACTGTGTGCTAGTAATTGTTAAACCGTGTGTGTGCACTTATACTTGTGAACTGCTCTGTGTTTGCGTTACATGGGGTCCTTCAGGACTTTTAAGAACTAAAGAATATGAAGATCATTAAGCCATTTATAAAGCAAAAGTGATTTATATTGATACCATAACACCTAAACAAGTTTATGCACAGAAATAAACACAGTCTCTTGGGAGATTAGCTTAGTTATGGCTTGCTTTTTAAATAACAACCTGATCTCAAGCACTGAACCAAGATTTGAAATGTCCAGCCACAGCCTCTTTGGCTGTTCTTTTCACAGGAAGAGCAATTACTGAGCTGTGATTCTTCACAGCTCAGCCAGGTGTCAGAAAGTCCTAGTGACTTTCCTCTAATCCTTAGGAATAGAAGTGATGATATGATTCACCCCCAGATTCAACTCTGCTCTGGGACAGAAATATCCATTCCTGCATCTTCTGGACTCTCTCCAGAAAGAGAATGCCATCCCCAGAATGAGTATTTTAATGCAACTAATGCCGCCCAAACTGCTGGGCAGCTACGGTGTCTACCCAGAAAACCTAGGTTGGTCCACAGGTACCCTGTGGTTCCCATACTGGGACCAAGGCAATCCTATAAGTAAAGAAACTCTTGGACCAACAAACGTTTGCTAAGAGGAGTTATCAGGTACTCAGAATGGGTCTTGCCAGTGATTTTCAACCAGGATTCCTACTTCCCACTCTTAGAGAGCTTTTGGAAGTGTCTAAGGGTGTTTTAGGTCATCCTAATGATTTGGTGTGCTACTGGCATTTTGTGTTTTAGGGTCGGAGATGCTAAGTATTCTGCAGGGAGTGGGACAGTCCCTGAATGGAGAATTTTTTTGAAAGGCTTAGGCCTAGGTGGGTCCCCCAGGGGACCTAGGACCAAAACATACTACTTAGGGTGCCATAGAATGTTCTTTTGGCTATTGAAGGGGGCATGGGAGGGGGCATTGAAACAGAACTAGACCACCCAGGAGGTGTCCAAATGTGCCTTCTCCAGATGTGAATATCGCTTTGTGTCAGAATCCTCCTTGGTGGTTTATTCATGGGTTGGTATGTCCATTGTGGACTCTGTCTCCATACTGGAGTGTTTAGTGCCCTCTCTTTCCCTTTGGAGTCTTCTCTGAAGTTCTCCCACCTCACATCATCAGCGCCATTGTGGCTTCCAGGTAGCCCCAGCCTTCCAAGACAGCAGTGTTCCCCTCGCTTGTGATCTCAATCTGACTCCAGGAAGGGTGTGCTGGCGACTTATTGGAGCTTTGACAGGCTGCCAAGCCACATGTCCTAGAGAGGTACCTGGGTGAATTGACAGCCTGGCACAGGGGCTGTTACACTTGTAACACCAGTTGGCAATCGCCGGATTGGCTGTCCACAATCCCAGTGCAGCCAAACTGCAAAGAAAACCTCATCTGTCCCTGACAGAGCTCCAGCAACACTGGCGCCTCTGTGACTACTTGGACAACACAAGAGATGCTCTGAAGTACCCACCAATTTCCAGCTTAACATTTGAATAACTGAACGTCTTTCAGTGTTCATTGAGGGGCTTGTTTGGCAACTGCGGTTGTAAAGATGTTTTATATTCCCAAGCTTGATTCTTTCCAGCCTTTGGGGGCTGAGAGATGCTGACTCCATGAACACACACATTGGAGCCCAGTGTATAAGCCAAAGTCACAGCAAATCAGTGGCAGAAGTCTCAGAACTGACATTTGTGCAGCCCCTTCTGAAATGTTTTCAGACACCCTAATATTAAAAGTAGGGCAACAGAGCAGATGGAACCCAGAAGTAGTCAGATTTATGACTGTACACAAAACACATGACATAGTTCCTCTGCATGGATACATTTTTCGAGTTGCTAAATTGATCATCTATAAAATCCAGTTATGGTCAAAAATGAACATTTTGCCAGTAACTCAAGTCATTTGATTTAAATTATGAATCCAGAAATAGTATGCTTTTTAATCATATAAATGTCATTTTTGCTTTTGTTCATTCCTAAGAGTTGACAGACTATCCCAAGTGGATATTCTGACTTATAAGAGAAGGTGAAGGGAGAACCAACACAGTGCCTGGCACTTAGTAAGCATTTAAAAGATAATTTTTTGAGTGGAAGGAGAGAGGTAGGGAGGGAGAGACATGACCTTCTTTTGCCATAAGCCTTGCCAGGTGAAATTCAGAAACACCTACCTCTAACCCCCTGCACCTCTCCCCAGGGCCCAGGCCTCTGAGCAGCACTCATGGGTCACTTTACTCATTGTGGATCACAGAGCCTGGGCTACTATAAAGGCCAGTGTTGCAGCCTTCTCCCCAGGACTATATTTCTTTTCTTGGTGTTTAATCCCCCCTCCCATGTTTGGTGCTTAGAATAGCTTAGGGCCAGAACTAATCTCCCTCTCAAGGCTCTTTTCTGTCCCACAGGATGTGATGTTGACATTACAGGACCGCCTTTCCCTGAGGTATATTGAGCACTTTGCTCTTGTCCTTGAGTATGCCGGGCCAGAACAGAATCACAAGTTTCTGCTTCTTCAGGACAAGCAACCGCTGGCTTATGTAAGTAACTCTTTTTTACAGATAGCTTTGCATGTGGCCTCTAGTAGAGAAGACCCAAGGCACTCCCTGTCTGGAAAATTTATAATGATATGCTCAGCCGGTTCCCAGAAGTCACAGTTCTCACCCAAAGCTGGTATTATCCACCTCCAGAGGGCTTTTGGCAGTGGCCTTTGTGAGCTGAGAAGAGCATGAAGATCATTAGTCTTGGTCTCTAGGGGGAAGAGTATGGGGTGATTCACCACATGGCACCCAGAATGCTGAGATAAGGAGCAGTTGCAAGTCTCCTGTCTCCTGGAAGCCCCACATGATAGATTTTTCTGCTTTCTGGGAGAAAACTTGGCCTTTTGCATGAAGGCTGTTATGGAAGGGTCAGGGAGTGGATCCTACTCAGCCAATTCCCAACTCCCACTTATCCTAGGACAAGTGGGAGTTGGGAATTGGCTGAGTAGAGCCAAAAATAGGCGGCATGTCACCCACATCAATTTACAAGGTAGAGTAGGAAAAAGTATCCAGTCTTCCTAGCCCTCACCATATGGAAAAGGGCTGGGGAAATCCAGGATTCCTGGATAGCATTTCATCTACAGTGAAGCACCAAGAAGTGTCAGAGATGCAATCAAAGCCAATCAGTACTACCAAGTAGGGTGGGACAGAGTTGGAAAGGAACAGTGGAAGAAATACCTTTTCAGAGCCTACATGAAAGCCAAACAAAACCCCAAATCAGACACAAAAAGATGAAAGGATTTTTGGAAAGAGAGATTCAAGTTTAGCTCTCAGCCAAATGCAATACAGAGACTCACTGGTGGGAAGGAAAGGTTGTGGGAGTCCTGCCCGGAGGGAGGCCTAAGCACCTCCCTCACCCCCAAGCAACCCTTTGAATTCAGTTGGTCTGTTGTTCCAAATGGGATTTTAAACTTTTTTATTATGAAAACTTTCACACATACACACAAGTAGGAGGAATATAGTATCATTAACCCTATTACCCATTCCCAGGTTCAACAATTATCAATACAGTGCCAAGATGTTTCATCTGTACCTTGAAATAATATTTTAAACCTTTGATTTACTCTAATCAGCAATTTACTCTGCTTGAGGCTGAGCCCCTCTGTAAGGTAAAGGCATGAATCCCACAGCAAGAAAAGAGTCTGAGCCATTGCCAGGAGCCCTCCCTTCCTGCCTAGTGTCTTGGGCTTTAGACCCAGTGGTTGATAAAGGTCATGTCCTAGATAAGTGATTTGAAAATTCCTCTTATTTTGGGTCAGAAGTGTAGAAAAGACCTGACTCCTCACTACTTTCCTCTGAGGGTAATTAGAATCAGCCAGGTCGGAGACAGAGTAGGAAACAACAGCTTAGCTCTGCCCCAAGCCCCACCTTAAAGAGCCACTGAGCTGCCAGCCCAACACCCCAGCCATTGATTCCAGATCTCTTTTCTTCTCCCCTTTCATCCCTGGAATTCAGGTGGTACAGCGGACACACTATCACGGAATGAAATGCCTCTTCCGAATAAGCTTCTTTCCCAAAGACCCTGTGGAGCTGCTGCGTCGGGATCCTGCTGCTTTTGAGTACCTATACATCCAGGTAGAGTCTGGCTTGGGGATACACAGACAGACCAGTGGACAAAGAAGCAGGCAGGCTGTTCTGCCATCACAATGAAATAGCTATGTAAGTTTTTCCAACCTCCAGGTAGCCCTGAAGGCCCTTTCCTTCCTCTTCTGCTACCATCGTAGGCCATGGCCAAGTTGGCTGGCCTGGTGACCTGAGCTGGCTGTGGCTCAAAGTCCTGTCTATTTGTCCACTCAGATCTCATCAGTTTTCAGAAACAAGCAATCCCAGTAACTCTGGCATCCTCACAGGATCCTAAAGTTTAACAAGCCCATTTCGGTTTCAACGGGTCCCAACCCCCAATACCTAGCTCCAGTATGAGATGATTCCCAATTCAGTTTATCCAGAAACATTTACTAGACACTTACTCTGGGTTAAGCCCTATGCTAGGTACTAGCAATCAGAAGTGAATGAAGAACTGTCCTGGCTCACTAGAGCTTATATGTGCCTGAATAAATATGACAGCAGCAGGGTGCAATGAAGATGAGGGCACTCAGGAAGCATTTTTCCAACTCTACACAAGAGAGATGGTGCAGGCTTCATGGAAAAAGTGATATATGCATGCTCTTAGCCTTGAAGAATGAATGAGAGTTTGTTGTGTAGAGAGATGGAATGGAGGGGGCATACTCTAAGCAAAGGGCCTTGTATTTACAAAGCCATGGTGGCATGAAACAGCATGGGATCATGAGAGAAGCATGAGTGATTTTTTATGGCTAGAGTACAGGATGTGGTAAAGAGGAGTAGGGAATAAAATTGGAGAGACAGGAAGCAGTGATCAAAGGCTTTTGGTAGGCCAAGGCAAGCATAGACTTTATGATTGAGCCTGGGCAGCGGTTCTTAAAGTGTGGCTATTATAGATTCTTTGCAATTTCATGCTTCCTGGAGTGGTAGCATCAGCATCAACTGGGACCTTGTTAGAAATGCAAATTCTTAGGCCCCAGCCCAGTCCTACTGAGTCAGAAACTCTGGAGGCAGAATTCAGTACTCTGTGTTTTAACAAGCCTTCCAGGGGATTCTGATGCCCAAAAGACTTTGAGAACCTCTGCTTTATGATGGTGGTTTAAACCTTAGATGCACATTAAAATTATCTGGGAGGTTTGGGAAAATGCTGTGCCCCATCCAAGACCAGTTGAATCAAAATCTATGGGAGTGGGGTCCAAACACTGGTATTTTTTTAAATTCCTCAAGTGATCCTAATGTGCAGCCAAAGTAAAGAAATTCTGTGGGAGAGTAGGAGAGCAGAAATTATTAAAAGAGAAGAATAGCCTGGTCAGATGAGCAAATTCAAAAGACCACACAGTGCTAAGGAAGTACACCAGCTAGGGAGCAATGGCAGTTATCCAGAAGAAATGACAAGGGCTAGAACCAGGGCCATGATGAAGGAGGTGGGATGGGTTTCAAGAGAGATTTAAAGGGTAGAATGGATAGGCTTTAACTTAACAAGTGTCTTGTAGAGGTGGTATCATTCCCCAAGTTAGAGAATACAGACAATGGAATGGGTTTAGGGAAAAGATGAGTTCATTTTGGGAAATGTTGAGTTTTAGGTGCCCATAGGACATACAACAGCACTTAATGAGAGAAAAAAACCTCAAACTTCATCTGTCTCTGATGGTGATATCCAGGGAGGTGCTATGAGACATTGTCGTTGTCCTTTTTGACTGTTCTGACAACCTAAAATGTTAGGAACGTTTCCCAAACAGCCTCAGGTTCATTTACCAACCTTCTAGGAGGCAATGAGTTGTGGTTGCTCTGTGAATTTTGTAAGTTTAGTTCTCATTTTTTTTTTTTTTGCCCTGACTTTCTTAATTCAAGCTTCCAAGGATTACCTTGGTTTGAATATTTTAGAATTTAGTGACAAGATCATGTCCATCCTATCCTTCTGCTTCATGATGATATGGACTTCAGCTGTATTCTTTCTTTTTCACATGTAACAGCTTTATTGAGGTCTAACTGACAAAAGATAAACCGTACATGTTTACAGTACACAATACCATACGTTTTGACCTATGTTTATGCCCATGAAACCATCACCACAATCAAAATATTGAACATATCCAACACACCTAAAAGTTTATTCAGGCCACTTTGTAATTCATCCCTCCCAGCCCTAGGCTACCACTGACCTGCTTTCTGTCACTATAGATTAGTTTGCACTTTTTAGAGTTATATAGAAATGAGATCATATGGTATGTATACTTATTTTGATCTGACTTATTTGGCTCGGCATACCGATTTTGAGATCCATCTATGTTGTTGCATGTATCAATTATTTCATTCATTTTTATTGTCAAGTAGTATTTCATGGTGTGGATATTCCAGAATGTGTTTATTAATTCACCTGTTGATGAACATTTGGGTTGTTTCCAGGTTTTAGTTATTACAATAAAGCTTCTATGAACTTTCATGTACCAGTCTTCGTATGGACATATGCCTTCTTTTCTTTGGGGTAAACACTTAGAAGTGGAATGGTCTGAGCATATGCTAGATCTCTTTCTTTAATTTTGTAAAGCAACTTTACTGTTTTCAAATGTAGTTGTACCATCTTTCATTCCCACCAGCCATGTATGAGAGTTTCATTTTCTTATATCCTTATCAGCACTTGGTATTTTCAGTATTCTTTTTTTACTTTAGTCATTCTGATAGTGCGTAGTGGCATCTCATTGTGATTTTCATTTGCATTTTCCTAATGACTAATGATGTTGAGCATCTTTTCATGTGTTTATTTGATGCTACGCATCTTCTCGGGGGAAGTGTCCATTTAGATCTTTGCCTGCTTTTTTATTGGGTTGTTTTCTTATTGAGTTTTGAGAGTTCTTTATATACTCTGGATACAAGCTGTTTGTTAGATATATTATTTGCAAATATTTTCTTCCAGTGTGTAGCTTTCCTTTTCAGTCTCTAAACAACGTCTTTCACAGAGCAAATGTGTGAATTTTGATGAAGTCCAGTTTGCTAATTTGTTCTTTTATGGACAGTGCTTTTGGTGTCATATCTAAAAAAAATCTTTGTCTAACCCAAGGTTACAAGAATTTTCCCCTATTTTTTTCTAGATGTTTTATCATTTACAGTTTTATATTTAGGCCTATGATCCATTTGAATTAACTTTTGTATGTGGTGCAAGGTATCCATCAAAGTTTCGTGTGTGTGTGTGTGTGTGTGTGTGTGTGTGTTTTTGCATATGGATATCCAATTGTTATAGCACCTTTTGTTGAAAAGAGTATCCTTCCTCCACTGAATTGCCTTTGTACTTTTGTTAAAAATCTGTTATATATATATATAATATATATATTATATATATATATAATATATATATATTTTATATATATATATAATATATATATAATATATATATTATATATATATAATATATATATATTATATATATATATTATATATATATATATAGATCTATTCCTGTACTCTCTATTCTGATCTGTTGGTCTACTTGTCTGTCCTTATGTCGACATCACACTCTTGATTACTGGAGCTTTATAATAATTCTTGAAATCAGGAAGTATTTGTTCTCCAACTTTGTTCTTTTTCAAAGTTGGTTTGGCTATTATAGGTCCTTTGCATTTTCATGTGAATTTTAGAATCACCATGATAATTTCTACCAAAACCTGCTGTGATTTGAATTGGGATTGTGTTGAAACTATAGATCAATTTGGGGACAATTGACATCCTAACAATATTGAGCCTTCCAATCCCTGAACACAGTATTTCTACATTTAATTAAAGCTTCTATAATTTTTCTCAGCAGTATTTTGTAGTTTTCAGTATATAGGTCTTTCATATGTTTTGTCAGATTTGTCCCTAATTATTTCATATTTTTTGATGCTATTGTAAATGATTTTGATTTTAATTCCAATTTTCAATTATTTCTTGCTAGCATATACAAATAGAGTTGGGGTTGGGCATGTTGGCTCACGCCTGTAATTGCAGCACTTTGGGAGGCTGAAGCAGGAAGATTACTTGAGCTCAGGAGTTCAAGACCAGCCTGGGCAACATAGTGAGACCCCCATCTCTATACAAAAAGATTTATTTTTAAAAGAATAGAAATACAATTGATTTTTGTGTATTGATCTTATATCCTGAAACCTTGGTAAACTCACTACATTTGGCCCTTCATATCTACAGGTTCCATATTTGTGGATTTTGAAAATATTCAAAAACAATAAAAAATAACAGTACAATAATAAAAAATACAAAATTTAAAAATATAATATAATAACTATTTGCATAGCATTTTTATTTTAGTTTAGTTTGAGACAGAGTCTCGCTCTGTCACCCAGGCTAGAGTGCAGTGCCATGATCTCGGCTCACTGCAACCTCCACCTCCCAGGTTCAAACAATTCTCCTGCCTCAGCTTCCCAAGTAGCTGGGACTATAGACATGCACCACCACGCCCAGCTAATTTTTGTATTTCTTAATAGAGACAGGGTTTCACCATGTTGGCCAGGCTGGTCTCAAACTCCTGACCTCAAGTGATTCACCTGCCTCAACCTCCCAAAGTGCTGAGACTTTAGGCATGAGCCACAGCATCTGGCCTACATAGCACTATAGCACTGTTTTTTTTTTTTTTTTTTGAGATGGAGTTTCGCTTTCGGCTCATTGGAACCTCCACCTCCTGAGTTCAAGTGATTCTCCTGCCTCAGCCTCTCAAGTAGCTGGGATTACAGGCGCCCGCCACCATGCCCAGCTAATTTTTGTATTTTTAGTAGAGATGGGGTTTCACCATGTTGTCCAGGCTGGTCTCGAACTCCTGATCTCAGGTAATCCACCAGTCTCCGCCTCCCAAAGTGCTGTGATTACAGGCATGAACCATTGCACCTGGCCTTATATAGCATTTTAATTGTATTAGGCATTATAAGTAATCTAGAGGTGATAGAGGTATACAGGAGGATTTGCATAGGTTACATGCAAATACCACAGCATTTTATATAAAGGACTTAAGCATCCACAAATTTCAGTATCCATGGGGGTCCTGGAAGAAATCCTCCATGGATACCAAGGGAAAACTGTAGTTGTAGTAGTTTTTTGTAATAGAATCCACTGAATTTTCTACATAGATGATCATTGATGATGTATTCCTTTTCCACTCTCTCCTATATTATAGTGATATCACTGTGGCTTCCTAGTCCCTTAGTCCATACTGGTTCCACTTTAACAAAATGGGAAACTGGTCTAACCAAGGCTGACTCATTGATAGCTGGGGCTGTGACCCTCAGGGTTTGGGGGTTGTCATACCCTTGGCCAGTAGTTCCTGGAGACCTCCTCTAGGATAGCATAGGGAAGATTGACTCATCAACATTTTTGTCCTTCAGACACCAAGAAGAAGAATGCCTCCCCCATCCCTGCAATTCAGCTCTCACCCTGGGCTTCTGGGCCAGGGCCCTGTGGAGAGTCCCTCCCAGTATCTTTCTCCCCTTGTTTCCATCTGAGCTAGTAAAGGAGCCTTGTATGGCTTGGGGGTGAGTATAACCCCCATGAAAAAAAGTAGGAAAGTCTCTTATAAAAGGAGGAAAGAAAGGGAGTGGTGCCATGTCTCACTTTTGCAGTGAACTGGACTGTCTGCTTGTACCTTGCCATTGTGTGCCCCTGTCACTGAGAAGGCTATCTAGTGTCTGCTGAATAAAGTGAACAGTGTCTCTGAGACCTGAGCCTCCTCTGTTGTCTCTTCTCCAAGGGGAGCTCCTTCCTCTGTCCCTTGATCTAGCATGCCTTACTGACACTATGAGTATTGTCTGGGATGTAAGGGAGTAGATCAGGGGGTGGGGAAGGAATGTCTCCTTCAGCTGATAGGTTTGGACTGCCCTCTCTCACAGAGTCGGAATGATGTTATTCGAGAACGCTTTGGAATGGATCCCAAGCCAGAGATGCTTTTGGGCCTTGCTGCGCTCCACATCTATATCACTGTCTCAGCCACTCGACCTAGTCAGAAGATCTCGCTCAAGAATGTGGAGTGAGTTGTGCTGCGGCCCTTTGGGATGGGGGGCGAATAGTTGCGTAGGGAAAAGGTACACTGGTTGAGCTATGCTATGCTTTTCAGAAATGTAGGGCATGGGATGGGAGTGAGAATTGGAGTCCCTCATATCTAGACTATGAAGCCCTAGAGCTACAGCTTCTACTAGGGAGCTGTGGCTAATGTTATTTTCCTATCCCTGTCCCTTTTTCTTTCTCCCAGTCTCTATTCCTCCATCTCTACCTCTCAGATTCAGTCAATTTCTGTCTTACCATCTTCTCTCTGTCCCACTTTGCCTCTCTCACTAATCTCTTACTTTTCTTCTGCTTTTAGGAAGGAGTGGGGCCTGGAACCCTTTCTTCCCCCCTCCCTCCTGCAGGGCATCAAAGAGAAGAACCTCCGGAAATCTCTCTCTCAGCAACTGAAGGCTCACCAAACACATCCTTCCTGCGGCACCAAGGTATCCAGAGTAGGCCACTGGGCATGGTGCTCCAGGCACTACTGGCCACAGGGAGATCCTGGGTGGTTTCCCAGCAGAGTCTGGTCCTCTAGGGATCCTCACCACTGCTTTTGACTCAGGTGCACATACGGCTTGGCCAGGTGTGGGGCAGTTGTGGAGAGGAGTCTTCCCCAAGCCTGAGCATCCCAAAGAGACAGCTGAGTGACACATCACTGAGAGAGCTCAGGGTCCTCAAAGCAAAGGGGCCAAGATGCAGGAGATAATTCTCAGGTCCTTTTCACCAATTAGTCAGTGCTGACTGAGCATGTATCATGTGGAAAGCACTGGACCCTAGGGAGGCACATGTTTTCCATGGAAATGACTAGGCTGGTGTGGTGGCTCATGCCTGTAATCCCAGCGCTTTGGGAGGCCAAAGCAGGAAGATCACTTGAGCCCAGGAGTTTGAGATCAGTCTGGGCAACATAGTGAGACAGCGTCTTTACTTTTAAAAAAATAATTTTAAAAAAATGTAGAAAAAGGAAATGTACCTCTGTACCTCTAATTCATCAGTCCTAGGGTGTGGAATTCTGGGAGACAAAACCCCAGCCCAGGGGAAAGTGGGAGAGTTGGGGGCACAAGACCTGACCTGGAGAATGGGTCACTGGGTGGAATGGTGAGGGATCAGGTTACTGCCTCCACTTTCTAGTGCTCTGAGGGACTCCCACTGTCTGCTTTCCCAAGCCCCGCAGCAGCTTCTTAGCTTTGTAAGATTCAATCTGCCTGTGCTTCCTGCCCTAGAAGCAGGAGAGTGGTGAGACGCACTAGAATCAGCATGCAGATGTACATATGGGACGCAATCGCCCCATACATTCCTCCCATTCCAGATTTCTTGCATTACCAACTAGCTTCTCTTTTAAGATGCAAATTTCCCCGGAGAGTTAAGCCATTCCCACCTTGCTGTGAATATTTAATCAGATTGTTTTCTTCTCAACTGAGAGCATCAGTGCTCACCACCATCTCCTCAGGTAACATTTTTTTCGAGGCACCCCAGTGCTTGGGTTGGAAATATGAAGATGAAGAGGGCCTGGTCTTGGCCCCTGAGTCAGGCACAGTCTAATGGGGAAACACATTAGTCAGTCCCAACACAGTGCATTAGGCACAGGTGCTCTGGAAGCACAGAGGAAGAACACTAAGCCCAGCCTGAGGGAGGTGGAAAAGGCCAGAGCTGGGTCTTGAAAGACAGATAAGAGTTTGTCTAGATTAATCTGTGGGCATGGGTCATGGGAGGAAGTGTTTCCCAGGCAGAGAGATCCATCTGTACAAAGGCCCAGAGATATGAGAAACCATGGTGCAAGGACAGAAATGCAAATCATTCAGCCTAAGCAAGTACAGAAAATGCAAGCTGTGTGCAAGGGGTGAAGGTAGGGGCAAGAGAAGAGGCCAGAGAGGTTGGCAGGAGCCAGTTCATGGAGGGCCTTGTGTGCCAAGGAAAGAGGTTGTACTTCATCCTCTAGGCAGCTGGGAGCCATTGAAGGGTTTAAAGCAGGGAGCTGATGTGATTAAACTTATGTTTTAGGATGCTCCCTCTAACAGTGTGGAGGCACTTGAGGGAAAGAGGGAAACAAGTGTCAGTCCTGAAGGTAACCTGGCTGTCACCCTGACACAGGTGGGAATGTCAAGGCAATGACTGGCTAGAGAAGAGGGATGGATAGATTGGAAAAGGAGCTAGGGGGTAAGTATCCAGATGATCTGGTAACTGCTGGCTCTCACATGAGGCGATTAAGGAGGAGTCCAGTGTGACTCACAGGTTTCTGGCTTGATTGCCCAGGGGGATGCTGATATAGACCAGGAATGCCTGAAGTGCAGGCTTGGGACTTAGGAATGCTTAGTATGAAAGGTATTGAGTGGGACCCCCAGCTGGGGAATGACCAGCATCTACATGACTCTAGGGGTCTGAAACATCTCAGGAGAGAGGTATGGATTAGGTGGGGCATCAGTTAGTTGGAATTAAACCAAAAACAAAATGAGTAAGCTGGATACTTTAGGAATGAAGATCAGGAGGTAGGACAAGATTTTAGAAAGGGAGATGAGATACTAGAGGGAAGAGCTGTCCAAACTAGAACCTTGCTGCTGTTTTAAGAAGGGTATCTTCACATCTCCACAGTGTCACTTGCTGACTGGTGCCTGTCCTAGGATGTTGAGACTCCTCGTTGAGAACATGGGTTTGCTTTTCCTGTGCCCCTCAGGCTTCTCATATTTCTGGATGGGTTTTTCCACAGGGCTCTGCAATTCAGGCAAAGCTCCAGTATCTACGAATTCTGAATGAACTTCCTACCTTCACGGGCGTTTTGTTCAACACTGTAGGCCTGGTCAGTGGCGCAGGATTGGGGGATGTGGGGAGGGAGCCCCTTGTTGGCTCTTATCCTTGGGTGTGGGGGCAGGAGGGGCAAATATTTCTAAAGGCCTTCGTTCCTCTTCCTCCTCCTTCTACCTCTTACCTCCCTGGCCCTGCCTCTGCTAAAATGATAAAGTGGGAGGAGATATTTGTTTTGAGTATCCCTCCATGAACTTTTTTTTCCCTCTTCCTCGATTTGGGGGCACAGCATACTTTTTCCATAAAGGGCCAGATAGTAAATATTTTAGGTTTTGCAGGCGGGCCATACTGGCAACTGTGGCAACTACTCAGCCCTGCTGTCAGATTATGAAAGCAGCCACAGACAATGCATAAACAAATGGGTGTGGCTATTTACCAATAATTATTTATGGATACGAAAATTTGAATTTCATGTACTTTTCACATGTCACAAAACATGCCTCTTCTGATTTTTTTCCCTACCATTAAAAAATCTAAAAACCATTCTTAGCTCCTGGGCCATAAAAAATAGGTGGTGGGTGGTATTTGGCCCATGGGCCATGGTTAGGCAACCCCTGCTCTATTTCATTTTTGTTCCACATACTCCCACAGTCCCCTACCCTAGGTTTCCTGAGTCCTTCTACTTCTCCCCCTGCTTGCTCAGCACCTTTGCTGCAGGAACAAGGCTCTGGGGCAGGGCACAGCTGGTCCCACCCTAAGACTATGCCCCAGGCTAGTTTCCCCTGGTGAAAGGAAATTCAAATCACCTTGCTAATTGGATCCAGGTGCTTGTCTTGCTCCCAGGAGCACATTGTCAGCCAGTGCGGCACATTGGTGGAAAGCCACTTATCAAAGTACCTATAGACAGGCACAAGAGGTTCCTCAGGGTGATGCTAATACCAGGGAATGGGCCTCCAGACGACCCAAGCTTGATTGCTCCAAGGAATCTGTCAAGACCTCTTAAGGGAATCCAGTCCTTCAGGCCGAGAGGTAGCCATTTACATACTGGGATTTGCAGAACACTGAAAGCCCACTGTCCCCTCCCACCTCCTTTATACACTGTCAAATCTTTCTTCCACCCACCTACCACTGCTAAAATTTCTATTGGCCATACCTGCTGGAGTGCCCATTAAAAGGCAAATCTCTGCTTAACGAGGGAGGCTGCCATGAAGTACCCAATCAACCCTCAACATCTTAGGCAGAGTTACTGTGCCAGTTTAGTTTTTGGCCTGGGTGAGAAGTGCAAGTTTGAGTGGCTGTTGGTGGGGGGAGGGTAAAGACCAGACACAGGATGCCGCCTTCTCAGGCAGAGCACTGGGTGGGGGCCTCAAATGGCCTGCAGCAACAAATGGAAAGTCCCTGGGGCTTGGAAGGGGAGGGTGCTCCAAAGGCCCCCAAACAAACCTCACCTACTTCACGGTTTTGCTTGAGCTAGCCCTTCTGCCTGTGCACTTTACTCAACCTGCTGCTGAGGCTAAGGTGTTCATTTGGACCCATAATCTGGGGCTCTATCCCAGGAACCATTTTCTGTCCCAGACCATTTTCCCCTCCAGGTTGTCCTACTGTGGCACTGAGCCCCAGATATTTTCAGACCCCACCAGAGAGTCCAATGCATGTTTTCTATTTCCTCCTCCTGCCTCCTCTCCCCACCTCCTCCACCCTTCCTTCTGTGAACGTTGCCTGCCATTCTTGGGCACCAGGATGAGAAGCAGTCGGCCACCACGCTCCTGGTGGGACCCCGTCATGGCATCAGCCATGTTATTGACCTCAAAACCAACCTCACCACTGTGCTGTCCGAGTTCAGCAAGATCAGCAAGATCCAGCTGTTCCGGGAGAACCAGGGCGTGGCCCGGGTGGAGACCAGCATCATGGATGCCAAGGTAAGCCCTGCTTTGAGGGCCTCCTTCTGTTTAGGAACAGGCCTTGGGAATAGAGGAAGAAGTAAACTTGAGAAAGAGAATTGGAGTCTGTTAGGTGAGGTTCAGTAATTCTGAAGTGGTTCAACCCTGGGACTCTTTGGGCTAATATGTCTCTTCTCAGCCCTCTGGGACATGCCATTTTGACCACATAATAAGGTCAGCCAGCACTAAGGAATGCTATGGAGAGTCAGATCAGCCTGAGACAGTTCTTCAGCACAGGGCAGGGAAACTGGAGAACTTGGAGCTACCCCCAGACCACTGCTTCCCATTTTTCTCATATCATAGCACACAGAAAATTATATTCACAGGCCGGCATGGTGGCTCATGCCTGTAATCTCATGCTTTGGGAGGCCAAGGTGGGCAGATAACTTGAGTCCAAGGGGTTTGAGACCAGCCTGGGCAACATGGTGAAACCCTGTCTCTACAAAAAAAATACAAAACTTAGCTGGGCATGGTAGCACACACCTGTGGTCCCAGCTACTCAGGGGACTGAGGTGGGAGGACTGCCTGGGCCAGAGAGGTCAAGGCTGCAGTGAGCTGTGATTGCACCACTACACTCCAGCCTGGGCAACAGAGTGAAACCCTGTCTCAAAAAATAAATAAATAAATAAATAAGAAGTAATAATAAAGAAAGAAAAGAAAAAAGAAAAAAAAATTATATTCATGTGGAACATTGGGGTAAATGTAGCAGCCCCACAGACTCTGTCCACCCCAGGTTCTGCCTGGCTGCCCCAGAAACTATAGGAATGAATATCTTGGCCCATCTTCACCCATTCCATGTGCACAGCAGTTGGGGGGCCCTGCCATAGGGACACGCACCTTGAGTCATTGAAGAGAGGGTGTCTGAGCATGTGAACAGAACAGAGGGGGCCTGGGAAGAAGGGGAACATGCAGAGCCTTGTCCTTATTTCACCTCCCAGAGTCCAGCCCTTCCAGAACCTTAGATTCATTCCCATAGATCAACTCCTTCGGACTGGCAAGCAGCTGTCGCCTGTGCAAAGTCTGGCAGTCTTGGTCAGCCACCCCCTCCACAGCTCTCCTGTTTGAATACCAGTGACCACTGTGGGTGGGGGGCAGGCCTGCCTGCCAGCTGGCGGAAGCTCTTAGAGGAGTTGCAACTTTCCTTTCTTAAACGATTTCCCAGGGGGAGATATTGGTAGCAGATTAAGAGGTGGAGTGTTTGCTGTTTCTAAAAGAGAAAATTATTTGCTTTATTTTTGTCTTTGTGAAACCCAGAAAGCTTTAATATGTTGATTTTTCCACCTGTGATTCACAGGATTCCCATTGGTTTAGGAACTGGCTTGGAGCCGATGTTTAATTGGCTTGCGGCTACCTCCTCAACCAATGGTTGCTGCACTCCTCAGATGTTGTTGGGTAAAAAGCCAAATGGACGGGCAGAGAAGGGGGCAGGGAAGACAGGCATGCAGGGGAGATGTGGCTTCCTGAGAAATAAAAGGGGTTTAAAATAGAGACACAGCTTTCCAACTGAGTCTTCTATGTTCTGAGTGATTCTCAACATTGACTACACAATAGAATGTCCTTAAGTGCTTTAAGAAAAAAACAGATGCCTGGGTCCTACTCTCAGAGATTATGATTTCTTTGGTCATGGGTGAAACCCAGGCATCAGGATTTATTTATTTTTTTCAGTTTCCTAGATGACTGTGTAATGCAACCACTTTGAGAATGCACAGGCTTGAGACCTGTATTACCAGAGCTCTGGGAGGAAACAGGCTGAACAGGGGATCAGTGGGTGTTGCCTGAGTGAGGAGCACTATGCTTATTTCTAGGAGTGATCCAGCCACAGTTGTGGGAATGAATGCTGCCCTGGAGAGGCTACATTGTCATTGGGGAGACTAGATTCACAAAGACACATGACCTGCCTTTAAAGCACAATATCAGAACATGTATAGAGCTCTGGAATCAGACAAGGCTCAAATCCCAGCCTTCCTGTGTGACCTTCAGAAAGTGTCTTAACCTCTCTGAATCCCGATTCCCTCAACTGCAAAATGGAATGCCTATCTCAAAAGGTTTTTATCACGATTATTATTATTATTTTTAATTTTAGAGATGGGGGTCTTGCTATGTTGCCCAGGCTTGTCTTGAACTCCTGGGCTCAAGCAGTCCTCCCAAGTCAGCCTCCCAAAGTGCTGGGATTACAGGCATGAGCCACTGCACCCGGCCTGTTGTGAGTATTAAATGAAAAAATGTACATAAAATGTCTTAGCATACTGCCTGGCACACAGTAAGTACTCAATGAATGAGACCTGTTATTTTTTCAAAAGCAAAACATCAGTAAAGAAAAAGTAATATGAAGTAAATGTTACAGACAAGTGTGATGTGGAATATGGAACAAAAGAACAGGAAGGAGTTAATCAGATCTGGCTTCCCACAAGAGGGTGTTTTAAGCTGGATCTTGAAGTGATAGGCATGAATTAGCAGAGAGAAGTGGGATGTGTTCAAAGGCAAGGAGCAAGCACAGAAATAAGCAAGCCATATGTGCAGGTCGATAAGCATAGTTGCTTGGCTGGAGAGGAGAATAACGAGAAAAGAGATTGAAGAGATTGGGGGTGGGCAGAACAAGTTGGTTAAAAGCCTCAAAGGCCCCCGTCTCTACTAAAAATACAAAAAAATTAGCCGGGCGTGGTAGCGGGCGCCTGTAGTCCCAGCTACTCGGGAGGCTGAGGCAGGAGAATGGCGTGAACCCGGGAGGCGGAGCTTGCAGTGAGCCGAGATCGCGCCACTGCACTCCAGCCTGGGCGACAGAGCGAGACTCCGTCTCAAAAAAAAAAAAAAAAAAAAAAGCCTCAAAGGCCAGTCTGTGGAATTTAGATTCAATGTGGTAGAACAGTGAGAATCCACAGTAGGTCTTTGAGCAGAGGGGTGATCAAATAAAAGTTGATTTGGACCAGGGTGCAAGATGGGGGAGAGCAAAGCTAATGTCGAGCTAGGGCAGTGAGGAGGGGATCATGGCACTAGTCCAGGAGTGAAGGGACAAGGGCCTGTGCTGGAGGGACAGCAGTGGTAATGAGAAAAAAAGAGGAGATGTGAAATATGCAAAATCAGTAAGATGTGGGTGCATATTCTCCCCTGCATACCACTCTTGCACAGACAATGCACATGTCTTATTATACCTAGCCCTTCTGCCTACTTCATGGGTCCCAAGTACTCTGAAGAATGGTACTATGTGCCCAGCAAAAGCAAAATGGATGATATTGTAGTGAAAAGAGAAAGGGAAGATTGAGGGAGAAAAAAAGATCAAGGTTTAGATTTGACAGTCATTTAGTATGAACTTGCTGTTGCTGGGAAGCATGCTAAACACAGAATTTATTTTATTTTATTTTATTATTATACTTTAAGTTTTAGGGTACATGTGCACAATGTGCAGGTTTGTTACATATGTATACATGTGCCATGTTGGTGTGCTGCACCCATTAACTCGTCATTTAGCATTAGGTATATCTCCTAATGCTATCCCTCCCCCCTCCCCCCACCCCACAACAGTCCTCCAGAATTTTTTGTTTTTTAAATAAAGAGGCTGGGCACGGTCGCTCATGCCTGTAATCCCAGCATTTTGGGAGGCCAAGGGAGGCAGATCACTTGAGGTCAGGAGTTCGAAACCAGCCTGGCCAACATGGTGAAATCCTGTCTCCACTAAATCTCCACTAAAAATGCAAAAAAAAAAAAAAAAAAAATCAGCTGGGCGTGGTGGCACACACCTGTAATCCCAGCTACTTGGGAGGCTGAGGCGGGAGAATTGCTTGAACCTGGGAGGCAGAGGTTGCAGTGAGCCGAGATCATGCCACTGCATCCCAGCCTGGGGGACAAAGTGAGACTCCGTCTCAAAAAAATAGAAAAAAAATTAAAAGACAGAAAAAAACATGGCTTGCTGGGTGCAGTGGCTCATGCCTGTAGTTCCAGAACTTAGGAAGGCACAAGTGAGAGGATAACTTGAGCCCAGGAGTTCAAGACCTGCCTGGGCAATATAGTGAGACCCTGTTCTCCACAAAAATGAAAGAGAGAGAGAGAGAGAGGGAGAGAGAGAGAGAGAGAGAGAACCATGGCTCCTTGCCTTCAAAAAGCTTACCTAGCTTGTAGGATAGAAATGGACATATACAGCCGTGCACGGTGGCTAATGCCTGTAATCCCAGCACTTTGGGAGGCTGAGGCGGGCAGATCACCTGAGATCAGGAGTTCAAGACCAGCCTGGCCAACATGGCAAAACCCTGTCTCTACTAAAAATACAAAAATTAGCCACGCATCGTGGCGCACGCCTGTAATCCCAGCTATTCTGGAGGCTGAGGCAGGAGAATCCCTTGAACCCAGGAGGTGGAAGTTGGAGTGAGCCAAGATTGTGCCACCGCACTACAGCCTGGGTGACAGAGCAAGACTCCATCTCAAAAAAAAAAAAAAAAAAAAAGCACAAATACATGGCACACAGAAGGAAGTGCCATAGGAGAGCTACCAAGAGCATGTTAGGGGAGTACAGGGAAGGACAAAATTCTGGCTAGGGGTATTAAGGAAAGCTTCTTAGAGGTGCTTATATCAGCAATATTTGTGTTTAGTGAGAGGTGGCTCTGGGAAGGAATTGGGAGAGCAGGGTTGGGAAGCTTCTTACTAGAGAATGGCTTCCCTGGGCTCAGTAAGAATCTACCCACCGAGCCAGTGGTGTGCTGGAGCTGGCTCACACAGTGCATCAGAGCCAGCTGGGCACATCTCTCCCCATCTCTTTGTTCAGTGCCATCATGTTAATAGTTTGAAAGCAGCCATGGTGGGTGTATGTACACCAGGGAAATTGGCCAATGCTACAAATTACTACTTGAAAGAACTGGCTGTGGGCTGGGTGCAGTGGCTCATGCCTGTAATCTAGCATTTTGGGAGGCTGAGATGGGTGGATTGTTTGAGGCCAGTAGTTTCAGACCATCTTGGCCAACATGGCGAAACTCTGTCTCTACTAAAAATACAAAAATTAGCTGGGCATGGTGGCTTGCGCCTGTAATCCCAGCTATTCAGGAGGTTGAGGTGGGAGGATGGCTGGAGCCTAGGAGGCAGAGGTTGCAGTGAGCCGTGATCATGCCACTGCACTCCAGCTTGGGTGACAGAGCAAGAGACAGTCAAAAAAAAGGAAAGAAAGAAAGATGAAAGAAAGAAAGAAAGAGAAAAGAAAAGAAAGGAAGGAAAGAGAGAAAGAAAGAAAGAGAAAGAGAGAGAAAAAGAGAGCGAGGAAGGAAGGAAGGAAGGGAGGGAAGGAAAGGAAAGGAAGGAAGGGAAGGAAGGGAAGGAGGGAGGGAGGGGGGAGCGGGGAGCGGGGGAGGGAGGCAGGAAGGAAAGGAAAGAAAGGAAAGAAAGAACTGCTTGTGAAATGTTTACCAGCACACAACTGCATAGGTTACACTGAAGAAGGACTGTCTGAACATCCTTAACAGGGGACATGGAAGTTAGAAACCAGACTTGGCCCATTTCCCCCTAGACAGGCCACTCTGGTCTGGTAATATTCTGTAAGGGTCTGGTGAAATTAAGATGGTTCATTTAAAGTAGTTCTCAGCCCTGACTGCACATTAGAATCATATGTAGAGATTTAAAAACCACTGGATGCCCAGACTCTTCCTCCCAGACCATTTAAAATAAGAATTCTGGGGGGTTGGGGCCCAGGGGTATACAGGTCTTTACCACTTCCAGGTGATTCTAATTTGTATCTGGCCTGAGAACCACTACCTTAAGTGATATTCTGCCTTGCCCCCAAATTGGCTGGCTGTGCCCAATTAGCCTTTCCCAGTGCTGTGGAGGCAAGAACCAAATATACTGATCCCTTGGGTCTCTAGACCATCATCTTTTACCCTTCCCCTCCAGGCCCCTTGATTCCATCCTTTTCCTGTTTTCAGGGATGCTAGAGTGAGCGAAGGCTACCCCAGGGAAAATCCTTTTCCTAGTTGGCATTTCAGAGTGCTAAGTGCCTGTTAGCTCCCAGGGCACCCTGGGAAGGAGATGTAGCTGAAGCATGTCAAATTAATCCCTGCTGTACCTTCTTCTGGCTGGCTCATGCCTCCAACTCCATTCTCCTTTCCTCATGCTACATTTGAAGATGGCCTGGGCATATTAATTAGTTTTCACTCAGCTTACTTGCTCTTAGTGGAGCAAACATGAGGTAGTATTCAAATATCTTTCTTCAAGAGATGGCAGCCTGGGACTGAGGCATACCTGGGCCATTACCATACCCCATTACCACAGAAGCACATAAGGTGGAAAAAGAAATCATCAAAGGAATGTCCCAAGGGATATCTTGTGGCCCAGTATGTGTCCTATTCTCATGTTTGAGCTTTATTTCTCTAGTGATCTCTGTAGGGACAAGCGTTACATTACACGTCATGATCATTAAAATCCTATCTAAAATAAAAAATTGTTTTTGAAGGTTTCTAAGGAACCTGTCCAACCTTTTTGTTTGCCTGCTTTTGATTTCATTTTTACCTGTTGGCAAAAATTTCATTTTTCTCTTGGCAAAAAGTGCATTTGTGTTCCTTTTACTGCGAGCTGCATTTGGCCCATGCTGGGGCCAAGTTGGCTGTCTGGGGATGACAAGGAGAGGCTCCTGATGAGCTGTGCTGTGCTGAGCCAGCTGGGGTTGTGCTTGGCCCTCTCTGTGCACGGGATTTTGCTTTCGTGCTGTTTTATTACTGGCACTGGGCTATATTGGGGGTAAGAGGGGAAACTGAAGTGGTCAGACAATGAAGTCAATCAGCCATTCTCCCAGCCTCCAGTCAGTAATTCTGTCCATTAGCCAGCCAACCAGCCAGCCCGGCAGCTCAGCGGTCAGAATGTGAGGCTGTTAGGCATTCTGTCTGTCCTGAGCTGGCTTGTCAACCAGGGCATGAGTGAGTCAGACTGCCCTGCAGCCGGCCAGCTCATTAGTCAGCCAGCCATTCAGCCTCTACTTTGGTCAAATGGTCTCACATTATATTTGTCAGCCAATGCTATTTTCTCAAAGCTGTCTCCAGCGTCTGAAACCAAATTAGTCACACACGCACACATTCACACTTACCCACCCACGTACCACTCCAGGACATTCTACGTTTGGGTAGCTCTCTATACGTTTTCCTCAAAGTACTTATCACACCTCGCAATCATATTTATTTGCATGGTTATTTGATTTGGGTTATGTCTTATTTCCTGCTCGATTGTAAGCTCCATGAGGGCAGGAACTAGGTTGGCCTAGTCCTGGAATGAATGGATGCATCTTTCACTTGGTCATGTTCTCCAGGAGGCATCTAGCCAGTTTATGGCAGCTTGTTGGGTGGACAAAGCAGGGCACAGGAGCATTTCAGCCAGAGGGAACAGCATAGGTTAAGGTATGAAGATGTGAAGGAACATGAGGAACTGTATTTGTAATTGCTGGAGTATAAGGTGAGGGACAGTGATGGGAGGGGAGCACCAGTGGAGTTAATGGGAGATATGGTTGGAGATGGAGGTTGGGTCCAGGTCCTGAAGGGCTTTGTATGCCATTGTAAGGCAGTTGGATTTTCTACAGGTGATGAGCTATTGAAGATTTTAAATAACAATGAGACTTGAGCTTTAGAAAGAGCCTTCAGACTTTGGGAGCCTGAGACGGGTGGATCACTGAAAGTCAGGAGTTCGAGACTAGCCTGACCAACATGGTGAAACACCATCTCTACTAAAAATACAAAAATTAGTCAGATGTGGTGGCACACACCTGTAATCCCAGCTACTTGGTAGGCTGAGACAGGAGAATCGCTTGAACCCAGGAGGCAGAGGCTGCAGTGAGCCGAGATTCTGCCATTGCACTCTAGCGTGGGCATCAGAGTGAGACTCTGTCTCAAAAAAAAAAAAAAAAAAAAGCCTTCAGGGTCATTCAGGGTGTCTCATGCCTGTAATCTCAGCACTCTGGGAGGCTGAGGTGGGAGGATCCCTTCAGGCCAGGAGTTTGAGACCAGCCTGGAAAACATAGTAAGACCACATCTCCACTACTACTACTACTACTACTAATAATAATAATAATAATAATAATAAAGTAGAAAAGAATCTTCAGGCAACAATATGGAGGTGAAGTGGATTCAAGTGGGTAGAAACTAGAGGGAGAAAGGCCAGTCAAGAGGTTATTGGAGGTTCTTGGGTTAGTGTATCCCAACCTTTTCCATATCATGAGAAATGTCACAATTTATATGACAAAACATACAAACAAATGAGGCATACATATATACCAGATGAGGCAGCTTGTGGCCAAAGGCAATAGGACTGAGAAGCCGAGAGGCTCAGTATCTCAGCACACAGGCCACCCACTCACACGTACCTTGATCTGGCAGGAAGATTATAAGGTCCTGAAATGAAGCAGTGGCAGTAGGGATGGCCGCGATGTGAAAACACCTGAGGCAAGCCTAGTGAGTCTTGGGCCCTCGTGGTAGCCGCCATTTACACTCAAACCTCTGTATCTGTATATCCTTCTGCCATCAGTGGCAGGGCTACAGTGGCAGCAAGACAGCAAGAAGGGGTATCTGACTCCCTGCCCCCCAAGTTCATTTCCTTTCCATACTTTTTTGTCTTTATTTTGTTGTATGCAAGTTTGGCCATTCTGTTGTGACTGAGAAACATTCATTAACTGGAGGTACGAAAGTCCCTTCTACCCCTTCCTAATAATGACTAAAAAGTAATACCTGTCTCTGGCCCCTTTCTCACTGGAAAGAAAAGCCATTGCTCCTCAAGGTACAAACTGTTCCTTTTTCCTCCCAGTGGTATTGCATGAACTCCATAGGAGCATCACTAACTTGTTGCCTTAAAGTTGGGGCAGAGTCCAAATGCCTTATTGTGGCATGCATTGTAATTGAATGTACAACAACTATGAAAGAATTCAAGTTAGTATTTGATCCAACACAAGACTGTGTGGTATAGACATAGCACCATATGATTTCTGCAATAGGAAAAGAATTCAAAGGAGTAGACTGGGCATGTTGATTTTTGAATCTCCAGCATAGAGGTTAAAGCAGACACCCTGATGGAGAAGAATTGAGGGCTGTAGACTGAGCCTAGGATATAGCTAGGGCGAGGAGGTTGCACATGAAGAACCAACCAAAGAGAGAGATGAAGATGGTCAGATTACAGAACCGGAACACAGCTCACAGAAACAGAAGCCAAGAGAAGAATTTCCAAAGAAGGTGATTGCTGTT
This sequence comes from Pan paniscus, assembly GCF_029289425.2. NCBI lineage: Eukaryota > Metazoa > Chordata > Mammalia > Primates > Hominidae > Pan > Pan paniscus. Next base: position 107,051,600 of record NC_073272.2, read on the forward strand.
AGCAAATGTAATAACTTGAGATGTGTGATGAATGAATACAGTTGTTTCTAGCTGAAAAGAAGTTTCACTTCAGCGAGTGCTGTGGCTCATGCCTGTAAATCCCAGCACTTTGGGAGGCCAAGGAGGATCACTTGTGCCCAGGAGTTCAAGACCAACCTGGGCAACATAGTGAGACCCTGTCTCTATTGAAAAAAAAAAAAGGCAAAAAAGAAGTTTCACTTCTAGATCAGGTGGCTAACTATGGCCCATGAGCCAAATCTGACTCACTGCCTGTTTCTGTAAATAAAGTTCTGTTAGAACACAGTCATGCCTATTTGTTTAGTTTACAGATTATCTGTGGCTATTTCCACACTATGTACAATGGCAGAGTTGTTGTGACAGAGCCCGTATGGCCCACAGTGCCTAAAATATTTACTCACTAGCCCTTTATAGAAAATGTGTGTTGACCCCTGGCCTATATGAACTACAAAATATTCAACTCAGGCTCTGTGTTGGAATCCTGGGAAAAAGAAAACCACTGCAACTTTAGCTAACAGCTGAGCTGGTTTGGAATCAGAATTGAGCCCAAGGTAATGGTGATTCAGCCAAGGAAGGCTAATCTAGTTAGTGATCAAGTTCTGTCAGGTCTTCATAATGTCCCTTCCTTTTCACTGGACCAGCCACCACCCTAGTGGAGGCCCTAACCACCTCTCTCCTAGACTGTTGCAGTAGCCTCCTCATTGGTCAGAGAAGGGCCTCATTTCCTCTGCCTAATTCTCCTATTTCTTAATGCCTGGTCTGGGTGACCCACAGCCCCATGGCTCCCTCTTTAGCCAGTCTTCAGTGATCTTTATCTGGAAACCACTGCCCTATTCCAAGGAGAATGTTCCCAAGGCTGACTTCAGTCTGACTCAAACTTGGTCAAGCCACAGTTAAAATTACAATACAGATACTAGGAGGTTTTCTTGAAATAGTGCTGATTTTCTTGAATAGCATTGCCTGGTCTCTGAAGCAGTTAACCAGTTAACCCCAGGACTAATCTGACTGATTTAGAGTTAGGAACAGAAGTCAACAATGTATGCTAGTATTTCCCAAGGTGGGTTAACAACAACAACAACCTTGTTACCATGAGATTTTCTATAAAAATAGATCTTTGTGGTCTAATAAATTCAGAAAACTTAGAATATTAAAGCCTTTCTTTTGAGGTTTCCCAGTGCACAACTATATATTAAAGGGTCTTATGAATTCTCATAGTAAAACTATCTGCATAGTGTTATTTAACCCAATGTCACAAACATATTTGACTAAGGAGCTCTTTTAATAAGCACCAATTAACAATATCTCAAGGACACAGGGAAATAAAGGAAAGGGGATAGAGCATGACTCTTTTTTTTTTTTTTTTAGACGAAGTCTCACTCTGTCACCCAGGTTGGAGTGCAATGGCGCCATCTTGGCTCACTGCAACCTCCACCTCCCTGATTCAAGCAGTTCTCCTGCCTCAGCCTCTGGAGTAGCTGGGATTACTGGCGCCTGCCACCACGCCAGGCTAATTTTTGTATTTTTAGTAGAGACGGGGTTTCACCATGTTGGCCAGGCTGGTCTCGAACCCCTGACCTCAGATGATCCTCCTGCCTCGGCCTCCCAAAGTGCTGGGATTACAGGCATGAGCCACCGCGCCGGGCCGAGCATGATGCTCTGAGCAGAGCTGCAGGCCAGAAAGACTTTGGCCCAAAAGGCAGAGTTACAACTCGATTCCACAGAGATTCCTTCACGTCCAGGGAGGTGTTCTGGGTGTTACAGGGGCATGTGAAGATGAGCAAGACATAGCTCTTGCACCCAAGGGACTTAGAATCGAGGGTGTTCTAGGCCGTTCTGAAGTCTAATCTAAATTCCCAGCTTTACCCCCGCTCTCCCGGCTGGCCTGTGTATCTGCTGAGCCCTGGCAAACACAAATACAGCTACACAGCAGTCACATGAGGTTATATAATTTTAGTCCTTTTCAGCAAAGGTGGTTCATTAAATGTATAATTAAAGGTTGATTTAATTTTGATACCTGGGTAAGAGGTTATTACAAAGAAATTCTCAAATCAGAATAAACTATTTGTCAAGCCATGTGCCTCAATTTTTGGTTCAGACAGTATGGTTCCTTTAACTATGCAAGTCATCTTTTGCTAGCTACCATGCCTCTGAAAATGCATCTGCCTCCCTCCTTCCCATGTCTTCATGTTTCTTCCCTTCTCTTCTGCAGCCTCTGGTGCTGTTGATGGAGTGGCCTGAAGCCACCAACTTTGCCTGCCTGATCGCGGGGTACTGCCGCCTCTTGCTGGATTCCAGGAAGATGGTCTTCTCCAGGCCTGCCAGCCAGCCACTTCCACCTCCAATGATCAAGGCAGGTAGGGCTCAACCTCGGTTGGTTTTTGCTGTGCCAGAGGCCCTTTGGACCCTGAAGACATGGAGGGAAGAGCTTCTCTGCCTTAGTGCTCACCCGGTGCCAACAGTGCCTGATTTGCCAGGAGCCAACACTGTACCACTATATCCTAGCTGGCACAGCCCAGTGGGAAAGACAGCTGGCCTTCACATGTACTTGTTTCACAAAGGATACCTGTGACAACATTGTGATTGAGTCAGCCAATGAATGTATTATTAAAATAGCAAACATGATAAATAGAGCCAATTAAATGGTTGCATTGGATCTAAGGCAAACTTAGCGGTGCAGAGATCTAGAGGAAATTTACAGGTGTTCTGGCTCAGTTGAAGTGAAGATGAAAATGAATATAAAGGTCTGATGAAAAGGAGGTGGCTCAAAGAACAGGTACTTCACACATTAGATCTAAGGCTCATGTAGATGCAGTAAGTGCTCCCCAACCCCAGCACCCGGAAATAATGAGTGAAGCTGAGACTGACATCCAGTAGTTTGCTCTCCTCACATGCTGAATACTCTCAACCCACTTGCCCTTGCTGCTTGACTATTTCTTTCTTCAAGGCTGTGGTTTTCTGAGTAGTCATATCACACTTTGGGAGGCCGAGGCAGGCGGATCACTTGAGGTCAGGAGTCTGAGACCAGCCTGGCTAACAAGGTGAAACCCTGTCTCTACTAAAAAAAAAAAAAAAATACAAAAAATACAAAAAATAGGCCAGGCATGGTGGCTCACACCAGTAATCCCAGCACTTTGGGAGGCTGAGGTGGGCGGATCACCTGAGGTCAGGAGTTTGAGACCAGTCTGGCCAACATGGTGAAACCCCATCTCTACTAAAAATACAAAAATTAGCTGGACATGGTGGTGTGGACCTATAGTCCCAGCTGTTTGGGAGGCTGAGGCAGGAGAATCGCTTGAATCTAGAAGGCGGAGGTTGTAGTGAGCTGAGATCACGCCACTGCACTCCAGCCTGGGTGACAGAGTGAGACTGTCTCAAAAAAAAAAAGAAAAAAAAAGCCAAGTGTGGTGGTAGGTCCCTGTAATCCCAGCTACTCGGGAGGCTGAGACAGGAGAATCGCTTGAACCCTGGAGGCAGAGGTTGCAGTGAGCCGAGATCCCGCCATTTTACTTCAGCCTGGGCGACAGAGCAAAACTCCCTCTCAAAAACAAACAAACAAACAAACAGTAGTCAGATCAGATCTCGATCGAGGTGTCTGAGAGCAGACACATACTCCTGATGGATGGCCCAGACCTAGAAGGCTGTGGACACCCCCCACCCATACACATCTTCTCACCTCTTGTCTCTTCATCACGATCATCATGACATGCCTAAGTTTACATCTCATGACATTGTCCATAGGAACTAAATGGCAATGCACCAAACACAGATTTGGGAAAGGATAGGTGGCCCCAAGGCATATGAAGGAGATTCCACATAGAAAAGCAAAGGAGCTGACTTAGGATAGTAAGAAACCAGGGGGCTGAGTTGCTTCAAGTCTCCAGGTGAACAGCTCTGAAGAGGCGGCCATACTAGCAAACCTACAGATGGCCGAATGATGAAAAAGCCAGCATTAGCATTATCACTGTCACTTCTGCTCTTCCTCTCTCTAATCACATCCAAGTAAACTATACCTCCTACTGAACAGGCTAGAGAGGGAGAAAATGAAAAGGGAAGATAAAGTGAAGAACCTGGAGTCCAGCCAAAGACCAAATGTGACAGTGAAGATTATTTGGAGGGAATCCACTTTCAGAAGGCACTGGAGGTGGCTCTGTAGTCCCACCCTACCTAACAAACAGTTTTTTGTCATCCCATCAGCACCCTAGCCAATGCTGGCCCCAAGTATTCCCCTTGCTCTGGGGATAGTGGCACCAAGCACAAGAGGGATATGTGCTTCAGTGCAGCCTCACTGAACACATTCCAACATTCCATGTTGCTTTTCCAAAGGCAAATCTGTTTTCTTGCATTCTCTATGGGCTAGGTGTGGCTTTAGAACACCCCACCCCCCACCACCTTCCTGACTTCTGAGATCCGCCTTGGGCCTGCAGAATGATGGGGGCTCATGTTGCCTCTAGCACAGGGCCTCTGTGTCCATGCGGGAGCCAGATGGACCACTGTGATGTCTCTGTTTTTGCGGTACTTCTCCCTCTTGGGGTAGAAATAATCAGCTTAGGGGCAGAGACCTACAGAAAGTTCTGCTCTTCCTTCCCCATCTCTTCTGGCCAGAAACATGAGAACTTGAACTAGGCATCATCTCCCTAGGTACATGGTTTAAATCTTGGGCCCTGTTACTTAGCTTTTTGAACTGTTAGGTGCTCTTGGTGGGTGGAGTGGGGCAGAGTGAGCCTCACAGCTCTACCTGAGTTCACTGAGCTGCCACTGCCCCAGCAAAGTTCTAGGACTTGGTGTGCACATTTTGTCTCATGGCCGCTAAGAAGGGAAGGGCACAACTGAGGAGACCTCAGCTCAGGTTACAGTGAAGGGATTATCCGTTCCCGATATTGTAGACTTTTAGGACCAAGGTCCGAAGTTGAGATCAGTTTCCTACACCAGCCCTTACTTTCATCCCAGAACAGAAGCCCCAATGCCAACTGTTGTTCCTTAACAAAGGCCAATAGGGAATAGGCATCCTCCCAACCTTATCTGGGCTTTTCCCCCAGGGTCCAAAGCCACAGCCTGGTTAGGTCCTGGTCTCTCAGAAAAGGGAGGAAGAGGTCTGGCCAGCTCTATTCTTGTCCCACAGCAGCTACTGGCTGTCAGCAAGTCCAACTCAGGGCTCAGCCTATTGGGCCTAAAGGATGAAGTTAAACCAGCAACTGGGAAAGTGAAAACATCACCTTCCTTCAAGTCTCAGAAAAAAAAAGGAGAATGGGGATATGGTAGGGAAGGGACTCCCTCTTGGGCTTTATCAGTAGCTTCACCAAAGGTACTACACTTATTCACTTAACAAATCAAGCACTCATCATGTGCCAGGTGCAGAAGAAGCAGCCATGAATAACAGACATAGTCCTTATGATCCTTGCCCTCACATAGCTTACAATCTAGTAGAGGGGAAATACTGACAGATGATTAAAAGGATAAGGCTAATAACGTAAGTACTTTTGCATTTATATATAAGAGATTCAATAGATACAACAGAGCAGCGCCTGGGTTTGAGGGCACAGAAAGGCTTTGAGCTTAGAGAAAGGTCCAGAAAAATGCCAGTTCTCTATCTGTAATGAGGTTGTGGGCAATCCAAAGGCAGCTACCATTTTTCTGCAGCCCTGAGCTCTCTGTATCCTGGGGTAATCCAGGAAAAAAAGGCTTTGAGGGCCTCAGTTGGAGGAACTCACTCTACGTTTTCTACCATGGTTAGAAAACAGTTTGGTCTGATGAATTGAATATTTTGGTTAATGGCTACTATATATCCCATGAGTGGCTTACCAATTTTCATGTAGTTAAAACCCAGCAAAATGTACAGAGTACTAAAGTAAGACTGAACGTAGTAGACTTGTTTTGGGTGATTCAGAAAGAACATGAGATTCTTGCAAGGCCTCTAGGTCGTCATTATGACCAGTGATTATTGGACTATAGAATAGAGCAGGGCCAAGTACTAGAATGCTGGCTGAGTCAATGTCACACAGACCGTATATTTATATATATAAAAATAAGCTGCATATATTTTCAAACATAACTCCAGTTGAATCACCCTCCTGTTCTTTGCAAGCATTTTTTTCTAGTCAGTCTTCTGAGTGACTGAGTACAGAGGGATAGACTAGGGCAATCCCCTTGGGGAAAGCTGATGAGCAATTTACAACATATTTGCAATATGGGAGGCATACTGTCCTGAACCATCAGCCAGCCGCACCTGGCATTTTACTGGCACTTCTAATCTGCCAGGAGGAGATTTGGGATTCTTCAAGCACATTTTGTCCTCTGATCTGGAAGTCATGGTACCAAGTGGTGGACAGGGCATTACCTGGCCTTGACAGTCTAGTGCTTAGAGATGTTTCCATCTTGCAGGGAGGGAAGCCACCCTTAGAACTCCAGCCTCTGCCTGAGAGGAGTCACCATCTGCTTATTGGGCATGCCACTGGGAGCCACCTTTGATGGCAGCTTATTGCCAGGCTGGCTATCCTGATTGCTCAGCTGTCTCATACGTAGTTAGCACCTGGTACATCCCCAGGACCTGTGGACAATGTCTTGGTGTAGAGAGACATCATGAACTTATAGTTCATACTCCTGGCTGATTGCTCCTCTGGAGCACTTATTCCCTAAGTCTCAGAGGCCTGGATGGAGGGTAATTAAATAATATTTCTCCAACTGACCCAGAGTTCCCTAGATACAGTAAAGCCCAGTAAGGCCTGAACCAACCCCACTCATTGATTCTGTATTTAAAGCGGCAACATGGTCTATGGAAAATTGCAAGAGAGATCTGAAGTCACAGAGACTTGGGTTCCAGTCCCTGTTTTGCCATATCTTAGCTATGGGATCATAACTAAATGCCAGAAACTTAGTCTCAGTTTCCTCATATGTAAAATGAGGATAATACTATTACCTACCTCATGAGGAATTTGACAGGATTGTGTGAGATAAACCACCTAAAGTCCCTTCACAATACAGAGTACCCTTTTTTGCTCTGTTTGTTTGTTTGTGTTTGTTTGTTTGTTGAGACAGAGTCTCACTGTTGTTGCCCAAGCTAGAGTGCAGTGTCATGATCTCAGCTCATTGCAACCTCTGCCTCCTGGGTTCAAGCTATACTCCTGCCTCAGCCCCCTGAGTAGCTGGGATTACAGGTGGCCGCCACCATGCCCGACTAATTTTTTGATATTTTTGGTAGAGACAGGGTTTCACCATGTTGGCCAGGCTGGTCTCAAACTCCTGACCTCAGGTGATCCGCCCACCTTGGCCTCCCAAAGTGCTGGGATTACAGGCATGAGCCACCACGCCCAGCCTTTTGCTGTTTTTTCAAAGACTGAGAGTTCATCATGTGCCCAGAGCTGTGCTTTAAAAAAAAAAAAACAGCTTTGTTTAGATATAATTTTGAAGCCATAAAATTCACCCATTTGAAGTGCACAATACAATTTTGTTTAATATATTTAATATATTCACAGGGTTATACAGCCATTATCACAATCTAATTTTAGAACATTTTTTGCCCCTCCCAAAACAAACTCTGTACCCATTAGCGGTCACTCCCTATTTCCCTCCTAATCACCTCCCAGCCCTAAGCAACCATTGGTCTACTTTCAGTCTATAGCTTTGCCTATGCTGGACATTTTGTGTAAATAGAATAATAAAATATATGGTCTTTTGTCACTTGCTTTTTTCACCTAGCATGTTTTCATGGGTCATTCATGTTGCAGCATGCACCAGTACTTCATTCCTCTTTATTGATGAATAACATTCTATTGTATGGATATACCACATTTCTTTATCCATTCATCAGTTGATAGACATTTGTTTTTTTCCCACCTTTTGACTATTATGAATAATGTTGTTATAAACATTCATGTTTATATGGGGACAGTTTTTATGGGGACATATGTTTTCCTTTCTCTCCAGTATATACCTAGGAATGGAATTACTGGTCAAATGGTAACTCCATGTTTAACTTTTAGAGGAACTGCCGAATTGTTTTTTAAAGAGACTGTACCATTTTTCACTTCCATCAGCAATATTGGAGGGTTAAATTTTAACCGTATCTTCACCAACACTTGTTACTGTCCATCTTTTTTTTTTTTTGGAGACAGAATCTCACTCCATCACCCAGAATGGAGTGCATGTGCACAATCTCAGCTCACTGCGACCTCTGCCTCCTGGGTTCAAGCAATTCTCCTGCCTCAGCCTTCTGAGTAGCTGGGACTACAGGCATGTGCCACCACACCTGGCTAATTTTTTTGTGTTTTTAGTAGAGATGGGGTTTTGCCATGTTGGCCAGGCTGGCCTTGAACTCCTGACCTCAAGTGACCCACCCGCCTTGACCTCCCAAAGTGCTGGGATTATAGGCGTGAGCCACCACACCTGGCCATCTTTTCATTTATGTCTGTCATAGTGTGTGTGAAGTGGTAGCTCATTATGTTTACGATTTACAGTTTCCTGATGGCTAATGATGTTGAACATCTTTTCATGGGCTTATTGGCCACTTGTATATCTTCTTTGGTGAAATATCTATTCAAATCATTTGTCCATTTTTTAATTGAGCTATTTCACCATAAATGTGAGAGGTTATTTGTGAACTCTCAATTCTACTGCCTTGATCTATACGTCTATCCTTATGCCACCACTTTATGGTCTTGATCACTATGGCTTTGTAATGAATTTTGAAATCAGAAAGTGTGAGTCATCCTACTTTGTACTTCTTTTTCAAGACTGTTTTGGTTATTCTGGGTCTCTTGTGATTCTATATTAATTCTTGAATTAGCTGTCAATTTTGACAAAGTCAGCTGGGATTTCAATAGAGACTATGTTGAATCTATAGATCAATTTGGAAAGTACTATCATTATAACAATATTGATTGAGTCTTCCAATCCATGAGCAGAGAATATATTCCAATTATTTATCTCCTTTAATTTCTTTCATAAATGTTGTATAGTTTTCAGTGTACAAATTTTGCACGTCTTTTTTTTTCTTTTTCTCTTTTTTTCTTTTTCTTTTTACTTTAAGTTCCGGGATACATGTGCAGAATGTGCAGGTTTGCTACATAGGTATACATGTGCCATGGTGGTTTGCTGCTCCTATTCACCCGTCCTCTAAGTTCCCTCCCCTCGCCCCCCCACCCCCAACAGGCCCAGGTGTGTGTTGTTACCCACCCTGTGTCCATATTTTCTCATTGTTCAACTCCCATTTATGAGTAAGAACATGCGATGTTTGGTTTTCTGTTCCTCTGTTAGTTTGCTGAAGATGATGGCTTCCAGCTTCATCCATGTCCCTGCAAAGGACATGATCTCATTCCTTTTTATGGATGCATAGTATCCCATGGTGTGTATGTACCACATTTTCATTATCCAGTTTATCACTGATGGGCATTTGGGTTGGTTCCATGACTTTGCTATTGTAAATAGTGCTGCAATAAACATACGTGTGCATGTGTCTTTATAGTAGAATGATTTATATTCCTTTGGGTATATACCCAGTAATGGGATTGCTGAGTCAAATGGTATTTCTGGTTCTAGATCCTTGAGGAATCACCGTACTGTCTTCCACAATGTTTGAACTAATTTACACTCCCACCAACAGTGTAAAAGCATTCCTGTTTCTCCACAGCCTCACTAGCATTTATTGTTTCCTGACTTTTTAATAATCGCCATTCTGACTGGCAAGACATGGTATCTTATTGTGGTTTTGATTTGCATTTCTCTAATGATCAATGATGTTGAGCATTTTTTTCTTTTTCTTTCTTTCTTTTTTTTTTTTTTTGAGACAGAGTCTCACTCTGTTGCCCAGGCTGGAGTACAGTGGCATGATCTCGGCTTACTGCAACCTCCGCCTCCTGAGTTCAAGCAATTCTCTTGCCTCAGCCTCCCGAGTAGCTACAACTACAGGCGCCTGCCACCATGCCCAGCTAATTTTTGTATTTTTAGTAGAGATGGGGTTTCACCATGTTGACCAGGCTGGTCTCGAATTCCTGACCTCAGGTGATCCACCTGCCTTGGCCTCCCAAAGTGCTCGGATTACAGGTGTGAGGCACCACGCCTGGCCCTGTTTTGTTTTTGTTGTTGTTGTTGTTGTTGAGCATTTTTTCATATGTTCGTTGGCCGCATAAATGTCTTCTTTTGAGAAGTGTCTGTTCATATTTTTTGCCTACTTTTTTATGGGATTGTTTGTTTTTTTTCCTTGTAAATTTGTTTAAGTTCCTTGTAAATTCTGGTTATTAGACCTTTGTCAGGTGGATAGATTGCAAAAATTTTCTCTCATTCTGTAGGTTGCCTGTTCACTCTGATGATAGTTTCTTTTGCTGTGCAGAAGCTCTTTAGTTTAATTAGATCCATTTGTCAATTGTGGCTTTTGTCGTAATTGCTTTTGGCATTTTTGTCATGAAATCTTTGCCCACGCCTATGTCCTGAATGGTATTGCCTAGGTTTTCTTCTAGAGTTTTTATGATTTGGGGTTTTACATTTAAGTCTTTAATCCATCTTGAGTTAATTTTTGTATAAGGTGTAAGGAAGGGGTCCAGTTTCAGTTTTCTGCATATGGCTAGCCAGTTTTCCCAGCACCATGTATTGAATAGGAGATCCTTTCCCCATTGCTTGTTTTTATCAGGTTCAATGAAGATAAGATGGTTGTAGATGTGTGGTGTTATTTCTGAAGTCTCTGTTCTGTTCCACTTGTCTATATGTCTGTTTTGGTACCACTACCATGCTGTTTTGGTTACTGTAGCCTCGTAGTATAGTTTGAGGTCAGGTAGCATGATGCCTCCAGCTTTGTTCTTTTTGCTTAGGATTGTCTTGGTTATACAGGGTCTTTGATGATTCCATATGAAATTTAAACTAGTTTTTTGTAATTCAGTGAAGTACATCAGTGGTAGTTTGATGGGAATAGCATTGAATCTATAAATTACTTTGATCAGTATGGCCGTTTTCACAATATTAATTCTTCCTGTCCATGAAAATGGAATGTTTTTGCATTTGCTTGTATCCTCTCATTTCCTTGAGCAGTGGTTTGTAGTTCTCCTTGACAGGGCCCTTCACGTCCCTTGTTAGCTGTATTCCTAGGTATTTTATTCTCTTTGTAGTGATTGTGAATGGGAGTTCATTCATGATTTGGCTCTCTGCTTGTCTATTGTTGGTGTAAAGGAATGCTTGTCATTTTTGCACATTGATTTTGTATCCTGAGACTTTGCTGAAGTTGTTTATTAGTTTAAGGAGTTTTTGGGCTGAGATGATGGGGTTTTCTAAATATACAATCATGTCATCTGCAAACAGAGACAATTTGACTTCCTCTCTTCCTATTTGAATACACTTTATTTCTTTCTTTTGCCTGATTGCCCTGGCCAGAACTTCCAATACTATGTTGAATAGGAGCGGTGAGAGAGGGCATCCTTGTCTCGTACTGGTTTTCAAAGGGAATGCTTCCAGCTTTTGCCCATTCAATATGATATTGGCCGTGGGTTTGTCATAAATAGCTCTTATTATTTTGAGATATGTTCCATCAATACCTAGTTTGTTGAGATTTTTTAACATGAAGGGATGTTGAATTTTATTAAAGGCCTTTTCTGCATCAGTTGAGATAATCATGTGTTTTTTTGTCTTTGGTTCTGTTTATGTGATGGATTACATTTATTGATTTGCATATGTTGAACCAGCCTTGCATCCCAGGGATGAAGCCAACTTGATTGTTATGGATAAGTTTTTCGATGTGCTGCTGGATTCGGTTTGCCAGTATTTTATTGAGGATTTTTTCATTGAAGTTCATCTGGGATATTGGCCTGAAGTTTTGTTTTTTTGTTGTGTCTCTTCCTAGTTTGAGTATCAGGATGATGCTGGCTTCATAAAATGAGTTAGGGAGGAGTCCCTCCTTTTCAATTTTTTGGAATAGTTTCAGAAGGAATGGTACCAGCTCCTCTTTGTACCTCTGGTAGAATTTGGCTGTGAATCCGTGTGGTCCTGGGCTTTTTTTGGTTGGTAGTCTATTAATTACTGCCTCAATTTCATAACTTGTTATTGGTCTATTCAGGGATTCAACTTCTTCCTGGTTTAGTCTTGGGAGGGTGTATATGTCCAGGAATTTATCCATTTCTTCTAGATTTTCTAGTTTATTTGCATAGAGGTGTTTATAGTATTCTCTGATGGCAGTTTGTATTTCTGTGGGGTCAGTAGTGATATCCCCTGTATCATTTTTTATTGTGTCTATTTGATTCTTCTCTGTTTTCTTCTTTATTAGTCTAGCTAGTGGTCTATTTTGTTAATTTTTTCAAAAAACCACCTCCTGGATTCATTGATTTTTTTTTGGGAGTGTTTTTTGTGTTTCTATATCCTTCAATTCTGCTCTGATCTTAGTTATTTCTTGTCTTCTGCTAGCCTTTGGATTAGTTTGCTCTTGCCTCTCTAGCTATTTTAATTGTGATGTTAGGATGTCGATTTTAGATCTTTCTAGCTTTCTGATGATGTAGGCATTTAATGCTATAAATTTCCCTCTTAACATTGCTTTAGCTGTGTCCCAGAGATTCTGGTACATTGTCTCTTTGTTCTCCTTGGTTTCAAAGAACTTCTTGATTTCTGCCTTAATTTCATTATTTACCCAGGAGTCACTCAGGAGCAGGTTATTCAATTTCCATGTAATTGTGCAGTTTTGAGTGAGTTTCTTAATCCTTAGTTCTAATTTGATTGCACTGTGGTCTGTGAGACTGTTTGTTATGATTTCAGTTCTTTTGCATTTGCTGAGGAGTGTTTTACTTCCACTTATGTGGTCGATTTTAGAATAAGTGCCATGTGGCACTGAGAAGAATATATATTCTGTTGATTTGGGGTGGAGAGTTCTGTAGATGTCTATTAGGTCCACTTGATCCAGAGCTGAGTTCAAGTCCTGAATATCCTTGTTAATTTTCTGTCTCTTTGATCTGTCTAATATTGACAATGGGGTGTTAAAGTCTCCCACTATTATTGTGTGGGAGTCTAAGTCTCTTCGTAGGTCTCTAAGAACTTGTTTTATGAATCTGAGTGCTCCTGTTTTGGGTACATATATATTTAGAATAGTTAGCTCTGCTTGCTGAATTATTCCCTTTACCATTATGTAATGCCCTTCTTTGTCTTTTTTGATCTTTGTTGTGTTAAAGTCTATTTTGTCAGAGACTAGGATTACTACTCCTGCTTTTTTTTTCTTTCCATTTGCTTGATAAATTTTCCTCCTTCCCCTTATTCTGAGCCTATGTGTGTCTTTGCACATGAGATAGGTCTACTGAATACAGCACACCCATGGGTCTTGACTCTTTATCCAATTTGCCAGTCTGTGTCTTTTAACTGGGGCATTTAGCTCATTTGCATTTAAGGTTAGTATTGTTATGTGTGAATTTGATCCTGTCATCATGATGCTATCTGGTTATGTTGGACACTAGGTGATGTAGTTTCTTCATAATGTCATTGGTCTTTATATTTTGGTGTGTTTTTACAGTGGCTGGTACCGGTTTTTCCTTTCCAAATTTAGTGCTTCTTTCAGGAGCTCTTATAAGGCAGGCCTGGTGGTGACAAAATCCCTCAGCATTTGCTTGTCTGGAAAGTATTTTATTTCTCCTTCACTTGTGAAGCTTAGTTTGTCTGGATATGAAATTCTGCGTTGAAAATTCTTTTCTTTAAGAATGTTGAATATTGGTCCTCAATATTTTTTTTTAGACAGGGTCTCACTCCATCGCCCAGGCTGGAGTGCAGTGGCACAGTCTTGGCTCACTGCTACCTCTGTCCCCAGGGTTCAAGTGATTCTCCTGCCTCAGCCTCCTGAGTAGCTGGGAGTACAGGCACATGCCACCACACCCAGCTAGTTTTCGTATTTTTAGTAGAGAGAGAGAGTTTCACCATGTTGGCTAGGCTGGTCTTGAACCCCTGGCCTCAAGTGATCCACCCACCTTGGCCTCCCAAAGTGCTGAGATTACAGGTGTGAGCCAGAACACCCAGCCTGGCCCCCAGTCTCTTCTGCCTTTTAGAGTTTCTGCTAAGAGGTCTGCTGTTAGTCTGATTGACTTCCCTTTGTAGGTGACCTGGCCTTTCTTTCTGGCTGCCCTTAACATTTTTTCCTTCATTTTGACCTTGGAGAATCGGAGAATCTGATGATTATGTGTCTTGTGGTTGATCTTCTTCTTCTTCTTCTTTTTTTTTTTTTTTTTGAGACAGAGTTTTGCTCTTGTTGCCCAGGCTGGAGTGCAATGGCACAATCTCAGCTCACCACAACCTCCACCTCTCAGGTTCAAGTGATTTTCCTGCCTCAGCCTCCCAAGTAGCTGGGATTACAGTCATGCACCACCACACCTGGCTAATTTTGTATTTTTAGTAGAGATGGGGTTTCTCCATGTTGGTCCAGCTGGTCTCAAACTCCCGACCTTAGGTGATCTGCCTGCCTCAGCCTCCTAAAGTTCTGGGATTACAGGCGTGAGCCACTGCACCCAGCTTTGCGGTTGATCTTCTCATGGAGTATCTTAGTGGTGTTCTCTGTATTTCCTGAATTTGCGTGTTGGTCTGTCTTGCTATGTTGGGGAAGTTCTCCTGGATAATATCCGAAAGTGTGTTTTTCAACTTATTTTCATTCTCCCTGTCTCCTTGCAGTACTCCAATCAATTGTAGGTTTGGTCTTTTTACAGAGTCCCATATTTCTTGGAGGCTTTGTTCATTCCTTTTCATTCTTTTTTCTCTAGTCTTGTCTGCATGCCTTATTTCAGCAAGGTGGTCTTCAAACTCTAATATCCTTTCTTCCACTTGGTTGATTCAGCTATCGATACTTGTGTATGCTTCATGAAGTTCTTGTGCTGTGTTTTTCAGCTCCCTCAGGTCATTTATGTTCCTGTCTAAACTGATTCTAGTTAGCAGCTCCTCTAACCTTTTATCAAGGTTCTTAGCTTCTTTGCATTGGGTTAAAACATCCTCCTTTAGCTCAGCATAGTTTTTTATTACCTATCTTCCGAAGCCTACTTCTGTCAATTCATTCTTATCATCCTCCATCCAGTTCTGTGCCCTTGCTGGAAAGATGTTGTGATCATTTGGAGGAGAAGAGGCACTCTGGCCTTTTGAGTTTTGAGCTTTTTTTCACTGTTTTTTTCTTATTTTCATGAGTTTGTGCAGTTTTGATCTTTGAAGCCTCAAAGACCCTTGGATGGGGTTTTGGTGGGAGCTTTTGTTGTTGTTGATGCTGTTGTTATTGATGCTGTTGTTGCTTTCTGTTTGTTTTTCTTTCAATGGTCAGGTCCCTCTTCCGTAGGGCTGCTGCTATTTGCTGGGGGTTCACGTCAGGCCCTATTCATCTGGTTCACTCTTGCGCCTGGAGATGTCACTCAAGGAGGCGCCTCCCTTGGCTGGGGGATGGGGGCTCCTTTGCCTTGTGTGGCTCTCAGGTGGGCCACCTGACCACACTATTCTTCCTTCCTCTCCATGGATCATGCCAACCTCCTAGTCAGTTCTGATGAGAGAACCTGGATATGTTGGTTGCCAGTAAAGGATTCACATGCTTATTATGGTTCTTTTCCATGGGAAACTTGATTGCCGCTGTTTCTAGTCAGCCATCTTGACCCCGCGCTGTCCTCCTTTTTAAATTCATAACTAGTTAAAAGACAAAGTCAAATTTTAAAAAGACAAATTATTAAGTAAAATAAGGTTTAAATAATAAAAAATAAGTGTATTTATAACTGTTCTTTTTTATGTTATTGTAAATAGAAGGGCTTTCTGATTTTATTTTCAGGTTGTTCATTGCTAGTGTATAAAAATAGAATTGAGGTCGGGCATGGTGGCTCACGCCTGTAATCCCAGCACTTTGGGAGGCCAAGGCAGGTGGAGCACTTGAGGTCAGGAGTTCAAGACTAGCCTGGCCAATATGGTGAAACCCTGTCTCTACTAAAAATACAAAAAATTAGCTGGGTGGGGTGGCGGCGTGCGCCTGTAGTCCCAGCTACTCAGGAGGCTGAGGCAGGGGAATCGCTTGAACCAAGGATGGGGAGGTTGCAGTGAGCCGAGATCATGCCACTGCACTCCAGCCTGGCGACAGAGCAAGACTCCATCTCAAAAAATAAAAATACAAAAAAAATTGATTTTTTGTACATTGAGCTTGTATCCTGCAAGAGATAGTTTTACTTTTTCCTTTCCAATCTGGATGTCTTATATTTCATCTTAATTCCTAATTGCCCCAGTTGGAACTTTCAGTCAGTACAGTTTTGGATAGAAGTGGTGAGAACATCTGGACAGACCCCAGACTAAAAAGAAAAGAAAGAAAGAAAGAAAAGAAATGGTGAGAACAGACATTCTGGTCTTCTTCCTGATCTAAGCTTTTATCCTTTCATTCAAATCAAGTATGATGTTAGCTGTGAGTTTTTTATAGGTAACCTTTATCATATTGAGGAAGTTCCCTTTTATTCCTAGTTTATTGAGTGTTTTATTATGAAAGGGTGTTAGATTTATGTTTTTATTTATGTTTTTGTGCATCTATTGAGATGATCATGTAGTTTTTGTCCTCTAGTCTATTTACATGGTGTATTACATTGATTTTTGGATGTTAAAGCAACCTTGCATTACTGCAATAAATCCCACTTGGTCATGGTGTATAATTCTTTTTATATGTTGCTGGATTCAGTTTGTTAGTATTTATACTCTGCTGGGTCATGGTGTATAATTCTTTTTAGATGTTGCTGAATTCAGCTTGCTGGTATTTTGTTGAGGGATTTTGTGTCTGTATTCATGAAAGACATTTGTCTGTAGTTTTCTTGTGACATCTTTGTCTGGTTTTGGTATCAAGGTAGTACTGGCCTCATACAATGAGTTAAGAAGTGTTCTCTCCTCTTTTGATTTTTGGAAGGGTTTGTGAAAGACTGGTATAAGTGCTTCTTTCAGCATTTGGTAGAATCCACTAGTGAAGTCACCTGGGCCTGGACTTTTTTCGGGGGTGAGGGAGGAGTTTTAATTCCTATCCTAATTCAATTTCTTTTCCTGATATTGTCTATTCAGATTTTCTACCTTCTTGAATCAGTTTTGGCAAATTGTATATTTCTTTCTTTCTTTTTTTTTTTTTTTTTGAGATGGCGTTTTGCTCTTGTTGCCCAGGCTGGAGTGCAATGGTGCAATCTTGGCTCACTGCAACCTCCACCTCCCGGGTTCAAACTATTCTCCTGCCTCAGCCTCCCAAGTAGCTGGGATTACAAGTATGTGCCACCATGCCCAGCTAATTTTTTGTATTTAGTAGAGACGAGGTTTCACCATGTTGGTTGGGCTGGTCTTGAACTTCTGATCTCAAGTGATCCACCTACCTCGACCTCCCAAAGTGCTGGGATTACAGGCGTGAGCCACTGCACCCAGCCTAAGTTGTATATTTCTAAGAATTTGTCCATACCATTTAGGTTATCCAGTTGATATATCCTTATTCATATTCCCTTATAATCAATTCCATATCTGTATGGTCAGTAGTGATATTCTTTCTTTCATTCCTGATTTTAGTAATTTGAGTCTTCTCTCTTTTTTGTTTGTCAAACAAATCTTTCCAGCTAATCTGTTCAAAGCACCAACTTTTAGTTTTATTGATTTTCTCTATCTTTTTTGTATCCTCTATGTGTTTCCTTCCACTTGCTTTGGGTTGTTTACTCTTCTTTTTTTTGCCTTTATTTTTGTTTTGTTTTTAATTTTTGTGTGTACATAGTAGTTGTATATATTTGTGGGGGTACATGAGATGTTTTGTTACAGGCATGCAATGTGAAATAAGCACATCATGGGGAATGGGGTATTCATCCTCTCAAGCATTTATCCTTTCTTTGTGTTACAAACAATCCAATTATACTCTTTTAGTTATTTTATTTTATTTTTATTTCAATAGTTTTTAGGGAACAGGTGGTGTTTGGTTACATGGATAAGTTCTTCAGAGGTGATTTCTTAGATTTTGGTGTACCCATCACCCGAGCAGTGTACCCTGTACCCAGTGTGTAATCTTTTATTCCTCACCCCCTCCCACCCTTCCCCGCAAGTCCCCAAGGTCCAGCCTATCATTTTTATGCCTTTGCATCCTCATAGCTTAGCTCCCACTTGTAAGTGAGAACATATGATGTTTGGTTTTCCATTCCTGAGTTACTTCACTTAGAATAATGGTCTCCAACTCCACCCAGGTTGCTGCAAATGCCATTATTTCATTCCTTTTTATGGCTGAGTAGTATTTCATTGTATATATTTACCACATTTTAGTCTATAGCCATACCTCCCTGAATGTGTCCAATCTCATCAACCACATTAAAAAAATTTTTTTTAATATTCATTTATTAATGTTTTTAGATGGAATCTCGCTCTGTCACCCAGGCTGGAGTGAAGTGGTGCAATCTCGGCTCCAAAAGTGCTGGGATTACAGACATGAGCCACTGTGCCCAACTGTACCACATTTTTCTTCATCTGCTCGTTGATTGATGGGCATTTGGGCTGGTTCCATATTTTTGCAGTTGTGAATTGAATTGTGCTGCTATAAATATGCATGTGCAAGTGTCTTTTTCATATAATGACTCTTGGATCAAATGGTAGATCTACTTTTAGTTTTTTAAGGAATCTCCATACTGTTTTCCATAGTGGTTGTACTAGTTTACATTCCCACCAGCAGTGTAAAAGTGTTCCTTTTCACCATATCCACACCAACACGTATTTTTTTTTTATTTTTAAATTATGGCCATTCTTTTTTTTTTTTTTTTTTTTTTTGACAGAGTCTTGTTCTGTCACCCAGGATGGAGTGCAGTGGCACAACCTCCACCTTCCGTGTTCAAGCCATTCTCCTGGCTCAGCCTCTTGAGTAGCTGGGATTACAGGCATGCACCACCATGCCTGGCTAATTTTTGTATTTTAGTAGAGATGGAGTTTCACCATGTTGGTCAGGCTGGTCTCAAACTCCTGACCTTGTGATCTGCCCACCTCAGCTTCCCAAAGTGCTGGGATTACAGGCATGAGCTATCGCGCCCGGCCATTATGGTGAATTCTTGTAGGAGTAAGGTGATATTGCATTGTAATTTTGATTTGCATTTCCCTGATAATTAGTGATGTTGCACATTTTTCCATATGCTCGTTGGCCATTTGTATACCTCCTTTTGAGAATTGTCTATTCATGTCCTTGGCCAACTTCTTGGTGGGATTGTTTGTTTTTTTCTTGCTGATTTGTTTGAGCTCCTTGTAGATTCTGGATATTAGTCCTTTGTTGGATGCATAGTTTGCAAAGATTTTCTCCCACTCTGTGGGTTGTCTGTTTACTCTGTTGACTGTACCTTTTGCTGTGCAAAAGCTCTTTAGTTTAATTAAGTCCCAACTATTTATCTTTATTTTTATTGCTTTTGCTTTTGAGTTCCTGGTCATGAAATCCTTGTGTAAGCCAATGTCTAGTAGGGGTTTTCCAATGTTATCTTTTAGAACTTTTATGGTTTCAGGTCTTAGATTTAAGTCCTTAATCCCTCTTGAGTTAATTTTTGTACAATGTGAGAGATGAGGATCCAGTTTCATTCTCCTACATGGGGCTAGCCAATTGTCCCAACACCATTTGTTGAAAAGGGTGTCCTTTCCCCACTTTATGTTTTTGTTTGCTCTGTCGAAGATCAGTTGGTTGTAAGTATTTGGGTTTATTTTTGGGTTCTCTATTCTGTTCCATTGGCCTATGTACCTATTTTTATACCAGTACCATGCCTCGTAGTATAGTTTGAAATCTGATAATGTGATGCCTCTAGATTTGTTCTTTTGCTTAGGATTGCTTTTGCTATGCGGGCTCTTTTTTGGTTCCATATAAATTTTAGGATTTTTTTTTTCTAGTTCTGTGAAAAATGATGATGGCATTTTGATGGGAATAGCGTTGAATTTGCAGGTCGCTTTTAGCAGTATGGTCATTTTCACAATATTGATTGCACCCACCCATGAGCATAGGCTGTGTTTTCATTTGTTTGTGTCATCTGTGATTTCTTTCAGCAGTGTTTTGTAGTTTTCCTTGTAGAGGTCTTTCACCTCCTTGGCTAGGTATATTCCTAAGTGTTTTATTTTTTTTGCAGCTATTGTAAGAAGGGTGAAGTTCTTGATTTGATTCTCAGCATGGTCACTGTTGGTGTATAGCAGTGCTACTGATTTGTGTACATTGATTTTGTATCCTGAAACTTTAATGAATTCATCTATCAGATCTAGGAGCTTTTTGGATGAGTCTTCAGCGTTTTCTAGGTATATGATCATATCATCTGTGAACAGTGACAATTCGACTTCCTCTTTACCAATTTGGATGCCCTTTATTTATTTCTCTTGTCTGATTACTCTGGCTCTTTTAGTTATTTTTAAAAGTACAATTAAGTTATTATTGACGGTAGTCACCCTATTGCGTTATCAAATAGTAGGTCTTATTCATTCTTTCTACTTAGTTTGCTCTTGTTTTTCTGGTTTCTTAAGGTAGAAGTGGAAGTTTATGGTAATTCATATGAAATCTTTCCTCTTTTTTAACGTAGGCACTTTCAGCTACAGATTTCCCTTTTAAGAACTATTTTAGGCTGGGCGCGGTGGCTCACGCCTATAATCCCAGCACTCTGGGAGGCTGAGGTAGGCAGATTACTTGAGGTCAGGAGTTCGAGACCAGCCTGACCAACATGGTGAAACCCCATCTCTACTAAACATACAAAATTAACCAGACATGGTGGCACATGCTTATAATCCCAGCTACTTGGGAGGCTGAGGCAGGAGAATCGCTTGAACCC
The DNA here is from genome assembly GCF_029289425.2 of Pan paniscus. Taxonomy (NCBI): domain Eukaryota; kingdom Metazoa; phylum Chordata; class Mammalia; order Primates; family Hominidae; genus Pan; species Pan paniscus. The sequence goes on from NC_073272.2 coordinate 107,072,338, forward strand.
AGGAGGTGGAGGTTGCAGTGAGCTGAGATCGTGCCATTGCACTCCACCCTGGGCAATAAGAGCAAAACTCCATCTCAAAAAATAAATTAATAAAAAATTTAAAAAAACGACTTTAGCTAGATCCCATAAATTTTGGTATGTGGTATTTTCATTTTTATTCATCTCAAAGTGTTTTCTAATTTCTCTTGTGATTTTTTTCCTTGACAGCCTGGTTATTTAAGAGTGTTTTGGCTGGGCACGGTTGCTCATGCCTGTAATCCCAGCATTTTGGGAGGCCGAGGCAGGCAGATCACTTGAGGCCAGGATTTTGAGACCAGCCTGGCCAACATGGTGAAACCTCATGTCTACCAAAAATACAAAAATTAGCTGGGCGTGGTGGCAGGTGTCTGTAATCCCAGCTACTTGGGAGGCTGAGGCGGGAGGATCACTTCAGCCCAGGAGGAGAAGGTTGCAGTGAGCCAAGATTGCACCACTACACTCCAACCTAGGTGACAGAGCAAGACCCTGTATCAAAAAAAAAAAAAAAAAGTGTTTTGTTTGATTTCTACTTGTGAATTTCCCAGACTCCCTTCTGTTACTGATTTCTAATTTAATTATATTGTGCTCAGAAAATATATTTTGTATGATTTTATTCCTTTTAAATCTAGTAAGGCTTATTTTATATCCTAACATACGGTTTATTCACAACAGTGTTCCATATGCACTTAAGAATAATGTATATTCTGCTGCTGTTAAGTAGATGGTTCTATAGATTTCGGTTAGGTCTAGTTTGATTTATAGTATTGTTCAGGTCCTCTGTTTCCTTGTTGATATTCTGCTTAGTTGTTTTATCCATTATTGAAAGTGGAGTATTGGCCGGGTGTGGTGGGTCACGCCTGTAATCCCTGCATTTGGGAGGCCAGGGCAGATGGATCACTTGAGGTCAGGAGTTTGAGACCAGCCTGGCCAACATGGTGAAACCCCGCCTCTACCAAAAACACAAAAAATTAGTCGGGCGTGGTGGCAGGCGCCTGTAATCCTGGCTACTCGGGAGGCTGAGGCAGGAGAATCACTTGAACCCAGGAGGCGGAGGCTGCAGTGAGCCGAAGTCGCACCACTGGACTCTAGCCTGGGCAACGGAGTGAGACTCCGTCTCAAAAAAAAAAAAAAAAGAAAAGAAAAGAAAAGAAAGAAAGTAGAGTATTGAAGTCTCCTACTACTGTTGTTGAATTGTGTATTTTTCCCTTCAATTCTGTTTTTTCTTCCTGTATTTGGGAGTTTTGTTGTTAGGTGCCAGTGCTGTACTTTTGTCATAGATGTAATCTCTAGTGAAAGGCAACACTGGCATATTGACTCTGTCAAACTGGAGTTTGAGTGGCATTTTGAAGGCTTGTTTTCCAGCATCTTGACCACCATGATGAGTTATAAGGGTAATGGCTAAAAACATGGGTTTTGAAGTCTTTCAGACCTAGGCGGAAATCCAGTCTACCACTTGGTCTATGTAACCTTAGGTGAGTCAGTTTCTTTATCCTTAAAATGTGAATAATGATAATAACTACCTCATTGGGTTGTTATGAAGAATAAGTAGGATCATGTATATTAGGACCTTAGCCTAAGTTAGTGCTTGTTTGTTATCTGTCTGTCTGCTGTCCGAGTATATTCTCACAGATAAAATGGGGAAGAGCTCCAAAAACAGTGAGAGAAGGTATTCACAGATAAAGCATTTGCTATAGATAATTCTCAGATGCACACACCTACCATCATTAAGAGCGGTTGACGAGAGCATTTGCCATATGTATGTGTAGCAGGTAGGGCTGGCCCTGCATGAATGCAGAAAAGAATAAAATTTGAAGAATTATAAGAATGCTTCCCCTGCCCTCCTCCCACATATGCACATCCCAGCATATCTCCCATATACTTTACACATTCAGACCCCGGAATTCTAATATAGAGCCTTATTCTTTTAGGATCCCTCCATCAACAGGCCTCTTTGAAATGCAAACTCTTAGGCATTATATGTAGCCTGTTTAACAGGTTCTGACTAAAGCATTAGTAACTTGTCAGATTTATTTCCTTCTGCTAGAAGAGATTCAAGATAACAAGAACAACAGAGCACTGGTGGAAAAGCTCTGAAAAGGGGTGGGGACAGGGGTAGGAACAGTTCCAAGTGGGACATACGTTTACAGCTGACTTTCAGATAGAGGGTATCCATGTAAGAGTCCAGCTGTGCCCAGATACCAGGCCCTAAACCAGGGTGTTCACCCCGACCCCTACCATACCCCATGCCTTTTCCCATTTCAGAGGTGATGGGGCTATTAGCAGCTCAGGTTATTAGACTCTATTCACTCTACTTTCAGGGTCAGCAGTAACATAGCTCATCAACTTCCCTACCCCTAATCTTTGGCAGCCAGGTAATGCTTTGTCTTGGGACCTGCCACTCGATTGTTCTGCAGAGACATGGGCCAGAGACAACAAGGGAGCTCATTCACAATCCTTGGCACCAGGGTTCATCTGTTGATTCTCTTTCTGGGTTTAGATTACATGCACAGCGCCCACCGCCCTGTCACTGGGGGCCACCTGGGGAAAAAGGAGAGTAGTTATGTGGGCAGCATGGGCACCAGCCCCAGGAAATCGAGCCGCTGCACGCCCCCGCCTGCCGACTCTGAGCTTGTCAGCTTCTGCTACCTCCATATGCGGGAACAAAGGAAGGAGCAGGAAAGCCGGACAGATGTCAACGAGAACCTAATCTTCTTTGAGGAGACCAGGCCCCGAACCAAGTCTGACCCCACATCCAAAAGCTCTGGCCAAGGTTATGAGGTAGTCCCTGATGACTTTGATGCAGCTAGCCTAGACCACGAGCCTTGTGCCAGCAGGGCCCGGTCCTACACCTTGGACAATTCCCTTGGGGCTGAAGCCCTGACTTTCTACTGTGACTCTTGCAAAGCCAAACTTCAGGAGCAGCTGGGCCCTCGCAAAGGTGGGAAGCCTGGCTCCTCTCGTGACAATATAGTAGATTTGATGTCCCTCCCACCACCTGGGAGTGAGGAGGAGGAGGAGGAGGAAAATGAGACAACTTCTCTGTTGCCAGCCATTGCTGCCCCACCCCCTGGTTTCCGAGACAACAGCTCTGATGAGGATGACCCCAAGCGCCGGGCTGTCCAGAGCCAGGAACAAGGACGCCACCTGCGTGGGCTTCTGTACGATGAGATTCCAGTGACATTGATTGACAGTGTGCAGACCCGGACAGTTCGAGATCATGCCCAGGAGCTAGATGATGCCCTGGTGTCCACTCTGCAGGCTCTAGAAGCCCTGGCTGCATCCGAGGATGGACCACACCCACCACCCCCACAGACTGCAGGTAATGACCGATTCCTTCTCCCTCTTTCCACCCCCTTCTCTTGTCCAACAAGGGCCAGTAGCTAACATTGTGTCTTCCCAAATAGGTGTCAGAGTCACTGAGGTATGTCAGGGCAGTGGATGTACCAAAGGTTGTTTAGATAGGGTCAGAGGAGCAATGATGTTACAGCAGGGAGCAGCTGCTCAGCTCTAGCTAGAGTTCTGGCTCTCGTCATTGCATCTCTTTGGAAATGCCTTACAGATAGATCCCAGGGATTGGGGTCATGACAGCTATGGATGCAGGCCAGGATGGAGGATCAGAGAAAAACTGTGAGAGACGTAGAAGACAGGTGAAGAACAGAACATCCAGCATGCACATGATTGAAAGAAAAGCAAAACGACCAACTCACTACCTAGTGACCTGGGACCAGGGGAGCCAAGGGCCATCACTGCTCATGGCTGAGGTCTTTATCCTGCCTAAGAACATGGGCTCTGAATCAGATGCACCGAAGTCCTGGTTTCTTCAATCATTGTCAGTGTAACCTTTGGCAAGGCACTTACTCTCTCTGAACCTCATTCCGTCATCTTAAATGGGTTTTATAAAAGTAGTTCTATCACATGGGGTTGTCATAAGGATTGAATGAGATCATTCATGCAAAGCATGTAAGCACTGCCTAGCACACAGTAAGGCCTCAGTAAGTGGTAGCTATTGTAACTAAGTATTAGTTCACAGGAGAACCGTACAACATGCATGCTGTTCCCTGTTATAAACACATGTATGTCCATCTTGTAGACAAACACATGTCAGACACATACCCATAGTCACACATATGTCCCTCCATATACATACACCTTAAAAAAAGAGAAGAGAGCTGGGCGTGGTGGCTCACACCTGTAATCCCAGCACTTTTGGAGGCCGAGGTGAGCAGATTACTTGAGGTCAGGAGTTTGAGATCAGCCTGGCCAACATGGTGAAAACCTGTCTCTACTAAAAATACAAAAATTAACTGGGTGGGCTGGTGCACACCTGTAGTCTCAGCTACTCAGGAGGCTGAGGCAGGAGAATCGCTTGAACCTGAGAGGCAGAGGTCGCAGTGAGCCGATATTGCACCACTGCACTCCAGCCTGGGTGACAGAGTGAGACTCTAAAAAAAAAAAAAAAAAAAAGAAAAAAGAAAGAGAAGAGGTAAATGACACGGCAACAGAAAAGGAATAGGGAGGAATAGGGACCACGAGGGATTGGGGTCAGAGAGAGCCTGCCTTTTCCGTGTGTGAGGACACCCTTGACATTGGACAACCCCCATGTATTTGGCCCCCAGGGCTAGCATTTCTCTTTGCTTAGAGTCTGGAGAGAGTGCTAGCTGCTCCCAGGCTTGAGTCCCGCGTGGCTGCTGGAGAGAGGACAAGCTCAGCTAAATGGCCTCAGCTGCAATGACTGTAGGCGGGCCTGGCCAGATGAGGAGGGATAGAGAGAGACCTCTCTTTGCCAGCCCCTCTTTAGGACAATTAACAAAAATTTCCTAGCTGTTGAATCTAAAAATAGTTGTGATTAGCATGCTGTTTTGCATGTGATTCACATGGTAATTTGCCATAAAACTGCCCAGATCCTCTCGCCACCTCTTTTGTTTCTGTTTTGGATTCCGGCCTTTCATCCCCTTCTTATAGCTTGCCCCTCTTTGTCCCCTCCCCTCCACTCTTCCCACCCTCAGCCCTGCATTCTCGCCAGGCCTGACTGTTTTTCTCCAGCTGAAAATACTGCTGGCTAACCTTGGCTTCTATGCACTTCCTATATAGTCAGCCCTCTGTATCTGAGGGTTCTGCATCCACTGATTCAACCAACCGCAGATCAAAAATATTTGAAAAAAAGAAATATGTCTATACTGAACATGTACAGATTTTTCTTGTCATTATTCCCTAAACAACACAGTATAACAACTATTTACATAGCATTTACATTGTGTGAGGTATTATAAGTAATCTAGAGAGGCTTTAAAGTACATGGAAAGATGTACATAGGTTACATGCAAATACTATGCCATTTCATATCAGGGACTTGAGCATCTGCAAGTTTTGGAATCTTCAGGAGTCCTAGAGCCAATCGCCCATGAATACCGAGGGACAACCGTGTAGAGCTGGAAAACAACTTGATTTCAGTAAGCATAACAAGCCCTATCCCTGTTCCTCCAGGTCTGATTGTGCTGGCCACAATCACTCCTGAATCATCGCTGGACTCAGGTCATGAAACCAACTCTTCAGAGCTCACAGACATGTCAGAGATGATGTCGGCCATGAAGCAGCACCAGAACACCACCTACTTCCTGGCCCAGCACCTCAACAAGGACAGCCTCCTTGCCCGCAAGGACCTGCCCTTCCGGATCCAGAGCTGTGCAGCCCAGGCCGTTCTTACGGCCCCTTACTCTCTTGGGCGCCCGGATCCCAACCCATCTCTCCAACCCATTGCCACAGGCCAGAGTCCTGGCCCCCCTGGCGCTCGGAGGAAGCTGCCCCAGTCAGAGGGCCAGGTACAGGGAGAACAAACATACTCCTTGGCAGTGCACCCAGCACTGTCCCCACAGCTTAGTGAACAGAAGAATCTGAGTCTGCTGTCCCCAGTTCCTGAGGACAAAGGGCCTGGCCACACTAGGGCAGGCCTAGAAATGTCACTGAGGGCAGCCACATCATCCCTCAGTGAAGAGCAGGTCTCTGAGCTGAGGGACAACCTGCCCAAGGAGGTCAGGTTGAGCCCCAAGCTTATCCTCGACCCAAAGAGCAGTGTGACCCCTGCCATCATCTCAGCCGCCCTACAGCAAGTGGTTCACAGTAAGAGTCTAGTCACTGCTGGTGGGGCTTTGGGGAACCCCCCCAGCAGGGGTGAGAGAAGGCTGGAGGCCAGCATGGGGAGGCCAGAGGTTAGCATGATGAGCAGCAGTGCCAGTAAGAATCTGAAGTTCAAAATTAGCCCCAGTGCTCCAGAGACCTCACGGAATTCTCAACATCAGCTGGGCACAGAGGTCTCTTCCAGCCCCAGAGCACCCACAGGCAGCCGGGCTGACAGCCTGCACCTCTCCCAACAAGAGGACAGTCTGCCTGTTCAAAATTTCCCTCCCAAAAGCTATCTTTTGCGAACAAGCCGAGAGTCAGTGGGCCAGCAAGCTACAGGGGAGGTGGCAGGCAAAGGCGGGCCAGTGGGTGGTAAGCCCACCCTGCAGAAGCAGGGCACCATCTCCAGCCAAGGGGAGAAGGCGCAGCTGGAGAGCACACCCAAAAGAAGCAAGCTCGAAGAGACCAGCCTGGTTCCCCGAGCTACCTACCCAATGGCTCTGCAGAGCCCCAGCTGCCAGTCAAGAAGCCACAGCCCCAGCTGCCAGCCTCATGGCCACAGCCCCAGCAGCCAGTCTCGAGGTCAGAGCCCCAGCTGCCAACCTCGAGGCCAGAGCCCACTGAGGTCTCAGGCTGCCAGCAGGCAGGTGAGCACCATGCCCTCTAGGAAGCTTGAAACAACTCTCAATGGAGCCCACTCGACCTCTGAAGGCCCTGCCAAACCCAAGTCATCCCGAGGTCCTTTCCGGCTACGCAATTTATTCTCTGCCACCTTCCCAACCCGCCAGAAGAAGGAGACAGATGAGCGGCAGGCCCAACTGCAGAAGGTAAAGCAGTATGAACTGGAGTTCCTTGAGGAACTTCTAAAGCCACCAAGCCAGGGGGAGCTGCCAGGCACCGAGTACCTGCAACCTCCAGCACCTGGCCGCTGCAGCTGCCAGCTCCGCAGCAGCCCTGTGCAGCAGGGGCCTGGCATGTCCCGTGAGCAGAGGCGCAGCTGTGACTGCAAGCGCATCTGCCGGGGGGGCCGGCCACAAGCCACCCAGACACCAGTGCCCAGCCTCCGGGGGAGGGAAAGGGACAGAGTCCTCCCTAGCCAGAGGCAGCCAGAGGCTAGCCCAGGCGTGAGCCTCAGCAGCCCCATCAATGTCCAGCGCATTCGTTCTACCAGCCTGGAGTCCCAAGAGTGCCGATCGGACCCTGAGAGTGGTGTTTCGTGCCTGACCACGTGTGCCTCGGGGGGCGAGTGTCTGGGAGCTCCCAATTACAGGAAACTGATGCGCCGCTACAGTATCAGTGAGCTGGACCAGGGTGACAGGGCCTCGCTGACCTCGGATGTCTACCCACATCCTCCCCTGGGCATGCTGCCCAGGGAGGCCAAGGAGGTAGAGGCAAGCCTCCCCATAGCCTTGGGTCCCAAAAGCAGGTCTCTGGAGTCACCGACGCTGGGAGACCCCTCCTATGTCCAGGTTGCCCCAGAGACCAAAGGCCCCAGACAGATGGCCGTGTTCTCACTGCCCGAGGAGGTGTACCGGAAGCCTGCCGAGCTAGACGAGGACAGTGAGAGCAGCAAGTGCTGCTCCATCCGCTACTGCTTCTACTACCGCAAGTGTGACATGGCAGATGATGCCAGTGATGGCAAGGATGAGCTCTCCTACTCTATCCCCATGAAGATCCTGCCTGGCATGAAGCTGGACGAGCAGGTGGTGCCTGTGGTGAGCAGGACCCTGCAGGTGCTGGATGCTGCTACCTGCAGCAGCAGCAGCCCTGAGGCCTCCCGCACTCAGGAGATTGACCTCCGTGTCTCCACCTTCGAGGGGAGCCTGGCCAAGATCAATGCCCTGCGGGCCCATGCCTATGGCCTCCCTGATGGCTTCCTGGCTGCCCGGCTGGACACCAATGAGCTGCTGACAGTCCTGCGGCAGTGTGTGGCCAGCCCCGAGGCCCGTGCCCCCAAGCCCTATGTGTCTCAGATCTCCGAGTATAAGCTTGAGCTAGCTCTCAAGTTCAAGGAGCTCCGGGCCTCCTGCCGCCGTGTGGCCAATGTGGACAAGAGCCCAACTCACATGCTGGCAGCCATCACGGGCAGCTTCCAGGTGCTGAGCAGCCTCATTGAGACCTTCGTGCGGCTGGTGTTCATTGTGCGCTCCGAGGCCCAGCGCCAAGAGCTGCTGGCCAAGGTAGAAGAGGTGGTGAGGAACTACACCTTCCTGCTGCGTGCAGCTGAGGAGTCCACAGCCCGTAACCTTAACCAGCAGCAGCAGCAACAACAACAGCAGCAGCAGCAACAACAACAGCAGCAGCAGCAACAACAACAGCAGCAGCAGCAACAACAACAGCAGCAGCAACAACAGCAGCAGCAGCAGCAGCAGGTGGCAGCAGCTGCAGGGGCAGCCACAGAGCATCCACCAGGCTCCCCAACTTCGGCGACTGTTATGAGCACATTCACCCACTCCTTAAAAACCCTTATTAAGTAGGGCATCTGCCCACACCTGTCCCCCTTCCCCAACCATGGCCCCAGGTTTGAGCTTTGTGGTCCTTGCATCTTGTGGTGAGTGTGTGTGTGTCTGCTGGGCCAGTCAGGGTCCAAGAGCCCATCAGTCTCCGGGGAGTGGAAACTCTCTTGATTGAGGCTCTCTCTTAAGGGCTGCAGGCTTAGCTGCCGCCCTGGGTGTCCTCACCCCTTCCCTGGCCTCTGGGCCTCACTGTGAGGGCAAAGGCCCCTCTTCACTCTGCTCACTGCAGAGCTGTATTTTATCTCTTCTCTGGGGCTGAGAGGTGACATCAGGCTCACTTCCTGCTCAATCCGTGTTGGGCGCTGGGGGAGCCAGGGCCTGAAGCAAGCGGACCCTCAGGCTTTGAGCTCCTCATGGCATCGGCTCCCCTGCTGGGAGCAGTGGCAGTAGCAGCAGGCCACATTGCCGTGCCAAGGGGAGAGGGCGCTCAGTCCAGATGTGCCCATCCACCTTGGGCTCACACTCACCTGGCAGATGCCACCCTGAGGGCCTGTGCATGGGTGAGATGTCTGCAGAAAACAGCCACACTAGGCTGTTTGCAGCGGCCCAACTGGCCGGCAGCCTGGTGAGCCCTCACCTCCAGGTCCAGTAGCTCCACACCAGCCATCCCCAAAGTGCCCTGCCCCTCACTGATGGGCAGGGCAGCTCAGTCCACTAGGGAGCAAGCATCTGGGATCACCCCACTCATTTTGGGTAAGGTACCTGATGAAAACGTCTGCCTGGGGAGACCCAGTGCAGGCCTAGGAGCTCGCCTAGCCCGGCCCAGCCCAGCTCAGGGGCTGTTGCTGCAGGCATGAGGCTTCTCTCTCAACATCTCTCTACCAGACAGACTGTCCTTGGGAGTTTGACTTAGCTGTGGATCGGGGAGGGGGGTGGGGGGAGGGGGGAAAGGGGTAGGGGTGGGGGGTGTTGATGACTATATCTTAAACTTCTGGAAGCTAGTGTGATATGTTAATCCTGAGTATATGCTTTTGGCTGTGTATTGACCCTGTGGATTTGTCTCTCTAAGAAAAGAAGCTGAGCGCCTTACCCGGTGCAGTCCTGCACCTTTCTCCCTCTCTGGAGCCATCTGGAAGGGAATTCACACTGTTTAACATCCACCTTGACACACACCTCCTATTGCCACCACCGCTGCCGCCGCCGCCACCACTGCCACCACCACCGCCACCACCGCTGCCAACCCTCCCCCCACGCCCCCACCCCCGCAACCTTCCTGGGAGTGAAGACACGGAGTCCCTACCAACTGTCCCACTGTAGGGAACAAAGAAAGCCAATGTTTCTTCTGTATAGATTGCTTCTCGTCCGCCTCTCCATATCTCCCCATTTCCCACACCCTTGTGCCCTGTGTCTGCCTCTGTTTCATCACTGTGTCAGAGGCCCATGTGAAATCTTTCATTCTGATGTGAGTTTTATAAAGATGTACACTGTGCTTAATCCCTGCCCATCCTTGGTAGCCCCTAGTGCAATAAAGTCTCCCTGAGTGGTGAGTTCTCCCGGCAAGGAGGAGGGGAGTTTCTTCTGCAGAATCCAGCCCCTCACTTCCTTGCTTCTCCTCCCCCAGGACCAAGTTGTTGAATGGGCCAGAGATGCAGCCAGTGGGGAATCCTTTTCCCCTCAGCCACTGCAAGCTGGAGTGCTGACATGGTCTTCTTTTTCTCCCAACTTCGCCACTCAGCCCCTGCCTGTGTCATTCCACCGCCATCCTTCACCTCTCCCTCAGCCTCATGGAGAGGAAACATTTTCTAATGTCTGTATATAGTATATATACTACATAAAATATATAAATTATATATATACTAATTTAAGTCTTGTTTTTCAAACAAGAATGATTAAATCTATTCATCTTACTATCCCAATAAGTCTTTGCGGTGCCTCTTTGTGGGTGTCCTTGTGTCCTTGAATTGTTGGTTGGTGGTGGCCCTTTGTGTGCTCGTCCTGGGCCCCTGCTCTTATGTACTGGGCACTGGTGGGTGATGACAGCTAAGGACCCTGTTCCTCCCACCTCCCCAACACACAGGGGATCCCCTTTGCTCCTCTTTGAAGCCTCCTGTTTCTCATGGGAGTTGGAAATTGTCTACCTCTTTCTCTTGACCACGAGGCTTCTGGCTCACCTGGCCCCCATGGCTGTGACCTCAGAGCTGAAGGGCTGGAGGTGGTGTGGGGGGTTGTGTGGAGAAACACAGTGTGCTCTGTGCCTAGTGTATCAGATGGCCTGGGAATTAGGATTTTAGGCCACTCCTCAGACTGGGGTTGGGAAATGGGGCCTCTCCCTCTGAACTGTGCCTTCTTGCTCTCAGAGTGCAGCCTGACTGCCTCGCAGTTTAGGCTATGGAATCCCTTGCAACAGCCTCTGGCCATGTAGTGGGGTGGGAAGGAGGGATTGTTTCCATAGTATGGAAGCATTAGGACCCTAATCAGAGCTAACCCTTCTGGCTCTTCAGAGTTACCCAAGGGTGAGAAATTATTTTGTTTCTCCTGTTTCCTAACTTTCTTCTGGTACTTACAGGTCTTCACTAGCCTGAGGCATCTTTGTCCAAATTAGAAAAAGGTTCTTCCTGCTGCCCATGCCCCCACCATGACACCCTCTGTGTGATGGGCACATGGCTTGGTAATTTCAGCCCTGTCCAGCCCGACTTGCCTCATTGGCTATGTATACAAGCTACACAACTGTGTACAGTGATCCTACTTAGTCACTTCCAAAGATTGATAACAGACTCTTTTTTTTTTTTTTTTTTTTTTTTTGAGACAAAGTCTCGCTCTGTCACCCAGGCTGGAGTGCAATGGCGTCATCTCAGCTCACTGTAACCTCCGCCTCCTGGGTTCAAGTGATTCTCCTGCCTCAGCCTCCCAAGTAGCTGGGATTACAGGTGCCCACCACCACGCCCAGCTAATTTTTTTTTTTTTTTTTTTTTTTTTTTTTGCAGAGACGGGGTTTCACCATGTTGGTCAGGCTGGTCTCGAACTCCTGACCTCAGGTGATCCACCCACCTCATTCTCCCAAACTGTTGGGATTACAGGCGTGAGCCACCACACTCGGCCTACAGACTCCTTTTTTTCCATGTCTGCAAAGGTTATGGCTAAAGAGGTTTGGAAGCAAAGCATTGAAGAGGAGCCAGGGGCAGCACAGTCAGGCTGGGATTCTCTGCATGTTCCTCAACACCAAGCCAAAGCTCCTCTTTAAACATGGGAGGGAACCACAGGCAGCAGCCCTTGGACTACAGGCAGAGCTCTTCTGGGTGCTGCCTGCCAGGCATACTGTCCCACAGCACTAAGGTTGGGATTCAGTGCTAGTCAATGCCATGATAAACTGAAGCCCACTGCCACTCAAAATGACCCAACTGGACAGTCTGAAAACTCAGGAGCCCTAAGGCCCTGCACTAACTACACTGGTAGCTCCTTAAGGTCAGAAAACATTCTTATTTAGTTTTACACCCTGGGTACCCACCCACACAGTATCTGGCACATAGTAGTATTCACATATTTGTAGAATAAATGAGTGTTGAAGGAGATGACTGTCATGAGAGAGCCATCCCAGACTTGTGTGTGAGTGAAAAGGGCTCTGTCTCCTCTGGGAGTGGTTGATTTGGGGCAGTGTAGCTGGACATGGCTAGACAGCCTGGCATCCTCCTATCAAAAGATGAGGAGTTGGGGCCATCATTCCATGCCCCACCAACTCAGCTGAGTTTCACCAACTACTTTCCAAAAGCTCCTGAAACTCTCCTGAGGTGACTGACAGTCACCTCAGACCCAGGGTCATTATCTGCAGTATCTGGGAGTGCAGGGAAAGGCCATATTCCCACCAGTGTCTTCCTTGCCATCTTTGGCCTCAACCTGAACCTGAAGCTGATGCTCTCCAGTCACCCCATCCAAGTGTCCCAGAGCCTGATTCCTGCCTTTCTGACTTCAGCCACTTAAAGGAAAATGGGTTCATACTGTTGGCGTGGACCCAAAATGCCAGTGGGTGCTGGCACAATCACATTTTTTTCAAGCTGTTGTGAAGGCACTGTGGATAATAGGTAATTTCATCAGCAATGAATTGAAAGAACCTGCCTCCGCCAGAATTTTTGCTGCCAAAGAGGTAGGGGAGGGTCAACTGCCAGCATTGGGAGGGGGCATACATTTATGTCTTAGGATCGAATTCCTCCGAACAGCCAGTAGGGTAAGGGTAATAACCACATCTGATTCCAAGGTAATAGCCACATCCCATTCCTCATCCTGCAGCCTGGAAGCCAGACTGTGGGTGTACATCTGGAGCGAGAAGGAAGTCCTCCATGGAGTCGGAGGAAATGACCTCTGAGGATTCAGTCCTGGTCCCTGGAGAAATGTCCTGGACTCCAGGCGGGTTTCTTGGGTTCAATGTCCTGACCGGCTGGAAGCCACTGTAAAGTGGAAATGATGAAGGCTGCCTTCTTGCAGGTACAGAACTTCTTGTTTCACATGAGCGTTTCTAGTGACACCCACAAAGGCCTACGCATCCACGCACCAAGTCATTGGTTGATGCCACACCCCAGCATAACAGGGACATGTTCTGGTGTCTGTGTGATGTTTTCAGCTGCAGGATTTTTACCTACCACTTAGGAATAAGCTCGGGTTTAGCTTTTCCTGTTCTCCTGTCTGTGGTGTCCTTCCCTCTGGGTATTGATACCTTATTCTCATTTTCAAGGCTTTGGCTAAAAGGAATATGCATCTGTACTATGTTGGGAGTCTTCCACAACACAGAAAAATTGAACCTTGCCCTTAAATAGGCAAAAACAACTGTGTATGAACACTTGCCATACGCCAGATACCTTGCTAAGTACACACACATGATCTCATTTAACCTTCACAATAATCCTTTGAGAGAGGTACTATTATCATTTCCATTTATCAGAGGAGGAAATTGAAGCCTAGACAAGTCACTAGCCCAAGGTCACACAGCTGGTAAGTGGTAAGCCTATCAGTTTTCAAACCCAGCCCATCATGCTTTCAACTACTACCCTACAGTACTTAGCCCAACCCCACCTTTCTGTGGACCCAGGGTCATTCTCTGCAGCATCTGGAAGTGCAGGGAGGAACCTACCTTTGTGGGGTTTTTGTTGTTGTTGTTAAACAGGTTCTCACTCCGTCACCCAGGCTGCAGTGCAGTGGCATAATCACAGCTCACTGCAGCCTAGACCTCCTGAGCTCAGGTGATCCCCCACCTCAGCCTCCCAAGTAGCTGGGACTACAGGCACCCACCACCACATCCCACTGATTTTTATTTTTATTTATTTTTTTGTAGAGACAGGGTTTTGCCATATTGCCCAGGCTGGTCTCAAACTCCTGGGCTCAAGTGATCTCCCTGCCTCAGCCTCCCAAAATGCTGGGATTACAGGCATGAGCCACCACTCCTGACTTCAACCTTACCTGCTAATCACTTCTCCCGGAAACAGAGGCATGGATGCAGCCACACTCATCAGAAGATGACCTGTAATTGCTGCTCAGGGTCCAGGTGGCCTGTGTGTAACAGGTGGCCTGTAACATTGAAATGTGAGTGCAAGCCCACCTGTCCCCTAACCTATCTTCTCTGGTCTGCCCTTGTGCCTCATGCCTCTTTGAGGGAGCCAGGGATGAAACAGTATATGTGCATGGAAATTTGTGGGTTGAGCATTATGTCCAAAAAGCAGCCTTCAAAATATGCACGTGGCTCTCAGGTGGTCCCCTCATCCTCTACCATCTGCCCACTGATATGGGACTCCCTGTGCTCCTCCACCTGGGGTCTGAGCCCCCCAGAGTATGTGGCAATGTGCTGGCAGACACAAAAAGCCACAGTTACAATGTGGCCCATACTCCTGACACATTTGAATTTTTCTCCAAGATTTTGGAGGAAAATATCATTCTGATGACTCATTATTATTTATTTATTTTGAGACAGAGTTTCACTCTCACTGCCCAGGCTGGAGTGCAATGGCGTGATCTCGGCTCACTGCAACCTCCGCCTCCTGTGTTCAAGCAATTCTCCTGTCTCAGCCTCCTGAGTAGCTGGGATTGCAGGCATGCACCACCACGCCCAGCTAATTTTGTATTTTCAGTAGAGACGGGGTTTCTCCATGTTGGTCAGGCTGGTCTCGAACTCCCGACCTCAGGTGATCTGCCCACCTCGGCCTCCCAAAGTCCTGGGATTACCGACGTGAGCCACCATGCCCGGCCCACATTAAATATTTTTATCTAAAAGCATCATGTGAGGAATGCAAACATGAATGCCTTTTAAAGATACATATCATTTCAAAGACACTTGAGTCTTATGTCTGATACTTTTGGTGACATTCCCATAGCCATCTACCCAGCATCCAAGTTCACTCTCTTCGACTAATAGACATGCTTGGATGGAAGTATTGACACACTTGGGGCCCATCAGATGAGCCAGCTGGTTGCATAAGCCTCAAGGGGAGGATAGCTGGGACCCGTCTATTTCCGTGAATCTGGGCACAGGGTGGGGGTCAAGTGCTTGTTCAGGGATATGAGACCTGGAATGGCCAGGTAGGGTGGCTCATGCCTGTTTTCCCAACACTTTGGGAGGTAAGGCAGGAGGATCGCTTGAGCCTAGGAGTTGGAGACCTGAGCAACATAGCAAGACCCCATCTCTTTAAAGAAAATTAGCCAGATATGGTAGCACACGCCTGTTGTCCTAGCTACTCAAGAGACTCAGGTGGGAGGATCCTTTGAGCCCAGGAAGTCACACTGCCACTGCACTCCAGCCTAGGCGATAGAGCAAGATCCTGTATCTAAAAAAAAGAGAAAGACCTGAAGTGACAGGGTGTCAGAAAGGGACACCAAGAGGAGATGGGGCAGCATTATCAAAGGCTCCCTCCCCTTCCCTGCCCCTGCCCCCCAACTGTTGCCTATTACACACTTTAGCAGCAGGTCAGCCCCAAGCTCAGACTGAGGGGAACCAGCCAGAGATTTCTGCATCTGCAATGAGCAAGCAAAGCAGGGAAGTTGTGTGGGCTAGGCTGAGCAGCTCACCCTAGAATCAGGGCTCACTTCTATTTTTCAGCCCAGCCACTGACTTGCCATTTGATGGGGTATATGTCATTTTACCTCTTTGGGCCTCTCCTCTAAAATGAAGATGACTGAGTCTTCAGCCTCCCTCTATGGCTGTGAGGATTAATGAGGTGGTGCTGAAAACGCAGCTGTAAAAATCCTGAGTCTTAGCTGTACAACTTAACAAGTACAAATCGAACCGCCCCATTTGCAGCTGGTCCACAGAAACTAATTAAGCTTGCACCAAAGGCCTGGAACTAGAAACTTGGCCAGCAGAGCTTTGGGGGACTGTTTTCTCCAAATATCCATTGCTCCCAGGCAAAGCCATTTTCAGTTAGTTTCCCTCAAAAAGGACCTGCAAGACCTCTTTTTCCCTGGGCCTTTTTTTCGAAATTGCTAAGCCAGCTCACTTCCTCAATGGAGAATCCCTGTCCTCAGTGGACACAGTCTGGTGAACACGAAGCTCATCTTGGCCTTTGGCCAATACCCCTCACATGTTTCTCTGACATCTTCCTGCTCTTCCTCCATCCTCATCCTCCTTGCTAAAAGCAGCTGTAATAAAGGAAGCTTGAATTTCTAATTTTTCCTCAACATTTAGGCTTAATAGGAAAGGGTTTTGGTTTTGGTTTTGGTTTTGGTTTTTTTTTTTTTTTAAAGAGAATATTCATTCCAGGCACGGTGGCTCACACCTGTAATCCCAGCACTTTGGCAGGCCAAGGCCGATGGATCATCTGAGGTCAGGAGTTCGAGAGCAGCCTGGACAACATGGCAAAACCCTGTCTCTACTAAAAAGACAAAAATTAGCTGGGCATGGTGGTGCATGCCTGTAATTCCAGCTACTCAGGAGGCTGAGGCAGGAGAATCACCTGAACCTGGGCAGCAGAGGTTGCAGTGAGCCGAGATCGTGCCACTGCACTCCAGCCTGGGTGACAAAGTGAGATTCTGTCTCAAAAAACAAAAACAAAACAACAACAACAACAAAAACCCATCTTTTTCTCTTCCTCTCCCCAAGCAAAAACTGGTAGCATAGACATGTTACATGTTGTACATTAGATCTCTAGACTTCATCCTACATCCTATATCCTACATATTTGCTACTTTGTATCTTTTGAACTACATCTCCCCATTTTCTCTGCCAGGGCAACGTAATGAACTTCAGCCATCTGATTAACTGAACAAAGCACTTTGTGCTGGGCATAAGGGCTTCTTACAATGTCAGATATACTCATATCCAATGCAGAATGCAATGAATCTGATTTTTTTTTTTTTTTTTTGAGATGGAGTCTGGCTCTGTTGCCCAGGCTGGAGTGCAGTGGCACGATCTCAGCTCACTGCAACCTCCGCCTCCCAGGTGCAAGTGATTCTCCTGCCTCAGTCTTCCAAGTAGCGGGGACTACAGGTATGCACCACCACACCCAGCTAATTTTTGTATTAAAAAATGAAAAAAATTTTTGAGACGGAGTTTCGCTCTTTTCACCCAGGCTGGAGTGCAGTTCTTTCTCTTAATGGCACGATCTCTGCTCGCTGCAAACTCCGCCTCCTGGGTTCAAGCAATTCTCCTGCCTTAGCCTCCCAAGTAGCTGGGATTATAGGAGCCCACCACCACACACAGCTAACTTTTGTATTTTTAGTAGAGACGGGATTTCACCATGTTGGCCAGGCTGGTCTCGAACCCCTAACTTCAGGTGATCTGCCTGCCTCAGCCTCCCAAAGTGCTGGGATTACAGGCGTGAACCACCATGCCCGGTCATGATTTTTTAAATTGATATGCATCCTGTGTTACCTTGGTAATGTGGCTTCAGAAATCCCTTCTCTCAATTATGTGATTATGACAGTGGGGAGTGCCCAAGCCACTGAGGTAACATCTGTTCTCTCTGCCTTCTCTAGAGCCCTACTCACTCAATCCCTCAGCCTCCTCCCTTATAAACTAAGGATCCCAACTGCCCCTCCCTGATTCACTCATATAAATTTGAGAATAAATCTGCATTATGGGCAAGCCGTTTGCAGTTTCTTGGAAGTAAATGCAATTCCTGCTTCTTAGTTTGACTTATAGACAAAAAAGCCGATATGGCCTTGGTCACCAAGGACAGAATTGGTAGTAAAGCAAGGCAGCAAAGACAAGCATCCCTGCCCCTTCCTAACCTGGCGCAGCAGGAATGTACAATGCCTCCAGGGACCTGAAAAGACTCAAGGAACCAAGAAGAAACTGGACAGATTTTCTCCTGCTGAACAATGAAAGAGACTTTTATTTGATTTGCAGTTCCTGCGGCCCTGAGCCCATATTAGCTTGGCTCTGTAACAAAGCTGCAAGCGAAAGCCCTACACCATGAGCCAGAAGACTTTGATTCGACTTGCAGCTCTTCCAAAAACTAGCTGTGTGACCTTGGGCATTCACTTCCCCTCTCTGGCTATCAATTTCTTACTATATAAAATGAATGGGTTGAACTAAAGGGTCTATTAGCTTTTAAAAAGCACCTTTTCTCATCATACTTTCACTTAAGCATTTTTAAACAAAGGCAAGTACTTCCAGCATCACCAACATTCCCCCAAGTCAGTAATTAAACTGGGAGAACTCCCCAGTTCATAAAACTTAAGCACCAGAACAAACTACAAAGCTCACTTGGCCCTGCTGTTTTTATCTAATCACCTTCTGTCAAGAAGGACTGAAACCTCCCATATTTTAAATCCCTACATGATTCTAGCTCCCTGTCATACTGACCTTGTACAATAACACCTACATTCACAAGAAACCAACTCGCGGGAACCCTTGAAGAGTGAGACACATCTAAAGGTTTCAGCCAAATCCTATCTAAGGTAAAACAAGCCAGCTTCACTTTATGAGATAAATCTTCCAGAACAGGACTCATTTTAAGATAGACTTATATTAATAAAACTATGATTTACATGTATAAGTCCTCTGCTCTTTCAGAGGACTCCTACGTTGAAGTCTTTGGAAAAGCCATTAATAGTCACCTCCTGGCAGGGCATGGTGGCTCACGCCTGTAATCCCAGCACTTTGGGAGGCTGAAGCAGGCTGATCACTTGAGGTCAGGAGTTCGAGATCAGCCTGGCCAACCCCGTTACCCCTGGTGAAACCCTGTCTCTACTAAAACAAAAATACAAAAAGTACCCAGGTGTGGTGGCACGTGCCTGTAGTCCCAGCTACTCAGGAGGCTGATGCATGAGAATTGCTTGAACCTGGGAGGCAGAGGTTGCAGTGAGCTGAGATTGTGCCACTGCACTCCAGCCTTGGCGACAGAGCCAGACTCTGTCTCAAATAAATAAATAAATATATATATAAAGTCACCTCCTGAGATATCTGTCAGTGTCAATCCAGATTTTCAATTCAAATCCTTAAGTGTTTAAAATGCATCTTCTCTGAGGCTGATCTATGCTAGAGACTGTAAGAGCTATATAGCCTCTTCCCTCAGACAGCCTGCACTCTTGCTGAAGACTCAGAATGTAAGATTGGGAGTCTGTCAGGAGATCGAGACCATCCTGGCTAACACAGTGAAACCCCGTCTCTACTAAAAATACAAAAAATTAGCTGGGTGTGGTGGCACGTGCCTGTAGTCTCACCTACTCGGGAGGCTGAGGCAGGAGAATCGCTTGAACCCAGGAGGCGGAGGTTGCAGTGAGCCGAGATCCCGCCATTGCACTCCAGCCTGGGTGACAGAGCATGACTTCGTCTCAAAAAAAAAAAAAAAAGATTGGGAGTCTGTGCCCCAATAGAAGGGCCAACTCCTGAGAGGCGGTGAGGTCGGCATGGGCTGCAGCATGGGCAGTCTCTGTATCTGTGATAGACTTTGTGGTGGCCTTTGAAAGCTCACCACTTGGCATTGAATTGGGGGTTGGCTGACAAGGCCAAGGAGGGAATATGAACAATGAGAGCAGGTCACACTAGCTTCGAGAGGGAAAAACTGGAGCAGACATAGGAGATAGAAAAGAGAAAATACCCTGAAAGAAATGCTAATACCCAGGAGTGGGCCAGGTTGCTTGAAGATGAAAAGGAAGCCCAGCTAGTCAAATCTTCCACTGGGCTGCAAGAAGCCCACTGTGCTATGGATCAAAGTGGCAGGCTCAGAAAAGGATGATTTGGTCCTGCAGGGAGGAGAGGAGGGGGCTTCTTTCTCTCTGTCTGCTGTTAAAGTTAGTGCTCGACAAGTCTGTTTGTAAAGCTTCTTGGAGGTAAGGGCCACATTTTATTCATTTCTGTAATCTGGAAGCTGAGTACTGTACAGTACTTTGTCCACAGTTGCTGCCCAAGAAATGCCTGCAGAAGGCCGGGCGCGGTGGCTCACTCCTATAATCCCAGCACTTTGGGAGGCCGAGGCGGGCAGATCACGAGGTCAGGAGATCAAGACTATCCTGGCTAACACGGTGAAACCCCGTCTCTACTAAAAATACAAAAAAATTAGCCGGGCGTGGTGGCGGGCGCCTGTAGTCCCAGCTGCTTGGGAGGCTGAGGCAGGAGAGTGGCGTGAACCCGGGAGGCAGAGCTTGCAGTGAGCTGAGATCGCGCCACTGCACTCCGGCCTGGGTGACAGAGCGAGACTCCCTCTCAAAAAAAAAAAAAAAAGAAAAGAAAGAAATACCTGCAGAATGCCAGGTGCGGTGGCTCATAACTGTAATCCTAACACTTTGGGGGGCTGAGGTGGGTGGATCACTTGAGGCCAGGAGTTCGAGACCAGCCTGGGCAACATGGTGAGACCCCTGTCTCTACAAAAAAATACAAAAAATTTTACCTGGGTGTGGTGGTGCACGTGTGTAGTCCCAGCCACTTGGGAGGCTGAGGTGGGAGGATTGCTTGCGCCCAGGAGACGGAGGTTGCAGTGAGCCGAGATGGCGCCCCTGCACTCCAGCCTGGGCAACAGAGTGAGACCTTGTCAAATAAATAAATAAATAAATAAAAATTATCATGCCCCAGCAAAAAAAAAAAAAATGTAAATAAACAGCAACAAAAAGAAATGCCTGCAGAAGAAATGACTGACTGGAACAAGTGGATGAATTTAGACTCTCCTATAATGCCTGGGATCTCAAAGGGAGGTACAGCCAGCCAGACCGAAACACCCCATGGGGTGGGGAGAGGGTGGGAGCCCTTCCACTGAGAAGGGTGTTTACATAATTTTCCCAGAGGCCTTGAGCTTTGGAGTTAGTTGGAAATATGAAATATGGGCAAGAGGGCATCCCTCAGCATTTTCTAGAATTATCAATGCTCTTCCCTTCCCTTTCCTTCTAGGTCTCAGATCAGAGCTCCCCTCATCTGGACTGCACTCAGCACTCTCAAACTGGCATTCAAAGCCCTCCACAATCTGGTTTTATATCAGTCAGGGTCAACTAGAGAAAGAGAACCAGGCTGGGCACAGTGGCTCACACCTGTAATCCCAGCACTTTGGGAGGCCGAGGTGGGTGGATCACCTGAGGTCAGGAGTTCGAGACCAGCCTGACTTACAAGATGAAGCCCCGTCTCTACCAAAAATACAAAATTAGCCGGGCGTGGTGGCACACGCCTGTAATCCCAGCTACTTGGGAGGCTGAAGCAGGAGAATCGCTTGAAACTGGGAGGCAGAGGTTGCAGTCAGCCGAGAACGTGCCATTGCACTCCAGCCTGGGCAACAAGAGCGAGCGAAAATCCATCTCAAAAAAAAAAAAAAAAAAGAGAGAGAGAGAGAAGGAGAACCAGTATGAGACATATATTAAGAAATTTATTGTAAGGATTTGGCTTACATCATTGTGGGGGCTGGCTAGGCTGGTCTGAAATCCGTGGGGCAGGCCATCAGGAAGGGCAGGCTGGAATTCTGGGCAGTAGCTGAAGCTGCACTCCACACGTGAAATTTATTTTTCCTTACAGAAACCTCAGTTCCACTCTTAAGGCTTTTCAACTGATTGGATCAGGCTCACCCAGACTAACTAGGAAAATCTCCTGTACTTAAAGTCGACCCATTATGAATGCTAATCACATTTACAAAATACCTTTACAGCAACACCTAGACCAGTGTTTGATTCAATAACTGGGACCACAGCCTACTCAAGTTGACACATAAAATTCACCATCAGCTGGGTGCAACAGCACATGACTGTAGTCCCAGTTACTTGGGAGGTCGAAGCAGGAGGATCACTTGAGCCCAGCAGTTCGAGACCAGCCTGGGCAACATAGTAAGCCCCTGTCTTAAAAAAAAAAATCTGACCATCACAGGCTTCTAGCTGTCTTTCTTGCCTGAGCTCTCAACACACCCTTCCTCGCTTCACCCCACACATACATTCACCTGCCCATGGCCTTTGTTAAAGCTCTTCTCCCTGCTCTGTATCCTCAGGTTAATATCTTTGGTCTTACCTCACCCATTTTCTGCAAGACTCTTCCCAGATTCTTTCAATATGATCATGTTTCTCATGCCCCCATTATTAACCTTATTTCTGTAAGTATCTGTCTTGCCTGCTTCACTCAAGGGAAAAGATAGTGTAGTGTTAATTCTCTGTAGGCGCACCCTCCAGAGGCCCTGGTATATAGGTACTCAGCATATTTCTTTTGAATGACAGTATATCAAATTTACAGAACTCACCATGATTTACATGTAACTCAGCCAGTTTTTAAAAACCTCTTACGAACTTAATGCCTACCTGACACATACATTGTTCCTATTCTGATGGTCTAATTTGTCCATGTTCATCCATCCCTAAAGGTTTGAGGAGTTTTTTTTCTTTTTCGTTCTTTCTTTTTTTTTTTGAGACAGAATCTCGCTCTGTGGCCCAGGCTGGAGTGCAGTGGCGCAATCTCAGCTCACTGCAAGCTCCACCTCCCAGGTTCACGCCATTCTCCTGCCTCAGCCTCCCAAGTAGCCAGGACTACAGGTGCCCGCCACCACGCCCGGCTAATCTTTTGTATTTTTAGTAGAGATGGGGTTTCACCGTGTTAGCCAGGATGGTCTCGATCTCCTGACCTCGTGATCCGCCCGCCTTGGCCTCCCAAAGTGCTGGGATTACAGGCGTGAGCCACCGTGCCCGGCCGTCTTTTCTTTTTCTTTCTTTCTTTTTTTCTTTTTTTTTTTTTTTTTTTTTTTTTGAGACGGAGTTTAGCTCTTGTTGCCTAGGCTGGAGTGCAGTGGCACAATCTCAGCTCACTACAACCTCCACCTCCTAGGTTCAAGGAATTCTACTGCCTCAGCCTCCCAAGTAGCTGAGATTACAGGCATGCACCACTACACCCGGCTAATTCTGTTTTTTTTTTTTTTTTTTTTAGTAGAGACGGGGTTTCACCATGTTGGCAAGGCTGGTCTCGAACTCCTAACCTTAGGTGATCCACCTGCCTCGGCCTCCCAAAGTGCCAGGATTACAGGCATGAGCCACCATGCCTGGCTGAGGACATTTTTTTTTTCCTAAAGTATTTTAATTCAAATCTCCTCAAAGAGATTTAAATTAAATCTCTTGCCCGGCGAGGTGGCTCATGTCTGTAATCCCAGCACTTTGGGAGGCTGAGGCGGGTGGATCACTTGAGGTCAGGAGTTTGAGACCAGCCTGACCAACATGGCGAAACCCTGTCTCTACTAAAACTACAAAAAATTAGCCGGGCATGGTGATGGGTGCCTGTAATTTCAGCTACTCAGGAGACTGAGACAGGAGAATCGCTTGAACCTGGGAGGTGGACTGAGGTTGCAGTGAGCCGAGATTGCACCACTACACTCCAGCCTGGGTGACAAGAGCCAGACTCTGTCTCAAAATAACTAACTAACTAACTAAATAAATAAATAAAAATAAAAAATTAAATCTCTCAAAGAGTAATTCCTTGCCCACATACCCTGATTGTGCTTATCTTTCTAGAGAGAAATAAGGAGCAAAGATAACATTCTTTCCACACACGTTTACATTCTACAGTTAGCAAATCAGATTACAGCACTTAGTTTTTG
The DNA here is from genome assembly GCF_029289425.2 of Pan paniscus. Lineage (NCBI taxonomy): Eukaryota > Metazoa > Chordata > Mammalia > Primates > Hominidae > Pan > Pan paniscus. The sequence continues at coordinate 107,095,892 of NC_073272.2, forward strand.
CCGTAATGGAATGTTTAGTTCCCAACCCGCCCCACTGCCCAGACGGAGTCTTGCTCTGTCACGCAGGCTGGAGTGCAGTGATGCAATCTCAGCTCACTGGAACCTCTGCCTCCCGGATTCAAGCAATTTTTCTGCCTCGGCCTCCCAAGTAGCTAGGATTACAGGTGCATGCCACCATGCCTGGCTAATTTTTGTATTTTTAGTAGAGACAGGGTTTCACCATGTTGACCAGGCTGCTCTTGAACTTATGACCTTGTGATCCGCCCACCTTGGCCTCCCAAAGTGCTGGCAGTACAGGAGTGAGCCACCACATCCAGCCTGTGTTTAGTTTTAAACTAATGAGTCCAAGCTTCTATGATAATTTACAGGCATACCTTGGAGATATTGTGGGCTCAGTTCCAAACCACCACAGTAAATCAAACATTGCAATAAAGCAAATCACATGAATTTTTTTGATTTCCCAGTGCATATAGAAATTACGTTTACACTATACTGTAGTCTGTTAAGTCTGCAATAGCGTTATGTCTAAAATAACAAGTACGTGCCTATATTAGGCTGTTTTTTTGCATTACTATAAAGAAATACCCGAGTCTCGGTAATTTATAAAGAAAAAGAGATTTAATTGGCTCACAGCTCTGCAGGCTTTATAGGAAGTGTGGTGCTGGCATCTGCTCCTGGTGAGGACCTCAGGAAGCTTCCAATCATGGCAGAAGGTGACAGGGAGCCAGCATGTCACATGGCAAGAGCAGAAGCAAGGGAACAAAGGGGAAAAGTGCCACACTCTAAAACAACCAGATCTCCCATGAACTCAGAATAAAGAACTCAATCACTATTGCAAGTACAGCACTAAGCCATTCACAAGGGATCTACCCCAGTGACCCAAACATCTCTCACCAGAACAATTTCCAACTGGGGATTACATTTTAACATGTGATTTTGAGGAAACACATATCCAAACCATATCAATACCTGAATTAAAAAATACTTTATGGTAGGCTGGGCATGGTGGCTCATGCCTGTAATCCTAGCATTTTGGGAAGCCAAGGTGGGCAGATCACTTAAGGCCAGGAATTTGAGACCAGCCTGGTCAACATGGCAAAACCCTGTCTCTACTAAAAATACAAAAATGAGCCGATAGTGGTGGTGCGCACCTGTAATCCCAGCCACCCAAGTGGCTAAGGCATGACAATCGCTTGAACCCGGGAGGTGGAAGTTGCAGTGAGCCAAGATCATGCCACTGCACTCCAGCCTGGGTGACAGAGTGAGACTCTGTCTCAAAAAAAAAAAAAAAAAAAAAAAGCCAAAACCAAAAACAAACAAACAAAAAAATTTTATTGCTAAAAAATGCTAATCATCATCTAAGCCTTTAGCAAGTGGTAATCTTTTTGCTGGTAGAGGATCTTGCCTCAACACTGAGGGCTGCTGACTGATTAGGTGGCAGCTGCTAAAGGGTGGGTTGGCTATAAAAATTTTCTAAAAAATACAACAATTAAATTTGCCACATTGATTGACTTCCTTTCACAAAAGATTTATCTGTAGCATAAAATGCTGTTTGATAACATTTTAGCCACAGCAGAACTTCTTTCTTTTTTTTTTTTTTTTTTTTTGAGACGGAATATCGCTGTGTCGCCCAGGCTGGAGTGCAGTGGCCCAATCTTAGCTCACTGCGACTTCCACCTCCTGGGTTCATGCCATTCTCCTGCCTCAGCCTCCTGAGTAGCTGGGACTACAGGCGTCCACCACCATGCCCGGCTAATTTTTTGTATTTTTAGTAGAGACGGGGTTTCACCGTGTTAGCCAGGATGGTCTCGATCTCCTGACCTCATGATCTGCCCGCCTCGGCCTCCCAAAGTGCTGGGATTACAGGCGTGAGCCACGGCACCCGGCCGAACTTCTTTCAAAGTTGGACGCAATCCTCTTAAACCCTGCCACTGTTTATATAATGTTCTAAATCTTTTGTTGTCATTTCAACAATGCCTACAGCATCTTCACCAGAAGTAGATTCCACTTCAAGAAACCACTTTGTTTGCTCATCCATAAGCAAAGGAAAAAAAAAGAGAGAGAGAGAGATGACTGCTCATCCATTCAAATTTTATCATGGGATTGCAGCAATTTAGTCACATCTTCAGTTTCCACTTCTAATTCTAGTTCTCTTGCTATTTCCACCACATCTGCAGTTACTTCCTCCACTAAAGTCTTGAACTCCTTAAAGTCATCTGGGAGAGCTGGAATCAACTTCCTCCAAGCTCCTGTTAATATTTTGGCCTCCTCCCATGAATCATGAATGTTAATGGTATCTAAAATTGTGAATCTGGTGTCCCTATATGAACTGAAACTTTCTATGGGGTTAATCCAGCAGCAGCATGTACCCTGGAAAAAGGAGGAGGTGACAACAGGAAAAAACTCATAACATGGAAGGCTTATGAATATTTTTATCCAGTTGCCATGTGGGGAAGCCCAAGTTAGTCATGTAGAGAGAGAGACAGAGAGGTCCCAGCCTCCCAGCCAACCCTACTAAGACCCTAGATTTGTGAATGAAGCTATCCTGGATATTCCAGCCCCAGCCACCATCTGATTATGACCAACACCAGCTACACAATTTGTGGAGCCCAGTGCAAAATAGAAATGAAAAATCCATTGTTCAAAAGTTATTTAGAATTTTAAGATGGCAATAGCAGAGCATTAAACTAACTGCAAGGTCCCTCTGAGTGTGGGACTCTCTGCAGCTACACAGCTTGCATGCCTGTGAAGCTGACCCTGACTGCAACCTTATAGGATATCCCAACTGACACCACATGAAGCATAAAAACATTTCAGCTGAGCCCTGCCCAAATTCCTGACCGCAGAATTGTGAATAAATAAAATAGTTGTTGTTTTCAATCACAAAAATAACTGAAATAAAATGGTGAATCCTTTCCAGAAGATTTGCAATTTACTTAGCTCAGATCCATCAGAGGAATCACTATCTATGGCAGCCTTACCAAATATATTTCTTAAAAAATAAGATTTGAAAGTCAAAATGACTCCTTGATCCATGAGCTTCAGAATGGTTGTTGTGTTGGCAGGCATGAAAACAATTTTAATCTCCTTGTACATCTCCATCAGAGCTCTCGGGTGACCAGGTGCATTGACAATGAGCAGTAATATTTTGAAAGGAATCTCTCTTGTTTTTAGCTGTAGGTCTCAACAATGGGCTTAAAATATTCAGTAAACCATGCTATAAACAGATGTACTATCATCCAGGCTTTGTTGTTCCATTTATAGAGCACAGGCAGAGTAGAATTTAGCCTAATTATTTAGGGCCTTAGAATTTTCAGAATGATACATGAGCATTGGCTGATGCAGTCAATGGCTGCATTAGCCTCTAACAAGAGAGTCAATCTGTCCTTTGGAGCTTTGAAGCCAGGTATTGACCTCTCTAGTTGTAAAAGTCTTAGCTGACATTTTCTTCCAATAGAACGCTTTTACCATCTACATTGAAAATCTGTTGTTTAGTATAACCATCTTTATCAATAATCTTAGCTAGATCTTCTGGGTAACTTGCTGCAGCTTCTACATCAGCACTTGCTGCTTCACCTTGCACGTTTATGTTACGGAGATGGCTTCTTTTCTTTCTTTCTTTCTTTCTTTCTTTCTTTCTTTCTTTCTTTCTTTCTTTCTTTTTTTTTGAGACAGAGTCTCGCTCTATCGCCCAGGCTGGAGTGCAGTGGCGTGATCTTCGCTCACTGCAAGCTCCGCCTCCCGGGTTCACGCCATTCTCCTGCCTCAGCCTCCCGAGTAGCTGGGACTACAGGCGCCCGCCACCACGCCCGGCTAATTTTTTGTATTTTTAGTAGAGACGGGGTTTCACCGTGTTAGCCAGGATGGTCTCAATCTCCTGACCTCGTGATCCGCCCACCTTGGCCTCCCAAAGTGCTGGGATTACAGGCGAGATGGCTTCTTTTCTTAAACCTCATAAACCAACCTCTGCTAACTTCATACTTTTCTTCTGCAGCTTCTTCACATCTCTCAGCCTTCATATAAATGAAGGGAGTTAGGGCCTTGCTCTGGATTAGGCTTTGGCTTAAGAGAATTTTGTAGCTGGGTTGATCTATTCAGACCACTCAAACTTTCTCCATATTGTCAATAGAGCTGTTTTGCTTTCTTATCATTCATGTGTTCACTGGAGTAGCACTATTCATTTCCTTCAAGAACTTTTCCTTTGCATTCACAACTTGGTTAACTGGCACAAGAGACCTAGCTTTCAGCCTATCTCAGCTTTTGACACGTCTTCCTCACTCAGCTTAATCATTTTTAGCTTTTGATTTAAAGTAAGAGATGTGCAACACTTCCTTTCACTTGAACTCTTAGAGGACATAGCAGGGCTATTAATTGGCCTAATTTCAATAGTGTTGTCCCTCAGAGAATAAGGAGGCATGAGCAGAGACAGGGAAATGGAGGAATGGCTGGTCAGTGGAACAGTCAGAACACAGAAGACACACAACATTTATCATTTAAGTTCCCTGTCTTATATAGGCATGGTTCATGGCACCCCAAAATGATCACAATAGTAGCATCAAAGACCACTGATCATAGATCACCATAACAGATATAAAATAATAATAATAAAGCTTGAAATATTGCAAGAATTACCAAAATGTGACAAAGAATCACAAAATGAACACATGCTCTTGGAAAAATAGCATCAATAGACTTGCTCAATAGAGGGTTGCCATAAACCTTCAAGTTGTAAAAAATGCAGTATCTGCAAAGCACAATAAAGCAAAGTGCGATAAAATGGGGAATACTTGTGTCTGGAGAGAGGATCTATAGTGGTCATAAAATTCTCAAAGGGGTCCATAATCTCTAAAAGGTTGAGATTCACAATGTCTTTATCATTCCTCTTCTTAAACCCTACAGCTACTGGCATAGTTAATGACATTACTAACTTGCTCTTCCAATCTGGTTTGCCTGCCTCCAATCTCTTCCCTATTCTTCACCCCACACAGAAAAGTTTACCTAAAGCACAGTTATGATCGTGTCATGCTCTTACTCCAGAACAGTCAATGGCTTCCTATTGCCTGCGGAATGAAGTCCCAACATGGTACTTGATATTCCAGCAAAACTAAACTATTTTCTCTTCTTCAAAACCTCTCTCTGCTTCCTCATCTTTTCTTCCTGCCTGGGAGATCCACCTCCTCTCAATCATTGCCTGTTAAAACCCTACTCATCAATCAAGGCCTAGTTCATGTGCTTCTACCTCCAAAAATATTTCCCAGGATACTCCATGCAGAGGTGATATCTTCTACCTCTGGACCTGCAGAGCATTTTGTTTGGGCCTTATGGGAGACTTCTAGTTGCATACCCAAAATTCATTCTCTCTTCTTTCTGGGAACAGGGCCACCTAACAAAACATTTCCTAGTCTTTCTTGCAGTTAGGTGCGAATTGTGACTGAGCTCTTGCCAAAGGGATGTGAGAGAAAGTGGGATGGATAAATTTCATCTTACTTGCTTGAAAGGAAATCCCTTGCCTAGACCTCTCCTCTGAGCTAGAATGTGGATGTGTCCATGACCTAGCATGGAGCAGAATCATCCCACTGGCTTAGACTAGCCAGCCTGTTATGCAAGAGAGAAATAATTTGTCTTACTAAAGCCGCTATATTTTAGAGTCTCCTTGTTACAGCAGCCTCCACATTATCCAAGCACAGGCTTCTCTATGGTAGCGTATTACATTGTCTGTGCTTTGTAATTATTTGTATAAATGTCTTATCAACTTTCTTTGGAAGTTAACTCCTAATCGGTCTTCCTGCTTCCTATCTTGCCTCCTACACTCTGTTCTCAGTAGCTGGGGTGATCTTTTTAAAAGGGAAGTTAGATTATGTCACTCTTTGCTAAAAATTCTTACTCAGTTAAAGCAAAAACCCCTAAAATAACCTATAAGGTTCTGCATGATCAGCACTCTCCCCACAATCCCTTCTTTTTTTTTTTTTTTTTTTTTTTTTTGGAGACAGGGTCTCTCTCTATCACCCAGGCTGGAGGGCAGTGGCACGATCTCGGCTTACTGCAATCTCTGCCTCCCAGGCTCAAGTGATCCTCTCACCTCAGCCTCCCCAGAAGCTGGGACTACAGGTGCTTGCCACCATGCCCGGCTAATTTTTGTATTTTTTGTAGAGATAAGGTTTTGCCATGTTGCCCAGGCTGGTCTGCAAATCCTGAGCTCAAGTGATCCACCCGCCTCGGCCTCCCAAAGTACTGGGATTACAGACATGAGCCATCGTGCCCACCTGAGTCCCCCAATCACTGTTTTGTTTTGTTTTGTTTAGACAGAATCTCACTCTGTCGCCCAGGCTGGAGTGCAGTGGTGCGATCTCCGCTCACTGCTGCAACCTCTGCCTCCCAAGTTCAAATGATTCTCTTGCCTCAGTGGGACTACAGGTGCCCACCACCGCGCCTGGCTAATTTTTGTATTTTTTGTAGAGACGAGGTTTCGCCACGTTGCCCAGGCTGGTCTTGAACTCCTGAGCTCAAGTGATCCGCCCACCTCGGCCACCCTGAGTGCTGGGATTACAGGCGTGAGCCACCGTGCCTGGCCGGCCTCCAATCACTCTTATCTCATTGACCTCACTTTCCTCCTTTTCTCATATAGATACATTCCACCTCCACCACACAACACTCGTCCCGCATTGGTATTCCTCAAACAAGCGAGATACATCTGCCTTAGGGTATTTGCCCTTGCTGTTCTCTTTGCTTATCGAGATATCAACATGGCTCATTTTTTTGTTTTTTTTTCCTCCTTCAGGTCTTTGCCCAAATGTTACCTTCCAAGACAGGTCTTCTCTGACCACCCTACTTAAAATTGTACTCCTCTCCTCTACACTCTGGCACATTATCCCACTTTCCTTGCCTGATTTTTTTTTCCACAGCACTTATTGCCATTTGACATACTATGTATTTTGCTTATTTACATGTTTATTGTTTGAGAATGTAAACTCCATGAGAGCAGGGTATTTTTAATTGTTTACTAATGTATTCTTGTGCCAATACACAGGGCCTAGCACATAAAGAATGTTCACTAAATATTTATTGAATGAACGAATCCCTTGGGGCAAATACTTTGTAGTCCCCTCAATGCCTTGCACACTGCCTTGCACGCAATAGAACACTCAGTAAATATTTGATGAATGGCCTATGATGGAAGACTACTAATATTCTGCCTTGCAGTTTACTTCCTTCTCCAAGTATTCCTATATACATGGGCCTACATTAAATTTCTGAGCTTGCAAAAGTGCAAAAAAGGTCAGAAGGAGAAGTCCTCCATGGACACTGCTGAAAATGGTAGTAAGACAAAGACAGGATGCTGCTTTGAGTATTTTCTGCCTTTGCCACTTAGATAAATCCCTCTCCCACCTCCATCTCAGTTTTATCATATGTAAAACGACTATATGATCTCTGAGGTCCCTTCTATTTTTACATTTGGTAGTTATGAGCACTATGGTCACTTTTGATTCCAGAATTGTATGATTTTTATCTTCTCCTAACCCATGCTTGAAATATGCTTAATGGAAACGTGGTGCAAGAATAAAGGCTCACTTAGGTCCAATTAACAAGTATCGCTATAAAAATAATAAAACATGGTGTAAAAGGCCACATTAGCAACATGTAGCTGATGACATTGAGGCTTACATGAGGCAGACAGGACTAAAACCCAGGTTTTTTCAAATCCCTTCAGGGCTCTTTATCTGAAGTCCCATAGAACACTATACTTTCTTTCCTTTCCGAGGGCTATAAAAGTTAGATCTTTATTGTCCAGATAGTTTGGAAAATCCATCCTCCTTCACTTGTTTCAACATACTTGGTTCCAGCACTAGAAACAAAACAACTTTCTCTTGCAGTGTCTCTTGGATGATTCAGGTGGCATGCCTTCAGTCACTTCCCCCATGGAAACTGTCTTGCAGGCAAAGGCGACACTGCAATTACAATGGGCAAGCAAACTCTTTGCATGCACGTCTGTGATGTAAAAGTGTTTTAATTCAGCCCCATCCTTATAAAGAGATAAAAAATGTGTTCAGAAACATGCAAACTCGTGGCTGTCATCCTGATAAACAGATTTTCTTAAAAGAAACTGTAAACCAGAGCCAGACTTACTTTCCTGCGCTGAGGGAGGGGAAATAAAAAAGCAGGCATGGTTGATTTCCCGCTAGCGGGAACAATCTGGCCCCAGACGTCACCAGCATCCCTCCACCCCCAGTCCAACGTCTCCTGTCCCCGACAGCCCAGCTACAGGGGGCCGGGCTATGGGTTAGTCTCGCCCCCGTTCATGCTCTTCACCCAATACCTGAGAGAATCGGAAGGAGGCAGAGCTACAGCGAGGACCAAACCCCGCCCTTCGCTCCCTCTTAGCTAATCGTTGCCAGCGGGGTGTGGACTTCGCCGCTGACCCCACCTCCGCCGCTCTGGGTAATTTAGAGCCGCGCGCCGGGCGGGAATGTAAGATGGCGGAGTAGCAACGCAAAGCGCTTGGTATTGAGTCTGTGGCCGACTTCGGTTCCGGTCTCTGCAGCAGCCGTGATCGCTTAGTGGAGTGCTTAGGGTAGTTGGCCAGGATGCCGAATATCAAAATCTTCAGCGGCAGCTCCCACCAGGACTTATCTCAGAAAATTGCTGACCGCCTGGGCCTGGAGCTAGGCAAGGTGGTGACTAAGAAATTCAGCAACCAGGAGACCTGGTAAGGACCAAGTTGGGACCCCGACTAGACCTCACCTGCCCAGGCGGCAGAGTATAGGAGGGATGGGGTCGCCGCTTGAGCTCAAACAGACTGGGGGTTGGGGGGAGAGGGTGCAGCTCTGTGACTAGCCTACCCCACGGGCTGTTTCCGTTATTTTACCTCTCGCGGGAGGGTCACGTTCATTCTTACCGGGCGGTGGGGTGGAGTCAAAAGATGGAGTGTGAGGCGAAGCTTCTGCGTTTGAGGGCAAGGGCTGGGGGACCCAATAGATAGTGGCTGCATAGAGCGACGAGAGGGGACCGACGCTTAGCCAGGGCGGTAGGGACACGTGGCTTGGCTTTGCTGTTGAGCCACCCAGGCTGGACTGGGTTGCTTCAGCTCTTAGACTAGCTTGCATTTAGAGAGCCTACCTGCGTACTGAGCTCTCCTGGTCTTTCTTTTCCTAGAGTCCAATAAGCAGCTTTTTGATTCGAAATGGTGTTGGTCCGTTCGGCTTGGTGTTGAGGGAAACTGACATTATATACTGCAGGCGCCAAAATTATTATGACTTCCCTTAGATCAGCAAGCGTTGGCTTTTCTCATCTTATGAATCATCTACCTGAGTAATTGGAGCCATAAATCTAGTTGATTTGTTAAAGTGATGCGTTGACTCTGCATCCTTGATAGCCAGCATCTCAGCTTGAGCCATCCAAAAAATCTTGGAAATCTCAATTCTGGAATGTTTGACCTTCCCCAGTGCAGCTAGTGGTACAGATAATGCAAAAGCGTATTTTTCAGTAACCGAGTCCATCCTGGACTTGGCTCCTTCTTTAAGCTCTGTGTAGGGAATTTAGGAAACAATTTTATACCTGAATGTTAAAGATAATTGAGGACAGGTAATGTAGTGGAAGACTAGGATTGGACAGTGCATTGCAACTTGCATTTTTTCCATTGCCTTGCCAGTAAAACTTGCTTCCTCGACTCCGACTTACACCCTCTACCGGCACCATGGGACTGTTTTAGAGATGACTTGGTTACCTGATTATTTCAGTGCCCCTTCCACCTAAGTGTGGGATCTTTAGTTTCTGATAGGTGTAATTTGTATTTTATTGTTACCCTATCGATTAAATCAGAGCCCTGCCCACAATCTTACAGATTTGTTAAGGGGAAAGTTTTCACCTAATAATCAGATAAGAATATTTCGAATATTTTTTCCTAAATGTTTTTGCTTACTTTTTTGCTTTCTTTGGACTGATTTCCAAGTTTAACTCGCCTTATCTCTTTTAGACCCAGCTGATAAAGTAATGTCACCGATAATGGACAGCTTCTTCCCGAATTATTGTGCTACTGATTGTGATGCAAATGATAGTGTAAACATTGCCATCTGTAACCAGGCAATACCTTAGTTAAAAGAGGCTTACAAACTGCTGTCTTTAGATTTTTCCAAACCATTATGGCTCATGGGCCTTAATAAAGAATACAAAACAGGACTAGACTTTGTGATTGGCAATATAGTTAGGGGACAAGAATGTTTTTCATTTAGAGGTTTTCTTTGGCCCCTGTGGATATTTAATCCTTTTCCTATGCGTCTAGGAAAAATGTGAAGGCATGAAAGCTTTATTTTCTCCTTGTGTTAATCCTTCTTCCCTCTGCATAATGCAGCACCCCAGAACCTGAGGCTATATTGGGAGAGGAGAGGGGGAGGACAACTTAGTTTTCTACTGATTGATTTCTATTAAGTCCAACATGGATAATTGCTGACTGGTTAGATTTTCTTGTTTCTGGCTTAATCATTAGCTTCTTGTTTCCTAGATATTCTGAAATCTTCATTGAACATAGTCACATTTTTTTTTATGGAGTTCCCCCTATCTTTGTTTTTCCTATACTGAAGAAATGGTAACTGCTCCCTATAACTGCTTCCCCAGGTGACTCTTGGTTGATGCTCTCTTGAGCAGAGTAGCTTTTCTTCTAACATAAGGATCATCCTTGGCTGTCTGGTTATTTAGGAAACACACACACACACACACACACACACACACACACACACACACACACGGAGGGGGTGGGTGTTAAAAGTGCTGAAATCAGAGAACTTGGATCTGAATCCTTAACCTTTCTTTGCCCCAATAATCTAATCTGTAAAGTAGTACCTACCCATACTGTTGTTATGAGGATTAAATGAGATAGAAGTAAAGTTCTTAGGATCTTGTCCAAAACATAGTAAGTACAACAGTAAATGTTGACAAGAAGGGGTGGTGATAATATTGCAGAAAATGTGGAAAATGTAGAACACGGAAGGGAGAAGATATGCCTCTTAATTCTGCCACCTGACATAAATGTCACATTATCATTTCTGACCTCCCAGATATTTGTGTAAGATACACTTTTTCAAGAATGTTTAATACATTTATAGCTCTCTTCACTTAGCAATATATTTTGAACAGTTTCTCCCTTTAATATTTAGTATATATGATTTTCTTTTTTTATTATTAAAGATTTTAATTTATTTTTTAGAGATGAGGTCTCACTATGTTGCCCAGGCTGGAGTCCAATAGCTACTCACAGGCACAATCATAGCACACTGCATCCTCAAACTCGCGGGCTCAAGTGATCTGCCTGCCTCTGCCTCTCAAGTAGTTGAGAATACAGGCATGCACCACTGAGGTGGGCTAGTTCATGTAATTTTAAATAGCTATATAGTCTTACCTTATGGTTATGCCATAATTTTATATAACCAAATTCTTATTGGACATTTCCAGTTTTTGATCTAATGCTTTTATATGAAAATCCATGAACATAAATCTTTGACCATTTCTGATTATTTCCTTAGAATAAATCCCTAGGAAGGTAATTATTAAGTTAAAGGGTAGATACCATTTTTCAGGTTTTTGATACCTGTTGCCAAATTATTCCCCAGAAAAGTTGAACAAATCTGTCTCATCAGCAGTAATACAATATTAATAATATTTATTTATGTATTTATTTTTTGAGGCGGAGTTTCACTCTTATTGCCCAGGAGTGCAGTGGTGCGATCTCAGCTCACTGCAACCTCCGCCACCCAGGTTCAAGCAGTTCTCCTGCCTCAGCCTCCCAAGTAGCTGGGATTACAGGCACGTGCCACCACGCCCAGCTAATATTTTGTATTTTTAGTAGAGACAGGGTTTCACCATGTTGGCCAGGCTGGTTTCAAACTCCTGACCTCAGGTGATCCCCCACACCTTGGCCTCCCAAAGTGCTGGGATTATAGGTGTGAGCTACCGTGCCCGGCTATAATATTTAATGTATAGTGAATGCCTAAGATGTGCTAGTTTCCATGCTAAGCATTTAGTATACATTGTGTTTAATCCCCTCAAAACTGCTATGAGGAATAACTCTTACTATCCCTATTTTACAGAGAAGAGAACTACAGTAAGATGCAGAGTAACTTGCCCAGCTCTGGGTATTATTGTTCCTTTAAATTTTTGCTGACAAGATCTCTCACCTGGCTTTAAAAACTTTTAGATATTCTAAAATTTTGACTCTATTCTCTTCAATATTTGTAAATAACTTTGGTTTATTTGGTTATTCTGTACTAGCTGAGAGGAGGAAGACTTGAACTTTGGTTGCCTAGGGTTTTCCTGAGAACTGTGTCTTCTGGTTGTGGTTAGTTAATCCCATGTATTTTGCACATGCCAATATCTCCATAATCTAAATTCTTCAGATTTTCTTAAGACTACTATCCACCTTTTAGATTCACTTTTGGTGTTTCCTGACATTCCATTTCAATTGGATACACTTATGCCTGACCTTAAAGGAAAGGGAAAAGAGAAGCTAGTTTTTTCACTCATTGGATAGACATAGCCAGTCTTCTGGCCTCACCAAAACAGCTGAGAGAATGATTGGCCCAAAGCCATTTGGAGAACACTCCATTAACTAGAGGGAGAGAACAAGGAGTATTACTCTCTAAATTGCTGAATTAGGTTTTTCCACTTAATAGATTATGTTAGGAGCAAACAGGTTTTAGGCACAAATATTCTTCCAGATCACTGTCATAACTTAGAAGAAGCCATAAGAATAAGGTTAACATTTTTAGAGGACTTGTTGAACCAAGCTGTATAATCGGAGTGCAATTCACGGACTTTTTAAGACTTTGTCAAACAAAGTCTGTATGTTATAGTACTACTATAGGGAAAGATTGGTTTTAATAAGTGAAATTAGAATTATACACATTAAAACAAGGCAGTATCACCTAGTTTACTTGCACCACCTTATTTTATTTATGTATTTGCTTTCTAAGTTTCTCTACTTTTATTTCATTTTTGTAAGATCTTTTCAAAAGCCCCACATTTTTTAAACAGTTAAATAACCTTTTCAAGTTATTAGATACATGCCTTATAACAAACACCCTTCTATGCTGAAGGTAGCTTTTAATTTTAAAAAGTTTGAGCCGGGTGCGGTGGCTCACGTCTGTAATCCCAGCACTTTGGGAGGCTGAGGCGGGTGGATCACGAGGTCAGGAGATCGAGACCATCCTGACTAACACAGTGAAACCCCATCTCTACTAAAAATACAAAAAATTAGCTGGGCATGGTGGCAGACGCCTGTAATCCCAGCTACTCGGGAGGCTGAGACTGGAGAATGGTGTGAACCCAGGAGGCGGAGCTTGCAGTGAGCTGAGATCCTGCCACTGCACTCCAGCCTGGGCAACAGAGCGAGACTCCATCTCAAAAAAAAAAAAAGTTTGGCTTTGAGAAATAGCTGAGCTGTTGATTGATTATTAAGTGATATAATAACAAAAATGGTACTAGCGACTGTATGGGGTTGTAAGCTGATAAGTGATTTTTATTTATTTTTATTTTTTGTTTGATAAGTGATTTATAAAAAATTATTATTCAAGCCTTATGTGATGTTAGAATATGTATATTTTAAAAATAATCACCTTGGCTGGGTGCGGTGGCTCACACCTGTAATTCCAGCACTTTGGGAGGCCAAGGCAGGCGGATCACCTGAGGTCAGGAGTTCGAGACCAGCCTGGCCAATGTGGCAAAACCCCATGTCTACTAAAAATACAAAAATGAGCCAGGCGTGGTGGCACACACCTGTAGTCCCAGCTACTGGGGTGGCTGAGGCAGGAGAATCACTTGAACCCGGAAGGCAGAGGTTGCAGTGAGCAGAGATCACACCATTGCACTCCAGCCTGGGTGACAGAGTGAGATTCCGTCTCAAAAAAAAAAAATACAATTTAAAAAATAAAATAATCACCTCTATTAAAGCTATATATTTATCAGATGCCCTTTGATGTTTTAATTAGCAGTGATAATTTAATTTTTAAATAATATCTCACCTGCTTTCAAGAAAGGATTTGAAGTATGTTTGATAGTCACTAGTACAAACCGCTTGTTAAGGTAGGTATCAGAAGCCTTATAGAACCATGGACTACAGTAATTGTGGCAACTATTTGGCATAAAACAATTTCTAAAGTTTAGTGTTACTTTTTATTTTATTTATGTATTTATTTATTTATTTTTTTGAGATGGAGTCTAGCTCTGTCTCCCAGGCTGGAGTGCAGTGGCGCGATCTCGGTTCACTGCAAGCTCTGTCTCTCGGGTTCACGCCATTCTCCTGCCTCAGCCTCCCGAGTAGCTGGGACTATAAGTGCCCGCCACCACGCCCAGCTAATGGCTAATTTTTTTTTTTTTTGTATTTTTAGTAGAGACGGGGTTTCACCATGTTAGCCAGGATGGTCTCGATCTCCTGACCTCAGGTGATCTGCCCACCTCGGCCTCCTAAAGTGCTGGGATTACAGGCGTGAACCACCGCCCCAGCCTAGTGTTACATTTTTTTAACTGTATCCCTTGGCTTCCTGACAGCCAGAGGGATAAAGGCATATGCAATCGATTATGTGGTTTTTATTTTCATAAAGTTATTTAGAAACTTCCAGGCAAAAAATCCTAAGAATTTTATGGGTGAGACGTCTAAATAGTGATATCGAGTAACATCATGCACAATATAGCAATTTTGTGGGTATTTTTTATATTGACTGATAGTTGAGGCATTTGTAAAGGGAGATAAGCCGCTGTGGTCTAAGAATGTTGTTTTCTGGTCTTACTTGATAATGATAAAGTTTTTTTTTTTTTTTTTTTTGAGACGGAGTCTCGCTCTCTCGCTCTGTCTCCCAGGCTGGAGTGCAATGACTTGATCTCGGTTCACTGCAAGCTCTGCCTCCCAGGTTCACGCCATTCCCCTGCCTCAGCCTCCCGAGTAGCTGGGACTACAGGCGCCCGCCACCACACCTGGCTAATTTTTTTGTATTTTTTAGTAGAGACGGGGTTTCACCGTGTTAGCCAGGATGGTCTCGATCACCTGACCTCGTGATCCGCCCGCCTCGGCCTCCCAAAGTGCTGGGATTACAGGCGTGAGCCACCGTGCCCAGCGATAATGATAAAGTTTTAAAAACATAGCAGAATAGCTTGTCCCTTATACTGTCTGATATCAATTGTCAAACTACATTTGTTCATTTGTTCTCCAACTTTTAATCAAACATCCTGACTCTGGCAAGTGAATGTCTGGAGCACAGATGATATTCTGTGTTCTTGACTGAAACAAGAGCCATAGGCTTCTGATACATGATTGGAAATCAATATGCCTGCCTGACTTTCATTCTCCTCCAGGGAAATGGATATTTTGGTCAAGGAGCTGATATATGGAGGATGAATGTGAGCAGCATTAAAATTTTCTGAGTTTTTTTTTTTTTTTTTTTTTTGAGACAGGGTCTCACTCTGTCACCCAGGCTGGAGTGCAGTGGCATGATCATGGCTCCTAACTCCTGGGCTGAAGCAATCCTCCCACCTCAGTCTCCCCAGTAGCTGCAATCACAGGCACTTGCCACCATGCCTAATTTTTAAATTGTTTTGTAGAGAGGAGGTCTCTTTATGTTACCCAGGCTGGTCTCAAACTCTTGGGCTCAAGCGGTCCTCCTGCCTCTGCCTCCCAACCACAGACTTGTTTAACATAAAACCTAAAAGTGACTCTTTTAGCTTGAAATCTCTCGAAGGGCAGAGCTAGTAGTAAAGAAAGATCTGGGCCGGACATGGTGGCTCACACCTGTAATCCCAGCACTTTGGGAGGTCAAGGCGGGCAGATCACGAGGTCAAGAGATCGAGACCATCCTGGCCAACATGGTGAAACCCCGTCTCTACTAAAAATACAAAAAATTAGCTGGGCGTGGTGGCGTGCGGCTGTAGTTCCAGCTACTCGGGAGGCTGAGGCAGGAGAATCACTTGAACCCGGGAGGTGGAGGTCGCAGTGAGCCAAGATCGTGCCACTGCACTCCAGCCTGGCGACAGAGTGAGACTGTCTCAAAAAAAAAAAACAAAAAAACTGAAAACGTCCCAAAAGTCCCTTGAAATGACCACTGCCTGTTTTGTTTTGTTTTGTTTTGTTTTGTTTGAGACGGAGTCCCGCTCTGTCACCCAGGCTGGAGTGCAGCGGCTTCATCTCCCCATACTGCAACCTCCGCCTCCCAGGTTCAAGCGATTCTCCTGCCTCAGCCCCCCGAGTAGCTGGGACTACAGATGCATGTCCCCATGCCTAATTCTTGTGTTTTTTGGTAGAGACGGGGTTTCGCCATGTTGCCAAGGTTGGTCTCGAAATGGGGAGCTCAGGCAGTCTGCCTGCCTTGGCCTCCCAAAGTGCTGGGATTACAGGCATGAGCCACTGCGTCCAGTCTCAAAAAAGGTTTATCCTAAACTAGTGCATTTTCTTTTTTGTTCTGGCTGCCAGGAATCTCAGCTTCCTTGATTTTAATTGGTTTGTAGTTTGATTTTTTTTCACTTGCTTTTATTTTTCTTGCTTTACAACATAAACTAACCCCATTTGTCTTTTCTTGCTTTTGAGATGAGGGTCTTCCTGTGTTGTCCAGGCTAGACTTGAACTCCTGGGCTCAAGCAGTCCTCCTGCTTCAGCCTCCTGAGTAGCTGGGATTACAGGTGTGTGCCACCACTCCCAGCTCCCTTTCATCTTGGGTTAGAAAGGAATAAATAAGTAATTATCTCCTATGTCAGCTTCTTCTGGCAATAGAATTGCCTCTGCCAGTTTTCATATAAGTCCCTTTTGGAGTTCTCCTTGAAGTTTTGTTTGGGGAGAGAAGGGTGGGTAAAAGTGATCTTGACAGAAATAGGACAGTAGGTAGTTCCTGAAGCCACACAGAAGATAGTGCTTAGAGTGAGATAGAAGTATGAATCTTTTATTTAATAACTCTATCGCCTTTTGATTTGAACTGAAGTTTTCTCTTGTTCAATAGGTATTGTCAGCCATTCTGATCTACTTGTCTATATACACACATACACCTCTCCTTCACCTAGAGGATTAGTTGGAATATAGTGTTGTTTGAGGTATCACTAAGGTGATTTTTAAAAATTTTAAAATTATTTTCTTTTTTTTTTCTTAAACCTGGTGAACAGGAGAGGTGATTTTTTTTTTTCTAGATGATAGGTTTTTCTTGGTAGAGACCCGAGTATGGGCACTGAAACTTTCGTGGTAAAATATAGCCCTACTTCATACTTAGAGTAAATTCCTATGGAGTTACTTAGTAATTGGACCAGAGTACAGTTAACACAGAATGAGGGCAAGGACCACATTTTATTCACCATTGTTTCCCTAGCATCTAGTACAGTGATGAGCATATGAACATTTAATATTTACTGGGTAAATTGCCAGTACGGTAGAGGTGGTACTGTCTTTTGTTAAAGTGTCATTATAGAACAGTAGTGATTCACTCCTTATGATATTTCTACTTCTTTTGCTATTTATGGACTCTGTAACAGTAATAGGTGATGCATCAAATTTTATGTACATCACATGTACCTATATGAAATGAGATACAGGCCACCTGCTAAAATTATGGTCCGGTTATTTGTAAGTACTTTAGACTAACATGTGCCAACCATTTCATGCATCTTTTTCATGTCTGTCACATGGTAATATTAGAAAATATTACCATAGAAAATGGTAATATTTGTATAGTGCACTGGAGTAAACTGAGGCAGTGAACTGCTTCTGGTATAGAGGCTCCTTCAGAGGATCTCCTGAAGCCTGGGTGATCAATATCCACATGTAGCTGTAACCATTCACAGCATACTAGTAGGGAAGCTGTTCTTAGACCTTATTGTCTATAGAAGTATAGTAAAGTCATCCCTCAGTATCCACAGGGGATTGGTCCCAAGACCAAATCTGCAGATATGAAATAGTGTAATATAAATATATATATATATATATATATTTTTTTTTTTTTGATATGGAGTCTTGCTCTGTCACCCAGGCTAGAGTGCAGAGGCACGATCTCTGCTCACTGTAATCTCTGCCTCCCGGTTCAAGCAATTTTTCTGCCTCAGCCTCCTGAGTAGCTGGGACTACAGGTACCTGCCACCACACTCAGCTAATTTTTTTTTTTTTTTTATTTGAGACGGAGTCTCACTCTGTTGCCCAGGCTGGAGCGCAGTAGCGTGATCTCGGCTCACCGCAACCTGTGCCTCCCGGGTTCAAGTGATTCTCCTGCCTCAACCTCCCGAGTAGCTGGGACTACAGGCGTGTGCCACCATGCACGGCTGATTTTTATACTTTTAGTAGAGATGGGTTTTCACTGTGTTGGCCAGGCTGGTCTTAAACTCCTGACCTCAGGTGATCCACCCATCTTGGCCTCCTAAAGTGCTGGGATTACAGGTGTGAGCCACCACACCCTGACTAATTTTTTTATTTTTAGTAGAAACGGGTTTCACCATGTTGACTAGGCTGGTCTTGAACTCCTGACCTCAGGTGATCCGCCCACCTCAGCCTCCCAAAGTGCTGGGATTATAGGCGTGAGCCATCACGCCCGGCCATATGAAATAATCTATGCACATGTTCCCTTATACTTTATTTTTATTTATTTATTTTTTGTAGAGATGGGGTCTCACTGTATTACCCAGGCTGGTTTTGAACTCCTGGGCTCAAATGATCCTCCTTCTACCCTGCCCCCTGCTCCCCAAAGTGCTGAGCCACCATGCCAGGCCCTCCCATATATTTTATTTTATTTTATTTTATTTTTGACACAGAGTTTCACTCTGTTGCCCAGGCTGGAGTGCAGTGGTGTGATCTTAGCTCACTGCAACCTCTGCCTCCTGAGTTCCAGCGATTCTCGTGCCTCAGCCTCCTGAGTAGGTGGGACTACAGGCGCCTGCCACCATGCCCTTCTAATTTTTGTATTTTTAGTAGAGATACATGGTTTCGCCATGTTGGCCAGGCTGGTCTCGAACTCCTGACTTCAAGTGATCCACCCACCTTGGCCTGCCAAAGTGCTGGGATTATAGGCATGAGCCACTGCGCCCAGCCCTGCCATATACTTTAAATCATCTCTAGATTACTTATAATACTTAATACAATATAAATACTATGTAAATAGTTGTTATACTGTATTTAGAAAATAATGACAAAGAAAAAAATCTGTACATGTTCAATACAGGTGCAATTTTTTCTCCAAATATTTTCAATCCACACTTGGTTGAATCCATAGATGTGGAACCTATGGATATGGAGGGCTGACAGTACAGTGGTTTAAAATCTATTTCATGTTCTTTCTTTCCTCATTGTAGTGTGGAAATTGGTGAAAGTGTACGTGGAGAGGATGTCTACATTGTTCAGAGTGGTTGTGGCGAAATCAATGACAATTTAATGGAGCTTTTGATCATGATTAATGCCTGCAAGATTGCTTCAGCCAGCCGGGTTACTGCAGTCATCCCATGCTTCCCTTATGCCCGGCAGGATAAGAAAGATAAGGTAGGAGCAGAATTTTATTTTTTGAGCAGAGGAAGCAGGAGCACTTGCCCCAAATCACAAATAAATTCCAAAATTATCAAATATATATTTAGGGGGAATTTTAAAAATCACCTTTTCTTAGGTATTACCCTATCTTCAAAACAATAGAAATATAATTGGTTTGTATAAAGCAACACATTTGTAGTCTGTATTTTATTACAGTGATACATATATAACTTTCAGTTAGCTCACTGGTATTTTTAATTGTATCAGTAAGACTAAGCACCAACTCCTCTGGAGTACTGGAGTATATTTTTAAAATTACGGTAGATCCTCTCAAACTGTAAGATTGGGATCCTAGTTGTGACCTCTTCATAAAACTTGAAGTCTGTTATATGAATACTTGATCTGATAGATAGATAGATAGATAGATAGATAGATAGATAGATAGATAGATAAACTATATGTATCTCTCACCTTATCCTGGTATATTAGAGGATAAGGCATATACATAAAACTTCGCAAGTCTATTGTAATTAATGCCCAATTTTACACACAATGCCTCGAAGAAGGTCAGATATTTTTATTCCAACAGAGTATAAAGTAAAGGGCATGGGCCGGGTGCGGTGGCTCACGCCTGTAATCCTAGCACTTTGGGAGGCCGAGGCGGGAGGATTGCCTGAGCTCAGGAGTTTTGAGACCAGCCTGGGCAACGCTGTGAAACCCCGTCTCTACTAAAATACAAAAGAAATTAGCCAGGCGTGGCGCTGCGCGCCTGTAGTCCCAGCTACTCGGGAGGCAGAGGCAGGAGAATTGCTTGAACCCGGGAGGCAGAGGTTGCAGTGAGCTGAGATCATGCCACTGCACTCCAGCCTGGGCGATAGAGCAAGACTCTGTCTCTACAAAAAAAAAAAAAAAAAAAGGCATGCATGGACTTTGCTGTTTTACAGTGCAGCAAGTATGTTTTATTTGAGAAGTTCATAGTTGTTGGAAAGTTGACCTCCAGATGAGTAAGTAGTGATGAGATTTACAAAGGAAACTATAATATCTATTCTGTGATGTATCTTCAAACCTTGACATGTTAGGTGTTAAAGGTTTACATATGTATGTGTTGAAAGAGATTTTAATAAAATTATTTTTTAAAGTCTGCCTAGTTTGAATAATTGAGCATTGGAAACACTTGAATAGGATTGAAAATGTGTACATTAAGAAAACAAAAGTTAGGAAAGCATTTTCTTTATTGATAAGTGTATCCTGATTTGGAAAAGTGATGTTCCACTTAATATTTATTCTGAATTATGATCCACTTAAAGTCAATGGACATGTTTCCTTCTATGAATTTCTGGGTACCATAGTGCCTTTAACATAGTAGGTACACAATAAATAGTTTCTTGAGTAAATGAATTGTTTTTCAAATTGGCTTTTTGGTTTTTCTTTTCTTTCCTCCCCTCCATTTAGAGCCGGGCGCCAATCTCAGCCAAGCTTGTTGCAAATATGCTATCTGTAGCAGGTGCAGATCATATTATCACCATGGACCTACATGCTTCTCAAATTCAGGTATCAGTGGAAGCTAAATATTGGTGTTTGAAAGGTGGGAGGAAAGGACTGATGATGCTGAAGACTGCAGAGAAGCCAAAAATTATGCCCAAGTACATCTGAAATAAACTAGATATCAACAACATTTTAAATGTGTTCACCTTAAGCATACTTCATGATCTTAGTCATTTCAGGTGGTTAGATAGGGAGGCAGTCTAGTTTTATGGGAAGAGCACTACTTTGAATAAAGGCTCTGGTATTTACTAGCTTTGTAAGCTTGGGAAGGTTACTTAATTTCTCTGAACATATACTTTTTCATTATTGTGAGTATAAAACATTAAATTCATATTATAATGCCTGGCCCATGACAGGTACTCATAGATAGGAGCTGTTATTATCATTCTTATTCTCCTTGAATATTCATGGAGTGCAGTGGCACGATCTTGGCTCACTGCAACCTCTGCCTCCTCAGTTCAAGCAGTTCTCCTGCCTCGGCCTCCCAAGTAGCTGGCATTACAGGCACCTGACACCAGGCCCAGCTAACTTTTTTGTACTTTTAGTTGAGATGGGGTTTCACCATGTTGGCCAGGCTGGTCTCGAACTCCTGACCTCAAGTGATCTGCCTGCTGCAGCCTCCCAAAGTGCTGCGATTACAAGCATGAGCCACCGTGCCTGGCCTCATGGTCTTAAATTTAGAGCCACAGATATTGGAGCCTACTTTCCAACATAAACCCAAAGTAAGGGGGGTGGAATACCACCTTTATTTTATATTTTTTCAAAGAGATTTTTCAAATCATTACATTTGAAGCTTGTGGGAATTCAATGAAGTACATTGGACAGGGACTGTACTCCTTTTATGGAAAGGAATGACTTAATTGAGAAATACAACTAATTTGTATCAACTAGAATTAGAACACAGATCTCCTGATTTCTAATTATTCACTGTGACTATTTATCATAAGTAGCTTCCATTAAGTTTATATACCATAGCATCTCTAACTGGTTTATCCATTAGCTTTTACTCCTTAACAAATCAGTCCAACACTTAGTGGCATAAAGCAGTATTTACTAACTCACTGAGTCTGCATGTTGACTGGGCAGTTCTTAATGGTTTTGTCTGAACTTAGCCATTCTTTACAAGGGCTCACTTATGTTCCTATGTTCAGTTGTGGGTTGACTGAGGGCTGGCTTTGCTGATCTTGGCTGGGCTCTCTCACATAGCCCAGATTCAAGGAGGCTTTTATAATCTACCACACTGGGCCTGCCTTCCCATCAGTTTGAATGTTGCAGTAAGACATTCTCTGAGCAAGTTACTACTTTGTGTTTGCCACTTATAAATGGAAGAGAAGGAAAGTGAAGCAAAACTGATCCAGCTTCTTTCTACAGGGCTTTTTTGATATCCCAGTAGACAATTTGTATGCAGAGCCGGCTGTCCTAAAGTGGATAAGGGAGAATATCTCTGAGTGGAGGAACTGCACTATTGTCTCACCTGATGCTGGTGGAGCTAAGAGGTATGGTTGAAATTAGTATTGTTCCCAATGTACTGGGAAAATCTTTCAGATGGTTGTGTCACAAAGTGAAGTTTTTCTATCCAAGTGGCAGTTTTTAAGTATTTTTGAATGGATGTAAGTAGCTAGCACATGGGTTGAATATAGTTTTACCCTTTCCTCTTTTACTGTCCTCAGTTACTACTCGGAAGACAAGACAGAAAAGGGGTCCTAAATCATCATATTATGGATTTGACTATAACTTATGAGTAACTTGGTGCTACAGAGCTAGCAATACAGCTATAAACCTTTTGGGAAGGGTAGAAAATGTGGTTTTCTAATGAATAGCAGCTGCTATTGAACCACATATTGGTGGACAAATTCGCTTTTGCACTCCTCTTACAATGCTGTTGGTTAGATCATTTTGATCCTTGGGATTAAAATATTAAGCAGGAAGGAAAGTAAAGTGTGACATTTTTATTTAAAGCCAAGATCTTAACATTTTAAACAAACTGATTGCCAGGGATTGCCAGTTAACAGTGCTTTGCAGCTCACATGGTGCAGAGTAAGAGCTCTTGATTTCCTTAGTGGATTACTCGTTAGTAATGCATTCAAAAGTGTGACACATGTTCTTCTTGTTGTGGAAATAGAATGAAGAGCTACAAAACACAGATGATTAGGAAGAGCTAATTCAGAACTTTCTAAAAGCCATTCAAATCTTCAATGACTGTTTCTCAACAACCTCTTTTATTTCAGTAACTTCAACAGAACTGATAAGCTGAGAACTTGAGTTATGTTATCCAGCCAGATATATGGGTTGGTGAGTCCCATGTAATTGCTAGTTACCATCTGTAATGCTAGAGACAGCCTAAGAAACATCCCCCCAACTAGTAGTTGTCATATTTAATTTGTCGGTCATTATTTTAATATCTTTCTATGGGACTTAGAAAATAGTCACATTTGAAATAGGCAGGATTTTCTTTCCAAAGGTGGGTATAGGAAAACTGCCTTTAGTAGACAACTTATTGCTACCTGATTTTTTTTTCATTATCATTGTCTTACAGTGATGGAGTATTTTACAATTGAGTGTCTATCACTTCTGTCTTGGCAGGGTTTGGGGAGTAGGTAGAGATCCCTGTGTGATATTCATTTGTACAGTAGTTCTCTCCTCAAAAGGTGTAGAGAGTTACTTTTTCTAGCCCTTTTTATGCTTTGTTGGTCACTGAATTTGTTGGCCTTTGAGTATGGTTGGTTTGGGATACTTGAACTAATTGATCATGCATTTGCCTTGGGTAAGTAATCATTCCAAGCGAATTGGTTACCACTGATGTTATGTGCTTATGCAGTAGTAATGGAGAGTACAGGGTATGGTTGGTTTAGATCAAGGTACAAATGTTACCTAGATTATGGTTCAAACCTTATTATGTGGTCACAGGTTCTCACTTATCCAGCAAAAACTCATGTGACCATAGTCACAAGAGAAACAGGACAAAATGCTATAGTTTGTTCAGTTCTACATTAAAAAACAGGACAAATCCCCAAGCACGGGCTGCTTCACACATGATGGAGATGGCACAGCGGAGCACGGACACACGTGCCACTGGGGCAGCTCACTGTCATTTACACTGAATAGATTTTTGTTTGAATTATGTGGTACTTTGTCAAAAGACAAATTTGTCTTCTATCCTACCTTCTAGTCTGGTTTATTTTCTCTTGTAATAAGAAAAATAAGAATTCTCTTTGATTGGAAGATACTTTGGACCGAATGGTGAGATGCCTAGCTTGTCTGGGTAATTGATATAACTTTCTGTCTAGCAATTGTGAAAAAAACTCCCAAGCTTGGTGTCCAGGTACAGTTGACAGTGACAGTTGATGGATGTTTTGCCAACAGCACTGAGGGAAGTGATGAGGACACAGGCATTGGAACAGGCTGGATGCTGCTCCTCTCCTGCCAGTCAGGTTCTCTTCTCACCACATCCCCATTCACGGGTCTTCCATGATGGGAATTGGGACAGTCTGTGTACTCCTGGCATTAGTTAATTCTTTCCTCATTCCTTCTGCTGCCAATCCATTAAATAAACTTGCGTGTCTTAGCGTTATACTGCTTCCCAGGACTGGTGAGGGTGTCTGTCCTCTACCCAGAATGAATACTCATCTAAGTTTGATCAGTACGTTCATAAGCTTCTGTTGAGCTATGGAGGCATTGGTTTATAAAACCCAGTTTGTGATATTTGCCTTTGAGAAGTCAATGATAGTTGCTTTCATTCTTCCAGCCCTGGGAACTATTGGTTTCAAGGAGTATTCTCCTCCCCAAAACAAGCCCATTCTTTAGTCCATTTCTTTTTTTCTTTTTTTTTTGTTTTGAGACAGAGTCTCGCTCTGTCACCCAGGCTGGAGTGCAGTGGCGCGATCTCAGCTCACTGCAAGCTCCAGCTCCTGGGTTCACGCCATTTTCCTGCCTCAGCCTCCCGAGTAGCTGGGACTACAGGCGCCCGCCACCATGCCCAGCTAATTTTTTGTATTTTTAGTAAAGATGGGGTTTCACTGTGTTAGCCAGGATGGTCTCTATCTCCTGACCTTGTGATCCGCCCACCTCAGCCTCCCAAAGTGCTGGGATTACAGGCGTGAGCCACCGCCCCCGGCCTCTTTAGTCCATTTCTTTTGTCTTAGAAGCCACACATACATATGAACACGCTCTGTTTTGCAGAGTGACCTCCATTGCAGACAGGCTGAATGTGGACTTTGCCTTGATTCACAAAGAACGGAAGAAGGCCAATGAAGTGGACCGCATGGTGCTTGTGGGAGATGTGAAGGATCGGGTGGCCATCCTTGTGGATGACATGGCTGACACTTGTGGCACAATCTGCCATGCAGCTGACAAGTAAGTGTGGATTGATGGGGCTGGTAGTTAGAAGGAAAAAGCTAGCAATTGCTGTCTGAATGTCTTCAGCCTGCTGATTCCTTTTGGAACCAAATTGAGGGGATAAGTAACTTTGTGAGATTTTTATCACCCAAGGCTTAAATTATAATACATAGAAATTGTTGAGTACTCTTATTTTTTTTTCAGATTTTCTTATTTTTTAAATTTATATTGTACTAAGCTACATATAACACAATTTGCCATTTTAACTATTTTAAGTGTATAATTCCATGACATTAACTATATTCACAATGTTAGACAACCATCGCCTGATCATCAAAGTTTTTTGATCACCCTGAGTATGCTACATGCGATTGTTTTTTGTTTTAATGAGTTAAAATAAAAATCCTGAGCAGACGGGCGTGTGTGCTCATATTTTTATTTTACCTAAGCCGGAACCCTTGGTCTTACTTCTCGACTGTTTTACCGGCTGCTACTTTTGTTCATTATTACTTCTTTTTTTCACTCTAATCCTGTGATAGGTTAATGTTTATATTACTTGTCATCTCTTGCCTGCAGTGTTCTAAATTGCCTCCCCACTCTGTTCTCCATTGCCAGTCACCGTTCTCTCACCTCCCCACTCCATCTCTCCATGCTTGCTAATCTTCCTGCAACTGAGGCTCCATCCCATCACTCTTTAAGATTTTAAGTGGCCCCTCATTACTAACAATCCAAGCCACTATGAGCAGCATTGTTTCTTAGAATGGTATTTTTACTTTTATTTTTATTTTGAGACATGGTCTCACTCTGTTACCCAGGCTGGAGTGTAGTAGTACAATTACGGCTCACTGCAGTCTTGAAATCTTGGGCTCAAGAAATCCTCCTGTCTCAGACTCCCGAGTAGCTGGGACTACAGGCAAGTGCCACCACACTTGGGTAATTATTTATTATTATTATTATTTTTTTTGTAGAGAAGGAGTCCCACTATGTTGCCCAGGCTGTCCTTGAACTCCTGGGCTCAAGCAATTCTCCCACCTCAGCCTCCCAAAGTGCTGGGATTTCAGCTGTGAGCCACAGCACCCAGCCCTGAGAATGGTTTTTTTAAACTTTCTTGTGTCTGTGCCTTGCACAGTGCCTGGCACATAATAGGTGCTAAAAAAAAATTGGGGTGAATGATTCTTGGTTTGGGATCCTGGAGTAAACATTCATAAAACCCATTTCATCCTTGTACAAGTAAGGGAATACTAGTCGCTATAACAGATCAACTCCCTAACATGATAGTTTCCTTCTTGTCCATGGCACACTCCAATGCAAGTGTTCTTGTTGGACTCATTTTTTCTAAGCAATAGTTAGGAGCTCAGATTCTTTCAATCTTTGGTGCTATATCTTTAACATGGGGTTTCCAAGATTACCTTGGAAGACATTTCAATTTTGGCCATCCAGAAAAGGAAAAGAACACAGAGGATCACCCCTGGAAGATTTTTGTTAAGTCCAACCAAAAACTGATGTACATTGTGTCTGCCCACATTTTAATAGCCAGAATTAAGCCACATGGCCACACTGAACTATGTGAGGGAGGCTGGGAAATGTAGTTCAGCTATGTGCCCAGAAAGAAGAGGAAGTGGATTTTGTTAAGTGCAACAGTCTATGCCAGAGTCCTTTGACACTAATTCAGACCTATTCAGATAAGTTCTTAGTGCAGTTCTTTCTCGATATGGACTGAATTGTGTCCTCCCCAAATTCATATATGTTGAGGCCTAACCCCAATGTGATGGTATTTGGAGTTACCTTGAGGGGCACGTATTTAGGATTAGATGAGGTCACTAGGGCAGAGCCCTTACAATGGGATGAATGCCCTTACAAGAAGAGAATGCTGGAGAACTGGCCAGCATTTCCCCATGCGCACGCATGCGTGCGCACACACACACTCACACTCACACACAAAGAGGTCATCTGAGCACACAGCAAGGTGGTGGCCACCTACAAGAGAAGAGGCCTCAGCATGACACCTACTTTGTCTGCACCTTGATCTTGGACTTTAAGCCTCCAGAACTGTGAAAAATTTGTTTCTGTTATTTAAGCCACCCATTCTATGGTATTTTCTTTTCCTTAAAAAAATTTTTCCCCTAACCCACTGTGCCTTATAATATTTTTTATTTTTTTATTTTTTTTCATATGATATTTTGTTGTGGAAGCCTAAGCAGGCTAATATACTCCTCCCTGACTAAAATTCTGCAATGACATGTAAGATGAATCCAAATCAACATTTTTTCCCTCTAGACTTCTCTCAGCTGGCGCCACCAGAGTTTATGCCATCTTGACTCATGGAATCTTCTCCGGTCCTGCTATTTCTCGCATCAACAACGCATGCTTTGAGGCAGTAGTAGTCACCAATACCATACCTCAGGAGGACAAGATGAAGCATTGCTCCAAAATACAGGTGAGGATGAGATTTGTGCAAAACAAGACTTTTCTAAGTGTTTAGGAGGTGGTTACTTACGTTGAATTAGGTCTCTGGATTCTGAAGATATCTTTCTCTGGTCTGAAGGATTTAGTCTTGTCATCAGAATTTGTGATCCAAAAGTTAACAATCACCTGTTTCTTTTCCTTTTTTTTTTTCTTTTCAAACTGCCAAGCCTTGGGAAAATCACCTGTTTAAAAGTTTAAATTGCTAGACCTCAGAATCTCTGGAAGATGGAGCCTAAGATTCTACATTTTAACAGGTTCTCCCAGTGATTCTGATGCAAATTAAAGTTTTCAAGTCCATACTTTACAGTATGTGTTTGTCTAACTGTTAACTATCGGCCCCTGTAGATATAATGTGAAACCTTTAAACTGATTGTACACTTCTACCAACTTTAGTGTTTCTCAGTGTGCTCTGGACCTAAGGTTCTTATTAAAATGTAGATTCCTTTGCTCCATCTAAGACCTATAAAACCAGAGGTCCTGGAACCAGTATTTTAAAGTAATTCCCCAAGTAATTGTTAGACACTAAAGTTTGAGTGCTCTTGTACTAAAAGAACAAGGCCTTGCTTAATTAAAAATGTTCACATTAATCTATGAGCTTTTTGAAATTAATATGTGTAATTGGAGGATTATCATCTTTTTTTTTTTTTTGAGATAGGATCTTGCTCTGTTGCCCCAGCTGGAGTGCGCAATCAAAGCTCACTGCAGCCTCAACTTTGAAGGCTCAGGCAATCATCCTGTCTCAGCCTCCCAAGTAGCTGGCGTGCACCACCATGCCCAGCTAATTTTTTTGATATTATGTGTAGAGACGGGGTCTCCCTATGTTGCCCAGGCTGGTCTCAAACTCCTAGCCTCAAGCTATCCTCCTGTGTCAGCCTCCCAAAGTGCTGAGATTACAGGTGATGTCATTCTTAAGGATTTTTTTTCAACTTAGTCTTTTTTTTTTCATTCATAAGGTTTTTTTGTTTGTTTGTTTTTTGTTTTTGAGATGGAGTTTTGCTCTTGTTGCCTAGGCTGGAGTGCAATGGCACGATCTCAGCTCACCGCAACCTCCGCCTCCCGGGTTCAAGTGAGTCTCCTGCCTCAGCCTCCCAAGTAGCTGGGATTACAGGCATGTGCCACCACGCACGACTAATTTTTTATTTTTAGTAGAGATGGGGTTTCTCCATGTTGCTCAGGCTGGTCTTGAACTCCTGACCTCAGGTGATCCGTCCACCTCGGCCTCCCAAACTGCTGGGATTACAGGCATGAGCCACCACGCCCAGCCTATTCAGAAGGATTTTTAAATGCGAACCTACCACCATTTTTTTTTAGACAGGGTCTCACTCTGTTGCCTAAGCTGGAGTGCAGTGGCCTGATCTTGACTCACTACAGCCTCGAACTCCCAGGCTCAAGCGATCCTCCTACCTTAGCCTCACAAGTAGCTGGGACTACAGGCATACACCACAACCACGCCTGGCTAATTTTTGTTTTATTGTAGAGACAGAGTTTCACCATATTGCCCAGGCTGGTCTCAAACTCCTGGGCTCAAGTGATCCTCCCACCTTGGCCTCCCAAAGTGCTGGGATTACAGGTGTGAGCCACAGTGCCCAGCCATTTTGATGAACCAAAGTCAGCGTTTTTTCTCAGTTAGCATTTTGACTCTTTCCTAAGTGGCTGTTTTGTTTTGTTTTGTTGTTTTGAGACAGAGTCTCGC
The DNA here is from genome assembly GCF_029289425.2 of Pan paniscus. Lineage (NCBI taxonomy): Eukaryota > Metazoa > Chordata > Mammalia > Primates > Hominidae > Pan > Pan paniscus. Next base: position 107,125,390 of record NC_073272.2, read on the forward strand.
TCTGTCACCCAGGCTGGAGTGCAGTGGCATGATCTTGGCTCACCGCAACCTCCACCTCCCAGGTTCAAGCAATTCTCATGCCTCAGCCTCCCGAGTAGCTGGGATTACAGGCATGCGCCACACCATGCTTGGTTAATTTTTGTATTTTTAGTAGAGACGGGGTTTCATCATGTTGGCCAGGCTGGTCTCCAACTCCTGGCCTCAAGTGATCTGCCCACCTTGGCTTCCCAAAGTGCAGGGATTAACAGGTGTGAGCCACCGTGCCCAGCCCTAAGTGGCTATCTTAAAAATGTTATGAAGAATAGCTGAGTGCAGCCTCATGACAGGGAAACAGCACAGTGTTGCAGTTTTAAGAGGAAGGGCACTTGCCTGGCTGCTCATCAGTGTCTGCAAATTGGCCAGTCATCTCTGACCATATGATAGTAACCTGATTTCCTTTCTTGCCTTTCTAGGTGATTGACATCTCTATGATCCTTGCAGAAGCCATCAGGAGAACTCACAATGGAGAATCCGTTTCTTACCTATTCAGCCATGTCCCTTTATAATAGAGTAACTTCTGAGGCTTTTTGAGAATAAAATCCACCCCACCCTTGTTTCCCCTTGGTATTTGATGACAAATTCAGCAGAAGACCCGGCTTGCTCCAGTGTAGCTTTCTACATCCCACATCAGGTATATTAGAGCTTATCCGAACTGGGGAAAGACGGATTGAGATTAACTGCTGGGACCTCCTACCTGCATTATCTCATTCTGGCTTCCTTGATAATTCTGTGGGCCTTGCAGCTTTAACTATAGCTCAGCTGCTGCAAGATTTCAGACTTTCGAGGATGTTGTGTGAGGGTGTTTGACTGTGATTGGGGAAGCTCAGACTACTTTGTATGTGAATGCTTCAGGGTTTTCTTTGTTGAGAACAACTAGCAACAAAGGCAACCCATGTGTGACCAGTTCTCCCCAAGGTCTATGCTAAATTATAGCAAGAGCCCTGGGCAACCCCAAACCTAGTCCTGGTAGCTGAGCACCCTGTAAGGCAGGAGCAGGCAGCTCAGCTTGAGCAGACATTGGGTGGGGGGTGGGGGGTGGTTGAGGTGGGAGGCAGCACAGTGCAGCAAATGTTTCTTGGGAGGAAGAAGCCTGATCCATCACCATCTGCTTGACTATGTAGCTTGGATTCTCCTTTGTACCTATCCCTTTCGATTTGGCTTTACCTTCATCTATCTTGATCCTTTCCTGGCCAAATATCCTCTTGGGCCCAAATGAACATTGTACCGTAGTCTTCTGGAAAGCAAACATGCTTCCTGCTATGTAATTGCTAACATTCACATTAGATGATGTGCTGTAGCTTGATCTTCCTTAGCCTACTGCCACTGAGGCAGTAGGTTTTAGGTGGTATCGTAGTGCCTTTTGATTAATTTAAGTATTTAATTTTCATCTTCCTTCTTTGGATCTATTTGGCCTCTCAAATGAACTGAGATTCCTGTTAAAAAAGATTGATGTTATTGTCTCTTGTAGAGGAAACTAATAAAGTGTGTGTACCTGTGTGATTTGGGGTCTGTATCATAATCTGTACTGATCTCTCTGCTAAAGGTTTGGTTTAGATAGATGTCTTGCTGTCCATTGATAGCTCTTATTTGTTTCCAAACTACGTTAGCTTCATTGTTAAACCAAGAGAAGACATTGGCAGCAGTTTTATTCAACTGTAAGACTAAGATGTCTGGAGTTTACTGAGAATGTGATAAGAGTGTAATTCTGTGCAGTATACCTAAATTATAGCATGTATAATGTCTGGTGGATCTCTGGTTCTTATTCCTGAAGATCCAAATTAGGTATTTTCTTATGGGAGGAGAATTTCTGTGATTTATTCATTTTGAACTAATTTTGCCAAATGTGATAATTTCCTTCCATTCATCAGTAATTGACATACGTTTGGCATTTACTTTCTTTCTTTGTTTTTTTTGATTTTTTGGTTTTTTTTTTGAGATGGAGTTTCGCTCTTGTTGCCCAGGCTGGAGTGCAATGGTGCAATCTTGGCTCACTGCAACCTCCGCCTCCCGGGTTCAAGCAATTCTCCTGCTCAGCCTCCTGAGTAGCTAGAATTTATAGGCATGTGCCACCATGCCCAGCTAATTTTATATTTTTAGTAGAGACAGGGTTTCACCATGTTGGTCAGGCTGGTCTTGAACTCCTGACCTCAGGTGATCTGCCCGCCTCAGCCTCCCAAAGTGCTGGGATTACAGGTGTGAGCCACTGGTGCCCGGCTGGGCATTTACTTTCATCCCTGCTAAATAAGAACTATTTTGAGAAGGTAAATGTGCAAAATTTAAGGATGAATTATTATGCATTCCAAAATTTTAAGTTTCCTTCTTTCTTTCCTTTTTTTTCTCTTTTTTCTTTCTTTCCCTTTAGCTCTCTCTCTTTCATCCTTTCTTTTCTTTCCTTCCTTCCTTCTCTTTCTCCCTCTCTCTCTCTCTGTCTGTCTTTCTTTCTGTCTTTCATCTTTCTCTTGCTCTGTCACCCAGGCTGGAGTGCAGTGGCTCGATCTTGGCTCACTGCAACCTCCACCTCCTGGATTCAAGTGATTCTCCTGCCTCAGCCTCGAGAGGGATTACAGGTTATCTGGGATTACAGGTGTGCACCATCACAACTAGCTAATTTTTGTATTTTTAGTAGAGACAGGGTTTTGCCATGTTGCTCAGGCTGGTCTCAAACTCCTGGCCTCAAGTGATCCGCCCACCTTGGCCTCACAAAGTGCTCGGATTACAGGCATGAGCCACCATGGCGGCCTTAAGTGAGTGAGTTTCTTGGCCCATCATCAAATAAGGGTGCTCTTTTACTTTGGGAAGCTACATGGCTACAGAGCTTCATGAAGAGTGCTTCCTTATTTGTGAAGCCCAGGTCTACTTTTGTTTATTTTGTTTTTGCATTTGTTGGATATCGGGATATCTATTTTACAGCTAGCTCTTTGATAAAAGTGATTCAGGAGGGACTAAAGTATACTATGAAATGTGCGCCTCTAACCCTCTAGACCTCTTTAATCTCAGATTTTTGCTCTGGGAGAAGCTGATGTGAAGCACCAATGCCTTCACTTGCTCATCATGCTATTTCCTAAAGTATTGGATCAGTGGGTCAGGTCTCATTGTTACAGAATATTTTGACATTAAGATCTCTCTTGTGGGCCCCTTTGGGTAATTCATTTCCTAGGATGAGGTTTTGAGATTATTCAAAAAAGGCCCAGTCCCCAACTTTGATCCCTTTCAAAGCAGTTGTTTTTTGTTTTTGTTGTTTTTGTTTTTTGAGACGGAGCATCGCTCTGTTGCTCAGGCTGGAGTGCAGTGGCACGATCTCGGCACTGCAACCTCCGCCTCCCGGATTCATGTGATTTTCCTGCCTCAGCCTCCCAAGTAGCTGGCTAATTTTTGTATTTTTAGTAGAGATGGTGTTTTACCATGTTGTCCAGGCTGGTCTCGGACTCTCGACCTCAGGTGATCCACCCGCCTCAGCCTCCCAAAGTGCTGGGATTACAGGCATGAGCCACGGTGCCTAGCCTCAAAGCAATTCTTGACTGGGGAATAGTAGCAGGAGCAGACCTGCCAGGGCATGAGGAGGAGGCAGCACCAAAGCTAAGTGGAGTTGCAGCGAGCACAGTTGACAAGAAACTCTAGTTGTGATAGCTACATGATTGCCCTTGAACACCTGTCTGAAGAATGGAGGTACAGACTAAAGCAAGGGTAGGAGGCTGGCTCTGTTTCCTGACCCAATGTAATGGCTGCTTTTCACACATAGAATGTGTTTACTCAACATCTCTATGAGTGGTGGTCCCCAGAGCAGTAATGCAAAGCTTCCTCCCCTCAGCCTCACTTCAAGTTTTTTGTAAGGTAGGTGCCTCCAATAACCAGATTCCCTTTAAGAGGCCTCTTTGTTCTCCCCCACAACTGAGAACTAGTAAGGATGAGATGGCAGGAGGGCATGGCAATAGGAAAATGATGCTTTTCTGGGATTTCAGGCTTTTTATGATTTTAATGCCTTCAGGTTGTTAAGGGCTACATGCGATTAGTATACAAGTTAACACTTTCAGCAGAAAACACTTGGTATCCAAATCTGGAAAGAAGAGCAGGACTAGCAGCCCCAACTTAGATGAAAAAAATCTTTTATAGAGGCACCAACTTACGGAGTTGCTGAGCTTTTTCTCTGGTCCTGAGAATGCAGGGAGGTGAGGGGGTATGACATAGAATGGATGCTGCTGTTTGAAACAAGTGGCTTCTGTCTTGGCAGTGGTGGTTTAAAAAGCAAGAGTGCTACAGCCAGAGATTCCCCCTCTGCTTTGCCTCCACTGTGTTTGGAGACTTGTTTTTCTCTTGCAGATTTTTTTTTTTTTTTTTTTTACCACTCTGAGACTCCTTGTTTAAGAATAAAGCAAATTGTGCTCCAAATTATGGCAGATAAAGCTTGATACTCTGTAAAATCTTGGCTCGAGCATTTCTTTTTGTGTTTATAACATTTACTTGACTCTTTACAACTCTTCAACTGCTATTTGTTGCTATAAAGTTTTAAAGTTTGGGTTTAAGACAGAGTCTCACTTTAGCCCAGGCTGGAGTGCAGTGGTGCAACCTCAGCTCGCTGCAACCTCCGCCTCCCAGGTTCAAGCGATTCTCGTGCCTCAGCCTTCTAAGAAGCTGGGATTACAGGTGCCCGCCGCCACACCTGGCTAATTTTTGTATTTTTAGTAGAGATGGGGATTCACCATGTTGGTCAGGCTCGTCTTGAACTCCTGACCTCAAGTGATCCACCTGCCTCAGCCTCCCAAAGTGCTGGGATTACAGGCGTGAGCCACCGTGCCCGTCCTATAAAGTTATTTTTAAAAATAAGTGTTCAGTTCTAGGAGCCAGGAAATAAATAAATAAAATAGTGTGTGGGTGCGGTGGCTCACACCTGTAATCCCAGCACTTTGGGAGGCTGAGGCAGGAATGAGCCTGAGACTCAGAAACCTGCCCATGTGGGTGTGGCTCCTCCTTCCCTAGTCCTCACTGCTCATGGGCTACTGTATGCCCACTCCTTGGTCTATTGTCCCCCCACCCCGTGCCCTAAGGAAAACCAGAGACTCTCCACTGACAGTCAGACTTCTCTCCCCATCCTTCCCCTTTCCTGAGCTTTTCTTCCCCAATATATTCATTCCTCCAATAGCTCAGCTGCCAACTATAAAAAATAAGGGGAAGCTCATTTTGAAGCAAAAATAGCTGAAACTGTACAGGGTGACAATAGGCCTTATTCCCTCAGCCCCATTGTGTTTTTTGTTGTTGTTGTTTTCTGACTGGCTCAAGATTTTATCTTCTTAGCCAAGTCCCCACCCCTCCCCCCTCTGGCGTGTCCACTAACTGCTGCGGCTGGGTTCTTGTTGCTTCACCCATAGAGTTGCCATGAGCTCACTCATGGTGTGGCTCTGATTCAGGGTTTGAATATAAAACAAAACAGGCCAGCCAGGTCTGACCAATCCATTCCTCCTGGGTAATATGCTGAGCAGAGATTTTCCCGCTTGTAAGCAGTCTGGAGCCACACAGCCCAATTTTAGTCATCGCCCTCAAAGTTCTTGGGGTAGAGCCTCTAATGATAAAAATGGGCGGGGACTTTGTGGTGTGGGAGGGGCTGCAGTGAGGCAGAGAAGGAGCACGGTGACGGGCGGGCTTCCCTGGCTAAAGCCTCATCCCAGCTTTCCCTAGGACTGGCTGCACAGCTGCCTCCTGGCTGAGGACACCCCCTCCCCCTCCACGCGCACACACTGGCTTCCTTTCCTGCCGCCGCCACCTGGTTCACAGGGCCTGTCACTGCTGTCCATCTGCCACTAGGGGGCGCCTAGCAGAGAGGATGGAGGGAAGGGGCACCCAGGGCAACAGGACTGGGGGCTCCAGCAGTGGCAGCAGTGGAAGGAGTGGCACCTGTCGGTCCTCCTGGCCCCCTCTTCCCCTGTATGTCCTCCGCAACCAGGGGACAACACCGTGCCCAGTCCACACTCATTCAGCAGACAGGAATGTGTGCACGCCCTAAGGGCATAGCTCAGTGCATTTTCACACACCAAGCACTGTGCTAGACGCTAGGAATGCAGAAGCGGCCTAACGTGGTCCTTGACGCTGAGATGCACTTGATGTAGAGGAAGAAACAGATAGGGAAATGGGTAATTACAATGTGGTGTGATAAGTACTATGATGAGGGAAGAACAAAATGCTATGGGAGTGTGGGGGTTGCGGGGGGGGGCACCTAAGCCAGCCTTGGGAGTCAGGAAAGACTTCCTGGAGAAAAATACTTTGACTTTTGAAGTAGTTGACTGGAAGTTGGCCAAAGAGCGAGTGAAGAGAAGGGTGTTTCAGGCAGGCAGAATAGCACGTTTACCTGGACACCCCAAAGGAAGTGGCGTGTGTGTGTGTGTGTGTGTGTGTGTGTGTGTGTGTGTGTGTGTGTGTGTGTGTATTTTCGGGTAGGATGAAGAGCTGTGATGAGGGGTGGGCTGGTGAGACTAGATCATAAGGGACTGTATAAGGAGAGTGTACATATGTCTATTGTCCCTGCATACTTATTACCAGCAACCCCCTTCACTCTCAAAAGGGTCCTGATTTTGGTGGTAAATTATACAGGAACCCTACTTGTAAGACACACTAGGGAGTTTGAATTTTATCCTAGAAGTGAAGAGGAGCCATTGAGCATTTTAAACAGGGCATCAACGGGATGAGATTTTGATTTTAAAATAGCCTGGCAGTAATGTGAAGAATGGGTTGGGAAGGGGCAAATGTAGAGGAAGGAGTTTGGTTAGGAAGCTGTGCGTTGCCCAAGTGGGAGAGGAAGGTGGCTGAGGTGAGAAAAGTGCTGGTGGGACAGAAGAACAATTTACAATATATTTTGGAGGAAAATTCAACAGAAGTTGGTGATGTTTCAATGTAGGGATTGGAGGAGAGGGAGGAGTCAAGGACAACTTAACATTTTTCTGGCCTGAGTGACTGATGGATGCTGGTACTGAGCAGCACAGGAAATGAGGCTGAAGTTTAGGAACTGCTAAGTTTAAGGTGCCTGAGGGACCTCACCAGGAGGACTGAACAGGCAGCCATTGTAGCTAGTAGAGGTTTTGATCATCAATACATTTTTGCCCAAATGCCATCTTCAGATAGTCAAGAAGCTGAAGCAACGGGGCTGTAAACTAGGCCAGCCTTAAATATCCTGGGTGTTTGTCTTAAGAGGACAAGGACACAGTGGGAGAGGTTATGGAATGGAAGGAAAGCTAGGGAACAGTGAAGAAATTAAGTGTATTAAATGCAGAAGATATAAATTTGGGTTATGAGATATCTAAAGGAGAAAAATAGAAGCCAACAAAGAAGGCTCTAGTGCCTGTAATCCCAGCTACTTGGGAGGCTAAGATGGAAGGATTGCTTGAGCCCAGGAGTTCAAATCTAGCCTGGGCAACACAATGAGACCCTGTCTCCTTCTTTAAAAAAAGACTCTAAACTTTAGAGTCTAAAGGAAAAAAAAATGGGTCTTTTAAGAATTATAGATATTTTACAACAGCATCACAGAAAATTTGGGAGATATGTGTAAGAAGCCTCACCCATAATCTGGTGACCTTCTTACTGCTAGGTGGTGGTCAAATCAACATTCTTCTAGATCTTCTGACACCACCCCAGCAAGGAAGGGGAGGCTTGCCTTATTACAGCCTAGTAGGGGTGGAAGTCCAGCCTCTCCACGTGGTCTCCACTGACACCAGTGGAGGCAGGATATTGTTACCATTCAGCGGGGACGAAAGTCCCAGCTTCCTACTTGGACTTCTCTGACACCTACCCCAGCAGGGGCTGCAGGTGGGTGTCTCATTACATAAAGTCCCTGCTCTCCACTCAGGCTTTGCTGGTGCGGGGTGGGGTGGGGCGGGGCACAATTTTCCTTGTGGCGTGTAGCTACAATGGAGTGATCAGCATTTAAAACGTTCTTTCTAGGCTGCCCTTTTTCTGGTCCTTCGCTGAGAGAGAAGACTTTGTTTTGGTCTAAACCCATTGGCATTTCCATGTTGTCAGCTTCTTCAGCTCCAAGTCAGGGATATAGGAGGCAAAAAGCACACCCAAAAAAGAAAAAAAAGTGAAAACCCAAGGAACTCACCACAAGGAACTACTTTATCTTCCTAGAATGCTACATGCCTTTAAAAAAGCAGAAAGTGCACAATGCTTACATTTATAGCTAAGCTGGGTGCGGTGGCTCATGCCTATAATCCCAGCATTTTGGGAGGCTGAGGCGGGAGGATCGCTTGAGCCCAGGAGTTCAAGACCAGCTTGGACAACATAGTGAAACCCCATCTCTACAAAAAATTTTAAAAAATTAGCCAGGTGTGGTGACATGTGCCTATGGTCCCAGCTACTTAGGAGGCTGAGCTGGGAGGATTGCTTGAGCCCAGGAGCTTGAGGCTGCAGTGAGCTGAGATCATGATACTGCACTACAGCCTTGGTGACAGAGCAAGACCCTATCTCAAAAGAAAAAAAAATTATAGCTCAATGAATTTTCAGACACTGAACATACTTGTCATCCAGATAAAAAACCAGAAGTCCCCTCTTGTCCCCTTCCAGCCACTACTTTACTACACACAAGAGTAATCATTGCCTGGAGGCGTTTACCTGGCCTGCTTAGCAGTGGGCACTGACAGCTTGAGACCCACTCTGGCTCAAAGTTCTTTCCAGACTGTGTGTGTGCATATGGGTTCTTGCACATCTGTCTGACTTCCTCACCTAGGCACCTTAGGTTAGAAAGTTCTTCACAGACCTTGATTCAAATTTGAATTACATTAATTCCCAGAAGTGCAATGTAGTGGTTAAGAGTATGGGATTTGGAGTTGAACCTGATTTCAAATCCCAGCTCTATAACTTCTTGGCTGTATGATCTATAACAAGGTAATAACAGCACTGACCTCAGCATGATGTTGTGAGGTTTAGGAGAAACAACTCAGGCTGGGCATGGTGGCTCAGGCTTGTAATCCTAGCTCTTTGGGAGACCGAGGCAGGAGAATTGCTTGAGGCCAGGAGTTTGAGACCAGCTTGGGCAACATAGTAAGAGCCTGTCTCTACAAAATATATATTTTTAATTATCCAGGCAGGGTGGTGCACATGTTAGTTAGTCCCAGCTACTCAGGAGGCTAAGGTGGGAGGATTGCTTGAGCCTAGGAGCTCAAGGCCGCAGTGAGCCATGATCATGCCACTGCACTTCAGCCTGGGCAATGGAGTGAGACCCTGAGGAAGGAAGGAAGGAAGGGAAGGAAGGAAGGGAGAGAGGGAGGGAGGGAAAGGAAAGAGAAAGAAGGAAAGAGAAGGAAGAGAAAGAAGGAAAGAGAGAAGGAAAGAGAGAGAGAAGGAAGGAAAGAAGGAAGGAGAGAAGGAAAGAACGGAAGGAAGGAGAAAGAAGGAAGGAGGGAGGGAGGGAAAAAAGGAGAAAGGAAGGAAGGAGAAAGAAAAGAAGGAAGGAGGGAGGGAGGGAAAAAAGGAGAAAGGAAGGAAGGAGAAAGAAAAGAAGGAAGTAGGAACAAAGAAAAGCAGAGAGAGAGAGATGAAGAGAGGGAGGAATTACGTGGTGAAGGATGAAGTGAACAGCGGTGCTTGGCATATAAGCCAGCCCTCAAACAAGGGTAAGTGTTACTATCCTTATTATTATTATTAAGGCTACTGTGAACACTAAATGATATAAATTATGTAAATTACCTGATAAGGTTCCTGGCACTCAGTAAGTGTTAGTTCCCTTCCTTCCTCCCTTCAGGGGAGGACTAGGGAGTAAGTACTTTTTGTAAGTTTGCTCTCCTGGGTTGAAGGGAGGGAAGGAAAAGCTCCAAGGAGGAGAGTGGCTGTACCGTGGGTGGTGTCCTTCTCAGTACTTCCTGGGAGTATGCGGTGTGACAGCTCCCACCACCTCTCTCTGCCTCCCTTTGTGCCCCTACTCAGGACTCCATCAGCAAAGGCCTGGATGGAGCAGAAAGCAATGATGATGGAAAGCCAGCCCCTCTCTACGGGTTGAGGTTCACTTGGCCCCATAGTTTGAACACTATTCTACTTCCCTCTCAGTATGGTGGAGTAAGGGCCCTGGAGGGTTCTGGGCTAGCACAGGTGCACATCCTAGCTCGGCCTCTGTGAGCCCTTTCTTCTCTTTGGCAAATGCCACTGACTGCTATGCCCAGGCTGCCTCAGTGAAGTCCCGAGATGGCTCCCAGTACCCCAATTTGGGGGTTCCTGGGAGAGCTTGTCACCAAATGTCCAAATACAGTTTGACATAACCTTCATTTTCAAACTATGTCACATTTCTGTGAGGATACAGTATCTTGAAATTAAACAGATCTAGGGCATTACAGTTCCACAAAGTTTTGGGATCAGCTACTCTCATAATTGAATGTAATTTATGAACTCCTGATCCACCTTGTTCCTCTGCAGAGAAATTTGCTACAGGCTCTAGATTTATGAAATTGCCCTTCTCTCTGCAGACAGCAGAGGGCCTCATTAGCACAAACTCAATGTCACTGGCAAATATATGGGAAGGAAAGTTTGCCAAGGTTCTAGAAGCACAGCAAAACTTTGATTAACATAAATAGGCAAGAAAATTGGCCAGTCAGCTTAATTCCCTAAAAAAAACCCTGGATTTCCTGAGTTAATAGGGGTTGAGCAGAAGCTTCTTGCTGTTCCACCCTTTGTGGTCGAAAATTCATCCAAAATTCCCAAATCCTCTTTGCTCCCTCAGCTGGTAATAGGGATCCTGGGTAGAGTTGCCAGATTTAGAAAATAAAAATACAGGCCAGACGCGGTGGCTCACGCCTGTAATCCCAACACTTTGGGAGGCTGAGGTGGACGGATCAATTGAGGTCAGGAGTTTGAGACCAGCCTGGCCAACATGACGAAACCCCATCTCTATTAAAAATACAAAAATTAGCCAGGCATGGTGGCACATGCCTGTAATCCCAGCTACTCAGGAGGCTGAGGCGGGAGAATCACTTGAACTTGGGCAGCAGAAGTTGCAGTGAGCTGAGATCGCACGACTGCACTCCAGCCTGGGTGACAGAGCATGACTCCATCTCAAAAAAACAAAAATTTAAAAAAAGGCCGAGTGCAGTGGCTGACGCCTGTAATCCCAGCACTTTGGGAGGCTGAGGCAGGCAGATCACTTGAGGTCAGGAGTTCGAGACCAGCCTGGCCAACCAACATAGTGAAGCCCCGTCTCTACTAAGAATATAAAAATTAGCTGGGTATGGGCCTGGCGCGGTGGCTCACGCCTGTAATCCTAGCACTTTGGGAGGCCAAGGCGGGCAGATCACCTAACATCGGGAGTTTGAGACCAGCCTGACCAACGTGGAGAAACCCTGTCTCTACTAAAAATACAAAAAAGAAATTAGCCGGGCATGGTGGTGCATCCCTGTAATCCCAGCTACTTGGGAGGCTGAGGCAGGAGAATCGCTTGAACCTGGGAGGCAGAGGTTGCGGTGAGCCGAGATCACGCCATTGCACTCCAGCCTGGGCAACGAGCGAAACTCTGTCTCAAAAAAAAAAAAAAAAATTAGCTGGGCATAGTGGCAGACACCTATAATCCCAGCTACTCAGGAGGCTGAGGCAGGAGAATCACTTGAACCTGGGAGGCAGAGGTTGCAGTGAGCTGAGATCACGCCACTGCACACCAGCCTGGGCGACAGAGTGAGACTCAGTCTCAAAAAAAAAATTTTTTTTTAAAGAAAATAAAAATATAGGATGTCAGATAACAGGTCTGGACATTATATATTGAACCATAAGACTCCGAAAGATGGAGAGAAGGCAGATCCAGTAGAGACCTCAGGACCTGAGGCAGTGAGTTCCCCGGGTTTTCTTTTTGCCTCACATATCCCAGACTGGGTTCTAGAGAGACTGGCTACCCAGAAACTCCAGTGGGTACACACAAAAAAAGCCCTAACAAAATCTGGCTCTCTCTAGGGAAAGGACCAGGCAAGAGGCAGCCTATCAAGACATAAAACTTTTAGACAATAACCAAACACCACAAAGCCAACTGGCCCCACCCCACCCATGTCAGCAAGGGCCAAGTGGGAAGCCAGGTTACAAGAAGGTATTTCCAATCCCCCACCAGGTTTCAGAAAAGGCCCAGTACAGAGCTGGGATTTTCACTGCCACCAGATGGTAACAAAGCTATGCAACACTGGGGACATATACCAAAACGTTCTTTTTCTGAGATTCAAATTCACCTGTGCATCCTGGTTTTGATCGGGCTGCCCTGACTGTGGGTGAATCTTGATTTTCTGACTGAGATCTGGCCACCAAAAGATTTGTCAGTCTGAACACCAGTAGCCCAGACAAGGAGATGGGGGAAAAGTAATTTGAAGAGGCGGAGCTGAGTGGGTAGTTCATGGGTAGTCCCTCCCATTGACAACTGCTTTCTTTAATTCCCCGTAGCTGCTTGTTTTCTTCCTAATTGCTCATTTCTTTTAAATGCCAATTGCAGGAAGAAAACTAAACAGTGTAATTCATGTGTGTGCTCCAGGCAAACTGAGCTGATTGTCTACGAGGCACCTTATTGTGTGGATTAAATAAGATCATGTCAATGAAAGCCCCTTAGCATCCAGGAGTTGCTCAATAAATGTTACTTTCCTTCTTTCCTGAAACATCAAGGATAACTTTAGACATCCTCAGCCTGGCTGTGGCTCAGAGAGAAAATCCAGCTGACCTTCTGATCCCTGAATGCCATTATTATTTTAGTAACCAATGCTTTTATTGAAAAAATAAGCCATGGTTAACAAAAATCCAGGCAGTACAAAATTGTATACGATGAAAAGGAAGTCTCTCTCCTATCCCAGGGCACAGTCTTCCACTTCCTCTCCCTAGAGGCAACCACTGTTACCAATGTATTCTTCCAGAGCAGTTCCATGCATATGCATACCTATATATAACCCTCTCATTTCCCACCAATGTGAACATAGTAGACACACTGTTCTGTATCTTCACATGCTATTTTTAGCTCCTAATTGCCTGGCTGCGGTGGGATACAGGCAGTTGATCCTGAGGGTCCTTATGAAAAACAGCCCTTTGAAACTTGTTGCTACCGCTATTGAAAGGATGTTGTCAAGGATGTTGTTCATTGTATCCCACAGTATCGTCTCTGAGGACCCCCGGGAGGAATTCCTGTCTGATCTTAGTACTGAAAACACTTGCCCTTCTGAGCGATTCGTTTGTTTTTATCTCCTGGACATTGTGAATTGTATAACAACAAGGTTTCCCCTTCCCTGTTGGCTGCTAGAAAGCTTTAGTTAGAGCCAACTTTTTGGCCCACCCTTTGTGGGAGCAGAGGTTTTTATGGTATGTATCTGTAGCCTGATGCTTGGCCGTATTTTGTGTCCACCCTCCCCTGCTTTTCTATCTTTAATTTATACTGCCTTGACATACTTTGTGTGCCCTGGCAAGCTACCTGAAATCACTTCTGAAAAAAGGCAAAGTTGGAGTAATTAAATAACTGCCTGGCTCAGCAGCTCACTACCTTCAGTCTCCACCCACCCTCTCTTAACCCCCATCGTATCCTCTCAGCAGCTTCCTGGTGCTCCCCGCTGGCCTGTCTGGCAACTACTCTCCCCTTCAACCTTTTGTCCTATCTGGCCCCTCATCGCTCTTGGGCCTTGCAGGGCCGCTACTGCTTGCACTGCCCCCACCCCCCACCCCCCGGCCCACATCCTCACCTCCATATGCATCGTGTGTAGCCATCAGATGCTTGCTTTGATCATTCTAGGACTGAAAACTCAGGCCCTTGGCTACATATTAGGACTGTTCTCTGTCTTTCCAAGGTTCAGTAATGCATGCTGCTAGAGCAGAGCCATCATAAAAGAAGGCTACCTCTCTGGACCAACCTGGGCAAAACTCCAGGGGCCGGGCGTGATGGCTCACGCCTGTAATCCCTACACTTTGGGAGGCCAAGGTGGGTGGATCAACTTGAGGCCAAGAGTTGGAGACCAGCCTGGCCAACATGGTGAAACCCCATCTCTACTGAAAATACAAAAATTAGCCAGGCATGGTGGTGCACACCTGTAATCCCAACTACTCAGGAGGCTGAGGCAGGAGAATTGCTTGAACCTGGGAGGCGGAGTTTGCAGTGAGCTGAGATCACGCCACTGCACTCCAGCCTGGGTGAGAGTGAGACTCCGTCTCAAAAAAAAAAAAAAGCTCCTGTGGAGGCTGATGAGATGATGTATTGCATAGAGGAGATGAATTCTTTTGAAGGGAGCTGCATCCCAGGGCAGCTAACCTTGCTTCCAAGGTGAAGAGCTTAGAGTCTGAAGGGCCAGGAAGGCAGAGTGGTCGTGAAAAAAGCATGAAGGCCCTACAGAAAAATTAGGGCACGCAAGTTCTGTCTGTTCCCCACCTGCCACTGAGTGGCTAGGCAACATCAAGCAAGTCCTGTCTGTTCTCTGGACCATGCTTTTTTTTTCTTTTTTGAGATGGAGTATAGCTCTGTCGCCCAGGCTGGAGTGCGATGGCACAATCTCAGCTCATTGCAACCTCCACCTCCCAGATTCAACCAGTTCTCCTCCCTCAGTCTCCCAAGTAGCTGGGATTACAGGCATGCGCCACCATGCCGGGCTAATTTTTGTATTTTTAGTAGAGACCGGGTTTCACCATGTTGCCCAGGCTGGTCTCGTACTCCTGGCCTCAAGTGATCCACTGGCCCCAGCCTCCCAAAGTACTGAAATTACAGGCGTGAGCCATCATGCCTGGCCTTTTTTTTTTTAAAAAAACAAAACAAAACAAAACAAAACAAAAAAAACTAAAACTAAGAGGGTTGTCTCTATGTTGTCCAAGCTGCAGTGCAGTGGCTGTTCATAGTTGTGGTCATAGCACACTATAGCCTTAACCTCCTGGGCTCTAGCAATTCTCCCACCTCAGCCTCCAGAATATCTGGGACTACAGGTGTGAGCCATGGTGCCCCGCCTGCATTTCCTTTTGATGCCTCTGCAGCATTGTCCATTTCTCACTGCAGTTAGATCAAGTGACTCGTAATAAATGTCATTTTACTGTTTTCCTGATAGTCCTATCTGAGCTGAACGTGCTCAGCAGTTAATAGTGGCCTTTTTACATGGAGTTGCTATTTTTGGTTTTAAATATGTTTGATTCAGAAACCCTTGAAACAAAGTATAGAAACAATAACAGCTGATTCTAATGATTCATACTTACTGGGTCTATATGTACCAGTCCTGTTCAAAGCACTTATTTACTTATTTTGAGACCATTACAGTGCTGGGATTACAGGCGTGAGCCACCATGCCCGGCCTGTTCAAAGCACTTTAGATTGATTATCTCATTCTTCACAACATCCCAGTGAGGTTGGCACCATCATAATAAGCACTTTATGAAGTCACAACCCAGATTTAACAGATGTTCACTTTTTGTCATATTTACCCTAGATCTTTTTTTTCTTTTTTTTTGGAGACAGAGTCTCGCTGTGTCGCCCAGGCTGGAGTGCAATGGCGCGATCTCAGCTCACTGCAATCTCCGCCTCCCAGGTTCAAGCAATTCTCTGCCTCAGCCTCCCGGGTAGCTGGGATTACAGGCGCCCACCACCACACGTGGCTAGTTTTTTGTTTTTGTTTTTTGTGTGTGAGTGTGTGTATTTTTAGTAGAGACGAGCTTTCATCATGTTGGCCAGGCTGGTCTTGACCTAGATCCTTTTTTAAAAAAAGAAGAAAGAAAACATTGCAAACACGATTAGCATTCTCCCCATCCATTCCCCTTTTACCCTCCCCATTGGCAACCATTATCCTCAAGTTGGTAGTTGGTGAGGGTCCTTCCTATGGTATGGTTTCATATCTTTACTACATAGTATATATCCATAAATATAATATAGATTTCTGAGTTTTTTTGGCATCCATTATTTCTGTTTTGTTTTTGTTTTTTGAGACAAGGTCTCACTCTGTCACTCAGGCTGGAGTGCAGTGATGTGATCTCAGCTCACTGCAACCTCCACCTCCTGGGTTCAAGCGATTCTTGTGCCTCAGCCTCCAGGGTAGCTGGGACTACAGGAGTGCACCACCACACCCAGCTAATTGTTGTATTTTTACTAAAGATAGTTTGGCTATGTTGACCAGGCTAGTCTCAAACCCCTGGCTTCAAATGATCCACTCGCTTTGGCCTCCCAAAGTGCTGGGGTTACAGGCGTGAGCCACCACTCCTGGCCCAATTTCTGAGGTTTTAAAAATTTTATACAAATGGTGTTATAATGCACATTTTTTTTTTAAATACAGGGTCTGTCACCCAAGCTGGAGTACAATGGTGATGTTGGCAGCTTCGATTTCCTGGGCCCAAGTGATCCGCCCCCCTCAGCCTCCCAAGTAGCTGAGACTACAGGTGCATGCCACCATGCCCAGCTAATTTTTGTATTTTTTGTAGAGACAGGGTTTCGCCATGTTGCCTAAGCTGGTGTCCAGCTCCTGAGCTCAAGCAATCTGCCCACCTTGGCCTCCCAAAGTGCTGGGATTACAGGTGTGCAACCACTACACCTGGCCCTACATTTTCTTTTAAAACTTGAGTGATTAATTTTGTATCTTGATACAGTGATGACCTCATTCACACAATTGGATTCCAGATCATAAAGTGTCAATAATTAGGCCACATTCAGACTCATCTTCACCATAAAGCTCTTAATTCCCTCACAGCCTTGGGTCTCAAAAAGTCTTCCCACCTGCCTTTCATGGACCGGCTTTAAGTCTTTAGGATAGAATAAAGCTAACTAGCTCCTATCAGGTCATCAGCCAGGAATTTCCTCAACTTTTAACTTGCTCCACCCAATTCTCTGTATTTTTTTTTTTTTTTTTTTTTTTTGACATGAGGTCTCGCTCTGTCACCCAAGCTGAAGTGCAGTAGTATGATCACGGCTCACTGTTCATTGACCTCCCAGGCCCAAGCAATCCTCTCACCTCAGCCTCCCAAGTAGCTGGGACTACAGGCATGCACCACCACACCAGGCTAGATTTTTTATTTTTTATAGAGGTGGAGTTTCCCTATGTTTCCCAGGCTGGTCTGGAAGTCTTTGCCTCAAGCAGTCCTCCAGCCTTGGCCTCAAAAGTGCTGGGATTACAGGAATAAGCCACTGCACTTGGCTGTGTATCTTTATTCACCACCATAACTATCTTCCTTCCAACTCATCAGATCCCAGAGCTTCAATGATTACCTATTGAATGACTGACTTGCCAATCTGTATCTACAAAGGCCCTATTTTTCTCCTGTGCTTCAGGGCTGTATATCTATCTGCCTAACTGGACACTCTGTCTGGACGTCTTATAGGTATCTCAGATTCAACCTGCCTCAAACTGAACTTATTTCCACCCTCCTAAAACAAGACACAACTCTTAAAATAATTGTCTACACGCATGGCTTCAATGTTTTACTTCCCATTTACTTTTTTTTTTTTTTTTTTTTTTTGCCTCCGCCTCTTGTGTAGCTGGACCCAGGCATGAGCCACCACACCTGGCTAATTTTTATTTTATTTTTTTTTGTAGAGACTGGGGGTCTCGCTATATTGCCCAGGTTGGTTTTGAACTCCTGGCCTCAAGTGATCCTCTCACCTTGGCCTCCCAAAGCACCAGGATTATAGACATGAGCCACCACACCTGGCCACTCTGCTTTTTTAATCTGTTCATTTTCAACCCATTCCAATCTAGCTTCCATCCCCATCACTTCACAAAAGCTGTTCTTGTCAAGGTCCCTGATTTCCTCCAGTTTACCAATCCCAATGGTCAATTGTCTATCACTATGCTTCTTAGCACCATTTGTTCCACTGATCACTCAGTCCTTCTTGAAACTCTTTTCTCACTGGGCTTTTGGAACTCCTTCACACTTTCCTGGATTTCCTACCTCACTGGCTGCTGTTCCTCACTCTCCTTTGCCAAGCCCTTCTAATCATTCAGCTCTCTAAACATTGCAATGTCCCAGGACTTAGTCCCCAGATTCCCTCTTCTTCTCTACCTGCACTCAGTCCTCAGGCAACCTCATTCAGTTTCATTGCTGATGAATCCCGATTCCCAGCACCACTCCACACCTCTTCTCTCAACTCCAGACTCATACAGCCAACCACTTACATGACATTTCCACTTGGATGTCTCACTGATATCCCAAAAAAATCTAGCCAAAACTGAACTCAAGTTTTGCCCAAATCAGACTTCCCCACCTTAGGAAATGACACTCAACAAGTGGCCTTAAGCAGTAAACCTAGAAGTCATCCTTGACATCTTCTCCTTACCTCCTGCACCCCAATCCATCACTGCATCCTGCCAATTCTACTTCAACATAGGCTTATTCCCATCACTTCTCACCACTTCCATAGCTTTCACCCCAGTCTAAGCCACCTCATTTTCTTTCCTGGACTTCTCATTGGTTTCTGCCTTCAATCATGCCCTCTTATAATTCATTCTCCATATAACAGTCAGATACATATTTAAGTCAAATATATCAACTCCCCTACTCCAAATTCTTTAACATATGCCCATTGTCCACAATATAAAATTTTAAAACGTGTGTGGGTGGTGATTTTTTGAAACAATAGGACGTTTTAAAAAGTTTAAAAAGGCTGGGTTCAGGCCAGGCGTGGTGGCTCATGCCTGTAATCCCAGCACTTTGGGAGGCTGAGGCGGGCGGATCACGAGGTCAGGAGATCAAGGCCATCCTGGCTAACACAGTGAAACCCCGTCTCTACTAAAGACACAAAAAAATTGGCCGGGTGTCGTGGCAGGCACCTGTGTTCCCAGCTACTTGGGAGGCTGAGGCAAGAGAATGGCGTGAACCCAGGAGGTGGTGTTTGCAGTAAGCCGAGATCGCACCACTGCACTCCAGCCTGGGCGACAGAGCGAGACTCCGTCTCAAAAATAAATAAATAAATAAAAATAAATAAATAAATAAATAAATAAATAAAAAGGATGGGTTCAGTGGCTCATGCCTGTAATCCCAGCACTTTTGGAGGCTGAGGCAGGAGGGTTGCTTTGAGACCAGCGTGGGAAACATAGGGAGATTCCACCTGTAAAAAATTTGTTTTAAAAAGTAGCTGGGCATGGTGGTACATGCCTATAGTCCCAGCTACTCATGAGGCTGAGGTGGGAGGATTGCTTGGGTTCAGGAGGTCAAGGCTGCAGTGAGCCGTGATGGTGCCACTGCACTCCAGCTTGGGTGACAGCGAGATCTTGTCTCAAAAAAAGTTTTTTTGTTTTTTTTGTTTTTTTTTAAAAACCCTTTTGACATAGGTAAAAGTGGAGCTATTCTGTTAGGCTGGTGCAAAAGTAATTGTGGTTTTTTTGGAGTGGAGTGTTGATCCTACAGCCCCATCTGCCCACTGTCCTCCTCCCTCCTGCCTCCACTCTCACCACCAGCAGCTACTGGGGTAGTTGCACAGAGGCAGCTCTGTGGAACTTTAGTGCTCTGGGAAGCTCAGCTGGAAAATCTGCAGGATAAAGTCCAAACTGTCACACAACAAAGAAAACAATAAGAACAATAGAAAAAGACTTCCCCAGCCAGGCATGGTGGCTCATGCCTGTAACCCCAGCACTTAGGGAGGCCGAAGCAGGCAGATCACTTCAGGTCAGGAGTTCGAGACAAGCCTGGCCAACATGGCGAAACCCCATCTCTACTAAAAATACAAAAATTAGATGGGCGTGGTGGCACGTGCCTGTAATCCCAGCTACTCAGGAGGCTGAGGCAGGAGACTTGCTTGAACCTGGGAAGTGGAGGTTGCAGTGAACTGAGATTGCGCCACTGCACTCCAGCCTGGGCTACAGAGACTCTGCCTCCAAAAAAAAAAAAAAAAAAGAAAGAAAGAAAGAAAAAGAAAAAAGAAAAAATAAATAAAAAGAAAAAGACTTCCCCATGCTCTGGGTCCTGCCTCCCTGGCCTTCTTGCATCATGTTACCCCTGCCTTGCTCCTTATGCTTTAGCTACAGCCAATCCTTGGCATCTCCCTCAGCACCCTAGAAGTTTTGACCGTCAGCACACAAGCTTCCTGTTCCCTGGGGGCGTGCCCTATCCTCTCTGCCAGGTGTTGGTCTGACAAACTACTCTTTCAAGAGTCAAGACAAAAGTCAGCTCAGAACTGTCTCTGGGAAGTAGTATTCCCTGACTCCTCTTGGAAGAATTGGTGGCGTGGTGGGAGGTGGCTGCTCCTCCTCCTTCCTCCTTCCCCCTCCTCCCCCATCCCCCTTCCCCCTCCTCCTCCTCCTTTTTTTTTGAGATGGCGTTTTGCTCTTGTCACCCAGGCTGGAGTGCAATGGCGCGATCTCTGCTCACTGCAACCTCCACCTCCCGGGTTCAAGCGATTCTCCTGCCTCAGCCTCCTGAGTAGCTGGGATTAAAGGTGCCAGCCACCACACCCAGCTAATTTTTGTATTTTAGTAGAGATGGGATTTCACCATGTTGCCCAGGCTGGTCATGAACTCCTGACCTCAGGTGATCCACCCACCTTGGCCTCCTAAAGTGCTGGGATTACAGGTGTGAGCCACTGCGCCTGGCCAGTGGGAGGCTTTTTCAAACTCAGAGTGCTCAGAGAATTGCATTATTTTGGCCTGGGTGCCTTGAGGACAGCTATCTTATTTTGTTTATCTCTGTATGCCACAGTGCTTGGTTTGTAACAGGTGCCCAATCAACGTTTGGAGAATGGCCCAGTAGACTGAAGTGATGGACTTGACCCTATTAATAGACCCTATTAATATGGTACTTTAACGAACAGGACAAACTAGATATGGCTATCTTTACTGATAAGAAAGAAATACACTGAGCCTGGCTTCTTCTTTCCCACCCTGAAAGATATAAACAATGTATCCCTTCTGAACTTAGCAAGCTCCTGAAGGGAAAGACAGGCTTCTCAAAGCCAGCTGGTGTTGGCAGCCTTCTTGAACCATATTTGGCCTGAGTGGGAGCACAACAGGACCTCCAGGTAATGAGCACACGATCGCTACAATGTGTGGAGCTGCAGAGTGAAGAAAACAAACATTGTATTCTTTATATTGTTTACACTAACTTCATAAAAGCATTTCACACAGGTGGAGGGGCAATGACCCAAGAAGACTATCAACAGGGAGAAGGGGGGTAGTGGGGAGGGAAGTCTGCAAATTCATCAGCAATCCTCCCTGAAAAACATGCTGAGGTGGCTCCCACTATCTACCTCATGTTTTTTGTCAAAGCAGCAGCAAGGGAAAGAGGACTTAACAAATAACAGCTGCCATTTATTTAGGCTATTAATTTTTTGAGACAAGGTCTTGCTCTGTCACCCAGGCTGGAGTGCAGTGGCGCGATCTGGGCTCACTGCAGCCTCCGCCTCCTGGGTTCAAGTGATTCTCCTGCCTCAGCCACCCGAGTATCTGGGATTACAGGTGTGCAGCACCACGCCCGGCTAATTTTTGTATTTTTAGTAGAGACAGGGTTTCACCATGTTGGCCAGGCTGGTCTTGAACTCCTGACCTCAAGTGATCCACCTGCCTCGGCCTCCCAAAGTGCTGGGATTACAGGAATGAGCCACTGTGCCTGTGTCTGGCTATTTAGCCGTTACTATGTACCAGGTACTGCACTGATGGCTTTGTGTATATCAGTTAATTCCTAATAACCACTTGAGATAAATATTATTATTATCCCCATTTTACAGATGGAGACACAGGCATGGCAAGGTCAAGTAGCTTGCCTGGTGTTAGACAAGGCAGCATTCAAACCCTTGCAGTCTGGCTCCAGAGCCCCTGCCCTTAACTGCTGTACCACACTGTCTCCCAGTTTTTTGTTTGTTTTTTGAGATGGAGTCTTGCTCTGTCACCCAGGCTGGAGTGCAGTGGCATGATCTTGGCTCACTGCAGCCTCTGCCTCCCACGTTCCAGTGATTCTCCTGCCTCAGCCTCCCAGGTAGCTGTGATTATAGGCACACGCCACCACGCCCAGCTAATTTTTGTATATTTAGTAGAGACGGAGTTTCACCATGTTGGCCAGGCTGGTCTCAAACTCCTGACTTCAGGTGATCAGCTCGCCTCGGCCTCCCAAAGTGCTAGGATTACAGGCGTGAGCCACAGCGCCCGGCCCTGTCTCCCACTTTTAAAAGTCCATTGCGGCTGTGGTCCTGGCTCTTGGGGAGCTGACAAGAGAGCAACCAGAGACTGACATGGTCTTCAAGGGGAGGGAATGTGACCATAAGTACACTGGGTAGAAAAATAGAACAGGAAGCCCAGAGAGGCTCACCAGTCACCAGTCACCACTCAGTTGGTGCTGGGACTCATTGGTGACGGGGGCGGGGGGTAGGGTGGGGTGAAAGAAGGTGCTTTTCCAAGAGGTGCTGTTGTGTGCACAGAGACAAAGCAGAGCTGGGGCAGAAAGCTGGGAAGGCAACTTTCTTCTGAGGGGGGCCAGACCACTAGGCTGCCTCGGGAATGGGCAAACGGCCCCAACAGCCACTCCTAGGTATATACCCCAAAGAATTGAAAGCAGAGGCTCGGACAGATACTTGTACACCAATGTGTTTACAGCAGCATTCTTCACAATAGTCCAAAGGTAGAAACAACCCTTAAGTGTCTATCAATGGATGAATGGATAAACAAAATGTGGTATATCCATACAGTAGACAATTACTCAGCCTTAAAAGGAAAGAAACTCTGGCACATGGTACAACATGAAGATTATGCTAACTGAATAAGCCAGACACAAAAGGACAAATATTGCATGATTCTGCTTATATTAGGGACCTAGAATAGTCAAATTCATAAGAGACAGAACATAGAATGGTGATTACTAGGGGCTAGGGGGAGGGGAGAATGGGTATATTCTCTACCCTCACTCTGGGGGCGGGTTTGTGGGGGGGATTATTGTTTAATGGGTATGGAGTTTTGCAACATGAAAAGAGTTCTGGAGGTGGAGAGTGGTAATTGTTGCAGAATAATGTAAATGTACTTATTGTCACTGAATTATGCACTTAAAAATGATTCAAATGGCAAAAATTTTTAGGCTGGGCGCGGTGGCTCACGCCTGTTATCCCAGCACTTTGGGAGGCTGAGGGGGGCGGATCATGAGGTCAGGAGATCAAGACCATCCTGGCTAACACGGTGAAACCCCGTCTCTACTAAAAATACAAAAAAAAAAAAAAATTAGCTGGGCGTGGTGGCGGGTGCCTGTAGTCCCAGCTAGTTGGGAGGCTGAGGCAGGAGAATGGCATGAACCTGGGAGGGGGAGCTTGCAGTGAGCTGAAGTCGTGCCACTGCACTCCAGCCTGGGCAATAGAGTGAGACTCTGTCTCAAAAAAAAAAAAAAAGCTAGGCATGGTGGCATGCGCCTGTAGTCCCAGCTGCTTGGGAGGCTGAGACAGGCAGGAGAATCACTTGAACCCAGGAGGTGGAGGTTGCAGTGAGCCAAGATCGTGCCACTGCACTGCAGCCTGGTGACAGAGACTCCATCTCAAAAAAAAAAAAAAAAAAGAGATTCAAATGGTAAAAAATTTTAAAACACCATGAAAACAAAAACAAAACAGCCCGTGCAGCAGCCTGGTCCACTGAGCTTGCAGCCCAGACATTGGTGGTGGGTTTTGAGGTCTAAAAATAGGGCCTCCTATGGCAAAAATTGGTCACCTGGACAGGAACAGCAGTGAGAGCTTATTGCCTGAAGAGGGTGCAAGAGAGCTCTGGGACGGTGAGTTTCCTCACCTACCCCATCTCCCTTTCCCCCCTCCCTCCGTGTGTGCGTGCGTGCGTGCGTGTGTGTGTGTGTGTGGTGTGCACCGCACCACCCCACCCCACTCCAGAGCAGACAGACCGCCAGCCCAGCAGAAGCAACTGGGTGTGGCCTGACTCCCAGGGAGTCCTGGGGAATCCCTGCAACTGAGCAAAGTTCGCTCCTGCCTCTTCCAGATTCTCCAGGGAGCTGTGCTCTCCTCTGAGGTCCAAGTTAGCTAGCCTATTCTCCAGTGAAAAAACTGATAGAAGGTATCCAGTTTTCAGGATTGTCCGGGGGGAAATGGAGGCAGTCCAGCAGAAAGATCATCGATTCAAGTGTAGCGGACTTGGGTTCAAATCCTGATTCTCCCACTTAGTAGAGTATGACCTTGGCCACAGTGTTTAACCTCTCTGTGCCTCAGTTTCCTTGGCTGTAAAACTGTACAGGGACCCATCTCAAAACTGTTGAGGATTAAATGAGATGTGCAAAGCACTTACAATAGTAAATGCGAGATAAGCATCAGCTAGGATTACCTCATGAAGTGATTATTAAATGGTGAAAGGGTGGAAGCACCCAGTACCGTACAGGCCCTCAATCAGTGGTAGCTGATATAATGATGCTAATAATAACGATGAAGGTGCAGAGGCCCGAGAACCTAGCAGTCAGAGCAATGGCCAGAGGAATGTGGAGATGCCTAGTGCTGGCAGAGAAAGGAAAGCCCTGTTTCAGGGGCTCTAGGGAAGACAGTGGCAGCAAGTCCCTAGAGAGCACTGCTTGGCATCTCCTCTAGGTTGTTGCTCTGTGGCTCAGGCAGCCATTCAAAGGCATGGGAAGGGAAGGAAAGAACCAGCAGTAGACATCCAGTGACACTGTTGGCCTTCCACCCATGGGAAACCTTCAGAGGAAGGGGAAGGGGCGGGGCCACCTTGGAGTCTCCAGGGACCAGCTGTACAGTAACAGCCTTTTTTTTTATTATTATTTTTTATTTTCTCAATTCCTCCCCTCTTGGTGTCAAGCTTGTTTTTGTGGCTGGAGAGGAAAGGCATGGGCGGGGCTCGGCTGCACAGCACTTGGAACCACAAACCCGCCCCCAGAGTGAGGGTACAGAATGTACCCAGACTGCAAACCACACCCTTGTGGCTTGGGGAGGCCCCTGAGGTGGGCTGCGGAACTGTCACACTACATTGTTTGAGCCCTGCACCTAGTAACCAGCCTGGGAGCCTGCAGTGGGTGTACTCAGGGGCCAGGACTGAGTTAAAGGACCTTCTGCCAAATGGTCCCCCAGGACTAAGGATCCCTCTGATCGGAAAAAGAGGTCCATGGACCCCTGACACCCTCCTGGGACCAGATTAAGTCTGGAGCTGGCCTAGGAGAGGTTCCAGCCAAAGGCTACAGCCTGCAGACACTCCCAGTCACATCCAGATCCTACTCCACCCCCAACCAATTTAGGGGAGCAGATTCTGCTTCCCTTTACCTGTCCTCCCCACCCCACTCCCTCTCAGGGAGGCCCCTCCTCCCAGGGAGGTTGCCCTCCCTCCCCCAGTCAGGGAGGCCTATGTAGGGTTTCCAGAGCAGTGAAGGGAGGAAACCAGATGGGACCTTTTGGGAGGGTGGAGACAGTTTTCCGAAGCCTGAAGTGACTTGAAAATGACAGAAGGTTGGGAGGGGGGCCAAACCCACAGCAGAGAGGGGAGGGACTTCCAGTTGGACGGGTTAGAGGAAGAAGGTCCTGTGAAACCCGGGTGAAATTCAGCAGGGATGAGTGCAAGGGGTTCGTTAGTGACAAAACCTAACAACATAATTTGGCTCGACACAAATAAACAAGGAAAACACCAAGTGAAGGAGGGAGTTGACCACAAGCTGAGTAAGATTCAGCGTCAAAATAGAGCACAGCTCACTTCTGTGGACCACATTTTCCAAACCAAAGATCAGGACACATATTTGACAAGGATGAATGTACTTATGGGGAAACAAGCCCGAGTGTTTGAAGCTGAGACTCTCCCCAGCAAACATGGGTCCTAAGCTTGTTGAGACCATGCTCTGTGACAGTCTAGAGTCTTCATCAGACAGCCATGTCCATCATCTGGGGAAAAGGGAAAAGGCTCAGAATAGGAAGAAAGATGAAAGATGGGGCCTCGGGGCAGAGATTGGTGAAGTAGAGGCAGTGTAGTGAGGCGGAAAGAGTTCAGGCTTTGTCACTTAGTGGCTGTGCAACATCAGGAAAGTTACTTAACCTCTCTGAGCTCCAGTTTCTGCGTCTTTAAAACTTGGGTAATAATCTCTGCCCTAAAGGTTGTTGTGAAGATTTAAGTGATTCACAAAATATATAAAGCACTAAGCACATAGTAGGTCCTCAAGAAATGCTTGGCTGTCCATTTGGAGAAGGGAGAAATAAGATGAGAAGATTTTATAAGGAGGCTACTAAGCAGTAATTTTCCCACACTCATGGAAACTGGAACAAAAAGACAGACTATGGCTGGAGTAGAAAGGATTTGGGTGGGTTTGGGAAGAACCTGGTGACTGTCAGAAGTTGCAAACTGGTGGCTAACAGACTGAATCCAGCCCTTGGGCAGGTTTTGTTTGGCCTGAACAGTGTTTTCCATAAATTTGAATTAGTTGCCAACCTTTTAAAAAGTGGAAGATTTCACATAAAAATCCACATATTGGCTTCTTTTGCAAAAAAGCAGAGAATCTAGCAACTCTGGACCCTCATGGCTGCATGGCAATGATTGTGGGAAGGGAGTAAGGGCCGTTTGTTTTAGAGGGTTTTTCATGCCAGTGCTTTGCAAACCGTAATGTGTGTAATTGCAACATCCAGACGGAGCAAATCCTTAGAGACAGAAAGTACAGCAGCGGTTGCCCATGGCTGTGGGGAGGGAAATGGGGACTGACTGCTAAAGGGTCTGGGGTTTCTTTTTGGAGTGATGAAAATGGAACCAGATAGAGGTGGTGGTTACACAGCATTCTGAATATACTAACAACTTCTTAATTGTACACATTAAAAGGGTGAATTTTATGGCATGTGAATGATACTTTAATAGGGCTGTTATTTTTAAAATGCAAATGCTGATTCAGTAGATCCCAGCTGGGGCTCAAGATTCTGCATTTCTGACAAGCTCCCAGTTGTGGTTCATGCTGCCGGGCTTGGGACCAGCTCTGAGCAGCTAGCTCTTGCACTGCTGGTTTTCAGAGTCAGCTGCACATTGGAACCACCTGGGGAGTTTAGAAAAACACTCCTGCCTAGGTCTCACCCCCTGGGATTCTGATAACATTGGTGTAAGGTGAGACCCGGGTGTCCGGATTTGTAAAAGCTCCCCAGGTGATTATAATTTGCAGCCAATTTTGAGAACCACCCTCTTGTACCCTGGCCACTTTCCCCTTTCCCCTTACCTGCCTAGGCAGGCTCTCAGGCATTTGACCCCTGCTCTCCTCTAAACCCCAAAGCTTGGCTTCCAAGGCTGTGCCAGGGCGGCCAGCCCTGCCTGCCTCTCCACCTCCTCCCTGCCCACCCCTCATCCCACTGTAGTTCTGGGATTCTGAGGCCAAACCTTCATTGCCTCCCCCACTTTTTCCCGCCTCCCTAGTTAGCGGAGCTTGTTTTGTTTTCTTGGGCAGCTTTGAGTGAGGACATGTGTCAGAGGCGTTTGGAAAATCTAAAGAACTCACGTCCTTCCCTGGTGCCTCTTGTCCCCACTCCAGTCACCCGGAACTCACCAGGAGCCCCAGGCAGGGCGAAGCGTCCCGGTCCCGCCCTCGTCTGGCGGCCGCATGGAGGCCCACTAGCCTTACGCTCCCCAAGCCGGGGCCGCGTGGGGTGACATGTGCTGCCGGTCACAGGGGAGGGTGGCCAGAGGCAAGTGATGCTGATCAGCACGGGCTTGGAAGCCGCCTAAGAACCAACCACAGCGACTTTTCCAGTGGGATGAGGAGGACGGGGAGGAGAAAAAAGTGGGCGGGGGCGGGGGAGGAGATCTTACACCAAGGCTTACTGGGTAATTTATTATTGCGTGAGAGCGTCTTAGAGCAGCAGCCCTGATCAACGTCCAGACATAGCAAGTCATTCCAAGTGAAAAGAGGTTACAACCACAAAAAGACAGAACATTTCGTTCTGAGTGGGAGGGAGACAGCTGGGCAAGGCCAATGGAAAGGCCCCCCAGCCAGGCTTGCTTTTAAAGTACTGCTACCATTTCCCAGATATTTTAAGCATAACATCGCCAATTTTTTTCCCCCACTGACTACCTGTTTTCTCTGTGAAGGCGGCTTGAATGCAGCTGTGTGTGTCCTCGTTTTCTCAGGTGCTTGCTTTTTTCCTAGAGATTGGAAAGGAGTTAATGAGATTCTACCTAGAAGGTACGGAAGAAGCTGGGAAATAAAGCTGACAAATCAAGGGCTTGATTGCCAAGGCGATCCTAATTGATTTAGCACCAGGGACATTTTCACACTTGCTCTCCATAACTCATCTGAGGTGGAGGGGAAGTAAGTGCCTTTGGAGAGACCTGTGGGCACTTTGGAGAGCAAAAAACGCTGCCTCCGGTGGTGGGTCAACCTCAGGAATTCCCTCTCTTTTCAAGAATAGCTTTCCTGGCTGGGCATGCTGGCTCACGCCTGTAATCCCTACATTTTGGGAGGCCGAGGCGGGTAGATCACTTGAGGTCAGGAGTTCGAGACCAGCCTGGCCAACGTGCTTGAAACTCCGTCTCTACTAAAAATACAAAAAATTAGTGGGGCATAGTGGCGCATGCCTGTAATCCCAGCTACTCAGAAGGCTGAGGCAGGAGAATCGCTTGACCCCGGGAGGCAGAGATTGCAGTGAGCCAAGACCCTGCCACTGTACTCCAGCCTGAGCAACAGAGCCAG
Source organism: Pan paniscus (assembly GCF_029289425.2). Classification (NCBI taxonomy): domain Eukaryota; kingdom Metazoa; phylum Chordata; class Mammalia; order Primates; family Hominidae; genus Pan; species Pan paniscus. The sequence continues at coordinate 107,153,911 of NC_073272.2, forward strand.
ACTCCGTCTCAAAAAACAAAACAAAACAAAAAAGAAAAGATTAGCTTCCCCCTTGGGTTTTCAGTGGGTGGTGTGAATTGCGGCACGTGGATGCCTGCAAGAGAGCAATCGAAGGTGGCAGTGCTGGGCTGGACTGAGGGGGCTGCCAGGAGGGCTATGTAGGAGGTGATCTTTTGAGCTTTTTAAGCTTCTTGTTCCTTCCTTCCACCCAAGAGATCAGAAACTCAGCTGGGGTGGAGGCTGTGGCCCCGGGGAAGCCCAGCTTTGGACAGGATGGGAGCTGGACATTCTCAGAAAGCTCAGTCCCTTGGTGGCTGCTTCCCCACATGGAAAAAGCGTTGATGGGACAGACTCTCAGCGTCTCTTCTGCCCAGCCTGGCTTAGCCAGCTTGCTCTCTGTCCCTGTCCTTTGTTCCCTGTCTCTGGCTCCTTCTCCTACAATGGCACAAGACAGAAAAGGCAAAGTGCTGAGGTATAGAGGGCAAGTGGCTCCGAATTAGGGTGAAAGTCCCAGGGAGAACTGCCATCTGTGGAGCAAGGACTGAGATTGTCTGAGAAGGATCCATGAGGAAGCTCTGTGGCCAGGCAATGGTGGCCCGAAGGGGATGGTCCTGAGCTGTGGCCTTGGGGAAAAAGGTCTGATGAGGGATGAGGGAACCAAGAGGGGACGATGGGCATAAAATCGAAGGGGGATAATCATAATAACTAACGCTTATTAAATCCTTACTATGTGCCAGATGCAAGGCTAAATGCTTACCTGAATAATCTCATTTAATCCTAGCATGTACCTTTATTATCACAATTTTGCACTTTGGTAGCGGACATTCTGGCTCAGAGAGGTTGAGTAATTTGTCCAAGTTCTGCAGCTAGTGAGGGGAGAATGAAGCCTAGAACTCAGATGCATCTGAGTTTAGAGCCACTCCCCTTAACCACCATACTAGGCAGCCTCCCCACTAACTACATAATGGCCTCAGAGGTTACCAAGGAAGGTGCTGGCAACTCCATCCCAAGCCCCGAGGGACCACTGCTTCCCAGATCCTAGAGAAAGACAGCAAGGATCTTGGGCAAATTCTAACCCTACCTTTGCATCCCATGGGGAAGAGCCCTTCCCTGCTATCACCCTCCTCCTGTCCCTGATGAAGCCATGTGCAGATCCATGTGAAGCTATGAGGTCACAGGATGGGGGCGGGACTTGAGGTTAGCTCAAGCATCTGGGCCAGGGTGGAGCAAATCAACACACAGAAGCAGGCTCTGCCTTCCTGACTCTTGCATCCCCTAGGCTTGAGCTTAGGAGAGTGTTCTAGATACTCCTGGCCAGCAGCAGGGCTGAGATGAGGCATCTTTTTCATCAGTTGTGCTGAAAGTCACCCCCAAAAAAAGGCCAGCATTGTTTTGGCACCTGTTGTGTCCCCCTGTGTGAAGCTTTCTGAAAGAGTTTGCACAGGAGGCTGTTTGGAGTGTTCTTTGGGGTTGCCTGGCCCTTCCCCCGGCAGGCAGGACCTCCTGTCCAGGGACGGTGATTCACCCAGCCCAGAATGCTCACACCTGCATGGGAGAACACTGTTTGCTCTGGACGGGCGCCGGGGCCCAAGAGGGAAAGGGAAGTGTGCAGGACTGACTGGGGGAAAGCCTGGGAGAGGTTTCAGCTATGGCAGCTGCTCGGGCTCTTCTACCTAAGCCTTGCCTCCTTCCCTTGGGCAGTGGGAGGTAGTGAGGAAAATCACAGGATCCTCGATGCTCGCCTAGCCCCTACTTGGAGGCTGCTCCTTCTGCAAGCAACATCCCCATGCCTCACTCCCCCAGTGAGCACTTGTCATTAAGGTAGCACCCTCTGATTTGGGCTGAGTTGCTCCTGTATCCCACCTTCCTCTTTATGCCCGCTCCTCTGCCATGGCTCAGGGCTTAATCCTCTGTCCCTTGAATTGCTGTGACAGCCTCCGAACTTGCTCCACCAAGCAACCCATTCTCCTTGCTCTATCCAAGCCATCTTTCTAAAAGGCATATCTGATCGGTCAGTCCTCAAGTTAAAACCCTTCAGGGCCTTCCTTTCCCCCAGGGCACAAAGTAAACACCGTAGCATGGCATTCAAGATTTTCACAGTTTGGCCCAAACTTGCTGTCAGAAAACGCAGGATAGATGCCAGAAAACGCAGGGATGCCCACTTAAATTTGCATTTTAGAAACACAACGTTTTAGTTCGAGTATGTCCCTTGCATTGTGTCCTGTATTTTTATTCATTACATCTGGAAATCCTACTCTAGCTGCATATCCATTTCCACTGGTAGAGCTTTAGTTCAGGTCTTATCATCGCTCTTTTAGATGAAGTCACTCACTTCCAAGCTGATTTCCTGGCTCTCTGTCTTCCAAACCATCCTGCCCTGTGCCCCAAGATGTAGCTCAAGTCACTCTCTCACTGCCATCCAAGGATGCTCTGTACATTGCCCACTCCTGCCCAAATCCTCCTGTCCTTCCCCACACTCAGTTTCCTCCTCCATGAGACTTTCTCAACGTGTTCCGACAACAGTCGCTACCCTCTTTTCCCTGGACTCTTGACACACCCCACTGTTGCACCTAGCATTTGACTGCGTAATGTTTTGCATTGCAATCCGTCTATCTATGGAGTGTATCTTCTTGACTCAATTGCAAGCTCCAAGAGGGAAGGCACCATGCCTTACTCATCCTTTTTACTCTCTCCTCCCACTGTCACACAGTGGCGACCTCAGTAAATGTAGATTGGCTGATGAATGGGCTATTTTCTCCCTCACAAGACTGTGAACTCCTCAAGGGCAGTTTCTGGACAGAGTCTTATGCTGTTCTGTTTGTTTTAACGAACAATTTTTTGACCAGGATCTGTTCCAGATGTGGGATTATGGAGATGAAAGGAATAGTGCCTGCCCTCAAGGAAATTACCATGTAGCTGGGAAACCAATGTGTGTGAATATTTACAATGCAGTGTGAGATGTACAATGAATAAAGCATAGACAAGGTGAAAAATGCCTAAAGAGGTGAAAGTGGTAAGCAGAATTTGGGGAATGGGATGTTGAAGACATAGCAGAGGCAGTGCCTGCTTAGGGGGAAGGTAAGGACATTCCAGTCAGGGGAGCTGTAGGCATAAAGGCTTGGAAGCAGGAAAGAGTACATGGTGTGTGTTAGGGAACAATGGAAGTTCAAGAGCAGGGTCAGGTATGAAGGACCTTGAACAGCAGCGGGAAGTGTTCAGATGGAGAATGATGGGAAACTGTTCAAGGGTAACTGAGCAGACTTCTATATTGAGAGGCACTCGAAGACAAACACAAAAGACCCCATATCATATGATTCCATTTATATGAAATACCCAGAAAATGCAACTCCATGGATACAGAAAGTAAATTAGTAGTTTTCTGAGGCTAGGGTTGGGAACAAGGGAGTGACTTCCAATGGGCACGAGGGACCTTTCTGGGGTGATGGAAATGTTTTAGCGTTGGAGTGTGGTGATGGTTACACAGCTCTGTGAATACACTCAAAGTAATTGAATTGTACACTTAAGAGGTATGAATTTTGTTTTGTTTTGTTTTGTTTTGAGACAGAGTCTCGCTCTGTCACTCAGGCTGGAGTTCAGTGGCGCGATCTCAGCTAACTGCAACCTCTGCCTCCCGGGTTCAAGCGATTCTTCTGCCTCAGCCTCCCGAGTAGCTGGGACTACAGGCGTGCACCACCATGCCCAGCTAATTTTTGTATTTTTAGTAGAGATGGGGTTTCACCATGTTGGCCAGGCTGGTCTCGAGCTACTGACCTCAGGTGATCTACCTGCCTCAGCCTCCCAAAGTGTAGGGATTACAAGCCCTACACCATGCCAGGCCAAGAGGTATGAATTTGAATTGGATGGTATGTAAACTATACCTCAGTAAATCTATTTAAAATTAAGAGTCTGCCAGGTGTTGTGGCTCATGCCTGTAATCCTAGCACTTTGGGAGGCCGAGGTGGGAGGATTGCTTGAGGCCAGGATTTGGAGACCAGCCTGAACAACATAGCAAGACCCCATCTTAAAAAAAAAAATAAGAGACCATCAAATCAGTCTGGCTGCAGTATGGGGAATGGATTGGAGTGAGGCTAATCTCAGTGTGGGGAGAGCAGTGAAATGACTTCTGCAATGGCCCAGGCAAGAGTTAGTGAGCTCTGGCACTAAGGTAGTGGCAGAGGGGCTGGAGAGGAGGGTTGAGAGTCAGAGGACATTTAGGAGGTTGAATCAATGAGAGTAGATAAACGGATTGAGGGGAGGGAATAAGTTAGACAGATGAAAGAGTCTAGGATGCCACTCTGGTTTCTGGCTTTGACAGGTGGGCAGATGGTGGTACTACCAAACCCCACAGGGCTCAGTACAGTGTCTAGCCCTCAGCACAAGTCTGTGGAATGAACACACGATTGAATGATTGAATGAAGTGTATTCATGTCCTCTCCTCCCTCTCTGTGGCTCCTTATCACCCATAGGGTAGACCTTTGAACCTCAGCATACTTGATTCCACCACTGCCCATTTAGAGGCATGGAGCAGCCTGGAGATTCTGCTGTTCCTGGGTTCAGCCCCAGGATACCATTATCTTATTTCTTTCCTTCTGGTCCAGAAACCGCCTGGTCACTCAAGAGATTCTTGGCCTGGGCCGAGGGATGGGAGGGAACTTGGGAGTGGATAGCCACCAAGGTTCTGAGGACCCTTGTCATGAGCTCAGGACCCTCTCTTATATCATTAGCCTGCATCCTCACCCAGACTGCTACTCATCCACAAACCCGCCTCATCCTACCCAGCTATGCCTCCCATCAATTAGTGATGCGACTGGAATCCTCATTCCTAGGTTTCCCACTGTGGGCCTACATTTCCTTTGCAGTTCCCACTGGAATCAGCCACCTGCCAATCCACCAGGCCAGCAGTGGGCCTCTCAGCATTCTCTTTGGACCACCTGCCTCAGAACCACATGGATAGAGAGATTTATTAAACACGCAGATGGCCACACTCCATGTCTGCTTCACTAAATCAGATTCTACGGGGCTGGGTAGAAGGAATGCATCAGTCCCGCATGTTTCAGAGGTTCCCTGGGTGGTCCTGATACCCAGTAATATGGGAGCTGCTGTGGTGGAGAGTGTAAGTGTGGATTAAGGGTGCATGTGCTCCTGCCACACTGCACACAGCCCCTGGGGGCCACTCAATGGACCCTTCCTTAGAATGCTCTCCCAACATGGGCATGCTCCCTCAATGCTCATCTTTCCACCAGGAAACACACTCCTGCTCTGCCACTAATCAGATCTTGCACAATCTTCTGCCCCTCCTCCTTCCCCCACTAAATTTCCACAGGACAATCAGTACTCAATTGCTTTTTCCTCTGTCCTTCCAGGCACTTATCACAGTCTGACTCGTGTGAGAATTGGTTGTTTACATGTGAGCTCGTGAAGAGCCTGGGCCAAGTCTGGGAAGACTAATGCTTTTAGACTAGCAGCATCTAGGACAGGGCCAGGCATACAGTAGGTGCCTGATAGATACTTAGGGAATTGAATCACTCATGAGAGGAGCAAGAGGCCTGAATAACATAAATCAAAGTCTTGTGCATTTGGCTTTAGGAGTGACTGCATTCCGGGTCTTTTCCAAGAACAGATTTGCCTGACAGTGAGGTTAATAGGTCATCACCACTGCTTTATAAGCCCCAGAGAGGTGGGAACAGAGTGACCTGCCAAGGCCATAGCAAGGTCAAGAGCTGTGGGGCTGGCACTGTGGACAGGCCAAGCTGGCAGGGAGCTTCATGCATTCATTCTTTCAACCAACTTTTAGTGAGTTCCTCCTATGTGCTAGGCACTGCACAAGGTACCAAAGATAAAACCGTGAATAAAACAGACAAGGTTCCTGCCCTTACAGTGTTTACAGTTTAGAAGGGGAGATGGATGTTATTAACTTCAGAAAGAATTATAGTTATGATAAGTGCTGTAAAGGAAAAGAACAATGTGCACTGAATGTGCATATAATAGGAGGACTCGATTTAGCCTGACACGAGGGCAGTGGAGCTGTTCAAGGAGGGTTTACCCAAGGAAGTGGCCATAAACTGAGATCATAAGCATGCCTAGGAGTTAAACACAAAAACCTTGGAGGAGAGCATCCAGGCAGAGGGTGCAGCCATGGAAAGACCCAAGTCAGCTGCAAATTTGGCATGTGTCAGGAACATGCAAGAGGCTGATGCGGCTAGAACAGAGGGACTGACGGAGTGAGAGGCAGGAGGTGAGACTACACAACTAGCTGGGGGCCAGGTCACTAGGGCTTTTGTGGGCCATGGTAAGGAGCTTGCATTTTACTAAAAGTGGAATGGGAAAGTTTTAAGCTGGGGAGTGGTACAATTTAACGCTGTGTGTGTGTGTGTGTAGGTGTGTGTGAATAGAGAGGGGAGTGTCAACATCTTGCCCAGGTTGGTCTTGAACCCCTGGGCTCAACCGATCCTCCCACCTTGGCCTCCCAAAGTGTTGGGATTACAGGCAGCGTGACCCACCACACCTGACCTTATTTGTGTTTTAAAGAGAGTCCCTTGGCTGCTGTGTTGTTGGTCATGGATTGAGGTGTGGACAAGAGTGGAAGCAGAAGGACAAGTTTGGAGGTTATGATGGTGACCTGGCAGTGGGTGGTGGCTGTGGAGGCCTCCTGTGAAAGTTGAGCCCACACATTTTACAAATGAAGAAACTGAGGCCCAGAGAAGGGGAGTGACTTTCCCAAGGTCACCCTGCTTCCTGGTCCTATTCTCCCATAAGAGGGAATTTAACAGAGAACCAAGCAGATAATTCTAAGTGAATTCTGGTAGGATGAATTCGTTGGTGCACTGTGGCAAATTTGGGGTTCTGGAAGCTGATGCAGATGCTTAGAGTGGGAAGTAAATTAAGAATTCTGGTATTTGGGGTTCTCTGTTGTTCCAGTGCCTGGGGCTGCGGTGAGGCTGGCATCAGCCCCAAGTTACATATCCCCACCCTGTTTAGTCTGGCCATTGCTCAGACAGGAGCTAAGTGCTTGCAGGCCAGTTCCTTCCTGCCTCCATAGTATAAGGAAGTGTGAGCTGGGCAGGACTCCCAGTGCTCTCTTGGTCTCAGAGCAAGCAAGCAGAAACCTCATGCAGGGCCATGTGAGGTCAGGAGGGAGGGGTCCGAATACCTGAGCTTGGTTGAGATTGGCTGCTCTTTGACACACCACTTCTGTGGACGGCCAATCACAAGAGCCACAGTATCCTTGCTCACTTCTTCCCCTCCTTCACTTGTCCTTGCAAAAGCCACAGAACTTCCCGCCACAAAGTGAGCAGGGGAGAGAAGTTCCTTCCCTCCTCCACTCCATAACCGGTCCGAAAGGCCTTGGGGAGAGGCACCTTGCTTACAGCCAAAGGATGAATGCCCTGCTTCCCAAAGCTTGGAGAGAAGCATTTGCTCTTTGTGGGGGACCAGGTTGAGCACCAATTAGGGAGAAATGACACCAAATGGATTTTCAACCAAGGCTTTGCCAAAATAGCCTAGACTGTAGATAATTGTGAAAATAATCCTAGTCAGGAAAATTCCTCTTCTCCCAAGGCCTTATCTTCTTCTTCTTCTTTGTTTTTTTTTTTCTCTGTTGCCCGGGCTGGAGTGCAGTGGCGCAATCTCAGTTCACTGCAACCTCCTTCTCCTGGGTTCAAGTGATTCTTCTGCCTCAGCCTCCAGGTAGATGGGATTACAGGCATGTGCCACCACGCCTGGATAGTTTTTGTATTTTTAGTAGAGACAGGGTTTCACTATGTTGGCTAGGCTGGTCTCGAACTCCTGACCTCAGGTGATCCACCTGCCTTGGCCTCCCAAAGTGCTGGGATTACAGGCATGAGCCACTGCGCCCGGCCAAGGCCTTACCTTCTAGGCGGCACTGGTGCCGTTACACTGCACCAGTCAAAGGGGCATTTGCCATCTCCCAAACCTGACCTATAGCAGGCTGGGCCTCAGTTCACTACCTACCCATCTGCTTTGGACAAGAGAAATACCACAGTGGAGTGAAAAGGGTCAGGAAACCGTTTCTAATCCTGGTTCTTTTGTTGGTGAGTTGGATAACCTCCCCTCTAGACCCATTTCTCCATCTAGAAACTGAGGGAGTTGGAGTAAATGCTCTCCAAGGTCACTTCCAGTTGTGACATGCAAAGGGTCAAATAGCTGCTATGCATTAGATACCAGGCTAAGCATTTTACATTTCTTATTTGATTTCATTCCCACAACAGCTCCTGTGAGTCAGATACTATTATGCCCCTCACCTCTCACATAGACGTCGCAGATGAGGAAATCACGGCTCAGGGAGGTTAAGTGACTTACCCCAAAACACACAGCTAGCAAAGGGCACAGCCAGGATGCGGATTCAGGTCTGTCTGATCCTGATTCCACACTCCACACTCATTAACTGCTTCCCTAAGCAGCAACTTTACAGGTTCTATGCCATCCAAATTGCCCTTAAAGCCCTGATAAGCTGGGACTGCCAAGGAGCGAAAATGACCCTTCCTCCCTGTTTCACAGTTTGAAGGTGGGACTGACATGTTGGTAGAAGCAGGTGGGCACTTGGATCCTATGAGCTGAATTGCCAAGAGCGATCGCCTGGTGATAATCTACTGCCATGCTGGGGTGCCCTGGGCATCCGGGGAAAAGCAGGAGGGCACTGCCAGCTGGGAACGTTGGCAGGAAGAATGCCTCACAATCCCCTAACTTATGTTCTGAAATGTCTGACAAATCCTGTACAGGTTCTCAGTGCTATACTCTAATGATATTAATGAAGGCAGGGGAGCCTAGTGAAAATTTAATAGACCAGTATAAAAAGTTTCACAGACTCTGTCTGCAGAAGTTCTTTTGAAGGTCCACACGAAGCCACAGAGCTGCTTGGAACTCTCCATCCCAGGAAATTATTAACCTTCCTCATTTCTGGAGGACGATGCAATCTCTTTATTAAATGCCTAAATTGAAGGGAGAGGACACAGTGCAGTTGGAGGTTTTCCACCATAATTCATCTGAGGCTCTCGGTCAGGGAAATTTGAGCCTGGGGCCCACTCAGCTTCCTGACCACTTCCTGCTCCCAGGCTTCCTCCAACCCTGTGTCTTTAATAAGTTCAGGTTGTCTAGAGTTCAGCTCTAGTTAACCCTTTGAAGTCTGGGTGGATAAATCACAGCTCAAGTCCACGAACCACTTAATGTGCATCAAAGATTGACCAATGAAGCAATTGTTCCAGCATGGAAATTTCTATTGTAAGGATCAAATGAGATAATGTATGAGCGTGAAAGCACTGTGTGATCTCTGAAGCACAGTAAATTACTTTTATTATTATTTTTCTCAATAGGATGGCTTGCTTATCTACAAGATAGATACCTGTGCTCATTGGAGGCCTTCAAACAAATCAAACTGGTACTTGTTGAGCCTGGAATTACTAAATTTTCCTTGTATTTCCTCCTGTGTTCTTCAAGCTACTTGACAACTGTTTAAGTAGCTTCTGATGGTCCTGTAGCCTTGTGTACTTGGAGTCAGTGTAATTTGCTTATTGTTTCTCCTCAACAAAGAATGTGAAAGGCAGACGATGCAGGAGCATTTCCAGCAACATAAGGCTTGGTTTTGTCCATTGCTCCCCATACCCCAACCCTGGGATGTGAGTGCTCAAGGGGCAGGGTTGTGTTCTGAGTGCCTGAGGGCCCTTCGTGTGCACTGGGATGAATCAGTCACAGACAAAGACAGGTCAGCTAGGAAAGAGAGCTAGTTAATGTTCTGAAAACACCCTCTTTCAGAAACGCCTGAAGTGACTCTCATATATGGCTGGAGGGAAATAAAATTGATACAATATCTCACAAAATTATATATGCATTTACCTTTTGACTCACCAATCCCATTTTTAGGAATTTACTCTGAAGATACACCTCCAACAATATGGAAATGCATATGTGCAAGAATTTTCATTGCAGTGTCGTTTATGATTACAAAATATTAGAAACTACCTAAATGTCCATACATAGAAAAGTGGTTGAATAGATTATGGCATAGCCACAGAGTGAAGTATTACACAGCTGTGAAAAATAATGCAGATGCTGTCTATGCACTGATATGGAGTGATTTCCAGGATATATTGTTAAGTAAAAGAAAAGCCACGTGCAAAAACAAAGAAACAAATAAACAACAACAACAAAACAAACATGTCTGTAGTATGCTTCCTTTTGTGTAAGAAGGAAGGGGAAGTAAAAAAAATACAGAGCGGCATCTGTTCATTTGTACAAAAAGAGACACAAGAAGAATAAACCAGAAACTGATGGAATTGGTTACCTACAGGAGTGGATAGGAATGGCTCATAATAGGTGCTTAATAAGCATTTCCTGATGGTGAATTACAGGACACAACAAAGGGAATGATTGACTTAGCCTGGGAGCATCAGGAAAGCTTTCTATTGCTATCTTGAAAGATGAGTGTGTGGTCATCAGGTTTGCTGACCATAATGGGGAGATTGTTTCAGGCAGAGGGAACAGTTATGAGCAAAGATCCACACGGGGAGAAGTAGCCTGGTATGTAAAGTGGCTGGAGCATTGGGTGGGATGGGGACTATTGTGAGAGAAGGCTGGACAGAGCAGGCAGGAACCAGAAGGTGGACTTCCTTCTATGCAATGGTAAGGAGTTTGCATTTTCATCTCAGTAAGATGAGAACCCATTGGAATATTTTCAGCAGGAGAGTGATATGGGCCAGTTTATGCTCCATCAATCCCTCTGCTGTAGAGCGGGGTGTGGACTGAAGGGGATGAGAGTGGAAGCAGGGAGGCCAGTTAGGAAGCTATTGTAGCCATCCAGGTAAGAGAGGATGGTGGCTTGGACCAGGAAGGTAGTACAGGTTGAGCATCCTAAATCCAAAAATCTGAAATCTGAAATGCTCCCAAATCTAAAACTTGTTGACATGGCGCTCAAAGGAAGTTCTCATTAGAGCATTTCAGATTTAAGATTTTTGGATTTGGGATGCTCAACCGGAAAGTATAATGCAAATATTCCCAAATCCAAAGTCTGAAGCATTTCTTGTCCCAAGCATTTCAGATAAGGGATACTCAACCTGTAGTAGAAGTGGAAAGAGGTGGCCATGTCCTGGGTATATTTTGAAGGTAGAGTCAGCAGGACAAATTGATGGTTTGGATATGGGGGAGGGTAAAGGAGAAAAAGAAGTCTTGGATAATTACCAGATTTCTGGCTTAAGTGATGGGTGTCTGATGGAGCCATTTGGCAAGACGGGTAACAGGGAACAAGGAGCAAAATTCGTGGTGTAAGGAGTAAAATTCGATGAGTTCAGTCTTGGATCTGTTGCGTGTGAGATGTCAGTGGGACACCCAGCAGTTGGACATATGGATCTGGGGCTCAGGGGAGAAGGCCTGGATCAGGCCACAGATGTGGTAGCATATAGATGGAGGGGGGAAAGATGAGATTGGATGGGGCCAGAATGGGAGAGTGTATGTACTGGAGTGAGAAGAGGTCTGAGGACAGAGTCCTGGGAACCACTGACATGTAAAAGGGGCAGAGGAGGATGACTTAGTAAAGGGGGCTACAAAAGAGTGGTAATAGCACAGTAGGAGGTCTAGGAGAGAAGAGAGTCAGAGAAGGCTGAGGAGAAGAGCGTTTCCAGGGAAGCATGTTCAGTATGCTCAGGGCCCAGGGCTAAGAGGCCCTCTAATATAGGAGCAGAAAAATGTCCACTGGGTCTGGTGTTTACATTGGATCTTTGAGCAGGTCCAGGGGAGTGTCAGGGGCAGAAGCCAAACTGCAAGACTGAGGAATGAAGGGAAGGAGTGAGGTGGGATGGTAGCCAGGGGAGGAGTGGAGGGCGACAGGTTGGAGGAGAGTCCTTATTATAAGGATAAGAGACAAGTAAGCCTGTTTTAGCCACAGAGAAAGAGTCAGTAGACAGGCCAGGCTGAAAACCTAGAAGACAAAGGAATTAACTAGTGGAGCCAGATAGGGAGTGGAAGGTGGGAGCTTAGAGCCCAAGAAGAGGGGCTAGAGTTGAGTAGGAGAAGGGGTACCTCTCTTTGAAGGGTTATTTCTCATGAAATCATTTTCCACGTGAAGGAAGCAGCAAAGATTAAATTATCAATGCATGAATTGGGGCTTTTCTTTTTTTCAAACTTGGATAGTGTGGCCTAATCATGTGTTGGTTCAGATAGAACCCTGAGCCTTGGTCATAGGCATCTGGAGAGGACAGTGCTGACAGAGACACTGCTTCCCTGCTGGAAAGTGCAAACAATGCTGCTTCAAATGTGCTTATACAGATTCAAACACATTTTAATGTATGCATGGGAGCCTACAGTATTAATCAGGGTTTAAAAGTCTCCCTTAAAACAAATTATGAGCCTTTAGAGTGAATAAATAGGACCTAATGAATAGGTGTGCTAATGGTTCTATCCTGCTCTGGACTTGGGCCAGGAGAAGGAGCACTAAAAACAGAACAGGGAGAAAGGCCTTGGGCTCTTTTCAAGTTTCTCCCCTCTGAGGCCTCCCCTAGCCCTGAAGATTCAGCAGAACTCATGGCAGAAGTGAGGCCTGGGCTTGGCAACAGCACTGATCTCTTATGAAGCAGAAGCCCACCAATCGCAGTGTTTGCCTTCTAGGGAGACGAGCTTAGGGCTAAGATGTTCTGTCCCTTTGCAGACAATAGAACCTGTAAGCTACTTCAGAAGAGCTCATGCTAGTCATTGTCTAACTGAAAAACAATGTTCTGACTCTTGCTACATGGCAGGGTGACATATATTGGACAGAGAAGCAAGACATCTGGTTTGACCCAGTCTGTGCTACCAGCCTGCTCTGTGACTTTGCGTAGGTACCTTCCACTTGCCGGGCCTCAGCTGCTCCATCAACCAAATAAATGGAGTGGACAGATTGATCCCTCAGGGACCTGAGACCCCAACTTCCTATTTTTTTATTTTTTTGAGATGGAATCTCTCTCTGTTGCCCAGGCTGGAGTGCAGTGGCGGGATCTCGGCTCACTGCAAGCTCTGCCTCCCAGGTTCGTGCCATTCTCCTGCCTTAGCCTCCCAAGTAGCTGGGACTACAGGCGCTCGCCACCAAGCCTGGCTAATTTTTTTGTATTTTTAGTAGAGACGGGGTTTCACCATGTTAGCCAGGATCGTCTCAATCTCCTGACCTTTTGATCCACCAGCCTCGGCCTCCCAAAGTGCTGGGATTATAGGCATGAGCCACCACGCCTGGCCTCTATTTTTTTTTTAAGTACACTATTTATTTATTTAGTTTTGAGACAGGATTTCACTCGTTCACCCAGGCTGGAGTGCAGTGGCGTGATTTTGGCTCACTGGAGCCTCCGCTTCCCGGGCTCAAGTGATTCTCCAGCCTCAGCCTCCTGAGTAGCTGGGACTACAGGTACGAGCCACCATCACCTGGCTGTTTTTTAATATTTTTTTCGTAGAGACAGATCTCACCATCTTGCTCAGGCTGGTCTCGAACTCCTGAGCTCAAAGTGATCCACCTGCTTCAGCCTCTCAAAGTGCTGGGATTACTGGCATGAGTCACCATGCCCGGCTTAAGCTTTATGTTTTAGGGAAGTTTCAGGTTCACAGCAAGGCTTAACAGAAAGTACAGAGAGTTCCCATGTAACTGCTTTCCCCACCCACACACATGCTGCTCCACTATCAATATTCCCTACTGCAGTGGTACATTGGTTATAACTGATGTCCCTACACTGACACATCGTTATCACTCAAAGACCATAGTTTACATTAGGATTCATTCTTGCAGTCATACCTTCTATGGGTTTTGACAAGTGTATGGTGACATGCATCTACCAGTACAGTATCACACAGAATAGTTTCACTGCTCTAAAAATCCCATTTTCCACCTATTCATCCTTCTCTCTCCATTAACCCCTGGCAAGCCCTGATCTTTTTACTCTCTCTAAGATTTTGCTTTTTCCAAATTTCATCTAGTTAGAATCATATCGTATGTAGTGTTTTCACATTGGCTCCTTTCACTTAGTAATGTGCATTTAAAGTTCTTCCACATATTTTCATAGCTTGAACACTCATTTCTTTTTAGCACTAAACAATATTTCATTGCCTAGATGTACCACAGTTTATTTATCCATTCATCTACTGAAGGACAACTTGGTTGCTTCCAGGTTTGGGCAATTATGAAAAAAGTTACTATAAACACCCATATGCAGATTTTTGTGTGGACATAGGTTTTCAAATCATTTGGGTAAACACCCAGGAGTGTGATCAATGGATCATATGGTAAGAGGATGTTTACTCTTGGAAGAAAATTGTCAAACTGTCTTCCAAAGTGACTGTACCATTTTGCATTCTCAACAGAAGTGAATGAGAGTTCCTATTGCTTCATATTTGGTGGTGTCAGTGTTCCAAATGTTGGCCATTCTAATAGGCATCTCATTGTGACTTAAATTTGCAATTCTCTAATGACATGATGTTGAGCATTTTTTCTTATGCTTATTTTCCATCTGTATATTTTCTTTGTTGAGCTTTCTATTCAGATATTTTGCCTATTATAAAATCAAGTTGTTTGTTTTCTTATTATTGAGTTTTAAGAGTTCTTGTGGCTTACGCCTATAATCCCAGCACTTTGGGAGGCCAAGAGAGGGGGATCACTTGAGCCCAGGAGCTCGAGACCAAACTGGGCAACATAGGAAGACTGAGCCTCTACAAAAAACAAAATTAGCTGGGCATGGTGGCACACGCCTGTAGTCCCAGCTGCTTGGGAGGCTGAGGCGGGAGGATTGCTTGAGCCCAGGCGGTCAAAGCTGCAGTGAGCCGTAATCGTGCCACTACACTCCAGTCTGGGTGACAGAGACCCTGTCTCAAAAAAAAAAAGAATTCTTTATATAATTTTGGTTAACAATTCTTTATCAGATGTATCTTTTTTTTTTTTTTTTTTGAGATAGAGTCTCATTCTGTCACCCAGGCTGGAGTGCAGTGGCATGATCACAGCTCACTGCAGCCTCAACCTCCCAAGCCCAAGCGATCCTCCCACCACAGCCTCCCAAGCAGCTGGGAGTACAAGTGTGCACCACCATGCCTGGCTAGTTTTTCTTGTGTTTTTTGTAGACATGGGGTTTCACCCTGTTGCCCAGGCTGGTTTGGAACTCCAGAGCTAAAGTGATCCACCTGCCTCGGCCTCCCAAAGTGCTGGGATTACAGGTGTGAGCAACCACGCCCAGCTCAGATGTGTATTTTGCACATCTTTTCTCCCAGTCTATGGCTTGTCTCTCTCTCGACAGTGTCTTTCATAAAGCAGAAGTTTTTAGTTTTAATGAAGTCTAGTTTATAAGTTATTTATTTCATGGATTGTGCATTTGGTGTTGAATCTAAAAAGTCATCACCATACTCAATGTCATCTAGGATTTCTCCTATGTTATCTTCTGGGAGTTTTATAGTTTTGAGTTCTACATTTAGGTTTGTAATCCATTTTGAGTTAATTTTTGGGAAGGGTGTAAACTCTGTGCCTTGATTCATTTTTATGAGAGTCTTATGATAAAAACTCTCCTGAATAATTTGAATTCATTAGTTGAATGAATAGGCCTATGCCATTTCTTTTTGTGTGACTTTGGCGGATTTATCTTTTAAAGAATCGGTCAATTTCAACTAGTTTATCAAATTTGTGAGCATACAGTTGTTCATAAGATTCTTTTATTATCCTTTTAATGTCCTTGGGAATTTTAGTAATATCCCTCTTTCATTTCTGATGTTAGTAATTTGTGTCTTTTCTCTTTTCTTCTTAGTTTGCCTGGCTAGAAGTTTATCAATTTTATTGATCTTTTCAAAGAACCAGGTTTTAGTTTTGTTGACTTTTCTCTATTCATTTTCTGATTTCAATTTCATTGATTTCTGCTCTATTTTTTATTATTTATTTTCATCTGCTTACTTTGGGTTTAACTGGCTCTTCTTCCAGTTTCCTCAGGTGGAAGCTTAGATTATTGATTTTTCGACCTTTCTTCTTTTCTAAATACACACTCAATACTATAAAACTTCCTTCTAAGTGCACTGCTTTTGCTGCATTACATAAATTTTAATAAGTTGTATTTTCATTTTCTTTTATTTCTCTTTTTTGGGGGGATAGGATCTCTCTCTCTGTTGCCCAGGCTGGAGTGCAGGGGTGCAATCATAGCTCACTGCAACCTTGAATGTCTGGGCTCAAGTGATCCTCCCTCCTCAGCCTCCCAAGAAGCTAGGACTATAGGCACAATAGGCACATAGCTAGTCCTGTTGGCTAGGACTATAGGTATCATACCCAGTTAATTTTTTATTTTTATTTTCTTGTAGAGATGGGGTCTTGCTATGTTGCCCAGGGTGGTCTTAAACTCCTGGCCTCAAGCAATCTTCCCACCTCAGCCTCCTAAAGTGCTGGGATTACAGACATGAGCCAACACACCTGGCCTGTATTTTCATTTTCATTTAGTTCAAAATATTTTAAAATTTCTGTTGAGACTTCTTTGATCCATGTGTTACTTGGAAGTGTGTTGTTTAATCTCCAAGTATTTTCAGGATTTTCAACTATCTTCCTGTTATTGATTTCTTGTTTAATTCCATTGTGGTCTGAGAACAGACATTGAATTATATATGTTCTTTCACATTTGTTAAAGGTATGTTTTATATTCCAGAATGTGGTCTATCTTGGTGAATGCTCCACGTGATCTTGACAGGAGTATGCATTCTGCTGTTGTTGGATGAGGTAGTATAAAGGTTTCTATTATATCAGTTGATGGTGTTGTTGAGTTCAACTATGTCTTTACTGATTATTTGCCTGCTGGATCTGTCCATTTCTGATAGAGGGGTATTGAAATCTCCAACTATAATAGTGAATTTATCTATTTCTCCTTGCAGTTCTCTCAATTTTTACCTCACATATTTTGACCCTCTTTTGTTAGACATGTACACATTAAGGATTGTTATGTCTTCTTGGAAAATTGACCCCTTTATCATTATGTAATTCCTTTCTTTATCCCTAATAACTTTCCTTGCTATGAAGTTTGTTCTGTCTGAAAATAATATAGGTACTCCCACTTTCTTTTGACTAATGTTAGCACGGTACATCTTTCTCCATCCCTTTACTTTTAATATGTATGTGTCTTTATAAGGTAAAGCGGGTTTCTTGTAGATAATACATATTTGGGTCTTGGTTTGTGATATACTCTAACAATCTCTCTCTTTTAATTGGTGTATTTAGACCAATGATGTTTAAAGTGATTATTGATATAGTTGGATTAATATTTACCACATTTGTTACTATTTTCTATTTGTTGCCCTTTATCTTTTTTCCTATTTTTGTCTCCCATGCTTTTTCTGACTTTTATGGTTTTAATTAAGCATTTTTATGATTCCATTTTCTCTCCTTTCTTGGCACATCAGTTATACTTTTATAAAACAGTTTTTAGTGGTTGCCTTAGAGTATGCAATATTGGGTTAACGACTAATCAAGTCCATTTTCAAATAGCACTATACCACTTCAAAGTACTGCAAATATCTTATAATAACTGCATAGTCCCAAATCTTCCCTCCTATTCCTTGTATTATTGCTGTTATCCATTTAACTTCTTATATGTATAACAGAAGTTAATAATAGAATATGTATATTCTATTAATGTCTTCATATATATAATAGAACTTCACGAACTTCTTTATATATACAATAGAACTTCTATTATATATAAAATAAAATACATTGTTAGTATTATTATTTTTAACAACTATTAGATCACTTAAGAATAAGAAAAATAAGAGTATCTTGCTCTACGGACTGAGCTAGCCAGGCACTATGGAATACTACACAGTCATAAAAGAGTATGAAATGATGTCCTTTGCAGCAACATGGATGCAGCTGGAGGCCATTATCCTAAGTTAATTAATGCAGAAGCAAAAAATCAAATACCACATGTTCTCACTTATTAGTGGGAGCTAAACATTGGGTACACACAGACATAAAGATGGAAATAATAGACACTAGAAACTCCAAAAGCAGGTTGGGAAGAAGAGGGACAAGGATTGAAAAACAAACTATTGGGTACTTTCTTCATTACTGGGGTGATAGGTTCAACAGAAGCTGTACTCCCTGAATCTAAAATACAATTTATTAAAAATAATAAGAAAAATAATTTTTTAAAATTTTACCTTCACTTATTACATTTCTGATCTATATTATTTTCTTGTCTCTGAGGAACTTATTTTAACATTTCTTGCAAGGCAGGTCTACTGGCTACAAATTCCCTCAATGTTTAAATCTTTATTTTTCCTTTACTTTTGAAAAAAATATTTCACAGGGTAGACAATTCTAGGTTAGTGTTTTTTTTTTTTTTTTTTTTTTTTTTGGTCCTCTCAACACTTTAAATATTTCATTCTACTCTCTTTTTGCTAGCTTGGTTTTTGGGAAGTCAGGTGTAATTCTTTATTTTATTTTATTTTTATTTATTTATTTATTTATTTTTTGAGACAGAGTCTCATTCCGTCGCCCAGGCTGGACTGCAGTGGCACACGATCTCGCCTCACTGCAAGCTCCGCCTCCCAGGTTCACGTCATTCTCCTGCCTCAGCCTCCCGAGTAGCTGGGAATACAGGCGCCCGCCACCACACCCTGCTAATTTTTTGTATTTTTAGTAGAGATGGGATTTCACTGTGTTAGCCAGGAAGGTCTCAATCTCCTGACCTCATGATCCGCCTGCCTCGGCCTCCCAAAGTGCTGGGATTACAGGCGTGAGTCACCGCGCCCGGCCCAGATGTAATTTTTATCTTTGCTTCTTTATAGGTAAGGTGTTTTTTCCGCATCTGGCTTCTTTCAGATTTTTTTCTCTAACTTTGATTTTCTGAAGTTTGAATAAGATATGCTCAGGTGTAGTTTTTTGTGGGGGTTGGGGGTATTTATCCTTCTTGTTATTCTCTGAGGTTCCTGGATCTGTGGTTTGGTGTCTGACGTTAATTTGGGGAAATTCTCAGTCATTCCTTTCTTTCTTCTCATTCAGGTAGTCGCATTACATGTATGTTATATTTTTTGTAGTTATTCCACAGTTCTTGCATATTCTGTTCTCTTTTTTTGTTTTCAGTCTTTTTCTCTGCTTTTCAGATTTGGAAGTTAGTTTCTTTCTTTCTTCCTTCCTTCCTTCCTTCCTTCCTTCCTTCCTTCTTTTCTTTCTTTCTTTTCTTTCCTTCTTTCTTTCTTTCTTCTCTTTTTTTTATGAGATGGAGTTTCGCTCTTGTTGCCCAGGTTGGAGTGCAATGGCGCGATCTCAGCTCACCACAACCTCCTCCTCCCAAGTTCAAGCGATTCTCCTGCCTCAGCCTCCCGAGTTAGCTGGGATTACAGGCATGCACCACCACGCCTGGCCGACTTTGTATTTTTAGTAGAGACAGGGTTTCACCATGTTGGTCAGGCTGGTCTCTAACTCCCGACCTCAGGTGATCCACCTGCCTCGGCCTCCCAAAGTGCTAGGATTACAGCGATGAGCCACCTGGTGCCTGGCCCAGTTTTGGACATTTCTAATGACAATCTTCAACTTCAGGGATTCTTCCTCAGTTGATCTAGTGCAGTGGTTCATGCCTATAATCTCAGCACTTTGGGAGGCTGAGATGGGTGGATCACTTGAGGCCAGGAGTTTGAGACCAGCCTGGGCAACATAGCAAGACCCCATCTCTACAAAAAAAATATATATAAAAAATAGCTGGGCATGCTGGTGTGTGCCTGTGGTCCCAGGTACTCCCAGGAGGTCCAGGCTGCAGTGAACCATAATCAAACCACTGCACTCCATCCTGGGTGACAGAGTGAGACCCTGTCTAAAAAAAAAAGAGATTTTTCCTCAGCCATGTCTAGTCTACTAATGAGCCAATCAAAGGCATTCTTTATTTCTGTTACTGTGTTTTTGATTTTTAGCATTTTTTAATTCTTTCTTAGAATTTTTGTCTCTCTGCTTATGTTATCCATCTTTTTTTAAAATTTTTCTTTTTTCTTTTTTTCCCTACCAGCAGCTAAACCAATATCCATCTATCTTTGCATGTTGTCTCCTTTTTCCATTAAATCCTTTAGCATATTGGTCATAGTTTTTAAACATCCCTAGTCTGGTAATTCCAACATCCCTGCCATATCAGACTCTTTTTTGTTGTTGTTGTTGTTTGTTTATTTGTTTGTTTTTGTTTTTGATACAAAGTCTCACTCTGTCACCCAGGCTGGAGTGCAGTGGTGCGATCTCGGCTCACTGCAACCTTCGCCTCCCGGGTTCAAGTGATTCTTCTGCCTCAGCCTCCTGAGTAGCTGGGATTATAGGCCCGTGCCACCACACCTGGCTAATTTTTGTATTTTTTAGTAGAGACGAGATTCACCATGTTGACCAGGCTGGTCTCGAACTCCTGACCTCAAATGATCCACCCACTTTGACCTATGAAAGTGCTGGGATTACAGGCGTGAGCCACCGCACCCAGCCCAGACTCCCAGACTCTAGTTGTTATGCTTGTTCAATCTCTTCAAACTATATATTTTTTTGTCTTTAAGTATAGCTTGTAATTTTTTTTTTTTTTTGAGACAGAGTCTCGCTCTGTTGCCCAGGTTGGAGTGCAGTGGCCACAATCTCAGCTCATTGCAACCTCTGCCTCCCAGGTTCAAACGATTCTCCTGCCTCAGCCTCCCGAGCAGCTGGGATTACAGGTACGCACCAGCATGCTCAGCAAATTTTTGTATTTTTAGTAGAGACAGGGTTTTGCCATGTTGGCCAGGCTGGTCTCAAGCTCCTGACCTCAAGTGATCTGCCCACCTCGGCCTCCCAAAGCGTTGGGATTACAGGCGTGAGCCACTGCACCCGGCCATAATTTTTTGTTGATGAGTGGAAATGATGTACTGGGTAAAAGGAACTGCTGTAGATATTTAGGTTGGTGCAAAAGTAATTGCGGTTTTGACCATTACTTTTAATGGGAAAAAAAAACACAATTACTTTTGCACCAGTTTAATAGTTCTCTAGTGATGTGGTGGTAAGGTGTGTGGGGAGGGGAAGTGCTCTCTAGTCCTATGATTAGTTCTTAGTCTTTTAGTTAGCCTGTGCTCCTAGGCAGTGAACTTCACCAATGCTTGTCAATCTCTATCCTCCTTAGGTGGGACAAGATGGCTAGAGAGGGCTGAATTTGTGTATTCCCTTTCCTAACATGGAAGGCTAGAGGAAGCTGCAGTTAGAGATTTCCTTCCCCTGGGTTGGTTAGGCTCTGAGAAAACCCCAACTTAGGCTTAGTTTTTCCTAAGAGCAGGCTTTTTTTTTTTTTTTCAGACAGAGTCTTACTCTGTTGCCCAGCATGGAGTGCAGTGGCACCATCATGGCTCACTGCAGCCTTGACCTCCTGTGCTCAAGTGATCCTCCCATTTCTCAGCCTCCTGGGTAGCTGGGACTACAGGTGCACATCACCACATCTGGCTAATTTTTATTTATGTATTTATTTATTTGTATTTTTTGCAGAGATGAGGTTTCGCCATGTTGCCCGGGCTGGTCTCGAACTCCTGAGCTCAAACTATCTACCTGCCTTGGCCCCCCAAAGTGCTGGGGCTACAGGCGTGAGCCACTGTGCCCAGCCTGGGCAGGCCTTTTTAAGAACAGAATGCTCTGGCATATTTCAAAATAGTACCCTTTCCCCTCCCTCTGCAGGTAGCATGATATTTCTACCTGATACTCACTGTAAGGACATGTAGAGCTTATGGAAGTAAAACTCACAAAAGTGTGGCACCTCCCTTCTCCCCACCATAACTGGTTCCCCCTGGAGTTTTTAACTCTCAGGCTTGTTCACACTGAGCCTCCAGGAATTTGTCAATTAAAATTCAAATTTTCTCCCTGGCACTGGTTCCCACAGAGATTTCTGTTCTTGAAAGTTGTGATTCTCTATATCAGCTTTTCTCTCTAATTTTTGAGGTAGCAGTTCGCCCTGTGATTCCACTTCTCTGACAGATCTAAGAAGAGTTGTTAATCTTTCAGTTTGTTCAGCTTTTTACTTGTTGTTGGGATGGAGTGGCAACTGCTAACCTCCTTACATGCTGGGCCTGAAACCAGAAGTCTCTCTGTTTTTGGTTTTGTTTTGTTTTGTTTATTCACTTTGTCTCCCTAACTATACTATAAACTCTGCAGGAAGAGGAACCTTGTTTGTCTTATTCATCCTATAAACTCAGTGTCTAGTGCTGTGCCTGGCACATGGTAGGTGCTTAATATATGTTCAGAGAAAAAAGGAAGATACTGAGAGTCAGAAGACCTGGACTGTGATCTCACGCGAGTTCCTTCCTCTCTCCCAGCCTCAGCTTCCTTACTATCTGATGTTATTCTTGTTTGTTTCTCTATTGTCTGTCTGCCTCCCTCCACTAGAATGTAACCTCCATGAGATTGGGAACCTCATCTGTCAAAGACCCTGCCATATAATAGGTTCTCTATAAATATTTGTTGAATGAACAAATGAATGACTGAATGACTTAATCTACAAAAGGAAGGGATTGACTTTGATAATTTGATGGCAGGGATTTCTGGTAACTTTCCCCTTCCCTACTCAAATGGGTTACCTGTCTGGGCTAGTTTTAAGTACTCCTAAGAGAGATTAATGCCTTTCTGGGAGAGGAACTCAAATAGATTACATGGATTAGAATGATCGGAAGTATATGGAAAATCAACTTGTCAAACTTTGGAACTCAGCAGCTTTTCTTCGTGTTATCCAGGAGAGCACAGGCTGTGCTCCAACATGTGTGTGTGACAACAATTTGAATCTCAGTGTTCAGCCCTTTGAAACCACATAGACTTATGTAATGTGACCCAATTCCTTGGTTTTGCAAAGAAGGGGGGTGTACAACTGGGAGAAGAGAATGCAGTTATTTACCAGTTTCTTCCTAAGAGCAAAAAACAGAATGTTCAGCATTTGTGGGAGGGGCAAGAGTTGTGCTCTGCCTGAGTAATTCTTGCTCACTGGATGGGCAGGATCAGGTGACAAACGTCCATATCTCTGCCTGGCACCAGCATGAGCCCTGCCCAGAGGCAGGAAAAAAACGTTTTAAGTCCTAGTTTCCCCAGCGGTTTGTAACAATGCCCTGGTGTCCCATTTCACAGGCTCAATGGGGGAGATTGAAGGTAATCAAGCTATAGGACCTTCAAAAACAACTCGAAGTAGAAGAGTTCAATTGGGAGCCCCCAAGACCAAAGGAGTTCTAAAGGGCCCCTTGCCTTTTGCTAAAGGCAAACAACAACAACAGCAACAACAACAACAACAACAACAACAAAACATATGCTTTGACCTTCTGCAGAGCAGACACTGCCAAGATGATATTGATGCCTTTGGAGGGAGAAGGAGAAGGAACTTATGGGGAATGATTTGGCCCTCAGTGATACTCAGCTGTCTATGTCATTCTCTATAAGGTTAGCAACTGCTCTTCAGCAAGGTTGAAGACTGTTGAAATGGATCCTATAATCCTACATTTGAGGAAATGGGTGTTACTGAATAATTTTTACCCACAAAAAAAATCTTTTAGCTCTGCAAAAAGCTACATTCCCATAAAAAATAATTCCCTCAAATTAACATCTTCTCAACACAGCCTGTCTGCCCTGAATATGAGACTGCAGGGTGGAAGAAAGTGTGATTGGTGGGAAGTGGTTTACTTCCCACCCAGTTCCAGTTCCACCCGCCCTCTCCCAGTTCCAAGATTTGAAGATTCTGTGCTGATGTTCCTTTTATAGCCATTAAAAACTAAGAGGATCTTTTCTAGAATTTTGACTTTGGATATCAGGGCCGCAGATTTTGACCTGAGGCTGCCTATTTTAAGGATCACTATCCCCTTTGCCTCCATAAAGACATTTAAGAGGATAGTCTGGGCTCCCAGTTTCTGCAATTTCTTTAGTAAGAGGCCTCTCGGGTCATTTCCTGAGATCTCCCTTGCCTGGGCCATTCTGGCAAAACAGCTCTGCAGCAGCAGGGACACTCCCCCAACCCTCAGGGATGTGCTCTTTTCACCGTGTTCCCAAAGCGTATGGCCACACCTGTCAGCCAGCTCTGACCTGCTTGAGTAGGCATAACCCTCTGTGTAGAAGTCAGTGGTCACAGAGCCTGAGAAGCTCTTTCCTGTGCTCTCTTCCTCATTTCTTCTTCTCCCTCCTTTTCATCTCTCAATATATCCAAACACCTGAAGAAGAAACTGCTGGTTGCCTACTCCAATGTCTGTTCTTCACTTCCTTAATAACAGAAACTTGAATCTGTTTGGGGCTAGCAATGTACTCAGTTCAAGAAAGCCCTTCTTTTAGTTAGGAGTGGGCAGACTAGATTCTGGCTAATGAGCTATAAGCAGAAGTGTTGTGCAGTATGTCTGGGAAGCTTTCTTAAAAGGGAGGAGCCATCTTTCTTCCCCTTCCTCCTTTCTGTGGCCTAGATTGTGGATACAATGACTGGAGCTTGAGCAGCCATCTCAGACAATGAGGCAATATGCTAAATACAGTAGGCAGCAACTAGGAAGAAGTTTGGGTCTGTGGTGACTTTATAGAGCTGCCCTATCAACCCTGGACTGTGTACCTTCAGACTTCTCTGATGGGAGAGATGAATAAACTATCTTTTTAAAGCAACTGTTATTATTTTTTCTGTTATTACAGCCAGGGCTAATCCTAACTCATACTATACCACCCCCACCCCGAGAATGAGACTATGGCTTGACAAACAGATCCAGGTAATGGTCTAGGGTTTTATGGGTTAAAATATGGATATGGGGAAAAGTAAGCATTTGGAATGTCTTACGTATGGAGGGGGGGATCCCTAGTCAAGAGGCACAGGAATACTAGTAGACTGTAGGCAATTTCCCTTCATAGTACAATTTCCCTTCATAGTAAGCCCCATGAAGACCAGTACATGTCTCTCAGATTTACCACAGTATCCCCAGTGCTTAGCCTGGTGCCTGGCACATAGGATAGGTTAAATTAAAAATTATTAACAGAGGCTGAGTGTGGTGGCTCACACCTGTAATCCCAGCACTTTGGGAGGCCGAGGCGGGCAGATCACTTGAGGTCAGGAGTTTGAGACCAGTCTGGCCAACATGGTGAAACCCTGTCTCTACTAAAAATAGAAAAATTAGCCCAGCATGGTGGTGCACACCTGTAATCCCAGCTACTCGGGAGGCTGAGACACGAGAATCACTTGAACCCAGGAGGCCGAGGTTGCAGTGAGCCAAGACCGCACCACTGCACTCCAGCCTGGGTGACAGAACGAGACTCTGTCTAATTGACAGAATAAACAGTTCAATGTTTTCATAATGGAAATAATCAACAGGCCACCAGTTTACTTAGGTGATATGAAAGAATTTGGGAAAGCTTTCCCACCCCACTGTCCCTACCCAAAAATGTCTTCCCCAATCCATGACTACTATAGCATGTGAACCTCCCAGAAATTTTTCTTTTTCTTCCTTCTTTCCCTCCTTCCTTCCTTCCTTCCTTCCTTCTTTCGTGTTTTTTTTTTTTTTTTTTTTTTTGAGACGGAGTCTTGCTCTATCACCCAGGCTGGAGTGCAGTGGCACGATCTTGGCTCACTGCAACCTCCACCTTCCAGGATCAAGCAATTCTCCTGCCTCAGCCTCCCAATTAGCTGGGATTACAGGCGCGTGCCACCACGCCAGGCTAATTTTTTGTATTTTTAATAGAGACAGGGTTTCGCCATGTTAGTCAGGACGGTCTCGATCTCCTGACCTCGTGATTCACCTGCCTTGGCCTCCTAAAGTGCTGGGATCACATGCATGAGCCACCGCACCCGGCCTATTTCTTTCTTTCTTTCTTTCTTTTTTTTTTTTTTTGAGATGAAGTCTCACTCTGTCGCCCAAGCTGGAGTACAGTGGCACGATCTCAGCTCACTGCAAGCTCCACCTCCTGGGTTCAAGCGATTCTTCTGCTCCAGCCTCCTGAGTAGCTGAGATTACAGGCGCCTGCCACCACGCCCGGCTAATTTTTGTATTTTTAGTAGAGATTGGGTTTCACCATCTTGGCCAGGCTGGTCTTGAACTCCTGATCTCGTGATCCA
The DNA here is from genome assembly GCF_029289425.2 of Pan paniscus. Classification (NCBI taxonomy): domain Eukaryota; kingdom Metazoa; phylum Chordata; class Mammalia; order Primates; family Hominidae; genus Pan; species Pan paniscus. The sequence continues at coordinate 107,179,917 of NC_073272.2, forward strand.
CCTGCCTCGGCCTCCAAAAGTGCTGGGATTACAAGTGTGAGCCACTGCGCCCGGCCTTATTTATTTCTTTATTTGGAGACAGAGTCTCACTCTGTCACCCAGGCTGGAGTGCAGTGGTGGGATCTCAACTCACTGCAACCACCTCTCCCGGGTTCAAGCGATTCTCCTGTCTCAGCCTCCTGAGTAGGTGAGAATGCAGGTGTGTGCCACCACGCCCGGCTAATTTTTGTATTTTTAGTAGAGATGCAGTTTCACAATGTTGGCCAGGCTGGTCTCGAACTCCTGACCTCAGGTGATCCACCCACCTCGGCCTCCCAATATGCTAGTGTTATAAGCATGAGCCACCACGCCTGGCCCCAGAAATTTATTTTTTGATCAGCAAGTATCAGGCACTGTGTTCAGCTCTGAGGATATAGTGTTGAGCAAAATTGATATGGGTCCTGCCCACAGGGATATTCCAGAGTGGCAAGGCAGAAACAGCAAAAATTTGTGAACAAATCATTACAATCTGGGATAAATGCAACAAAACAAAGGTAATGGAGAAAACTTATTTAGACAGAGTGACAGGCAAAGATGTCTCAGAGGAAAGGAGAGCCCAAGGATTGGAACAAGCAGCCAAGCAAAGTCAGGGGAGGGTGCTGGTGGAAGGTTCTGGGCTGACGGAACCAGACACACAAAGGCTCTGAGGAGTATTTGAGGAATGAAAGCAGCTCAGTGGGCTGGAACTTGGTAAGAGCAGGGGAGTGACACGGGAAAAGGCTGGAGAGGTCAGTGGAGGCCAGATCACGCAGGCACTTGTAGGCCATGGGAAGGAGTTTGGACTTTACTAAGTACAATGATAAGCCACTGACAAGCCTAAAGCAAGGGAATGCCATGATCTGATTTTGCATTAAGAAGGAGGTCACTCTAGCTGCTATGTGGAATTGGACAGGGTCCAGTGTGGAGGCAGGGAGACCAACGAGGCTTTTGCCTTTGTGTGAAAGATGAGGGTGACTTAGATCAGGGAGTGGGAATGGGGCTAGAGAGAAGTGGAGGGATTCAAGGTGTGTTGTGGAAGTTGAGTGGACCAGACTGGGTAATGGATTGGATGTAGGAGCTAAGGGTTGGGGGAGGAATCAAGGTTTCTGGTTTCAGCAGCTATGTAGGTGGTGGTGCCAAACACCAAGGTGGGATACGATGGGGGAGGTGGGAGTCAGGACTTTGGTTTTGGTCATGCAGATATTGACCTACTTGTGACACAAACAAATGGAGCTGTCAAGGAGACAGTTGAATATTGGAGTCTGGAGCTCAGGTGAATGCTTAGGACTGGAGATAGAAATTTGGGAGTCATTAGCATGGCAAATGTTTCTTAAGACCTTGGGAGTAAATGGAACTGACCAGGGAGAGAGTACAGAGAGGACAGAGCTGAGCTCAGAGACACTCCAAATAGGGGAAGAGAAGCCTGCAAAGGTGACTGAGAAGGGGCCTTAGGATTATTTATATATTGCCCATCTCTGATAGAATGTTCTGGAGTTTGAGGTCGCTGATAAATAGCACCTATTTTCTTCTACCTGAAATCAGAATCAATCAAGATACATACACACACACACACACGCAAACCAGACAGGAAAAAAGAATATTACCTTTAGCAATCATAAGGCTATTTGGAGAAAAAGGAGTAGGGGTGCAGCCGAACAGACTTGCTAATATGCACTTCTGTCCAGTTAGAAAGACTTAGCCATACTGTCCTTGCCATAGGTGGACAAGCACACGCCTCCCCAGTAGGGGATGAGCCTGCCCCACTAAAGTTACTGCAGGGCTGTAAGAGCAGACCAGAACACAGAACACGTGTGCTCTGCAGGCCAAGAGAACCTATAAGGTCTGGAGAGAGCAGGGGCAACTCTCAGTGTGCTCTGTTCTGCCTTGCCAACTCCGCATTCTGTCTTTCATCTGCTCTCACCATTGGAAAACATGAAATAAGCTCCAGGAGCACAGAGGCGACGTATGACCTGGTCATTGTTTCACCCCTGTGCCTCACAGGGTACCTGACACACAATAGGTGCCAATGTTTGTTAAATGAATGAATGAACAGATGTGGATGTCAAGACTAGAATAATCCTCACATATCATTCAGGAATCACCTATGCCCAGGCCTCAATCCCAGACCAATTTTTATCAACATTTCTGAGGATGAGGTTCAGCATTCAGGATTTCTCCAAGCTCTCCCCAGGTGATTTCAATGTGCGGCTAAGGTGACGAACTATTATCGCAGGGCCCTGGTCCAACCCCTCATTTTACAGCAAAGTTATTTGTAGAGGGTGTAACGTCAGAGGGCTTGTCCTGGCCCTGCTGCTGACTGTGTGTGTGGGGCTGGGACTTGCCTATTTCTCTGTCTGGCCCTCATCGCTCTCAGGTGGGAAGTGAGGGGGTGGGGACAGATGATCTCTAGAGCCCTGTCCAGCTCTAATGGTGTATTACTCTCTATTCTGATCCCAGATGTGAACTTAACTCACTAGGACATCGATTGTGCCTCAAGATGCCTTTGCACGGTGGTTAGGTTACTTTTGCGCTTGAGATGACAGAGTTCTGGATTGCAGTGGACAGCAAAGTAGAGATGTTTGGAAGAGTTCAGGACCTACAGACTCAGTCTTTGGTGGTTAATTCGTCCTGTTTTTTCCTTAGGTGGTGGCAGCAAGTTGACCAGTGGAACAGCAAAGAAACAACAGAGGAGCCCAGCTGAGGAAGCTGCAGTGAGCTAGGGCTGCCCTCTTTGCTCCTGCTCCTCCTCTTCTAGCTCTCTTCTACCCACCCCCCTCCCAGTCATCTCTTTCTCTTTCCTTTCCTGCCCTCTCCATGTATCTGCATCAATCACAAGTCTTTCAAAGGCAAACCTATTATTTCTTCCTACCCATGGAATCCACCCACCTCCCTCCCATTCTAGTTTGGCACCCCAGAGCTTCTAAGTGTGTTGTCACAATGTGAGCAATCAGAAGTGGCTCCTGAAATGAAAAAGGGGGGAAGCCAGGTGCAGTGGCTCATGCCTATAATCCCAGCACTTTGGGAGACCAAGGCAGGTGGATCATCTGAGGTCAGGAGTTCAAGACCAGCTTGGCCAACATGGTGAAGCCCTGTCTCTACTAAAAATATAAAAATTAGCTGGGCGTGGTGGTGCAGGCCTGTAATCCCAGCTGTTGGGGAGGCTGAGGGAAGAGAACGGCTTGAACCTGGGAGGCAGAGGTTGCAGTGAGCTGAGATTGTGCCACTGCACTCCAGTCTGGGCGACAGAATGAGACTGTGTTACAAAGAAAGGAAGAAGGAAGGAAGGAAGGAAAGAAAGGAAGGAAGGAAGGAAGGAAGGAAGGAAGGAAAGAAGGAAGGAAGGAAGGAAGGAAAGGAAGGAAGGAAGGAAGGAAAGGAAGGAGCCGGGGGTGGTGGTTCATGCCTGTAATTCCAGCACTTTGGGAGGCCAAGGCGGACGGATCAGGAGGTCAGTTCGAGACCAGCCTGACCAACATGGTGAAACCCTGTCTCTACTAAAAATACAAAAATTAGCCAGGCGTGGTGGTGCACGCCTGTAATCCTAGCTACTCAGGAGGCTGGGGCAGGAGAATCGCTTGAACCTGGGAGGCAGAGGTTGCAGTGAGCCGATCGCGCCATGCACTCCAACCTAGGTTACAGAGCAAGACTCCATCGAAAGAAGAAAGAAGAAAGGAAGGAAGGAAGGAAAGAAGGAAGGAAGGAAGGAAGGAAAAGAAGGGGAAATAAAAAGGGAAGAAATAAGGCTGTAGGTGATTCTCTTCCTCTCCAAAATTGCATGGAGTCTTGTGGGTGCTGGGCCACGTATCCATCTTTAAAAGTGGCTATTTCCTCAGCCTTCTTCAAACAGGGTAACTGGATAAGAGCTAGATATGAGGATGAGTAGAATTTGGGGGCTAGAAGCAGAGCTGAGGCCTAGAACAAAGAGGTAACGTGTAGGAGTCTCACAGCCAGAGGACTCCTCCTGGCCCCAGTACCCACTAAGCACTTGACTTAGAAACGATCGTGTATAGCCACCTTGTTTTGCAGATTGGAAAACCGAGGTCTAGAGATGCCAATGACTTGTCCAAGGTCATGTAGTTTGCTAGCCAAAGACTAGGACTACAGCCCAGAACTCCTGACTGCCTTTTCCTGGAATACTTCTGCTCCCTCAGCCTTCCTCAAAGTGACTGTCAGTTTAATTTTATAAGATGGCGGGGCTTGTGGTAAGGACTCTGAAGAGAAAATGTCAAAAGAATAGACCAAATGATGGAAACAGGAGATTATCAAGCCTCAGCATTCTCTCCGACTTTCCCTAGCCCTTTTGCCACCTCCATAGCCTGCCTGTCTTCCTACTCCCTGGAACGTAAGGCTGCCCTGGGGACAGCCTCCCAGGGTTGGCTCTGGAGCTCCTGCTCGTCCTCCTCTGTAGCCACTTCTCTGGGGCATCTGTCCGCACACGTCTTCAGCTCCCATGACACACAGACATGCCCGCATCTCGAGCTCTAGCCCTCGACTTCACCTTCACATTTGTCTTTCTATAGGATATTTCCATATGTAAATATGCCTCGCTCAGCCAGAAATCAAAATTGGAATTCATCTTCCCTATGCAAAGCTACAGCCTTTTCCTACCCCCTGTTTCTTTCAGTGCTTCCATAGTCCACCAATCCTCCCGACTCAAAACTTCCATGTCACCAGAGGCTGGGGGAGAAGGAAATGGGGTTGGGGGGCAGTTAGTGTTTAATGGGTATACAGTGCCAGTTTGGGATGATGACAAAGTTCTTGAGAAGGATGGTGGTGATGGTTACACAACAATGTGACCATAATTAATGGCATTGGACTGTACATTTGTAATGGGTGAAAATGGTAAATTCTATGTTATGTCTATTTCACCACAATTAAAAAAAACAAAAACAAAAACCCAAACCCAAAACTCATGTCATCCTTGACTTGTGGCTATCTTGCTGTCTTCTCCCCAGCTTACTTTGCCACCAAGTAATTCTGATTTTTCACCTAGTGGAGATTCCTCAAACTTTCCCATACTCCAGCACCAAGAGGGATTTGTTAGAGTTATCAGTTCCCCAGTCCTACTCGGCTCTTTGGTGTAGGGGTGGAGCATGGAATCCACATTTTAAACTTCCCAACAAACCTGATGTGGGTGGACTGCAGACTGCACTTGGAGAAATAAATACTGCCTCTCAGTGTCTTTTGGCTTTGTCCCTTCCTCTTCCTTCTACTACCCCTATCCCTGCCCCAGCTGGCCCTCATCACCTCACACCTGGATTACAGCAACAGCTGGCCCATCACTAGCCTTTCCCTATTCCAGCCTCTCCAGCTGCCAGGACCCATCTTCTACAAATATCTTTTGCATCACATCACTTCCCTGCTCAGAAGCCTACCATGGCTCCCTGAGACCTCTTAGATTCTATCTAAAGTCACTTGGCTGGGAGCCAGCCAAGTGAGCCTCCCACCCTCCCGCTTACCTTCTTCTCTGTTCACTGCCACCCCTCCCGTGCTCATTAGTCATTTATTTTCCTTGTGTTAGTCCCTCTGCTAGTTTGGGGTGGTCTTTCCTCTATTTCCCCCTTCCCACCATGAGCCCTGGAACACTTCTGGTTACGTTGGAGGAATTATGAAAACTGTTCAGATTCTCTATCCTGCTTCTCAGTGCATTAATCTTGCCTCCCCCCAATGTGGGCTTTGCCATTCACCAGCTGTATGACTTTGGGCAAGTTGCTTAACCTCTCTGTGCCGTAGTGTTTTCATGTTCTCATGTGTAGAATGGTGATCTCAATAGGGCATACCTCATATGTCTGTGGACAGGATTAAGAGTCAACAGATGTAAAAAGTCTTATGACGGTTTCTAGCATAAAGTAAGTGCCATGTAAGTGTTAGCTATTATTAGTAATTAGTATGATTACCTCCTCTTTCAGCCAGCTCATCTCTGGAAACCATGTCTGCTTGGAATACCTAACTGATCGAGTTCTCTGTTAAACCTTGCCTGATCTTGTGGAGGCGGTTAAGTATTAAGTGTTTGGGTTTCAACAAGCTCCTGTACATGAGATAACCTGAGGAACTGGGCTGTCTACAAAGCTGTAATTATGTCCATTAATTTCTAACCAACTAGGAGGAGAGGTGCTGAGAGTTGAAAGCAAGATTTTCCAGCATAAATAGGATTGATGATGTGGATGATGTGAGGGCAACTTTGCAATAATTTTATCTTTTTTTTTTTTTGAGACGGAGTTTCGCTCTTGTTGCCCAGGTTGGAGTGCAATGGCGTGATCTTGACTCACTGCAACCTCCGCCTCCTGGGTTCAAGCAATTCTCCTGCCTCAGCCTCCCGAGTAGCTGGGATTACAGGCATGCGCCACCACACTCAGCTAATTTTGTATTTTTAGTAGAGATGGGGTTTCACCATGTTGGCCAGGCTGGTCTCGAACTCCTGACCTCAGGTGATCTGCCCGCCTTGGCCTCCCAAAGTGCTGGGATTGCAGGCGTGAGCCACCGCACCCAGCCAACTTCACAATACCTTAAGGGACAGTGGATCATGCACCTTTTTTCCTATGGTCTTTCTGGAGTCCTTCTGCTGATACTCCAGGTCCCAGAGGCCCTGCCCCTGGCTTCCTTGTCTGAGCCCTCCTGGAACACCCTCCTCTGTGGCCATCCCCAGCTTGAAAGCCTCACACTTTGTGTCCCAAGCAGTCCTTGTCTGGAAATAACCCATCACCCACATTTCTGTTCTAGTCTACTTTTTCTTTAAATTGACAGACACAACTAAAATTGTATGCATTTGTGATGTTTTGAAATATATACACATTGTGGAATGGCTCAATCTAGCTAATTAATATATGCATTGTTGTTTTAGCTTTCAAATCCATGTCTTTGATTTTGTAGTGAATATAATTAATTCCTTTAAGGCCCACTGAATTCACAGTTAGTGTTTGTAATTATGTGTCCCGCCGCCCCCCCCGGCCCCACCCACCTGAGTCTCTCTTTCTCTCTCAATGAATACCAAAAGTTCAAGTACTATAGAGTTGGGGGAGGTTTGAGAATATTTTCGACATAAAAAAAGGGCCCTTATTGTCACTAAGGTTGGGAACCACTGCCCCATGGGACATGTGGGAGCCATGGGAGTAGCACTAAGTTCTCTGGCTCTCAGTTTTCTCATCTGTCAAATGGAGGTAAATCATAACTGCCTCTTTTTCTAAGGGCAGGAAACAGAATGTTTTGTACTCAGAAGCGGGGCCAGGGAGCAGTGCTCTTGTGATCCTTGCTGCTATGCTGGGAAGCCTCCATGAGGATGAGATGAGAGAATAGATGGGAGGGCACATACAGAGGTGGCAAAAGCAGGCAGGGGATGCTTGCTGCTTCAAGCCTCATTATTATTTTCCTCGTTCTGGGTCCAGCTGGACCAGCTGAGCCCAGAAGCCTAAAACCCATGGAAGTCTTTCCAGGAGCAACGTGTTCTTTTGCCTTTCTCCACCCTTAGTTGCTTTTCTGTGGAGAAACAACAACAGAAAGCTGCTCCTGTATGTGACTAAGAAACATCTACAAACTTCCTCTTATCTAGCCTAGTAACTGCTGTGGCCTCAGAAGTTGCAGTGTTTGTCTCTGTTTAGTCAGCGTTGCCTAGGAAACAAAGTTGTTCTCTCTTTACCACTATGTGACTGTGGGGCCAGTTTTTTCCCCTTTCTTGTAGGGAAAGGCTTGATGACCAGAGAGGTTTGGGGCGTTGTTGGGCTATTTTCTAGGTTTCCTTTTTTCATCTGCTTTTTCTCATTCAGCTGCAAGTCTGGCATGGGAAGTCTACAGAAGATGAACCAAATAGCCACAAAATCTCTGAGCTAATTTTGAAAGGTGGGGGATTTGGGAGTAAGTGGGGATTGGGAGAGCTGGTCAGGGTGAGGAATGGCTGCCAGGGGGCTTTGAATGCACTCGTTTGAAGTTTGTATCTGTACCAGCAGCTGTGGAATCTGCATGCCATGAACCAGTTGGCAGGTATAGACAATGAACCTGGCATTATGAATAGCAAGGTTGGGAGCAGGTGGGGAAATTGGGATTTGAGAGGCCAGCAAGCAGGAGTTTGCAATGTTCTGAAGGGTTTTGGTGATTAGAAAAGAACAGGTCAGCTGGGTGCAGTGGCGCATGCCTATAATCCCTGCACTCTGGAGGGCCAAGGCAGGCAGGTTGCTTGAGTCCAGGAGCTCGAGACCAGCCTGGGCAACATGGCGAAACCTCCATCTCTACTAAAAATACAAAAAAATATATATATTCAGGAGTGGTGGTGCACACCTGTAGCCCCAGCTACTCAGGAGGCTGAGGTGAGGATCATCTGAGCCCAGGGAGTTGAGACTGCAGTGAGCTTTGATGGCCCCACTGCATTCCAGCCTGGGCAACAAGAGTGAGACCCCGTCTCAAAAAAAAAAAAAAAAAAAAAACCCAAAATGTCAACATGTATGACCTTTACAGAGGAAGAAGCATGTCATTTTGATTACATTTAGGCAGTGGTTGATGTAAGGGGCGGGGGGCAAGATATCTTGGTCACCTTGAGGTTTGTGGCTCAGGAAAATCAAGGAGTTCTGTTTCCCCAATTTCAAGTGGGAAAAGGATAGGTATATATGCTACCAGAAGCTGAGATGGAATGGAGTCACTTGAAGAGAGGTAATAGTTTCCCTTGGGAACACAGTGGGCTTAGAACACAGCTCAGGGTCCAGAGGAAGTTCAGGTTAGGGCGTGGTAAAGGAGACACTAAGCACTCATCAACAACCAATCAGAGAAATGCTAGGTCTCTGGATGCTGGGGACATGGATCTGGGAAAGGGTGATGGGTGATAATGAACCCCAAAGAGAGGTGGAGGAAGGAATCTGGAGCCAGGAGCCTTAGACTTGGCCCTACCCACGTGGTTGGTGGGTTTGGTGAGAGAACTTTCAGCAGTGTCCCTAAGAACTTTCAGCAGGGACTGAGGATATCTTTCCTTGGCTGGAAGTAGGGGGAAGAGCAAAGGAAAGGGGGGTGGTTTTGCTACCTCATACATTCTCCCTCCTTCTCTTACTAGAGCCTTCTTAGCTCCTTTGCCAAGTCAAGTGTCACATGTGGATTGGTATTAAGGAGAATGCATTAAGTGACCCCAGTGATGTTTTCAGAAGACAGAAGAGGCCCACGCCTGTTGATTTGGTTCCGCTCTTCTCGCTCCCTCCTATGTATACCCTGCCTGTTTCTTTTGGGCCTTCCTCGGGGTATCTTTCCTCCCAAATCACCCCCTCAAGCTACGGTTGTGTGTTATGAGTCGCCTTGCCACTCACTCCGAAGCTCTCATATGAAAGCGGAGCAGGAGAGGGAGGAAGGATCTGGGCTTGAGTCCTAATTCCCGTAATAGCCATGTGACTTTGGGCAAGTCACTTAAACTCACTGAGTCTCAGTTTCTTTATCCAGACAGTGAGGGCAAACAGCATGTCCTTCATATGAGTATTGTGCAGATGACACGAGATCACGGCTGCAGCATAGGCCTGGCACTGACAGGGTGCTCAAAGGATATTCAGGGGGTCAGCAAAACAGCCCCTACTGGGTGAGGGGCCTCTCCCACCCAGTCCATTTATACTCAGTCAGACACCAAGTTTATTTTTAGAAAAACAGAGCAAAGTTTATTGAAATTTCAAGCTACATTTGGAAAATCAAAATCCAAATCCTGGAACCATACATCAGGATAAGGTGTCAAAAAGTGGAAAGTGTTCACTCTCACAAAACCCGCTACAGACAAGCTTTCTGGGCACACCTCCCAGGCTCCATTGGATCAAAGCCATCCCCTTGTTCATCCCTCATCCACAGTAGGACACCATCCTTCTGTTCACTTGAAAGTTTTCCACAATAATTACAAAACAAAACAAAAAACGTTTTCAAATGACACTGTGAAGCCCAAACTGATCTTCTCTCAACCCCATTCTATGTAGTCAGCACCAGTGAATGGTGGGTTTGGCATTCAAAACAGGACTTCACGTTTCAGTGGACAGCTGGGGAAAGGGTTGCAGCAGCAAGGCATCCGTGGCCGCATTCAGAGGCTGGCCCCCCTCCTTGCCTTTACTCTCGAGTCTTACTTAACCTAAAGGACAAACTGGGTCAACTTGGTAAATGAACACAGTCAAAGACTTAGCCATAAGAGGTAAGGGACCAGTCAATACTCCCAAGGCTGGTTCGGCCCTTCAACATGTAGGTGGATGTGTATATGTATACATCGCTACACTAAGATACAGATCTAGCCCTATGGGTATATATACACATTTATGGCTATATAGAAAAACTATGCCAATACTAACCAAACAGAACTTTGTAAGCGGTCATCCCAAAGCTGTAATCCCACACTGGGCTGTGCACAAAGCCATGCATTATACCATATTAACCAACAGAAGGCTGACTTGGCTCAATCTCTCCCATCTGTGTCCCCTGCCTTCACGAAACAGGGGAGAAGAGAGAGGATGCCTCTGCTTAAAACACAAGTGGCTTCTTCATAGGAACAGTCGTTGTCAGGTGAAGCTGTTGAAGATGTCCATGGAGATGAGAAACAGACCCCTTAAACTTTCTGGAGCAAACTGGTGTCACACCTCAAACTACCCTTCTCCTTTGCCAGTTGCAGCTAAGTTGCCCAGGCCCTGGGAGCCCCCAGGGCGCAGTAGCATTAGAGGCTCACTGGCTTGGTGTTACTAGGCCCCATGCAACTCAGCCTCCAGATACCTGCTCTTGTCAGGGGTCTGTCGCTGGAGTGGACCCAGGTGGCCATGTCCTTAGGACATCTGTTGGCACCAGCTGTGCTAGGTGTAAAGTTCTCCTCGTGAGATGATGCTTGGGGAGCCAAAAACAAACTGGAAAGAACTAGGTAAAACAAGTTTAGTGGCTCTGCCCACCCTGAGGACAGAGCCACTTACACCGCAGAACCACCAGGGGCCTCGGGCACTTGTGGGGATTCGGGAGCTGGCTCTTCAGGGCTCAGACAGGACTGGAACTTCTCCAGCTGCTCTGGGCTTGCCAGGGTCTTCAACAGGGTGTTCTCACGCTCTAGCTGGGAGTTCTTCTCCACCAGCTCTCGGATCTGCTCCTTCAGGATCTCCACCTCCTCTCTCACAGCATACATCAGATGATTCTTCACCAGATCCTGCCAATGAGGGAATCATAACAAAGCCATTCCTTAGCCATCGTGGCCCCTCTGCAGCACCTTTGCTCTGTCGTTGGTGTGCCTGTGCTGTCCTTAATGCCAGGGCCCTCCAGCCTTCCCTCAGTGAACTGGCAAGTCCAATTCCTCGTTCACCTTTCTCTGAAGCACTTAAACCCTCATTCAGGAGAGCTACATGATTTGGCTTATGCTGGAGTTGAGAGCCCAGCTTTGAACTAGATAGGTTCTCCCCTGCAAGTTTCCAATGACTTTCAAAGCTGGCTGCTGAGGGGCCTTTGGGGTGACACTTCTGCTGTTTGCCAGTGGTTTGCTATGTCCCCCTTTTTACATAAGCCCCTACTGCTGCCGATCCAGATCTGGGGGAAGGGTAGACCTGCAATGCATCCCATACTGTTTGTCTGCTGTACAAATCTTAACCAAGAGAATAAAATTGGCTATTTTGGAGTCTCCTCCCCTCCATATGACCCAGCACATTGAATTGCAGCTGTCCTGCAGCCGGCCAGTTAGCACACAGGACATTGGCCTTGGGGAAAGGTACAGAACTGCCACATCCTCTCTGAATTTGATGACTGCACTGGGGGCAGGGAAGGTGTCCTTAAGCTCCAGGGCACAATTAAGTGGCTCCCAACCGCTGAAGCCCTAACCCTCTGCAGCCATTGTGGCTGCTCCTTGGAGTATGACCTCTACCTGGTAAGGAGAGGGACAGGGGTGGGGTGCTTCGCTTCCTGTTTCCACCCAACTCCTGACCCCAGTCCAGGCTCTGCAGAGGCACTGCAGTGCTGTTGCATCCAATGAGCTCAGCCCCTTGCCAGCTGCACGATGCACACAAATGCAAGAGTCTGAGCTCCCTGACCAACAACAGGCCCAGGAGAGAGTCAGAGCCTGCGGCAAAGACCTGAGATGGAGGAGGGAGGAAGAAAGGAGGGAGCCCAGGAAGGGAAGACTGGAAATGCCCTAAAAGGAGCCACTCTAATCAGACTCCACCTCCAGTGGGGATAGGAGGCAGGCTGTCGGCTTCCTCAGGGTTTTGGCTAAGGGCTTTTTCACCCATTCCCTCAATCCTGCCCAGAGTTACATAAGCAGCAAAGTCAGGGGATGAGAATGACGCAGTGATGCCACTCACCATGGCCTGTTCGATCTTGTTGTCTATGGCCACCACGCTGGCTCCGGAGGCACTGCCAAGACAAAAAGCAAAGCGATCCATTACCCACTCGGTTCTACTCTTGAGTACATGGCAGTTGTGGCCAAAGTCCTCCATCTGCCTCGGCTCTTCCTCTCTCTCTCCTTCTCGCCTCCCTGGCCCAGAGTTCCAGACAGTTCGTCCCCAGATCCTTCCTTGGCCCCTGCAGGAAGCTGCATCTCCTCATCCAGGCCGGCTCAGCGCTGCTGCGGCCGCCCCGAGTTCCAACCGATCGGAGCTGCTCGCGAGTCCTGGGGCGCGCAGGCCACCGTGGCCTGCTCGGGCAATATGCAAACAATGGGGTTGTGCGACCCGGGGAGTCCCCCACAGCCGGCCTACAAGGTCCCAGGCAAACCTACCCGGCTCTGAAGCTAGCTAGGAATTCCTTCTCGGCTGGTAAGCTTCCGGCCTTCTCCCAAGCGGCGCACGGCCCTCGGCCAGCCCCCTGCCCAGCCCTGTCTGGCCCTGCCCGCCGCCCCTCTGCCTCCGGCTGCCTCTGCGGCTGCAGCAGCTGGTTTTCACGGCGCAGCGGCCGCAGGGACGCTTCGACGACGGATCCCAGAGCGGCGGTGACCTCCCCCCCCTTCCTGCGTCCCCTCCCCCCCGCCCCTTCCCAGTATGCTGCACCGCGGGGAACAGGGACCGGCGGCACACAGCTCGCTCAGAGACCGGGCTCCTAGCCCAGCTCCGGCCGGCGCCCCGGCTCGGGAGGCGCCGGAGCTGGGGCCAGCGGTTACCTGTTGTCCAGCTTAACGGAAACCACATCCCCTCCAAGCAGAGAAGAGAAGAAGGAGATGGAGAAATTGTGCAGCTGGTAGACCGCCACCTCCATGGGAGTCTGATACATTTCGGTGTTCATGGCTCGGGCTGCTAGGAAGCTCTGGCCGGGTTTCGTGCGGGGCTGGGCGGCTGGGCGGCTGGGCGGCTGCTGGCAGGCTGCGCTGGGCTAGGCTCTGCGCTGGAGTCCGGCCCTGAGGCTAGGAGCGGGGCGAAGGCTGCAGAACGAACCCAAAGCCAAGCAGGCGCTCCAGCTGGAGTTGAAGGGAAGTGACTCGAGGGGTGTCACCTCGTATGTCACAAACTCCACGGCCGCCAGTCCAACCCAGACTCGGAGATATTTTGGCTCCTGCTTCTTTATATAGGAGGAGCCGGCTGCGTCACATGGCGTCAGGGGCCATGCAAATGAGTCCTGTACCGGGCTTTGTGGCCCAGTTAAACCACATCCCCTCCCTGAACCTTAGGCTGGGACTGTAAACAGTTCAGCGCTTTCTTGTACCAACTGGCATCTCCAAAGAAGGCTCTGGAGATCGATAAAAACCAAACTGGAGCTGATTTCTAGAGAAATAAGAAATACAAATGCCCTAACAAGAGGCAGAGGGCATTCAGTAGAGAACAGCGCTAGTTTGAAAAGCTCTTCTTCAGGTGGCAGCCAGCATGCCCCCATGGCTTTGCATGCTCTCCTATGTCATACTCCCTGGACACGCACCCTCACCATCACGGCCTCACCCTCTTCCCAGTCACTGCCCTCTCAGTCTCTCCCCTGCACACATACTTTGTCACCTGCACATTCACTCTCTAATCAACCCAGCTTTCCCCTCACCAGCCAGCTGGCCTGCCGACCTGCCCTGAACCCCAGCACTCATCCACTTGCCCCTTCCTCTGAATGTTCAGGTGTGGGAGTACTTGTCTGTGGACCGGCACATGTACAGATCTGTGACATGCATGTAATGCATGCACAGGTCCATGCTAATCTACAGATGCATATGTATGGAGGAGAGGGTGTCCAGGAGCTGAGGTGAGTGGGTGAACATGTATGGGAGAGCAGCTAGGTGGGTGACAGAGGAGGTGAGGAGGAGACAGGGTATTGGAGTGAGCACTGGAGTGACCACAAGATGCCAGCCCTTTTCTCTTTAGTCTCCACATTCTACTCTTTGAAGAAAATACATTCAACATTATCCAGGATCCCGTGTCTCTATTTTTTAAAAACACAACTTTGTTACTTTTCTTTAAAACAGCGAATGACAATAACACTCCAAACCAAAGGTATACATTTATATAAACGATCCCAGGAAAACACCTGCCCTGTGATGGGCCCAGCCATGCACAGCATTAGAGGTACTTCAGGAAAAACAGACTCCAAACCATAAACAAGATGAGGTGATTGTTCCATAATAAAAGTTACACGTTTCCATTAAAATATATCTTCTTTATATTCAGCCTCAAGCTGAGGGAAAAAAAATAAAGGCACCAGAGACTTGAGGTCCTTTTCTTCTGCTCCTTCCTAAGTGAGGCCACCTGGTGGACAAAAGCAGAATTTCCACCAGAAGGAGCAAGAGGGGCAGGGACAGGTGATGCAACCGGGAATATTATTTACACCAACTCAGGACCAAAGGAGAACATTGGGTTCCACCACATATACAACAGTTTGGATGAAGTTAAGGCCAGTACCCATGAATCAGTGCTCCACAGGCTGTGGTCCAAAGAAAGATCCTAACGCAATCATGCTATTGGAAAAGTACTGGGGCCTCTTATCAGCAAAGAAGGTAATTATTGTTTGCTTCAGGACATTTATCTTAACCAGGTGCCTGGCACTAACACCCTGGCCAAGGCCGCAGCCAAATGCAGTCTGAAGGCCTTGATTTCCTCCCGGCTTCCAGGGCAGTTATGCCACTGAACAGCCAACATTTTGGCTATGGTGTGGTGCTCTATTGGTGGATTCCAGTGTTGATAATATGTGTACAAGAGCCATTATATTGCAAAGTGCTGACCAATAGAACTAAGTAAACCTGCTGCACTAGCCCGGGATGGTGTTTTTCTTCATCTCACTTTAGGTGGGAGACAATAATGATCTCAGGACATTCTGTTAACTTTAAGACACAACCTCTCTGAACACGGTGTTTGCACTAAGACGTGTAGTAGACAGAACAAAGTGCAGGCTATACTTATGGGTCATCAAGAATATTCACTAAAAAAAAAACCTCTTAAATCAGGAGCTTAACTGGTATCGGAATTCCCTGATATATTAATATTAATTTTCCCTCTGCACCACATAGAGTTTTCTTGGTTCAGAAAGTCTCTGAGCTGACCTTTCATTGGCTTGTTAATTTTTCCTCAACTATTGCTTTCCCCTCCCCCGAAGATTCCAAGGAAGATGATGAGAAGAAAAGGGGACAGAGAAATAAGCTGGGCTGGCAGGGGAAAAACACCACCAGGAAAACAGGGCACAGGACAGAAGTAAAAACAGCTCCTTCAAGAGGGACTCCCTTATGTGGAGACAGAGGCAGAGAAATCCAGGTGGCATGGGAAGGGAAGGCAAAAGGGTTAAGGTTCCCAGCAAAGCTGCATTTGAATTGATCATTAATTTGTCTACGGCCATACCACCCTGAACACACCTGATCTCGTCTGAGTTGTTCATTAGTTATACTTCAATTATAAAAGCAAATTGAGTCTGAGACTCACTGACAATAATAGTTACTATTAATAGAGCATCAGCTATGGGCAGACACTGTGCTGGCTGCACCACCAACCCCAAGGTTTAGGCACTGTCACTATCATTTTACAGATAAAGAAACCAAGGGTCTGAGAGGCTACCTTGCCCAAGGCGGCAAAGGTAATAAATTACAGAGCTAGAACTGCGGCCCAGGGTCTTCCTGACCCAGAGATCAAATTTGTTCCTACTGCACTGATCAGTGGGGCAGGGAATAGGTTTGTTGAATGGTTACAGGCTTGAATGAGTGAGTTGAGGAAGTTGGTAGGGGGTTTGGAGGTGCCAGAGAGTGGTAAGGAAGAAGAAAGGGTGAGAAGCAGCAGCCCTACTATTAGAGAGGTCCAGAGACTACCTTTGAGTTCTGCGAGCCTTGGCTTTTCTGACACGTGAGGCAGAGGAGAGCTGCAATGGGTGACTGGAACAATATCCAACTGTCCAAATGAGCTTTATGAGACGGCCATGCTCAACCACATCATTCCAAAAGGCAGCCAAGCAATCCTCAAAGAAAGCTATCTGTTTGGGAAATAGGAGACATTAATCTAACAGGGTGGCTTCCAGAATGGAACGTGTAGGAGAGTGTACAATATTCCAAATCAAGTATGGAGTCTTGGCAGCACAATCACAATGCAGTCAAACTTTGAGTTCCTGGAGCCCCACTCACCAGCAACTCTTAATTAACTCCTTTTCCCCCCCATTCCAGCTTTTAGGAAAATGAGGTCAATAAGAAAACAAGTTCGTATCAAAGATTTAGTTAAAAAAAAAAAAAGACTTGGAAAGGAGGTCCCAGGTTCAGCCCAGACTCAGACAAGCTCTCATCCTCTCTACATCTCTGGTTCTGCTGAGTGAGATGTGATCACCCTGAGACCTTATGATCCTCCATTAGGAAAGAATGAATGGATCCCAGGGTCCACTGGCTCCCTAAGGGAAGAATATGGACTTAAATGTCTCTGTAGAAAGATTTTCTGGCCAGGCACAGCGGCTCACGCCTGTAATCTCAGCACTTCAGGAGGCTGCGGTGGGCAGATCACCTGAGGTCAGGAGTTCGAGACCAGCCTGGCCAACATGGTGAAACCCTGTTTCTATTAAAAATACAAAAAATTAGCCGGGCATGGTGGCGCACGCCTGTAATCCCAGCTACTCGGGAGGCTGAGGCAGAAGAATCACTTGAACCCGCGAGGCGGAGGTTGCAGTGAGCCGAGATCGTGGCATTGCACTCCAGCTTGGGCAACAAGAGCGAAACTCTGTCTAAAGAAAAAAAAGAAAAGAAAAGAAAAAAGATTTTCCAACAACAAGGGCAGGGGAGATAAGGGTGGGTAGGAAGGGTGGGGGTGGGGGAAGGAGGAGGAACCCAAAGAGTTTTCTGCTTAACCCTCAGCACACCAGAAAATTTCTCCACCCAGAATAGCTATGCCAAACCTTGCAGTGAGTGGAAGTTTGTGCTGTACCTATCCATGATCTGATACAATATTGAGACTCTCAGGGTCCTTGTGTCCCGTGGAAGTGGGCCCCAAACAGGAAACAGTGGCCTAGGCATTCAATGGCCCAGCTACCCCAACATTCATAAATGTTGCCAAATTCTCTTTCTGACATCCCACAACTCACAATGTAGGCTGGACCCAGAGCCAACACGGCAACAGCGCCTCACTGAGGAGCCAGGCCCTTTGCTGGCTCTCAGCTGTAGTCTTAAAGGGACATAGTAACAAAACAGACATGGCTGACCCTACCTTTCTCAGGGGCAACCTTCTAGATGGAGGGTGGCATAATGAGGACAGGGCCAATTCCCTTCATTTCAGGAGGCTTTGGAAACCAGCATATTCCCTTTGAGCTGAAAGAAGTGCCTCAGCATTTCCCATTCATCTTTTCCCCTTCAAAAGCCAGATTGGACTCTCTAGGACAAGAGCCCTTCCTACGTCAGGTTCCCATGGGACAGTAGAACAGAGACTGGGCAAAGTCTGGGCAGCATAACCCTGGGCAGGATCTCAGAGCCCTGACGGCGTTGGACAGCAGATTCAGGGCGGGTGTGGTAGGTTGGGGGTGGTGATGAGGGGGAACATCTCACTTCCCTTTTTGTTACACTTGAAGCACTGTGTACCACACAGCCAGAAGGAAACTATTTATAGGCAAGTCTTCCTTATTTTCTACAGGGAATGTTCCACCCAAAGATTCGGCAATGTTGCCAGCAAAACACAGGGTCCTGTGTCAGGAGAAGCGGAAAAAGACATGATGCGAGAGGTGCGGGAGAAGCCACAAAGCAAACACTGGGTTAGGAGCTGGAAAAGGAAATACAAAAAGGATATTGAGCACTAGAGCGTTAACACAGTGTTAATGGGATGGTTGAAAAACATCCCTCCCCACTTACTCCTCCACTACGGGCCCCCTCCATCTGAAGCACTGTCTAGTTCTAATTACTTACTTGTCCCTTTTTCTGAAGAGGCTGGAGGAATAAGGAGGCTGAAATGCCATGGTTTAATTTGTCCTTGCTTCTCGCTTATCTTCTCTCTTCCCTTCTGGTTCCACTCCAGTGTGGGAGACTATAGACAGGAAGGCCACTGCCACTTACATAGTTACTTTGGTTTCATGGAAAATCCCCAAAGTCCAGAAGGAGGGAAGCAAGAAGGAAAGACAGAGAAAGAGAAAGTGCCTTGTTCTCTGTGGATCATGTGAACTGCCCTGCATGGCCAGGGCCCAGAGCTCCGAATTTCAGGGGCAGGAAAATGGGGAGGAGAATGCAGATGCAGATGCAGAAGGCGATGATGAGTGGGAGGGAGCCCAAGGAGAATCTTGGTGGAGAGATGGACACTGTCTTGGAAAAGCAGCTCTAGCAATTGATTTGGGGCAAACTCTGGCACCGAATGATGGCAGGAGCAATGAATTGTGCCTTTCAGCTTCCTCCTGTCCAAGGTCCCATGTGAGCATCACAAACAATCTCTGAGTGACACAAGGGATGACGGGCGCAACCAAACCTTGTTTTAACAAGGCATTCTACCCCTCCTGCCCTCACTCAGAGAAGTAAAAAACTGCTCTTGTCAAATCACCTTCATCACCCTAACTGTGGTGGCTCACCATGCTGGGGGGTGGTTTGTTCTGCCATGTCAGCAGGACTGGAAGTATTGGCGACTTATCCAGGAATGCAGTTTAGCTCAGTGGATCTTAAATTTCATGAACCTTGTGTCAATATTTATGCTTGTCTCCCTTCCCCTTATGCCTTCCAGCTGGGAAAATTTACCTCCACAATTTTTCCAAGCCCTCCTCTTATTTTCCACCCTCCCTATTGTCCATCTACAAGCAGGAAATAGATATCCCTGAAAAAGGCGGTTGGTAAAACTAACCTTGGTAAATGGAGTCACTGTCCTCCTTTCCCCTGCCCATGCTAGTTGCCATTATCATTTAATTCAATTCAAATCAGTTCAATTCAAAGTTGTATGCTTATTCAAAGCACAAGGCACATTTCAAGGAAATTTTAAAAAGTAAATTGGCAGTACAAATCCAAAATTGTGCTTCCTTCCAGAATATTCTAGGTCTGTGGCCAATTCAGAAGTCTCCCTACTGGTTAGACCTTAGTGAAATGTTTGCTTCAGGAAAAAGCCTCGGGCTTGGGGGTGCTTGGGTTGGGGAGTGGCCTGGGGTTGGGAAGGACCATGCCACTACCATCTGGGGCATCATTTCATGGGGCAGAATGAGGCATGCTTTTCTTCTCCCCACCCTGCCCCTCAACTGGTGCCCACCTAGATAGGATAATGCAGCAGCACGAAACTTAGGGTTTCTGTGGGATCTACCACTCCTTTAACATTGTGGCTGATAGTGCCAGGAAAGGTCTCTCACCCTGATTCCCTTCCTTAACTGCAGGGCTTTGTAAAGCAAGGGAACAAGGCACAGGTATTTGCTTTCTGAGTTGCTAGTCCCTTTCTTCCAAGAAGGTGGTCTTTGTTTAGCGTGGGCTCACCTCTCTGTGCCAACTTCTCGATCTTTGTCCTTTAGCCAGCTCCTCTCAGCCTTATACTTATCCCACCTCTTTCAGAGGCAGGTGCTAAGGTTCCTTGCCCTCTCCTACAGACCAACAAGCATCTTCAGGTAGGCAAACAGGCTCCCTTGTCACAGCCCACCCTTTGGCAATCCCAGTGTCCTGCAGCCTTCCCAGGGGCTGAGAAAGAAAGCAGCAAGACTATGGCCACTCTCCACATTTATGTGTCTGCACCAGCCCTCCACCAGTCTATCCAGGTCAGCGGGACACTGGCAAGGCCTCTCTCCATCCACTCTGCTCTGTGGAACAGTTCCAAGAGCCGAAATTCCAAGCCGTTTTCTCTGGCAGTTGCCAGGGTTACTTTGAGTAGCATGTGAAGG
This sequence comes from Pan paniscus, assembly GCF_029289425.2. NCBI lineage: Eukaryota > Metazoa > Chordata > Mammalia > Primates > Hominidae > Pan > Pan paniscus. The sequence continues at coordinate 107,200,080 of NC_073272.2, forward strand.
ACTTGGGGGCTATTGGCAATGCTTGGAAGACAGCAACCAGGAGGATCTTGTTGGGGATGGGGGTGCAGCAGACGAGGGGCTTGTGAAGAGGGCAGGAGCACCTGCCTCCATTGTGGGCCTCGCTATAGAATGGGTGATCTTTGAAGTGGCAGAGGTTCTCTAGGGAACAAAAGGATGGTTAATAATGCTGGGCTCTTTAGTTCCTTGGCTGTGATGGGTAAGCACTGTGAGCCTCCTAGGGCCCTCGCTTACCTCACAGCAGAGCTATTCACCATGAGCTCATTTGAGGTAGCTCCTTGATTCTCAGTTGTGGGACTCTATCACATGTGAAGAGGGGCTCTGCAGATTGCAAAGGGCCTCTGGCTCTCCAGTCATCACCACCCGCTGCCTCCCAACTTCCAGGATGGATAGAAGGCAGCCTAGCTGGGGTGGGGGCAGTGGCAGGAGGAGGCAGGGGGCACACTATTGCCAGAACAGAAAGAAAAGGAGAAACAGGGCCAGCTTCTCCCTGGGGAGGGCCCCCCAACCATGGGAACAGCACCAGGGATCTCAAAGGAGTGTTGGAAGGGCTTAAGGAAGGTCTCCTGGCCTGGTTTGAGAATCACTGACAAGGAATACACACAACTTCTCAGGAAGAAAGAGTAGCATGGAAGCACGTGCATTTGTGCAAACACCCTCTCCAGCCTTTCACACAGTCTAATAATTCACAGATAGCCAGGCAGAGAGGGGCATCCGCCCCCCTTCCCCGATGTTGTCACCTTCCCCATGACCCCAAAGGGACAGTAGGGCCACAAGACATAGCAAGATAGCAAGGCAGGACACTCTAGCCCATGCCAGAATGTCAAAAGTCATGGCCTCTGCGCTCTCTGACATCCAGAGCTAGCTGTGTGCTGTGCAAGGGTGACAGGTGACAGGGTCTTAGGGGAAGCTTGAGGTGGTATTCAGATGGACACGGGGGAACCAATTTGAAGCCTCATACTGCATACTGGGAACGGGAAGTCCTGGCACTGCCAGAAGCACAGTTTTCAAAGATATCAATCATGCATTATAATGGGCTCTTTTAAATGAAGGAGAAATAAAAACAAGTACCATTTGTGCACAATCAATCATATGGACACCTAAGAAATGATTCCCACAGGCTCCTCTTGAGGACAGTTCTAACTAGAGCCAGTCCTGGCATAGAGGCCCTCTGTGACTTGAGAAGTGTGATCTGAAGGGTGGTGAGAAAAAAAAAAATCCCTCTCAGTCAGAGCTGTTTTCCAGACCACTACTGTGGTCCTTACAAATGCCACCATGAGAATCATGCCTTTGGGTTCCAATGATCTCTCCTGGAGTTCTTCATTTATACTTTGAGGAATGAGAACGCCTTCTTTTCCAATGCAAAAAGCCCTGGGAAGGTGCCATATTCAACACTATCAGTTCAAATACTTCAGTATGAACTAAATTATAGTATTACTTTCAACAGAGTAGTCAGTGGCCAATCAGTGTCAGCAGACAATTGGACACACAGCAGGTAAACCTTGATGGTGGGCTGCAGTGGGCCTAAGGGAGATTGTGGAAAATGCAGGTGTCCTGGGCTGCAGCCCTAGCATGTCTAGTGGAATAGGCGTGGGGCGGGAGAAGGGTATTTCTCAGGTGTTTTGGACGCAGCTCTTTTGACATCAGTCCATGGAATTGCTTTTAGGAACTGCTGGCCTAAAGGTAAGAGCCAAGAAAGGGTCTATCTGAAGAGCCCCTATGGTGCCAGGGGCACTGAGACCCATTTCGTGTGACACATTCGGACGAGGCTTGGCATATTCTAGGCCTGCTGTCTGTTCTGCCCTTTCTTTCCCTCTCACTCCTGAAGGTTTGACCAGAATGTGAGTGAGATCTACTATGAGAGAGATGATCCTGAACATGCTGTGATTTATATTCAAATCTTTGGCAATTTTTGCCTCTCTGTTAAGAGGAATGGATGCCTTTTAAGATACTCCACAGCGGTCAGTGGAAACTCTCAGCCTGGCAGGTCAGGGACATGCGGCGGGGGAGGGGTGGGCATCGTTGTGGGAAAGAGAGAACCCAGCATAGAGAAGGGGAAGGGACTGGTTTTTCTCTAACAGCACAGTTTGGTCAATGAACCGGCCCAACCTCCCTTCTACAGGAACCAGCTCTTCTCCAGCCCTGTGGCTGTCACTGCCCGGTCAAACCTGGGTCAATTCCCAGGTGAGCTGAAGGGGTGTGACTCATTCCCCCCTCAAAAACCTGCTGGGGCTGACTATAAAGACTTGCCAGGATCTCTGCAAACATGCCCGTCCCCACCCTGATCCAAGCCTGGAACTCACCCCTGCCTACCATCCTCACCCCATTCCATTGCTTGTGAGCCCCTCCCTGGCAACAAGGCCATCTCCCCTGCTCGCTGACTCCCCTCTCCAAGGGGGAGCAGGAGGGGAATTTACTGTTGTCTGTGGTATGCATCCGGACTGTCTTTTGGCCTTATTTTATTTTATTTTATTTTTATGTTTAATTTACATTGTTTGCTAGGTTTGGGGCTTAAATAAACAAAAGCTATGCTTCTCCCCAAGGCCTAGACTTCCTGGTTGCCTGCCAGCAACAGAGTGACCCTTTTAATCTCTTCTCTTGCTCCTTGAGACATTCAGTGTTGGGGGTGGGGTTGAAAGAAAAAGATATTTAGGGTCAAAAACCTGGAAATTCTTAGTGCCAGCCTAAAATAACATCCCCGGCCCTTGCCGGCATTATGAATGTTAAGCACTGAAGCCACCTTACCAAGGACAGGGTTCTTTTAAAGCCCACAGCAAGATTGTAAAAATAAAGCACATAAATGGAAAATTCTAAGTATTGGCATTGATTTCTTTTCTTTCTTCCATCTTCTTTTTTTAAATCTACTCTACAGATGTCTTTGTACCATCAAGCAAAGACAGAAGTGCCCAGGTCTCTGTGGGTGGGGCCTCTGTGGCACGAGCAACCTTAAAGACCTATAGACACCAGAGCATGGTGGGCCTGACCAAGAAGGCTTCTTGCCAAAGCTCATACACATTGAAAAATAAAAGGAACACTAGCCCCTATGTCCTAGGGATAGAGCTCTAACAGCAAACTAACGAATCCCGGTCAACAGTTCTGACATCCTGTTATTTGCTAAAACTAATAATACCATGGAGTTTGTTGACAGAGTTGCAGAAGAGCTAAAGTAAATATGGAAACCGAGGAACAGCCAAGTATAGACAGTTACTAGCTCAGCAGTTGAGGGGACGAGAGTTTCACAGATACTCCTTGGACATCTTGGGGCACCGGGGACTCAGCACGATTGGGAGATAACCCAGAAGGCATTTGTCATGTCACAGGGTGATTTATCTCCAACAATAGGCTGCTGCAATGATGGGTTTGGCCTACAGAGCTGGTACTGAGCTCTCAGACAGACAGCAATGATATGAAAAATTGAGAGGGACTCCCTTGATGCATTTGTGAAGGGAGTTATGCCCCAAGAAACATCACTTTAGTTCCCATTTTAAACGAACGTGTTCAAGTGGGAAGAAAATATGTGAGAAGGCCAGAGTTCTTTTTCCACCTTGGCCACTAGCCAGCTGGGGACTTCATGGAAGACCTCTAAACTCTCTATGCTGCTAGATCCGCATCCCTGAAATGGGAGTAATGCCACACAAGGTATGTATGTTTTATGGATACCCTAATGTCTGGAAACATAAACAAATCATTTTATTTATTTATTTTTTAAAGATTAAAGATGTCTTTGATGACTTTATAAATATTTACCTATGGACTTTATGGACACCCTGTAGGTAGCATAGCTGAGCTCTTTGGAGAGCGAAAAAAAGGGCTACGTGAATGTGATAAACTCTATGATAAATAGAAACTCTGGTTCCCCCAAACACCGCTGGCAAAATGGCTCCCCAAGTGAACAGCCCTTTTCACACTGTTTCAAATTCGTCTTTCTAACCTTCTGTCCAGTTTCAATGTTTGTTCTCATGGTTTCACATATACTGTTATGGGGAGGGGGTAGTTTAAGAAGTTGTTGTTAAAATGGAGTCTATATTTAAATTATTCTCCTGAAGGTCCTAGCAATGTTTCCCTGTATGTAGAACTTCTAATTTGCACAACGTTTTGACCCGAAGAACTGCTTTGATAGTACAATCAGTAATCAGTAAGACCTCTATTCTTTCTAGCACGACTGAAGGCACAGTCAGACAGGACCACGACTGAAAATGGGCCGTGCAAGGTCTCAAGTGAGCACTGATTGGCTTTCTAGACTAGAATATAAACCTTGTGAGGGCAGGGGCTTATCTTATTTACTACTGTACACCTAAGGCTTGGACCGGTGCCTGGCACACAGTACAAATGCAGTAAATACATGCTTAGTAAGAAAAAAAAAAGGTTATCTATGTGTTAGGACTTTGCTAATGGCCTCGTGGAGAACTATAGGCACATTCATGAATTAGTCTTCTGTTAACACTTTAATTTGGGGACAATCATTGTCTGAGAGAAACTGTGCAGTTACAAACACAAAAGACCTATGAAAATCAAACATACTTGGGAAACCCAAACATAGTTTAATTGAGTAAGTGGCCGCTAATGACCTGGAAGCAAGGCTCAACCACTTAAATAAAAGGGATAATTCACCCATGTGTGTGCTCCTGGTTCTCCACTAATGCTAGGACTTTGGTCAGTTTCCATCTTTAGCTAAAGGCGCTGGGTCAGTTGGGAATAGGTCACCCACAGTGAGCAGCAGAGGGTGATAAAGCCCAGGAGCAGGGTGGCCAAGTCTCAGCTGGCACCAATATCAAAGAGGGATTTAGGGCTAGCAGGCCTGACGCTCTGAGTGAGTGGCAGCCATACAGCTGGAATGATGGGAGTTGGGGGAGGACAAAAACCATCTGGACTAAAAATACTCACTAAGATAAAGGAAATTCTCACCATTAATGTCACCCTTGGGTTTGAAGTCTTGAGGTGCCCTGTTAAAATGGAAAATCTTTCTCAGAAGGGGAATTGTTTAGTTTTTCTCAGGGAAGGGATGTGATGACCTGCCTCAGCTTGGTCAGAATAGTGGGAGGGGCTTCTGGGAGAAGTAACCCAGGCTGGCTAAGTATAGACTGGTGGGGTGCTGCCTAGGGTGGGGCCTCACAATGGGTCCTGGTTATCTGGTGGCCTTGGGATTTCAGGGGACAGGCAAATGTGGCCAAATATTGAAGACTCGCTGGCAAGAAACCAAACTGCCTCTGAGTGGGCAGCTTTAAGAGGAGTAGAGTTTAGGGCAAAGGAGATTGTTTTCTCCTTCTGTTCTTGGTAAATGAAAGCAAGCTGTTATGAAGATGTCGTGAGGAGCAGCAAGGCTGCCTTGGGCATATTGGGGATGTTAATCTTCAGTGCTCCCTGCCTGGGAGACCCCGTTTGCTTGCTCATCAAAACATCCTCCCTGGGTGCATCCTCCCCCAGCTCTACTGCCTCATTTATACGGTGGCATAGCTGAGAAATTAACCCCCAGAAGAGTCTGTGGCTGCTGGGGGTTGATGGATTCTCCTTCCCTGGGGTAATTTCTTTTTACCAAGAGCCTGCTGCGAACCCAAAGGAATGAGTCTAGTGGGAGAAATTCCAGGCAGAAGGGCAGGACGCTGGAGGAGCTTTCTTTGACCATTTTCTGCTACTTTCTGCTGGCAGTGGCCTTCTCTGCCTGTGAACCAGGCAGCCCTGGCAGCAGACACAATACTGACACTACAGCTGGCGAGGGAAGCCCTTGCCCCTCATCACCACTCCTTCTTGCCCTTGTAAAATTCTGGAAAAACCTCAGCCCTGGAGCTCCCTCTAGTTTGACCAGGTGATAGCCAACTGCCTGACACCAGGCAGAGCTGGGCCGACAGAGGGAGGCAGGGGAGTGGGGCTGGGCATCCCCCTCTCCACCCCCGGGGCCCTGTTGTGAGGTGTTGACAGCTGGGAGAGGACCTGAAACCAGTTAGCCTGGGGCTCCCAGCCAGCAGTGTATTTTCATCTTGTTTTGACTGGGACCGTCCTCCCCTGTGTAAACACATCCATGTCAGGGGGAAGAAAATGTAGAACAGCTTAAAATAAGTGGGCGGAATGCCTCCCACTCATGAATCACCAGTGCAGGGAATGCCCCGCAGGTGGGCCTTGCTTTAAGCAAACCTGACATTATGAAAATTTTAACTTAACAAGAGGGCAGGGATGGACAGCTGTTAGGACTTGACCCACCTCTGGGAGATCTCAAAGCCTCATTGGGTCCAAATAATATCAGCAGCTCCCATGTACTGATTGCTTAGTGGGCACTGCGCTAAAGACATTAGATACGTTAATTTTTTGAATCTTGTCAATGCTGTTAGGAGTTGGGTATTATCTTATCATTAGACCCATTTTGTGGATGAGGAAACTGAGGCTCAGAGAGGTTGAATAACTTGCCTGAGGTTACACAGCAAGCAGATGGCAGAGATCAGATGAAACTCCCTGGTGTGTGATTTTAAAGCACTGGGCTGCCTCTAGCTGGAGTTGTGCTTTGTTTTGAGGAGGGTTCCAGGCCCAGCTGCACTCCAGGCAGCAACTGGAACCTGCACTAGTGTTCCTTCCCACTGAACTCCCTTCATACAGCTGCAGAGGAATTTGAAAAGGGTCCTTATCAGGGTCATGGTGGGGAAGGCCTTTGGTGGGGCCTGTTTCTTTCAATTGACTAAAGGATTCCCAAGGCAATTAATTCCCTGGAAGAGTAAGCCCCCCTGGAATGCCAGGATGGGATGGGTCATCTCCATTTCAATTCAGGGACTAGCAGATTGTTTATGGGCAGCTGCTTGACCATTCTCAGGACAGGCCACTCAGTAACTGCAAATAAGTACAAACTACCAGACACCAGGCTGGGGAGGGGACAAAAGACCAGTATAATCCAGTATAAGCAAAAACCAAATGTAAACACATATTTTGAAACAAAATGTCACGGTGAATCACGGTCTGTGCAGGGCTGGCCCCCAGGGTAAACTGTGAAGTAGGAGTCTGTCTTCAGAACCTTCCTGCTTCCTTTTCGGGTACCTTCCTCCTGCCTGTTCCTTTATGCCACCTGTGCCCTCCTGCTGCCTGGAGTTTCATGGGGCCCATAGCTTCAGGGGTGCAGCAGGGGACCTGCCTTCCTTAGCAATGCCCGCTGTAAGAGAGACTCCCAGTCTCCTTCACAAAAATCAAATGTAAATGGCCTTCGGGCCAGCCCTAAAGGACAAATCGAAGAAATTTGTTTGTGTAAATTGTAGGTAATGGCTTAACAGGTTTTTCTCAGTCAGATCACAGGGGCTTTAATCCAAAGATTTCAGTCAATGCTATAACTTTAGTCATACGTGGGGGATGGTGGGGAAAGAACAAGCTGGAGAGATGCAGCATTGAGGGAAAGATTGCTTATCAGTGATGTTCAAATCTTGCCAAGTTGGCCACAATTGACTGTGACTCTAGGTAAGCCTGGCTGCATGAATGTACAGGGATGAATACTACGCTCTTATGCTTGTGCCGTATTCTTCCAGAGCACGGTGGAAAGAGCACTGGAATAGTAGTCAGGAAACTTGGGTTCTGGCCTGAGTTTGCCCCTGACTACCAGAACAAACAACCTTGAAAAGTTCCAGAACCATTCTGGGCCCATTTCCCCTAATTGTAAAATGAGAGGGTTGAGGCTGCAAAATTATATTTATTTAGGTGCTTTTTTGATGAATGATACCTCTATTTAGACTGGGAGCTATATCCAAAGTTTCCTACAACAGTGTCTGGCATATAGTATGTGCTCAACAAATGGATTATGTTGAGTGAAATGAATGAATGGATGGCAAGAATGACTTCTAAGGTGGTTGCTTAGTTCTGACAGTCTCAGTCTCGATCTCCTCAGATGCAGCTATTTGCAACCATGCTTCTTCAGTCAAGAGGCGTTGGCCAAGAGCTGGGTGAGGTCTTCAGGCCCTTGTCCTCAGGACCAGATCATGTCTGCCCCCATGGGGTACAGGGGCAGCCTGCGCTGGGGATAAGCAGATCTGAGACAAAGGCAGCAAGCAAGAACTTCCAAGAGGTGCGGAAGGCTTGCAGGATGCTAGATGGGGGTGGGGGGAGGGAGAGGGCTGTAGGAAGGGCAGGGTAGGTCAGGAGGAGGAGCCATGGGAGTAACTTTTACAACATTTTCTGTAAAACGGGAAACCTAGATAACAGAGACCTGATGGGTGTCTGGGCTGAGGTAGGGAAAAGTGCCGAGTCGCATGGTGACTCAAGGTCAGGAGCTGGAATGGGGCCCAGAGCTCTCAAGCCTCTGCTCACCCGCTTGGGACTGGCCCTTGGCTCCAGGCCAGCTCCCTGAATAGTTCCCCCAACCCCCACCCTTCCCCTCCAGGATTTCAGCTTCTTAGGCCAATCTGCTTCCTTGTTCAGCCACTGCCTCCACTGCCCTCCCCTCCTCTCCCTCTGCCAAGGCTACATGGAAGCCCTCCCCCAAACTCCCTCCAAGGACTCAGCACTGGGGCCCAGTGCAGTCACCCATTAGAGCTCTCCAAAGCCAGGCCAGCTTCTGGGCAGACTGGCCCCCCTTCCCAGTGTTGCCCACATTCACACTCTGACGGAACTCCTCCCCTCCTTATGCAAAAGGAAGGAGGCTTTGCCAGCGCTACCTTCCTCCCCTTCAAACACACCCCCGCCCTACTCCAGCCTCCTCCATCACCCAGGCCTCTAGGGACACTCCCAGACATTATTCTCAGGTGCCAAGATGTTCTCCCTTTCCTTCCCTACTCTTTCCTTCAGCAGCACCCTTTCACATTATAACAGGGGCTGCAGTTCCAATCCGAACGAGTGAATCTTCAGGGGTGAAACTTTAAGTATTAGTGAGTTGGGAGAGAGAGAGAGATTTATGGGGCAGAATTCCTTCCCAGTATTCTTGACATAACACTATGGAGATAGTTACCTACTCTAGATACTCATTAGGCCAATTCTGGACTTTGCTGCCCTGGGAGTCGGAAGGCTAAAGTTCTGGTCCCATCTCTGCCATTAAAATAGTACATGTAGGCTGAGTGGGGTGGCTCACACCTGTAATCTCAGAACTTTGGGAAGCCAAGGCGGGAGGATCGCTTGAGGCCAGGAGTTCGAGACCAGCCTGGGCAACATGACGAAACGCCGTCTGTACAAAAGAATTTTTAAAAATTAGCCAGGCATGGTGGTGCATACCTGTAGTCTCAGCTACTCCCGGCCGAGGTGGGAGGATTCCTCGAGCCCAGGAAGTCGAGGCTGCAGTGAGCTGTGATTGCACCACTGCACTCCAGCCTGGGTTGATAGAGTGAGACCCTGTCTCAAAAAAAAAAAAAAAATTATCTGTGTAACCCTGAGCAAATCACTGCATCTCTCTGCATCTGAATTTCATCTGTCAAGTGGGGGTAATTACCCCTGCCCTACCCACCTTGGCAGGGCTGTTATGAAAATTAGAGACAATGTGTGCATGTGTGCATGCACAAGTGCACAGGCATGCATAACATAGAGAGAGAGCATGCGCACTTTCTACATGGCAAGACCCTGGACAAATATTAGGGATTATTATCCCTATTCCCACCTCCACTGCAATGTGCTTGAAGTACTCATTCAGGTTACTTGGTAGAGCTCTCTTCACAAAAAAAAATGCCAGTGTACCTTAGGCCTGTCCCTTTCTTCTCTCCCAATTTCTGTCCCTCCCACAAGGCTTGGCCCTTAGCTACATTTGGCCTCCTGCACACCTCCACCCTCCTTTAAGAACATCTCCCACCCCACCCTCATCCCCCTCACCATCCATCCTGTCCCCTCAAGCCTTCCTCCACCAGCTGAGGACTTCTTGCCATGCTCTCTCCTTCTCTTGCTGCTGTGCCGAATGAACCCGTTTTCCCAGCCCTGACCTCGGGCCCTCTCCATCAAAGCTTTAAAGAGGAAGGGACTCTGGGGAGTAATGACTGAACTTGACAATTTTCTACAGAGACTGAGCACAATGCGGAACACCCAGCATGTGCTCCAAAAACACACCATTGTTTGGTTACTTGCACTGGGGAAGATGTTTGGGGTGGAGTCTGCTTTGGGGCCCCTGAAATCTTGCCAGATAGACAACTGCCTGCCCCACCTCTAGGTTCGGCAGGCATTGCCCGTCTGCTCTTCCCACCCATTTTTCCCTTCACCTCTCAACCCGGAGAATGGGCTGGGCTGTTTCATCTCTAGGACCTGCACATTAGAATGTGATTTCAGTCCTCCCTGGCCTAGTGCCACTGAGTTTCTCTGGTCTCACCACATTTCCCCCAGGGATGAGAAGCTAAGGAGCAGTCTGGGGCATCCTCTAAATTTCCCAGCACAATCAGCTCCCTCTGCAGGGCCACACCCAAGAGTCCTCTCACCTGAAGAAACCTGGGCTTCCCTTCCCAGAATTGAGGGTTTTTGGGCTTTGACCTAGGGGCTGGAAAATCGGGCCCACCATAGTACAGTGTGTATCTTAACAGCTCTGCTCCTATACACAGTGATGACATTCTCCTTGGCTGGAACATCTCTTGCTCTGAAAAATACTGGCGAGAGTGTGTCTCCCAGATTGTGGGGGCAAAGCCCTTGCTTTCATCCAAATATTCCCTCCAGGCTGCATTTCAACCCTCCTCTTCGCAAAGAAGGAAATCATAAGCAAAAGGTGACCTTGCTAGATCTTGCCAGGGAACTGGTGACAGGGTGGCAACGCATGGTCTCATTTTTTGGCCCCTGCCACCTGTCTGTCTCCCTCCCTCTGTCTGCTGCTGGGGTCCCATGTTGGCAGGCAAGTTGGGAGGAGATGGGACTCTCTGGAGAGGCCATCTGGGGAAGCTGGTCCTGTAATGGAGGTGAAAAATGTGGTCTTGGGGGACCAAGCCTCAGGCAGGTGAATGTGAAGACTCTGAAGCAAGTGAGGGAAGAGGGAAGTGGCAGGTTGGCAAGAAAGATCATAAATTGTCACATTTTTTTTTTTTTACCAGTAATGGTAAGAGTAATAACAATAATAATAGCTACTACTTATTGAGAGTTTATTATATACCAGGCACTGTGCCAAACACTTTTCACGCATTATTTTATCTATTGTTCACAACTCTATGTAAAAAAAAAAAAAAAAATTGCAGATGACAGATGAGGAAGCAGAATCTCATAGAGGTTGTAACCAGCCCAAGGTCACACAGCTAGAGCTGGGATTTGAGGAGCCAGTTGACTCTAGGACCCACACTCTTCCCCCTTACCCGACCCTCACTGTCCTTGCCACAAACATGGGTCCTGTTGCTGAAGGGCTCACCAGGCACCATCTGCCACAGTTTGGCCTCTCAAGGCCCTTGGAGCCTTAGTTACTTGAAATTGTTGGGGTTTTTTTTTTTTCACTCCATTTTTTCTCCCTAAGAGGCCAACATTCCAATGAGGGATTTGCTTAATAGCATCCAACGGATGGGGCAGGAGCCACACAAGAGTACTGGGCTCTGAATCAGGAGAAAGACCAACTTTGCCCCTGGTCCTGCCATAAAATTGTCATGTGACCCAAGGCAGGTTGAATCCCCTCTCAGGGCCTTGGTTTCCACACCTGTTCAGACGCTATTCTTGGTCCTGGGCAGGGATCAGTGATGTATAAAATGCAAGAGTATCAAAGACTTAGTGATGGGCCCTTGACCTCACTCTCCCCAGTGGAAGAAGGCCTGGCAATTTGAAAGCATTTCAGCTCCCCACCTTCCACTTGGAGATCATGAGTCTGCTGTAGCATTCACCACCACCCTCAGCATTTGATTCCAGGACCAAGTAAGACCTCCATGCCAGGCGACGGCTCCTCACTGGCATGCCCTCCAACCAAACCCTCTCTCACTGAACATGCATTAATGTCCTTTCCAATCACCCCTCTGAGATGACCTTGCCTTGCTTTTTCCTTCCCCTTCTCCTTCTTCCCCTCAGCACCCACCCCCCACAGCTGACTATTGCTCTCAGAATGCCATTCTTCTTCACTCCTGACATAAGTAGCTGACCCATACCAACGAGTTGGCTTCTTCCCTGAATGCACAATTCTCTCCTTTAGCTTACTTGGCATCCTCTGGCTTCTTTTTGTTGTGTTTTGTTTTTTTACATATTCAAAGAGATGAAAGGAACTCTGAAGATGAACTAGTTCAATTCCCTGCTTTTTTGGGGTGAGGAAACTGAAATTTGGGTAGAGCCAATGACTTGCCCAAGGTCACACAGACAGGTAGGGACAGAGCCAATACTCTAACCAGGCCTGTGTAATTCCAGAGCCTCTGCTCTTTTACTCTGCTCCCTTGCCCTTTAGGCCTTGGCTCGCCAGCCACCATCACCATCCCCTTCTCCAAGTGTACCTCTTTTCCATGACACACCTCTGAGCACTGATTCTATTCTCTAATTGTTTGCTATGTGTGTATCTAGTTTTCCCAACAACAAAGCAGCCTGAGTGGTAAGGGGCTAACTCATTCCTCTCACTTGAATGAGGTACAGAGGAGGGAAGTGACCTGCCTAAGGTCACACAGCTCATTAGTGATAGAATTGGGAACAGGATCTTGGTCTCCAAGCCTCCACTTGGGGCCACTCCCACTACACCACAATGCAGCACACCTCTCTTTCTCTCCCCATTTTCCCCTTCTGTGCTGTCGCGGAATTTTACAATCTTGTCCCTTTCTCTCTTCTTTATATTCTTCTCCTCATTCCTAACGTCTGCATTTTTCTTAACAAGCCTGCTGGATTTTAGAACTGGAAGGGACCTCTACCTATCACTTAACAGACGAGAAAACTGAGACCAGGAGAGGGAAAACAGAGTGCCTGAAATCACACAGCTAATTAGTGGCACACCTGGGATGCAAGGCCAAGTCACCAGCTCCTAGTTCAGAGCTCTTCCAACCATCGTCTTTCGGTCTGTGCTCGATTTTTATGGCCGTTCTTGCTTGAAAAGCCCCCTTCCAGGCATGACCAGATCCAGCAAGATCTGAGAGTGCTTGGGCCCAGGGTCACACAATGTCCCTGGGGAAAAGTAGAAGGAGCTGAGAGGCCTGGAACCACCCACATCCTCTCACATCCCACCCCGGGAAGCCCAATTTGGCCTTGCTGAGGGCGGTGACTATCAAGTATGTGTTGAGATAAAGTCATAGCCTCTCCAATTCTCAGTTCATGGCCTAGAGAGTGGCGTCAAAGCCCAAATGGGCTGCAAAATGAGGTCAGTTAACTGTCCTCTCAATGGAAAAATCTTGGAAAATCAATAGCACTTATAACGTCAACAGACCCAGAGACCTTTCCTTTGTTTGTTTTTTCCTCCTGGGCCGGTCTCTCTCACCCACCCTGCTGTGAAGGCACAGACAACACAGGAATCCAGCAAGGGAAGTTGCAAAGGCCAGACCACGGCTCCCAGGGCCCCTGGACCAATGGGGGACAAGGGGCATGCTGAGGTATAAATGACTTGTGAAGATCCTGGCCAAGTCCCTCCTTATTCCCCCAGGCAATGTTATTCAGATTCAAGGCCCTCCCTGGCAACTGGCACCTGGTTGGAAATAACCAGGAGCTACTCAAAACTCCAGTAGAGATTCTGGAAGCTCAACCCTGTCCCAGCTTTGCCACACAGGGGTTTCGCTAAGTAAGAGAACAACCAGAAAGCCAATTAGACACCACCATGGGGTCTTCCTGCACTGGGAAGTGTCTGAGGCTCTCAGACTGGAGTGGATGTTGGCCCTTTTCCCAGACATCCTCCCCACTACACACTATGGGTATATTCTACCTTCCCTCCATGCACAAAGAGGGTGGCTGCCTCCATGCTGCTTTTTTTCTTTTTTTTCAAACAGGCTTCTTCCTGCTCCCAAACTGGTCCTACTGCACAGCCTGTACTTTCTCCCATTAAATGAAGTCCTTCATATGAAAGTATTGTGAGTTGATTCCAACCTGGATTCATTTGACAAAAATTTATTGAGCCCCTACTTTGTGTCAGACACTGGTAGCTTCTCTCAACGTGTTTTGTGCTATCAAAGACCATTGCACCCCATGAGTTCCCATTGAGAAAACAGGGCCAGATCAATGGCAGATTTGTTGCTACCAGGCAGAGAAAGCTCAGCAAAGAGATGTGAATTTAGGTCCCGGGAATAAGTATGTGCCATCGTGTGGGTCCCTGGACACTGGGATATTGATGCATGGGTGCCTGGGGTGGTGAGCTGAGAGATGCCCTTTCCATATGAACTCCTACGACCAGGAACAAACACTACATCCCAGATAAGTTGTCCTGGCTGGCTGCAAGGGGCAGAAGTGAGGACAATTCCAGGGCTTTCCATAGCTAAGAAACAACTGTGTCCTCTGGTCTTGGTCCTAGCAGCAGGGATCACTGCCTGTTGGCCTCCCAAGCAAGTCAAGGGACAGGCATTTTGGGAGAAGCAGCCCCCTCTTTTCTGATATGTCCCCTGGGCACCTGAGTTTGGTTCCCTTGCTGGTCAAGACACATCTAAAGCATTTAAAGGCAATTAGGTAGCTCTTCAGCGGAGAGTTTTCCTGGTTAAACACCCCATCCCTACCTCTTGAATGCATGAACAAAATTTTGCAGCTCATCTTCTCCTAGGCAAGGTCTTGGCCCTGTGCCTGCTCCCCCAACCCTGCCCTCTGGGTGATCTTGCTCAAGGACGCCAAGGGAGTTGGTGGCAGAGGCTGGGAGCACAGCCCAGGTTTCCTGGATCCTGGCCTGGCACTCTTGCCACCAGACCCCGCTGCCGCTCCCTCTCCTCTCTTGCCCTTTGTGCCCAGTCTGCACCCCCTGGAGGCACATGCCCCACACCCCACTAGTTTTCATGGGCGAGATGTTTCTATTCAACACCAGTTGGCAGTTCAGCCATATGGGGCATAGGGAGTCTGGCCTTCTGCTGCCCCTGGGGCCAGACCTAGGTGAAGGGAGGGGGAGAACAGGCTACTCTGCTGGTCTGGGACCAGCAGAGCTGGGTCCTTAAGGCAGTAATTTTTACCAGGGGCTCTAAGTGTGGCCCATGAGCTTGGCTTCCCAGAGCTAGGGCCCGGTCACTGTGGGGTCCCCCCACCCCCACCCTTGTTGCCATGACACATGGTTCTACAAGTGCTGAGTGGCATTGTCAGAGCCGGATGCAAACGGCACGCAGCAGGGGCTAGCTGTGAGCCAGTTGGCCAGCTGACATTTCAGGGTCCAAAGAGCTTGTGTGTACCGGACAAGCTGTTTATTGTGGTCTTGGCACTGCCCGGCCCTTCAGACAGCAACAAATGCTCCCAAACTGGGAAAGGAGAGGAAATAAGGAATCAGTCGTAGCCAAAGAAGACCTGGACTCTCTTCCCTTACACCATTTGCTCCCTGCAGCTGACATGCTGCTGGTGCCAACCATCGGAAGTGCCCTTGCAAGGGAACTGGAGGGGGCAAGCCCCACAAACCTCCATTCGTGAAGACCTACATCACAAATCGTGGAAATGCCCATGTCAGCATCCTCCTGACTACCCAGAGCTCAGAAGCTGCTGCTGAGGGAAGGTGAAGCAATGGGTATATGGACTAGGAATGAGGAATCTTGATGTCACAAGGTTAACTGGCACTTCAATGCTGCAGGCTCCACACACACACACACGCACACACAGGCGCGTGCACACACACACATGCACCCTTTCAGGGAGATGGTCATAAATGGGCTGTGATAAAAATGGTCCTTTCCAGTCCTGGCCTGGTCCTTCCAGATATACTCAAGGTTGACCACACACATGCTGGGGAAAATGTGGCAAGGGCATGCGTGTTGGAGCATAGGTGAGGTTCACAGGTGAGAAAAAGAAGACCCCACATGAGGGAAGCCAGGAAGCCAGAGTCTGGAGAAGTTGTGTGGTAGGTGGAGCTTCCCAGAAGACATTTATTTAGCCCCATGCCCAAGGGCCAGTCTAGTCTGTCCCATGGCCTGAGGGGAAGCCCTACCTGGGAGGGACAAAATCAGGGATAATGGGTTCAGCTCTGCCTCAGGCTCTTGACTTCTGCACCTCGTTCCACCCAGGTTTGTAACTGCCAGGGCTGGACACACATAATTACTGAAGTGTCTTCTTAGTGTCCTGCTTGGGGTCTTTGATCTGTCTATGGTTGATCACATAGTCAGTCCTATCAGCCCAGTGGTGTGTGATCGACACGATTGATCATCACACATACACTGGGCAATGGGAATGAATACCAGCAGCTAACAGTCATTGAGCACCTGCTTTGTGCAAAACGTGGCTCAAAGCACTTCATATACAGTATATATATATGTTATCTCAATCAACTTTCTCCAGACTCAGGAGGTCAATATTGTATGTATCACTTCCAGTTTGCAGAGGGGAAATCTGAGGCTCAGAGAGGCAAAGTAACTTACCCAAAGTCATACCGGGTAGAGAAAGTGGCTGACTAGGGATTCAAATTGAGGTCTGGCTGGCTCCAAAGCCTGAGCTCATTACACTTCAGGGCCACTTGTGACTAAGCATATGAGCATGCCCATTTGTAGAAGAAGCCTCAGGGAAGGAAAGAACAGTAAGAGAGATCGTGCTGGGCATGGTGGCTCACGTCTGTAATCCCAGCACTTTGGGAGGCCGAGGCGGGCGGATCACGAGGTCAAGAGATCGAGACCATCATGGCCAACATGGTGAAACCCCGTCTCTACTAACAATACAAAAATTAGCTGGGCCTGGTGGCACACGCCTGTAGTCCCATCTGCTCGGGAGGCTGAGGCAGGAGAATCGCTTGAACCCGGGAGGCGGAGGTTGCAGTGAGCCAAGATCGTGCCACTGCTCTCCAGCCTGGCGACAGAGCAAGACTCAGTCTAAAAAAAAAAAAAGAGAGAGAGAAGATCCAAGAGCTTGGCTGAGGTTGAAGAACCATGACGGTGAAAGAGTGGGTGTACAACAGAGGGAGGATGGGCAGCAGAGTGCCCAGCAGATGCCAGAAGCTAAGATTATCTAAGTTTGTGGCCTTGTCCCTCTTGGTAACCCCCATAGCAACCAAAACTGGTGTCTGCCATTTCACTGGTACTCATTCAGCCAAACTCTGCTAAAGAATGAATAAGCTCAACATGGCAACCTTGGGAAATACACACAGACCAAGTTACTGCCTCCCACTTGGTAAGACCCAAGCTTTAAAGTGAGTTTCCCCAGAGTCCGGGTCACCAGACATTACTTAAGCCCCAAGCACATGACAGGCATTGGGAGTAGGGAGATGAACATCACAAGGATCCTGCCCTTGAGGTGTGGCCAGGCTGGCAGGGGAGATGTTAGGTTTGCCTAAGCCATCTCCAGGGGTCTACTGAGGTGTGGGCTATGGTTAGGGAAGAGAATGAAGCCCCTAGACCTCCTCAGGGATGGGGCTGTTGCCTTCAGCTCCCAGAACTCAGCACTGCCACTCACAGAACTAGGCAGCCCCACTGGCATCTTTCTCCCTGGGGTTGCTTCTACAAACGCAGCTCAGAGCTGACTTTTGGGGCTATGCTGGCCACTTTAGCTGGCAAATTGGGAGCCTGAAATGAGTGAGGACTGGGAGAAGGGGCGAAGCCACCGTAGATCCCCCTTTCCCTTTCTTTCTTAGTGTCTGGCAGTGAAGCCCCCTCAACCACACCCCAACAAGGGGAGAACAACTTTCCTCAGAGCTCTCCCCCACTCCCACATTGTCTCCTCCCACTCTGGGAAGCCCAAGGCTTAGAGAAATGAATCCAAGTCATTAACTAATTAATGAATATGGATGGCAAAGTTGCTGAGGTTGCTGGAAAACACCCTGTTGCCGCCAACACACAGCGCAGCCAGGCACCCGCCTCCCACCATGGGCGAAAGGAGGCTAAGGAGAAACTATTGGACTGTATCTTCCTAAGGCTCTAGCTGCAGCAGAAGCGCCCACAACGCAGCAGCCCCTTGCTCAGTGCCTGGAGACCAACTCATGGGTAACACATCCCTTTGCAAGAACGGCCTCCTCCAATCCAGCTGGGGCAGCAATCTGCTCACTTGCTCAGCATCAAGGGTACTCTCTGTGGTCCAAGGAATTCTGTCTGTAGGGCTAGCCCAGTGCAAAGTGCAAGGCTGCAGGAGATGGATGGATGGAGATAGGAAAAGGGGAGAGAAAAGGAGAAGGAGAGACTGAGAGGCACACACAGCTGGCAAGAGCCCATCTCCAGCTGTTGGGCGGGCTGTTTCCTTTGATAAAGCACTTGGCAGTACTCCCAGTTCTGTAGTTTCTGGCCTGCGAAAGCACACCCGGAGCACGAGCCTGCCTGTGGGAGGACTTCAGCCTTGCTTTGTTTTCTTTCTTTCCTTTTTTTAAGCTTTAGAAAAGGCCCCTCCCCTCCCAAGCAACCTTGTCCCTCCCCCAACACCTCGGCAAAGTGAAGTTGCACCAGCAGGTGATGTGGGCTGGGCTTCCGGGTGCCTTCACAGAAAGTCAGTGCCACAGAGCCATGTTAAAGGGCTTGGGACGGGTGTGCAGTTAAGTCTCAGTATATACTTTCAGGCACATGTATTTAAGAGAGAGAGAGAGAGAGAGAGAGAGTGTGTGTGTGTGTGTGTGTGTGTGTGTGTGTGTGTGTGTGCGCGCGCGCATGCGCGTGTGTGGTGTTTAGGAAGGGGGAGGGAGCGGGGGAGGGAGGGAGAGAGAGAGAAAGAGAGGGAGAGAGACTGAGTTGTGTGTGTCTGAGAGGCTCTGCTTGTTTGTTGTGGTTGATGCTGCCTTCCGTGTGGCACATCACCACTGTTCTCCCCGCCGAGGCTCCTTTCAGCTCACTAATGCTTCCCTGGAAGGCCTGGGAAATAGAGGGAGTCCCCATGTCACAAGATCACGCAGAACAACAAGCCTCTCTGCCCCCTGGTCTTCTGGCTTTGTGGAAGTCCGTCTCTCCCCCTTCACCCTCCTTCATAAAAGGAGCAAGGGGACTTGAAGGCATCCAAGGTCCCTTGCAGGGACCAGAGCCTGCAATATGGCAAGCTGCCTGCCCCCTCCCTGCATTTACAGTCCAATGACCCAACGCCCCCAGACCCCAGACAGTTTAACCAGCCCCCGCAGGTCCTCCCTGCGAGTTTCCCAGATTCCTGAGGGGAACCTGATCCCGCCCTGGGATCAGTATGGGCTCTTCACATCATCCGCGAGAGATCCCTGCTCCTCGGGAGCCCCGAGAGCAGCGCCCGTTCCCACAGGCAGCCAGCCCCACAGCACCTGTGGTTGGGAGGCGACCTCCCAGAGTCAGTGGTGAGGCCGCCCAGGGAGAGGGCCCTGTGGCCGGGTGGGAAACACGAGCAGAAGCGACAGAACTTCCCCCTGCCAGCCCAGGCTGCCAGGATAGCCCTGGACACTGCCCCGTCTGACCCGCTGCCCCACCACGCCCATCCATGGCTGGAACCAGAGCGGCCCTTGGCCCTGAGCGACGGGAGAAGCCAGTTCCGAAGAAGCAAACGCGGCACAACGACAAACACAGCCTGGGAACTTTGCACCAGCTTCCACACTGGAAGGCCTCAAACGTCCCTTGTTCCAAACAACCCCCCATACCCCCAACAAAAGTATTTACCTCATGAAGAAAGGGAGGGCGCTAGACTCACAGAACAGACAGCAGAGCCAGAAGGGCGATCATCTAGTCTGACCCTTTCATCTTACATATGGGGAAACTGAGGCCCACAGTGAGGAAGAGACTTTTGCTGGCTAGCAGAAGAACTGGCAGTAGAAGTCAAGGTACTTCCCCAAACACTTCCAGGTCCTAGCCATGGTTGAAAGAAGATATACCAACCTGAGGCCCAAGCAGGTATTTCGGGCCCCAGAAGCAGTAGTCCTGGCTCCAGAGTTGGATTTGTGAGCTGAGGATGGCCAGGATGCTTGTGTGGTGCAGGGAGCACTCTAGACCCCTTTACTTGTCAATAGACATGCCTGTTGACACTGCTGGGCCAGGTGGGCATCACATGTAGGGCTCGATGTCAAGCCTGAGCTGGATTGAAGACTTTTGCTCTTCCCTGCCCTCATTCTTTCTAGAGTGCTCTTCCTACCCAGGGCTCAAGCTCTGGAAGGGAGGGGAAGCATGGCCCTAGTTTTTCCACTGGTTGTGGGTGAGGGGGGAATCAACAGGGGAACAAACCCAGGTCTGTAGCCTTTACCACTCCTTTGGGATTCAGATCCCACCTTGCTCCTTCCCAGTCCAGATGTAGTAATACTCCACTTGAGGCCCAAGTGTGTAGCCTGAAATGAGTGCAAGAGAAGTGGGTGGGTGGGAGTGCCCACCAGCTTTGAGAAGGTGATAAGCCATGGGAAACTTTCTTAACATTTAAGCCTACTCCGTGGCCAGACTGTAGGTAGATGGTAAGGTTCACTAAGCTGACCCAGGTATGCCCAGGCTAAAATTAAATCAATCAGGTCGATCAATTTAATACATGCTCAAGCCATGGGCCAGGGCTGAAGCTGAAGCCACTGGTACTGCTGCCCTGCCCTCTCTGACATGGCCAACCTTCCAATACTGCCAGCCGCTAACCCTTCACTATAGCCAGTGTGGAAATAGCACACTATGTTCTGAGATAGGGTGACCTGGATATCTGGGAGAAAATCCATTAAAATAAAGAGCTCAGGCTGGGTGCGGTGGCTCACACCTGTAATCCCAGCATTTTGGGAGGTTGAGGCGGGCGGATTGCTTGAGCCCAGGAGGCAGAGGTTGCAGTGAGCCGAGACCATGCCACCGCACTCCAGCCTGGGTGATACAGTGAGACTCCGTTTCAAAAAAATAAAAAAAAAATAAATTTAAATTAAAAAAAAAGCTCAGCATCAAAGAAAACTGTGCCTACTACTTTCCATACTTACACACATGCTGTGAAACCTATTCTAACCACTTTTATTCTTGTTCTTGTTAATGACTGTGATACACATGAAACACTTAGAACAAGGTCTTCTTTGGCCTTCCACACATGAAATTCTGCACCAAGATTCCAGACAGTTGCAACTGCCACCTAATTCCTCCTAAAGCCAGAGCCCATCATTTTATAGGATATTTTGGTTTGTGCTATTTTGCTCCTGTGGATGTATTCCTTTATAACTGTTCTTGAGTGATTTTTTCCATGTATATCCCATCTCTCTAACTTGACCCAAAGCTTCTGAAGGGTGGGAAGCAGGCTTTTGGTGTTCTTTTTATGCTCCCCTCCTCCCTTCTCCTGTGGCACCCAGTACAGTTGTGTGGGCAAGAAGATGGTCTCAATGGTGCTTTTTCAACTCAGTAATAACAATTGGGGAGGCCAGTATAATTTCTGAATTCATCTGCAAAGTGCATCCAGTGATGACAGAAATCTGCAGCTGGATGTATCCGTTGCAGCAAAGAAAGAGCTATTCTTGAAGGGAGGGCCACCCAAAGCCAGCATGTGAGTTGACTTAACCACCCCCTCCCTGTCCCATCTTGATGAAATAACAAATAAGTAGTTGGGACAAGGGTGGGGTGCCTCACATCAAGCAGCCATTAAGCCTAGGAGCTGGGCATTCCATTCCATCCCAGCATCCTCTCCTCTGTTTCATCCATCTCTTTGGCAAGAGGATTTTAGGCTGATTTCTAGGTTCCTTTCCAGAAGTGGCAGTCTCCCTGAATCTGGCCACTTGACTACATCAGATCCAAAGAGAGTTACTGATAGGAAATCATTTGAAACTAGATATCGTGTTTGTTCATTAATGTGTATTAGCATATACCTTGTTTATGGGTTCACCTATGAGAAGATACAAGGGGACTGGTTTTGGTGGTGGACACACATTTATGGATGGGAGCTGTGAATAATTAGGAATATTTTACCTAAAATACCCTTCAAATCAGAACTGTCTCTAGTTTGTACTTCTCTCCTGCTTTGCAAGTAGCTTTACAGACTGACTAGCTTGAAATTTTAAATTTCTAACATGAAGAATACAAAAGTAGCCTGCGACCTATGTTATAGCTGAAGACTGAGAATTTAGCTAATATCTTGAAAGAGGGAACCACTTACTATTAACCAAGTCATTAATTAGGGTCATGTTTGCACTTCAATTGTCAGCTCCAAACATCTGTTTGTTTAAACCAAGGTCACTTTAGTTTATTACAGTTATAGCCACTGGTGAGATAATCTGCTTAGATTTCACAAGTATGTGTGAATTGCCTACCTCAGCCCTTATTTTCACAGAATAAGAGTTCTCTTGAAGGCACAGGGTCAGAGTAAAGAAAATAAATGATTTTCCTTCTCAATAGAACTAAAAACAAGGCTTTAATTAATTCACCAAAATTCTAGGATTGAATATCTATATTACATTTCTTGATGATGTTAAACTGTCCAAGTGTGACCCACAGGATTCCCATTGATCCAAGAACAATCTTTAGGCAGACATTTCATTGGCTTGGAGATTGTTTCCCAATCATTGAGCCCTGCAATTCTCACTGGTGGAGTCACCCCCGCTTTGTTGGAAGAGACTGCAGGTGGCCTGGGAGAGGGGGCACCTCTCTCTGTATCTTATGAAACAGAGAAAGTAGGGACACATGGTACAAAATATCTCCCTAAGAAGGAAGAAGCAGAGGCAAAGAACTAAGGAGGTCTGGGAGTGCAGAAAAGGGAAGAGGGGCCAAGATGGTTCTCCCAGGCAGGCCCAAGATTGAGGACAGTCCAGACATATACACTCTCACTAGACAGACAAGACAGACAGACACACACACACAGACATACACACACACTCATGCATGCACACACAGGCAGGCACACATACCTCCTTCACATATGCCTTGGTCATCCTGACTCTCCAGGAGTACTACTTCCATATACAGGATTTGACTCAGATAGAGTCACACACAGAAGAACACCAACCCTCCCAGATGCTATACTTCCAGCTGTCCCTTCACAAACACAGGTAGGCCCCCATAAGTATATTTACCATACATTTTTCCATACCTTTTTTGCATACAGCATAACAGCTGTTTTTTTACGTACACCCTCATCACTCCTCAAGTCCCTTCCACCCACTCAAGTCCTGACATATGTACGGAGTTACACATACACACATTCATGTGTGTCCTCCTTCCCAACAAAGGCAAAAGGAGTCTGCGCTCAATACATTCTTTGTTCTTTCTTACTTGGTGGATTACATTTGGAGGAGTGACTGGACAGCTAGGTGAACTGGATAAATACTTTTTCGAATGTTTCTTAGCATGATGGAAAAGTCCATCAAGGACATTTGAAATCCCTCACAGAGTTCACTCCCTTGGCCTATAGACAAGACACCAGTGGTAACCTTTAGTGACTGCCAAAAGCTTCTAAGATTCTCTTAGTCCTGCTATGCTAGCTGACCTTTGCAAGGAATCTTGGGTATTCCAAACTAAGAACATTTAGTATAAGAAACAAAACAAAAACAAAATCTTTCCCTGATGGTTAAGAACAATATGAAAGTATCTGTCCAAATTAGCAGGCCTGGCCTGCGGCAAGATGGTGAAGAAAGAAAAGTTGATGTGAAAGCCCACTCCGCTGTGTGTCATCTTGCAGCTTGCTTAGTCCCCCTTATCACACACGCCCTGGGACCACATCTTGTCCCCTGCCAGGCTTACTCTGTTCTGGCCAAAGACTCCTAAAACTGGGAAAAGGACTTTTGGATTTGACTAGAAGGAAGTCATGGGGAAGCTTAGAAAGAGAAGTGGGTCTGTCAGATCTAAGCAGAATGTAGTGTGACATCTAAGTGGTGGGCACTGTGATCTATGCAGTGCAGTGTGCACAGAAAACCTAGCGACCAGTGAGTTTTTACCCAGTCCCGCTAGCCTGCCCATTAAAAAGTTCAAATGTGGCTCGGCTGAAAAGCAATCAGATCTGTTATTGACACTGTTTCATTCTGAATAGCACAGAGGACTAAAGGCTTTCTTTACTTAGTTCATTAGTTAGCTAACAAGCATTTTTCAAGCACCTACTGTGCATGGAGCACTGTCCCAGACACTCGGCTGTTGCCGTTGCTGCTCTGCTATTGAATTTCTAAATACAGGCTGTTGCCAGACATCCAATTTTCTGAGTGCTTGCTCTGACAGAGAACAATGACTAATGAACCAAACATCAGGGAGGGCCCTCTGATCTCCAGCACAGAACATGCCCATAAAGGCAGATTCTAATTTGTTCAGCAAGCAGCTGCCAATTCTTCTGGGATCTTAATTACCTGGAGCAGTTTATGTGGGTGAATCCCCTTGGGAGAGAAACCCTGAACCCTGTCTTTCTCATACCCTATCATACCCCAGGCCCTACAAGTGGCTTTAACTCTCAGCCACTGCATATGTGTCCAAGGTCCAGGCCACAGCAGTTCACCAGACAGGCATTCCAGGCACTGCCCACGGCCTTCTTCACACCCCTGCACACACACCCCTGGACACACCCCTTCACACATGCACACACATGGAGGGAGCTGTATGTAAATAGTGGAAAACTCAATGGGCTGCAAGTCAAGAGACAGGGGTTTCAATCCAACTCTGCTTCTCCTTCTCCGTGTGACCTTGGGCAAGACTTTTTCTATCTCTGGGCTTCTATTTCCACTTCTGGAAAATGAGGGGCTGGACTAGATAATCTCTATGAGCCTTTCCAATTCTAGCACTTGAAATTCTGCTCCTCAGAATGAAATGAGACTCAAGTGAGCTGTGTGACAAGATCAGATTTGTGGAGTGGGGATGAGATAAGGTAGGGCCAGTGGTCAGCTCAGAAGCCCCAGAAGTCACCATCATGGAGAAGGAAAAATCACTGCCTCCTTGGGTCAGCCCTTCCCAAAGTTCCATACTGCTTCTGAAATGATTCACAAATAAGGCTGGTGGATCTGGGGCACGGTGGGATCTTCCTCCCTTCTGCCTCATCTCCCTCCCCTTTCATTCCTTTTATAACCCTTGTTCCAACTCTTGTTCCCTTTAACCAGCCCATCAGCTCACACCGACTAGTTCTCTTAGCAAACTCTTCAGAAAGGCCAGCGATTAAATGGTCTCAAGAGTCTCCCGAGTCTGTAAAATGTAAATAACAGCCCCTGCCCTGGCGGCCTTCACAGGCTTTCCAGAGGATCAAATAAGATAGAGTCTGTGAAAGTGCTTTAGAAATTGTCAAGTGCTATGCAAATGCGAGGGATTATTATTAATGATGGGTGGGGAGGCAGCCACATGATGTGAGAAGCAGAGCGCCAACCTGTCTGCTTTGCTTACCATCTTAACTGGGTAAAGGCATTGGCATTGCCAGCCTATACCCAGCTTGTAGTAGGGACAGTTATTTGCTTAGCATCCTCCCCTACTGGACCCCGTCTGCTAGCAGAGGGCAGAGCCAGAGGGACGAGGAGAAAAGGACAGGACAGGTCAGGTGCGGTGGCTCATGCCTGTGATCCCAGCATTTTGGGAGGCCGAAGCGGGTGTATCACCTGAGGTCAGGAGTTCAAGACCAGCCTGGCCAACATGGTGAAACCCTATCTCTACTAAAAATACACACACACACACACACACACACACACACACACACACACACACAAATTAGCCGGGCATAGTGGTAGGCACCTGTAATCCCAGCTACTCAGGAGCTGAGGCAGGAGATTGATTGAACCTGGGAGGCAGATGTTGCAGTAAGCTGAGATCACAACATTGCACTCCAGCCTGGGTGACAGAGCGAGACTCCGTCTCAAAAAAGAAAAGAAAAGAAAAAGACAGGAGGACAGGAGGTGGTTAATTCTGATATGGAGAGAGAAAGGCCTAGAGTAGTGATTTTTTTTTTTTTTTTTTTTTTTTTTTTTTTAGAAACAGGGTCTTGCCAAGTTGCTCAAACTGATCTTGAACTTCTGGCTTCAAGTGACCCTCCCACTTTGGCCTCCCAAAGCACTGGGATTACAGGCATGAGCCACCATGCTTGGCAGATTTAAAACAGAATATCACATAGAAAATCCAATTTATAAAACAGACAAAAGCAGAGCTACTCAGGGTGAAGTTGGGGTGATGGGCATGGGGTCCACTGGCTGAATCCTCCACTTGTCCTTGAGATCACTCCAGTGGCACACACTGTAATTGGGAGTGTTGAGCAGGAGCCCTTGCTTAACACCTGGTGCTCCCAAGCATCTCCAGGGGGCAGCCACAGCCTCGACGCTGGAGGAGTTGGGGTGCAGGGCACAGAAAAGGAGGGAGAGAATGCTATAGAAAGGCAGACAGAGTTACCTACTCAGCAGCTTCATCGAGTCTCCCCACAACAGGCCTACATCCTCCGGTTACCCTAGAATGGGGTTGCAGCTTTAGCAATCGGTACTGGAAGGCCTATTAAAAATGTGGATCCAAGGGGGGCATGGTGGCATGTGCCTGTAGTCCCAGCTATTTGGGAGGCTGAGGCAGGAGGATTGCTTGAGCCCAGGAGTTCGATGTTATTGTATGCTATGACTGCACCTGTGAATAGCCACTGTACTCCAGCCTGGGCAACATAGCAACATAATAATAAAAATGTGGATTCAGAAACGGGTTAAACAAAGCTGTGGGCCAAGTGGATGTGAGCAATACTCCTGCTTTCTCGCTTAGTTTTTTTTTTTTTTTTTTTGGTGGTGTGGCGGAGTGGGGAGCAGTTGCTCCCTAGGGTGAGTCTGCTGAAGCAGCACCTTCCACCTGTGGTCCCACCATGAATAAGCATCCCTGGCATGGTGAGAAGGCAGAGGCTAAAAGGAATTGGCCAGACATCTTCAGGTGGGCTCAGTGGCCAGGCAGGTAGAAACCTGACACCAGCTCAGAAGCTGAGCAGAGGAAGAATGCTGGAAGTGGCGGGCAAGAAGGCAAAGCGAGGACGGCGAGCAAAACTGCAGACCCAGCATCACAGGCAAGGGGCATTGGGCCTGACCAGGATTAGAGCCCAGAAACAGGAGACAGAACAAGGAGAGAGAGCTGGGGAGTTGGGAGAGGGGGCGGCTGAGAACAGCTCCCTCATGAAGCACTTGCCCCATTTTCCCATCCTCCCCACCCAAGCAGGCTCAGCAACAGGGCACATCTGACTAGGCAGAAACTGATCAGATACCGCAGGTAGGTACTCATTGGAGGCTCCAAGCTGGATAGGGGTATGTATGCCCAAGACTTTCACATAGCCAGGAGATGGGCAGTAGCTGACTCCCTGAGGCAGACGGCACAGTGTCAGGGATTTTGTTAAAGTCATGGAAACTGGGAGGATAGAATCATAATTCTAAGGTCACCTTAGAGTAAATTATGCTGGCATTCTGGAAACATCTGCTGCTGGTATTTCTATATTATTAAAGCCGTTTACAAAAGCCCAGCATCTTTCTCTAGGAGATTCTTATTCCACATGTGTCTTCCCCTGATTCCTTTTCCACATGTGATGGCCTAGAGCTACTTCTCAAATTACCCTGAGGTAGCTGCTCCAGAGACATGTTTGCTGTGCCAAGGCTGAGCAGGAAATGGGTAACCCAGAGCAGAGGATCAGCAGCAAAAGCCATTTGTGCTCGAAGGAAACAAGAGCATTTGGAATTCCGGTGTGCTTGGGTGGAGGGGAAGAGGTCGTTATGTTGACCCAGACAGTCTTTGTCCCCTTTCTTCTGCAAAGGAGCAATGGGACCATCTCGGAAAATGTGTTGGATGAGAGAATCACTTGGCGAGGGGTTACTTCCCCTGCGTAAGCTGTGTGAGTACAGACACCGGGAAGGAGGTGGGGAGAGAGGCTCCTGAGGGGCCTAGAGGGGAACAGAACTCAAGGAAGAAAGAAGAGCAAATGAGCCAAAAATAGCTTTTCAACAGACCATTCGGAAGGACTGTAACCCTTACTCTGTAAGTGGTTGGAGTTCCTCCCTTTAACCGAGAATGGTTTTGCTATTACAAGTAATTGCCTCATGCTTGTGTTCTCAAATATTTAAAAAGTCAACTGAGTCAGGTATGCACGAGGGAGGATTTCCAGTTTCTTCCCTACATCTTCTGTAAGTGCCTGCCTGGCTGGTCAGGGGAGGGACCAGAGGCCTAGGCCTAGGTAGAATTCAGCTACTGCTCTGCAGGCTAAACTGGGGACTTCACCTAGACAAGATTTTCTCAGTTCCCTCTACTTAAGTCAACCAGATTTTCAGGGATGGCCTTACACATAGATGGACAGGGTGGCTGCCTGCGTGGTATGAGTTGAGGGGATAAAGGTCAAAGGCACCTTGCCCCAAAACTCAACTCTACTTGCCCTGGGCTGAGCCTGAAATCGTCACTTTGCTTACTCCTTTTGAAGGCCCAGGTTTAAATAAAATTGCAACTTGGGAAGGGGAGCACATTCAGCTACTACAAGCTGTTTACACCTCAGCTGGATTCATCATATCACATTCGCATTAGCAGAAAGTAAGGCCTCAAGGCCATGGTTAAGAGGCAGGAGATCAGGAAAGTTTTGGAACATGAGCTATCATCCTATAGTTGAGAGTCCTAAGCAGCGGCGGGGGGTAGCATGAAGAGCTTGTGCTAGAAGGGAGAAGGAGTGAGAAAAGGGTGTATGAAAAACAAAGCCTACACTGTTCACCATCTGTTTTCTGAGGGATGAGCTTGATTCCTCTATCCCAGCTGAAAGTGGTTCTGATTTGGCAGCTAGGTTTACAACAAGGGAGACACAATCTCCTCTCCAGACTGAGGCATTTATCCAGAATTCATACTAACCTCTTCCCACGTAATACAGGGGCCTTGTGCTGGTGAGGAGGAACCAGGTCTGGAGCCTGGGTGGGATTCACTTTCCCTACTCAACTTCAAGGCCTGGCATGACCCATCCCTTGCTTCCAGAGGAGGGGAATGGTGAAAACAGTCATTAGTTCTTTGTTATGGGTGGTGAGTTGGGGGTGATCTGCCTCCTTGGCCAAGCTTCCTGCCCTAGAGACAAAGAACAAGGAAGGGAAGCACAAAGAGCTATGCCTGGAGGTGTGGACTTTCTCATAGCCTGTCTCAAACAATGAGTGGGGCTCCCAAAGAAGGCTGGTTTTGATTTTTCAGCTGGAGTTCCTTTGCGTTGGAGAGGTTAGGAGCCACCTGGATGGATGAGAGCCCTAAAGATGGAGCACTGCTGCTCAGTTTAGATTCCCCACAGACACCACTGGAGCCTAATGAGGTTGCCAAGGGAGCTGGTCCGGCAGCCTTGCAGAGGAGAAGGGGCATGAAGAAAAGACTCTGTCCCAGGCTCAGCAAGAGATCCCATAGCCAAGATACGCACAGCAGGCCAGAATGTAAAAATCAATTCACAAAGACAGCAAGAATTAAGTCTAGACAGAACCCAACTGAGTGAACTTGTTGGTCTCTGTGGGCTGCAGGAACCAGAGAAGCCCC
The DNA here is from genome assembly GCF_029289425.2 of Pan paniscus. Lineage (NCBI taxonomy): Eukaryota > Metazoa > Chordata > Mammalia > Primates > Hominidae > Pan > Pan paniscus. The sequence continues at coordinate 107,229,296 of NC_073272.2, forward strand.
ATCCACTCAGGTTGCCACTAGCTTCAGCCATGGTGACATGGCATCAGCTGCAAGCCTACTGTGGCTGGCTCAAGGGCCTGGGACTTGTTCCCTGGGCCTCTAACTGCCAGGCCAGGAGCAGTACAAGCCTCTCCTATCCTTCCCTTTACCTACTGCTTGGCCACTGGCAGGGTGCACCTGGCTAGCTCAGCTCTGTTTTCTTAAGTGCTTGCTGAGCCAGAGAGGAGAGAGGAGGGAGGATGGACTCAGGGAAGGGAGGAAGGGCCAGGATGCTGGCCTCCTGAGGTAGCATAGATTCCCCATGAATACACTGCTGACTATGATAGGTAGCAGTGCTGCCTCTTCCAATTCTAGCACTTCTGGGAGTCATTTCTCAGCTCACACTTCCCTCCTGTGACAGATACATAAATCCTTGGCTGAAGAGGCTGCCATGCCCCTTCCTGTTTCAGATGTGATTTTCCTCAGATGAATTGCGCCACCTCTTTCAGACTCACATGGGTCAGACGATCAGACCAGGCATTGTGATACAGCCATCAGGTTATAGTTAGGAAGAAGAAGGGAACTATCGATTTCCTGGTAACTCCTTGGATCTGTCTCCCCAAGTCAAACTAGCTACCATTACGCAGACCCCTTAGGTCTTCATGGACAAATCCACAGCATCCACAACCATATGACCTATTTCAAAGACACACAGAAATGACTTCAGTATGCTTGAAAATCAACTCCCAAGTATTTCTAGGTGGCTTTTCCATTTTGTGAAATAGCAGTGGCAACGTTCGGTCTCAGCTTAGCTTCTCCCTACATCCAGTTTCTTCTAGTTTCTGTATACTCCAGGGGTGCAAGCTTATTTTCATATCAGCCCAAATAATTAAGAAGGCAGATCTACTGAAAAAAGTTAGACCCATGGTGCAATTTCTTTCTTCCTTTTTTTTTTTTTTTTTAAGACGGAGTCTTACTCTGTTGCCCAGGCTGGAGTGCAGTAGTGAGATCTTGGCTCACTGCAAACTCCGCCTCCCAGGTTCAAGTGATTCTCCTGTCTCAGCCTCCCGAGTAGCTGGGATTACAGAAGCGTGCCACCACGCCTAGCTAATTTTTTTTTTTGTATTTTTAGTAGAGACGGGGATTTCACTATGTTGGCCATGCTGGTCTCGAACTCTTGACCTCATGATCTTCCCGCTTCGGCCTCTCAAATGCTGGGATTACAAGCGTGAGCCACCGCGCCTGGCCCACCATGGTGCAATTTCAAAGCTAGCTAGATATGATGTTTCTCCTACATTATCTCTTATTTTGGATTATCCATGCCACATGTCCTATGTTACCCTAGCCATGTGAAACTCAGCCATACTTGGATTTGGAATCCATTTGTGAGTGGGTAATTTATTTTTGAAAAAACTTTCTTTATGCACTACTTGGGCTGGTATCAAAGTGATCCTGCACCCCAGAGTTCCCAGAAACTAGCTAGAAGGTCGGTGGGGGGCAGCCTGGAATTTTGTGATTGCTATAAATAATCCACAAAATGGATAATGAATATAGGAATAATCAAAACTCTACCCAGATACAAGAATGGGGCTATGTGGGTAGGCAGCTAAGAGCAGAGGCTGCAATGAGTTGCTAGCACACAATTTAGTATCATTAAGGAACAAGCATGATCCTGGATGCTCTAAATAGGAAAGAAGCTTGTAGGAACTATGAAGTCATCTTCCTTCTCTATTCCATGGTCATTGGCCACCAATGAAATCTTACGCAGCTACAGTTTCCTGTAAAACAGCTAGCTCGGGGGTTAGGGTAGGTGATTGCGTCCTCTGCAGTTCAGTTAACCCATTTATGACAGAGATTGCAAATTTTTTTTCGTGAAAAATCAGACCTTGGCGATAACCTTGAGCAGTAGGATATAAATAACTCCCACAAGCTTAGCGTTCCAATAATGGAACACCAGGCCTAAATGGGTTAATTTTGCTCCTTTCCTAACCTGCTATCTTGCAAATGTGTGTCACTGATCAGAGGATGGATTTGGGTGACTGGCTAAGGGCAAAGGTTTTCATGCCACAATCTCAGCTGTTACAGAGGACAGAATGAAATCTCTGGTGGATAACTTGGACATTATCTAAAAGATGGAGAAATGAAAGTTAGTTCAAAGTTTTTTCTTTAAAAAAATGGATTTAGCTAATTTGGAAAGTAAGACCGACAAGGGATGGGATAACTACAATTTAAGCATATTAAATTTATTAAGCATAGGAAAGCTGGAGGACAGAATTAGGAGGAATAATGTCAGAGAGCAGAAGTTGTTAAACACTGGAATGTATGAACAAAGGACTTTGTGGTATTTCCTTTCTTGGAGGTGTTTGAAGATCAACTGTCTCCACTTGAGGCTTTTGCTAAAAACTGTTCAAGGGACTGGCCAACGTAGGAAAGACACACAAGGCTCCTGAGGTGTAACCCAGACAGAAGGCAGGAGACCAGACCCAGAACCTTCATCGTCTTTCTGCTTCTCTCCAGGGCTTGCCTTTGTGAAATCCACAAGGTGAGACCTAGGAGGAAGCAGGACTAATAATCATGTTTTGTATCACAGGGAATGGAAAGAAGTGGACCAAACATATTTACACACAGCCTATCATAAACTCCTGGTAGAAGTGGGAACTCTCTTGTATAGTCTGATTTTGTACACATTTCCCACCAAATCTTATCCGAATCTGTCAGGAAATAAGAGCAAGTCCATGTGAAATTGCCACAGTGACATATTTCCTGTCCTTCTACTGTGACTTTGTGCATTCAGAGAAATATTGTAACCTCTTGACTTGCTTCCTGGAAATACCTCCCTTAATTTGGGTTGAATAAAGCCCGTGAACAATGCCAAGAAGAAATCAATGGAGGCTGGTGAGGACAGACCCAGCAATTCTCCAGTGCCTATTTCCCCATGTCTGCCAGGAACGTGGTAGAGACAGTGCCTTCAACCAAGGGAAAGGCCTGCTGCTAATCTGCAGTGTTGAGTGTCATGGGGCAGAGCAGGACACTGGGGATATAAAAATAGCAGGTTGCTCTTACACTTGGAAGAAGGCTGTCAGAGGGGGACTTCAAGCTAGGTATACATGGAAAAGACCATCTCAAACCATACTGTATGGCTCCTGTTACATATCTTCTGGCCCCTCTTGTCACATGTCACACATCTGCTAACACACAGTGTAGTAGCATGTTCTTGACTCCAGTTACTTGTCTACCACTATCAAGATTTTTTGCCATATCTGAGTATTGTTGTTTACTTAATATTTACTGTAAATTAACTTTAAGCAGATTCCCTTTTTAAGAAATGCCTCATCCTTAGAAATAATATTTTTTGAGACCATGGAGTGGATGTGTTAGCTGTATATTCCCCCAATACATGTTAAATAAATAAATAGCTATAAAAATAGAAAAACAAAGTTAGTCCAAGTACCACCTAAAATCATCTTGCACACCACCAGTGTATGTTTACCACATTTGGGGAAACAGTGCTCTCTGTATAGTGCACACAGATGGTCCCCACCGCCAACAAGCACGGCTTTATTTCCTTCTCCAGTGTAAAGCGGGCTGGGCTTTAGAGTGCTGCAAATGGCCAGGATACGGTCCTGAGCCTGCCTCCCTCCCTCTTTCCTCTCAGGGCCAGGGCACCGGCCGTTATTATTTTTCTCCTTTCAGGTGACAGCCCCAGCCAAGGCTGGGGTTTGCAACAGGAACACAAGGCCCTTATTCCTGGTCAAGTGTTCCTTCCCTCGAGCTATTTCCCTTGCCGAGAATTCCACACTAGACTTCACTCAAGTCGACCAGTGCCCTCTGTGGAGTGGACTTCCTCTGCTTTAGCCCCAGGGGCTGCATCAGCTGGAGTGCCCCATGCCCACATCAGTAACCTGCCTGTCCACGCGGAGCTCACATAGGCCCCTTGGAGCACGTGGTGCCCCCAGCTGGGAACTCGGTCTTCCCGGGGAAGCCAGGGGCCACTCCTCTCCTTCTAGAATCTGTTCCCCGGTGTTCAGGAGACAAAAGAGGCCTTCAGTGGGAACAAGAGAGGAGGGACCAAAGCATTCTGTGGGCAAGATGTGTGCTGATTTTGACTAAACAGACGGACAGTCTAACAATCAGGGCCAACCAACAAGGGAAGTGGCTTGTATGTAGATTGCCTTCGAGCTGAGGCAGCGTGTCCACCCTCTGGGAGTGCTTTAGAAGAGATTCTTGTAGCAGCTGGGAAGTTAACATCCTTCTGTGGCTTACAACATATTTTGTTGTTGTTGTTTAACAGATAATCATCCCTAATCCCTACCCCACTCCCCGGTCTAATGTGGGAGGTCACAGGGTCTCTGGATACAGAGTCCTTCAAGGAGTGGAACTGCTCTGAGGGAGGCAGGGCTGAGGCCAGGAGCTCCACCCACCCAGCCCACAGGCCTCCCCTGAACATCCATCACCCACTTGGAGATGCCTTCTAGTTAGGAGGAACTTAGCTTGAAAATTCTCTGGTGAGGAGATACAAGCCAGGTGATGAACAAAACACTACAAACTTTAAAAGAAACATATAGATTCTTATTTGCAACCTTGTTTCCAGATGTAGCCCATATTTGGTGAGGGCTGTGGCACAATCTACCTCTCCTCTTTCTTTTTGTCCTCCACACACTCTCCCCCTCCCCTTCCCTCCCTCATATTCACCCTTGCCTCTGCTCTCTTACCCCACACTCTCTTCCCTTTCTCCCTTTCCCCTCCCGTTCCCACAGCCCCTAAGGCGCCAAGGAGGACCCTAAGGGTTCTTTGAAAACCATTGTCCTGAGGGAATTCTAAGAGCCCCTCCTTTAGGAATCTATAATTGATTAAGATTAACTTCCAGCCTGGGCAACATGGTGAAACTCTGTCTCTACAAAAAATACACACAAAAAAATTAGCCAGGTGTTGTGATGCACAGTCCCAGCTACTGGGGAAGCTGCTTGAGCCCGGGAGGTGGAGGCTGCAGTGATCTGAGATTGCACCACTGCACTCCAGCCTGGGTGACAAAGCAAGACCCTGTCTCAAACAAACAAAACAACAACAAAAGATTAACTGAGTGGCCAGAAGTCACCCAAGAAATTATTGTTGAAAGAATGAACAGAGCCAAGAAGAAGGAGGGCTAGCAGGGAGGGAGGAGACTGTGCAGTAGTGAGCACACTAGGGCTGTGGGCAGGTGTCTGGACAGGTGGAGGGAGGTTCTTCGTCTACTCACTCTCACCATCACACTTTGCCCAGCAGTGTAGATACTGGTGGTTATGTGGTTGGCGGAGCACACTGTAGATGATCTGTGATATAGGGAGCCCCGAGATATCATGCCTGGCCTGGAAAGGCACTCTCTGGTTAATGGAACGTCACCTGTTATGGCTTAAGAGACTCTCACCATGTAATCCAGAGAGGGATGACTGATTTTGATGGAATTTTAATGCAGTGAAATGTACCAGATATCAACACCCACCAAGCAGATTGGCTTTTGGTAGCTCATCTGTGCATTATTTGGGGGAGAGTAGCTGTATATAGCAGCAGTCAGATTCTCAAAGGGACCTGCACTGAGTCATGCAACAGTGGGCCTAGTGAGAGTGGGGATTTACCAAGAAAGGAGGTTTTCAGAAAGAGGGCCAGACCAGTCTCTCTTTGTAGATTCGCTTTTTAGATCTGGACATCACTATCTGAAAATCCCTCACAATTCAATAGAGAATTTCTGCAAACACACACGTAAAGAACTCAAGAAATGCATTGTGCGTTCAGTGCTGGCATTTTGGGGCACATGGGATCACTGGGAGACATGTGGTTAAGGAGCTTATTAACAACTGCACATTAATGACACCTCCAAACACCCAGATTCTTGTTACTAATCCGTTCCAAGCCCATCATCCTTGATTTTTTTTTTTCTTTTTTTCAGATGGAGTCTCGCTCTGTCGCACAGGCTGGAGTGCAGTGGCGCAGTCTCGGCTCACTGCAACCTCCGCCTCCGGGGTTCAAGTGATTCTCTTGCCTCAGCCTCCCGAGTAGCTGGGATTACAGGTACAGGCCACCACGCCTGGCTAGTTGTTGCATTTTCTTTTTTAGTAGAGACAGGTTTCATCAAACTCCTGACTTCAGGTGGTCCACCCGCCTTGGCCTCCTAAAGTGCTGGGATTACAGACGTGAGCCACTGTGCCCGGCCCATCCTTGAGTTTTGAAAATCGACCTCAATGTTCTGTTCAGCTGGGACCCCCTCTTGGGGTCATGACTCTTATCCAGGTACTACCTTCTCATTCTCTTTTTTTTGTCTTATGTGAACTCCCTCTCCCTGCACAATACCATTCTGACATTCTGGGGTTCAGTGACTTATTCATTCAAGTTTCCATGCATCCCATTCTCACATATCAAGACTTTAGAAACATAGTCTTCCAGAATATCTGCGTTGAAAGAGACCCTAGAGACCATCTTGTCTCTCCCCTCCCCCATTTTGTAAGTAGGCAAAGCAGCCCACAGAAGGGCAGGAGTTACTTACTCAAGCTCAAGCATCAGATTGGTGGCAAAGTCTGGACTCGAACCCAAATCTTCTGGATCCAAATCTGACCCACTTTCTACCACCTCGAGCTGTAGCTCCTCCAGGAACTGTGCCTCCTCCCCAAGCTCTGGGTCCTCCCCGAGTTGGGGTTCCTCCACGAGCTGGGGCTCCTCCAGCCTTTCCACCTTCATCTCACAGCTGCCCAAGCCTTGATTACCTGGCTGGGGATGCTTCTCTCCTTTCTTTTAGTACAGTGCACTCTCACGCTCTGGCTCTCTCCTCTCTTGCCTGCGTTCTCTCCCTTTCTCTGTAGCTGCCGGGCTAGGGTGGGACAACTGGAAACTCTAGGCTTAGAATAAAAAGTGCTCAAGGAGCCTCAGGGCCAGCCTGGGCTGGCTCGGCTGTGGGGGCGGGAGGAAATTCACGGTCCTGAGTGTCTTCAGGAGCTCCCAGGCCCTGAGGGAAGGCTGGAGCTCCTGGGGCAAGTGCTGCCCTCGGGATCTTCTGCCGAGACCGGGCCAGCTTCCTAAACTAACTCCCAGACTGAAGGGGAGGGCCGGATCCTCCGGGAGAGCCCAGACGGCGGCTCTGCCAGCCAGCCCCTGTGGTTGGAACTTTCAAAAAGACCAATGTTTCAGCAACTGATTTCTTTTCCAACCCGAACAGCAAGCCTTTCTGTCCCCCTTGCATGACTGTGGCTGTGGCATGCAGCCCCAGCCTGAGCAGAAGCAAGATTCCAGGGCTGGGGCTTCATAACACCCAAATCATTGGTCAATTCTATTAAACAAAATCAAATTAAAAAAATCACCATTTTTGGCATCAGGTGTACCCAAAGCTGGTCTCCTGGCATGGAGATGTTGTGTACCTACTGGGATGGGATGCTGCACAGCCGTCTAGAGACGAGAAGTCGGAAGATCATTGGATCAGAAAATCAGGAGACATGGTTTCCCTTTGCAGCTGGTCACTAATTGGCTGTTTGGTTTGGGGCAGGTACCCACCCCACATTGGGCCTCAGTTTCCTCATCTGTAATGGGAAAGGGTCAGCCAGATGGCTGAGAAAACTCCTACCAGTTCTGAGCCTCTGTGTCTCCATCTAAGGTGCACGTGGAGGTACAAGGTGTGGTCACCAACCCTGAAAAGGGAGAGGCTCAGGAGCTTGAAGAGAACGTCCCCAGGCCCATTGTCCTCTGAGATCTTCCCCAGTTGCTAGCAATGCCAGTAGGGCAACTTCGTGCTTTCTGTGGGTTTTGATCTCTGGTAAAAATTTCTAAGTTCTTCACAGTTCCCTGCTCTCCCCTCCCTGAAGAAGGGAAACCAGAAGTGTTCTCAGTCATTTATACCTGTGTGTGAATGAAGAAAGTTGAGAGAGCAAGCCTTGACAGGGAGAAAGCTTGCCAGGATGGGTTTCAGGTGTCATCTGGCTCTGAGCAGAAAAGGGTATGTGAGTGACAGAGCAAGAAGAGGACTGGTGAGAGAAGGATTTTGTGAGAGAGGGAGGCAAGGCCAGCCAGATAAGGTTTTGTTCTGGTACCACATTTGACTTGGCTAATGCTAATAAAGAGACACTCAGTGCTTTCTAGGAGTGTCCTCTCACTTCACTTTCCCAACCACACCACCACCAATTTCTAGTGGTGGAAACTGAGGTCTAGAGAGATTGTCATTTGCCAAGGTGGTTGTCTATTAGACGCAAAGCACCTGTGCTTCATGATCACATACTGGCTAATGTCCTCTGCTCCTTGGTGGCCTCTCCAGGGCCTTGTGAGGGCAGAGAAGCCCATCCTAGCTCCCCACAAGGGCTAGAACTTCCTGCCCCTCTGAAAGAGGGACAGGGAAAAACAGACTGGGACCCCATCTCTCTAGGATCCTGGCTCCCCAGGACTGGGCTCCTGCTCAAAGGCCCTGGGGCACACCTTGCAGCTAATACTAGAATATACCAGGAAAGCCTCCCACATTTAAAGAGGAGATGGAGGACATAGAATTTTGGAGACATGGCCACTGCTGGGGGTCAATTTCAAGTGCAATTTTCACGCATTAGTTCTTTCTTCTCTTCACTGACCTCCATCCTATACACCTGGCAAGTGATGAGCTCTTCACAGTCTTCCTGATCCTGATTTTCAGCTGATGAGCCATTATGACCTTTGGAGAGTCACTCGCCTAAATCAAGGCTGCCTGATCTTGGCAATGAGAAAATTTCCCTGCTCCTAATCTGACAGGGCTTCAGTGAGCCGGAGGAGCTTCAAAATCCACATCTTAGGGCATTAGCAGTGACTGGGTTCATTTTGCCTTTCCGCTACTGATTTTTGGGCAAGAATCACTCACAGCGGGGCACTTGCAGTGCCCCATGTCTTTACATAATGAATTTTCTTTTGTGGATTTTCTAATTCTGGGTGAAGTCCCGTTAGCCTGTGTTCTCCTGACTTCCTGCACTTTTCCTTCATTACCATCAATTGTAATGATGTTGCTATTTGTGTAATTACTATTTGATGCCTGTCTCCACCACCAAATTGTAAGGTTCCTGTGGCAGGGATCCTGCATGGTTTGTTGTTCGCCACTGTACCCCTTGTATTCAGTTTGTATCCCCTATGTCTAATCTTGTTTGTGTGCATGAAGAGGAAAACATTCTCCTCTGCAACAAGTACTTGGGGTGGGCAGCCTTACTCCAATGCCCCCTGCAGAGGAGTGTGCTCTAAAATTGTTAAAATGTAGAAGATGGGGGGCCCCCTTGAGACTAATTTATCCAGGAGACAAGAGAGCTGAAGGATGATAGAAGGGGCCCTACCAGCTCCTCAGTCCATTCTCCCACACTATTCCAGTTACAGGAGAATGTATGCTAGTTTTACTGACTTATCTCCAATGGAAATTTCATTGACATTTTTATTATAAAAGTATTTTCATGAAAACACCTTCACCTTTCACACATACACTTTCTTTTTTCTTATAAGCACCTGGTCCTGACCCCTTTGCTTTCCCCACCTGTCTGTCCACTTCTGACCATGGTCCTTATAAAACCAGGACTCTCACACTTTTATCCAATTCTTTATCTCTACTGTCATCAGCTTCCCCATATGTATAAATTACATACAACATCCCTTGGTAATTTTGTCCACCTCCTCTGAATGCTTGTAGTCAGGAAGTTCTTTCTGCTATCTAATCTCAATTCTTCATGCTACAATGTAGGCCTGTTTCCTCTTGTTCTCTTCCCAGTGTGGTTGGGAAACAGCTAGTCACCATCTCTGAGTTGTGACTTTTCTTATATTTGCTTAAAAAAAAAAAAAAACCTGCACATGTACTTTTTTTTTTTTTTTTTTTTTCTGAGATGGAGTCTTGCTCTTGTTGCCCAGGCTGGAGTGCAATGGCACGATCTCAGATCACTGCAACCTCCGCCTCCCTGGTTCAAGCAATTCTTCTGCCTCAGCCTCCTGAGTATCTGGGATTACAAGTGCCCACCACCACACCCAGCTAATTTTTGTATTTTTAGTAGAGACAGGGTTTCTCCATGTTGGCCAGGCTGGTCTCGAACTCTTGACCTCATGATCCACCAGCCTTGGCCTCCCAAAGTGCTGGGATTACAGGCGTGAGCCACTGCGCCCGACCTGTACTTTTCTTATATTTGAAGACTGACCTCTCTTCTTGCTCTCTACCACCTTCCACCCCACCCTTAAACTTCTTGTAGATCAATAATCTTAGTTCCTTTAGCTTTGCACCACAGGTCCCTAGAGTCTCATGTTTGCCTCCTGTTGGCTAAACAAGTCCTGTTGGCCTTTTCCTGACACTTCACAATCAGATTCCCTTGGATCACGCTGGGCTGTTAGCTATCACCTGCCTTGCCATTGTGGAGGGCAGGTGATACCCACCATTTGAGAGACAGGCTACCTCTCTCAAATGAACACTCTTTGGGGCCCCTTGATCAATTTATTTGTCCTTCCCAGAAGAAAGTCTAGCCTCCCTCCCCTTCTGCATTCAGGCTGTTTTTCAGCCTGGACAAATATCTGATATTTGCAGCCCAGAAAATTTACACCTTGGGCCCCAGAAAGGAGTGCAGCCTGAAGCTCTGTGCCCCACTGCCTCTGTACAATGAGAAGCATTCATAACTCAGAAGGAAGCCCGCAAAGGGAAAAGAAAACCCAGACAACCCCCTTTTCTTTTTCCTTTACAGTAAATAATTTACAAAAACAAATTTTCCTTCCCACAGGCTATACCCACTTTATCACTGGTCCCCAGGGCTAGCCTTTACACATTTCCATACTGTCATGGACTATTTTTAGCAAAGGATGACATTAAATACTAGTTGCCCCATGAGCTTCAAACTCATCTCTTCCTCTTGTCAGAAAACTGTCAGTCCTCCCCTTTGGGACCTGCTGGCTACTCATGGCCTAGAGATACTTCCAGGGGTGTGAGAATTACCTACATGGTATGGCTTCAGTGGTTACTAAGAAAGTCTTCTATCTGAAAATATCACCTTTGGCCTGGGTCTGATTATTAGAATTTCAGTGCTAGAGACTCATTTCTTTAGCTCAAATATAACTTCTCCAGGAAGGCTTTTCTGACCTTCTGTTAGACTCTTTGACAGAAGTCTATTCCTTTTCTCTCTTGGCATCTAGTTTGTAACTATACTTCATTAGCATGACTATCTGGTTAATGCCTGTCTCCCCCACTCCGTTGACTGTTCTATGACAGCTTTCGTGTGTTTCCCATTATATCCCCAGTACCTGCCACCCAGTCTGGCACATGAAAGTGTGCAATGAATATTTGTTATTGACTGAAGGTATTCATGAACTTAAACATGAATTCTCCAGAGTACTGGTGGGAAAGGATGTGGGCATAGGTGTGTCCAAGACACTAACTTGGGGAGAGGGTCCCAGAGAGTGAGGATGGAACGTTGACCATGAACAACACCTTTCTTCCCCAGTTTACCTGAGACTGCTTTCTTTTTCCACCCTGGTTCTGTCTCCCTTCCTGTCAGCTTGAGGCTTCTTACCTTTCTCAACCCTACCCTGAGGCTTTCATTTATAGGGTATCTGGGAAACAGGTTTGACCAAGGTGCAAACAAGGTTAAAATGCCACCCTGCAGGGCCATCAGCAACTTTTTTTTCCAGAGAGACTTGGGTGGATTATCTATATATTCTCGTGGTAGCACCTTGACACACCCCTGCTTCTGTTACCCACCTCAGAAGGGACCTCGTGGAGACTGAAGCCAGAGATGCACAGATAGGAAGCCACAGCCCCCAGGCTCCTCTGGTGCCCACCCTCGACTGCACCCCTTGGTTCTACCCTGCTCAACTCTTCTTGTTCTGCTGGGCTTTCTCCAGGATAAGAGGGAGGTGCCTCCCTACTCCCAGGCCCCGAAGGCCTCTGCCTCCCCAGGGCTAGCCTAGGTTCCCAAGGAGAGGGTGCTAGGGTCCAGTTTGCCCTGTGTCAGAGAGGGGCAATGAGGGGAGGGCCAGAGTGGGCCTTTCTCTCTTGTTCCTGAATCAATGGTGACTCTGGGTTCCAGCCCAGAAGGAATCAAAAGCGTCCCCACCCCAGGCCATCCCCTTCCTACTCAAGAGCCCTGCTGGACTAGCGAGGTTCTCCTCCCCTCTCCCAATCTGAAAGCCCTGCTGCTTTCCATCGTGCCAAAGCCAACCCATTCTTTCAGGCCCTGCTGGAAGCTGCCGCCATAAAGAGACTCTCCCTTCCTAGTTTGCTTTGGCACCATCCAAGCTCCAGACCTGCAGACCCCAGGAGCAGTAAGCTTAAGGCCTTTCCCTTAAGGAGCAGGAGGCTGGACCAGGTTTGCAAAGGCCTGAGGTCACGCCAGTGCTTTGTTCCCCACTGGCCTTGGGTGCAGCTGCTCCACTCCTTCCTGCTATACCCTCAGCTCCTCAGGGCCCTGGTCCTAGACTCTGATGTCTCCTGTGTCCTCTACAGTGATTAGCAGGATAGGCATTCAATAAATCCTCAGTCGGTACTCAATACATAGCAGGCCCTTGGTCAATAAATGATGGATTGATTAATTGAAGTGCTTGGTCGCTTTGGTACAAGGCCGAATGAGGTGCTGCCATCATTCATTTCTCTGTGCACCTGGGCAGGCAGATTATGTTGCCTTAAAACTGAGCAGTTCTTTTTCTTATTATTTATTATTTCTTTGTTTTGTTTTCTTTGTTTCTTTTTCTTTTTTACTGCTACAGCCTATGAACCAAAAAGGCAGAGGGGATAGGGAGAAGAAAGGGGCTGGAAGCCTGGGAGGAGTCCCACAAAGGAAAATTCTGCATCTCCATCTCAGGTCCCCTAATTTTCACTGGATTCTGTGATCTGGGGGACTAGGGGTGCCAAGCTCTTCTGAGCCCTGAGATGGTAGTCTTGAGCTTGTCCAAGAACTTATGAGTCAGCTTTGGATACAAATCATGCCTGCTGGTAATTCCCACACCACCTTTTTGACTTTGTTTCCCTGTTTCTCCTCTATTTCTTGGAGTGGAGAGCAGTGTCCCCACCTACTCACAGCCTGTGAGCCATTTACTTGATGGCAACACATGTGAGACAGGCTGGGGAAAAGACAAAGGAAGAGAAGAAGAGGAGCTATTGGTTTAGTTACAAACCTTGAGCTAGTGGAATATTAGATTGATGGGGGTATTCTGTGCTGTAGATAGTCACATTTGTTATTAGAGAAATCTGTCATAGAATCTGGCAATACTGACTTCACTGGGGGCTCAGTTCCACTAAGCCGGTAATGTAATTTTCTGAATAGGCCAGGCAGAGAGCTAAGAATCACTGTGAATTCAGGTCAACCTGGGGACTTTGAGACCTCATGGAGCGTGGACTGGGAATTGGCTCTTGAAAGGCCTTCCTTTAAACAGCTCCTCCACCTTCCGGTAAACCCCCTCCAGCTTCTGGTAAACCCTTTCACCTGGTGTCAGTCAGCCTGGAGTTTCCGCCCCCCCCCCAGCAACTCCCCCCACCCCAACCCACCCAGTAGTTTCTGAACCAACAAGCAGATACAAAAGGAAGAGGGACTTCTGCGACCTGTTCTGGGGCCTCTCCATGCACCACGCAGTTTCTTTAGCAGTGCATTATCAGGTGATAGTAGGTTCCTCCCTGCCACCTCCAAAATGCCTCAAGCCAAACTAAGTCCACTCCAGCTTGCCTGTCTGCTTACATTTACTGCTGAGTGTGGAGGCTGAGTGTGGGACCGGGTCAGGCTTTGCTGCCTGGCATTTGCCTCTGAGCAGACTGCTTGCCTGACACTGGGGAGAGTAGGCTTTTCCTTGGGAAGTATGATGAGCTTGACTTGGACCCCCAGCAGGCTTCCAAATGCCTGTCCCCAGGGAAGCCTACCACTGAGCAAGCAGAAGTGTGATGCCTCAGTAACCTGGCTCTGTTACATAAGATGTGCTAGTTATGAGTCAGGGCCCTCAGGCTGGCCTAGGCCCAGCCTAGTCTGGGAGTGAGGCTAAACGGCAGCGCTGAAGGAGGGGTGTCTTGGGAGTGGGGTAAGCCAGGAAGGAGCTGCTGGAGTCGCTTCCTTTCCTCTCACTTCTCACCCCCTTCTTCCTTAGGGATAGCTCTAGCCAATCACCAGCCTAGATAGCACGGAGCGGGAATCCTGGCCAGACCCCTAAGCTGTGAACAGCTGCTCTCCGTCTCCCCTGAAGAGAAGATTAGAAGAAGTGGGTTGAATACTCAAGCCTATTCTGTGAGTAAAGTCTTCCTTCGAGGAAGGATGGGGAAGGTCCCTGTGTGCTCTGTCCATAGGCAGGGGCCCGATTTCTGGCTGGACCTATTTGAGGAAAGTGGCTCCCAGGAGAGGAAGGCCAATGGTGAGCCTGGATCATCAGTGATCCAGCCTGCTTCCAGCTCTTGTTTTCCCTTGGGCTAGTGTCTGCACAATGGGAAGCTTCCCATTCAGTCTTCTGTGCTGGCCGGGATCTTAATGCCTCTTATACAGTTTCCAGAAGGGCCACAGCTACTTTGGGGCAGGAATTTTCAGCTAGAAGGTACAAGTGAACTTGCCTTGCCTACTGATGAAATTCCCTCCTGCCTGGAATAGAATCGAGAAAAGCTTGCTTTCTGCTCTCACAGATCGCATCTTAGCCCCACTCCAACTCTAGTTAAGCTGGATTTCAGCATGGTAGACAGTGGCCTCCAAAAGACATTTTCCCTGACCTGACTCTTCATCAAACCTAGGTTGCCCTGAAACTGGGATCTAGCCTTCTGGCCTTCATGGGGCTCCTCCTAGCCCATGGGGTTCTGTGGAGGGCCTTTTCTGCCAAAGCTGTGGTGCTACAGCAATGCCCTAACCCTTGTCCCATTATTGCAGACTTTGTGACAGCACAGTATGTTCTGGGCCATTATTGCTCTCTTTATTTAAAAGGAAATTTCATCTTTCTGACCCCTGTGGTCATGGACTCCTCTCCCTTGAGTTCACTGAGCACACAAAATACCCCATCAAATGAACCCGTGTTTTAGTCTCAACTTAGCACATTGGTTTCTACAGGGTTCAAGAGGCTATTGCACGATACCAACCAATTTGTTATATAAGCCCAGCCACCCATGGCAGATTATGGCTTTACAGTTATCTCTAGGGATGGCTTACATAAGAAGAAGAGAAAGTTCAGGTAGGAGCAGAATCACGATGAGCAAACAGCGCAACAGCCACCACCAGGTGCAGACATGGCCAAACTCATTCCTCCCAACCAACCCACCCACCAGGTGGGGGCAAGAACTCTGCAGGGTTCCATCACCCGGGATGCCTAGAGGTCTTGGCAGTCTTGGCCAGATACATCCATCTCCATTTTACCCAGACTCCCTGGCCTTCAGTACCTGATCTGGAAAGGAGCCAACCCTCTACCTGGAATGGAGAGCTTGTTGGATTATCTGCAAGTGCAGATATAAGCAGGAGTGTTAACCTTCTCTTCAGGCAGGGAAGAAAACTAAGGTCACCCTGGAAAGCATTATTTGCTGAGGTGTGGACTCAGTAAATAATAGTCCACTCCTGGCAAAAACTGAGGAGTAGATGAAATTCAAGCTCTGTGCTTCCCACCTTTCTTTAAGAGCATGAACTTTCCAAACAGATCTTTTGAACTCTCATGCTGTCCAGGCCCCGTGCTGTAACAGCCCAAGCTAGGCCTTCCATGGACTCCAGCCCCATCTCTCTACCTCTCTCCTCCAAAGTTGGCTTTGCCACATTCCAGTCCCATAGGACCCTATTCCCAGTGGGCTGTCACCATGACCGGAGGTCTGATAAACAAATCCATACAAAGTAGTTAATGGCAAGTAATGGTGTCACATGTTACTCTTTAAAAAGGTACGCTAGACCTTGGCCATTCATGAGAGATACACACTAAAACTTTTGCCAGTCTCCAACTCATGAATGCAATCTCCAAAGCATGTCATTTCCCCCATAAAAAGTCTATTCCCAGGCAGCACCATCACTTTGCCAAACTTTGTAGCTGTCTCTTCGTTGTAATCACTAGCACCAGCAGCTGGCTTAGAGAGGGAGCATTCTCCTCAAGGAATGCCCTGAGACATTTGCTCATTTTATGACAGGTTCCTACATATGTGTGGACTACGAGCAGTAGACCACAAAATTGTGTTGAAAAGTAGGTGCTGGGCAATGCCACTCCTAGGTATATACCCCAAAGAATTAAAAGCAGGGACTTGAACAGATACTTGTACACCAGTGTTGATAGCAGCATTCTTCATAATAGCCAAAAGAGGGCAACAACCTAAGTGTCCACTGACAGATGAATGGATAAGCAAAAGAGGTATATCCATACAATGGAATTTTATTCAGCCATAAAAAGAATGAAGTACTGATATGTGCTACAACATGGATGAACTTTAAAACATGTTGAGTGAAAGAAATCAGACACAAAATATTGTATGATTCAATTTATATGAAATATCTAAATAGGCAAATCCATAGAGACAGAAAGTAGAATAGAGGTTACCAGGGGGTAGTGGGAGGGGAAAATAGGGAAACGGTGAGTTATTCTTTAATGGGTACAGAGTTTTTGTTTGGGATGATGACAAAATTTTGGGAATGATAATGGTTGCACAACATTGTTAATATACCTAATGCTACTGAATCGTACACTTAGAAATGGTTAAAATGGCAAATTTTATATCTATTTTACCACTATATATATATGTACTATGTACAATATATGCATATAATACATCTCTCTCTTTCTCTTTCACACACACACACACACACACACACACACACACACTAGTAGATGTGGGGTAGGGCACCAGGCTCACTCATTGGTGAAAGGACCGGTCCCCACATACTAGTCTCCTTGCACATGTGATTCACATCTGTGCCTCAGCAAAAAGACAGTTTCTTACCAGTCTGAGTTCTCATGAAGTATCCAAACCATGAATGTTAAGTTTGCAAATGCATTTGTGCTTTTAATGGAGAAGGTCCCTTAATCCAAGAATGCCTATTCTTTGTCAGACCACTAGGCACTCAGGAAATAGTTATTTTAAATTACTTTGGGCTATGAAAGGACTTTTGAAGCTTGATACCAAAAGCAAAAATCACAAAGGCAAAGAATGACAGGCTTAACCACACAGAAACCCAAAACCGCTCTACAGCAAGTAACTCCATCCTCAAAATCAAATGGTAAATTAGTTGACAATGCATTGCAATCTCTAATACAGGGTTTCTCACAGTGTGGTCTACATACCAGCGGTGCTCTGGGAGAGGAATTTTAGATGGTACATGGGCAGAGAACTGAATCTTAAATAGTATGAACTTAGGCACTGCAGCAGGCAGCCACTCAAATCATGCCGTGTGAGTGGCCACCACCTCAGAAGCCAGGTCCAGGAATATACATTATGAAATTACTTGTTCTGAGACTCACTTAGAGAAGCACAAATAATTTTTTGCACAAATGTTTCTTGAAAACCTGATCTCTGAATCTATATCCTTCCCCTTTGTTACTATATTAATAGGGGATATTAAATGAATTAGCACACATAAAGCAGTTAGAAATGTTTGCTATTTTTATCATTTTCTGAGCATTTATATATGGGAACCAGTTGGGGCCAGGTCAGAAGCTTAAAGGTAGAATCCTAGGGTTTTTAGAGCTGGAAGGGAAATCGGATTCAGAGTATTTCAGACCACACTAGTCAGGTACGCTCTGGGGTCAAAGGTAGAATAGAGCTGATTAAGAGGTTTTGGGTAAAATCTTAGAAAAAAATTTGAGGTTACAGCAACAGCAATCACAACGAATACTGTCAAAGCTCCCGTTACAGGTTGTTATACCTTACAGGTCAGAAAAATTAAGGAAGGCTCTTCAAATGTCAACTTGGGAAGCTTTTTCATATGCTACGTTTAAATTGGAAACTTCTGCTGTTTGCCCAGAATATTCTGTCTCTCTCCTAAGTTTTCCAGTATTAGAAGCATATTCAAATGACAAGGGGGAAGTCCCCTAACAACAGGGTGACCAACCATCCCAGTTTCCCTAGAACTGTTCCAGTTTGAGCACAGGCAGTCCTATGTCACAGGACTGGGATGGTTGGTTTCCCTACCTAATAAGGACATTTTGACCATTTGGAAAGGTTCTGAGCTCACATTTACCTCTGCTTCATAGAAAATTCTTAAGTGTTACAAGAATTTCTTTAGCATTAGTTTAGTTACTGAGTGTTCTTAACAATTCTTTCTTCATAGACAATTCAGGCTCTGCTCTTCATTGTGAGGCATTGGGCAAGATACTTAATTTTTTCCAAGCCTCAATTTCCTTCTTTATAAAATGAAAATGGGTGATAATAGTACCCATTTGGTCGGGCGCAGTGGCTCACGCCTGTAATCCCAGCACTTTGGGAGGCCGAGGCTGGTGGATCATTTGAGATCAGGAGTTCGAGACCAGCCTGACTAATATGGTGAAACCCCATCTCTACGAAAAATACAAAAATTAGCCGAGTGTGGTGGCGTGCGCCTGTAGTCCCAGCTACTGAGGAGGCTGAGACAGGGGAATTGCTTGAACCCAGGAGGTGGAGACTGCAGTGAGCTGAGATCGTGCCACTGCACTCCAGCCTGGGCGACAGAACAAGACTCCGTCTCAAAATAAATAAATAAATAAACAAATAAATAAATAAATCCATTCCAAAGAGTTGATGTAAATATTAAATTAGATTATGCAGGTACATTGTGAATGTTCAAGAAGTGTTAGTTATTAATCTGTTATGGTTATTAGTTACATAATACAAGATTGAAAGGATGGTATTTAAAATACACTTCTTCCCCAACCCAATTGTTTACAGGTACCATTTACATACCAACAGGCTGCATGCCCATTCTCACTGATTCGTATGTATATGCACAGCACTATCAGGACTTCCATCAGGCTATGAGAGTTACTGTATGTGGTTAAAACGGAAGGAAAACAACTTTTAAACATTAATAAGGATTTTCTAGCACAGTATAAAGTTGTAAAATCTTTACAAGGGACCACGTCAATATTTAAGTAGTCATCCAACTAAAGAAACCTTTATTGAATATTGGCTGTATAACTAAAAGCCAAGGGAAAACCAAGCAAGTAAAACACAGCCCTGCCCTCAAATTGCTTATACTCTTGTGTTCCAAGGAAACCAAGAACGAAGCTGGGAGCCAGGGACAGGTCAAAGCAGACAAATCAGATGTAAATCAAGAATGTGCCCTGCCCTTCTTCCTAAAAATATAGGAGCCCTCTTGGCAGAGGAATGGACTGCAGGAGGAGGGGTGGGAGACTAGCTTCTGCAGCAGGAGAGGCCTTGAAAGTTGACAAAGGAAAAAAGCACCCAACAGGAACCTGAAATGTCAAATCATTAAATTGAATAGAAGTAAAAACGATGGCTGAAGTATGATGATAGAAACCCAGGGAATTTAATGAAGTAACAAGGGATATGTTCACTTAGGAGAAGGCTGTCTACCCCAGATATTGGAGAAGCCCCATGACCAGCAATAATGGTCTTCTAGTTTGCTAATGAGCATGTCATACTGGGCAAAACCTAAACCGAATTCAGAATCCCCAGTCTCTAAGGTCCCAATTGTCAAGGAAAACAAGAGGGGATCAGTGGCTCATGCCTGTGATCCTGGCACTTTGAGAGGCTGAGGTGGGCAGGTCACTTAAGCCCAGGAGTTTGAGACCAGCCTGCACAACATGGCAAGATCCCGTCCCTATAAAAAAAAATACAAAAATTAGCTGGGCATGGTGGTGTGTGCCTGTAGTCCCAGCTACTTGGGAGGCTGAAGTGGGAGGATCGATGGAGCCCAGGAGTTTGAGGCTGCAGTGAGCTGTGATCATGCAACTGCACTCCAGCCTGGGTGACAGAGTGAGACCCTGTCTCAGGAAAAAAAATAAAAATAAAAATAAATAAAAGCAAGAGAATACTTTGTCCTCTTAGAACTATAAGACTGTTACCACAGGACCCTGTTATTCCCAGCCTTAGCGAAGCCTGAGAGCTTGCTGGTTAGCTCCTCACTGGTTTTGAACGCTGAGTGAGTTGCTCTGATCGAAGGAGGCAGGGTGCTCACATAAACCTTTCCTACAATTTGCGCTTCTCCCTCAACCAATACCTATAATGCCACCCCACTACATCTCCACCCTGTAGCATTTCCAGGCTTTGCCGAAAACCAAGAGTCAATAAACTCGTATTAGTGGAGTAGATGACAAAGGAGGTATTCCCTTTCCACAAACCCAAACAACCAGGATGCTCCCGAGGTGTGGCAGAAGGAAACACTTTGATCTCAGGCTTTTAGCCTCACACTTCCCTCACCCAGGTTTGACCCTCCTAGGCCCAGAACCAGAAGAGGCGCCCCCTCTCACACTTTCCTAAAGCCTGGAGTGGCAGTTTCTCTCCCAGTTGGACAAATGCAAATGCTACAAGCGCTCTTTCCAGGTTTTTCTACTACCCCTCCCCCACTGCCACTCTCCAACAGAGACAGGCGGGATCCTTAGGAGCCTGTTAGGGCTTTCGCTTGGCAGGATTTCAGCGTCTGTGGGCTGAATACACTTGTAGTAATCTTTCACTAGAAATGAAGATTCCCTCGAAACCTTTCTGCCCGCAGCCTGGTTTATTTTATTTTATTATTTTTAAAAATTCAGCCTGGTTTATTTTAGACAATGAGATAATTTGATGCCTAAAGTGAAATAATAGATGAGAAAGGGCTTCAATGGTGTCGAAAATGCCCGAGGAATACGACTTGTTATAATAACACTAACGAGGTTAGCGGCCCTGCTTGTCTTGCCCAGAATCACTGGGGCTGGGCTGAGCGGGAGGCGATGGTGGATTTGTCTTGGGGCAAGGGAGGCAAACCTGCTCTTAGCATTAAGTGAGAATAGCGCCTGCCTTTCTCGATTGCTTTTAAAATTTCCTATTTGAGCCTGCTTGCATTCCAAATATTTTGTAGGTGCTCAGAATTTCTTATCACTTTGTCTGGGCACATCGCCTGCCTACAGCCTAGAATCTCAGAGCTAAAAGGAACCTTGGAGAGACTAGAGAGGTCAGGCGACTTGCTCAGGCTCATACAAACAGGTGAAGCCATAACTTGTACTACAACCCAGGTCTCCCACAGTGGCGATGTCTTTCTCTTACATAACCTGTGTTGTTGAGCAAGAATAAATCCTCGCTTATACACTCACACACACATGTTGGTGCCCTATCCTGATGGCGCTAAGGACCCTAAATCCATGGCTGGGTTTCCTGATGTTGTCTGCCCTGCCTCTAAATTGCCTCAGTTGTTCCCAGAGACTGGTTCTTGCCAGAGTGTCTCAAACTGAAGGACAGCAGCTGCCTTGGGTCTTCCCATTGTGTTTTTTCCCTCCCTTGTCCTCTACTTGCCTCCCCAGCAGGATTTCTAGAAAGCTTGACCGGTACTCCAATACACGCCTGCAACGACATGGATTCATCCGCCCTCCTGCCACACATAGTTCTTGAGGCACTCAAGATGTCCTAGGGTGCTCTCTGGGGTTGCGCTTAGCTTACATTTGAAATGTAAGGCTGTGATCCATGGAGGAGGCGAATCCCTCCCATCCAGAGGCTCAAGAAATTCTCACAAGTCTCTGATTTTTAAAAATTTCCCCCTCCCCATCTCCCTCTCCTACCACCAGCAGTTTAATTTGTCTTGACATTTTGCTTGCCCTCACTGTCAGTCAGGGGCACTCAGTAATTTTAAAGCCCTTGTAGTTTCAATCTGATTTTGCACATTTGAGATGGGCTTTTGAGAAGGGTAGAACTTGGAACTCAAGAAGACCCCATGGCAGAATCTCCAAAGGAGCTATGGAAATGTATGCATTTGAGGAGGGGGTACTTTCAACTACCTCCAAACCATCTGGGGTCTGCCCACCTTCTAGGCCCCAGCGTCCCCATCAGAAAGCCTTTGCAGGCAGCTTTCAGAATAGGGCTTGCACCTGCCAGGCCTGCCCTCAGCTCCGCGGTACTCCAGGCAACCTCAAGGTCCAGTCACTGTAGCCTGAGTCAGACCTCCCCAGTACCCCTCCTGAACTTCCTAGTTGCCCCTTTTGCCAGAGATGAGGGTGCAACAGAGGCTGGTGGGAGCAAGGACCGAGTTGCCGCCGTGTGCCGAGCCACCCACCTGTGGAAGAAGAGCAGGATGGAGAGCATGGTGTGGTCGATGTTGCGGTTGCAGATGCCCTCGTTGATCAGGTAGCAGGGGTCCCGCAGCACCGGCTCTAGCGAATCCTGCCGCATTATGCTGTTGAGCTTGTCGGTATTGAGGTTCTCAAAGACCAGCTTTTCCTGCAGCTGCCGAAAGTTGCTCACTGTAGGGCTGCCCGGGTTGTTGTTCTCCCCGCTGCTGCCTCGCTGGAGCCCACTCCGATGGGCCAGGTCCAGGCAGCAGTTGCAGCAGTCGAGGCCGACAGGTGAGCGGCAATCGAGCTTGGACTGGGCCATCTTCTCAGGCTCGGAGGTCGCCTGGCCTGCGAGGTCAGGGGCGGCTGGCAGGTGCGCGCCCACCGAGCTGGCCTGAGGGGACTCCAGGGTGCCTGGAAAAGACAAGCTGTGAGGAAAAGAGTTGGAAATTAGCGCCTAAAGCCAGCCACCTTCGGCTCGGCCCCCTTCTGGCTGTACTGCTCCGGGTGCGAATAGAAACAGCTGGACAAACAGCTCCGAGCGGATCCTTCGGGCTCACTTCCTCCTCTTCCTCCTTCTCCTCCCCCTCCTCTTGAGGCCGGGGCCGCCCCCCTGAGGTGCCACACGCGGCCCCAGCGCAGTCCCAAGTTTCCCAAGTGTGAGCGGGGATTGGGGCGGACCTGTGGAGGCAGGAAGGGCGGGCAGCAGGGCAGAGGGAGAGCCAGGGCGCGCCCTTGCTCCCTCCCTCCTTTGCTCCCTCCCTCCCCCCCCGGTTTGCAGGCTCTCAGGCTCTCGGGCTCCCCTGGGCTGTGACGGCTGAGCGGTGGCAGGAGCTGAGAGCGAGTGAGCTAGTGAGCGGTCTGCACGCCCGGGAGTCAGCACTGGGATATGACAGCATGTAAATTACTCTAGAGGGGACGGCGGAGAACGGTCCTCCGCCGCTTCTCCGGCTGGCGGGCGGGGGCCCCGGGCAGGCTGGATCCTGTCCCTCCACCCCTCGCCCCACCCCGCCCGCACCCTTGTGCCCTGGCATCCACGCTGCCGCTCGCACCCTCGCCCGCGCTCCTGGGAGCCGGCCCGGCTCTCACTCTCTCGGCGACCCGGACGCTTCGGTTCAGCCTCTTTCAGCGCTCATGGCGCATCCTCCGCCAGAAATACGCACGCAGCCCACCCGGGCTGCCGTGCCCCCTCAGTGGCCCGGTCTCGCGGGGCTCGAGCTCGGCGTGAGGGCAAATGTCTCTAGTCTCACCTCGAATGGGTCCCCCTACAGAAGAGACGACGCCCTCGAGAGCCCAAGTGTTGTAGCCTTAAACTGCCGCCCTCCAAAGCCCCCCTTTTTCTGGGGGGGGGCGTGCAAGGAGAGCGGTTGCCTCTGCAGAGAGTCAGAGAGTGCCAGGCACACATTAGGAGTACCCAATAAATGCCGTAAGCAAAACTCACAGAAGCACGCTCAAACTCTCCTCAGTTTCTGTCTCTTTCTGCTTACTTAACGATATCGTCACCTCCTTTCCCCAGCTCGCTGTGTCCTCTCTTCCCTGAACCCCTCAGAGGCAGTCTCTGTCCCGGTTTCCCTCTGCCCCTTCGCCGTCTCTCCTCAGTCCTCCCCTTCCTTCTCTCTGCTCTTCTGCTTCCACTCATTCCACTATTTCCCTTATTTTTTCTCTTTTCTTTACCCATTTCCTCTACTTTCTCCCCCATTTCCATTCTTTTACCTTTCTTTCCTTATTTCTTTTCTCCTTTTCTCTATTTCCTCATTTCCCCTTTCTCCCCTTTCCTCTTTTCTCTCATTTTTCTCTCCCCCACCCCCGCTATTTCCCTTATTTTATTTTCCCCTCATTTCTTACTTCAGCACCCCCTCTTTTTCCTCACTTCACTTGCCTTCTCCTATTTCTCCAAATTTGTTCTCCTTTTCCTTTTCTGAACCTTACCTGCCACCTTAGTTGATCTCCGTCTGTCGTTACCCTTTCAATAGATGTAGCGATTGCATGTTCACAGGCCCGAGGGGCATGCCCCACCTCTGTAAGATGGAGGGATGTTCTGGGTGGTCAAGTGGTGGGTTTCCAGGGTTTCTCAGGACTCAGAGACTTGGAATACTTTAAATGTGTAGGATTAAATAACGATTAGTGTCTGAAAAAACTAAACTTTTCATGACGTTCAGTTTTCACGTAAAACTGACTTACATACATTTCAGTCAGTACTCCCCACCCCCGCAACGGCTCCTTCATTCACCAGTCCGGCCCTTGAAATAGAGCAGCATATACTGCCATCTAGTGTCCAAGACGTTGAACGTTCTCTGCCTGCGTCACAGAAGCTCGGAGAGGCACCAGAGGTACCTCCTGGTGGAATCCACAGTGCGTTGGTTCTAAGAGTAGCAGGGAAGAAGTGTAGGAGGCGGAGCTGCTACACTAAGAGAGTTCTGTGGCCAAGCTAATAGGCAGGAACACGCTCCTACACTAAGAGAGCTCCAGCTAATAGGCAGGAACACCAATTAGGGCCAGAGCCGCCCTTTTTTCTAGTGGAGCTTCACTTGGCCTGAGTCCCTGCGGATTGGACTTCCATAGATTTGAAATTTCCTCCGGGTACCACAAGCATCAGGCCTGTGATTAAGAGCAAAGAGCGGCCAACTATTGTAACTCTTATTCCCAAGGCCCCGTGGGTCCTATATGTGCCCTGCAACTTGGGGAAAATGGAGGTGGGGTTGTGGTCTCTATGCTGTAGCAGCCGGAAAGCCAAAAACAAGCCGTACCTCTCGCTCTTGACAGGATCCCAAGGTCAGAGGTGAAAGAGGTGCTGGGGGTCACTGACCATACCTGCAAAACTGAGAGTATGGTCCTTTTGTTCTAACAGACTGCTGAGGAGTCTCTATTTCTCCTCTCAAAAGCAAACCCTTTAGATGTATTAATTCCCTTTTTCTTCTTCTTCGCTGTCTTTTTTTTTTTTTTAAATGTTCTTGGGTAAAAGCCAGAGGAGGTAGTAGAATATGAAATTTCATCTGCATTGTGTAGACCTATAGTCTACTAAATTGTTTTGTAATTACAGTGTTTATGTTTTTTCCTCTTGTTTATAATTATTTCATGTTAAACGTTATAGCAAAATATATTAGACCCATAAATGTTTATTTAAGTTGTGTTTTGTGAACTGCTGGGACTTTTGTTTCTATATTTGCCTGAGTCCTTTTATCTTTGTGCATAACCTTGGGATGAGGCCCTGGTAGAAGTATTTCCTTCTTGGCATTTGGCACCATTAAACTCGAGATTCTGTCCCCTTGACATTTCCCTTGTTGTAGTCCTTGCTCTCAAGCAGTATTGTTAATAATTCAGTACAGCTTTCCATACTATATCCAGGTTGATCAAGAGTAAATATAATTGAGATATAAAAAGACTACATAGTTCAGAGATAGAGTTCAGGAGCTGGTATGTATTTGCATACAAGTCCAGCTTGTATTGACATATTGCACACCTCCTCAGGAGAAGGCTGACTGGGCAGGGCCACCTTGGCTCCCTTCTGTGAAGCCTTGCTTTGCTGACGTATATTGCGTTGGATGGAGAGACTCCAAGCAGCAAAACGTTTTGCATAAACTAAGAAAGCAGAGGGGGGCCCCCACTTCCAGACAGAGCTGGTAGCTTTCTGGGTGGAGCAGAAAGAGGGTATAAGGGGCATCTCTTTCTCGGATGAACTCATTCAACAGTCACTGTGTGCTTGTCCTGTGTCAGGTATAGTGTAAGTGGAGATTCAGAGGTAAACAAAACAGGACAAGCTCCCAAAGACTTCATGGTCTAGCTGCAGAAACAGAGCTGCAGATAGACAAAAACAGTACAAATACTAAGTGGTAATGGAGGCCTGGTATGTGTAGGGGGAATAGGGGGTGGCATGTCTTGGGTGTGGAGGAGGGGTTAGCTCTGGCAGAAGAGAAGGACAATCTAGGTAGAGAGACTAGAGAGACTAGTGAACAGAGGCTTGGGGCTGAGAATAGTGTGTATGCTGATATCCGGATGTGGATTACAAAGCAGTTCAGTGTTACTGGAGAATAAAATGTGAGACATGGAAGCTGGTATAGTTATAGAAGTGCTTGTTATTAATGTGATAAATAACAATATATAGAAGCAACTCTCATAACCATGGCAAGTTGAAAGTAATGGTAATTGTAAACATATTTAAAGATACCTGTAGTAACAGTAATGTGACATAAAATTGTGATTTCTATTGGGGACAAAGTCACAGGTGCCACTAACACTATCGTGATCTGTTCTCTGCATTTGTAGTTGAAGGAAATCTAAATTTTAGTTAGAGGTTGGTGAAAACAAAGATGTAATATTTTCCCATCTAAGTTAATTTATCCCCTGAATATTTATTTATTTATTTTTTTAGAACGAGTCTTGCTTTTGTTGCCCAGGCCAGACAATGGTGCGATTTTAACTCACTGCAACCTCCACCTCCCAGGTTCAAGCGATTCTCCTTCCTCAGCCTCCCAAGTAGCTGGGATTACGGGCATGTGCCACCACACAGGGCTAATTTTGTATTTTTAGTAGAGACAGGGTTTCGCCACATTGGCCAGGCTGGTTTGGAACCCCTGACCTCAGGTGATCCACCCGCTTCGGCCTCCTAAAGTGCTGGGATTACAGGCGTGAGCCACCGTGCCCAGCCTATCCCCTGAATTTTTTTTTTTTTTTTTTTTTTTTTTGAGACAGAGTCTCGCTCTGTCGCCCAGGCTGGAGTGCAGTGGTGCGATCTTGGCTCATGCAAGCTCCACCTCCCGGGTTCACGCCATTTTCCTGCCTCAGCCTCCCAAGTAGCTGGGACTACAGGTGCCTGCTACCACGCCCGGCTAATTTTTTTGTATTTTTAGTAGAGACGGGGTTTCACCATGTTAGCGAGGATGGTCTTGATCTCCTGACCTCGTGATCCGCCCGTCTTGGCCTCCCAAAGTGCTGGGATTACAGGCGTGAGCCACCGCGCCCAGCCTCCCCTGAATTTTTAGGGGTCCCTGTTCTAAGGCCAGGTGCTGTGGCCCATGCCTATAATCCCAGCACTTTGAGAGGCCGGGATGGGCGGATCCCTTGAGGCCAGGATTTCAAGACCAGCCTGGGCCACACGGCAAAACACTATCTCTACAAAAAGTACAAAAATTCCCTGGGCATGCTAGCGTGCATCTGTAGTCCCAGCTACGCAGGGAGGATCACCTGAGCCCGGGTAGGTTGAGACTGCAGTGAGCCATTATTGCTCCACTGCACTCCAGCCTGGGAGAAGAGTTCTAGACCAACCTCCTTATATATATTAATAACAATATTAGATGAATGAGTCTTTACTATATGCCAAGCACTGTGCTAAAACCTTTATAGTCATTTTCTACTGATTCATCATCACAAGCCTGTGAGGCAGCCTTGTTTTCATAGCTCTCGGATACATGGAATTGTTTTCTAAGGTTACACAGCTGGCAAGGGGCAGAAATGGGACTTGACCCTGAGTCAGTGTCACTTAAGCCCCACCCAAACTTCAGGCCTTGGATCTGCACCAGGATGGCTACATTAGAATCACCTGGGAAGTTCACTTTTTTTTTTTTTTTTTTGACAGAGTCTTGCTTGGTCACCAAGGCTGGAGTGCAGTGCCACAATCTCGGCTCACTGAAACCTCTGCCTCCCGGGTTCGAGCGATTCTTGTGCTTCAACCTCCCGAGTAGCTGGGATTACAGACACACGCCACCATGCAGGGCTCATTTTTGTATTTTTAGTAGAGACGGGGTTGCTCCATGTTGCCCAGGCTGGTCTTGAACTCCTGAGCTTAAAATCCACCCGTCTTGGCCTCCCGAAGTTCTGGGATTACAGGAGCCACCAAGCCCAGCCTTATTATTATTATAATTATTGAGACAGGGTCTTGCTCTGTTGCCCAGAGCTGGAGTGCAGTGGTACAATCTCAGCTCACTACAGTCTCGACCTCCTGGGCTCCAGGGGTCCTCCTGCCTCAGCCTTCTGAGTAGCTGGGACTGCAAGGGTGTGCTACCACGCCCAGCTAAATTTTGTAGAGACGAGGTCTCGCCATTTTGCCCAGGCTGGTCTCAAACTCCTGGCTCAAGCAATCTGCCTGCCTTGGGCTTCCCATAGTGCTGGGATTACAGGCATGAGCCATGAAGGCCGGCTTTTTTTTTTTTTTTTAGACAGTGTTTGGCTCTGCCGCCCAGGCTGGGGTGCAGTGGCACGATCTCGGCTCACTGCAGCCTCGGCCTGCCTGCCTGCCTCAAGGGGTCCTCCCAACTCAGCCTTCTGAGTAGCTGGGACTACAGGCGTGCAATCTCTCCTCACTGCTACCTCCGCCTCCCGGGTTCAAGCGATCCTCTCATCTCAGTGTCCCGAGTAGCTGGGACTACAGGTGAGTACCACCACGCCCGGCTAATTTTTTTTTTTGTGGAGATGGGGCTTTATCATGTTGCTCAGGCAGGTTTTGAACTCCTGAGTTCAAGCAATCCGCCTGCCTTGGCCTCCCAAGGTGCTGGGATTACAGGCGTGAGCCACCACACCCAACCTGGGATCCATCTATCATTCTATCTATCTATCTATCTATCTATCTATCTATCTATCTATCTATCTCTCTCTCTCTCTCTATATATATATAGATACCTATATTTATATATAGATATCTATATTTATATATAGATATCTATATTTATATATAGATATCTATATTTATATATAGATATCTATATATCTATATATATAGAGATATATATTTTTATATATATATATATTTTTCTTTGAGACGGAGTCTCGCTCTGTCTAATTTTGGTATTTTTAGTAGAGACAGGGTTTCACCATGTTGGCCAGGCTAGTCTCAATCTCCTGACCTGAGGTGATCTGCCCACCTCGGCTTCCCAAAGTGCTGGGATTACAGGTGTGAGCCACTGCACTGGGCAGAGATCTATATTTTTAAAAGGTCCCCAGATGATTCTTAAAGGTAGCCAGGTTTGGGAGCTTTAATGTTTTCAACCACAAACTTTTTGTTTTTATTTTACATTTTAATTGAAATTGTATATATTTAAGGTGTACATCACTGCTATATATATGTATATATATATATCCACACATATATACACACATAGACTACAGTCAAGCTAACATATCCATCTCTTCACATAGTTATCTTTGTGTGTGTGTGCATCTGTGTGCAGTGAGATCTACGCTATTAGCAAATTTCAAGTGAACAATACAGTATTGTTAACTATAGTCACCATGCTGTACATTACATCTCTAGAACTTATTCATCCCATGTAACTGAAGCTTTGAACCCTTTGACCAACATCTCCCAATGTGTTCCCCACCCAACCCCTGGTAACCACCATCTACTCTCTGCTTTGATGAATTCAGTTTTTTTAGATTCCACATATAAGTGAGATCATGTAGTGTTTTTTTTTCTGTGTTTGGCTTATTTCACTTAGCAAAATATCCTCCAGGATCACTCATGTTATCACAAATGGCAGGATTTCCTACTAAGGCTAAATAATATTTTATTTTATATATACATACATATACATATATACACATAATATACACACATATATACACATAATATACATATATACACATATATACACTCATATACACATACATATACACATATGCACACACATACGTGTATATATATATATACACACACCACAATTTCTATATTTAGAAATTGAATTTTTTTAGAAAAAATTAGGAATTCATTTAGAAATTGAAATGAATGGATAAAAACTCATTTTTATCTATCAATGGACACTTAGGCTGTTTCCACAAGCTTTCTTAGCACAGTGCTTGGGCATGGTAGATACCTAATAAATATCTGATTAACCAAGGGGAAATAAAATATGGAGATGGGGAACTGAGGGAAATTGAAAAGCTGTCCTTGAGGGCCAGGCACAGTGGCTCATGCCTGTAATTCTAGCACTTTGGGAGGCCGAGGCAGTGGGATCACTTGAGGTCAGGAATTTGAGACAAGCCTGGCCAACAGGGTGAACCCCTGTCTCTACTACAAATATAAAAATTAGCCTGGCATGGTGGCACTTGCCTTTTTTTTTTTTTTTTTTTTTTTTTAGAGGGAGTCTCACTCTGTCGCCCAGGCTGGAATGCAGTGGCGCGATCTCCGCTCACTGCAACTTCTGCCTCCCGGATTCAGGCGATTCTCTTGCCTCAGCCTCCCGAGTAGCTGAAATTACAGGCACCTGCCACCATGCCCAGCTAGTTTTTGTATTTTTAGTAGAGACAGGGTTTCACCATGTTGGCCAGGCTGGTCTTGAACTCCTGACTTCAAGTGATCCATCTGCCTCGGCCTCCCAAAGTGCTGGGATTACAGACGTGAGCCACTGCACCCAGCCAAGAATTGTATATATTTAAGGTGTACACCGTGATGTTTTGACATACATTGTGAAACGATTACCACAATCAAGCTAATTAATATATACATCAACCTGTCTTTGTAGAACTGTTTCATGGAGGCCATATATTATTACATCCTAATATCTACAGTGTTTTCTTCTGGAGCTCACAGTCTGGTGTGCGTATGTGTGTGTGTGTGTGTGTGTGTCCAGGGTGGGAGCACAGGCAAGTAATGAGACAATCACAGTATATATGATAAGGATTGTCATGGAATGAAGCACAGAATGGTGATGGAAGGAACAAAGAGTGGGCATACCAAACACAGATTGGAAGGGTAAAGGAAGGCTTCCTAGAGGAGATGATGGCTTGAAGGATGAATTGAGAAGGACAAAGTACTTATCCAAGCCCATTTTTAGTGCCTAGTAGGCATTCATCTAATGAGATGGTGGATGTATAACACTTGGTACCTACCACATAGTCACAGCTCAATATGTGGTAGATGTCATTATTGTTACCTGACCTTTTCAAACAAACTTGAATGGCAAGTTTTGTTTACTATGAGGAATATGTAAGATAATGCATGGCATGTTAAGTACTTAATATAGTGTCTGGCATATAATAATTGCCCAGCAACTGGTGGCAGTTGATAGTGTTATTGTTGCTGCTATCATTATTTTTAGGTTTGGCTGGACTGAGATAGATGGAATCTTCCATCTCTGATCTTTTGGGTCATTCAACTCTGCAATTTGTTACATGTTACATTATTTCATATTACATGAAATTACATATTACATATTTATATATGTAATATGAAATTACATGTTACACATTACATTTTTTCAGATATAATGTCTGCAAGCATGCTTATGTTCAGAACTTTTCCCGATAACAATCTCTGGCCCCAACCATAACAATCTCTGGCCCCAACCACCGCTACCACCATCACCAGCCACATGGTGTTCTCAAGTTGTGGTCTCCACAAAGCATATAGGAAATAGAGGAGCTGGGCAGATGCGGTGGCTCACGCCTGTAATTCCAACACTTTGGGAAGCTGAGGCGGGTGGATCACTTAAGCTCAGGAGTTCAAGACCAGCCTGGGCAACATGGCAAAACCCCATCTCCACAAAAAAAAAAAAAAAAATCAGCCAGGTGTGGTGGCATGCACCTGTGGTTTCAGCTACTCAGGAGGCTGAGGTGGGAAGATTGCTTGAGCCTGGGAGGTTGAGGCTGTAGTGAGCTGTGATTGTGCCACTGCACTCCAGCCTGGGCCACAGAACGAGACCTTGTCTCAAAAACAAACAAAAGAAAGAAGGAAGGAAGGAAGGAAGGAAAGAAGAAAGAAAAGAAAGAAAGAAAGAAAGAAAGAAAGAAAGAAAGAAAGAAAGAAAGAAAGGAAGGAAGGAAGGAAGGAAGAAAGGAAGGAAGGAGAAAGAAAGAAAGAGAAAAAAATAAAATAGAGGAATTGATGGTAGAAGAAGTGGAACGGAGCTGTTGTTGCCTCTGAAAATATTTTCTTTATAGTAAAGGGATGACATTGGTTTTCTGATGAGCCTCTGTATTTCCCATCTAAGGACAGTTGGTAGAAGTGAATCAAAATCTTTCCCCAACTTTGTTGGGCACTTTTGCTGTTCTGGATAGGAGGGTAGAGTGTATGTAGATTATAAATATGTTCCTAAGTCCAACCCCATCTCCCTACAACAGCTAGCAGAAATTCCTTCTCCATTAGCAATTAACAGTCCCTTTTCCCCTATTTTCCGTAGCTAGTGCAAGTTTTAGTTTTTTGTTGCAAAGCTTCATGGATATTTTAATGGGCATTCCTAGATGGTGGGTATCAGATTGTGTTATCTTGCTGCCATGTTAACCCAGAGTTCCCCCAGACACAATTGGTTTTCTTGCTAACAACTTCAGGGAGAAGGCACAAAAGTCCTTTGCTTTTTCATGGTCCTTTCTTACTGTCTTTCCAGCCCTCTCCATCCTGGGGGCCCTGTTTTCACCAGTCATCTCATTTTACCCAATACAGGAGTCCTCATCCTTTTTGTAAGGAAAAACTGTGTTGTATATTCCTGATGCCTTGATCTCCCTGGGAAGACGGAAATTAAAGGTAGAGGGAAGTTGACTGAATCTGGGGGCTGGCTACCAGGGTGTGGGAGTGAAGAGGATTGGGGAGATGCTGCTTACTGTCTTCCTCTCTGAGCTGAGAATCCAGGTAAACTGCAGAGAGCAGGGCAGGAGAAGGGCGATCATGTTGGAGAGTTAGCTTGCAAGGCCTTGATATTGTTTGTAGATCCCAAGCTACCGATTAGGGGCCCCTGACCTAATATAGTAAAAAAAAAATGGTTTGTGTTGTCATTGTGGCTATTTTTAAATATCCTTCTAGAGGTATATCTCCCTTCCTGTATTAGCTTTCTAAATCTTGATACTGTGCACGCAGATTGATCCATTTGCCCTACTTTCCACTCCTTGTAGCATTGTCAATTGTCTTTCAGCCACCTCTGGAATTCTGGACTTGGTTTACCTAGCCTTTGTGACCACTCCATATATTGACATACAGGGAGCCTCCAAGCTGGACAGGCTGAGCTCTCAAAGTTCACTCTCAAGTCAATTGTTTGGAAGGTGACATGCATTTTTCCGTAGGAGAAAAAAATTGTTATAAATTGAACTACATTTCCAGACCAGCCCACAAAAGATGTTTTTAGCTTTAATGTACTAAAAATGTGGGCCATTTGCAATGACAAAGTAGGAAATCTTGGTAATTCAGAAAAAACAAGAAGACAATCCAAGGGAATAAGAAATACTTTTGCTT